>NC_136878.1:31164558-32512058 GCF_949152265.1 Phoxinus phoxinus | reverse complement strand
CTTTGCCCCGCTCAGTTGCTGTGTTGCTAAGCTGCAACACAATGCCTCGGGAATTTGTGTGTCTCGGTATGAACCGGCTCCAGTGCCCTCGGACTACAACCATTAAACTAGTTCCCAAGCCATCAGAAAATGTCCCATATGTGCCCTTTATCTACCTTTTCACTACTAAATTATAAATTGCAAAAACTCTTAATCGGTGAGATCACGTGCTCTTGTATTATTCATCAGGTCAATGTAGGTCATATCATGTTGCAATTGATGTGATATTTTTGTAGGGGTGTGCTTAAATGCCAGGTGTATTTGGCACAATGTGTGAAGGCAGTTGTGAAGTAGGTACTCATTATATGAGTCATGTGAGAAGCTTCCTAAAAATATTGTGGGCACAGTCGCTTGTAAAATGAGGCTGATTTCAATTTGATGCAAGAGAAGCCATAAGGGTGTTTTTGTTTATAGAATGATCTTAGATCTGAAAGACGTGATCATCTTTTTTACTGTCAAATCAAAGTATGCGAGCACTGTTTAATTAACCTAGGGAATTTCACACAGTTTGTTTTAATCCGTAACCTCAGATATCCAAATCGTTCTTATCTTTGTTCTTTATTTACCACAGGCGAGAATGAAATTCTTGACTCCCTCCAAAAGATTGCATCGAGGAACAAGTTGTGGAGGTCCTATATTGGAATGGGCTATTATAACTGCTCCGTCCCACAGGTCATACAAAGAAACCTGCTTGAGAATTCAGGATGGTGTGTATTGTCTTGGCTTTTCATTAAGCATTTATTTCACCTTTTGGTGGAGCACAGTCAAAAAGTGGACACAATTTTGACACACCTCAACCCTTTGTTTCTGTAATGAGACTTAACATATACAGCTATGAGCTAGAATACCATGTTCATTGGTTTCTCATAGTCCGTACAGTTCTAGTCAAAAAGCAAATTGCATTTTGATGATTCTTATTACCGTACATAAAGGAGTAGCATGCCCAGAATCAGATGCGTCTTGTGACTCAAGCTGAAGGTATTTGGTTAGAGCTTTAGTGAGTTTTTTTTGTGTATTCTCTATAGGGTCACTCAGTACACACCATACCAGCCTGAGGTCTCTCAGGGGCGTCTGGAGAGCTTGCTCAATTATCAGACAATGGTCTGTGACATCACCGGTTTGGCAGTAGCCAATGCATCGTTGCTGGATGAAGGCACTGCCGCTGCAGAGGCCATGCAGCTCTGCAACAGGTTAGTCCACCAACTGCTGGAAACATCTGTAAAGAACATGATGCCATTTTATTAAGGAGGAGTTTAGTCTAATCCCAAATCCAGAAAAGTTGGGACATTTTGTAAAATGCAATCCAATATTAATTTGTGGTTTGTTCATTCTCTTTAACCTTTATTTAACTGGCACAAAGTAAATACTTTCAAAGTTTTCACTGGCCAACTTAAGTGTATTTCATGAATATAAACAAATTTTAATTTTGATGGCTGCAACACCCTCCAAAAAAAGTTGGGATAGAGGTTAAATAAATAAAAAAAGAATATAGAATATCCCAAGTTAAACTTTTTTGAAACGGTCCACAATAAGTAGGTGAATCGTTAATAGGTGATTGTATCGTGATTTAGTGTAAAAGGAGCATTCGGTCTTTGCTAGCCAAGATGGGTCACGGGTTCACCACTCTGCTAAATATCAATTAAAAAATTACATTTCAAAATGCAAGATTTGCAAATATTTAGGTCTTTCACCTTCTACCATACATAATATTGTGAAAAGATTCAAGTTATCCAGAGAAATCTCAGAACATGTAGGGCAAGGCAGGAAACTGTCATGCTACTGTTAAATACAGCCACATGGGCTCGGGAGTACTTTGTAAAACCATTGGTATTTAACAGTTTGCTTCTGCATCAAGGAATACCACTTGAATCTGTGTTACGCAAGGAGAAAGCTATATATCAATTCTATGCAGATATGCCGGATAGTTCTGTAAGCCTGAGCTCATCTCAGGTGGTCCAAAAGACAGTGAAAATGTTTGCTGTGGTCAGACCAGATTCTTGAGTTTATTGCATTTTACAAAATGTCCTGACTTTTCTGGATTTGTGGTTGTTGGCCAACACCTGAAACGGCACATTCAGGTATTCGGCACGCAGGATGGCGTATCCCCGGGGCTGGGAGTGATGATTAACACTCACCTTATCATTTTCAAAGGCAAAACAAAAGAAGAACATTCTACATTGACCCACGCTGCCATCCACAGACTATTGCAGTTGTGCAAACCAGAGCCAAGTAAGGAAGTTCACCAATTTATAGAATAAAACATTCTGTCTCTCTATAGATCTAGTCCTGATGAAATGTTTGTATCCCATAGTTACATTGGCGTGAAGACCGTTCTCAAGCTTCCTCATGAGATGGACTTCAGTGGGAAGGATGTTAGCGGTGTGCTCTTCCAGTATCCAGACACTGACGGCAGGGTGGAAGATTTCACTGCTCTTGTTGATCAGGCTCACAAGGGTGGTGTATGTACCTGACATTTTAAAACTCACATTTTCTGATACCAATCTTTGTATATATTAGGTTTTGCCCGAACCATTAACCTCATTTAACCATAAGACTCTTTTACTCACCGTCTCAAACCTGTATGACTACTTTCTCCTGTCTACAACAAATGGGGAAAAAACGGAAGAACCCTTTGTTTCCATACTACTAAATAATAATGTCAGTTACTGATGTCAGACCCGTCTTCATGGCATGTTTGAATGTTGAAGTGAGATTTAAATGTTTCTTCAAAATATCTCCATCTGTGTTCCATGTTGAAAAAGTGATTTTTATTTGAAACGACATGAGGGTGAACTTCCTGTTCCCACTACAGAATCCATTTTTTTTTTTGTATTCAGATGCATTATAGAATATGATCCATAGAGGATCAAAGCATGATTCCATTGATTTTTGTTTTTTCAAAGGCACTGGCTTGCTGTGCTACAGACTTGCTGGCGCTCTGCGTGCTGCGTCCTCCGGGTGAGTTCGGAGTTGACATCGCCTTGGGCAACTCTCAGCGCTTTGGTGTTCCTCTCTGCTATGGTGGGCCTCACGCTGCATTCTTTGCAGTCAAAGAAAATCTGGTCAGGATGATGCCTGGAAGGATGGTTGGAGTGACCAGGTGAGTCTTTCCTTTTTTTATTTATTATATAGTCTCAAGGCCTCAATGTAGTTTGCCTCATCAGTGTTGGTATAAACTGTCAAATGTTTCCGGTTACAGAGATGCAGCCGGTAAAGAGGTTTATCGTCTGGCTCTCCAGACCAGAGAGCAGCACATCCGCAGAGACAAAGCCACTAGCAACATCTGCACTGCCCAGGTAGAGCTTAAATAATCTCAAAATACTGTGTGTGTGTACTTGTACAACTATCTTTGTGAGGATCAATGGACTTTATGCACAGCTGCACTACTTCCTGAACTTTAGCCAGCTCCTTTGTTTCCTGTCTGCCATTATTGACAAACTGATTAATCCAGGTGTGTCTGATTATTGTTGTTTGTCAGGCACACCTGGATTAATCAGTTTGTCCAATAATGTGAGGAAGTGAGGACATTTTAGCTGGTCCTTTTTTCTGAGACCCATTTAAAGGCCTGTTTGATGGTCTACACTTGGCTATAGGGATAATGTTATAATCGGTGTTGGGGAAAGTTACTTTTTAAAAAGTAATGCATTACAATATTGCATTACTCCATTACAAAAAAGTAATTGCATTACTAAGTTACATTTTATGGAAAGTAATGCGTTACTTTTATTTTACTTTTGCTTTTCCTCATCTAAGCTGGGCTTGCTTATTTGTTTTTTAATAACAAAAAAGTTTTCTTGGCACCTTTCACACCAAAAGTTAAATGAATAAGCCTCAGGCTGAAGAAAATGCAAATTCGAATGGGTGTAGAGGGTGCAGCTCAAACTAACTTTTCAGCTCTGCTGCTGATTTTTTTTTTAACACTCTTATACGCAATAATAACACGCAATAATAATTGTAAAAAAATGCAAATGTGATGTTTAAAGTCATTTTTGCTTATGCTATGGTTGAATTGGATAATCGAAGGTCAGCAGCAAGGACATTGGTTAATATAGTGAGATTAAATGCATAAAGGATGAATGAATTCATGAATTAATTATTGCAGGTTTGCTTTTTACAATTTTTATTCATTTTGAGAAATACTGAATGTTTTTGTTCAAGTGAGATGAGTAAATGCATGCTCACATTTAGTCTGGAAATAATCATGTTTACACTCAACACCTCTGCATTTACTCCCGATTTCTCTCGACATTGAGGACAGAAGTGGGTCAATACATGGGAAAACAAAGAACTTGGGTTACTTATTTGAAAAATTAACTCCGATATTTTGTTGTAAATTGAAAAGTAATGGGTTACTGGAGAAAAAAAAAAGTAATCTGATTACGTAACTCACGATACTTGTAATGCGTAACCACCAATACTGGTTATAAATGGAGTAAGGCAACTAGTTGTGATGGGTAGGGTTGGGGTAAGGAGCTAGATGTAGCATTGTCAATGAATGTTCTCACAAAGATGGCTGTATGTGTGTGTATTATATGTGAAGTTGTATTTCTGTACTACATTATAATGTTTTTATTCAGGCTCTTCTTGCAAACATGGCTGCCATGTATGCGTTGTATCATGGTTCTCAAGGATTGAGGCACATTGCTGAGAGAACCCACAATGCAACGTTGATTCTCGCTGAGGGCAAGTGGTTTGACTCCTGTTTACTCTTTTTACAATAATTGTATAGGGATTTTTATGATACTGATTGTTTCTTGTTGTGATAATAGGGCTGAAAAGAGCTGGGCACAAACTCCAACACGAGAACTACTTTGACACGCTGAAGATCAACTGTGGCGTGGCTGGCAAAGACATCTTAGAAAAAGCTACGCAGCGGGAAATCAACCTGCGGTTGTACATTGATGGACTGGTGAGACCTGTGAAAATTTTCAAACCCAAATCGACAATTTTCTTTTCTTTTTTAATTTGTTTAATGTTTTGAATTTCTTGATGTGGTTTTAGCTCGGAGTGTCTCTGGATGAAACCGTCTCTGAGAGAGACTTGGATGATCTGCTCTGGATCTTCGGGTGTGAATCGTCAGCTGTAAGTTCTCGCCTGATTCAAAAAAGATTTTAAATATTGCTTTAATCTGTTTGTTTTTGTTCCCTCATATTGTTTTTTCTAAAACCTTTTATTAGGAACTTATTGCTGAAAAAATGAGTGAGCGATCAAAAGGATTGCTGGCAAGCCCTTTCAAGAGAACCAGCAAGTTTCTCACCCATCCGGTGTTTAACAGGTCTGTTTGCCAGTTTCAATTCTAGCTATTGTTTTTAACAAATCTTTTTTTAAATGAAACTTTCTACAACTGTGTGGATTGCTTTTAATTTCAGCTATCACTCGGAGACCAATATTGTACGTTACATGAAGCGCCTGGAAAATAAGGATATTTCTCTCGTACATAGTATGATTCCATTGGTAAGTCAAAAATCAGAGCATCACCGAGTTTACTTTTGGATTTATCCCGTGTGACGATCTTACATAAAAACATCACAGTAACACAAACTCCTCTTTTGAATTCAGGGCTCATGCACAATGAAGCTGAACAGTTCCTCAGAGCTCATGGTGAGTCAGTATTGCTCTTCTCATCGTTCTTTTCTCTGACATCGCCTTACTTCAACCAATCAGAGCAAAGTTGATCGTAGAGACCATTTGTGCCAATGGTTCTACAATCTACTTGGGTTCACAATGCTTTTGAGAAACTCCAGCCCTGATCTTTTCATTGTTTGACTGTACACTTTTCCCAACAGCCAATCACCTGGAGAGAATTTGCAAACATCCACCCCTTCGTGCCATTGGACCAGGCTGAAGGTTATCAGCAGCTCTTCAAGCAGCTAGAGAGAGACCTTTGTGAGATCACAGGATATGATAAGATCTCCTTTCAACCAAACAGGTAAGTGTCTTGACTGGAATTGCTGCTACAATATCAAGCAGATGATTCATTCTGATTGCAAACAGTGGTCTTGTAGTTGGCAAATCAAGTGTCAACATGACTCTCTGAGTTTCATTCAGGTTTCTTGTGCTGATAAGTTTGGGGGTGTGTACGCATCTCTACGTTTTGCTTGGTTGACGCTTTAACAGGATCATTAGTATACTGTACTCTTGGTCAAGAGCCATTTGAAGCAATCTTTGAACTCTGTTGTGCTGAGGCAGAATGGTTACATGATGCTTGCTATTGATTTCTTTGTCCCGTAGCGGCGCGCAGGGGGAATACGCGGGCTTGGCTGCAATCAAAGCCTATCTGAATTCCAAAGGAGAATCTCATAGAACAGTGAGTATCATCCTGCAGTAAAAAGCCCCTCCTATTTAACCTTAAGCCTCATGTTTGACCTCAGGGCCTTTTTTAAAACATTCTTGACATTTGAAGGATCAGGTTGATCCTTCATGACTTTTACTAATCTTATGAGAACTTAGAATTTCAATCTGATAATATGCTTTTAACGTCCTCCATAAAAGTTAAAAGTAGGTCAAATTAATTTAACACTCACACATTGGGTTTGTTTTTTGGGGACTTTCCATAGACATACTGATTTTTATATGGTACAAACGAAAATTCTATCCCCTAAACCCAACCCTCACACAAAACTTTCTGCATTTTTACATTTCCAAAAAACATAATTTAATATAAGCTGTTTTCCTAATGGGGAACCCCAAAATAATTTAATAAGTGGTTTTCCTAATGGGGAACCCCAAAATATCCCCATAAGTCAAAGATTTCTGGTATTACTCTCCTTGTGCGGATATTTCCTCCCCAGAAGGTAGGGAAAGCCTGAACCCCACACACACACACATTAATGTTTATTTGGGTACCTAAATTGGGACATTGCATAAATACCTAGCCTTAACAGAAAACGTCCTGCAAAAAACAAACAAACAAACAAACATATATATATATATATATATATATATATATATATATATATATATATATATATATATATATACACACACACACACACTGCTTTTACAAATAAGGATGTCCACAAAAGAAGGTTTTGGGAGATTTTGTTTGTGTATATGCACGCAGTGAAATTGTTTTTTGTCAGGAACTGTAGAAAACATGCTGCACTACCTGTAAAAAGTTGGTGAAAGGAAAGCAAACGATTCATGAGTGATACAAAAAATTCTGAAAGTCTTTCAGAAGCCTTTTAACGGTGATTTTACTGTTCAATTCTTCAAGAGTTGTTTTGAACCTGAGGGGAAAATTGCTGAAAAAGTGGCAAATAGTTTTGACGAGTTGGGACTGGAAAGAAGATCAGCGGTAAGAGCGTTTAGTCAAGTCATTGTAGTGTTTTGTAACCTGGCCTTTGTTTTTTATCATCTCCCTAATAAGCAGATCTTAGATAGCAGATGCAGCTCTTAAACCAGCCAAGGTTCAAACTGCCATGGTTGAGTAAATAGCCATAGAAAACAACCACCCCATTACAGGATTCTACTTCAGTGCAAGATTCCATATTTGGTGATTTTCAAGACTTGCAGTCCTTGGACGATGAGTTTGTTTATGGTGACCTGCTGCAAATTGCATAACGTTAAGTGTTTAGGCCACTGTGTCCTTAGTTCAGAAAGTCTGCCATACAGTCTGTTATGACATTTTGACATTTAATGATTAAGTGGAAGACGCCTGATTAAAATGTTAATATTCCCACATTAGAATTCTGTTATTTTACTCGCACTCGTGTTTATCCAAATGTCTGTGGAACATAAAAAGATGCATAAAAAAAGTAGAATTGACTACTTGGCTCCATGAAAGTAGTCCCTATGGCTTCATGCAAGTATCAGACCGAAATTTGTTTTGACAAAAGTAATTCGCAGAATATGTATAAGCTCAAATAAGAGTTATCACATCTGGGCCCGTATTCTTAAAGATTCTAAGAATCCTCTCAGAAAACTCCTCCTAATTTAGCTTAAACTTCTACGTAGGAGTCTTAGCTTGAGAGCGATTCGGGACCGATCTGAGCGCAACTGAGAGCAAGGAAAAGATAAAATCTTAGTGAGGAGGCGGGGCTGACCCCGTTGCTATGTATGACACAATCTTTTGAAGACTGTGATTGGTTGTTTGTCTAAGAAGGGGAAAAAAAGAGTAATTTTAAGTATAGGGTCCACTCACTCACTCACTCACTCACTCACACATTATATGTATGTATATAAATCTTTTTTTCTTACCATGCTGTTAATTTCCTATAAGGTACGGTATTTGATGGCCTTAGAATGATAAAAAAATGTTCCACTCTTTCCAATTACACTGATTGCTGTCTATTTAAGTGATGGTTTGAATGTTGGTTTTAATGTAGCAAACATGGAATAAAAAAACAAGGACGAGAGCCCAACTGGACAGAGGAACAGCGTTTACTGTTAGCCCAGTTAGTGGATGAACACAATGCCATCCTTAAAGGAAAATGCGGGCCGGGTGTCAAAGCACGGGGCAAGAAGCAGACGTGGGAGCTTATAGCGGGTTAATAATAAATTATTAACGGTTCATTCCCCTGCTTGTGCGCACCAGGAAACTAAATGAACTGCGACACAATATGGTTCTGAAAGTGCTGTAATTGTTAGTGTGATCACTCTGCTTACAGAAGGTTGTGACCGACCCAAATCATCACTGCTGCATTGTTGCATTTTTCCCAGTTGCCAAATATCTTAATGTAGTGATTACTTTAATTTCTGGCGCTATGGCATTCCTGCGCTGTCTGAGATGTTAGTGTGTCTCTAATAAGATCTGTCACAAACATGATCTCTGCACTATAGCGTCTTTTTAGGACTCTTAAAAGTCCTCATCCGTGCTCCTAACAATTTTGACCTTAAGACTTCTGTTAAGGGTTAAGATGCTTTCTGAATTATTTTTAAAATTAAATTTTAAAAAATCCTAGTAAAGGAAAGAGTAAACGCCCACATTTCTAAGAAATTTTCTTCGAATTTTGTCACTAGGAGCTACTCTTTGCATCACGATTTTTTTTATGAATACGGGCCCTGGTCATCTTTCTTAGTGTTGCACATCTATTTAACAGAAAGTTAATAAGTAAGAGCGCAAAAAAGGTTCTGTGTATCTTAAACAACCAGTAAGTTTCCTTGTTAGAAAAATATAAGATTTTAGTTTGTTTGGTCCATTAATCATCCATATTAAATCTGTTATGGATTTGTCCAGGTCTGTCTGATTCCCAAATCCGCCCATGGAACGAATCCTGCCAGCGCACAGATGGCGGGCATGAAGGTTCAGGTGGTGGAAGTGGATAAAGATGGCAACATCGATGTGTCTCACCTTAAAGCCATGGTATGTGCAACGATTTAAAGAGTTTAGTATTGCATCACTTGTCAACAGGAAGCCTTTATCTTCTGTTCGAGGGCTATTTACACCGATACACTGATATGTCTATGATAACATTATCACATCAGTGTTAAAGGTGTAAAAGTGTGTAATTTCTGCCCCACTAGCAGCACCAAACAAAATTGCACAAAAAATGACAAGATTAAAACCAGTTTCCTGAATGCACCTCTTGTCTGCCATTGGTAAAGCAAATAGTTCCCAACTCACAGATTGTTGCTGTCATGATGCTCAAATGTTTTGAAAGCTCAGTGTTCATACTTTTTGGTGGGAATCAACCTATGAATGGCTTGGATATGTCTGGGCTAGGGAAAATGACACTTCACCTTTTAAGACTCACTTTACCACATGTTTTTGATAGGTGGACAAACATAAGGCCAACTTGGCCGCCATAATGATCACCTACCCCTCCACTAACGGTGTGTTTGAGGAGAACGTCCGTGAAGTGTGTGAGCTCATTCATCAGAACGGTGGACAGGTGTACCTGGATGGTGCCAACATGAACGCACAGGTAAGATGAAGATGGAACCGTAAGGCTTTACAGTAATGTAGTAATTAGAGCTGCACGATTAATCGTTAAAAGATCGCAATCTTGATTCAAACATGCACATGATCTTACTCCTAAATGACAACAATTTGGCTATGTCTATTAAACCTATTAAACCGGAACATTTAAAGGGCACCTATTATGACATTTAAAATGTTCCTAATGTTGTTTGAGTCCCCAACAACAGTTTTACATGCATGCAATGACAAAAAACACTTTTGTTGTCATATAATATGCATTTATTTTTACCTGATTTGCTCACCGACTCCCAAATGATTCGTTCAACGATTCATTTTTCCAAACCCCTCCTTTGCGCGACGCTAATCTGCGTTGATTGGTCAGATGACCCAGCAGTGTTTACAGAGATAATACTTATTTTTAACACGGAGTACAATGATGCTTTTATCAATTCAATTTTGTTATAATAATGATTATAGTCCACTGCTTTAGTTTGTAGTAAAAAAATAAAAATAAGATGAAGAATTTAATGTTATGTTAGCGAGCATATCCCAGAGTCATATTGTAAAAGCACAATCAGTCTTTGTTTGCATTAGCCCGATGCATAAACATAACGTTTTTACAAAAAAAAAAAAAAAAAAAAAAAAAAGTTACGTTACTACGAGGTATTAATCTATTCTTTAAGACAACTCCGAAAACAACGACAAACACTTCACCTATATCAATACAATTGTCATTGAAGACCTAGAAGCTAAACGGTGCTTACACAACAAACAAAATAATTATTAAGCATGCTACATAAAACATAAAAGCAACAATTATTAATAACACTTACAGGTTGTAATACGGAGGAGGAAGCTGATGCAAATACACTTGGAACTGAACCTTCCTTCAATATCAGTCGGCTCGCGAATCCAAGTTTGATTGCATTTAAGTTGGTAAAGCAATCGTCTTCAAAATGGCGTGAACAAAGCACAAGGCTCGGACTATACTTCTGTGGTATAGTTGGATATATGAATTGTAGCCACTTAGTCTTCAAATGCTCCTCCTTGGGCAGATGAAAAAAGTTGTCTTGAGTCGCCCTTCAGAACACAGCGTCTCGTCGCCATGATGTTGTCAAGTTTTCCCTGGCCTTGGAGCGCAATAAGTGGGCGTATCATATTCAAATAACTTGACAAGTTGACGTCATCTAGTCAGAGAAAAAGCTTCGGTCTTCTAACGATTCATAAAAATGACTCCGAGTCGACTCTTACTTTTGAAAGACAATAACTTTATATACGGTGCACTTTCATATTTCAAACTTTGCAGGATGTTTTTGTTCACTTAGATCTATGTTACACACTACATGAAAGGTAAATTTCAAAATTCCATAATAGGTGCCCTTTAAATCTGGGTTTGTGCTGCTGCTGAGCCAGAGAGAACAGTTGTATAGGTATGAAACCAGACAAAGGGCTTTTCAACCACACAGTATCGTTATTTCTGTTACAAATATTCAAATTATCACAGAAGTACTGAGATAAAAGTTTATTGTTCACATAAACACCGTTTACGGTAGCGATCAAAATAGAGCACTTCACCTTTTTAAAGTAACTCTTAATGCTAGTAAACTAGTAACGCTTCAAATAACGATTGTATTGATTACATTGTTACATCAGTATATGACGACAAATGACTTTTAAAAAATGTATTTCTCATTGCATCATTCTTTCAAGAGATTAGTTCGAAAACGAATTGATTCATCCAGTAATGAAACAAGTGAAGTCAATGAATCAAATCGATTAACTTTTTTTTTTTTTTTTTTTTAATAGACAGCAGCAATTGTCAGAGGAATTTTCCATTTGAATCAATCAATTTGTCAGAACCTCTAATAAATTACATGTTATTATGTTTAGTAGTTTACTCAGATTAGTGATCTCTATTTGAAACAAAAAATCATGATTCTCAATATATTCAGGATCATGCAGCTCTAATAGTAATCATTAACATTAGTTAGGCAATGGTTAACATGAACTAAAAATGATCACTGCTTTTTACAGCATTTATTACTCTTGGTTAATCTTAACCTCAAATCTTTTTACCTTAACAGTTGTATATGCATTATGAGTAAACTGTGCACCATGATTCTGAATTAATATTATTAATAAATGCTGTAAACATTTTAGAAGCTTGTTACAATAAGAGCGGTTTTCAGTGTTTTACATTAAATGTGCAGAGTTTTCATGTTCTTGTTTCCATTTGATTCAGGTTGGATTATGTCGACCAGGAGACTATGGCTCAGATGTTTCTCATTTGAATCTCCACAAAACCTTCTGCATTCCTCATGGTGGTGGCGGCCCTGGGATGGGACCAATCGGAGTGTAAGTGTTTTGAAGTGAACAGACTCTTCCCTATGGCACCTGTACCAGAAATGTTGATCTTTTGACTCCAGTTAACCTAATTGCTCTTGCCTACAGGAAACAGCATCTTGCCCCCTTCCTGCCCAATCATCCGGTGGTGAACATTCAGTTCACGAATGCAGGAAGTTCTCTGGGCACCATCAGCGCCGCTCCCTGGGGCTCCAGCGCTATCCTGCCCATCTCATGGGCTTACATTAAGGTCAACACTCCCTCTGCACTTCCTGTCTTACCTTGTGAATAATAGTGATGCACTGATATTAACATTGACCGAAACAGACTAATTATATTACATTTCGATTACATTTAATAAGGCTTCATTCGTTAACTAAAGTTAACATGAACTATTATTAAAATCAAAAGATGTATTTGTTAACATTATTTAAAGCACTGAACCTATCAAACAATGAACAACCGTATTTTTATTAACATTAACAAAGATTATTAAATACTGTAACTTGTTTTGCTCATTTTTAGTTTAATATGTTAACTAATGACCTTATTGTAAAGCATTACCTACATTTCTATACTATTTGCCTAAATTTATTTAAAAAAAAAGCTAAGTCATTTAAAATCCTACATGTGTATTTGAGCATTACAACGTTACATGATACAATGTTTACTTTGATATTTTCTAAAGATTGCATTGTGATTTAAATTACTAGTGATTTTAAATGAGTTTTAGATGACCGCAAAGGTACTCTAAATATAAATATTGGCTGATATGGTACCAATATATAATGCATCCCTAATTTAATAATCTAATATTTGATGAATTTTCCATTCAACAGATGATGGGTTCAAAGGGTCTTGGACACGCTACAGAGGTGGCCATCCTTAATGCCAATTACATGGCTAAAAGACTGGAAAGCAACTACAAAATTCTTTTCAGGGGCACTAAAGGTTGGTGTTATTGAATTAAATATTGTATTTTCTATTCTTAAAAAAATAAACTGAAGTACCTCACAAACATTTCTGATTATTTGCAGGATTCGTTGCGCATGAATTTATTTTGGATGTGCGGCCTTTTAAAAAGTCTGCAAACATCGAGGCAGTTGACGTAGCAAAAAGACTGCAAGATTATGGTAAATGGAAAAAACATTTAAAGCAGGTTATTTCATGGATGACAATTCCCTGATTCTCCACAACCTTTTATGGCAGGTTTTCATGCACCGACCATGTCATGGCCTGTGGCTGGAACTCTAATGATCGAACCCACGGAGTCTGAGGATAAGGCCGAGCTCGACCGCTTCTGTGACTCGCTGCTGGCCATCCGACAGGAAATCGCAGACATCGAAGAGGGCCGGATGGACTCGAGGATTAATCCTCTCAAGGTGAGCGTTTACTTAACTGAACATTCCTTGTCAGCAGTGTCTGTGGAGCTTTACAGTAATGCACTTGGAAGTTTATGGAGTGTTGGACTATTTGTATCCCTCTTGCCAACTCAAATTAGACACATGTACAGAAAAATGTATAGAATCGCTTTATTAAAAACATGAGCATGTTGCCTTTCCCGATATAACTTTCATTTTGTCTTGCATGTGTCGTCTAAAGATGGCTCCTCACTCATTGGCCACTATTACCTCGACCACATGGGACAGACCGTATTCCCGAGAGGAGGCTGCTTTCCCCATGGTGCGTACCTTAAATCGATATAAAATGCAGACTCCTCGCGCAAAACAAATGGGTTCTTATTAATTCAGTTTTAAAATGTATCTTTAATCCTGTTATTTCAGCCTTTTGTGAGACCTGAGACCAAATTCTGGCCCACAATCTCAAGGATCGATGACATCTACGGAGACCAACATCTCGTCTGCACCTGTCCACCCATGGAAGCCTACGAGTCTCCATATGAAGAAAGAGCTTCCTCGTGACCTCATTACTCAATGACACGCTTCTTCATCCAAATGAACCATTCCCATCAAATATGATCATACATTCTTACCTGTGATTTACAGTCTCTTCGGTACGTTCACAGTGCCTTAGATTTTCTTTTGCATACAATGCACAAATAGCTGAACTTTTCTCCTCTGTTACTCTACTAAAACAATCCAAATCTGATTCAGATACTGTAATCGACCTGTATAGGGGTTCGTTGTTGTTGTTGTTTTTATATTTTTATTCACTGTATAAAAATATTTGGGTGTTTTTGGTCTAACTTTCTGGCACTGTTCTCGATGTTAACATTAATTTTTATAGATGTTATGTATGTTTTCTAATTATTTAATAAATAGAGCCAGTTTGTAGCAATTTAATAAATATTTTAAAAGAAACACTGGTTTACATATGTCTCGTATATCAATTGTATTACAAGTCACACAACCAACAGACTCTCTAATTTGAGATGGAGTTAAGCTGCGTTTCATACTGATCATCGTTTCTTTTTTTCCATAAAGTTCCAGTCACTATTCCTAAGAATAAAAGCAGTCCGAGGTTTCGGTTTGAAGCAAATTTTTTCCAGCAGTCCTCAGGTCTGTTGATGTCCACAGCGTAAATCTATCGAACACACACACACACAAAACATTAATTGTAAATGCAAAACTTCTTTCATTTGAGAGATTTCTTCAGCAAATATTGATATGCAGGGTCAGAACTCGCTCATCCAGCATGAACAACTTGCCATCTGAATGCATGAATTTTAACGTTGAGATGCCAAGCAAATTTATTTTTACAGACCTCCACATGACCATCCAAATACGGCTAAAAGCTTTTTTTTGTAACCCCGGCAGGCCACTATTATCAATTAATTAGTTTGTCTTGCTCACCTGATGTGCGAGATGAATAGCCACTGCAGACACAGCACAATAGTAGGGCAAAGTCTGGTCCGCGTTAACTCCCGCTAGAACCAACCCTGACAACATCGCCCCTGTAAAGCCACTCAGCCACAGTTTGGTGTTCTCCTGGAACCTCAGCGCAGTAGACTTCACACCCACTTTTAAATCATCATCTTTGTCCTACTCATGAGGGGGAGATGAATCAGAAAAATGTACACTACACTCATTTATGTTAGGGTGTGATAACTAATCGGACAGCATACCTGATGGGCATAGATTGTGTCATAAATCAATGTCCACATGACACCAGACACATAGAGAGGTAAACACACAGACCAGTCACATGATCCCTGCACGGCAGACCAACCCAGAAGAGCACCCCAGTTAAAAGTGAGACCTACAGGTGGACAAATCATGGAGAATGTTCAGTCTAAATACTTTCACTTTTATTTTCAGAGTAATATGGAAGGGTGGGGTTTGAGAAAGATTAAATAAATGGTAACACACCTAATACAAACTGCGGCCAGTATGTGATTCTCTTCATGAGAGGGTATGTGACCACCAGCGACAAAGAAGCAGCTCCAAGAGCTATGCTAGAGAGAGATGGGAAGTCACAGTTTATCATATATAAAAGCCACCATAAAAATCCAATTGTGATGTATATCTGAAAGAAATGGCTTCTCCAACAATAAAAAAATGTAAAGACTTGATTTTGTCCATCGGGAATTTATCAGATTGTTGTTGTTTGCTAATAGAGTACAACAGGTTTGTTCCAGAAGAAAAAAAAAATTCATTTTCTCCATAGGAAAATAGTTTTTTAACAACAACTTATAAACTTTAAAGGGGTGGTATAATGCCCTTTTCACAAGATGTAAAATAAGTATTTGATGTCCCCAGAGTGTGTATGTGAAGTTTTAGCTCAAAATACCCCAGATATTTTTATATAGCATGTTAAAGTTGTCACTTTTTGAGGGTGAGCAAAAACACACTGTGTTTGAGTCTGTCCCTTTAAATGCAAATGAGCTGCTGCTACTGGCACAGGGGGCGGAGCTACAACAGCTTGAGTCCTTTTACCTCACACAGATATTGCACTGGAAATTAAAAAAAAAACGTTTAGCCTTTTATGTTCAAACCGAAGTCAGACAGATGGAGAGACTCAAGAAGAAGTGACAACATGTAGACAACATTTCTGAATAGTTAGTTGGTGAATTTATGTAGCTTATGTGTAGCTATCTTCTAGTCATTGATTAGCATATTCTGTCTTGATAATCTATAAATCGCATTCCCGGGGGTGGGTTTATGTAAATTTTAGGGTTAGTGATGTCACTAACCCGGGAGGAATGTCGTGTAGTCCCTACCAGCCGTTTGAATCCACTGCTGCTTCAATGTATATCCTTTGAGTGGTTGGTAATCAAGTTATTAATTAATATGTATCCTTCTAAATTACATCTTCAAGCTTATGTTAAAGTATTTACTTTACTTTTCATCTTCAATCACTAGAGAATGATGACGTATATTGTCTAAACCTTTTACTGAGAGAATGTATATCTTATCATTATGTTTTGGGAACGTTTTTTCTTAGCTAGAGCTCGACAAACTCAGACCTTGAAGAAGCTGTGTATCGCTGTGTGCGTGTGTGTGTGTGTGTACCCTTTTGTTACGTGACCTGACGTTTGTGAGCTGAGCAACTAGCACGCAGTGGAGATGAAATGACCATCTGACAGACAAACTGGAGCCTAGAAACTCAGATTGGTGACCTCAGTGGGTCACTTGGTGCCTAAACCGGGATTTTCACTGACATCCTGACAATAAATGGAGATAGGCTTCTGATGAACAGCCATATGTGGAAATTTTCTACGTTTGTCTGTGCCTTAACCAATCAGAATCATTCAACCTGACGTGATAATGTAGTTTAATGACCTGTGTAGAGTATAACTGCTGTTGTTTTGAGAATGTACAGCAAAGCGGCCTTCGAACTCCTTGCTAATAGTATAATATCAACTTGAAAGTAAAAATTCTGCCCCAGTCCCAATTGTTGGCAAAATACATGAAAATATTGTTTTTAAAAAACCTGTAAAATATGAAGTACCTGTAGTAATTGAGGCATAGCAGGACCCCCAGTGCTAAACTCAGCTGGCCTCCGAGGAAAACCAGAGCCCGAAACGGTGTTATCTCCCCTGATGCAATGGGCCGAGTGGCTGTCCTTGACACCTACCAGAAACACGACAGACCCCAACATCAGATTCCAACAGCTGCCAAGATCAAATCCACAATTGATATTATTAAAAATGTTGCAGTATTTTTTTATGTCCATGCAATGAAAGTCAATTATCACCAAAACTGGTAAGGTACCACAGAAAAATGTCATTAAGGTTTGGAAGGGTAAGTGATAAGAGAATATTCTTTTTTGATAAACTAAGTCTGACACTGACACTGTTTATGGCACGCTGACACAGGGAAGATTAGGAGATAGGTTAGAGTGTTGAACAGCAGATTATAATGCTGAAATTGCGAGTTTTAAAGTCCGAATTGCGAGATATAAACTTGCAATTGTGAGAAATAAAGTCCGAATTGTGAGATCTGTAACTGCCTGGTTTCACAGACAATAATAATAAACGGCAATAATAATAAATACGAATAAACGTCAGATTTGGGAAATGTAAAATAGATAAAAAATTATGTAATTACATTTTGTTTTTTATTCTGTGGCGGAAGCAAGCTTCTATAGAAATGTACACCACTAGTTGAACGGAAATCCACCACATCTAATGTTCTCCGATAATGAGCAAAAACAATAAATTACTTTTTGTGACTAAGGGAAGAAAATTATGAGGGGGAAAACATCTTAAAGTCAGCATGAAATAAAAAAATTTGTGGAATATTGCAGTAATTATTATGAATAGTTTATCTTTGATCATTAACATCTTTTCTCTGATGATGCATTTCCTGGCACGAGGGCAGGACAACCTGTCACTCACATGAGATCACAGCAAAAAAGCAAACCACAATGATCCAAAGAGCTCTCCTATCCAATTCATTCCCAGTGGACAAAATCCAAGTCCAGCCCTACATTCTTTCTTGTTCGAGAAGCTGTTTCACTCGGATATATGTCAAAATAGGGAAGAAAAGTCTATCGCAACTTCCATTTCATTCATGTGCTCATACCTTCCTGTCAAAGTCTTTATCCCACATGTCATTGATAGTGCATCCAGCTCCTCTCATAAGTAAAGCTCCGACACCAAACAGCACAAGCATGCGCAGATCAGGGAGGCATCCCGGGTCTGCCGCCAGCCCAATACTCCACGTACAAGGCAGATACAGCAGCCACGTTCCTACAAGAACACATTCATATTATAATGAAACACAGCAGAGCTTGTAATGTTTGAGCTTCCTGGATAATGTGTCGTTTGACATGAGCTCACCTATGGGTTTGTCCAGTCTCATTAATCTGAGGTACGGCTGAACAGACATTGGAGCTGCATTGACAATCCCAGCAGGCGTGAGGCTGAAAAACCTTCTGCCGTAGTTGTGACCTGCCAGTGAAGGAGACCATATTCTCTGTTTGTGATCATCACTTTTGTTAAAGCAGGATCCAGGCTGACAGAAGTCCGTGGTGATGTTTTCATGCTGTCTTCTGAGGCTTGAAAAACTGGCAGAACAGATCTGTGGTAGATTCCTCTTCACTGCATGTGGCTTAAGCAGTGTCAGTAGTCTGGTGCACATCATTTTGTCTGTTGAACTGTCATCATGACCGACTTTTAGTAAGAGATGTCACGACTGCAAAGTAGTGAGGTGCTTCATTCATTGTCTACTTGCATTCATGTGTAAATGAGGGACCTCTTCGGGAACAATAAACCTGACAATACAAACAGCAGAGAACACAATACACCGATTACTGACGAGTCATGAAAATGCCAAGTTGAGTGAAAATGAGGCTTTTTCTTGTAAAAATGTGTGCCAGTATTCTGTAAGTGTAATCAAACTGAATATAATTTAAATATTTTCAATACTGCGCTCCTACACTTACTAACGTTAAGTTATTCCCACTGAAATGCCGCCGACTGATCAAACAAAGGTATTACAAACAACAACAAGCATGTCATGTACCGGAGGGGAAATTATAGATCAGTAATGTCAATTATGTTTCCCTGTTAAAACGTTTTTAAATCATTCATTTATATTGGACATATTTAACTTACAGCGCTATGTGACAGGTGAACAATTTTTGAAGTCCTTTACATTATGGTGTGCGCCAAAGTCGTGTTCCTCCTGAAACGTTTGTTTTCTGTATAGTTCCGCCTGCTTGGTGGTTTAATTTTTCATTCAACTTACTTGTTGTCTTTCGTGTTATTATTATTCAGTATGTTCGAGCACCAATTTAAGATGACATTTAAAGAAATATCACAGTCAATATGCTATAAAACATTTGAAAGTATCATAAAATATGATTTAATAAAAAGTTAGACTACTTCAAACCAATCCGTTTCATTCTAAATTGTCACGTATGACAATTAGAATTATTGAGTATGATTGTGTCTTTGCTATGCCAATGCAAGCACTATAAGCTATATAAATACATTATTACTAGCAAACCAGGCAAACCAATAAAAATGACCCATATTTATGTTGAGACAAAAAAATGCTTGTGTGGTGAACTCGTTTTTAACTGCGCGGTATTAGCGACGCATAATATATTCATCTAATGGTAAAAGGTTTAGAAAATAAAAGTGCTTTCTCAACAAACAAAATATCACTCATGCTCCTCTCTACCCAGAGGCAGAAAACCCTAATTAATACTATAATAATATATTTTGACTAACTTACGTCAATAGATTTTAATAATTTGCTTCACAGGCCAATATGCAGACAGTATGCCAATATGTTGTGAACATTATGAAGTGACTCCCTCTCGTGGTATTTGGAAACCATTACAAACCAGTAGTGATGTTGAAAATTAAATTGAACAGATAAATTAAAACATTTTTGAGAGACAGGAAACATTTTAATTTATTGATTTGTATTATTTTCATTGTATGCATGTCCTATGATCAGCTGTTCAGACAGATGAGGAACACATCGTGGACTGTGATGCACACGTCTCAAAGTTCTTCCAAATACCTTCATAATACAGTCTGCATATATTGTGTGGCAAGCTCTCATTTGTAAATATTTGCACACTTTTTGTGCATTTATTAAATGTACTTAACAGAAATCAGATGTACTGCTCGTGCTCATCCCACTACACGTCACGGTTGTCGTAGCTGGTGAAATGAGACACCGCGCTCGCGCTTCCTGGTGTGTGTTCATGATGGGGGAGTGTGTGGGGAAGTAGCAGCATCTTCTGGGAACTTTGATTGCGCACTGCGAGCTCAAGGTAAGCTATCAAGTGAACTGTACCGTCTAGGTTAAACAAAGAAAATATCCGACTTAAATGAGTTACAAACTGCCAAGTCTCTTAGAATTTATTAGAGTTGATTTGACAACTGTTTTCCCGGGGACTCTCATGCATACTGGAGTGAAACTGAATGGGCGGCGCGAGTCATGACCGCTGCATGATGAATGTTAGAGTTTTGGAATATTGTAATATTTTTTAAAGTCATATTTAAGTCATATTTTATTTTTAAGTTATAGCAAGTTGTTTTTTACATCAGTCCTCGATTAACTAGAGTCAGTCAATTGAAATAGTATGTAACAATTTTTGGCAACACTTTATTTTACAGTATCCTTTACACGTACAGTACTCTAGTAACAGTAAATTATGCATAATTACAAGCAACTAACTGCAAACTAAACCCTAACCCTAAAGTAAGTATGTGCTGTCAATTAATATTAGCCAGTATTTGTGCAATTACAACAAGAACACTGAAATATTTATCAAATGCTTTTGGTAACACTTTATTTTACAGTTTCCTTATTACACGTGTTACATACAGTAACAGTAAAATATGCATAATTACAACTAACCATAAACCAAACACCAACTCTAAAGTAAGTACGTGTTGTCAGTTAATATTATCCAGTACTTATTTTTGCAATAACAACAAGAACACTGACATGTTTGTTAATTTCTTTTTGGTAACACTTATTTTTTCCTTGTCCTTGTTACACATGTTACATATACTTACTAATGTAGTGACAGTAAACTATGCATATTTATAAGCAACTAACCATAAACCAAACCCCAATTCTATAGTAAGAACATGTTGTTGTTAATTAATATTATCCAGTTCCAGTCTACTTATTTGTGCAATTACAACAAGGACACTGAAATATTTATTAAATAATTTTTGGTAACACATTATTTTACAGTGACCTTGTTACACATGTTACATGTGTACTTATAGTAGTAACCGTAAATAATGCATATTTACAACCAACTAACCATAAACCAAACCTTAACCCTAACCATATAGAATGTATGTGTTGTCAATGAATATTACTGTAATAAGATCACCAAATATAGGATATATATATATATATATATAATATCCTAAAATGTAAAGTGGTGGTACAATATGGTGCAGTGATGGTATTAAATTACAATTACAAGGTATTTAGATATATTCCATGGTACTGACTGAATGATTTGTAAATTATATTTGCATGACTTTGAAGAATACCCAAAAACATATGGTACCATCATGTCCAAAAAACTTTACCATACCGGTGCACTTATTGGTACTTTAGTTTCAAAAACAAATAATGGAGTACATTATTAATATGGAGTTCAATGTTTGTTTTTTGTTCAGTGATTCAGTTCAGTGCCCACAGGAGATGCTTTAAGAGTTCCCAGCTGTAAAGAAAAACAACCGGAGTGGAGAAATGGCAGGTGACAAAACTACATCTGAGGACGTTCACTCCTCCAGAGTCATCAGACTGGTTTTCTTTGCACTGCTGCTTGACTTGCTGGGTTTCACATTAATACTCCCACTGCTCCCTTCCATCTTGGACCACTACAGTCAAACTGGGGTGAGATCATCATTTGGATATATTGTTGTTATAAAATCTCAAAAGGTGTTTGGCTGGCTCTCTATTCAAAAAGAAACGCTGCTGTAATTTGACCTTGATTAGTCATGCATGTACAGTAACTGTAGACTGTGACAGTGCATAATGCATTCCAGTCAGGACATGTTTCCCCTTCTTATAACTTTTGAAGAAACAAAGCATTTCCTGTACAAAAGTCAGCAATGACTTAAGTGATTGCATACTAAATGAATGAACTTTATAATATTAAATAGTTTAGTCTGTGGAAAGCATCCAAGCTCAGAGCTGTTCTTTCTTATTAAAAGACGCTGACAATGGCTTCATTCACGCTTTCATGTAGCAAGCTTTCATCGAACTATTTCAATTAATGTGTTATGTGTAAAATCTTTTACTTGGTTACATTTTTTCCCACTGAATGGGGAAAAGCAGCCGTTGAATAGGAACATAAAATGTGTTTCAAAAAATAATTTTCTTATTCAGTATTTTTTTCTTGTTTTCTTGTACAAATATATATATATATAAACATTCTTAAATCAAGATATATTTACTTGAGAAGCAATCTGAAAAGTTACCGGAAAAAATAGGTGATCTGTCAAACATTTCTATGGTAAGAAATGTTTTTTTCCCCATTTAAAATAAGTGCATTTAACCTTACTCATTCTTACCCCACTGACAGATATTTTTCATCTAATTTCTTTAAAGCATATGTGACCCTGGTCCACAAAATCAGTCACATGGGTCAATTTTATGAAATTGCGATTTATACATCATATGAAAGCTGAATAAATAAGCGTATAAGCTTAAAATAAGCTAATGTTTGTTAGTATAGGACAATATTTGGCCGAGATACAATTATCTGAAAATCTGGAATCTGAGGGTACAAAAAAATCTAAACATTGAGAAAATCGCCCTTAAAGTTGTCCATTTCTGTTCGCAATTATGCTGCATTCACTCACAAAAATAAATGTTTTATATATTTACAGTAGGAAATTTACAAAATATCTCCATGGAACATAATCTTTACCTAATTCGCATAATAGAAAAATCTATAATTTTGACCCATACAAATGTATTGTTGGATATTTTTTCCTGTTTTAAGCACAAATTCACTTAATTTTGAAAAATGTTTAAGAAAATATCTTAAGTAATGCTCAAGTAAATGCGTCTTGATATAAGATTCAGTAACAGTTGCAATGTGTAAAATGGCTTTCGCATATGATTTTGATGTTGTAATCCCTGCATCACTTTTTTGCTGTTTTTTCTACAGGACGGTGTTTATCAGTCATTACAGAGCGTGGTGGACTGGTTCAGAGGGGCTGTTGGAGTTCCCATGGACACAAAATATAACAGTGTTCTTTTTGGAGGTAACTTCAATAGCCTACTCTGGCTGATATTGAGGGTTTCTTTAAATGCAGCACATAATTCGAACTGACCTTTTGAGTTGAGGACATGTAAATTGATTATCTTCTTCTTTGGTGTCTTAGGTCTGATAGGCTCTCTCTACTCTTTCCTACAATTTCTGTCATCACCCATTATTGGGGCTTTTTCAGATGATTATGGAAGAAAACCAATGCTCCTGTTAACAACTGTGAGTATAGACCATACTGAGAAATTGAGATCATATAGGGCAGGGATTCCCAAACTTTTTTGTAAGTCAAACCCCTTTGACCTAAAATATTTATCTGGAAGTAGCCCCTGAGATTTGAAGTTAATATTTCCATAATTTAACAACACATTCACATGTTCACGGTTCTCATGTGGGTTCATCATCATATGACCTGCAGGTAAACTAATATTTTTTTTTTTTATGTGCTTTTTATTGATAAAATTAATCAAATAAATGAATTCTGATTTTGAAAACTCTGATATAGGGTATTAATTAAGAGAGAATAAAATGCTAACATTTACTTTAATGTATGTCAATGACTCAAGGCCTTTTGTAGATATAAAAAAGTAACATTCTCCTTATTTTTCAGGTAGGTCTCATGGCATCCTACATTCTGTGGGCTTTCTCTCACAGTTTTACTGTGTTTCTGCTGTCTCGAGTGGTGGGAGGCATTTGTAAAGGAAATGTCAGCCTGTGCACTGCTATTGTGGCGGACCTGCCTTGCCCTAAAGCAAGAAACAAGGGAATGGTGAGTTACGGTCATTAAAGGGATGGTTCGGAGTAATTTCAACCTAGGGTCCTTTGCACCATGACCTCGAGCCAAACACCCCCTCAGAAGCTTTTTTCCCCTTGGTCGAACATTATTAAAGTTAGAGCTTATTTAGAGATATCATCCGAATGGCTTAGTGCAGGCGCTAATGGATCCATGGTTGTATCTTGTAAATTACCCCTCTAATAATGCCCGGTATGGTACCAAACTTCTACTGTAGTACAAATAGGTTCTACTCATAAAACGAGGCATTAGAAAGTTTGTAAGTACATCAGGAGTTTATTTAAATAACACTTGTCTGATGGCTTATGCTACCGCTAACATGGACGTCGAGGTCACTTCTGTGATTTGGGAAAAGCCCATAAAAGTCTCGCGCAATCACCTGAGAAGGTTTTTTGGTATATCCACATTTTTTTATTATTTTTTTTCCAAAGTGTTGACTACTTAGTGTTAACTAATAATTGTTGCAAAATGGTACTATAAACACAAAATTGGTGCATTCCTGGAACTGGGCGTCGTTACACTACATCCTTATGCATCGCTTTCTGCCAGGACTTTTACGGGCTTTTCCTTAATCACAGAAGTGACCTCGACGTCCGGGTTAGTGGTAGCATAAGCCATCAGGCAAACTTTCCAATGCCTTGTTTTACAGAGCCTATTTGTACTACTGTAGAAGTTTTTCCGGGCATTATTATTACATTAGTAATTTACGAGATACAACCTTCGGATCCATTAGCGCCTACACTAAGCCATTCGGCTGATATCTCTAAATAAGCTCTAACTTTAATAATGTTCGACCAAGGGAAAAAAAAGCTTCTGGTGTGGTGTTTGGCTCGAGGTCATGGTGCAAAGGACCCTAGGTTGAAATTACTCCGAACCATCCCTTTCACATCATTAATTTATGCTTTCAGGACAGATTTAACATTTTTAACCTTATAACTTTTGAGTGACTTGAAGATCCATTGAGTTTGTTTTCTTCTGTTGTCAGGCAATGATTGGCGTTGCTTTCTCCTTGGGGTTCACATTGGGTCCATTAATGGGAGCATACTTTGCTCTGAGACTCAAAGACGCTGAGGTGTTTTATCAAGGCCCTGCCATGCTGGCTGTCCTTTTTTCTTTTGCAGACCTTCTTTTTATTTTCTTCATGCTGCCAGAGACTTTACAAAAGGTCAGCAATGTGACAATATGCAACAACCAGAGGCTAACTTTTAATAATTAGCTATAATTTAGTGACTAAAATAATGCTTGGGATATGTAATCTGCCATTTCAGGTACATTGTAATAATATAATGTATAATATGTAATTCTCAGTGAACTCTGGTTTCACAGACAGGGCTTAGATTAAGTCAAGATTAGGCCTTAGTTCAATTAGGACATTTAAGCAGCTTTTTAAAACATGCCTTAGAAAAACATATTATAGCCAGGTGTGCATCTTGAGACAAAACTATGGCACTTACATATTTTAAGATACGTATGCAAGTTACTTTAAGCTAAAACAGCCCAATAATGCATTTTAGTCAGGGACTAGCCTTAAGCATTGTCTGTGAAACCAGGGGATGGTAACATTTAAAGTTGTCATGAAATGGAAATTCACACTATCTAATTTCTAAATCCATCTTATTGATCATATTGCGAACTATTCATAGATGCATGTAACTTACTTGAAATATTTAACCTAATTTGTTTCAATATATGAGCAACTTTATTCTAGTTTTTCTTGGAAAGAAAGACTATTTTCTGTGCATGTGCTTGACTTTAATTCATTAGCCGCAGTGCAGTGTGACGCTTCACGTCGGATGTTTGAACCACTTAACAAACTGCGCTACACACACTAGTGTGTTTATTAGTACGCTTGCATTCAGATCTGCCTCCATCCAATCAACAACTGATGGATAGAACCGAATCCCAACCCTACATTTTAATCGGCTTCACTCAGATGTACGTCACATTACGGAAGAAAAGATCTGGTGCGACTTCCATTACATCACAACTTTAATCACTTTTTTGAATAGACTTCAACTTCGTTTTAATTGTTTATTGCATTGCCTTTAATTCTAAATGTAATAAATGCTTTTCATGACTCAGAGGGCATCAGAATCTTCAGGTATTCAACAATCTGGAGATCTTCTTCACCCTGTTGCACTTTTCAAGTTCACTGCCGTCACAAGAACAGAGAATCCACCATCTGAGCAAAGTGAGAGCATAACGTTTCTACTTGAACTTCCAGGTTGAATAACGAATGATCTATCACATTAATTTTATGTGATGACTTTTCTATTTCTCAATAGAAATGCAAAATCTTAAGGTGCTTGGATTGGTTTACTTCACATACCTATATCTCTTCTCGGGGTTGGAATTCACCTTGAGTTTTCTGACACATCAGCGCTTTCAGTTTTCCAGGTAAGGCCTGAATCTATAGCTAACACAACATTGCTGAATGTCACAACTTCTACAAAATGGCTACATTATTAAAAAAAGTCTTAACATTATAAAGCATGCCATTGTCTTCAACAGATAAGCCGTCCGTTGCAAATCAAACTAATCGATTTTGTTAGTGTTCAGGGCTCAACTTAAACCATGAGATGTGACCCAGGAAGTTGAGAAAAACAGCCTGTCGGTTCATTTGTATGTAGCGTGAGGAACCAGGAAGTTTGGGAGAATTTATTATACATCATAAACAACCAGAATGGGGGAAAGTGACTGAGCAAAGGTCGAAGAAAAGTGTAGAAGCCCCTAGGATAATATATGATTTCAATTTACCAATGTACAGTCTTGAGATATGTTTTGCTTAATCAGAACCGTGACATACATGTATCATTGAGCAGCTGAACCCTATGGTCTTGCCTGAGGTTTTTAAAGTCAAACACTGCCTTCTTCTGTTGTAGCATGCAGCAGGGGAAGATGTTCTTTTTCATCGGCATTACCATGGCAGTGATCCAGGGCGGATATGCCCGCAGGATCAAACCAGGTCATCAGATCCAGACTGTTCGCGTGGTAAACTCTTTCATGCTTTACTGGATCACAAGTCAATTCAAATTTTCATGCAATTTTCTTGGAACTTTAATGATTAACTACTCAAAGGCCTGCACATTATGACTACATATTTGTTTTCATGTTTGTGTATTTCAGGCAATTATATCACTTGTACCAGCCTTCTTGCTCATTGGAATAGCATGGAATTTGACACTACTCTATTCAGGCTTATTTTTGTACTCTTTTGGTAAGTGCATCAATTCTGTCAGTATACAGTATACATATATATATTTTTTGCATTAGCATTTCAATTTGTAATAATTAATGTTTTTATTCTTGTAGCTGCTGCTATTGTTGTTCCATGCCTTTCAACACAAGTGTCTGAACATGGTGGGTTTTGTTGTTGTTGAGTGCCTTAAGATTTTATCTATTCTGTAGTTTTTTTGAGAGGTCATTACTTAAAGGGATAGTCCACCCAAAAATGAAAATTTGTCATTAATTACTCACCCTCATCATGTTCCAAACCCGTAAGAATTTCATTCATCGTCAGATCAGAACACAAGTGAAGATCTTTTTTGATGAAATCTGAGAGATTTCTGTCCTTCCATTGACAACTACGCAACTGACACTTTGACGCCTCAAAAAGTTCATAAAGAGATGAATTTAGCGGTTTAGTCCAAAATGTTCTGAAGAGACACGATCGCTTTATAGAAACGACATCAGGGTAATTAATAATGGAATTTACGTTTTTCTGTGAACTATACCTTCAAAAGGATAGTTCACCAAAAAATGAAAATGTACTTTTTTCTTTCTGTGGTACAAAAAAGAAGATATAAAAGATAAAGACAAAAAATGGTGGTGACCAAACGGTTTTGGTTACCATTGACTTCCATTGTATCGACAAAAAACTAGACATTTCTCAAAATGTCTTCTTTTATGTTCTACAGAAAAGAAAATGTCACTCAGGTTTAGAACAACATGAGGATGAGGAAACGATGAAAGAATTTTTTATTTCTTAAACTGTCCCTTTAATAATGATGGTAATGATCTCTCACACTTCTGTTAGTTTGAATGTGTGTGTTGGTGTTAATGATGTCTGTGTTGATGTCTTAGGCTCAGCCAGTCAGAAGGGAACAGTAATGGGAATTCTTCGTAGTCTTGGAGCTTTAGCTCGAGCACTAGGCCCTATTGTGACTTCTACAGGTAAACAAATAAAATAAAAAGATTAAATGTCTTTTTTTCATATGTACATATGAGTGATTACATGAACAACCCTAACTATAACTTAGAATTTCAATGAAATGTCCCTTTCAATTACTGTATATAATTTATATCAGTCTGCTCTGTACCTTGTTGTTGTTTTTTTGCAGTTCTCAGCTAATCATAACATTATTATTATTTTATTTTTCAGTGTACTGGTTGGCTGGAGCAGAATTATGTTTTATAGTCAGTTCGGTGTTCTTTATAGTCCCTCTGATTTTACTGTACCAGCTGAAGAGACAGAAGGAGGCGTGAGATCAAGAGTTTTAGGATTCACTATTGTGTCATCAGGGGGTCAGACCTCTTTTTCCTTGTTGAAAGCCTTAAAGCCCACTAAAGAAAGTTCCTCTTTTTGTGTTTGTTTACAATAAAAAAAAAAACATACAATGTACTTGTAACGCTTATGAAAATTACTTTTCTGTTATAAATAACAAAGGCTGTAAATAGTAAAACTCATCATGAATGTTTTTGTTTTTTTTACAACCCAACACAGTCAACAGATATGGATATTTATGCCTGTAAGTGCCACCGTTTTATAAGAATGAACATTTTATAAATATTTCACAGACGAGGTGTTATCAAAATGCGTATTTCTAATTGTAATTCATGCATAACAATAAAGATGATTGTCTATTACATTATTTTTAAATTATCTTAATTTGTGTATTCATTTGCATAGCACATGCCATGAAGATTGTTTTTCATTAGGTTTACTTTTGATGCTGAGAAAATGGTTATCGTTGGGATAAAACTCGCAGAACAAAATAGTTCTTGCAAGGACCTTTTTTTAACCGTATTATTAAATAGGTTGTCAACATAGTATAGTTGTCAACTAATTTATCTGTTGAATATCACACATTGCAACCACAGTGTGTTGAGCAATGTCGTATCAGACCACCCTTCAAAATAAAAGTTCCCGCACCGCTTGAGCTTGTTGTTAACTTTGAGCTTAATCTTTAATTATTTGGCCTACCAGTTTTACATCTGAGCCGGACGGACTACGTCTTTTTAAAATGGAGTTTGTTAAAGGCCGGAAGGTATGAAAGATCTTACTATTTGTTGGTTTTCTATAAACGTTAGTTTATCATCATGACTGTTGACATTAACGTTAGCTCAGATGTCTAAACGAGCTATCTAGAAATCCCATATGCTGGTGAACCCGACACAGAAGAGCTGCTGAAAGCTGTCGACAGCTAAACATGCGTCACACTGACCTTCTACATGTTATTTGACATGTAAGGCAGTATCTAAGTTTGAATCAAAGTTTAAATGATGTTCACTTCAGTAGCCTACAGCTGACTGCTAACCGATCCAGTAATGTTACATCTCCATTACGACAACAGTCCTGTTAGAATACCTTTACCGATTAACTGTTAAAATAATAAACGTCAGTTTGTAGCAAATATTTAACCGTATTATTAACCGAATGTGACTTTGATTGATTGGATTATGACATAATACTGTTTACTAAGTGGTGTAGTCTAACTTCGGTTTGCTGCGTCATTATTCGTCATTTACACATGGATTCAGCATTGTTTGTTTAAACGCAGATTTGTGCACTAACGTTAACGTTACATGTTTCAGCGTGTGCGTGTTGTCTTATCACCTATCTGTTCTTTGAACCTGTCTCTGTCACAGATAATGAAGGCTGGAGTTTTTGATCCTCTGAAGTTGTTTGATTCATAGCCTTCCACAGCCAGACAAAATGGAGGATCATTTAAAAAGGTAAATTTAAGTGATTATATATGTGGCACCTGTCTTTATTTTCCAGTCAAAGCAGGCCAGCATTGAGAAATATGATTCATCAACATATTATTTTTTTCCAAATAAGCACATGCAGTGCCCTCAATAAACTATGTAAGATAATTGATATGTAATTGAAATTTCATTGCATAGGCTAATGTAATAAACTACCAAGTGCTTTGGGGAAATCCTAGCCACAATTTAACTAAATTAAAACTCGGGAATTAATTCATACAGCATGACCCAGATTTACCTAAATACATTTTTTGTGGGAATCAGGCTTCCTGTGCCATTTTGAAAGGTCTCACATGTGTTCTATCAAAGTAACCACAGGTTTACTTCTTCATTAGTCCAGGTAGCCAAACTTAGAAGATCCAAAAAGGCGTCATAATATGAATCCATATTAATCCGTTTTTTTTTTTTTTTTTTTGTCTTGTTGTTTTGTTCATCATATAAAGCGATCGTATCTTTTCAGAAGACTTGAATTAAAGTGTTTTGATTCATTTTAAAAAGTCTTTCTGACCATTTTAGATCTTGTACATTTTGGTTACCTGGACTTTCAATGAAGGAACAGAAACCTCTCAGGTTTCATAAAAAATATCTTAAAGGGATAGTTCACCCAAAAATTCTGTCATCATTTACTCACCCTCATGACATTCCAAACACTTAAGACTTTTGTTCATCTTCAGAACATAAATGAAGATTCTTTTCATGAAATCTGAAAGTTTTCTGTCCTTCCATTGACTGCTACGCAACTACCACTTTGACGCTTCAAAAAGTTCATAAAGAAATCTTAAAACTAATCCATATTAATTGGATTTAGTCCATATTGTGTGAAGAGACTCGATCGCTTTATATGGTGAACAGATTGAATTTATGGTTTTATTCACACATACAGGTGCTGGTCATATAATTAGAATATCATCAAAAAGTTGATTTATTTCAAGAATTCAACTTAACAGGTGAAACTAATATATTATTATATAGACTCATTACATGCAAAGTGAGATATTTCAAGCCTTTATTTGTTATAATTTTGATGATTATGGCTTACAGCTTATGAAACCCACAAAATCAAAATCCCAGAAAATGAGAATATTACATGAAATCACACAGTAATTACACAGTAATACCATAGTCATTGAACCAGGTTTTGGTTCTTTTGGCAGTGTGGGCAGGTGCAAATCCTGCTGGAAAATGAAGGAAGCATGAAGTGCTCTGAAAATGTCCTGGTAGACGGCTGCGTTGACTCTGGATTTAATAAAGCACAGTGGACCAAAGTCCTCTTTTCTGATGAGAGCAAATTTTGCATCTCATTTGGAAGTCAAGGTCCCAGAGTCTGGAGGAAGAGAGGAGAGGCACAGAATCCACGTTGCTTGAAGTCCAGTGTAAAGTTTCCACAGTCAGTGATGGGATGGTCATCTGCTGGTGTTGGTCCACTGTGTTTTCTGAGGCCCAAGGTCAATGCAGCCGTCTACCAGGAAGTTTTAGAGCACTTCATGCTTCCTGCTGCTGACCAACTTTATGGAGATGCAGATTTCATTTTCCAACAGGACTTGGCACCTGCATACAGTGCCAAAGCTACCAGTACCTGGTTTAAGGACCATGGTATCCCTGTTCTTAATTGGCCAGCAAACTCGCCTGACCTTAACCCTATAGAAAATCTATGGGGTATTGTGAAGAGGAAGATGTGATACGCCAGACCCAACAATGCAGAAGAGCTGAAGGCCACTATCAGAGCAACCTGGGCTCTCATAATAACACCTGAGCAGTGCCACAGACTGACCGACTCCATCACGCCGCATTGCTGCAGTAATTCAGGCAAAAGGAGCCCCAACTAAGTATTGAGTGCTGTACATGCTCATACTTTTCATGCTCATACTTTACAGTTGGCCAGCATTTCTAAAAATCCTTTTTTTTGTATTGACCTTAAGTGATATTCTAATTTTCTGAGAAACTGAATTTGGGATTTTCATTAGTTGTCAGTTATAATCATCAAAATTAAAAGAAATAAACATTTGAAATATATCAGTCTGTGTGTAATGAATGAATATAATATACAAGTTTCACTTTTTGAATGGAATTACTGAATTGAATCAACTTTTTCATGATACTCTAATTATATGACCAGCACCTGTAAACATTAAAAAGCAAGCATAAACAGAAGCTCACTTGACTCACAAGAACAAACATTTGAGCTTGCAGAAGCTCAAACATGCTGCATAACACGAGAATGAACCTCATTGGTTTTCGCACATCAAGCGAACATGCTTGACCTTCCGTTTACCACAGCTGATGTGTGAGTTAATGAATGTTTATGAGAAGAAAAGCCTAAATTCAATCTGTTCATCATATAAAGCGATTGTCTCTTCAGAAAATTTGGACTTGAAACCACTCAATTCATATGGATTAGTTTTACAACCTTGTTATGAACTTTTTGAAGTGTCAAAGTTTCAGTTGCGTAGCTGTGAATGGAGGGACAAAAATCTCTCAGATTTCATAAAAAAGTTCTCAATTTTGGTTCCGAAGATGAACTTAAGTCTTACGGGTTTGAAATGACACGAGGGCGAGTAATTAATGACAGAATTTTTATTTTTGGGTGAACCATCAATTTAAATTGTGTTTCGAAGATTAACTTATTCGAAGATAAGTCTTATGAGTTTGGAACGGCTTGAGGGCGAGTAAATGATGACAAATTTTTCATTTTCGGTTGAACTAACCCTTATTCACTACAACTAAACAACATCACGATACTTCTTGTCTTCATTTTAAACTGTATATCATTTGCTTTAATTGTCCAACTGCATTTTGGGGCCACATCACATTGCAGTGAAAGTATAACCGTATGATGCATATGAAAAAAGTATGATTTAGATTTTTTTTATTACACACAGAACTCCATCTAAAAACACCACATGCCAGTTATCACCTGAGGACTGGTTCAAGAAAAGGCAGAGATCAGTAGACAATCAGAATGACGCGGCACAGAGAATGCACGACTACAACAGCAGCTTTCACACCAACAAGAGCACTGATCTCAAAACCCGCAGTGGTTTAAAAGAAGGCTCAATCAAACAAACTGGAAAGGTCTGATTCTAGTATGGCCATTTGGATGAGTTGCATCTTTATTCTGTTGCGCATTTAAAAGCCTAATTAAGTTTTTTTTATTTTATCTTTCAGATGTTGAAGGACAACAGAGCTGAGCCTTCCTCTCAGGACAAAAGACTTAGCAGGAGATCAACAGACAGAGGTGCTAATTCTTTTCAAGAAGCCTTTTGATGATCATTTCCTGATTAAATCGTAATCAATTTGATTCTGTTTCCAGGTTACAGAGGGACCAAGCCTTCCCCAAACCCCGCTGAGAGAGCCAAATCAGCCATTACATGTAGTAGCACATTTGAAATGAAACTTGCAGATTTCCCGGAATTGGGTGATATCACACCAAGCAACCAAACAGCAGCTTCCCTGCACCAGGAGCCGACAGTATGTTCTAGTGCAGTCATGCCAGCAGACCGTCAGAGTTCACCAGCACCCATTTGTAAGGTAAGTTTCATGGATGATGGTTTTAGCCAAAGCTAAACAGAACACATTGTTCTGTTAAAGCACAAGCTGTTTTCTAACAACTTCACGATCTCACTGAAGCTTGGCGATGTTTTTTTGTTAGAATGTACCGAAACGAAGAACCAAGTCTGCACAGCAAATCCCGTCCAGTGGAAAGTGTGACATGTCATTAGCTGTCAACGCAGGTAAAGATGTGCGAACATGCTTCAGAATTCAAAACGGTCCCTATTTATTCTCCTAAATTCACCATGAAATCAAAATGGACCATTCTTATTTTTTTATGGAATATTGCCGTATGTAGTATACATTATTTATCTGTGCACATCAAGTTATGTGCCCTTGTAATATTTAATCAAAACCCCTCCCACTTGCAGCGACATCTCTTCTGTTTTCTGATGACATGTTTACTGGCGCGAGGACAGGACAGCCTGTCACTCACATGACATCACAGCAATAGCAAACCACAACAATCTAATGATTAAATCTAATGACTAAATTAATTCCCAACCTACATTTGTTTTGAGAAGCCGTTTCACTCTAATATATACATAACAATAGGGAAGAAAACACCATCACAACTTATGTTTCATGCCAACTTAATAATACACGTCTTCCCTTTTGTTATTTTGCACAATTCGTCAGTTCATGTTATTTCATGGAAAATAAATAAATTGAATATTCAGTTTAATCTCACTGGGAAATATATAATATTTCGTAAATGGGTTGTGAATCTTTTTAAATGAGTTATTTAAATTCAATATTAAATGAATTAAATGGATCATATTTTTTTTAATCCAATCTGATTTAGATGAGGATAGTGCAGTATCCAATCCCACTGGATCTTCTGCTCACTCCTGGGCAAACATTGCCTCTCAGCCTCCCAGAGTCATCCAGAAAATCACCAAAGCCAACACATCTTCCCAGGTAAACTACTGCACTGTCCATCAGCATTTTGAGCATGTACTATACAAAATAGACACAATTTGCACACATGTTCTTGTGTCTAGGAGGATTTATCCACACAGCAAGTTGAGCAAAAAACAGAGAAGAAGAGGAGGAAGAAAAAGAAGAAATCCAAAACTGTATCTGAGAACACAGAGGAGACACTAGAGGAACATCTGGTACAGCAGGAGCCACCGAAGTTTGAGGTAAAAACTGTTTATGGATAGTATGTCACATCATATGATATTTTCTGAAATTAGATTTTAGAATCTTCATGTTTAAGTTGTTACTATTACCAATTACTATTGGTGATTGGTGTTTAAGTCAGTGTCATTATTGTTGACTCAAACTATTCAATAATAAAAAATAAGTAAATAAAGCTGAAAAAAAATATTAACATTAGATGAAAAACTTAAAAAAAGATGCCTTGCCTTGGCAACTAACTGACATAAGTTTAAGATGATGTACTAAAATTACTAAAACTAAAATGTAATTTATTAAAGGTGTATAGAAATATAAAAAACAAACAAAAATGCACAAACCTAAAATGCACTCAACCTAAAATTAAAATTGAAAAACAAAGTACCGGTACTATAATGGTATATAAATAATACTAAAATAATTGGTATACATTGGTTTTAGAAGCTTTTTTTCCCACCGGTTTGCACTTTGATAATATTTAAAATTTAAATAGCTGAAATATTGCTTGTTTTCGCCCTTCATTTTCTTATGTTTGATCGTTAACCTACATTAGAAGCATAATGGTGATTATCTAAGTGTTGTTTTTGTAGGATGAAGAGGAGTTTCCAGACCTGTCGCTTGCATTTGTGAGTTTACTCTTTTGGCCTCAGCACATTGTGATGTCAGCAGTTCCAATAAAATGTTTGTAATATATCTGTAATTACATTGATTCAGGAACTCAAAGGACATTCAGAAGCACAAAAAGAGCGATTGTCTCTACACCCAGGGATAAAACACAAACCCACTACACCCACTTATGCCTCCGGTGACGCTAAGAAAACACAGGTTGGTTTCTGTTTCCAGTGCAATTTTTAAACCCTATCAAAACAAAACACTCTGCCCACTTCTGACGAGACAGTCGCACATTGTAATTGATTCTTATCTCATCAGACTAGTCAGAAAAAGTCAAAGGTTCCTGTACAGCTTGACCTTGGAAACATGCTGGCATTTCTTGAGCAGAAGCAGCAGTCTCAAAAATCCAAACAAGATCAGCGACCAGTGACACTTTCAGGTAAGAAATATAAGTGGAGACACTTTTTTTTTTTTTTTTGCTTTTCCAGTTGGTGTGATGCATTTAAAGGGATAGTTCATCCAAAAATGTAAATTCTGTCATCATTTACTTATTGTTGCAAACCCATAAGACCTTTGTTCATCTTCGAAACACAAATCAAGATATTTATAATGAAATCTGAGAGATTTCTGTCCCTCCATTGAAAGTCCATTCACCCAAAACACTGACGGTTCATAAAGAGAATGTAAAATTAATTCATATGAATCGTGCGGTTTAATCCAACTCCTCTGAGGAGACACGAGCACTTTAAATGATGAATAGATATAATTTAGGCTTTTATTCACGCTAAAACGCTAAAAAAGTATGTTCTATATAGTATGAATATAATCCGGACGTACTACATACGCCATGTTGTCATTATCATGTGACCTACCAACGTCAGTTACGCCGCTTCACTGCCATTTACAAATCCTCTCCTGTGGCCGGATTTAATTAAAAATATCTTCAATTGTGTTTTGAAGATTTACAAAAGTCAAACAGGTTTGGAACGACATGAGGGTGAGTAAATGTTGGCAGAATTTTAATTCTTGGGCGAACTAACCCTTTAAAGACTTCGTAGGACACCATGATGTTAGTCACCATGTCGAATATAACAAATAAAGTTATTGTGTTAGTTGGAGGAGCTCTACCTGTAGTCCACAAAGAAACTTCCGTTCAGAAAAAGCAATGGCAGCAAGAGAAAACACCGCACAACCCGCTGGACTCCACTTGTCCCTTAGTGAAGAAGGGAAAACAGCGAGAAGTTCCCAAGGCGAAAAAACCAACACCTCTCAAAAGAGTGAGTCCAGTGTCCATTTAAAGGTGCAGTGTGTCATTTCTGTGCCACTGGTGTCGTCAAACAGAATTATCATTTATATTTGGTGCTGCTATTAGTGCAGAAATCACACACTTCTTAAAATAGTTTTTTTTATATATATATCTGTTGCATCTCTCTGTTTTTGATAAGTATTTTAAAAGATGTTTTGCATTTTGAACAATTGAGGTCATTCTCCGGGAGAGAGAGGAGAGGAAACAGAACCGCCTGCTGGAGGAGAGAGACCCGGCCCGAGTGTCCACTGAGGCTGCTGAAAAGGAAACTAGTAATAGTGAGAATCCTTCTGAAACAAGCCTGCCTGACAATGATCAGCATCTTCTCACAAGTATGGAAGTTTGTTCACAGTCTGTATCAGATATAGATGAGAACCCTGGACTCGTTGGTACTGAGGAGTCAGAGTTTGACCAGCCTGGTTCACCATCTGATCAGAAGTTTGATGACAGTGTGTCAGAAAATGCAACACTAAAATCCTGGAATCCCAATTCCAATCCCAATCTTCCCAAAATCCACAGCAGGAAGTTCAGAGAGTAAGAAAATCAATGTTCTGGTTTGGTTATAGTAGGGGTGTGCGATATGACCAAAATCTTATATCACGATATAAGTCTTTTTATTACACTGTAACGTTATATATCACGACGATAGTCATTTTTGCTTTAAATTAGGTTTTTGTCATGTCAAAATTTGAGATACCATAGACATAATTTCATCATTCTTGTCACCAATGTCAATATCACAAACTAAATAAAAAAAACTCAAGCTTACTGAAGACATGTAAACATTCAGTGATAAAATAAGAACAAATAAATTAATTACAAGTAATAGGACAATTTTTTATTTTACAAAAGTACAAAGACACAACTAAAATAGTCCTACCTGAAATCAAATATACATTGTTCTTATTTACAAAAAGTATTTTAGTCAAGAGCAGTGAGTGATTTTCTCTTTTGTTGTTTGATTAACATGAATGACAGACAGCAGGAATATTAGGCTGCTGTCACTTTAAGAGCTGCCGTATCCATTATACAGTTACACATGCATTTCCTTTCACAACTGTTTACGTTCACTTAAGGCATAAATTACTGTGTTTACTAGGATACTTGCGAAGACAGGCATTTTGTGAAAGTATTTAACAATTAAAGCATCAAAAATAACTCCGTTTAGCGGCTTCACGTGCTCTTTTAGACAGCACTCATAAACAGACAGCATGCGAATATAGCAAAATGAGTTGTCTTTCGTGGCTTACTGCGCTTCAACAGTTTAAAATCACTTGTTTTTAAACCATAATGCTTAAAATCGCATGCAAACATTAAGCTTTTGTGACACGCACGCAGCACAGAAACGTCACACAAGCGTAACTGCGATGGAGACAATAGTTCAAAATCTCTACCGGTTGACAAATTTCTACCAGTTAATCGTTTTTACTGGTATATCGCCCACTCCTAGGTATGTTATAGTTTTGTTTCTCAAAGATATGCAAGATATGTTCCCATAAAGACATGATGAAATTAATGTCTGGGTCCTGAAATTCACATATTTTCAAGTGATTGAAGAAAATAAATGTAGTAGTAATAATAATAATAATTATTATTAATTTGAAGTTAACATAGTTTTCTTCTATTTCTACAGCTACTGCAACCAAGTGCTTAGAAAAGATGTAGATGAATGTGTGAGCAGCTTACTGAAGGAGCTGGTGAGGTTTCAGGATCGTCTTTATCAGAAAGACCCCATGAAGGCCAGGATGAAGCGCAGGCTGGTCATGGGCCTACGAGAGGTGCTGAAACACCTCAAACTCAGGAAGGTCAAGTGCGTTATCATCTCGCCCAACTGTGAACGTATACAGTCCAAAGGTAGCGTGAACTTCTAGCACAAACTCGCATTTCAATTCATGTTGCAGCTTGTATGTTGTTGCTAAATGGTGGCCTGTTGTTTTAATGTAGGAGGTCTAGATGAGGCTCTTCACAATATCATTGACACATGCCGGGATCAAGGTGTCCCGTTTGTGTTCGCCTTGTCGAGAAAGGCGCTGGGCCGCTGTGTTAATAAAGCCGTCCCCGTCAGCTTGGTGGGAATCTTTAACTACGATGGCGCACAGGTTGAGTACTAGAAGTTTCTGGTTGTAGTTGTGGTAAATATAGTTGATTCTTGTTAAGAATCTTGAGTGGCATTACTGTAGATTTAATATAAGTCATTATACTTAACTTAATATATAAATTTAGTTTATTTTGCTGATTCCTGTACATGTAATTATTTCATGGCCACAGGACCTTTATCACAAAATGATTGAGTTATCAGCCGAGGCCAGGAAAGCATATGAGGTGATGATTGCAAATCCGGAGACAGAATCGCAGGAACAGCAGGAGGAGCTACAGGAGGTGGAGCCGTCGGGAGAACCTTCTGGAACAGAAGAGCCAGAGTACAGTACGTCCTAATTAAAAACCTAAAAATAGTGTGAATTCATTGCTTTTGCGTTGCAATACTGCGGTTTCATTATTCTCTAGTTAACTACTCTATTAAACTACTCGTAACTGTTAAATGTGTAACTTATTTGCTTTGTTTATAGGTATGCCAGCCATGAATAGCCCCAAGAGTTTTTGTGAAACTGTATCAGTGATTGACGATATGTGTACAGATATTGTGTAAGATCTACACAAAATTGATGAAATTAGATTATTTTACACAATGTGTGATCAAAGTTTTCTAAAATGAGAACTGAAAATGTGAATTCTCTGGAATTCACACATTTCTTGACTAACAAGGGCCACAGTGAAATTAAAGTGCCCCGTTATGCTATTTTAAAGGTTCCTAATTTAGTTTTGGAGGTCTCCTACAATAGGTTGACATGCATCCCAGGTTAAAAAAACACTTGAATCTTTTTCATAATATACATTGCAGCATCACCGCTTTTCTCACGGGGTTTACATGGACCCTAATAATCCCAATTGTAATCAGACTACTAGCACAATTGGAATAAATTGGCAAGATCCGTTCGGATTCATTCGGATTGTAAGGGGTGGTTTAAACCTTTTGTAATCCGATCAAGAGGTAAACACTTGATCGGACTGGAAACTAAACTGGAAAGTACTACGCATGTGCAATGAAGCAGAAATGGCGTGTGGAACGAGCTGTTGTTGAATGATGCGTCATAAATGACTGTCGTGTTATTCTAAAATTCTCCTTCTACTCAACTTGTTTTGGACTCTCATCACAGACGCTTTGTTTTGGGCATGGGTATGGTCGTTTTTACTGCTTGATTAATATAAGCGACGTGGCACAACAGTTTATGCACTGGTCATCTCCTAATTGACCCTTCGCAGGGAGCTTGATTGACAGGTGATCTGACCAATACATACTTTCTGCGGTTAAAACAACATTCCTTCTTATGTTCATTCATGTTTATTTGATGCTATGAATTAACTAGAAGGAACAGATGATCGGTTCACGAGCAGCTTTAACTGATGCTCTACAGCGATCTTTCAGACACATTAAAGAACCACAAAACGGTATTGTTTAAATTTCTTCCCAAATTTGAAAGGTGAGACTTTGTTTAATATCAAAAGTAACCTTGTCTGTCAGTGTCCTTTCTGCTCCGCGATGTATTTTTCACTGTGTGAGAATATGTGGTGTGAGAGCGGCGTAGCTTGTCGGACATGGCAACAGTAACTAAAGGGGGCGGTTCTTTGCGAACGGTCAATTGGGACCCGAAATCAAAGAAAATAAGCAATTAGAATAGTAGGCGCATGACATAAGCCATTCCAATTAAAAGCTTGTGACATATAAACGCGCACATCAACTTGAAAACTTTATTTAGTGTTCATGTAAACAATCAGATGAATTATTTCTGATTGAAACATAAGGTGTTCATGTAAACGTAGCTAGTGTCAGTGATCTCTAAACCCCTCCTTTCTGCAAGACTGCTCTGCTTTGATTGGTCAGATGGCCCAGTCTGTTGTGATTGGTCTACTGCTTACTGAGAGGGTCGGAAACGAAACGTCCATTACCATAAGTCACATGTTAGCCAAATATTGATAAATCCGCTTGAGTTTTTATGGAAGGACTTTTTGAAAGCATCATTAAAGTGCTAATCATTTGTTTACATATTTTTGATGTGTACCCGTAGTAATGTATAATAATGATTTGCTCACTGCATTTTGATTCACCCATTGGTTTTACTCTGTTCTTTTCACAGTTAAAATCTGGAGGAAAATGCTTGAGAAAAGTTACAACCACCCTTTCCTGAATTTCGAGGACCAGTTTTCATCCGTTTCCATTGGTTCAGAGCAGCTGCTGGATGATGATGAAGGAAGTTGATGGAAGTACATGGACGAATGAGGCAAAAAAAAAATGTTGTTTGCCGTGTCGAGGTCATGCTTCTGTGACACGGAAACGGATCCACTACAGTGTTTCCAACCCCATGTGAGCCTCTAGCACTGAGATGTGAAATAGTATCGAAGGAATAGCTTGAAATACCAAATGTGCCTGTCTAGAGGATTTTATTAAAAAATGTAAACATATTTTCCTGTGACCTGGAAAGGTGTATTAAATCAAGAGGCAATACAGCTGAAAATAGCGAATAGCCCTTGACTACATATTTTCTTATAGAAATCATTCTTAGTTTGATGTTTCCACAGTGTGAATGGTGAATATTTTTGCAAATAGCCAATATATCCCTCTATTTCTATTCAAATGAGTGTAATAGTTTGATAAAATCATAGGAATGATCTAAACCACTTAATTTATGTATGTTTACATTTGTAAATCAAATGTATTTTGCTTATGTTGAATGCACAATTGTACTGATCATGACCACTGTGTTTGCAGCCCACGTATCGTCATTATTGGCAGGTTGCCGTTTAATTCTGAAGACTCATAAGCAAATGATTGTTACGACCGTGAGCTGTTTGTGGGAATACCTCTCCCTCCTAGTCCTAGAACTTATTAAACATCACTTACCTAAATCATAGTCTCCACTTTAAATTTATTAACCCTCCTCTGGCTGTTCCTCAACACTAGCTAATCCATTAATACTGAGTTCTTGAGGTGGTTCTTAAATTTCTCAATGTGAGTTTAGCTCTATGTTTTTATGCTATCGGCTGCAGTTAATAGGGAATGTGTGTGTTATGCAGTTGTGTAGTCGAGTTTATGGTATATTCATGTAGCATAGAGCTAACAGTTCACAACTTCACTTGGTAGTAACACTATTTTTCACATATTAACCTTTTGCCCTGCTTCTGTGTAGTTTCAGAATGTTGACCTTGGGACCAAAACATTGTGATTGTTTTTGAGTTTTCTCCGGTATTTGCAATAAATTCATTGCAATAAATGATCTTGTGTCGAAAATGCCTTGTCCTCGGAATACCAATTTAAATTTCATAGATATCAGAAATGTATATGTAGTGCTTTAAGGATTAGTCATTATTAGTTAAAAATAAAAAGATTTTTGTCTGTCCATTAACTTAAAGATCATAAAGACATTGTCTTCTGAAGAGACACGATGATTTTACATGATGAACAGATTTAATGTCGATTTTTATTCACATATAAACATTAACACGCACATAAAAACAGTAATCCACTCGATTCATATGGATTACTTTTACGTCTTCATGAACTTTTTATGGTGTAAAAGTTATGATCGCCTGGACTTTCCCTCAGGATTTATTAAAAATATCTTTATTTGTGTTTTAAAGAGGAATGAAAGTCTTATGGGTTTGGAATGACATGAGGGTGAGTTAAAATTTAGAGAATTAAAATTTTTGGTTGAACGAACCCTTTAAATTTCATTATCAAATTAAACATACCATCACGTCTATCCCTACCACAAACATCTGACTTAGGGCCTACAAATTTATGTTTATAGGCTACTTGAGAATGTGAAAAGGATGTTAACTGATTTGGAATAAACCAATTCTTGGCCGAATCAGTTCTCTGACTCCGTAGTGTTGATTTCTGTTTCATGAATTTCACTAAGAAAATGTTCAACTTTTTTATTTTAGCTTAAGACATGAAATGCAAAACTGGTGTTTATTGAAATGGTACAAAATAAAACAATCCCTAACCTTTTAGCAAGTGTCTCTGGACTTTGTCCAGCAGTGGATAGAAAACTGCATTACACATGCCATTGTCAGTGAAAGAATGTGAGGAGCTCAAGCTAAAAACAACAATGCACCTCTGTGCTAACAATTATTTTCCACAACATCATATTCATCAAATGTCTTGAGCTCACACTGTCACATCACAAACAAAATGAATGCAGTACATGTACCACAATGGGTGGTATTAAAAAAAACAAAAACAAATGCCTTACATTCTAATTTAAACTAAACAAAAAAAAAAGCTGCACAACAGTACTACAATTTTCTTTCATGCTGAACCGAATGTTTGTCCTTGTATAGTGTTAAGTCAATGTTTGACTTAAAGTAACTCTTAACTGCAGCACTGCAGACCATAAATGTTCCATGATGAGACCAGCTGACCCGTCTAAGTCTGCCGCCGTAACTAGCTCCTCTGAGGCGGTCAATATAATATATATTTTTTTAAAACATCAAAGACCTGCCAGACCATTCTGGACTCACTGCCCTTGTGTTTGGTTAAGGTTTGACAGCAGTAAGGCTTTGAAAACCCTTTCGTGCCAGCGCTTTACACAGATCTAATCTATTATTTGACATTAGTCTTAATTCTTGTTATTGTCTTTATGAGTTTCCAAGTTCATATAGTTGTAAATCAGAAGGATGCATTCAGTTTGCTTAGGCCAAAAACGAGTAAATATTGATTGCCATTTAAATCAAGATTAAATTAAGTATATATAAAATGGATTGTGAGCGACATAGTAGATCTAGTTCAATAAATACACAGTAAAATCATTAGTTGTTTTGACCAAAGAAATCTCACACTTTTTATATTCATAGTATCATTGTGAATAAATCTACAAAAGGTGCTTGTCTGCATATTAACTATAAAAATGCTTAACAACAATCAACTTTAAAAGATCAGGAGCAGCAAAAGCATTAAGAAAAGTGCCAGGTCTTTAGAGAGAGTGGTGAAACTCCAGTGTGGTGTTTTGTATGTCTGCTATGAGGTAGTAGTTTGAAAATTTCGAGAGGTTTAACAATTGTGTATATACCCCAACATATAGTGGGGTATTTTTTAACAGCTGCTGGCCGTTGTGTAAAGTGAAAGAATGATGCTGTCTTTTAATCTTTTTTTCGACCAATTGCTGTAGCTGTAGTTGTGCAGGTTGACAGATACAACACAACGGGTGCATTTAACAGTATCGTTAGCAAACTATGGTTGCATAGTAATTTTGTCATTACCAATTAGTTCAATGATTTGGTGTTTCCCAAAACCATAGTTCCAACAAGTATTCGCAAAAACAAAATTGTGGTTGGAAGTACGGCTCTCAACATGTAGTTACAAGCTAGTTTATTGTTTTAAATGACATGGACATGTTCATGCTCTTGAGCAAAATAAGCAAATTATCTCAAATGGGTTTCTTGAACATGAAATTGAGCTCACTAAACTCGAAAAGCCTCCACATTCACCAGATCTCAATCCAATAGAGCACCTTTAGAATGTGGAGGAATGGGAGATTCACATCATGACAAATCTGCAGCAACTGAGTGATGCCATCAAGTCAATATGGACCAAAATCTCTAAGTAATGTTTCCAGCACCTAGATGAATAAACCACAAAGAATTAAGGCAAAAGGGGGTCCAACTCAGTACTAGCAGGGTGTACCTAATAAAGTGGCCGGTGAGTGTATACAAATTTCAGAGAAAAACTTTGTTTGGAAAGAGAATGAAAGCACAGTTTTTGAAGAGAGCATGAGTGAATGTGCTCTAGCATCCCAGGATTGAATCAAACATTAGGAAATAAAGCAAAATAATGGCAAACAAAAATACTGATTTAGTCCTCAGATGCCATGTTCGCTATTTACAGCAATAATCTGACAATAATTCAATCATGAACCGATTAATTAGCAGCAGATATCACTCCACACAATTCTAGATTGTTGAGCCAACGTGGTTCGAGTGACAAAAGAGTGGTTTTGGGAAACATTCATGACTAGCTAGTTAATTTATCCAATGATTGCATTGTACTATGGCAGTTAAGCAGCAATTTATATCATTGTATGGAAACTAGGGCTGTAACGATTAATCGCGATTAATTGAAATCCAAAATAAAAGTTTGTGTTTACATAATATATGTGTGTGTATTATGTATAATTATTTTGTATATATAAATACACACACATGCATGTATATATTTAATAAAAATGTGTTATTTATATATAAAATAGTTCTATTTATATATAATATAAATCATATAAAATATATATATGCAGTATATAAATGCAAATATTTCTCAAATATATACATGCATGTGTGTGTATTTATATATACAAAATAATTATACACAATAATACACACACTTTTATTTTAGATTTCGATTAATCGCGATTAATCGTTACAGCCCTAATGGAAACTTACCACAGATTTCTGAAAGAACCCTTCTCACATCTCTACTAACAAAGTGCTTGATAGTTTGAACAGGACACTACAAGACAAAATAGTCCCAAACCTCTAAAGTTTAAGTCACAAAATAGTCAAGATCCACTTGAAAATGTTGTCACGGTTTCCATGTATCCCAGAGGTTCGATGACATCTCCAGTTTCCTCAGCTCCAGAAGTTTTGTCACATTTGACCTCTTTGTGTCCCTGTACAGGGATGCTTTCTTGTAGTACAAGGATATTATCACTGTTAATGTCACTGACCATACTGTAGTCCTCCCCAACCTGGGGCTTCTGGTCTCGTTTCTTTTCGTCAACCTCAACGTACCCTGTAAATCCACCAGGGGTGATGCTGACGTGCTCACATTTGCTCTCCGAGATCATTTGATTGTTTTGGTCCTGAGCTTTTAGTGGCGAGCCATTGGCATCAAGGTGAAGTCGTTGCTGAAGATCTTCAAGGACACTGATGGTGGAACTTAGCTGTTTGGAGACAGTCCCAGGGTGAGTTTTTAGCCCCTGACCGCTGTTCCATGTGATCTGGATGCTGTTTTGTGCAGTTTCTGCGGGACCGTTTTTTCCCTTTTGGTATTCAAGAAGAGCTTTGCTATCAAACTCCGTTTCCTCATCATAGTCAGAGACCACGAGATACTCCACCTGACGGTCTGGGCTCTGGGCTATTTGGGGATATCCCAGAGTAACCAGAGCACTGAAGATATCCTCAGACTTCCCACTCTGTGAAACGAGAAGTAAAATTACCTTTGTATTTTGGCACAGCAGTTTTGTGGGGTCAATTCATTGTCAGTTGGAGATGTTTATTTGTTTTGTGACCATGATAGAATGAAGAAAACCTCAGTACAGACAGAGCAATTCAGCGGACTCGCGTTCGGATTGATATGTTAAAATTTTATCGTTACCGTGTGTACAATCGCTGAGGACTGAGGAAGCCTCTGGAGCTGAAGTTATGGTAATGGACGTTTAGCTTCCGACACGCACTGTACGTGGTAGACCAATCACAACAGACTGGGCCGTCTGGCCAATCAGAGCAGAGTAGCTCACGGAAAGGCCCCTCATTAGAGAGACTGGATTTTCAGACGAGTCGTTTGAGAATCATTGAAAAATGTGCAATGTATATTATGAGAAAATTAATGTGTTTTTTTACCTTGGATGCATGTAAACATTGTAGGAGACCTCAAACAAAATGAGGAACCTTAAAAATAGCATAATAGGGGCACTTTAAAGGCACAACAGCAAAAATGTCTCATTTAATTTAAAATCGTGACTGTTTTGGGCATTTTTCTTTTACTAATGTCAGAGCTATCCTGTGAATAAAACAGCACTAACATTATAAGTGCACCTCAGAGGAAATTAAATAATAAAGTAATGGATGATATGGCCCCTTTGACAAGCTAGAAATGCACAAATTATGGTAGTGTCTACTGTACCTTAAGGAGCTGAGTGTCTATGCCACGGATCTTCGGTTCTGGAACCGGTGGCAGTAAAAAATCCTTCACCCTAGAGAAGAATGCGAAAATGCAGAATTAACTTATTTTTAATGTAAGAGCGGGCACAGTCTTATTTAACTTGAATGTGCAAGACTTCTGCTGCCAGCCGCTTCCAGTTATTTCAGCGGAGCAAAAACATTTGGTTAAACTTTATTTTAAGGCGTCATTGTTACAGTGTATTTATATATTTAAGTACTGAGTAATATTAATTAACAACATGTACTTACTATAGGGTTAGGATTAGGTTGAGGGTTAGTTGGATGTAATTATGCATAATTTACTTTTATTACTATGGTAAGTACATGCAACATATGTAACAAGGACACTGTAAAATAAAGTGTTACCAAACATTTCATTATGCTGCTTGATGTATAAAAAAATGTGTTGTATTTTTTATCATGTTATTTAAATTTATTATTGTAATGAAACATGTTTTACCATTTACTACGCATGGTTATTCTTCTAGTTATTGATCTATAGTTGCTAGTGAATCGGAAAACTGTGTTGAAAAATAAGGTGGATTCAATATTATGTTAAACTTCAATTTGTGTCATGCATTTAGGTACAGAATTCTGGATTCTGAAGGAAATCCTGGGAAAACGTATCTTTTATGCACTGTCATTAGAGTAAAGCCCTTTGTCATTATGATGAGGTAGGATGTCATGCTTACGGTTTCATCTTGACTGTCAGCACTCCTGCAGTCAGCAGGAAAATGATGACAGTTAGAGTGACGGCAAGGATCATAACTGCATTCTGTGTGTCAGACATAGCTGCAAAATAAGAAACAAAGTGTTTACTTACTTGTTTCATAATCATCCTTTAATGCTGTATATTGAGTTAAAGGGGTCCTATGTTACAAAGCACAAAGTCCACTCCAAAGGGAGTTATTCTCTACATCAGTAACTAAGCACCGTTTCCGAACTCCCTGAAACGCCTTTTGTTACCTTCAGTTTTCTACTGGGAACGTCATTTATATTCCTAATTTTACAGTAATTCCAGTCCAAAGCATATGCAAAAAAAAAAAAAAAAAAAAAAGGAACCTGCGTCGAATTTGAAAATCGAGTTATGTGCCGTGACATTTCCAAAACACACTCAAAGCGCTTGACCAATCACAGTACACTAGTCCATCCGACCAATCAGAGCACATTGCGTTTTTCGGAAGTAGTAGCTTCATAGAGCTGGGAACTAAACAGAGTGTTTCAGACAGATTGGGAAGAGAGATGCTGCAATAATGTAAAATATGTGAAGATTTTGTTTTTTGAACATGATTCAAGCATGAAAACCTATTCTAGTAAGACTTTGAAAAAGGGCATAATAGGCCCCCTTTAAAATGTATCTAAAGGCAGAATTGTTTTTAAAAAATCTAAAAAGTTATTTGAATTATCTTTATTTATACCTCATTTATTCTTTACTTTCCTGCAGCCTGCACACTGTTGTGTAAGGCTAAAAATGCTCAGTAATGTAGAACAATGGCTGGAAGGTGTGAAAGATTGAGTTGCTGTTGCTGGTATCATCTTACTGTCTGGAATCTGGATGAAAGCGGATGGGCTCCATTCACTCCAGAGGCCTTGGTCTAGTTTGCAGCGCACTTGCACGACGTACTTTGCTCCCGGCTGAGGACTATAGATGCTAAACTCCAACTGTTTTCCAGCACCATAAGACTACAAACACAAGAAGGATGTGTCTCAATCATAATTATTACATGGTATCAAAACTTTTGAAATGCAAAAATTAGCTTCTTAAAACGAGGGTCCCTATTATAAAAAGGAGATTTTCTTTTACATAATAAATTGATAATTCATTTATCAATCATCATTTAGAAGCAAATCTATATAAATATATGGAATATTTTTAGATTGTTAAAGAAAATCCTATGTTTTATTTATGGACCCCAAGTTTAGTATTAAAATGTTTTACAAATGATAGGAAAAAAAATTTAAGAACCTTGGTGACCATGAAACTATTTGAATCTCACCTCCCAGTCTCCGCTGTTCTCCGTTTTTAAGCGAACTTCATATTTGATTGTTACCCAGCCTGAGCGGGTGTCTGCGTCATGGGGAGCCTGCCACTGCACCAGGAAATATGGAGTGTTCTTGGTCTGCATTAAAGTCACATTCACATTCTCTGGAGGGTGAGGCTGCACTGTGTGAAAGAAGATGAATCATCTTAAATGACATTCAACTGCACAGACACATGGGTGGGTTTACCATTTTGGGGGAACCTAAGCCAAAGCCAGGACCCAACATCCCCCTCACCATTAAGTGAAAAACATGCTTCCATAAGTTCCATTTTCAAAAAGCTTACAACAGAGGCAGACACGTTGCATACACACGTTATCCAGACAGCAACATAGTGTTGGCCCAGATCCGGACCACATCTGGTACATGTTGATTCCACTCGTACTAGATGTGGGCCAGATCTGGGTCGACACTATGTTGCTGTCTGGGGAATCACAATTTTTCAGGTAAAAATAAATATATAAAAGTCAAACATTTAGATATCAGACATATTTATACTGTGTTTTTTGCAAAACACTTTGTTACAGCGGAATACCACAAACAAAACCCAGCAGCCTCAAGAACACTTACACAAGGAACTTTGCCTATAGGATTTAACAAAAATATCAGCAAAAACAACTTAGAATATATATTCAAACCATTAATAAAGACCATTAAACTGTTTAATAAAATACATCATTGTTAGCAATAACAGAACAGAAGAAATTAGCAGTAGTAGCACAAATAAATACAACTGAACAAAGTGCAATAGATCAAATATAATCAAATAACACTGCATATAGTTACTTTAAAAAAGATTAATATATATTTTATTTATAAAAGTCAAAGTTATTCAGTCAAGATCTGAGAAAATTGTCAAAATATCCTTGTAAAGTGTGTATTTGTCTGTTCAAACGCAAGAGAACTCAATTGAATTCAGTATTCGCACACTACAGTATATGAGAGGCGAGTGCATCTTCTTGCGCTTGAATAGTTGAAAATCATATTAATTGTGAACACAGGAATCGATAAGCGATAACAAATTCCTGATTCCTGACCCTAAGTATGCGATTCGATTTCCAACCCTATAACAGCCAGTAAATACAGGCAGTGACAGTGCGGACACAGCTTGTTCAGTGTGTGACCTAGGTCTTCAGCCTCATCAGATGTTTCATTTAGATGTTTGGGCATTTATTATTATAATTGTTTTACTTTCAGCATTGGAATCTCTTTTTTGAGGTCCTTTTGGGTATGTGTGCTTCATGGTTGTTTCTTTCTACTTATCCGGACCGCCTGGTAATAAATAATGTCAAACGGAGTCATGAATTGAGTTAATTGCTTTTGGCCAGCAGGGGACCCCAAGCCTGCGGGGCCCTATGCATGGGCATGGTGGTCAACAACACTACTGCACGCACACGATGTTCCATTACAACCAGTGTGCAACTGAACAGTGACAACAACACATTTAATAAAAAAGGAAAGAACTGAATAGGGTCTACATGGATCATGGCTATTCCTCATATGCTTATACACTAACCATTCAATTCAATTGTATTTATAAAGCACAATTAAAAACAACAACAGTGCTGTACAATGTACTAGAATGAATTAAAAATACAATAGAACCCACCATTAGAAATAATTAATGTAAAACAGGGCACAAAAAACAACAGACAACAAAGGACATCACAAGTTGTACCGGTATGCTAAAGAGAAAATATGTTTTTAACTTTGGTTTGAAAATATTAACTGTTGCTGCATTTATGGCTACGGTGAAAGCTCGATCACCCCTAGATTTGAACTTTGACAGTTAATAAACTCTGTTTGGCGGACCTAAGAGTTCTCGCTTGACATGTTCACACAAAAGGTCAGAGAGGTAAGAAGGGGCAAGGTCCTTTAACCCCTTATATTGGCATAGCCATTACATATTTAAAACAGTAATATCCTATACTAAACTAATCTTGACAAACTATATATCTGAAAGCTTACAATCTCTAGTTTACATATTTGGTGACTGATTTTCAAAATCAATTACAGAGGAGCCGTAATTTATCAATTTGCAACAAGAATATTTTCATACACCTGAGGCGTGTTCAGACCTTTATTTTGAAATAGCAATGATCATGAACAATCATGAAAGAATGGTAGAAACCTCAATTTGTTTTCATGCCAAGAGTTCAAAAGATAGCATCCATTCAATTATTTTAGAAAAAAAGGTCTGAAAACGTTTTAAATATAAAGAACAAAATAATAGATTCACCATTTGTGATGTGACAGCGAGCTATAATGCACATACGTCTTCTTTTTGTGTTTCTTAGAGCTTGAATTCATTTCAAAATCTGCCAAACTTCCAATACTACTTCTGAATAGGATGTCTACTTCATAAATTGTATGAAAATTGTAAAAAATAATGGTTCAGATGATCACTCAAACAACATATGGAAATGGGGGCGCCCTTATATGGGCAGTAATGTCAACTAGTGAAAAAGTTTGGTACTGCGCCCAAACAAAATCTTGCTGAAAGCTTATTTTACCTAAAATTTGAAACACAACTTGTTCAGATTTTTGGCTTTGATTTTTTTGCATTTTTAGAGTCCACCAGGTTTTGAAAATATATATTTTATATAAAATATGAATAATTAAATTTTTAACATTGTACATTTTCATAAACTGAAACTTCCATAATTTATTTTCTGTTTAACTTTCTTAATTTATTTCACTTCTACAAAAATCTGCCAAATGTCTTCTTTAAAACAAGACCAATCTTACATCTTCCAAAGCATTACAACCATTTAAGTTTGGAATGTGCATTTGCATGTCTATTAAAAAAAAGGGGGTGCCGCTTAAGGGGTAAACGATTCAATGACAAGAAAGAACATGTTGAAATTAATTCTAAAACAGATGTGTTCACATCAAAAGAACCATTCACAAGTTGAGAAATTCTTGAAAGAGTCAATTGTTAAGGAAATTAATACTTTTCAGCAAGGGTGCATTACATTGATCAAAAGACTCCAAGAAACTTCAAAATCCTGGAAGAAATGTTCTGTTTCCACATAAATATTAAGCAGCACAACAGTTTTCATTGACAATACCAAGAAATGTTTCTTGATTTCTGAAGGATTATGTGACACTGAAGACTGAGGTAATGGTTGCTGAAAAATCAGCTTTGCCATCACAGGAAGAAATACACTTTTAAATATATATTACCATAGAAAACAGTTCATTTAGATTGTAATAATATATCACAATATTACTGTTTCAATGAATTTTAGATCAAATAAATGCAGCCTTGGTGAATTTTTTTTTTTTAAACAAAGCATACTTTTTATACTCTTAATGCGTTAAAAAAAATTCCCCTGTGTGTTAGAGCATCGACCATATGCCAGCACATTCAGGCATCTTCAGTGGGATATTCGATACATGGCTTGAGTTTTGCAATATGCAAGACACAAACCTGTTCATCCTCATTCTGTTCAGCTAGTCAGCCAGAGCGGCCTCTGTTTAGTGCCATTTAGTACTTTTCCATTCCACTCAGACGCTCTAAAAGTCATCACCGTTTAACTCACCGTCACAGATGGATAAGCCCAGTGCACACACATTTCTAGCAGGAACTGCAATGGTTTAGGGGAAATTGTAACTAAACTATATAATCGCAAATGCAGCATTATCTGCCTTGTGTTCAAGTAGAATGATCTAACTGATAGTAATAAAAGTTCTGTAATAAACAGTTTCAGCATGAGGAAATGAAGCTGCATACCTTTATGCAGCAGTATATTGAGTTGTATATCAGGGACGGGCAACTTCAACTTCACTCCTGAAGTTTATCTCCATCTCTAATCAAATACACTTCAAAAATCGAACAAATGCCTTCATGAATCCTTGAAAATGACATAACTCCAGGACTGAAGTCGCCCATCCCTGTTTAATACACACTATATTTAGCAGGCGGCTCACTGCACTGTGGCTGTTGTCAAAACAACCCTGAAATTGGTCTCTGTAGTAAAACATCATTAACCATTCATGCATGCTCAGTATACGCTAGGGGCATTTTGCAAGCACATAAAAACAAATTCATTTTTGGATGCATTTTAATATGTTGTAAACACAATAAATGAACTCACCGATATCCATAACATCAACTTCCACAGATTCTGAATAGGCTTTTCCCAGTGTATTGGAGGCCACCACTGTGATGTTGTATATGATCCAGATAGAGGTGTGCCGCTTATCAAAATAACAGGAATTGTCCCCCGCCTTATGATAATCCGGACATTCGAAGACTTCCACGGAGCTGAAAAAGTTTATTGATGGTTTGAAAGTTGAAAGTGATGACAACTTTTGGACAACAGATGAACCAAAACCTGAGATTTGTTGTTATAAAATATGTAAACATGAACTCATAGCTTTAGTGTGCTTATTAATAAACGTGCGTGCTGTACAAATGTACATATTTAGAGAATAACAAACATTTTGAGAATAACAAATATACACTACTGTTCAAAAGTTTAAGGTTAAAAATATAATTTTAAAGAATTGTATTCAGCAAAGATGCATTAAAGTGATACAAATTTGATCATAGTAAAGACATTTGTAATGTTACACATAAAAAAAAAAATCAAATAAATGCTGTTCCTTTGAATTCATCAACAAATCCTAAAAAATATATTTTTTAACAGGGTTTCCCCAAAAAGTTTAATCAGGACAGCTGTTTTCAACACTGATAATAAATCAACATTCAACATTGATAAGTAATGTTTCTTGAGCAGCAAATCAGCATATTATAATGATTTCTGAAGGATCATGTGACACTGAAGCCTGGAGTAACGATGCTGAAAAATCAGCTTTGCCATCACTGGAATAAATTATATTTTAAAATATATTACACTAGAAACAGTTATTTTAAATTGTAATAATGTTTCACAATATATCTGCATTTTTAATCAAATAAACGCCATCTTGTGAACATAAAATACTTCTTTCAAAAACATTAAAAAGTCTTACCAACCCAAAACATTCGAACAATAGAGTATAGAGTAAATCATGGGATATCTTATTGAGCCAAACAAAGCCTACATTCAAAACTGTGTCAGAATAAGCACACATGAGGCAGCTGTCCATCAGCATTAATACAGGGGGAAAGAAAAATGTAACCACAAACTTTTTTGTTGTTGTTTTTTAAAGGCAAGTTAAAAGGTAGAGTGATGAATAGTGATTTAGGTTGCACTAACCTCTCTTTTCTATAATACAGGTGGTAGCTGGTGGGCAATCCACCAGTGGATCCAGGCTCCCACCAGCACGTAAAGGTCTCTTTCTCAGGTGACCGACATTTTGTTAGTCTGGGCCTCCCTGGGGGAGAATGACCTGGAGAGATATTGTAAATGAAGAGTATTATGATATGATATGTGACCCTGGATCATAAAACCAGTCACAAGTCGCACAGGTATATTTGTGGCAAAAGCCAACAATACATTGCCTGGGTCAAAATTATAGATTTTTCTTTTATGCCAAAAATCATTAGGATATTAAGTAAAGATCATGTTCCATGAAGATATTTAGTCAATTTCCTACCGTAAATATATAAAACATTTATTTTTGTGAGTGAATGCAGCACAATCACGAGCATAAATGGAAACATTTAAATGCGATTTTCTCAATGTTTAGATTCTTTTGCACCCTCAGATTCCAGACTTTCAAATGGTTTTATATCGGCCAAATATTGTCTTATCCTAACAAACCATACATCAATGGAAAGCATATTTATTCAGCTTCCATATGATGTATAAATCTCAATTTCCCCAAATTGACCCATGTGACTGGTTTTGTGGTCCAGGGTCACATATCTGTAAAAAGCCTATTATAGAACACCCTATTATTGAATTATTCAGGAAATAGTCCATATGTTGTGTGTTTATGGGTAGTTCATATTGAAAAATAAATGTATTATAAAAAACTATACAGGCACTTTCGTTAAACTCAATATATAGAATAAAAAAAATCTGCACCCTGTTAGCAACATCAATTCAAATAAAGGAATTTAATTCTGGACGGCACACAACCTGATGTACTGTACAGTTTATAGACAAAAGGCCAACCAAAAAAAAGAAAATTCTGTGTGCATAATCGCAACTGTCTAAATTGATTGGCTTATTTTTTTTTTTAAGTCCTGCTTTGCTCACTTACACATGGTGTGTGGGATCCAAGAGAGAAGCCACATCAGAGTCAGCGCCTGCTCTGCATCTCTCCGCATTTTTCCTGCATGAGAAATAAACGTCCATAAGGTGTCCGCTCCACACCAAGCACGTTAAGTACCACCTGTAGAGTTTGTTTCTACTTTACACATCAATCTAGACATGCAAAACAACCACTTAGCATGTGTAAACACCTTCACTCATCACAACAGCTGAAAGGTCATGCAATTGCACCAAGTTAACTAACTCTATGCCAAGACGTATATAAAAAAGATGATTCTTCTCTGATTTCATAAATAATGGCCATATTAGTGGATTTTTTAAGTAGTAAATACACTCAGCTAAGTAAGATGATGGTGAAAAGTGACATTTTGATTTGATAAGACAGATTAAAATCACAAACTAATCATAAAAAATTTACGTTTTCTATTCAAACTGGTGCAAACGAAAAAGCACAAGCACATCGTGATCCCAGAAGAGATGTTTAACACAGAAAAATAAACAATGTTCTGACAGCATGGTAATGTACAATGTTATGAAGACAAGGCATCAACAAAAGAAGCGGGCAGGTGCAGAGACTTAATGGAAAGTAACTGCCTTGGAAATGGTGAGTTCCAATACGAGACACCGTTTGAAAGGGCCATCAATCTGATTTATGTTTTTGGATAATTTTTAGAAACACTTGGCAACAATATCTTGTAGAATATAGATGCAATGCATTTTGTGTTTCCATGGACATGCCATCTGCTTTATTTACAAACTTATAAGTCTTCAAAATGTCAAGGACGAGATCAACCCAAATGTTCATGCAATGAACTTGGTATAAATCCGACAAACTGTTGTCTGTGGTCAGTATACAGTCTTTTATTTTCCCACATTATATGCATATTGAGAAGGAAGTGGGCTGAAGTCCAGGTTTAAAGGACCTCAAAACATTTGACATTAAAGGAATAGTTCACTTAAAAATGAAAATTCTGTCATCATTTACTCACCCTCAAGTCGTTTCAAACCTGTATGAATTTCTTTCTTCTGCTTAACACAAAGGAAGATATTTTGAAGATAAATTCTTCAAAATATCTTCCATTGTGTTCAGCAGAAGAAAGAAATTAGCCCCTCACCACCCAAAATCAAACACTAAGCAAATAACTAACTAAATATGCATCCTTAAAAGACAGATTTTTACTATCTAAGATACAGGGCTCAGACACATGAGGGTAAAGCTGGCAGTGGAGGCCAAGTATCATCGAGGATCAAATGTATAAACGGTCTAAAGAATGGTAAATTAATACATATTTTGCAACAGGCAACACAAAAGCAAGTCTTTTCCAAAAATCTATTCATCTGATGCTCAAAATATTAGGGTAGGGAAAAGCAAACTGCATACTATTACTAAGTCTACTCTACACAAACTCCAGTCTCATTTGGTCTCTCCTCCAGGGGCCAATGTTGCCACCGCATTCTCAGTCACTGATAACAATGTGATAGCCATAAACAAACACATATTGCTTCAGTAAGCCGAGACGAGGCAGGTCAGACTGTCAACACATGATCCCAATTGAACAAAAAAAATGTAGGCTGGAGAAAAAGATTATGTCATGAAGACTATGCTTCTATGGTCACCGTGAATTCACCAGGTAAGATGTTCCTGGATAAATATTTTGCTGATCCTGGAACAACTTTCCTGTCTGTAAATAAATTTAGCCATAACCGTATCCTACCCCCTAAACCTAACCCACAACTTTTCCTTTAAATCTGAGGGAAATTGTATATAAAATTATATATATATATATATATATATATATATATATATATATTATATATATAGCCTATAGGCTATATCAATAAGTATGAAATCACGTTCATTATGGTTTCTATGTCTCACTTCCTTTAACATCTAATCGTATTTAAACAGTCAAAAAAAATACATAAAATAATATTAACTGATGTTTAAACATATAGACTAGGGCTATATAGAGTCAATAATCCAATAATGACAAATGAATAGTGCAAATTAAGGACGCAGCTGTTTACGCCATTTAAGTATCCTTGAATACTAGTTTTGATCGCGGTATTGATCGCACAGAACAAAATAAGTGCACAATGACATCATAGTTTCCGCCGATTTATAAAACATTATAATATCGAGACTTTTCTTTTGACGCGGAGACTCACCTGGATCCGCCACCCAATCCGTGACCGAAATTACACACACAGCTTCACCTGTGATTTTCCCATAATCCACAAACGTGCTGCATTTTGGACTGTTTCTCTATGAAAACAGTCTATCCGAAGCGATGTCCCCCCTCAAAACGCGCACTATGAGAGTAGAAAGGCCAAATACAAAGTCACCCTGTTGCCACCGCAGTCCCTCCGAGTCTCCAGTTGCTTGCACACAAACAGCCCTAAAGCTGCAGAGAGTCTTGAGGAGTGGCATTGGGTATGATGTTACTTGCATCACACACATTACGGGCCAATGGTGACACACGGTGTGTGTTAGAGCAACTGTAAAGCAGATGAGGAAAGTTCGTCGATATAAAACATTGATGTTCGCCTAATAAGCCTTGTCTGGAAGTTTAAAATCGTTTTTTTAAATGTTTTAAAGTTATGGGACTGGCGGTCAAAGAGAAAAAAAAGACAAATAGACCCGACACAAACGTGATTTCACCAAGTAGGCCTACCACATGTTTTGTTGATCCTGGAACAACTTTCCAATCAACCAATCAGATTTGAGGGACAAGTTTATAGTTTATGTCAAGTTTAGGCTTAGAACAGGATTAGGTGCTTCGATCTAGCTACATCAGTGTTAGTCACCTATCATTTACCTCTGATTTTAGGGAAAAGTTATGGATAGTTAGCTTTAGGGGGTAGGGATCAGGTAAGGACTACATTTTGGGACAGGAATGTTATTCCAGGATCAACAAATTATGTTGATCCAGGAACATATCTTACTTGGCAAAATCACGGTGACCGGTTCCCATAGGAGTTTGCTGAGGCCCTCTAGTGGGCCCTGGCCTGCTGCATGAGAATTCACTGCCAAGTCCTATACTAGACAGAACAACTATAGCAACAAGCAGCAAGAACAACTCAGTAGTAATCGATCTGTGACCATACAGATAGACAGTGCGCTACTTGCTGTAGTGTAGGTTCTGACTGATCGATTACTACTGAGTTGTTCTTGCTGCTTGTTGCTATAGGTTGTTCTGTCTAGTATAGGACTTGGCAGTGAATTCTCATACAGCAGGCCAAGGCCCAGAGGGCCTCAGCAAACTCCCAAGGGAACCCAAAATGGGTTAATTATTTGAAATAAGATAAAACAAGTTTAAAACAACTAAAAATCAAGCTATTTCTTATTTTAATTCACCCCATCAACAGCTTTTTTCTTCGAAGAAATCAGGATTCACACAAATTTGGATGTACAAGTAAGTTCAAAACTAGCCTACAACAAGCCTAATTAAAAAGTGGCATTTTCTAGACCCCGAAAAGTAATTTAAATTAATAAAATCTTAAACTGCAACAAATTGTAATGTCTTTTCCAGTACAAAATGAAGTTTTATGTAACAAAGTTCGGGAGGAGCATGTTCAGGTAATCATCCAATCAGCACAAGAAGGAGCCAGTATAAATAAATCCTTTCCTTACCTCCTGTCTCATGACTAATTTCTCAGCATCCCACCTCCACCCCTTCACCCCACATTCGGCTGGGTCCGTTCATAGATACCTATGATCTCTAAAGTTATGGGGGGAGTACTCTGGGGTCGGGCCGAATTCTGAGCTCGGAGCCCTCCCCCCGGACAGCAAGCCAAATACGCATTATAATATTACATCAGATTTCATTAACATGTAAACTCGTGAATAAACATTAAATCAAGATGTAATTGAGTTACTTAACGCTACTTGTGAAAATTAAGTGCAGTTTATGCTTAAAACAAGATTTTAAAAAATCTGTCCGTGAGTTAAATTAATATACCTGGTTTCCCTATTAATTAAATTCATTTTTGATGGCACCACTGGAAGATATTTTTTCTTATTTTAAGCATAAACTCGCTAGTGTTGATGATATTTTATTTTATTTTATCTGAAAACAAGGCCTGCGGTTGCACAGACGGGTTAGATTTAACCAGGATTAGGCCTTATTTCAAATGGGAGCATTTAAGTAGCTTTTAAACGTGCCTTAGAAAAAACATTACTGGTGCATTTTGAGACAAAACAATGTTTTAAGATTTGTCAGTGCAAGTTGCTTTCAGTTAAGACAGCTCAAACATGCATTTTAGTCTGGGACTATATCATCTTAAACCTTGTCTATGAAACCGGGGGTTAATCTTAATTTTGCTTTCAAGTATAAATGTAGCTTGATTTAAGACTTTTTGCAATAAAACAAGACAAGAATACTCATGTGCATTTTTATAATGAGTAGGCTATGCATTTTTTCTAGTTATGCCAAGCTCTAAAATATTTTAGTGGTATAGAAACTGAGTAAAACATATTTTTAAAAACCCTTATTCTTAATCCTTATCCAATAGCTAAATCATGAACAACAACTGTAAAAGTCATAAAGGAGTCAAAAAGTCTTGGAGTCAGTCAATAATTGAAGCCAGAAAGCAAACTGTAAATAATATAGGCCCACAGTATTTAAGTGTATGGTAGAGGAGACTAGCCTACTTAAACCTTTACACCATTTACTTAATATCACTGTTGATTATCTGGCCATTAATCAACGTGTGTGTGTGTGTGTGTGCGTGTGTGTGCGTGTGTGTGTGTGTGTGTGAGTAAAGTAAGTAATCGTTTGAAAAGCACAGAAAAACAGCGAGTCTCTCTCTCTCTTTGACTGTAAGAACACACTTCCGTTTAAGGACTCTTTGAACTCGGGAGAGACGAGATGAACACCTTCCTCTTTGTTAGACATCAGGAAGTGATGCATACACGTATATTTTGTAAGTTGGATTTCCCCGCATCAGTCAGTGCAGCGAAGGATTAATGGGATACACTATATAATGGGATACATGTCAACATCCGATCTGCCTGAGGTATGCGACCGATGTTTACACTCTTTCTGATATTATAATTTTTTTTCGTGGTGAATTCTAATCTGTTTTATCTCTGTTTGTTCGCATAAACATTAACTTGTAGAATTCATAACAGTTGTAATCTGCATTTGAAAATAAAAAATAGGAAGGAAATGCGGTTGTTGAAGTCACTGTAAGAAGTGAAACTTAAAGGTCGTACAAGAAATGAATATGTTGCCCTCATGTAAGCTAGGCTACTCATCTTCTTCTCGTTCCAAACATCTGTTCCAACCCAGTATCGACTTATTTTCTTCTGAACAAAAAAAAAAGATAAAAAGTGTCTCCATTCAATTTCATTGCATTTTGATACAATGGTGACTTGGACTGTCATTTTCTCTAACATCTTATTAATTTGTATTCCACGGACAGAAATAAAGTATTTCAGGTTTGGAACATCATGAAGGGTCGAAAATTAGGACTGAATTTTACCATTTTAATTAAACTAACCCTATAGCTACTTTCACTTAGGCTAGCTGACCCATATAATAACTTGATCTGGCATAAATTAACGAAGTTAGGTTGATTCAATTATATAATAATTATATACAATTATATATATATATATAAGATTTTAGGCTAAATATTATACAAATGTTTAAGGTAAAGTTCATATTTTAAGTTGGTCACCATCAAGTTTTTTTTATTTCAAGATTTTTTGCAGTTCATTTCATGTGGTGTCAAATGAATTTAAAAAAGTGCCATATTATTATTATCTTTTTTTTAAAGTATGTCACATCTCGGGACACTGTCTGAAATGTCATGTCAATGTCCCATATTGCAGGTGCTTTGCTGAACATTTAAACCTGAGTTCAGCAGATCAGCCAATCACAGTAGTGCATGAGCCATTATCCTCAATCATGTCAGATCTGAATGACAACTCTTTGAACATAAATTTCTTGAAAGAATCTGTGTTAAAGAGACTCTGTGAGTCTCTTGATAAGGCCAACAATAAGGGATGGCGAAAACTGGGGGAGATTGTGAAAAGTGACAGGCGATTCAAAGTGAGGTAACAACTCTATTTTTCTTTTTTCACGTTTCCTTTTAATGTAATAGGCTGTATACGAATAAACTCAGTATTTTTCTTGTTTTCTCCTTCCACTCACATGGACAGTCTCAATGATATGGACATGTGTTCTCTGAAGGCTTTGGAGGCAGAAGGGAGTCCCACCCGCACTCTGCTCAAACTCATTGGAGATCAAGGATGTATGTTGGGTGAACTGGTTGAGTTTCTACATATCATGGGTCATACGGATGGGCTGCAGTTCCTTAAACCTCCAGGTACAACTGCCTTAGTGGAAATATCGTAAAGAGAGAGAGTTTATGTCTCAACAGTACAGTGCTGCATCACATTATCTTATGTTGAAAGAAAATTTTTGAATTCTGAATTCTGCACTGTAAAAAAATGTGTTGCCACCTTAAATTTGTAAGTAATCAACTTGAATGTTGCCTGGGAAAACCCTGATGAACTTCCAGCAAATTTGAGATTTGCTCTGAAAGTCAGTCTGGCCAAGAGCCAAGTGTCACCGGCACACCGGTGGGCCCATAGCCATTACATATTTAAAACAGTAATATCCTATACTAAACCTAAACTAATCTTCTTGACAAACTATATATTATTTGAAATCTGACAATCTCTAGTTTTCATATTTGGTGACTGATTTTCAAAATAAATTACAGAGGAGTCATAATTTATCAATTTACAACAAGAATATTTTCATTCTCCTAAGGCATGTTCAGACCTTTATTTTGAAATCGCATGAAAAATCATGAAATAATGGTAGAAACCTCAATTTGTTTTCATGCCAAGAGTTCAAAAGATAGCATCCGTTCAATTATTTTAGAAAAAAAGGTCTGAAAATGTTTTTCAATATAACGAAAAAAATTAATAGATTCACCATTTGTGATGTGACAGCGAGCTACAACGCACATACATGTTATTTTTGTGTTTCTTAGAGGTTGAATTCATATTAAAATCTGCCAAACTTCCAATACTACTTCTGAATAGGATGTCTATTGTCTACTTCATAAATTGTATTAAAATTGTAGAAATAATTATTCAGATGGTCACTCAAACCACATATAAAAATGGAGGCGCCCTTATATGGGCAGTAATGGAGTCTGGTTGTCATCTAGTGAACAAGTTTGGTACTGCGTAAGACAAAATCTTACTGAAAGCTCATTTTTTGAGATATCAACCTAAAATTTGAAACACAACTTGTTCAGCTTTTTAACTTTTTAGAGTTGATGAGTAGCAGTTTTAGAGTTGCCCAGGTTTTGAAAAAATATATTTATATAAAATATGAATAATAAAAATGTTTACATTTGTAAATTTTCATAAACTCAAACTTCTATAACTTTTTTTCAGTTTCACTTTCTTAATTTATTTCACTTCTACCAAAATCTGACAAAGGTGACACTTAAAGGGTTAAAGCCCATTTCCAATTTTTTCCAAATCGAGGCACCAATCACAAACGTTGAGGTGGGCTTTACACGATGGCGATAGCTCTGATTGGTTTTAGGTTTATCCAATTGCACCCAGAGGCATTTGGGCGACGTCCGTTGGTGACGCCCCTTTGGAAATTGGCTGTGGATAAACCTTCCCCAGACCCACTCTCAGTTACAACTAAGGGTCTGGTGTAAACCAGGCTAACTTGGATGTTTAAGTCATTTCAACTTAAATTACATTAAACTGACTTAAAAAAAAGTTGAACATTTCTTAAAGCAAGTTGAAAACATATGTTGTCATAACTTATTGATCATACAATTTTTCACAGTGTGTGAAATGGATTTAAATACGGGAAAAATGTGTTAAAGAGAAGGTATTAAGGTGTGGTCACTCAATTTTGGCAAAATTTCACAGGTAAAAGCAAAATTGTCTATTGTCAATAGTGTAGCGATGCATGAAACACGGCTCAGACAGAAATCACTTTCAAACCAATCCGCTTTCTGTTGATTAATGTGGTAAATCCACGTGACCAGTTTGAACATCAGACAGAAAACGTTTGGCTTCACACGAAATTCCCAATCGTGTGGATTGCTATTGAAATGACTGGATTTTACACTCTTATTGGTATTTGAGAACATTATCAAATTTGCCAAAATATTTAAGTAACAAACACACAACGCTTTAAATCACATGCATTTAAATTCTGCAGAAATTCCTGATATAGATTCGGTGCAGACATAGCCATAAGTGATTTATTTGCATTCATAAGCCAGTTTCAGATGCTGTTTTCTCAATTGATCTCACAGGAATTCAAATCCTCGTTCAGCCGCAGTCAGTGTCTGTCATTGCCGGACATAACCTCCGTCTCAGCTGTTGTGCTGTTGGTGCTTCGCATGTGCAGTTCCAGTGGTTTAAGAAAACAGAAGAGGTAAACTTGTGATATTACAGTGAGGAACAATGAATTGTCAGTCATTCACACGATCATATAACTAACGCAACCCTTTAGGTACACAACAGCCTTTCCCCAGACCTGGTGTTCAGCCCAGTCCAGGTCAAAGATACAGGGTTTTACATCTGTAGAGTGAACTGTGGAGCATCATATGAGTTCAGTCACTGGGCCCAAGTAGACGTCCTTGATGTTCCACCAAGACATGGTAAATCAGAGACAAGAGAGACATTTGGTTGAATTGTCATTATATTGTCACTGTATGTCACTGATATCAAAATGGATGTGTTTTTTTTGTACAGGACTAGTGTCTTTGGCATCAGAGGGCAGGCCGAGGGTCCTGATCCAGCCTCAGCCTCAAAGGCTGCTGGTGGGTGATGTACTCTACCTGGAGTGTGGAGCAATTGGCAGACCCCTACCACAATACCAATGGCACAGGAATGGGGTGCCGATCATAAAAGCCAACAGGAGGAAGTACACTGTAAGAGGATAACATTTTCTATTGTACTATATAGGGTACTGTATTTCACTACTGAGACCGTTTCACTCAGCAATTAGTAGCACATTTCACATAATAACAAAGAAACAGCAAGTAAAGAATTAAACGTGACATTTTTAGCAACTACCACTTTGTCGCTTCAAAAAGTGCATAAAGACATTGTAAAACTAATTGATAGGAGTCGAGCGCTTTAGTCCAAATTTTCTGAACAGACTCGATGGCTTTATTTGATGAACAGATTTGATTTTCTTGTAAAACATGCTCCATTAATCTGTTTTATTTACAACTTTTTTTTTATTCCAGTGAAGTGAGAGTGATTGAAAAATATGTTTTGGTTTAAACTAGGTCAAGAATTTGTTGCCAGAGCACCAGGGAAGATATCGCTGCGAGATCGTCTGCACTAATGAACGAACATGGAGCAATGAAGTTGATGTTGTTGTTAATGGTATGGATCAAGTCTTTTTGTTTTATATCTATTCTTTGGTTAGATGTTTTCTGATCAAATCAGTGTTCTGAACAGTAGTGCGTTACAAGTCATTCTAATATAAATAACTCCAGGATGATATTGCTAGGATGCCAAGAAATGGTCTTTGCAATGAGACGGTGACCTCAATGTGGGACCTCTAAAAGCACAATGTTGATTTGTACGGCGGTGTTAGTGGACTGCCTTATTGAAAGAAGTGTGAGCTGCTCTCTTTTTAGGTTCACTTTATATACACTCATTTTGTGGTCCAACCCCTTGTTCCTCCTCAAGAAAATCCTTGCCATTCTGAAATGAAAAATCCAAGAATATCTCTACACATTTCAGGAGCAATGGAGTGCTCTGAAGGTATTATGTAAGATGTAGCGGCACCTCTCTAAAATCTAGGGACTTTTTGGTATCAATCTGAATCTGGTGCATGTCATACCTAATTATCACAGTGTCATGCCGATTAATGCATGCTATAACAACTTTTAATGAACGTTTCAGGTTCAAAACAAGCTCCATAAACATCAATACCATAAATAATGTGAAATGCATTACATTAAACATGATTTTTTTTCCTGTGGTAATCGAAGCCGTGCCACAATTGAGCTTGTATTGAACCCAGAAAACTCCTTTAAATGTTTTTCCCTACTCTCTTGACTACTCTGACTGATTGAGGTGGTGGAGAACACTGATAGATCGGCTTCAGTAAGGCAGCTCTGCATGTCTGTTGCAAAAATGAATGCAGTGTGAGAACATGACCAAAGGTGTGACAAAATAATTTTCCTAAAGTTGTTTCAAACCTGTATGAATTTCTAGATATTTTGAAGAATTCTTTGAAGATATTTTGGAGAATTCTTTGAAGATATTTTGAAGAATGTCGGTAACCAGACAGTCGATGAACACCAGTGTCTTCCATAGTATTTGTTTTCCTACTATGTAAATCAATGGGGTACATCAACTGTTTGGTTACTGACATTCTTCAAAATATCTTCCTTCGTGTTCAGCAGAAGAAAGAAAATGATACAGGTTTGAAACAACTTGAGGGTGAGTAAATGATGACAGAATTTTCATTTTTAAGTGAACTTCCTTTAAGTGGCATTAAGTGTTCACTGTGGCAGGATTGGGTCAAATCTCCTAATGATGTTTTATTAACAAGGTTCGGGAGGAACACGTTCTAATGATCAAGCAATCAAGTAACTCCAACCAGCTGTCATCAATCAGTAATCAACAGATCCACTCAATCAGCATGAGTAAAGCCTATAAATATTCACAGTCAACTCACCCTTATTCCTCGACAGTTCTCAGCATCCCTCCACCACCCCATCCCCTTACACTTGCATGGCTATCTTCCTAACCAGAGACGGGGGGAGTACTCTGGGTTCGGGCCCAATTTCCGAGCTCGGAGCCCTCCCCCCGGACAGCACGCCAAATACGCATAAACCTTTACTCTCTGATCATTCGGAAGTGTGAACTCGTGAATAAACTTTCTTTTCATTATTGTCATCATCATATGCCATCGGAGAAGAATCCTCTAAATACCTACTATATATATATGTTTCTTTTTTTCAGATGACTTTCTGACTATTGAGAAGGGTAAGTTTTGTGTTCCCATTACATTCGGACTTTAAGATTTCTTGCTTAATTTAGTACGTCAGTGAATGATTATGACTTTTTTCATCAGATTACAGTCTTGAGAAACCTTATGGTGAGTAGACCAAATATATTCTATGAATTAATTGAACTCAAAATGTCTGGAGTCTCTCATTTTTCACAGTGAATATGTGTTTCTCTCTTCAGCTACAGACAAAGTGGCCCTTCTGATCGGTAACCTCACATATCGAAACCACCCACAGCTGAAGGCGCCCATGGTGGATGTGTACGACCTCACTAATCTGCTGCGGCAGCTCAACTTTAAAGTGGTGTCTCTGCTGGATCTGACCGAGTCAGAGATGCGCAACGCCGTGGAGGAATTCTTGTCTCTGCTTCATAAGGGAGTTTATGGTACTGTGGCTTCTGCTATAGTTTATGCTACCGTAGTCTACTGCGTTTTATAGCAGACTAGGCTACTATAAACATGGTAATTGCCTTGAAAGATCAAACAAACATGATTTCTGGAAAGTATATAATTGCCATAATAACCATGCTATCTTGCAATATGTAAAACTACAACTGGTTGAATGCTGAATTCAGAGGTGATTAGGAGACTATAGTCACGATATTTTCTCACCCTCATGTCATTATCCAAACCTGTATCATTTCATTTCTTCTGTGGAGCACAAAAGGAAATCACACTTCTCATTTCCCATCTTTTTATACTTTCACTATATACTGTCACTTATCAGTTATTAGACATGAGAACTAATGACATTTGACAACTCTGATGCCAAACCTGGCACAACACATTTTAATGTGCCATGTTTAAATATGTACTAAGTTTATCTTTTCAACTTCTTTTTGTAATTCAATACTGTGATGATACCGTATACTTTGATAAACGAAAATTTGATATCATCATATGCCTAATATGTACGCAAGTTCAAATTAAGATTTTCTTTAAATAACTTGCAAAGCTATCATTTGACTTCAGCGCACAAGTCACATTAGACTACCTTTATGGCACTTTTTGGCAATTCACCATCCGCTCTCGTTATATGGGATAGATCAGACCAGACAATATTTAAAATACCTTCTTTTGTGTTTGACCGTAGAAAGAAATTCATGCGGCTTTGGAACGACATGAGGATGAGTAAATGAAAATTGAACTGGCTGAACTGACTCTTTGACGATTGCTCCTCCTTGTAGGTTTGTTGTATTATGCTGGACATGGTTATGAGAACTTTGGGAACAGCTTCATGGTGCCCGTGGATGCCCCAAATCCATACCGCTCTGGCAACTGTCTCTGTGTTCAGAGCATTCTGAAACTGATGCAGGAGAAGGAGACTGGACTCAATGTCTTCCTCCTGGATATGTGCAGGAAAAGGTGGGGATTTCATGGTTTTAAAAAGCAGGATAATACACCGTATTCACATTGGTTGTCTTCATTCTAATACTAGTACATTGTTTCAGAAATTTACATGACGACGCCATGCCAAATGTCATGCTCAAAGTCACAGCCAATATTGTGTTTGGATATGCAACGTGAGTTTTTCATCCAGAAATAACATGTTGAAGTACATTATGTTCTCTATACGACATGTTACGCCATGAAATATTATTATTTTTGTGAAGTTGCCAAGATGCTGAGGCTTTTGAATTGAGTTCAAGTGGATTCACCAATGGAGTCTTTATCAAATTCCTGAAAGAGCGCCTCCTAGAGGATGAGAAGATAACTGTTCTGCTGGACAGTGTGGCTGAAGGTGAGTGAACCATGAACCTCAAAGAAATGATTAACTGATTTACAAAGAGTACTACTATGTTGCACTATGACTACTACTTCTATTAAACATTATACGTTGTCATTTCAAAGATAAATTTAGATATTAAAATAAATATGTCAAACATGTATATTTCATCTACCTGTGCTTGATGTGTGTCTTCATTATCAAATAACTGTGCTGATTATTTGTAGATATGGGTCAGTTTGACCCCACAAAGGGTAAGCAGGCTCTAGAGATCCGCAGCAGCCTGTCCGAGAGACGTTCCCTCACCGATCCCATCCGCTCCGGGGACTACTCCCATCCAGCCGAGGCACACAACCTGCTCTGGTCTAAAGCACATGGTATTTTCAGCTACTTCAACATACTGTGCCACTCCGATACATAACAGTATAAAAAAGGTTCAAAGGTTTTGTCTAGAATGTAAGCAGTGGTCATTTTAGTTCAATTTAAACAGAATATTAATAATTACAAAAAAGGCATCTTTTGAAAATTACAATTTAGTTGCAACAAATGTGAAAGATGATAAAAACAAAATGTATCAGGTAAAAATCACAATCAGTTATTTGACCAAACTCCATGTAATGTGTTTTTTAATCATTTATTACATTTAAGTAACAGTTAAATTGGTTTATTTTAATCAACCATATCCTTTTTCTCTAACAAATGTTCAGTGCATTTTTATTGTACTACAAAATTATTATTATTATTTTATCAACAGTATGTTTTAATTGAAATCATTGTCATGATGATTTTCACCTCTTTTTCACTGTTGACAATACCCCCCAAAACCAAAAAAAAAAATCTGGTTGATGATGGGATAGTTCACCAAAAATGAAAATTCTGTCATCATTTACTCCCCATTAAGCTGTTCCAAACCAGAAACCTGAAAACAAACAAACAAACCAAACTGTTGATGGGCCCCATTGACATTAATTTTTTGTTCTCCATACTATGGAAGTCAATGGGGCCCATCAACTGTTTAGTTACCTATATTCTTTAAAATATCTTCTTTAGTGTTCATCAGAAGAAATAGTCATACAGGTTTGGAACAACATGAGGGTGAGTAAATGATGACAGAATTTTCATTTTTGGGTGAACTATTCCTTTAACAGAGATGATAATTTAAGATTTTGCATGTTTTAACGCAGAACTGCCGGAGAGCAAAATTCTGGACTTTGACTGTGGAGTTCAGATAAAAATGGACTTTGCTGCTGAGTTCTCCAATGTGCTGGTCATCTACACCAGCATTGTGAAAAAGTCAGAGGAGATGCTGTCATGCCAGGCGCACATAACTAACCTTCCTCTGGTAAGTGCTCTTTGCTTTTATTTTGAAGAAAGAATCCGCAATGCATTATTTATTCATATTCATATTCAAAACAGGTAAGATTTTAAGATTGTATTTTAAGCAACACCTTTTAAAGTATACTTTTATTCAGCAAGGATGGATTAAATTAACCAAACGTGACTAATCACATGTATAATGATACAAAACATCTGTTTCAAATTAGTTATTTTGTACTTTATAGTCATCAGAGAATCTTGTAAGGGTTTCCATAAAAATACTAAGAAGCACAACTTAACATTGATCAGTTGATACAGTATGACTAATCTTTTATTTTGTTTTTTTAAGTATAATCTTAATTGGATTAATAGCAGTCTTAACATTTTACATGAACTGTGTATGTTTTATGATACACATGAATGTTTTGAATTTGACTTTGAAGGACCTGGATGTAGACCCTAAGCTGATGAATAAGGAAACTCTGGAAGAAACGGGAAGCTTCTTACTTTCAGGCAGTGTTCCTCGGCACTGCCTCTACACCAGACTCAGCTCAGTCCAGAAACTCAAGGTACATCTCAAGACTTCTTCAACACATCATAACCTAGAAAGATTCACAACAGGTCTTTTGCTAGATTGAGCTTTACTATGCATTTTAGATTTAAATCAAAACTACGTTGATCCCTTTTTTTTCTTCTCACACTTTCTTCCTGTTTTACAGGAGGAACTAGCTTTCACTGTCTGCCTTCAAGTCCAGTTCAACTCCCTAGATGACCTGGTCCAGTGGAACATGGACGTTAACATCGGCAAGCCCCTCACCGCCAAACTGGATCTCAACCGCCCCACCAGGAAGAACAGCTGCCAGCTGACGTGTCCCATGCCGCACAGTCCCTCGACCAGCCCCAGCCACAGTCCCGCGTCTGACCGCCGCTTCCACAGCCAGGGTCCCTGCTTCACCCAGCAGTACGCCAACCCCTACCTCAACGTCTGCGAGCCTCTCCACGGAGCTGTGGGGGGTTATGGGAACTTTCGATTGCACGGTGACCATTCACATGAATACGAGAACATGCCATGCTCACCCTTCCTGAACCCACCAAGCATTCCCATTGAGACCACTGATAACATTGATGACATGCAGAATGAGTTCATGAATAGTTTGCAACTCTATAACCATCCTTGAGTGAGTACACAATGCAGTTCTTTTCTCAGATAAACACAAACGCAAATTTTTTTTTTAATGATGCAATTTATGATGCAAGTGGATGGGACCGTCAAAGTTGATGCTTCAAAAACCACAGAAAACAAACACGATGGTAACCCACATGACCCAGTTGATGAATCATGAATGTCTTCCGAAGCGAAACGATAGGTGTGTATATAGCGCACAGCATGATATAAGCGAGTTTTGTCTGGGGTTTTGAAGTGTCAGCTTGGGAGGTCCCGACCCGTACACCTACATTATATGCATTCACATCAGCTCGTCTGATTATTTTGCTGACTACAGGAGTTTCAGGACGATTTATGCCCGATTTACCCCTACCAACATTCAGAGATAAAAAACACGTCGGGCGGTCGCTTCTGTTGTTAGGCCCAGGTTATCTGGTAACGTGAGGCGTTTACAGATCAAATCTTAAACCTCCCGATCTGCTAAATAAAACGGAAAAGTGTTTTATTTGTACATATGATAACAAGCGATCCCCATCTACTAGGATCCTCGAAAACGACTATTAATGCTGTGTTATGCATGCCAGACAAGTAGTTGGCGATGTCACTTTGTAAAGAAAGACTACGCACCTGCGCACATACACATTCTTTTACCACAGTGCCGGGGACACACTTCATTGGCTCGAGGTCATGGTGCAAAGGACCCTAGGTTGAAATGACTCTGAACCATCCCTTTAAGATTTAAAAACTCCTGTAGCCTGAGTTTGGCTTAAATGATGAGAGATTTTTTCATTGTAGGTTTTAGTAAGCTGTCTCCTATCCCTGCTTAAATGTCCAGACTACTAATAAATTATAAGTAATCCATCCATAAATTGACTGCATTATTTTTGCATTTGGTGGTGGTAGTGATGCAAAAATTATATCTCAGATGTTTAATTTCCAACAGTTTTTAGTCTTCACCTTTATGTGACTAACTTATTACGGCACCTTCAAAATATTTTATCATACAGAAAATATTGTAACATACTGTAAGTATTAGTCATGTTAAATTATCACATATAATAAAAAATCTCATCATCTCATTACATTTAAACATGTCTTTTTCATGTGGATTTTAAACAGATGTTTAGAAAAATAACCTTTATTTTTAAATAAAAAGTGCATGAATCAAATATCATGATTATCTTTTAGCATGATTAAAAAAAAGGAAATCAAGGAACAAAAGAAAAAAGATCGATTGAAAAGAAAAAAAGGACAAATGAAAGAACTAAGAATGAATTAATCTCAGAACTATTAATAGTTTCACTGCATAAGTAAATGAGTGTCAAGATTAGACGACTACACTAGATAACTTTAACCTTCTACACGTTACATCACAGTGCACTTCTCCTCAGCCTTGGATTTCATCTCCACGAACGTGGCCTGAGCCTTTTCTTTGATCTGCTCCATATCCATGTTCTGAAGGTTCTGCATTTGACCCATGATGGATTCCTTTTCCTCCTCCGGTGGCGCCTCTCCATCCACCATCTTGATCAGTTCTTCTGGCACGTCAATGTCATCTCCGGCCTGCTGAATCATAATCTCGTCCTGTTCGCTCTGGGGGAAAAAAACATCAGCCTGTCAATCAATCCTAAATTGAAACGGAGGTGGTGATATTACACTTTTTAGCGACTTCAAAAATGATAACGGTAACACTTTATTCTACAGTGTCATTGTTACATGTAGTCACTATAGTAATAACTATAAATTATGCATAATTACATGCAATTAACCCAAACCAAACCCTCATCCTAACCCTATAGTAAGTACATCAGTACTTAAGTTAAATGTATAATTACACTGTAATACTGACACCTTAAAATAAAGTGTAACCATAATAACATTGTCTCTCAAAATAATAATGGTCATTTACCAATTGGGGCGCTTGTCTTAAAAAACCTGGATATATGAGGTGGCCTAATTATAAAAGACCGATTTATACAACTGGAAAGGCCATGCAAATTAATAAAATCGTATACCTTCCTTGACATTTTTGTACATTTTCCCTAGGGAGTCAAGACTTCTCTAAAGATGATTTCTAGTATAACCATTCTTTCTAATGACTCTTCATTTCAACAGATGTCAATCGACACGAAATCTCACAGCAATTCGTAATTATTTTACGTTTTTTGCAAATTGGCGGGTAGGTTTAGGGGCAGGGTGAAGGGTGACCTTCCATAATGACTGTTCATTCACATCAAATCGCCGTCTCATACAAGTTACTTTACGTTTTCCTGTGAGGTTTGGAAAATACTATACGATCACAGCAGTGCTTTTAACATTAGAACGGCCATGACGTTTTTAATTTTATATCTGCAATAACTTTGTTGGAAAAAAAAAATCCTGCTGGTACCTGACTTTTTGTAAAAGTGTCTGTATTTTCATTTAAAATGTTTGTCATATAAATTACACATAAGGCAAAAAAAACCAAATGAACATATTTACCTATATATCCATAGACGGTCATATTGACTGCACTGAATTTCGCGGTATTCTTTTGTTACATTTCCCGCGGTTGACCTCACTGTCAACAGCAAGGTCAGTAACGGTCCTGAGTGTTTGCATACATGCTAATTTCTACAAACAAAAAGTTAGATTCAATTTGTTGATCAGAAATAGGCTAATAATACCCGACTACGTTATCTATTTACGTAGATATTCTCTACTATATTTGAGTTATTAGACTATTTATTATTTTTTCTGTTATTATATTAAAATAAAATGTTTTATAATTAAATAAAATACTTTTGGTTGTTATTATCTTGTTCTGAGTTATGTTGAATGGATATGGAAATATAGCCTATTTGTTGTGAATATGTGATAATTAAGGTAGGCTAATGATATTATTATTTATAAATGTATAATTAAACTTGTTTAAATGTACAGTTTTGGTGTTTTGTTTTTAAAAGATATCCTAATACAGTAAATGCATTAATCTCTCAATTGGGTATTTATCATTAAAGATATAGAGTTTGGAATCTAGCACTCGTGGCAGTTCTAGTACTATGGAATTCTGGCACTTCTGTTAAAGCTCAGTTTAGAGAATCCCTGCGGGTGGTTAAGCCTTGTCCAAAGTGACTATTTTAGTCTTACTATTTTATGACTTAATCTCCTGCCACAATCTGCAATGGAAGCTTTCACACACGTGGTTGTTAACCATCTTTTCAAACGGATGCTATTAATGTGCTGCCGGTACAGTCAGTCAGGGACAGGAATAACTCAATTAAGGCAAGACACCTCAGGTGAATAGGATTAAGAAACAAATTACTAACAGATATCACCACGCGTCCTCAGTTGATTTATTACATTAAGAATTGCACCTCTCTTTTTTTTCTATTACAAATTTTCTTAAATGATATGGTTAAATATGCAAATGTAGGATAATCTAATTAAATATGCACACATTTGCATACATTTCCAGAACAGAAATCTGAACATTATATAAAGCCAGTTTCATTCCGTTGACATTAGAGTCGAAGGAATTTTAACAAAGGGGATTTTGGATATCTTTTAAATATTCACCATATTTTTAGGAATAAAAATGTTTTATACATTTTATATAGAGAGGAATATAACCATAAAGTTTTGTGTATGTAGTTTCTGTGGTGTCATTCAAAAGGATTCCTTTATCTGCGTCTGCATGCGACTCTCACCTTTGGAATTCGATATTTGTCTCTTAAACAAGTCCTCAAACAAGCCCTTTCTGCTTTCCTTGTAGAATATTCTGCATCTCTCTCCATCCTGGATTGATGGGGAGAACAGGAATATAAAAGAACAGCAAAGACAGTTGCATTCAAGAACTGCAACAACAGAGCATCACACCTCACTTTTACCATGTAGTTTCTTTCACAGCTCAACCAGTGTAATGCTCAGTAACTCTTATCTGAGTATCATGTGAAAGAAATATTTCAAGCTAAAAGTTTTTTTTAGATGTGTTTGTAAGGGTAGTTATATTTATACTCAATGAGTTTATAAACCTGTCACAAATGCAGTAAGTGTTTAATTTCTAACCCAATGTTCTTTAAAAGAGATTCAAACTTACTTTTCCTCCACCATCTGCTTCTGATACTCCTCATATTCCTCCCTGGACATTCCATCATGAGACATTTTGCTAGTTGTTCCTGCTTCTTCACCTGGCTGATCACAATGAATGTGAACTGATGATCTTTGGAAAAGAAAGATGCACTTCTCCTTTCCTTTTTTTTCTGAATCAAGCTCCAGGATTGGTCTATCAGAGTAAATCCAATGAGAGGCTTTTCTGGGCAAGCGCCCTGCAAGTTGCATCACCAAGAACATCCTGATTCCTGACAATGACCCAGGCCAAAAAAAGAGTAACAATATTCTGCCAAATTCCATCAGATCGTCTGAGGCCTCAATTTCCATTGCCGGAAAATAGATGAATTATTTGCAACTTTGTCAAGGCCTTGCAGGATAATATAAAAACTTTCACAAAAACTTGACTATTTGTGCCACACGTATGTTATGTATGTATGTACAGGTGAAACTCAAAAAAATTGAATATAGTGCAAAAGTTCATTTATTTCAGTAATTCAGTGACTCATTACATACAAAGTGAGATATTTCAAGCCTTTATTTGTTATAATTTTGACGATTATGACAAATTTTGAATTTGGGGTTTTCATAAGGTATAAAAACAGTCAGCCTGTGATTACAGTCGTGCAAAGTTTATTCGTATATTCGTTTATATATGCCTATAAATTAAGCTCTATATTATTTTAATTACATCACTGTAAGTATGGATTTTATATACTTAAACATGTTTTGTTTCAACCCAGATCCATTCAAAATATAAATTCAGAATACATAAAATTGTAAGAGTTGTAAAATTGTAAGAGACTGATCTTCCAGTGTAAGTGTATACAATGAAATACTGATGGTAAAATGCTGTTTGAACCATATGCTTAAACAAACAAAATGGTATTGCTCCTTTAAATATGTATAATGTATTATGGATAAATAAATAAATATTTGTAATATTATTTGTTCATTACTTAAAGGGGTGGTTTTAGTTAGTGTGTAATGTTGCTGTTTGAGCATAAACAACATCTGCAAAGTTACAACGCTCAAAGTTCAAAGCAAAGGGAGATATTTTCTTTTAAAGAAATGGCTTTTTAAGGACTACGACAAACGGCTGGTAGGGACTACACGACATTCCTCCCGGGTTAGTGACATCACTAACCCTAAAATTTACACAAACCCGCCCCCTGAACACGATTTATAGATGATCAAGACAGAATATGCTAATCAATGACTAGAAGATAACTACACATAAGCTACATAAAATTCACCAGAAATGTTGTCTACATGTTGTCACTTCTTCTTGAGTCTCTCCATCTTTCTGACTTCGGTTTGAACATAAAAGGCTAAAAGTTTTTGAAATGTTCAGTGCATGTCTGTGTGTAAAACACAAGCTCTTGAAGCTCCGCCCTCTGTGCCGGGAGCAGCAGCTCATTTGCATTTAAAGGTACAGGCACAAAAACGGTGCGCTTTTGCTCACCCTCAAAAAGTGACAATTTTAACATGCTAGTATATAAAAATATCTGTGGGGTATTTTGAGCTAGAACTTCACATACACACTCTGGGGACATCAAAGACTTATTTTACATCTTGTGAAAAGGGCATTATACCACCCCTTTAATATATGAATAATACATTATTATTTATTGAATGCAAATTATATGGATTTCCCCCCTCCCCTCTATTTTCATTGGTCCACATGATGAATGGGTAATTCATTGATTAATTAGGCCAGGTGGGATAATGCATTATGCTAATATATAACTTGTATTTAGTTGTATATTTGTTGTTTGCCTGACGAAGACCCTGTGGTCGAAACGTTTCAAGTTAATGAATAGCAGTGTGCCAGTTGGTTTTGTATTTTATTGAAACACTGAGATGTGCCAGCAGTGATGTTACAGGCTCTCATCTGATCAGGCAGTGCTGTGGCCACCTCCTGACACTCATGACTAATTTAAAGCAGGAAGCTGCAAGCATACACCAGTCTTGCCAAGTCACCATAGCAGCAGTAGGGAGGGGAGGGAGAGAGGGAGGAGAGGGAGGGAAGGGGAGAGAGAGAGAGGGAGGGAGAGAGGGAGGGAGGGAGAGAGAGAGGGAGGGAGAGAGGGAGGGAGGGAGAGAGGGAGGGAAGGGGGGAGAGAGGGAAGGGGGGAGAGAGAGAAGGGAAGGGAGAGAGAGAGAGAGAGAGAGAGAGAGAGAGAGAGGGGAGGGAGGGAGGGAGGGGGGAGGGGGGGGGGGGGTTGTCCCTGGGGACCTGCTTCCGAAAAGAATACGCACCAGTAAAGATGCCTCGCACACAGCAGAGCTGCAGGGAAGGAGCGCTCTTCTCCATGGCTAATGTCATGCTTCTCATCGTACTTCTTCTCTACTGTGATGGGATGAACACAGGTTTGGCACGTCTGCTTGTTAGTCTAGTGTAACCTTAGGGCAGTGTTATGTTATTTTCAAGTTTTGACATTATGACCTTGCTATCAGTTAGACTGAAACGAAGTCCTCTCGACTGTTATTCCAGTGTTTCTAGGGGATGTTAAAGTAATTGCACTATTCCTAAATATGTTTATTGTTCAATAAGCTGAGGTGTATAGTAATGCAAATCTCATTTAACCTTGACTAGGCCTGTCTCTCTAGCCTGGGAAAACCCAGACCACTCTCAGTTGTAATTTGAAATTTGCCGGAAGTGGTCTGAGTTTTCCCAGGCTACTGTCTCTCTAGTAGAAGTGAAGTTAGTATTGTAAATTCAATGCAATATTTGACATTTAAATGTGACGCATTGTATTTTTTTCCCCAGAGACAACATCTTCCCCAGAGTCTGATCCTGTAATAACAACCAAAAAAGCTGTATCTAAAGGTACGGTTAACCTGTCATATCTTATTAGCCAACACAAGCATGCATTTGACATCAACGGATGTATTTAAAAGTGTACAAATGATCAAATACAAATTTTGTCATCATAAATAGCTGAATTTACTTTACATAATTGCAACGAAGAGGTTTGTTTTGCTGATCGGGTTACAAATGTTTTGCCATACAGGTCAAAGTCAAGTCATTATTGAAGAGCTTACAATCCTGACACCTCAAAATATAGAGCTTTTATGTAACTTAACTGATTTACCAAATAACCCCCTGTACATTACTGGCTATTGGACTAAAGATGGACAAGAAATTCAAAACTCTGAAGAAACTGTAAATAGAAACAATGAACAGTATATTCTTAAAAGGACGTAAGTGGATGTCTATTTACACAAAATTATTGTGTGTCATTTTTATTAAATGTCGAAATAATGCAGAAGTAAACAAGAAATTCAGTATTACCAAACGATGACTTAAGACTGCTCTAAGTTGTTTAACCTTCCTTAGTTTCAGAATAGAGACCAGAGACCTGGGAAATTATTCATGCGTCTTCAGAGAAAATGAGGCACAAGTAACATTTGTTTTAGACGGTATGTTTATCCTTTTATGCACATCTTATGGTTTTCATATTTATCATTGTTTTTGATTTTGAGATTTTGGCAGGTAAACTGACGTATTGTGCTTTTCCTCAAGTTCCGGTAATGAAAGACAAAAGAGACAAGCCGGTAGTGAGCTACATTGGAGATTCAGTTGTACTCGAGTGTAAACTCAAACACACACCAAACACATGGAACTGGTACAAGGCAAACAACACTGAAAAGGTGAATCAGAAACGGGGAATGTGGGATTGATTATTACCACACAATAAAAGGCTTAATCATATAGTGTTATTTTATATACTATTATAGTATCTATTCATATTTTGAATTAGCTTTTATTTTTATAATTTTATTTTTAGGAATTTATTTTTTGTCATTTTTATTTAAAAAAAAATTGTTTTATGGATACACTATTTTAGGGGAACATGACTGTAAAATAAAATGCTACCATCTTTATTTAATTTTTAGTCAGTTTTGGTAACACATAACAAGACAACAAGTTTAATTTGTTAACATTAGTTCACTACATTAAGCAAACATGCATTAACAATGAAAAATGCATCTAAAGCATTTATTCAATTCAGTTCACAGTAATTTTAATTTTGATTAATAAAAATTAACATCTAATTTACATTTTTTTTTTCTATTTTAAAATGTACTATTCCTGTAATTGGACCTTATTTGACAGGTTTAGCCAAGGCAGAATTTAATATTTAGATTTTATCTTATTTCAGTTAGTGAATTTTTTTTTTAGATGTAGTTTAAGTTTTAGTTAACAATAACAATTTTCAATAGAAATATCAATATTTTTCTCTTCACAGGTGTTCATCAATGTCACTGCAAACCCTCTGAACTACAAGATCCTTAATAATGGAACTAAAACAAAACTGACTGTACTGAATCTGACTGAGGAAGATTCTGGAAAGTACATCTGCAGTGCTGAGTTTGACATCAAACCCAGCGTGTCGTATGTGCAGCTGAAGGTCATGTCGTACACCGAGCCTCTCAAACCCTTCATAGCCATAGTGGTTGAAGTCGTCGTCCTCGTCACACTGATTTTGCTTTGGGAGAAATGCAACAAGCCACAACAGAACAACTCTTCAGGTACAGTGATACTTCAACGATTAATAGGAAGATCGTTGTTCATATTTATATAGAGCTGTAACAAATGTAAATTCTCTGCAAATGTTACTTTTGCAGAGAGTGATGTCTACTCTGAACAAACCAGAAAACTGTAAGTGCATTTTCAGATCAGTTCACTGAAGCCTGGTGGTAAAATAGTTGGACTTTTTTTCAGACATTGTTAGTGATGGTGCCGATTTCTGTTCTAGCACTCATGATGAAAGCAATGGATCGGAGAACAACACGGCAAGACAAAGAAAAGTGGAGCGCTGAGATTTTCATTAAATCAGATGAAAGAGCAGCGTGTGCTTATATAAAACATTTTTATTCTGCTTTTTAATTCTTGTGCTTTGAACCACATAAGCAATATACGTTTTTTGTCTGCCACAGCAATATCCTATATAATATATATTTACATTCCTAATATTAAATGTTTTAAAACAGCATGTTTTACTTCAACATAGTGCTATTGTAAAAGTTTCAGGGTTCATATAATCTATTTGGACATGAGTTTAATAATAAAGGTCAACTATGAAGCCGATTCCTGAAGGCTTTATTTAAGGGTTAGATCACTTTATACGATGAACATGTTTTAGGCATTTATTCAAATACACTGTAAACCCGAAAAGTTGGCAGAACTCAAAACATTTAAGGCAATCAATTATTGCCTCAATTTTTTTAAGTTCTGAAATTCAAAGTTTAAGTAAGCAGAACTAGCAGATTTTATTTTGTACTTAAACATTTTAAGTTAAGTACAATTAAAATGAGTACACTAATTCATACAATTAACTTAAAACTTTCATGTAATCTCAATGTGAACACTTTTATTAGTATAAACTTAGTTAGCTTTAACAAGCTAATCTGCTAACAAATAATTTGCTAACATATTAGTATCTTATACAGAAACACTTGCTGTATGAACGCAACAATATAAAGGTATAATTTGCTCTCAAATCAAGCTGCGTGCACCACTTGTCACCATGATGGTAACTATCCTAAAACCAACATTAACATAAATTCTTCTAAATTAGTATAACAAAACATTAATCACTACTAAATCTCCCACTTAACATTAGTCGGGCACAAAAAACCCCCATTATATTACACTTAATTTTAAGTTTTTTTTAAATGTTTTTTCCGCTCAAAGGTGATGGGGGGTGCGAAACGACCACCATTCAACCCGAAAAAAGTAATATAACCATTCCAATGACTCTGAAGCTGTTCGGTTAAGGTAAAAAACCTGCATAGTTCACCTTTAAGTCCAACTAAATTAAAATAAATAATTTCATAAAACTCAAATCAATGAAACAGTTCAGTTTACGTAAAATATATCAGTTCTGTGAACTTGAAAGAAAAAGTGCTATATACTCATTAAAGTTCATTTGACTGAACCAATTAGTTTCATTTAAATGTGTCCTACTCAAACCAATTAATTATTTTGAGTCACCGCACATACATAGAAGTCAAAGAAATCTCGGCTGTGCTAGTTTGACAAGCAAGGCCCAATAGTTCATCATGTAAAGTGATTGTAGGCTTGTTCGACTTGAACCGGCGCAGCACAGACTGATCGGGTTATGACATCAAAGTACCACGAGAGCAATTCATGAGCAGTCTACTTTCTATTCGCTCTCGAGGTACTTTGATGTCATTCACCGATCGGTCTGTGCAGAGCCGGTTCAAGTCGAACAAGCCTTGTGTCTCTTCATGAGATTGGAATTAAACCGCTCAATTCATATGGATTACTTTTATGATGTCTTTTTGCACTTTGTGAACGTTTTGGTTGTGTGGGCTTTCAATGGAGGGACGGAAATAAAGCACAAATATTAAAAACATCTTAATTTGCCTTTCAAAGATAAATGTCTTATGGTTTTGGAACAACATGAAGGTGGCTTGTTTAGTCAGGGACACTTAATATTCAGCAATATTACTGATTTGAACGCACTGACACTATCGGATGAAACTGAACTGAGCTAGATGACATCACTAATTTCTGCAGAGCAGCTGTAGAGCTGAAACTCATTTCATAGTTGAACTGATTTCAACTGATTAATAACGGTTTACTATTGCCTTTTTAGAGCTGCTTTACAGTTTAATTTTGTTTGCATCATTGGATCATTTTTTCCTGTTTATCACTGTAAAGCTGCTTTGAAACATTCTGTATTGTATAAAGCACTATATAAATAAAGGTGACTTGACTCCGAAACGAAATCTTCTTTAAACATCTTGTTTTTAAATCATACTTGAATGGAGACAAAACACTATGCAGCTGTATATATTATGTTTATTGAGACTCAGAACAATCATATCGTATATCCAATGCTCCAGCGTTCTTCTCACTGTGGTTTGTTCAACAGAAACTGCAGCATCAGCCTCAGAACTGCATCATTCCAGCCCACTATCTCTCCGTCTGTGACTCTCTCATACAAGCGCATGCTTTCTGTGCCCCAGCATAAGTTCTTCCTGGCATTGTTGCCATCAGCCCTTGGACTCAGAGCCAAAGTATTGAGCTGATAACAGAAAAATGAGAAGAACTGCCCATCTGTGATGACAGCCTGAGACACAAACGGCCTGCTCACGTCCTCTTCGCTCCAAAAGCCTTGGCAGAACAAAACATATTTAGTTAAAGCAGCACTCAGTAGGTTTGGAAATGTCTTCGCTGTTTTCTCGCAGGTTTCGTTTTAGAGCTCCCCCTATAGTTTCGGAATCGATATTTGAGAAAACTGTCGTAAAACCATTGGCAACTTTCCCCCCTCCCATCTTCTCCCTCTGGTCACGTGCATTTGTTTTCAGAGAAGCCGCCGGCGAACGCACGGAGCCATGTCAACTGAGGTATGTATGATACTCAGAATGATATCATATAAATGTACGTGTGCAGTGCCATACAGCAATTCGTTACATCGCGAGTCTTGATATCACGCGATACTTTCTGACGCGGAGGCCGCCGGCCCGCCGGCCCAGAGTTGCAAGTGTGGTTTTTCCGCTCACAGGCGCTCGGGGGGGTGCGAGACGACCACCATTCAACCCGAAAAAAGTCATATAACTATTCCAATGACTCCGAAGCTGTTCGGTTAACGTAAAAAAAGTTACTTAGAGCACCTTTAAGGAAGAAATATTTTGTATAATAGAGATCACGATTATCCTACGTTTCTGAATGGACAACTTAAACATGTAATTTACTAGAGGTTCTGACAAAGTGTTAATTGCTGCAGTCTATTTAAAAAATAATTAATTCATTTGAATCATTTTTTAGAATGAATGATTCAATGACTCGCTCAAAGACTTCACTTGTTTCATTACTGGATGAATCTGCATTTTTGACCACCTACTGGAGAAATCCTGTAATTGATACAATATTCTGTAAGTTACTGATGCAGAATTAAATGTTCCAAGATTTGAATGTTTCGCTGTGATTGTCAAAGGTTTAAAAGACATGGCCGAATCATTGTCATTTAGGAATAAGATCAAGTGGGTGTTTGAATCGGGTTTGCAATATTTGAACGATTAATCGTGCAGCTCGTTTATTTTAACCTGAGCTCAGGACAGTTCTGGCATTATTTAATAAGAATTCCCCCCAAAAAGATCCAAATACTAACCTTGATACATAGCCTGTGCCCCTGTCCATGCAAACAGGCTGGCAATACCGTTCGCTCTAAGTGACACCTCGACTTGATCAGAGAGGCCTCTCTTGCTCATTTTGTCCCTGCGAAACCTATCCGGGACCATGTGAAACTGTGTGTGGCCGTAGCAGCATGGGTCTTCCAGTTTGGCGCCTGTGGAGTAGGACAACAAGCACATACTTTCAGCATAATAAATTTAAATTCAAATAGTTCATTTCTCATGTACCACTGGCCATAGGAGGCTGTGCAACTACAGCAGTGGGTCTAAGCTGGTTTGTACCTCAGGTCTAACAAGTAGAATATAAAAATATTTTATATATAACCAAACTTAAATAATTTCGAAGAGCTCGAAGAGCTTGAAACGGCACACGATGGTGACCCCTGCTGGTCAGAACACTGTAAATGCAGCAAACATGCATAAAACACCTTTTAAAAATCAATTGCAAATGTTTTATTGAAGGTGTAGTCAATTAAACACAATTAACAAACCATCTAATACCATTAAATATACATTGTCTTTTTAATGTATTATTGTAGGGCTTCTTTTTATTATTTATTTGTTATTCAGACCAATTGGAGACTTGACTACAACTAAAAAAAGATAAAATTGCTCAAACATCAGGTAAAAGTTATATAGACACGGGTTTACAGAGATCATCGCCCTCTAGAGGCGGACCATTGAAATCGCAAAACATTTTGAAGCAGTGATGTAAGGATGCCTCAAAATCACGTGACTTTGGCAGTTTGATACATGCATCGAATCACTGGTTTGAAACAAATGATTCTCAAAGGTTTCGAAGCTTTATGAAGCAGTGTTTCAAAAGCGCCCATCATCACTAACTACAGGTGTTCTACAACTGACACCAGCAATGTGACAAGACACCAATGCTCAATAAATAGATGAATTACTAATACAATGATTTTTTAAAATGAATAATAGTGAACACTTCTTTCACTATGTAATTAGTTAATTGGACTAAATATAAATCCTTTACAGTTACCATGCAACATGGGAAGCTTTTCCATTAATATAAAATGTGCAGCAACATCCAATTAGAATTTAGAGTTATTGCATCATGGGATATCTGAAGAAAAAACTGGGAACAGACTAGTGTTGTAAATGTTAACTAAAACTATCAAAAAATAATTATAAATCGAAAGAAAGCTGAAAGAAAATATAAACAGATGAAAACAAACTTTTGGCAACAAACTAAAATAAAATTACTTTAAGTATACAATTACTAAAACTGGAATAAAAATAAATGAAAACTACATATAAATATTTAAAAACACACGACAAAACTATTAAAACTAAAACTGAAAATATAAGCTTATGAAAATATTAACAAATACTATAATATTATGCATATGCTAAAATAAGACTAGAACAGACCAACCTATGAAGATGTTGTTGTCATACTGTCTCCTGAACAAGGGGAGCCGGTCAGGAGCCACACTGATGACAGGAACTTCAGCGGAGATCTCTGCCTCAAGAGGAACAAACTGCAGGAAATGACATCACTCTTAAGCACACATTAATGCTATATTCCACCAAAATGTTGCATGGCAACAGCAATTACCACAGACTTTGTTAAAGTTACAATTTAAACACTGTTGTCACTTAAATTCGCATAAATTATATTCATCATAACGGGAGTATGTTTCCTACCTCAGGAAGTTGTTGTGGGATTCTGATCTGACTGTGAGGTTTGTCATCAATCTGGAATCTCATCGGCTCGATCCGTCCACTCCTGTGTCCTGCTGGAATAGTCCTTTCTCCCCGTAACCAGTAATAGTTGACTTGAGGGTCAAAATCTTCACAAAATAATACAAAAATATATAATAAAATAATAAAATAAAATTACACCAGAATGACCAAAAAAAAAAATATATATATATATATATATATACTTAAAAGCCAGTATGAAACGGAAGTCCTTGAACAAGAAAAAAAATGTTAGGTGGGACTTGATTTTGTCAATTTGGGATTGATTGGACCTTTGGATTGTTGTGGTTTGCTATAGACCAGATTGCAAGGCAGCGCCATGGCAGGAATGAAAGAGGCGGTAAGGAATACACTTGCCGTGTTTTCAATGGAATCTGCTGTAAAAGCTATAAAGCTCTAAGATCACTTATTTTCCACTGATCATGTTGTGTGGAGCTTTTTGTTTACTGACATTTTCGTGGATAGATTGTTGCACTGTTTTGTCAGCAGAACAATCCAAAACACATTAAATAACAGTACCCACTGAGGAGATGCATGTCTATCCCTCACAGCCTCACTTTCATTCAAAGATGGCGCTGCTGTGAAAAAGCATAGACAGTATAATCTGAAAAAGGTATATAGAGCATCACAGTCCCGCCCACAGCCCGAGAGAGCTTTGGTGCCGGAAGTAAATTTCCCATTCATTTCTTCCATTGACTTTTGGAAAAATCCGTATCTAAAGAGTTTTAGAGCATGAGTTTAACCAGCTATGGCTGAACTCATAAGCATACAACATATCATTTCGAGTGAAAAAACGAAGAGAAAATCCCAAAAAAGGCAAAGGTACAAGACTGTGTAACGTTACATATTTTCATTTCCGAGCGAAGGAACTACTCATCCCATAAACCACTGTGCCTCACTGAAGTCGACTGAAGCCATAACTGCGAAAGAGCCTTACCAAATAAATCAATAATTTGACACAAAATATTAATTTAAAAAGGAATTTATTGATTTAAAAACTATTTATATGGCTTCCGCTAAAGAAAACAGTCCGTTCCGTCTCTACGGTTAGAATCCTGCTTCCATGGCAACGCTCTGTTTTTTCACGGACCTTCGCATGGTTTACACATAGACAGTATATAAGATGGACACAGCGACCCCATAGACTTCAACGGAGAAAAGTGAAGCCCATTTGAAGCACTCACTTCCTGATCGCCAGGCGAACTGCGCAGGCTCAAACTGAGCTTGGTGACGTGAGCAACGTGTCTGACAGCTGTCAGTCTTCTAGTAGCTGTGCCGAGAGAAATCTGAATCATTCCCTTCCGAATCTCGCAGAGACGGAGAGCGTGAGTATTAGCTGTCCATGAGCTAACTGTAGGAGCAACTTTATCACTCTATGGGCTTCTCCCTTGACTTTATCGGACTTTATGCCCCCACGTCCCCCCGATTGCTCATGAGCTTCTCCGCCGGTCTATACGGTAATTTCTCTACAGTGCGACAGAGAGTCGCGTGGGTTATGACGCAATCGTTAGCCTATTTTTACAAAAACGGCTTCTACAGGGCCATAACGTAAGATACAAGGTAATGGAGCATTTTATACATTGTCGAGTTTCTTTAGAAATAAATAATGGACAAATGGAGTCTTTGGACGCCTCAGATGTAAAGTTATTCGCTGTCAAAGTGACGCAAAAATGAATGGGAGTCAATGGAATGCTAACAGCAGGTGAAGTTCTGCTACAATGGCGGCGCCCGCGGAGGCTTCAGTTTCCGGCGGATGGATTACCCCCTTGGGTTTACACGACTTCCACCAATCAGATGCATCACTGTGGGATTGTGGGATTGTTCAGGATTGTGGGTAATGAAGTACTTATCGAAGACATCGCGAATAAAAGGCATTTATCTCAAAACAAGGTTAGTGCCCCATGAACTTTTGCCGTTTATATGAGCATATACAATCGCTTAGTACAGCCGTAGCTGGTTTTAAGTCTACCATGTATGGTTAAGTTTTTATGGTTTATACCACAACTGTCAATGGAGAAATTGTATTGAATTCTTACTTCCAGCACCGGCTGTGGGCGGGACTGTGATGCTGCCCCGCCCTCACGCCAGTAAACACGTCATCAGAGAAGAGAAGTCGTTGCGAGAGGGAGGGGAAGATGTTAATATAAGATAATCTTTCATGATAAACACTGCATTATTCCATAAAAACACGCCAATTTTGATTAACGAGAAATCTTACATTACTGAATGAGAAACCTGTCACGTTATGTTGCAGTAGAGTAACGTTAAGTTAAACATGGAGGTCAAACTCACCTAAACTAGACAGACACAGCACGGGGTTTTCTTTGGCAGGAAGGTTTTTTAGAGCACAGACCATGTTCCTTAAAAACGGAGTGACGAAGTGCTCTTGCTCTCTTTGGATGAAACTTCTCCCTTTCTTCAAGTACCAATGTTCTTGTAAGATGAAGCTGCAGACCACAGATCGCAACTCAGACAACACGGACTCATCAATCACCGGCGCGGAGTGTATTTCGGTGTATTTCTCTGGCAGACCGCTGAGATATGCGGTTTTGGTGTAGTGCTGGTACCATTTATCCGCGTTGAGAGCAAATGTCTGTGGATAAATCACGTACTTCTTGCGCTGAACGCGAGTGAGCGCGCGGATCTTCTCCTGCACGGGGCGCGCGCGCAGCTGCTCGAAGAACTCAGTGACCACGCGGCGCTTCGCTGACTTACTCTTTGCGGTCCGAGAGGGCAGAATAGGTGGATATAAACTCTTTGCTGTGGAAGCTTCAACTTGGACATTTCTGTTACAGACGAGGCGTGCTGATGTAGCGGAGAGAAAAGGATGCAAGGGCAACCTGCTGCAAGACGCCATGTTTTCCCCACGTGATCTGTAGAGTTACAGTCTATGGATAATCTTCTATTATTCAGTGTCACTGTGTGGTTTTCTACTGCCATCTGCTGGAGTGTATGAGGCGAGGAATAAAATGTGTAAGGGCCTGGTTTCACAGAAAGCCAGTGTTTAGATTAAGCCAAGATTAGACCTTAGTTCAATGAGGACATTTAAGTAGCTTTTATAAACATGCCTTAAAAAAGCATTACTGGTGTGCAATCTTGAGACAAAACCATGGCACTGACATATTTCAGTGCTAGTTGCCTTCAGTTAAAACAGCTCAAAACTTTTGCCCATGTTTTTTTGTCTGGGGCTATCTTAAACCTTGTCTGTGAAAGCGGGGGTAAATCTCTTATACACACATTTTATCCAGCAAATCATTATTTAAAAATGTATAATATTGTATTTTCTGTAATAACTATCGTGAAACCACCTTGCATTTATTTTGGCATTGTACTTATTAATTTATACTGTGGTATACAAGAATGTATAAATCGAAAATATTTATTTATAATAATACATTTACTCATATTTTTAAAAGTTTCACTTGAATAAAAATATGTAGCTGTATATGTAAATAACCAGTTGTTTTTCTCTTTTTCTTGCCCTTTTTCTGTTGTATATTTCTATGCATTTAGTATTTGTCTTTGAACCAAAGTGCATTATATTGGCGTAAAAAAGTGTGAAAAATAAAATCTGCGGAATGAAACCCTACGAATGAAACCAATCTTTCTACTGTGAGTAGCTTTGGACTTTTATTTTGAAATCCACAGAACTTGAGCACCGGATGTAAACATCAGCAGCAGCAGCAGCACCTATGAGCAGCACAAGAGAGTTGATCTTCTATGGAACATGGACGCTGTTTGTCCTTAAACAGTGCAATGACAGCCCGCAGTATTTTACTAACCCGGCGAGTGTTGCCTCTTGGACATCATTTACGGCGTGCCTTACCCGTGAAGGTTCTTCAATTTATTTTATGCACACACTGTCATTGTTTAAGTGCCGTCTGATATGCTCGGAATTTGAAGTTCAAAGTCTACTGTAAACTTGATTTAGAAGAGATTATGTTGCTGAGAGTTTGTTTGTTTGCTTGTTTGTGTCAGAGCTTCTGCTCTTCCACGCGTGATGAGGTTCGCTTGGCAAAGGAGGCCAGCAAGAAGTACGGGAAACCGGAACCCACTATATTTTCTAAAATAATTGACAAAACTATTCCTGCTGTTATCATTCATGAAGATGAGAAGGTAAGTTACAGACCACAACACCCATCTTTTGGTCGGTACATTTTGTGATTCTTGTTGTTGTTGTTGTTGTTGTTGTACTTATTATTTTGTAAACAGCTAATAAATTAATATTTTGCATGTCAAATGTGTTTTGTTGTAGTGTCTAGCATTTAGAGATGTAAATCCTCAAGCTCCTGTTCATTTCCTGGTTATTCCAAGGATTCCCATTCCCAGGATCAGTGAAGCACACAATGATGATGCACAGGTTTATCTGTCTATGTATATATATGTTTTTGGCTTTGTAATTACAGAGTATGACACACCTCTAAAATATTGATGTTTTTCCACCCAGCTCCTGGGTCATCTCTTGATAGTGGCCAAAAACGTAGCGAAGAAAGAAGGACTGGATGAAGGGTACAGAGTTGGTGAGTGAAATAGCCTTTGTTTGAAATGGGTTCATTTTGCATCTATATTATCTTTATATCTGCAGTACATTTAGTGTAGTACACTATAATGTCATGGCATTAGCTGTAATGTATGTAATGATTGCTTAATTATGTGTCATTATTATTTACAGTCATTAATGATGGAAAAAATGGGGCGCAGTCCGTGTATCACCTTCACATTCATGTTCTTGGAGGACGGCAAATGAAATGGCCTCCGGGATAGATGGACCTACTGTCAGAATAAAAGTAATTTTCTGCATTTTTGGAGGAGATTACTGATCGAATTTTTTTTTTAACGGTTGGATATTGTCAAAAAATGTTTGTCACTTAATGAGAGAGTGGAAAAATGTAATACTGTTACATTAAAACATTTTTACTGGATTTCAATCTACAGTTGATGTTAATGAGCTGTTGAGTAACCTGCATTTAGTTGGGTTGGGTTGACTTTACTATTGTTTACTGTCAGCAGTGGGTAATAAAAATGTTCTGGTGAGTTTTTTGCAAGTGTCCCAGGTTGTTGAGCAATGGATATTAAATGCTCAACATATGCAACAAAGTACTGAAAAGAAGGACAGGTACTAGCCTATATAAAATGCATAATGGGTTTTATTCGTGATATGCAAGCAGAACAAATTTATTGTACAAAAGTCAATGGGACTATTTACATATAAATGAGTTGATAACATTTTACAGTACACAGCAATTCCTTTTGCCCATGTTTCATGAATAAGGGCTAAAGTGTTTATACCATGAAGACACCTTTTAGGATGTGCTGAGAACCGGTTTGGCCTCAGCTAAGGTCATCCTGTAGACCTGTTTCACTGGTGACGGGTGGTGTGATCAAGTGACCTTGGTGGCCAGTCTGCGTGTTTCTATGGCTCATGCACAAGTGTTTATATTAACTGAACTTTCATCTTATTTGCTGAATCATCAGACGCATCGGTACAGTTCAGGCATTAATGTCTGTGCTGACTAGAAGAAAAACGTTTATAAAAATCCCAATATTTTAAACATAAACGACTTTCATTGTCTCTTAACTATTTTAAAACACATGAATTCCATCTCAATTCAACAAAATACATTATAATTGAATTGTCCACAATTGTCTTATCAAAAACGAATGTCCTCAATTGTCTTATCAATAATGAGTTTTTCTTTATCTTTACCGATCAGATACTTTGAATCTTAATCTCTCAAGCTCTTTCATAATATCTGTTGGTTATAAGTGTATCTACGTTGTGGCCTTGGAGCTAGTATGACACAATCTTAATGAATAACATGCCGATCAGTTGACAAAACACTATATTTACCAGAAAACAGAAATACCAAAAGCAAGCCTGCAAACATTATTATTGAATCAATATTGACACAGACATTTGCTGGTATTGAGATGTAGCTACTGCAAGCTTTATGCAAATGCCGTGAAATGCAACCTAAATAGATTTTAGATGCAAATTGTATTGAAATATCTCACACTATTTACATGACGTGCCATACATATGGTCAAATTTCTTTAATTTACTGTTTTATGTCTGTGACAGACATTCGTAATTGTCGTTCATAAAGTTGTATGCGTGTTGTTTTTCTTTAAAAAGAAAAAAGTTGGCCTATGGATTAGTCAAACGTCGAATTTAGATTGCATTTATTTTTTATTTATTTATTTCATTTAAAACGTTTATTGTGCTGTGCTGATTAAATATTTTATTTAATAATGGAAATGTGAGCGCAGACACAGCACAATACATAATCTGACACGTCATGTGACGATTAGCCTACACTGCGGTCCATAGGTTTGAATGGAACACCAGGTCCCATGTAAGTTCTTACTGCACCTGAGAAACATACATCTGTGTCTCATGCACTCCTGCTACTGTAACTGCACAATTCCAAGTCTTCGACATAACAAGGACTGACAGAGAGGGGGAAAACACAAACATGTAAGTAGTCTTCACTTGATTATATAGTTATAGCATACATAGTTAACATAATTTGTTATGAAGATCATTTGTTTGCATTTGTTATGAAGATCATTTGTTTGCTTAAAACGAATCTGTCGCGGTACAATTGAAAGTAGTAGCTACAAAATTAGGTAATTGTTAGATAAAACGAACGTTGGGTCCCACTTTATATTAAGTGGCTTTAAGTACTATGTACATCTAAAAATAAGTACAATGTACTTATTGTGTTCATGTTGTATTGTAAAACACTTTTGCTGCTATTGAGGTGTGATAAGGTTAGGGACAGGTGTGGTGGTATGGGTAGGTATAAGGGTGGGTTATTAAGGTATAATGGACAGGTCAACAGTGTAATTACAAATGTAAATACATAAATTAATTACAGCTGTAATTACATGCTGGTATTTTTAAAATATAAGTACAATGTAAAAACATGTATGTGCACAATAAGTACATTGTATCAAAATTGTTAATTTCAATGTAAGTACATACTTAAAGCCACTTAATATAAAGTGGGACCAAATGTTGTTTTAAGTGAAATTTAATAGCTGTTTCCACTGGGATTTACAACATAGTGTGTGACAGCATGCCTATATATATTATGGGACATTAACTGTAATTGTTTTACAATTGTTTTACACTGTCAATAACAGTGTAAATGTTTAATTTTTGCGCATATAGAAACCGACTTTCCAATTAAATCCAGCTGCGTAAAAACTGTGACCGCTAGCCCTATTCTCCCTCCGTTTTATTAGAAAAAAGTATTCAAGCTGCAGCCTTAACCTGCTTTGTCATCAGGCGGTCTGTGCACTTTAGAGCTGCTGCAGTGTGCTATTATATATAAAATTACTTTTTATGCATAAAGCTTTGATTCAGTGCAATATCATGGTATTTGTGAAAAGCTCCTTATGTGAATGAGTGAACATTGAACATGACACCTTCACTCCCATTACTTTTAAGTACTGATTAGGATCCGATTCCTTAAGGCCATCAAATTATTTCACAAGATTATAGATTCTTGAGCCTATTTCCTTCTTGTCAGTAATGAACTGTGATTGTCTCAGAGGTTTTTTTTCTTTCACATCTGTGTACAAGTTCAAAATGACAAAGATCATGATGTGGCCACACTTATGTTGTAATTATCATGAACTTTGTCATTTTGCAATCTTGAGTACAGTTTAGTGATGAACTTCTAGGTTTCATTACAAGGATTTGAATTTTATGTATGAACTGAATGAACAGTTTAACTGAGTAGAACTACCTTATTCTAATGGCCCGATACACCACAATCACAAACGTAAAATGCAATGTTCAATCTACTCAACTTAATTGTCAAATATAAGCATTACATTAGACATACTCTAGATGGCATACTTGTGTAAACCTCAGGAAGCACCAAAAGAGATTTCTCATATCTAGATTTAAAGACTTGGACATTTGCACATTCGACTAGCCTGTCTTAAACAGTTTTCGTAATGTAGATGAAAGGCCAGTGTTTCACAGAAACCCTCTCCTCTGCTGCTTTCATCATCTGGCACTGTATCCACTGGCACATATTGCTAGTATTTTGCAAGAGTTGGGGTACATATAAAGATAAATGACAATTTGAAACCACTAGTGTTAGAGTCTTGGCCAGTTTTGACTGAAAGAAAGACATTGGACATATTATATTTTCTTTTTTAATATTGCCTTTGGTCGCTATTTTGTGAGCCCAAGTTTTTGGAGTTTTGTAAATAATTGTACTTTCTTTTGGTCATTTTAAGACTCTGTACAATGTCTGCCGATGAGTGTATACCACCGAGTGATTCCAAGGAAATTTCTGTCTCTGGAAATGGGTATGTAGACTCAATCAATGAAATATGGAATTTCTGTCTTCTAATAATCAATACTTGAACATTTATAGCGTATTTTCTTGTTTTTTCTGATCTATATAGTATGTTATCATGACAGAAGTCTCGTTTGTCTTTCTCCATAGTTCTGTTAAAACTGAGGAATATCAGACTGTAGCACTCCATGACTCCAAAAACCATCCAAATGGAAATTGTTCATTCTCTGTAATGAGTAACACAGGTACAGTTTTCACATGAATATTCACAAAATGTTTTCATATTGAGAATCCAACTGTTTTGCATAAATTCTGAGGAATATTCAGTACCCACCAGTCATGTTCTACTTGCTGGCAAATATACAGAAGATTATTTACACATAGATTCTCGTGAAAATGACAAATTATTTTGTTTCTGAATGTCACTTTTCTCACATAAAAACCTGATCTAGGTCAGTCTATTGTAGAAAAAACACACACACACACACACACACACACACACACACACACACACACACACACACACACACACACACACACACACACACACACAGAGTACCTACTGTACTATTGTGTACCATATTTTGGGGGACACATTTTAGGGATGCACTATAATCTATAATGCGCAGTAATATCTGCATATGTCATATCGGCTACATAAAATTATATTGAGAACATTATAATTGTGTGCTTGGGACATGGATTTTAATGGTGAGACTTTTGTTTTTGTAATCAGGCTCTCAAAAATTATATAAAAATTTAGGTTTAGATTTATCGGCCAATATATTGGTTATCGGCTTTCAAATATAAAGAATTATCGGTTATATTCATATCGGTGCATCCCAGTTACAAATTTGTACCCAGAAGTGAGTTAAACCTAACAAAAACTCATCTTGGGTATGTCCTCATTTGTAAAAACAGCATAAAATACAGTTAAATATGCAGAAAGTATTCTGTTAGGTTACAGTATTTATAACTAGCTGCATATTAAAAACAATAGAAATCTTTGCAAGTCCCCATAGCCTAGTAAATGTGTGTGTGTGATTTTATAATAATATTAATAAATATCTAAATAATACATTTAACAATAATAATAATTATTAAAATAATAAGAACAACATTTAACTTATCAATGTATCTGCAGCAGATATGTAGATTTGTAGCATGTAAATCCACTAGTTAATAATAGAAATAGAGTTTGTTTTGTGAACCAGTTGTGAAACCTGATTGGCGAGACTCACACGCCATATCCTGCCAGTAACCTGACCTTCTTCTGCATTCTTGTTAGGCTGTCAGTCCGTGTGTTTTTCTGAATGTGTGATAGGAGACGAGGGCAGGTGCTTGGGTGGACTGATCTTGTTCTTGCTTAGACAACATACAGAAGCTTCATCCATAAATATACAATTCCTTTCAGAAGCACTTTTAATATATAGTCATGTCTCCTGTGTGTCCCTGCTGTCCTGCTCATAAAGACGACGAACCGGCTATACCTTTGAGGACTGAAGATGTGCGTCTCGCTCCAGCCGAGGAGCTGTGGAGCACAGCCAGAGACAAGGCTGTCAAACTGAGGATGAACGCTTCAGAACTCAGCTCAGAACCTCCCATGACGGTCCATCAGATGTTCATGGCTACAGTGCAGAAGTACGGAGACTCTCCCGCGCTCCGTGCGAAGGAAGATGGAGCATGGGTCACCCTGACCTATAAGGAGTACTATCAACATTCAAGAGCGGCAGCCAAAAGCTTTCTGAAGGTAAGAGGTCATATCTTTTAATGTTTTTTTTTTTGAACGCTTTTTAAAAACACTGTGTTTTTTTTTCTTCTTTTACATAATAGCTACTTAGTTCATGCATGGAATGTGCTGTGGTGCAAACAAATTGCTATCATTGTCGGATGTGTAAACACGAACATATTCTAAATGTGTATTTTTTATCTGCAAGTTTATCTAGGATATTTGATTTTGAAAGTCCCTTTGAAGTTTGAATAATATTTCCTTTCATTTGTGTAATAATCAAACTATTGGCTTAAAGCATTAAGGAGTCAACGCTTTAGTTTCATTGTTGTGTCAAAGCTCTAAACAACACTAGGTGATGAATTGCTTTTGCATATTGGGTCACTGATGTGCTCTTTGTGTACTCTAGCTTGGCCTGGAGCGATTCCATGGTGTCGGTATTCTGGGCTTCAATTCTCCTGAATGGTTTATAGCAGATGTCGGATGTATCCTAGCAGGGTACTGACTGTTCATCTGTGAAAAGTTAATCATCTCAAAGTTAGACAATGAGGAAAAGACGTGAGAATAAGTGATTATGGAATGTAGGATCAGATAAAGTAGCTGTGTGAACATCTTGTTTTGTCACAGGGGACTGGCCACTGGCATCTACACCACCAACTCTCCAGAGGCCTGCCAGTATGTTGCTGATAATTGTGCTGCTAATGTTCTGGTGGTTGAAAACAACAAGCAACTGATCAAAATCCTCCAGGTAATACAGAGGTATTCTTTTTAACAAAAGAGGAAGTGCATTAACAGTTATTAGTTAAGCTTTTATGATTTCCATGATTGAGATGGAATTGGAAGGATATACAAAATAACTATATATATATACAAAAACTTAGTTTACCAAGTTAATAATTTCAATAAAAAATTGGATTAATTATTAGACCCATCTTATCTATAGTGTGTAACAATGAGTTAAAAGCAGATCAATCATTTATGCATTACACAACCTTTAAAAAAAAACCCCCACTAAAATCGAAATACTTCCTTCAGACATAATCCTTATTATGAACAAGAATGTTCATGTAGGGATCTTATCGAAATAATCTTATCAAAAAATATAACATAGTTTTTTGGAAACCATGGAAACAAACAAGCAGAGGAAACAATGGGAACAAATGACGCAGGAACTAAACATATGAACAGAAACCAAAACTAAACATAACATACTGATTCTTCTACTAATACATTCTTGTACTAATACATTCTTCTACTAATACATTCTTGTACTAATACATTCTTCTACTAATACATTTTCTTTCACTGTCATTATAGGTGAAGGATCAGCTGCCACATTTGAAGGCTATTGTTCAGTACAAGGGTGAACTGGAGCAGAAGTTACCAAACTTATATACAGTAAGTTTTTACCAAATAATACAATAAAACTTCCAAATGTGTCAAATGTTTTTTTGTACAAAACATAGAAGATGGATGTCCACTGATAATTACAGATATGTATGTATATAAGTCGTGGAAAGTGAATGTAAACAAGCACAACGTCCCATCATGTCTACTAAGCAAATAATTAAACAGTGCTATATTTGAATATATACATGAATTTGATGTTCTCACAGTGGGCTGAATTTATGAAGTTGGGAGAGAATATCCTTGAAGCTGAGCTGGATGCGGTGATAGACAGTCAAAAGGCCAATGAGTGCTGCACATTAATATACACCTCAGGCACCACAGGGAATCCCAAAGGGGTCATGCTCAGCCATGATAATGTGAGTACCACGTATAGTGTCACATAAAGTGACTAGTTCAGCACTTACTTCAATGCCAAATGTAATTAATCACAGATAAACACAGTGTAATTCTTTTCATTTTAATGGATGTGTACTAGTGTTGTTCCTTAAATTCATCCCTCCTCTGTCCAGATCACATGGACAGCCAATTCAGCAGGTCGCATGGTCCGGCTGAAGATGGCTGAGGAGGAAGTGGTGAGCTACTTGCCCCTGAGTCACGTGGCAGCCCAAGTCCAAGACATGTGGATCTGCATGAGGTTTGCCGCCATAACCAATTTCGCCGACCCAGATGCCCTGAAGGTTAAAGTCTAAAGAAGCTTACATTTTTTACTTATGTAAAAAAATTATTTGTCTAGATTTATATTTATTCGTTCAGCAGACACTTCTGTAGAAATGAGGAAACACAACTGATTAACTGGCAGTGTCTTGGTTAAACTCAATGCAGGGCTCCCTGGCCAACACGCTGAGAGAGGTGCATCCCACAAGCTTCTTGGGCGTTCCCAGAGTGTGGGAAAAAATGCAAGAAGCAATGAAAGCCGTTGGTGCAAAGTCATCCGTCATGAAGAAGAAGATTGGCGACTGGGCAAAGGGAATCGGACTTCAAGCAAGCTATAATGCCATGAATGGGTGAGTTTTTAAAAGAACCACAAATTAATTTATAGATTGAATTATACTGAACAAAATTATAAACGCAACACTTTTGTTTTTGCCCCCATTTTTCATGAGCTGAACTCAGAGATCTTTTTCAGAAGACTTTTTCTATGTACACAAAACATGTACTCTCTCAAATATTTCTCTCAAATATTGTTCGCAAATCTGTCTAAATCTGTGTTAGTGAGCACTTCTCCTTTGCCGAGATAATCCATCCACCTCACAGGTGTGGCATATCAAGATGCTGATTAGACAGCATGATTATTGCACAGGTGTGCCTTAGGCTGGCCACAATAAAAGGCCACTCTAAAATGTGCAGTTTTATCACACAGCACAATGCCACAGATGTCGCAAGCTTTGAGGGAGCGTGCAATTGGCATGCTGACTGCAGGAATGTCCACCAGAGCTGTTGCGCTTGAATTGAATGTTAATTTATCTACCATAAGCCGTCTCTAAAGGCGTTTCAGAGTTTTTGGCAGTACATTCAACTGGCTTCACAACCGCAGACCACATGTAACCACACCAGCCAGGACCTCCACATCCAGCATCTTCGCCTCCAAGCTGCTGCAACAATTGGTTTGCATAACCAAAGAATTTCTGCACAAACTGTCAGGAACCGTCTCAGGCAAGCTCATCTGCATGCTCATCGTCCTCATTGGGGTCTTGACCTGACTGCAGTTCTTCGTCGTAACCGACTTATTTGGGCAAATGCTCACATTCGATGGCGTCTGGGACTTTGGAGAGGTGTTCTCTTCACGGATGAATCCCGGTTGTCACTGTACAGGGCAGATGGCAGACAGCGTGTATGGCGTCGTGTGGGTGAGCGGTTTGCTGATGTCAACGCTGTGGATCGAGTGGCCCATGGTGGCGGTGGGGTTATGGTTTGGACAGGTGTATGTTATGAACAACGAACACAGGTGCATTTTATTGATAGCTTTTTGAATGCACAGAGATACCGTGACGAGATCCTGAGGCTCATTGTTGTGCCATTCTTTCTAGACCATCACCTCATGTTGCAAATCTGCACACAATTCCTGGAGGCTAAAAACATCCCAGTTCTTGCATGGCCAACATACTCACCGGACATGTCACCCATTGAGCATGTTTGGGATGCTCTGGATCGGCGTATACGACAGCGTGTTCCAGGTCCTGCCAATATCCAGCAACTTTGCACAATCATTGAAGAGGAGAGGACCAACATTCCACATCTCCTTCACATAGAGTTGATCAGGTTGTTGATTGTTGGCCTGTGTTGCACTGCGTGAGGCAAATGGTGGTCCCCCCCACACCCCTTTAAGTTCAGCTCATGAAAAGTGGGGGCAAAAATAAAAGTGTTGCGTTTATAATTTTGTTCAGTATATTTGAAAGAAACCTGAAGCTCATGTTATTTCTCTGCAGTGATTCTTCAGTGCCTTGGGGCTTCACCTTGGCCAATCATCTGGTTTTCAAGAATGTGCTCAAAGCTCTTGGTCTTGACCGCTGTAGAGCCTGTTTCACCGGTGCAGCTCCCATCACCAAAGACACACTGGAGTACTTCATGAGCCTTCACATCCCTGTCTTTGAGCTGTACGGCATGAGCGAGAGCACTGGACCTCACTCCATCTCCTTTGCTGAGGGTTATCGCATTATGAGGTCAGAGGCATGATGTACCGTGTATATATATTAACATATTTTAGATTACAAAGTTGTTCTTATACTCAATTCATGTTGCTCCAAACCTGTGTGCTGGTATTATTTATTTTTTCATATGAAAACAAAAACAAACTGTAAACACTTTATTTTAGGGTATTATATTTATACCTATTACATGTACTTACTATGGGGTTAGACATAAATACTGAGTAATATTAATGAACTACGTGTACTTACTCTGCTATGTTTTATACTTGTGTATTTGTTTACTTTTCTCATGTACAGCACTTTGGTCAGTCTTGTGACTGTTTAAATACATACTTTACTTTTATTACCATAGTAAGTACACATAATATGTATAACTATGTCACCTTTAAATAAACACCAGAATTTGTTGCGCAATGTAATTGTTTTCGTAAATACAGTGGTCCTATTAACTAAGTGGAGACTTAAGCCACATTAAAAAGAAAACAGGTTTAGAACAACTTGAGGGTGAGTAAATGATTGCAGAATGTACATGTTTGGGTGAACTATCCCTTTAAAATTGAATGACAAAATCCAAGAAAAGTAAGAAAATGTTTTTATTTTAATGAAATATAACAAACATTTTGAACAAAATATTGTACAAAACAAGTTATGAAATATGCCTACAAATGTTTTAATTATTTTAAAATTTTGGCAAAACATTTCTGTTTCAGGCTTTATAGAACATGTGCATGATTAATGTGATATACTCAACCTGTGTGAACTTGGCTTCAATCATAGACTACTGGTTAAAAGTCACTGGATACTTAAAAAAAAGTTCTAGTTGCTGATGACAATCGTATGTGACATACATGTTTTTTCTTCTTCCTCCAGCTGTGGTAAGGTGTTGACAGGCTGCAAAACCAAGTTAGACAAACCAGATAGTGATGGGAATGGTGAGATCTGTTTCTGGGGACGGCATGTGTTCATGGGATACCTGAACATGCCAGACAAGACTGAGGAGGCACTGGATGCAGAAGGGTGGCTCCACTCAGGAGACCTGGGCAAACATGACAGCAATGACTTCCTGTTCATCACTGGCAGAATAAAAGGTAGAAATTCACATTTGTACATTTAGTAATGTACATTTAGTACATTTTGAACAGTGCCTGTTCACTTTTTCATCTGCCTTGGTTCCATAAGTACTTGTCCCATGGATTTTTTTTTAAAGTCTTCATGAAAGAGTTATATGAACCGAAACCAACCAGCTTCAAGGTGAATCACAACATTACAAACTTTGATTTGAATCCAAAAACTATTTGAAAATCCGACTAAAAGGCAAGGTACAAGACTGTGAACTTAATGGCTTTAATGAGGGAAAGAACTGCACTTTTATAATGTGTTGCAACTGACATAATCTTGCCGCAGATTTCTTTGCAGAATCATGGGTAATGTAGTTTTTCACTTGGCATTTTGCTGTTAAACACAACCATATAAAAAAAGTGGACTGATGATCTCAACAATAACATATACCATAGACCGTGTAACAAACGCGTAGCTCACAAAAGGTCCGTCTTTAAATGTCTATGAGTTATCATTAAAAAATGATTTCCCTTATGGAAAAATTCCCTTTTTCTCTATGCCTTTGGATAACACTCATGTTACTGTGAGCAGTAAATTATCATATCAATTAGATAAATGCATATAGAATGATAAACTATAACATTAATTTGTATCTAATTACCTTGCTTTTGCAGAATTAATCATTACTGCCGGTGGAGAAAATATACCACCCGTCCCTATTGAGGACGCCCTAAAGGAGGAGGTGTCAATCATCAGCAATATCATGTTGGTTGGAGACAAAAAGAAGTTCCTTGCTTTGCTACTTACACTCAAAGTAAGTCTATTTTTACTTAGTGGGACCATTAAATATGCACATTTTGCCAAATGTTTACATTTATACCAGCCACTATAAAGAGTATTTGCTAAGGTACCATTTTTCAAAATGTATGTTGTTATATTTTCTTTTTAAATCACTGAATCTTATTTTTAGTGTAACATTGATGACAATGGAGACCCCACAGATGAACTGACACCACTAGCGGTGGAGTTTTGTCGGCAGCATGGTGTAACTGCCAGCAAAGTCTCAGAGATCATTAGCAAAAAAGAGCCAGCCATTTACAAAGCCATCCAGGAGGGCGTAGACCGCGTGAATTCCAAAGCGGCATCCAATGCCCAGAGAGTCCAGAAGTGGACCCTCCTTCCACGGGACTTCTCCATATCTGGCGGAGAACTTGGTGAGTGTTATTATTTCTTCATATAGACAAGAATATAAAATAGATTAAGTGAAGTGAAAATAGTGCAGAAGTACTTTTATCTGTCAGCTTTGACTTGAAAAAAGACAATTGCCAGGACAATTCATGTAGGTGTCACATGTTTTGATGAAATGGTTTTACGTGACACACTGAACATGCTTGACTAACTGCATTCTTGAATGCATAATTACATAGAGGAATGTAGATGTGATGTGAGCTCAAGTTTTTTCTTCTTCTCAGGTCCAACCATGAAGCTCAAAAGGCCCGTCGTCAGTAAAATGTATCAAGAAGAAATCAACCAATTTTATGGTGAATAACAGAAGAACCCAAATTAAACTGTGGGAATGAAACGCAAGACTACACTGGATCATATTCGTTTGCCATTGTTCAGTAATCTGTATTTTGCTCACTCCAATGGGCCTCAGTCAAACTTTACACCATTTTATACCAATACATTCATTACTGATTCATTATTCATTATTAATACGTTTTCAAATCTATCTATTTATCATGTATATTCTGTACAATGTATGAAATTGGAGTTGATTGTATGTGATATTACTGTGTGCATTACTGTTAATCTAAGATCTGTGAAGAAGTCTAGAAACAGGCTCAGATTGAGTGATATGTACAAGGTTAATATTGTTGCTTGCACACCGAGTGTTGTTGGTACGTCAAACAGTTACAGTGTAACTGTAAAGATACAGATGTGCGATGAATGTTTGTCTTCTTAATACTGTTCAAATTTCACCCAGCACATTTAATATTTATGAGAGTGGAGGCTGTCAGCGTATGTTGGAATATAAGTGAATAATATATTGGAGCTCCATAAGTATTTGTTTGGTTCCTTTTATGGATGTAATTTTTTCTTTGCGTGCATTTCTTAAAATGGGAGTGTCACAAGGGAGCAGGTGCACGGAAAACTGCTGATGTTTGTGTCTGCTTGTGTTCTGGAAACAACACAATAGTCTCTCTGATAAGGTCTCAAACTAAAAGCACATTGTGGTTTAAGTCCACCCCGCCCCCCAGTTATTGTTCATATTGTGTTTCTGAACCAGTTTTGAGGTAATGCAGAAACACAAGAAGGTTTTACCAAGAAACATCATCCCTCTAAAAAAAAGTAATGTTTTGTTCACTTCTCAGACGGTTTCAGTGAGACTGATCTGTTGTGTTTTGCATTTCCATTTGTTGGAGGTTCTGGTGTTACATGCAACTATAGTACCCAATGAACTACTATAATTATGTCATTAAGTATTTCGAACACTGACAGTATGTGAGGTATAGCTCAGAGGTTAGATTTTAGACTATAAAATGACATCTTAAGTAATTTTACATTATATAGTCATTGTTCTGACAAGTTATTAAGATGACACTCTTATTTTTATATATAACACACATATGGAGATACTTAAAAAAAAAAAAAAAAAAAACTTGTGAATCATCAAAGTTTCTTTAAAAAGCTTAAGATGCGTTAGTGCATCATTTTCACCCATCCCATACAGAGGCACATGGCAAAAAAGCATCAAGCACTTTTATAAGCTAATCTTTTTTTCTTTTTGTGCATGTCAAAGTACATTTTGAAAACGATTTTTAACACTGTTTTAAAATATAACTATTCAAATATTCTTTATAATATAGCTTGTCCTGGTTGAGAGAATAACATGTGACCGATGTGCTGCAAAATAAGACTTGGCAATGGGGTTGTGCATTAGAAACCATTTTTTCTCAATTATGTTCATATTTTTATTTGAAATGTGAATCATTCACTTGTCCCCCAATGATTCAATGTACCCCTACAACATTACGCATAAATCCTCTTACCTAACACTGGTTATTGCTCTTCTGATTAACAAACATGATATCTGTCCATTGAGGACAAAGTCCTCAGATCACAATCAGAACATTAAATCAAAGGAAGTCAGCAGCTCAACTTACATAACCTCACCAGTAATAAAAGTGCCAGAAATGAACAATTGTCATTCACTATCTCTGTTGACATAAAAAAAACTGGACTTTGATCTAAACACAAATATAAGCTAAAAATATTTCACTTGAACTCAAGCAACAACTATTCTTGCTGTCATTTCATCCATCTGACCTGCCCAGGTTAGTATGTGACCAAACTGGCTTTAGAACAATCTAGAAAGTCTCCTTACGGGTTGCCTTTGGCTCTTGCAACATAGACAGACTTGTGTTGATTTTGGATTTGACCTTTATTTAGAAAATTACCAAATATCAATTTATTGGGTGAAATCTTACATCACAATCAGTATCTGTCATTTACTTCCCCCTCAAGTCGTTTAAAGGGGTGGTAAAATGCCCTTTTCACAAGATGTAAAATAAATATCTGATGTCCACAGAGTGTGTGTGTGTGTGTTAAGTTTTATATATTAAAGTTGTCACTTTTTGAGGGTTTGCAAAAACGCACCGTTTTGTGCCTGGCCCTTTAAATGCAAATGAGCTGCTGCAGAGGCCGGAGTTTCAAGAGCTTGTGTGTGTTAGCAGCAGCATAGACAGTATATAAGATGGACACAGCGACCCCATAGATTTCAACGGACAAAAGAGAAGGCCATTAGAAGCACTCACTTCCTGATCGCCAGGCGTACTGCGCAGGCTTAAACAACCTGTCTGACAGCGGTCAGTCTTCTAGTAGCTGTGCCGAGAGAAATCTGAATCATTCCCTTCCGAATCTCGCAGAGACGGAGAGCGTGAGCATTAGCTGTCCATGAGCTAGCAGCAGGAGCAACTTTATCACTCTCTGTGGGCTACTCCCTTGACTTTATGCCTCTACGTCCCCCCGATTGCTTGCGAGCTTCTCCGCCGGTCTATACGGTAATTTCTCTACAGTGCGACAGAGAGTCGCGTGGTTATGAAAACGGCTTCTACGAGGTCATAACGTAAGATACAAAGAAATGGAGCCTTTTATACATTGTCGTGTTTCTTTAGAAATAAATAATGGACAAATGGAGTCTTTGGACACCTCAGATGTAAAGTTATTCGCTGTCAAAGTGACGCCAAAATGAATGGGAGTCAATGGAATGCTAACAGCAGGTGAAGTTCTGCTACAATGATGGATTACCCCCTTGGGCGGAAGCCATGTTGCGCCTCCATCTTGAAAATACATTAGCCAAAGAGGGACATACCTGGAAATTCAAGCTTCGCCTTTCGCGTTTTTACACTCAGTGGCACCGTGACGAATGTGAGGGGGAGATTACTCGCGACTGCCGGCAGATTTGAAATAATACGGCCACCGTAGTTAAAACACCCTCGGAATGGGAGGGGCTAGAAAGTAATATTCAGTTGGTAGTCATATACAATTTCAGCCCCTAGATGGGAGTAATTCCTACACAGTGTAGCTTAAAAAAAAAAAAAAAGTTTTCGGAACACAAAAGAAAATCCTTAGCAGTAGGCTAATGTTCAAACTGCTCTTTTGTTAGAAAGTTTTTAATGATAAAGTTTGTGCTTTGCAAGTCCTTTGGCCCTAACTTTAACAATTATAAGGCAGCTATTAGCTTATAACACAATATAGAACACACTGACATCAGCCTTTCACCACAGTAAAGGTTTATTATGAACAGTGCAACACTGCACTCATGTGGTCATGAGACACTCAGTCTCACCAATTGCATAACAAATGTCACTTACTATCTCTAGCAGACTGAATCTTAGAGGACAGTTTAATTCATTAATTTGCTCAACAACAAACAATCAAAACAAAAATCGTTCACAAAGTATTCACTTTCAAAGCGATTTCCGTGTCCATGCTGAGCTCCTTGAATGGCGAAGAGCCAATAGTGGTTTGTGGCATGAACGAACAGCAGGTAGCCTACTCTCTAAAGATATTTTTTTATTAGTTAGTGTTTACTTCGTCTAAACCAGAGATACATTTTTACATTTTCATACATAGATCAAGGTATTAAATCACGACTATGTTAAATAATAATACAGCCAAAATTTTAACCCAAGCATTCAAGTAGTCATAGTGTATAGCTGTATAAAATCTATTTGAAATGTAAAATATGTAGGCCTATGTGTACTGTATAAAACCAAGAGAAATTGAATGCATCAATGAACATAAAATATGCATACAATAAATTGAAAAAAATAATACAAAATATAGTAACAATAAACCTAATGTACATGCAAAATACAGGTTTAAACAGGATTAGGTCAGAAAGTTAAGAACAGAATTTTGCCTAAAATGTTTTTATACCATTAAAATGTTGATTTGTTTTTATTATTATATAGTCAAATGGTGTTTTAAAGTAGACTGGAATTGAAATTTTTGCTTAAAATATTAAGACAGGGAATAATTTGTTTTTATGTTACACATAATGCACACAAATGCCTAAAATTATAGACTAATAATGAGTAGAAATTAACAATTTCACAATTCATATACAGTATTTTAGAGGAGACAAAAGTGCATGCAGCTTATTGTCATTTCTTTGCTCTCCATTTTTACCTCTGGAATTTCATGTTAAATCCAATTTACATAACAATATGCATTTTCTACAAGGTTTTATGAATTACATTTTCGTGTAATTCTGCCAACCTTTCTTTGGCATTAAGAAACACATTTTACAATTAAAATAAGCAGTGCCCTCCACTAATATTGGCACCCTTGGTACATATGAGCAAGGCAGCTGTGAAAATAAATCTGCATTTATCCTTTTGATTTTCATTAAAAAAATTCACAAAATTCTAACCTTTCATTGAAGTAAAACAACAGGGGGAAAATCTCATTATGAAATAAATGTTTTTCTCTAGTTCACGTTGAGCAAGCAAAGTGCAAACTCATTTGGTGATGATAGCAACAGCTTTCTTCATCCAGGCATTGTTATTGAGTAGAGACAGCATGAAACGAGCCACATCTCCTCTTGACACAGACTGGCCGATTGGCTGACCATTTTCATCAGGGACATAATAACCTTCATGTGTGAGGAACTCGTTGGCTTTGAAAAGAATAAGAAACATTACCACAAATTTAACAAAATACAAAAATGCAATTTGTGATAATCTAATAGCTTTGCAGCAAAGGCAAATTTGTCAATAAGCATTTTACCGGTGGTGGACAAAGTAAACAAATAAAGTACTTGAGTAAAAGTACAGATACTCTAATAAATTATTACTCCTTTTCTCAATTTTATTTTACTAACATTTTATTATTTAAGTACTTGATTTTGTATGCATTTAAGTATTAAAAGGAGGGCTCCGAACCAGATAAGAAAATAGCAGAATTAATACAAAACATCACCAAACAAATAAAAACTTGATTAAAACCAAACTAAAGGTGTTATCGAGTTAAGCATAAGCCTGAGAAGAAAAAGTTTTGAAAGATGATTTAAATGTAGACAACGTAGGGGATGATCTGATGGAAAAATGTAAGGTAAGGTCAACCAATTATGAATTGAAATAATAGACTACGGCCTATACAAGTGTGACGTTGACACATCCAACGCGAGTGAAATGCCGTACTCAGCTGTAAAGTCACCATATAAGTTGCTGGCATTAGTTTTGGGTCTCAGGAGTTTTTCCAAGGATATGTCGCCAACCTTTAAAGTGTTATGAAGAATGTCAGGTAATGCGTTCCTCTGTGTCAGCATTATCAGACACCTGAGGACACACACGACTTGCGCGTTATTATAAAGAGTTGCTCTATGAAGAGGCTCAGATCACGTCTGTCCTCGCTGAATGGAAGGGAATACGCGCCAGTGGGTCAGGCCATGGCACTTTTTTATAGGAGTGCTTGGTCACAGCCGATCAGGCAGTCATTCCCCTCAACATGGCATAGTGGGTATTTGTTCCCCTAAGCGGAGACGCAGTACGAGTTCCTATTCAAAAGGGAACATCAGGATTGACTTCACGGACTGTCGTCGGCCAATGACATTGTTGCATTGGAATACAAGCTTCAGACACTGGCATTGATGACGTTTCCCATAGCGTCTTGTCGGGAACCAGGGTTAGTTACATTTGTAACCGAGACGTTTTGCATAATGAAAATGTGGGCCTTGATTTTATTCACTAAATGATCACTAAACTTCTGCCATGAAAACACTGCTTGTATGATACAATTATTTTTTAGAAATTATTCATTTATATTTTAGAAAACTAAATAGGGGTATTAGTCTGGAAACACTATTTTTTTCATATTCAGCTTTCTTTTTTTACATACTTATCCAGACCTGGAAGTTACTCAAATCAAATTCCATACTTTTCCATACTCATACTGCGTACAAACAACTGACAGTCATGCCATAAATACTATCAGTTATAAATACTATTTTAAATCCTAAAATTCAGCATTAGTAAGCTCCGAGGATCTCAAGTTCTTGGCTCATTTTGAGTCAGACTTGTGAATTCAGTGAATTGTTAACTGGAGACTCACTCTGACCAGATCATTTGAATCAGTGGATTGTGGCAATCGGATCGGTCCAATCGACGAATGATTTGTTCATTGCGATTTGCAAAACGATTTAACAGGTTAATTAAAAAGAATCAGCTCGATCACAAATCGCAAGGATTTTTTATGAAATTTAGAGAAGTAAAAGTTTCCCTAAATAAAAACACTCTGATAAAGTACAGATGTACTTTGTGGCGAGCAGGACGAGGCCGAGGGCGTGATTACTAATGAGCGACACCCGCGCAGCGCACCGGAGGTGCCTCTCACGGGGATAAAGAAGGAGTGACGACAGTGAAGAACGAGAGAGGCCAGACCTGTATTTATGTTGCGTTTTATTATGTTACATGTGACAGCAGTCGTCCGTGAGGGGCTGCTGTCTTGACTTTCATTTTGTATTTGTTTTTTATTTTGTTATTAAAGTCTTTAAATATTCGCCGGTTCCTGCCTCCTTCTTCACACAACATCTAACTTTGTTACATACTTAAGTACAGTAAAGAAGTAAAAGTACTTTGTTACTGTCCGCCACTACATTTTACCTGTTACTTAAAGGTATAGCGGAGGATCTTTCCTAATTTTAGAAAAGACCCGCCCTCTCCAATTTTTAAAAAAATGCACATGCGCAACACTCTATCTGCTCCCGAGAGGGAACGCCTATTAAACGGCTAGCATCGCTAATCAGCTTACATTAACTTTTACTAGCAGTGATTTTAAATGAATTTCTCCAAATAGCATGACAAACTTTACCTGTCTAGTAGAATCTTCGCGACTGTGGCATCAGTGGGAAGCCCAACCTGTGCTTCTAGCGCACGCCAGCGTGTGAAATATTCACCCAAAATCACTCTGGTCTTGTTTCTATATTCTGCGGCCTTTCTCTTCTTATCATACACTTCGTATACATTTTTTCTCTTTCGACCCTCAGCCATTTTCAAAGGAATGGCTGAAACCGTAACTCATCACACATAATACACCTGAAAGTGCGCATGCGCAGAAAGCGAAAACATAGGGACGAGCACGTACGACGGCCTTATGTAAACATATCACCAGAATGATTGACACTTAGGTGGACCAATAGTATAGACTACTACCCACGCGGAAAAAGAAAATCCTCCGCTATACCTTTAACGTAACAATAATCAAAGAAATTGCATACCGGTACCTTTATTATATTTCAATTCATATCAAGATTTGTTTTATTTATAAATCCCACCTGTTGTTGGTGTATTCTTGAGGCCAGGGGGTCGGACAACAGTCCAGTTGATGTCATCAGTCTGCTTAAGAAAGTTTTCCATTTCATACATGTTGTTCAGAACGCTTCTAATCATGGGAAGCAACATGTAGCGGATGAATAAGGAAGAATTGGAGCCTGAATTAGCTGTGAAGAGTGTCATAACAGTCCAATTACTATACCAGACAACTGATCAGACCAAAAATAGTCTGTAAAGAATAGGGGTGTAATGATACCCTCATGTCACGATTCGATACACATCACGATACTGAACTCACGATACGATATTATTGCGATACTCCAAGACATATGGTGAAAGGTTAACGAAAAATGTACTGTTGATTAAAATGCTAAATTTGGTATTACATTGGGGGGTGGAAATGAATAGGCTTGGACTTGGTGCCAATGCACAGGACAATGGTGACACCAGAATAAAATTATTCATGATTCTAAAGCTGAAATTACAGAATTATTTAGACGAATATGCTTGCACTCTTTCACTGACTAGATATATTTACAATAATGTAGGTCATTTTTTACTGGTAACATAAGACAGTTGGTATTATTAGGACACACAAATATTTTAACCATTGCATTATTCAACATTATAGTAGTTTAATGTAGTACTGACACTAAAACTCTGTAAACTTGAATTTTCATTTTTGGGTGAACTATACACCATACAGATTGTCATAATCCACGATACATAATGCATTTTTGTATTGTGATATATTGTGACACGATTTACTGTTACACCCCTAGTACAGAACCTTCAGATTCATGAACCGATAAATAATAACAGCACTTACGGTCAGTGTACCATGAGGTCATGGTGATGATTCGATTCACTTTGGCATCACGCATAGCATTTAATGCTGCCGTCATAGACTGGGTGTAGCCAGTGATTCCATAAATAAATGAGATTGGAAAGCCAAGACAGGACAACACAGCATCCTGGCCTTTGAAATGCGGTTTCAGGCTGTCTTCAGAAAAAATGTCTCCCTCAACCACCTATCACATGAGGGCATGCAATTAAACAAGGTTACATGGTTATGAGGTTACATGCTAGTTGTAACTAACAAAGTCACTGAAAATCTACTCTTGAACACATGAAGCATTATCTACACTGGCAGCTTGGTGTTAATCATTATTTAGCAATGCTGTGTCTGGATAACTGTCCATAAAATACTTTCTGCACAAAAATGTGGGGCAAGCAATCATGTGATGATATCAACCCATAAATCAGTCACATTAATTTTTTATGCCACCCTTGTGACGTTATGCTAAATTGTACATACAAAAACTCATTCAAAACAAACATTTGCATGTAGGTTATGCATTAAAAAGTTCACATTTGCACCTTAGTGACTTAGAAATCCTTACTTTTATTCAAATTATAAACTAAAAAGTCCTTTCAACATTTATCATTGTGCAAATCTGAGTCAACTAGGTAAGAAAGGAAACGAGAGCTAATGAGTTACTCATACTTTACATAAATACATTATAAATGTATAATGCTTTTATACATTTTATACATCCTTTCAACATATATCATTGTGCAAATCTGAGTCAACTAAGAAAGAAAATGAGAGTGAACAACTCAGACTATTATACTCATACTTTGGTAACACTTTACAATACGGGTCATTTATGGGTTTTGACAGTTGCACATGCAGTGAATGTAATGTCAAAGACCATGTTTTAAGGATGGGTAAGTTGGGCTGCACACAAATATCAGCACACCAGAATCTGAACTCCTGACCGATGTTGCACTGTGTTTAAACTGGACGAGACCAGCTGTCTACACTGGACATGACAGACCATTGCAAGTCCATTTGTCCTTCATAACAGAACCAGCGCAAGAGCTCGGAGTACGTCAGGAATAGAGTGTGGCATCAGTTTTACTTTCCGGGTTTTGTCGTGTAGCGTCGTGACGCATCCAGTGTAGGACTATAATGGACGTTCTATTGTCTTTGTCCAGTCTAGACACAGTGTTATGAAATAGCAGAGCTCGGCTGCATGTTCTCAGTGAACCACGACCTCAAGCTTAACCTGACATATTCCTGTGCATGAACAACAGGCACTGATGCGGCAGTTACATCGGACCAAAATGACATATTACTTAACAGTTAGTTCATAGTCGTGTGCCTCAACAAGTAAAGTCATAACATAATGATACATTTGCAAATCATTAGTTAATGAATAATTAAAGTAGACCATTCGAAGTTGAAGTACATGGCTTCAACCCATTGTGGTAATTAACACATTAATTTACACTATTAGTTAATAAAATATGTTATTAAGGAATGAATACATTATGGCACATTTAATTAATAACAATTCATATATTACTTAATCTATTAATCATTTAGAACCTTTATTTGTTACCGATGCAGTAATCATTAATTAATGGTTTAATTCTTCATGAGTCATACTGTACATTAACACATGATTATCTGTGCATTAGTTAAGCATGAATTAATGCATATTAGTGCACCCGTATTGTAAAGTGTTACCCATACTTTATATAGATACATTATAAATGTAAGATAAGCTTTAGTTTGTCATGAAGGACATTGCTAAATTAATTTAGTTGCATTTGAGTGTGGATTTGCAGTCCAGTCCTTTACTTACACCTGAAAGCAATACATGAACAAATGTAACGATGTTAAATGTTTATCCTACCTTGAGGTTCTCGTGTGTTACAGTCAGTTTTCCCGGGTTTCTGACGACAGCTGTGACGGAGTGCCCTTGCTGAAGAGCCTGATTCACAAGCTGCTGTCCGGTTTGACCAGTCGCTCCAAGTACAGCAATCTTCATGTTTAATCAAGACAAAACCTTTTATTCCTGCAAAAGGTAAATTAGTCAAATTACCGCTGCTATAACACAGTAACACAGAGAAGGGCTAAAATATGCATAGGTTAATTTGCGCAGAAGGTCGCGAATCTTCTGCCTGTGATATAACCTGCTTATCAAACGTCCGGAAATAACATATCGCAAGACTCTTCCTCAAGGACAACCACAACAACATTAAATAGTTCTGCGGATACAACTGAAAGTGTGTTAGGAAATTGATTTGTAAATCACCTGACGAATTTGAGCATCACCAAAATACAACACTGTTTAAAGTAATAAACATGTATGGCTACCTCTAAAGTCGCTCCTGTTGGGTGGCAAAGCAACAGCAGCAAACACATGCACGCGCTTTCTGCTGTCAAACAGCTGCTGATATCTTTCACCCTTGAGGACTTTAGTGCGCATGCGCATTGTGAGTACTTCACGCAAGAGTCCAGCATGTCCAAAAGCATGTTTTGCACAAAAAAGTAAAATAAATAAATAAAATAGGCTACAGTCATTGTAATACATGGCATTGTAATACAAATGGCTTATTACCCTATCTTTAAAAAAAAAGAAAAGAAAAAAAGAGAAGCTAGCTGTAGCAATAAGAAAAAAAGATTTAATCAACTGGTATTAAAAATGTATTTATTAATAAAAATCGTAACCTTACTTATTTCTATGGTGGCCAGTAACCAGCATTCTTTTTTTTTCTTGCTCCAAATAAAACTTTGTAAAAACTCTTGATTCGCCTCCTGGCTGTTTGGTTTGGTATGTTCATGATAGAAAATGAATGGGAAAATACTTCTGGAGCAAACGCCGCTAACAAAACGTGGGCGGATAAAATCAGAAGACGAATGGCGTCTTTCTTTGACGAAAGTTCAACTAATTTGAATCTGATTATTTATTCCATAAGAATGCTGATCGTTTTGACACCAAGTAACTAATTTGAAACGCCTATTTTATTTATATTTTTTTACATGAGTCAGCATGCAAGAAACATCTGAATAAAGTCATGTGAAGTGCTGTTTACAGTCGCAGGCGACAGAGCTTTTATTGCCAGGTATATTGCACATACGAGGAATTTGTTTTTGGTGACAGAATAAGTGCAGTGACAGGATAATAAATTATTAAAATAGAATTAAGTCAATAGGAAATGTATAATATTTTTAAAAAATAAAATAAATTTAAATACTCAAAAAATAGACTGTGTACAAATGCAAGAAAATTTTCTGAACATCATACTCCCCGTTTGTGCGTAATAAATACCGCGTTTCCTCATTCTGAGACAACAGAAATGTCTGGTAAAAAATCAAGCTGTAAACCAATGCGACATAAACCCTCAGTTACGAAATGCACCTTTATTTGATTTCACACAGTGGACATCACCCCCTTGTGGTTAATGTGTTACTGTCACAACAATCACAGTTCCTTGTTTTTTAAAGAAGTTGGGCAGTTTAAAGGACTCTTTGGTTTCGCTTATTCAAATGTTACTACAAGGACAGTTAGTGTTCCGCATTCACCATGAAGCTTAAGATTTGTCTGTTTCTCGGCGTGACATTTTTCTCCGTATCGAGAGCTGGTTTCTCTCCTCCAGTGGTAAACATCAGCCTGGACGTGCCCGCCAATCAGAGATGGGCTCCTCTGAAGACCCTTTATGACATTGATTTCTTGCGAAAAGCTGCATCTGACGTGATCGAGTAAGTATCAAATAGTCTGATACCGCACGTGCACACACTACGAGAAGCATTGCTTTCGATGGTAATTGTTTTTTTGTTAACCATTATATAATTTTATCTACCTGACGAGTTGAACGTTTACGCAAAAAAATTGTAATTACAGATAACCAAATGTACAAGTTCTCAAAGCATAAAAAATGCATACACGAATCACGTGGTTAAAACGCTTCTGAGAAGGCTGACATTCCTCCTGTCGTTTTTTATTCACAATCGTTTTGTAACTTACCTGTCGTTACCTGTAGGGTAAAGTTGAGTCATTGTTTGTCATCATCACCACAGCATGTCTTATGTGTTTATGTCTTAAACACCCTCTTCTGCGCAGCTCGACTGTTCCCAAATGGGTTCATATCGCCATTAAACCTATAGTGAATGCTCTGGAGAAATACATCCCACAGCCGTATGCTGGAGAAATACAGGGCATGGCATCATTCTATGGGACTGACATTTCAGATATCGTGCTGCTGAACTTTGCCTATGAAGTATCTGCGTAAGTACTGTATAGCAGTGGTGACCTTTTCTGCATTTTTGATACAACACCTCTTTTGAAAGTTGTCAACGTCTTTTCAACATTCATTGTGGTTGCTTTGCCTTTTTTCAGGTTTTGCACCAGTATTGTAACTCAGGATACAAAGGGCAATATATACCATGGCAGAAACCTGGACTACCCCCATGACGTGCTCAAAAATCTAACTCTAGACGTAGTTTTTATGAAAAATGGAAAGGTAATAAAGTGATTATTATTTTTATATTTTTATATATTAAAGTTTTATGAACAAAGTTTGGGAGGAACACATTCAAAAGATCTATCGGTTAGGCCGATATATATACAGTATATGTGCAGTATATATATATATATATATAGCTGACTCACCTACGTGCCTCGACTGTTTTCTGCATCCCTTCTTCACTATTGGTTGGTTCCTATCCTATCCTCTCGGACAGCATGTTAAATACGTATACTCTTTTACTCTATCTGATTATTTCCCGAATATTGTATTCTGAAATTTGTTTCTCTACAGGTGGCCTACAGAGGAACCACGTTTGCTGGTTACGTTGGGCTGTGGACTGGACAGAGCCCCAACAAGTTTACAGTGTCTGGCAATGAACGCAGTATGTTTGATTTTTGATTTTTTCAGATCATCTAGTGAATTTTGCACAGATTTTATTATGTCTGTATTTCCACAGATAAGGGACATTGGTGGGAGAACATAATTTCAGCCATTTTATTAAAAAGTTCTCCAGTTAGCTGGCTAGTACGAGAGGTGAGAGAACACGTGACAATTCAGTATTTTACTGAACACTGAATCTTTTTGACTGAGACTTTGCATTGAATAAATCTGTTTTGTTTGATTCTCTTCAGACTCTCGAAGCAGCTGTGGATTTCCAGGATGCAGTAGTGAGGCTGGCCAAGGTGCCGATCATCACAGATGTGTATTACATTTTGGGTGGTGTTCATGCTGGTGAGGGTGTGGTCATCACCAGAGACAGGGGAGGATCAGCTGACATCTGGCCCCTGGATACACTTCATGGAAAGTAAGCACCACCAACCATCATTTTTAAATGATATAAAAATGTTATAATGGAAGATAAAAGTCATGACAATGCTACAATAGGCTTCCATGTGACCATACTGTTATATAGTACTAGTGTTTTCCTTACTAAACATGTGATTTTGACTGTTGCTTATTTTAGCTGGTATAGAGTTGAAACAAATTATGACCACTGGCTACCCACCCCTAAACGAGATGACAGAAGGCAAGCAGACACTTCTTTTTTGTCAATAACATGAGAGCATAAATGAGGGATTATTTACTGAACGGAATAAATTAAGAATAGTTTCTCACATTTCCTGTTTTTTTTTTTTTTTTTTTTTTTAGAGATGTGGCAATGAAAGCATTAAATTCTACTGGTCAAAACCATATTAATATGGATTCTCTGTATAAGGTATGAACAAATCTATTTTGGCTGCCTATTATTGTCGTAGGTTATGGCATTTATATACATTGCTAATGTACCATAAAATGTGCTTGTATAAAAGTTTTTTAGTATACAAGTAAAAACATTTAATCATAAGAAAAGATCTGAAGATTCTTCTTTAATGATATTTGTGTTTTTTGATACTATGGACTTTTTTTTATTGAAAAATGTGTTGAGTCAGTGACCATGTCAGTTTCATTTTTTACAGGTTTTATCTGTGAATCCTGTATGTAATCGGTAAGGAGGACAGTAATGTATTTTCACCTATCACATGATATTTTATGATTATGTAATGACCTCAAGTAGAGTGATCATTTCTCGTATGTGGTAACCAGTAGTACAAATATACTTCCTCATAGAGGTTATTAATATTAGGATTTCAAACCGCAATGCAGAATTGAAGTATTATCCTGAAGAGATCGCAGAAACGAGTCTTGTGAATCCTCTGCTTTTTCACACAGCTTCACAGACACTCATTGTTTAGCTTCTCAGCTGGAAATCAGAACAGTCCAAGCATTGATATCAGTTGAACTCTCACCCTCTTTCATGTCTGATGCCCTAGCTCAACACTGTTTTGAAACTCATTTTGGCTCTACTAACTAGTGTACTAGTGGGTTCTTTGTAACCATATGATGATATTAATTTACATTTATGCATTTAGCAGATGCTTTTATTCAAAGTGACTTACAATAGAGAAACAAAAGGCATTTGTCACAGAGCCAACACTCATATTATACAATGCCAGGTTTATTAGAAAGCTAAAGGAGGGAGCAAGCTAGAGCAGAGGAGAAAATGAGAGGATTTAGTCTATACTAGAAACATAAAAAAAAATATAAAAAAACTTTAAAAATTCCTTCCGCTGACACAACAAAACATTGTGAGTTATTTGTCGCCGTTTTCTTTCATTCTTTATTTTACCTGGTTCAAAAACTCATTGAGATTAAAAATCTCTTTTACAAGAGTGACCTGGCCTCTCAAAACACAAAAAACACAATCAAGGATCACAACAGCAATTTACCAAAGGATAAAACACACAATCAGTTAAAAGTAACTTAAACTCGTTTAGTGATGGAAGCATAGTCAGCTTTAAGATGTTTGGTAAATTATTCCAAGCAGATAAAGCATTATATTTAAAGCCTTTTTTTTCCTAGCTCTGTTCGAACTCAAGGAACCATATAACAAATCATTAGAACGAAACTTGTGGCAAACATTTGTTTTAGAAACGCAGAGAGACAAATAAGATGGAATTAGACCACAAATAGACTTATAAATAAAACAATACCAGTTAAAACTTCTTAGAGTATACAAAGATGGCAACTCAGCTTTATCATGTAAAGTGCTATGATGTGCTTGATAACTATAACTAGTAAAGCACTATGATAGACGGTATTATTTTAATTTTTTTATATATATATATATATATAATGTACTGGGGCATTCATATAAAGCAGATCTCCATAATCCAATAGTGATAAAAATGTTGCAGATACCAAATATTTCCTTGTACTAAAAGAAAACAAAGATCCGTTTCTGAAATAAAAACCCAATTTAAGCTTAAGTTTAGAAAATAGTTGATCAATATGGAGCTTAAAAGTTAATTGGCTATCAAGTAAAATACCCAGGTACTTATAACTCGCAACACATTCTATTTTTGTTCCTTGGGAAGATATAATTTCAGTAAGACTCCTTGGTAGAGCTTTGGTTTTTGAAAAAATCATTACTTTGGTTTTATCTATATTTTTGACATAGACGAGACTGTACAATTTCAAATGCTGATTGTAAATAATTGAAGTTTAATGAAGCTTGTGAGGCTGATAAAGCACAACAATAAATAGTAGTGGCGTCTGCATAAAGATGGTACATAGCATGTGGAATGTTATCGCAATTATTATATAAATACAAAGAAAATAAAAAATAAATGAGTTTCATACATAATGAAAATTTACAGATTAGATCCTCATTTTCAACTCAAAAAAGCAGGTCGGAAAATGGTTTATATATATATGTATATATATATATGTTTATAAATGTTTAGTTTGATTGTTGTGGAGTGTTAAGTGCTTGTGTCTTCAACTCACTTTCTGTAATAAGGCTTTTTAATGTGAGTATGTTCTTCCTTCCAGGATCACTGTTTATACAACCGTCATGAGTGCCGCCACACCTGAGAAGTACACAACAGTTGTCAGAGATGTAAGAACAAGCCATAACACTACCCAATTCCACTTTAAAATGTATTTACATAAACATATTCTGCTCAAGATTCACTTAAGATTTACTTCATTTATGTTACTTACCACCATTGTCATTTGAGGAAGTCTAGTTGGCTGGTTAAGTACCGTTTTGTTTTTGTTGGATGAAACAGCATTTCTATCAAAATGTAAGAGGTTACTATATCTTCTGAAGTCATTTTGACATTAAGGGAATTTTGCAACAGTCACAAGATTTGTGGTGAATAACTGGGTATTTTCTGTGATTTCAAAACGTAACTGTCAGCTGACTTAGACAGTTAATGGTCTTTCCTTTCTGTTCACAGACGTGTAAGTGATGGAGCCATTCTCTTGATCAACACAGCTTAATTCTGATCTTACCAACAAATCCTGCTTCTTTTCATGCTTTTTGTGACGATTTGGTCACAATATCTTTCTACTTGAGTTTTCATAGGCCACATTCTCACTGTTTTTGACTTTGATTTAATAAATGTGAGTATTTTCAAAAACTAATGAATAGTAAAAAATATATATTATAATAAATGTGTTTTTAACAATAATAATGCATGTTATAACTTTTTATTGTGATTATTATTAAATACAAATATTTAAACTTGCCATTGTACTGTCCAAAAAAATGTAATTAAAAAAATATTTTAAAAAATGTATAGTACAACTGTGATTATCTTAATTTTTTAATTTTCGAATGTTAAACCAACTTGTCGGCAAATAAATATATGTGCTTGCTGCGAGTTTCATGTTGAAATGCAGCACTGTGTTGGTTTCTGCTACTGTGTTTCAGTGGTCAGAGTGGTTTGAGAGTATCTTCGGTTGCAGCGTCACCATAATAAACCAAGCCGCTCTGAGAAGCTGAAACACCATATCATGATCACACGCTTCTGCGCTTGTAAATGAACACGGTGTCGTGCTTCACTTGGAAACCTGCAGTGCATGTATTTATATAATGAAATGGCAGCCTTTGCGATTTTATAATCAAATTAAGTCGTTTTTTAATTTCATACTTATTTTCTATTTCTCTATACAGTGCAGCCCTTTAAAGAACTTTTGTAATCAATTTCAAAGCATTTGTCATTACGTTGCCCCCTCCCCCATCTATTTATGATTTTAGGACACATAATAGGTCTACTAATAATTATTTATTTTTAAAATGTCATTTGAACATAAATATTTTGTAGACATGACAGCCTATTGTTAAATAAACTTTTTGAAATAAAACATCACAGTTGATCAGATATGTAAGGTTGGATTAATCAATGATATTTCACATTAAATGATGACACAAATAAAACACTGCAATTATTGAACAAATTATAGCATTCAATTTTATTTTATTTTTCGTAATGTAAGACACTACACTTCCCTTCTCACTAGTATAGTATAACTAAAAATAATTTCACACATTTATTTTATTTTAAGTTATATATAATTATATAAGTTATGCACAATTCAGATTATGTACAATTCTGTGATATTATTGCATGCAATATTGAGGGCCCTATCATACACCCGGCGTAATGTGGCACCAGGCAAGTGTGTTTTGCTAGTTTCATTTTAAAGTCCTGCGCTTTGTTTAAATGGCAAATGCATTTGCGCCCATGGGTGTGCTGGTCTGAAAACGTTGTTGTCGCGCTGCTATTTTGAGGCAACTGAAATAGTCTTTAAATAACAAAGAAAATACTGAGCCATTGATTTTAGACCAGGTTTTTGTTGGTCAATGGCACAGTATTTTCTTTGTTATTTAAAGGGCGCGTAATATGCCTATTATATGCGCCTAAATGCGCGCGTACACTGTTTATTACACACACACGGACACGCAGCAACTAGCCAAATATTAAAAACAAAAGGATTACAATGTAAAAGATTATTATTGTGTACATCAAGATATGGTGGAATCTGGCTTGTCCCGTAGATGGTCTGCTTGCGCGCTTTAACCTCGCGAACGAGCTGATCCGTTTCCTCTCTAGAGAAGCGTTCAGTCTTTCCGCTTGCAAATTCCGCCATGTAAATAGCGAATCCGCCATGGCCCGAGCACAGCTGGCTTATAAAGGGAATGGGAGATGAGACTCAAAACACACCCATTACTCATTTAGAGAATAGGGACAACCCTTTTAGACCATGCGCCGGGTGCGCCGACCATTTTTCCCATCGTTAAACTAGCAAAAGTGGATTCGGACACTCCCTAAGTGCACTTGCGCCGTGCGCTTTAGATCATGCGCTTAGATCATTAAAATAGGGCCCTGAAAGTTTATAAAATGTTGTTTATACTAAAAATCATGCATTTGTCAGGAAACACAGACTTGAACAGATTGTAAGTGCAACACAATGGGGTATGATATAATATTAAGGTTAGATGTCAGGTTAAATGCAATAATTGAGAATAAACAACAGCAGGTCAAGGTAGGATGAAGGTTCGGTTGAAGGATCCTTTACCACAGGTGAGTACGGCCCCACACACATGCTTTATTATACCATGTAGATATTCTAATGACTGATCGTCTTTCTCTTACAGATGTGGTGGATATGGATCTTGGATACGCAGGAGCAACGACGAGGAGGAAACAGAAAGGCAGGTAAGTATCACATGAATCATGCATGTAGTCCGAGTATGGATGGCGTGCCGCAATGTTGTCCTGCTGAGAGGGTGATTGATGGCAGGTGCAGGTGGTGATTGAGTGTGTGCAGGTGGGAGCCAGGAGGGATGCTGGGAAACGTAGTGCTGCAGTGACTGGAGATCATGACAGCATTGTGAATTCACCCTTTTATACATGTAAACCACAATTAAGCTTAGATCTGATTTATCTTTAGATCTCCTTCCCAGACCTCCCTTTTACAATATGTGACCCTGGATCACAAAACCAGTCACAAGTCGCACGGGTATATTTGTGGCAATAGCCAACAATGCATTGTATGGGTCAAAATGATAGATTTTTCTTTTATGCCCAAAATCATTAGGATATTAAGTAAAGATCATGTTCCATGAAGTTATTTTGTAAATGTCCTACCGTAAATATATACAACATTTATTTTTGTGAGTGAATGCAGCACAATTGCAAACATAAATGGACAATTTTAAAGGCGATTTTCTCAATGTTTCGATTTTTTTGCACCCTCAGATTCCAGATTTTCCAATAATAGTATTTCGGTCAAATATTGTTATATCAACAAACCATACATCAATGGAAAGCTTATTTATTCCGCTTTCAGGTGATGTATAAATCTCAATTTCATAAAATTGACCCATGTGACTGGTTTTGTCACATATATTCAAGTAATTGCTCATTAGAATTACTGAGGGCTCTCAGATCTCATGCACATAAAATGTCAAAATCAATACACTGCTTTCTCCTCAAATTATTAATTTTTGTATTTTGCATTATTTTGGATTGATTACATATGAAATACTTTACACATCAACATCATCCAGACTTCTCCATCTGCTTCCTTTAGGAAAGTGCCATTTCCTAAGGAAGTCCAGTCAAGTCTCATCAAGCTATTACCCTTAATCCCTTCGGGGCTTGTTCACTTAATTCAGATACACAGCAGAAGACTGTTAAGAAGCAGACAAACAAACACACCTACTTGAATGCCTCAGGACCTCGACACAAGGTCTTCTCTCTTTTTTGAAGAAAAACAGTGGCATTTTGCTCAGGACATTGAAGGTCTCGGGGGATATGGGGAAGCCTGTGACGATGCTTTATATGTGTCCTCACAAGTTGATTTATTTGCGTTTCTTTTATTCGCATTGACTAACTCAAGCAAGCACAGATGGAGTACACCAGGCGGATACATTCTTTTGGGTGACATGTTGTGGAAATAAAGCTTCTGGGACTTAGACGAGAAAACCACCTGGTGAGTTTTACCCATGTTGGGGTTGTGTACCTTTGATCTGTTATCTATTGCTGAAACCTTTTATGGCTTAATTGTTTGCTGACACTGTTTACACACCCTTTCATATTAATATTCTATTCAAAGAAATACACAGAAAATGTACTGAAAGCTACAACTGCTTTAATATAATATTTAGTATGGGATAAATAACGTTTTAAATATGTCTACACGTCTTATGCTCTTTGAAGAAAAGTTTTTATAGAACCTTAAAGGCTTCATGAACCTTTTAAGGGTTTCCATCATGGGACCATTGCGTGGATTTAGTTTGAATTAATTAAGTTTGAATTCTTTTTTATTTTGATTACATTTTATGAAATAAACAGCTTGTAAACATACTTTATTACTAGACAAAATTGGAAAAAAAACAACAACTGTTAAGCATGAAAGTATTATGCAATCATTGAAGACATTTTTTCCTTACAGTATATAGAATATTCTTGGCGTAAAGGGTTCTTTAAAATTGAGTCAAGAACCTATATATACAAAACCCCATTGAAAAGAGCTTTTGTCAACATTTAACCTCAAAACTAGCATGTCCGTTTATACACTAAATTATTGTGCTGTCTGGTGAGCTAATGAATAACCTTCTTTACAAACAAGTCTATAAATCCATAGTCCATAATCTCTAGTTATTCAGGATTTCCTTCAAAAATAAAAACACTTAAAAAAATTCCTCGGATTTTACAAATTGGGAGATAATTAGCCATATTTTTTGCAAATATCTGAATAAATAACAAGCTGATTTAGATTGAGGCTTTGTTTGACAGTTGTGGGCTTTGACGGAAGCACAGGTGCGTGTTGACGTCGTCTGCTCTGTAAGGAGGATTGAGGCCAGTGCAAGAGAGCAATGACCCCAGATTAACTCGCTCTCTGGATCTCATTAACGTCTACAACAACATCACATGTGGTGTAGCCTACATTCGTGTTAAAAGCTTGGCAATATTGTACAAGATTTTTTATTCTCATCTCATCTGCGATATGATTTACTGCACTCAGAAAAAGGGGAGCTGTCAACCTTTACTAATATGTAGACTTTAGGTACTAATATGTAATGGATTTAAGATCTGAATTTTAGCATTTAATATATAATAAATTATATTGTGTATAACTGAATTAAGTGTTGTTTATTTAGCAGTTTATGGTTTCTTAAGCATTTAAAAAAATAAAAACATGCTTTATACTTTTGCATGTGGTTTGCATTAAATAATATGTTTAGATAAAATATGATTTATTATGCATGATTCATAAAGTCTCATACATGTGTTAAATGTTAAGATGAAAAGTGCTTGTTATACTGACTTTCTTATGTTCTGCATTCAGGAGAAGCCATGGGGTGTGGCGTCACAAAAAACAACGCATTCAATAAAAGATACGACAAAGGTAATATGTTTACTAAAAACATGGATATGAATGGCTAGTGTAAATTAAAGAATGATATGTGACCCTGGATCACAAAACCAGTCACATGTCGCACGGGTATATTTGTTTACAATACATTGTATGGGTCAAAATGATCGATTTTTCTTTTATGCCAAAAAATCTTTAGGATATTAAGTAAAGATTATGTTCCATGAAGATATTTAGTAAATTTCCTACCCTAAATATATAAAAAATTATTTGTGTGAGTGAATGCAGCACAATCGCGAACATAAATACCGGTAGACAACTTCAAAGGCGATTTTTCTCAATGTTTCGATTTTTTTGCACTCTCAAATTCCAGATTTTCAAATAGCTGTATCTCTGCCAAGTATTACAAACCATACATCAACAGAAAGCTTATTTATTCAGCTTTCAGGTGATGTATAAATCTCGATTTCAAAAAATTGACCCGTGTGACTGGTTTTGTGGTCCAGGGTCACAAATGTTTGAGTCCTGTTTATTCAATGAATATTTAGTTTAAATTTAACTTGACCTCACGGACTTCATCTTCTTAAAACACTTGGAAATGCCATCCCAGGTGAGATTTTAGCAGTCCAGCAAAGCTTGTGTAAAGCCTTATTTATCTCTCGCAGCTGTAGAACACGGCTGTCAGTTGTTTCTGTGCAATGTCAATATAAGTAACTCATTTACATTCTCAACGTGCCTTCTTTTTCATGCATGTCTGCAGTGGCCATAAGTAAGCAAAATTCCTCTTTTATCACCACTATGACATTTGTTTGACTGTTGTTGAGTAGTGCACATTACACAAAGTTATATTATAAGAAGACGTATATAGATCTGACATTAATCTCTCTCGGATGAACTGAGTGTGATTCTAGAAGCCTGACCTGAAAGATATTGCATTTATGACAAATTAATTATTAATTTAAAGCAACAACAACAACAAAAAACGGTATTCTGATGTCATGTTCTCTTGAAAGCTATGAAAGCAGCGGTGATGATCCAGCGCTGGTACAGACAGTATGCGGCCCGCATGGAAATGAGACGCAGATACACCTGGAACATCTTCCAGTCCATGGAGTACGCAGACCTACAAGACCAGATCAAAGTATGAAGTCCACCATAATCGAATCACAATGGATGGATGGAATACGTACTTTATCTCCAAGAAAGCTGTAAACAACATTTATGATGATATGACAAATGTTTTTTTTTCTCACCTCCTCACGCAGTTATACAATTTTCTTGGTTACCTGATGGATAACTTCACTCCATCCAGCAGTGAACGTAAAATAAGCTGTTGCATGTAAACACAAATACCACATATACAGCTTTCCACTGGAATCTATCCATGCTAAAAGCATCCCGTGTGTTCTTCTTCCGTGCAGGAAATCTGATCTCACACATCTTCAGAGAAAACGAGGTTTGCCGAGATGCAGAGTGGGAGAGATTCTTCAACTACAGCAATATTGATGTGCCAGACATCTACTCTGGCCCACGGCTAACTTTTCCTTTAGATATGGATCAGGCTGCGGGTCTTGTAGAGGCCTTCAAAAACAAACAAGTAGGTGCTCAACGAGGATGCATTCAAAATGTGTTTTAGGTACACTCTCAAAAATAAGGCTTCTTTATTGGGATCTATGGTTTCATAAAGAAAGTTTAACATCCATCCCGGCTAACAGGGAACATTCTCAAAACTTTGGCTTATATTCTGGCTAGGTTGAGGAAACATTCTTCCAGTAACGTTTATGTTCCCTGTTCGTTCAGAGCTATCTGGTTTTTAATAATCTCAGAACGATTGCACATTATTTATACATTGTACATGGAATGTTTTTTTCTGGAAACATTTTAGTTTTAAATGCTACTTGTTTCAGAATGTTCAGAGAACATTCAAAAGTAACGTTGCCATAATGTTTACAAAATTACAAAATAGAATGTTTCCTTAACATTTACATAACCAAGAAAAACATTTAAAACCTTTTTTTTTTTTTTTAAACGGACGTTTGAACATTACAAGAAAAGTCAGAAATAAGGTTTTCAAAACTTAATGCACAAATGCGGCCAAAATACCAATCTCCCTCAAAATCCTCAAAACAGGGCCTGGTTCAGATATTCTTCTTCACACCAAGAAAAAAAATGGTTATTTTAAGAAATATACAGTGAGAACTCAAGTTTTTGAAAACCCCAAAAGGTTCTAGTGTGCCATTGCTGCTAAAACTCCCTTTTGGAACCTTTATTTTATAGAGCAGGGATTATTTATTTTTTAATTAAAACATTTTATTTTAGACTTTTATTTAGAATACATAAAAATGTAATTTACGTCTTTTAGTTTGTCAAGAGATTTAAAGCACCATTTTTGAAGACTGCATGTGCAAACGCGCTCTACTAAGTAAGAACGAGCCTATGATTGAATCTGGAAATTCAATTTGCTGGAAAAGCAAAATAACTTAGAAAAATCAGAAATAGTCCTCAGATGCCATGTCTGTAATTTATAGCAAACCATCTAGCATTAATTAGTTCTCAAACAGATTCATTAAAAGAAGTTATTAGGCTACACCACGTGCGTGACGTCATAAACCAACGTGGTTGAACGACCACTTTGCGACGGTATGGTTTCGGGAAACAGTCATGACTAGCCAAGTTGATTTATTCAACAATGCATAGTACTATGGTAGTTAAGCAGCGAGTTACGTCATTGTACGGGAAACGCACACCTGGAGGGCCACTGTCCTGCAGAGTTTAGCTCCAACACACCTGGACAAGATACAGTAATCAATGTCTTCATGATTACTAGAAATCTACAGGCAGGAGAGTTTTTGTCAGGGTTGGAGCTGAACTCTGCGGGACAGTGGCCCTCTAGGACAGAAGTTGCCTATCCCTGTCATAGAGTGTATGTGACAGTCCGATAACACTAACGTCTTTAACCATGTACACTTCTGGTTTCTCTAAGCAGCAGCTTCACTCTCGTTACGTTCTTCAGCTTCTTCTGGAAACGTGGAAGTTACTCAGAGGGTTGCCGAATATCAACCGAGTCTCTACATGCCATAGCAAAGAAATAACTGTTTGTGGTAAGAATGCCCGACGCATCCTTTTAACTTTTTTTATTTTTACACCTCTTCAAAAATTAAGTTACAAACTTTATTACAGGTGATTTACATGGACAATTGGAGGACTTGCTACTAATATTTTACAAGGTAGGTTTCAAATCTGTCCACACCTAACTACGAGATTGTCTTTAAGTACAGTGTATCTATTCCTATGAATTTGTGGTCTATTTATTTTCCCAGAATGGAATGCCTTCGATGGAGAAACCCTACGTTTTCAATGGAGACTATGTGGACCGAGGCAAAGACTCCATAGAGATTCTGCTCATATTGTTTGCTTTCCTGCTTGTGTATCCTGGAGATGTTTATCTTAATCGAGGAAACCACGAAGACCACATCATCAATTTGAGGTAATGGAAATGTGCTGAACACATGCATACAGGAACACAATATATATGTAATAATTATACATACTATATTTTGTTAAAACTTTGCTCACCACAAGGATTTTGCAGTACCTCAACTCCTCCCCTACCAATTCATATATGTGTTTTTTTCAGACTCCCTTGACAGAAAACGTTATCAAAACAATTCTGAATCATTAAATTGGTTCATAGTTATATGAGCATATTAATCAGTGTCTAGATCAGTGGTTGTCAACCACTAGAGGGCCTCAGCAAACTCATTTATTTTTTATTACTACAGAGGCACATATTGGAGTCAAAACGTTTGAGAACCACTGGTCTAGATGAGGTGGTGTACACAATTTTGTGAGAATCAGACACAAGATGGCGCTATAATGTGATCATTTTACACGTTACATTTACAATATAGCACATAACCATAAGCGCAAGAATTCTGTTCTTAATCTTTCAGTGTCCACAGATTGCTGTCTATTTTTCTGCAAGAAAAAATCTTCTGCCACTTTGAATTTTACTTTATTTAATTTTTTGGGTGATAACATTTAATTTTCTGTTCAAAGGTATGGCTTCACCAAAGAAGTGCTGGGAAAATACAAGGTAGGTCATTAATTACATCTCATGTCTGTGCTCTACAATTTCCTCAATTCCTCAAGTTCCTAAGTTCATCAACAGTGTTTTCAAGTGTTTTCCAAAAGTTTCTTGTCCACACTGAAGCGTCGGAAAGTGCTTAATTTACCGTACTGCACATGGGTGATTCTATAACTGCAGGTACATTTGGTGACCAAAGTCATTATTTTTTCTTTTTTAAATGGTTATATTTTTCATTATTTGTCACTCATTGTCATGGATCACAAGATGTTACAGGCCTTAACTATATCATATTTTCTGTAAGAAAAGGGTCTTTATATTGCTGAAAATCATGATTTCTTGTTGTCCAAATTAGTCAGTGTATTTTTTCCATCATGTAGGATTGTATAATCAAAATATTAAATTTTTCTCTTCTTTAATATTTCATTTAGCCCTAGATAGTAATTTTCTTAATTCTGCAACATTAAATTGTTTAAAAATAACTTTTATCTTATAAAAATGTGTGTCCATGAATCTTGCGTCAATTCTGTTAACGTACTATACTTTGCCTTTAAATTATGGTGGAATTATCTCCAACTGTAAGATACAGAAAATTATGTAATTTCCCCTCACTGATAAGATCTGAAGCACTGAAACGTATGTGTGCTCTCTCCGAGAAAATATTTTAATCAAATATTTTAATTATTTTGTAAAACGTCAAAATTGTTATCAGAAGGTCAAAAGGAAAACAGAATTTATCACTGATCTCAAAGTGGGTTGTTTAAAAGTCTTTTAATCATGACTTCATTAGTGCCATGTGCATTTATTTTTGCATTAGCATTTATGCTAGCAAGTGGGGATTTGGGCTAAAAAGTTTACAATTGTCAATTCTGTTACCGTCAAACACTGTTACCAAGTAAGAGCAATGCTGACATAAGTGTAACAGAATTTGACCTACAAGACTATAAAGAAATGCATTTTTTTCATGGAAGTAACTTGTGTTAGGCAAGCACTGAATTATTATAATTGATATGTTTTCAAAAAGATACTGGAAAGAATGTCTGTTAGTGAACAGTTTTTTCCCTTAACTTTAAAAAAAAAATGCAACATATATCTCCAATTATAGAGTCACTCACATTTGTAAAACCTCATAAAAGCTCACTGAGATTATGCAGACAGAACAAGACATCATAAAGTTATCATGCAAATTTTCTAGCAGGATCATTTTATCTAGCAAAACATCTCTCCACTCACTAATGCGTTCAGGTCACACTCACTCACAATTAAATGTTTGGTCTAAAACGCAACTGCTCTCATGTTTTGCCGCAGGACAGCAAACGCGAGTGAATTTTCTGTCATCTTTGCAGGACTGTGATATAAAGCGTGTGCAAAGTCACATATTTTAGCAACTGTGTGAAAGTGAATTGCACATAACAGGCACACTAGCGGTATCTATCTATCTAACAAATCTATCGGTTCAATATGTGTCCCATGACTAAACAAAACTGCTTTTTATCCACTTTGGAGAGCGGTTTCAAAAAGCTTTGTTTTCGTTGATAAAAACGCTGTCTCATGTGGACGGAAGGCCAAAACAGAGAGAAAAAGATGTGTTTTCGAGTGAATTAAAACGTATTAGAGTGGACAAGGCCTAAGAGTTTGTTTACCATACAGCCTCAGCTGTTTATCTCCATTATGAAACGGCAAGGGATATCCCGACACTTCCTTTCCAAGAATGCCACCTCTTAACTTAGCAGCCTGCTTAGACTTACAGTTTAAAAGGGGAATCTGGTCAGTTCTCCAGCAGTTATTTTCTCTGTGAATGTTGGCCAGACCTTGGTAAAAGGATTACAACGTAAAGTCTTAAACATTCTTGCACTCTGTCACTGGTATGGATTAACTAGCCGCTAAATCAACAAAATGTTGACTCTATACATGCCACCTTAGGAAATTGAATATACGGTAATGGGTTATTTTTTTACATTGGAAAGATACTACGTCTACATTTATACAAGTATTTTAAAGTACTGGTGGCAGTTAACTATTTGTTTAATGAACAAACGTTTGACTGCATATATGACAGCTTAGTAGGGAATTAAATATACGGAATGAGTCATTTTTTAATATTGGAAATGTACTTGTTTATACTAGTATTTTAAAGGACTGGTGGGTGTTAACTAGTAGGTAACAAACATTTAACTGCATATGACACCTTAAAGGGTTAGTTCACCCAAAAATAAAAATTCTGTCAATAATTACTCGCTCTCATGCTGTTCCAACCCCGTATGACTTTCGTTCATCTTCAGAACACAAATTAAGATATTTTTGATGAAATCTGAGAGCTGTCTCACTCCTTTATTGTAATTTAAACTTGCCGCCCCAGAAAGTCAGTAAAGACAATGTTTAAAGTAGTTCAAGTGACTACAGTGGCTCAACCTTAAGTTTATCAAGCGACGAGAATACTTTTTGTGCGCAAAAAACGAACAAAAATAACGTCTTTATTCAACTATTAATTTTCTTCTGTGTGGGCCTCTGAGTGAGTTCACGTAGTGTAAAAGCGCAGCGCTTCTGGGTTGTACGTCAGAACGTAGGCTCACTATTGGCCAGCATCACACACATGACCAGCGTCGGCCAAGTTTCAATTACAATAGAAGCCTATGGAGGAGTGAGACAGCTCTCAGATTTAATCAAAAATATCTTAATTTGTGTTCCGAAGATGAACGAAAGTCATACGGGGTTGGAACAACATGAGAGCGAGTAATTACTGACAGAATTTTCATTTTTGGGTGAACTAACCCTTTAATACTAGAACTACCAAGGCAGTCATTTTGACTGTTTTCAAATTTTCGCAATGTAATAACATTGTTGAAATAAAACTCATGTAACTATAGGACCCTGACTTTTCCTAAATTCATCTATATTTGATTCTATCATTGCTATTTTATTAAAATTACAAGACTGTTATTTTAAGAAACTGACTGCAAGAAAAACAAAACAAAGGACACTCGTGACAAATGTCATTAGGTTGTGTGTGGGAGTTGCACATGGAAGGTAGAGATTACCTGTGTTGACTGTAAGTAACTGATCCACAAGCGTCAGTGAAATTAATGCACGCTGTTTACCCCCAAAACAACCCAAGTTAGCCCGCTTAGTGGAGAATACTTTCAATATGATTTAACAGCATGATATTTTCATTGTCATTTTACAGTATGATATTTTTGCTCTCTAAAACAAATATATATTGGTTACTAAAATTTAGTAATCAGTTTGTTTTCTCGCAGTTTATTATATTTTCATATTATTTTTCCGTGACGGTCAGAATGACTGTTTTGGCCAGTTTGGCGCATATGCGTTTCATATGTGGCCATAAAGGTTTTACCTATGCATGCATATTGGCGATGTTTTTGTAAGTTATTGTATTCTAATATCCAAGGATGAATACGGTACATTTGTTTTAATTTTACAAAGAAAATAATAGAAAATTGATCAATATTCGACTTTGTATCTGTAATTACAATAGCTGTTTTGTGGTTGTCGATTAACTACTACATTTTCACATACATAAGAATTAAAATCTAGTGTTCTGATGTTTATTATTACCTATCCTAACATTACAGATCCATTCATTCTTAGATTTGATATAGCTCATTGAAATTATATGCAAATAATGTATGAGCGGTCAGAATGACTGCTATGGCCATTATAGTAGTTATAGAATTAGTTACGGTAGTTCTAGTGTTAAGGTGTATTGAATATACGTAATGAGTAATTTTTTTAACATTGGAAATATATTATATTTATACTAGTATTTTAAAGAACATCACAGGTTAAGCAGATGGGCAATAGAATGATCTTTGTCAAGTGTTGTTGTTTTTTTGGCAGATTTAGGGTCTTCAATGGCAAACATCTTTGGCAAAATATCCATTGATGTTGCTAACTGAAGTTTACTGAGGTTATGTTCAGTATTTTTATGGTTTTAGTTAACGACAATAACTCTGCTGAGAGATAACTCTTTAACATCTTCAGTAATGTGTTATGCTCTGTTCCTGCTCTGAGCTTCACGTTATGGTGAAATTAATCTGAGGAGCTTCTCTTATCTCTTCGATTCCTTTAAGTTGCATGGAAAGCGTATCCTCAAGTTGCTCCAGAAGATCTTCAGCTGGTTGCCCTTAGTGACAGTAATCGACCACCGGGTGCTGATAGTCCATGGAGGAATCTCAGATACCACTGAACTCGCTCTGATAGCTCGAGTGGACAGACACAGAGTGAGTCAAACGAACGGTCACATGTTGTTAAATCCTGAACATCTCCTCTTTTAACTGATGAATATGACTGTTGTCTTTCTATAGTATGTGTCTGCTATGAAGCCCCCGAAGAAGAAGACTCCATCCCGCAGTAGTTTATATGCAGATTCAGAGCGTTACGATGAGATGATCATCTGTAGGAACAGAACGGGCTCGATGACCTTTCCCAAACAGTTTTCTGCTCGGGACAGTTTCCAGAGACGCTCCCTTCAAGACTTCTCAAGGACTGTGGCTCGGACGGTTGAGGAGGAGTTCGAGGTCCGCCGTAGGCAAGCGCAGTTTAGCATGTCCAGCTTCAGCCAGTCTCACCGCATTCTGGGCTCTGTCCCGTCCTGTGAGTCTGAACCAGACTCAACTGAGGTCATCGACACCAGCGATGATGATTGGAAACAGGTGGGCTTCATTGACGGTATCTGCTTTGGTACATGTTTGGGGTTTGTTTAGTACTAAATACTAAAGTACTAGTAATAAATTTAGTCCTAAAACAGTTAGGTAACACTTTATTTTAAGGTGACACGTTATTACATATAGTATGCATATAGTATACTACTATAGTAATAACAGTAAATTATGCATATTTATACGTAACTAACCCTAACTCTATAGCAAGCACATTAATAGTAGTTAATTAATATTACTCAGTACTTATTTGAGGAAGTACAATATAACTACCGGTACGTCACCTTAAAGTGTAACCCAGTTATATTCTCAACCATTTTAAGGCCACCCATTGCCCATACAAATATGCAAAAGCCCCATGACTTTTCTTGTTGTTTGTGATTTACTGGATAAGGATTAATGATTCAAATATATATTTTTACTCAATTTCTAAAATATTTTAGAGCTTGGTATAACTAGAATAAATTTATGTTCATAAAATGTATCCCAAGGAGTCATATTAATATAAATGACTTAAAATCACACTTTCATAGGAGGTGAAATAAAATAAGAAATACCGGTATGTTGTTTTTAGTTGGTCTCAATTTAAAATAAAGACAAAACTAGCATCAAAATAAGACCAATCTAAAATCCAACTATGTACGGTATGTAATTTTGAGGCCCCCTAGTGGGCTCTGGTTCACTGGTTGAGATCCACTGTACTAATTTGATACATGTGTAGTTTTGAACCATTAATTTCAACCTAAGTGTATAAAAAACACAAATTGCATTTGGAGTATTGTACTTATAGTACAATGGAAGTCTTTTGGATAAGACGTGGCACAAAAATAAACATTACAGGGACACTATGTAACTTTTGGCCCTCTAAAGGTTAAAAAGCAAATCTGCATGCATTTTGTGGAAGAACATTGTTTTGGTTGTGCCCCGGCTGTGGTTATACTGCTGCTTCTAAAACATTCACTACTAGGCTTAAGAGATATAACCAGTTTAGATGGAAAGGATCTCAAGCTGACTAACTGAAGACGTTAATGTAGATAAACATTGATAGACATGGAACTTCCAGCACAGCGCAACAACAACCATAATAAAATGATCCTTCACAATAGATAATGCTTTACATTGAACTCTGTTAGAGAGCTACACATGGCAATTTATCTGTTCAATAAAATACCAGAGTGACAAATGTATGCAATTTCCTGCGAAAACCATCCCGACAGGTCTTAGACAACAACGATGTGCTTAAAACTGAGAAGTTTTTCCACGTTCAAAACTATCCCTATTCACACGTATCCGTGAAAACGACTAAAAACACTGTATTCTGCTGCCAGGCCATTAGATGACGATAAAACACTATAGACTGAACATGTAATACGTCATCGTCTTAAGAGATTCACGTTTTTGTTGTTTACACGGAGATCGTTTTCAAAAACGTGCACTTTGAAACTGTTTTCAGGCACCCAAAACAGACTCCCAAAAACACCCATAAAAAGTTGTACGTTTTTTAGTTGAAAACGTTGTTGTGTAAAGTACAAACAGTGTTTGTCTCAAATACAAACAATTATAATAGGCTTACCAAAGTGAATCAGGGTAAGACAAAAACACACAAGGATTGATGATGTATTGACTTATGATTTAAATTTAGTTCATTTTGGAGAAAAAAGGTGACCTTTAAAATTCACAAAAAGTATAATAAAGCATAAAAGATTTCAAAAGTATTTCTATGCTAATACGAGACTAGAGTGATACATTTGTTTATAATCTGGAACATTACTCTTAAAAACAGGTAAGTATTCCAACAGTTAAATAGTTTTACAATCTCTCCTTGCAATTACATTTATACTTTGGTGTCATCAGATTTTGGACCTGCTGTGGAGTGACCCCATGTCCCAGGACGGTTGCGTTCCCAACGAGGTCCGTGGCGGAGGTTGTTACTGGGGTCCTGATGTCACAGAGGACTTTCTGAACCGACACAATCTCCAGCTCATCATCCGCTCACACGAGTGCAAGCAGGATGGTTACGAGTTTTGCCACAATCGTAAGGTCAGCAATGCAGTGATCTGAGGACTTATACAGTCGCTTGAGAAGGAACTAATAACGACTTTGTTATTTCGGCTAAAGCTTTTATTAAAACATCTGTAAGGCAGGGACTGAATTTAGATTAACATGCTCCTTTAAAAGGTGATAAATTGTCCTATTTACATTCATGTACTTATGATGGCTCATGTTAATTTAGAGTGCTTTTTAGGACACTGTGTCCTGTGAGTAATATAGTAATTCTCTAGATGAGCTCGGAGGGAAATTATTCTTCAGACGTTTTGCCCTTTCACAGAAATGCAAGTTCTCAGTTACTGTATATTTCATTAGCATTATCTCAAATGCCTCTCTTGAAAGTCTCAATTTCCCCCCGTTTCATTTCATTGCTGTGAAACAAATGAGATAAAACAAGATCCAATTTGTAATTTTTTGAGAATATAATATTTTAAAATAAAAAACTTGTCCAGATTGACATGCATCAATCTTTAGGTGCAAATTTTTCATCTTAAATGTCTAAATATTTTTGGGGCAAGTGTATGTTTGTAGAAATGTTCTTGACAGTTTTTAAAGTTGATTTGATTTATGTATGATTTGATTTTCAGGTCCTGACCCTTTTTTCAGCCTCTAACTACTATGAGATTGGCAGTAACAGGGGAGCCTTTGTCAGACTGGGTCCAGATCTCGTGCCTTACTTTGTTCAGTATCAGGCCACCAGTATGATCCGAGGACTGAGCTTTCCACAAAGGTAATCGACACGCATACCATCAGCCATTTGACTAAGACAGTGGTTCTTGACCTTCTTAACTCCAAGGCCTCTCATTGTCCACAACAATATACAAAGGCCCAATGACCAGTTTTTCATGATTTATTGGATAAGCATTTAGGATAAAGATTTTTTTAAACATATTTAACTCTCAACTTCTACCCGCTTTAATAATTTAGAGCTTGGCATAACTAGAAATGTTTTAATTTGTTATAAAAATGCCCATGGAGTTATAAGATTTGGTTAATTTACATGACTTTTCCAGGTCTATAAATCACAATTTCAAAATTAGGTTAGCTGTTGGTGCCGATAGCCTTGTGGGCAGCGCGCCAACATATAGCGCCGTTGCACTTCGGGCGTCCCGAGTTTTGAGTTCCGGCTCGTGGACCTTTCCCAATCCCGTCCCCTTCTCTCTCTCCCACCTCGCTTCATGTCCACTCTATACTATCCTATCATAATAAAGTATAGTATAGTATAGTATAATAACCTAAATAAATATTTTTTATACCTTATGTACATATCCTGATCCTTCAAAGAAAAAAAATACATTGAATTAAAATAAGAAATTATTTGTAGTTGTTGAATGCTTTTTTTTTCTTTTCTTATTTTGAGTCATTTTAAGTAATCTTTTATCCTGAGGCCCCTAGTGGCCCTGGTGAACCACTGAACTAGAAGAATGATTTTCATTCACAATTTCAAATATATTATTTGGTATGACAGTTTATAGTCTTAAAGGGTTCATTGTCAAGTTTCCAGCTCATTTCTCGATGTTCTTTCAGTGTAAAACGCACAGAGCACACTGCTCTCAAAGTCCTACGAGAGCAACTGTTTGTGCACAAGTCAGATCTTCTCAGTGCCTTTCAAGAGCTTGATAAGGAGAACACAGGTACAGACAACTATCTGGTATAAAATGCATATTTTAATACAGTACTGCAGTATTTTGCTACCTAGTGGTGTGATGATATCACTTCCACTAATAGTTAAGGAATATAATGGAATTCAGACTGTTTAATATTTGAAAACAATGCGTTTCTGGTTACGTAATGGCTAGTTTTACAGTTGTTCAAATGTCATAGCAATGTCAATGCCATCACAGGACTGATCTGTTTGTCCGACTGGGCCAGTGCAATCGAGCGAGTTCTTCACCTGGATCTGCCCTGGAGAGTTCTTCATCCTCAGCTTGTGTCCAGCACCACCGATGGGATGCTGGACTACCACGGCTGGTTCCGGGATCTCGCCCTAAAAAATCACAGCTCTGAGGTAAAGCAGATCCCCTGATTTGAACATTTCCAGAAATGTATCTCTCTGTCTGCTGTGTTAGTATTGCGAAATTCTGTAGATGCTTTTGCAGAAAGCTCTCTCTTCTGTTCTCACTATACAGTACATTGAGCAGAGTATGCTGGAGACACTGTATAAACATCGCTCCACCCTGGAGACCATTTTCAGAATAGTGGACACAGATAATTCAGGTATGAAAAAATATTTGCAGGTATAATGATAAAATACTCATTAAATGTAAAAAAATGTTTTACCTCGTAATGCTTAATCAAAAATGGATAACTGGATCTTCCTGTGAAAACAACATGGTTTGCTATTTCTGTGATGTCATGTGAGTGACAGGTTGTCCCGCCCTCACGCCAGTAAACACGTCATCAGAGAAGAGAAATTGTTGCATGGGGGATATTTTGATTAAAGATTATGAGCCCACATGAATAATAATAAAAAAATGGGTAACACTTTATTTTGATAGTCCACTTTAGACATTCTACTAAGTAACTTTGCAACTACAGTGCTTAGCATAAGTGAACACACCCATGCTAAAGTTGACTAAAAAGAGGAATACAAAATCAATTTCCAATTTTGAAATTGATCTTAATGCCTTAATTAAAAAAATGATGAAAACTCCAACCTTTAAGGACACCAATTTTCTTTGTGAATGAATAATGTATCGTAAATAAATAAATGTTCTTCCTTAAAATACAGGATGCATAAGTCAGGACACCCCTATGTTAAATTCCCATAGAGGCAGGCAGATTTTTATTTTTATGGATCCAGGATATTATGCATCCTGATAAAGTTCTCTTGCCCTTTGGAATTAAACTAGCCCCACATGATCACACACCCTTCACCATACCTAGAGATTGGCATTGGGTACTTTCCATAAGATCATCTCTCAATGCAAATCAAACCAGCTACTGTATTAGGCTACCTGAAATAAAACCATGCCAATCTCTAGATATGGTGAAGGGTGTGTGATGATGTGGGGCTATTTTAATTGCAACATATACATAAGCAACTACAAGTACATGTCAACTTATTCTATTAACCCAAACCCTAACAACTAACCCTAACCTAACAGTCTACTAACAGTCTACTCTAGTGCAAGTTAGTTGACATGTAGATGGAAAGTTACCTAGTTAGTAGAATGTTTCAAGTGGACCATCCAAATGAAGTGTTACCAAATAAGGATGTGTACGGATAAATCATTTATAATAAACACTGCATTATTCTAAACGAATTGTCCATTTTGATTTCATGGCAGCTTTAACATTTCCCTGTTGATAACGATTCCTACAGAGAATAGACTAAACGTAGTTGGATGGCTTTTCCATAACACCTTCCTATGGCCTATGTGTCTGTTCTTCTCAGGTCTCATCTCCTTTGAGGATTTCCGTCAGACGTTGAAACTGCTCAGTGCCTATCTGAAAATGGAGATCTCTGATGAGGTCATCAATGAGCTGGTTATCAGCACGGACACAAATAACGACGGTAGCATTGACATCGATGAATTCATGGAGGCGTTTCGGCTGGTGGACAAAGGCAGGCTTGAGAGAGGTAAAAGTCTATTCAAGTTCAAGCAGGAATACCAGCACCTTCCTCAGGAGGAAGAAACCTCACAAACTGCAGACTCTAAAGGCCCGCAGATTTCACAAGGTCCACCTTCACAAACTGCAGGTTCACTTGGTACACACGCTGAAGATTGTTCATCTTCACAGACTGGAGACCTCTGTGACATTTCTGTTGTTGTTCCACCACAATAACGGTTGGCTGTTTAAAAAAAATGAACTGTTGTAAACTGTAGTCTTCCTCTTGGTATTTCACCTTCCGGATGAACTTTTATGTGCTTTTTTAGACTTTGAATCTTCCTCTCTAAACCAAATATACGTCTGTGTTAGCTTCAGGTTCAGGTTTACAATGCACCTGGAAGTTCTGTGATCAATCATGAATGTTCTCCATGTTTCCTCAATGTATTAAATTGTATTGCAAGCTGCTGATCTCTCAAGGATTCCTACATTCATCCTTATCTAACTGAAAACTTGATCTGTCAAGATCATGTGGCTTTTCGAGTTTGCCTTCATTGCCTCTGACGAATTTGTTTGCATATTCTGTATGAAAATGAGCCATCAGTATCTTGAATAATACACCATGACATAACTGTTTTGTAACATAGACTACATGTTGTTCATAATGGATTTGATGTCTGCATAAATGTGCTAAGCATGCAAGTGAAAGGCTAGATAGAGTTTTAAAAGTCTTTGCCTGCAGCTTATGTGTTTCAAGAGCTATTTTTTAATAAGAGGCATGTTGACGTTAAGCTCTGTGCTATTGCTGCAAATAAAAGATATTGTCCTAGAAAACATAGCCAAAAAGATGACTGATGTTTTCCTCTCTACCTACACGCTGACTGAGGGAAATGGTTTAGAGGGAGTATACAGTATGTGTGGCTACTTGGAAGTAGTAGTGCTGTAGGGAAGAATATTTTTATTGGCTAAAAAACAGAAACGAGTTAGCATTTTAGAACTTCAGATTCCATCGCCATGAAATCAATGTTTTTTTTTTTAAAGAGTTTATGATTAAATGCCTGAAATAAAGTTGTGGTTAACAGAAGCTTAAGATATTTTCACATTTTATTCTACAACATACATCAGTAATAACCCTTCGTGATTTAAATTTTTTTTTTACTTGTCTTGGGAAAAGGTGGTTGCTAACAAGTGCTAATGCTGCGTTCCATTTACTTTGAGGAGCTGGGAATGACGGCACACCCACATCCAGGTAAACATTTGTTGTGGGAATACACAAATAAAAAAGGCGGTAATGCCAAAATTTCATATCCACAAAATGGGTTGGATAGTACTGTGTGGACCACTGAGTTTACTGAGACACGGACAAACAGAAGTGCTAATAAACAATATTTTACTGTTTAACTATGGTTGATGCGTTGAGAGCAGCCATTTTGGATTCTGAAGTCGGGTTGTTGCGCTGTACAGTGTGAGCGATTCTAAAGCAAATGGAGTCATAGATCTGCTCTAAATCGCTATTATGGTACTTTAATGTCACAGCGCCGCTTCAAGTCAAACACTCCTCTTGTCTTTAGCTTTTAACTTCAGGCGATTGTATTGTATTCAAAATAAAATTCTATTAATTTGTGAAGATTATTATTTTCAACAAAACTTAAGAATCATAAACTTTTGTGGGTCACAGCTTATTTTCTGCAATGACCCAAAAGCCAAGTAAAAAATCCTATTTTATTGAGGGAATGTGAAGTGATATACTGCTTTGGCCTTCAAAAATACGTCATTACTGCAGAACTCCGTACTATTGACATTTGACCTGGATGTCTGAAGTATTTAGCAACTCTTTTCTCTCTGCTGATGATTCTTGATAACCGTGAGTCACCACTAGGGGGCGTCACTGCAATATATCTGTGTAACGCCCTATGGTAACGACTGCAGTCACACTCGACATATCGCTGTCTGCTGGTTCACCCTCGATTCTTTTGTTAACATAGATAGGGACTGTGTGGGTGAAAGGCCTGCATAAGTACAGATATCAAAGAGCACTAGTCTTCACATGTCTGCTGTGAGTCACTGCACATCATGAAAAGATGATTTTTTTAAGGCTTTGTCAGATCGCCCACTCCATTCCTCCCGTTCACATCAGAGGTTACCGCTATACACTAGTGGTTTCAAAACATTCCTATAGTTGTAGCCAAATGCGTTTGTCATGTTAACGGCCAATAATTTTTTACAACTTGTTGTTCAAGTGACTGACGCAAGTTGTTGTTTCATTTAAAGGGAGGGTAGGCAATATCAGACCGGCTAGCAATAGCAAGCTAGCTTTGAAAGCATAACCCACCCTCCCTTCAGAGTGTCTCTAAAGCCACGCCTCCTCCAAAACACATGAACTCACACAGCTGAGTTTGCAAAGCATCACTAGACGAAAGACAGCGTGAAATTACCTCATGTCTCAAAGCACATAACGGTACAATATAGCTGCAAGCAGCAATACGGGGCAGCAACAGCAGAGTAGAGCCAGAAGAGCAAAAAAACTAAGCAATTTTTTAGATCTCATGACCAAGTGCCACTGTTCCCAAATTTGTCATGGACCCTCAGATCATGATTCTGATGAAGCGTACCAGGTTTCACCTCGATTGATAAAAATTTTGCAAAGATAAAGCCTCTGAATCAATTTTGGGTCAGCATCGTTAAGATCATGACATCATAACTTTTGAACAAAGATTCTGTGGCTCGGTCCAAAGGTCATCAAAGATCGTCCAAAGAGCCTTTTTTTTAAAAGAATTTAGCAAATTTTGAAGGAGTACCGAAAAAATGGACCACTGTACTTTTAAAAATGGCAACTACTTTAATAGGTGGAGTCTTAATGCAAGATGTTGAATGTGATCAGCATGATGAGCGGAATCAGGCGTTCTAAGTTTCCTTTTTCTAGATCAAAGGGTTCAAAAGTTCTAATTGTTTCAAATGTGAATATTTAAACTAGTGATGGCGCTTTAGAATTGGTCCTAGAGACCCCAAAGTTGGTCAGATTACTATTCATTACCATCACTACACGTGTACCAATTTTCATCATTTTCCTATGTTCTGTAGGGCTGCCATAGGTTCCCATTGGGGAGGAATAATAATAAAGATGAAGAAAAATACTAACAGATACAATAGGGGCTACACAAAAACGAATCAAATTCACAAATAAATAGATTAAGATCCGTATATAAATATGTTTCATAAAAAAATTATAAAATTCAAATGGGGTTCAGAAAAAGTAAAATTATATCTTTAATCAAATGTTTTAAATGTTCAAATGTTTTAAACTTTTATAACAAATTATATCTTGAACTATGGACAAAGACGGTGTTATGCAACCAGATTGCTCTAGTAGACTTACATTTGTGTTCCAAAAAATAAAAAAGTTGTTGTAACAACTTTAAATGATGACAGAATTTCTTCCCTTTAACACAGGGAAGGTTCTCTAACAGGGATTTGGAGACCCCAAGAGTGGAGTAGATACACTACACTATAATTTATGTATCAATATTTTTTCCTCCAAGACATTTATGATGTTACAAAAGATTTCTATTTTGAATGCTGTTCTTTTCTTATGAATCATGGTTTAGCATAGCTACGCATATAATGCACAACGGTTTTCAACATTGATAATAGTAAAAAAAATGAATATATATATATATTAAAGTGTAGTGTGGATAAAAACATTTTCTTAGAGTCCCCCTGTGGTGAAAATCAAGCTTTAAATGTTGTTTATATGTCTATGTGGTGTTTTTAATATGCTTTAAGGCAAACCATGTGCATATTCATAACTCAGCAGAACCATCGCCGAGTATTTTCTCATTAAAACTGCAGTGACCCACAGACAGTCTGAAAAACCCATAGACGATAAAACGTACTCGGTTACTTACGTAACCTCGGTTCTCTCTAGAAGAGGGAACGAGTACTGCGTACTGAAAGTACGCACCGGGTAAAGTCTCTTTGCTCGAGATATTGAAGCCAAAATTTATCCTTAAATTTCCATATCTTGTAAACGCAGTGCAGCAGCAGTCAGACCTAGAGCGGGCAATCTAGCGCGCTCATTGGCTGCTCCGCGGCAACTGCTGCAGCCTACCACTGAGCCCCTGGCGTGACGTCACGCCCAATGAGGACGCTTCGCGCCCTCACGCGGCCAAGCCCGCCAAAATGGGAGTGGCTTAGCGTATATAAGGGGCAGTTCAGGCTGCTAACACTCGATTTTGATCGCTGAAGCGAAATGAGCTCGAAGCGCGACACGGCAGGGAACGCAGTACTCGTTCCCTCTTCTAGAGAGAACCGAGGTTACGTAAGTAACCGAGTACGTTCTCTTACGAGAGGTTCTCTCGTACTGCGTACTGAAAGTACGCACCGGGAACCCCTTGTAAACGCCGTGTGCGCTTAAGCAGTCACTATATGAATCCCAGGGGGGAACGCCCCGGGGGACATGGATAAGTGAAATTAGGTGGCCAACAGAGTGGGCTCGCACCTGTACATAAGCACTATATGAGGGGATATACATACAGAGCGGCACTGCCGGTCTTATATTTGAACACATCTACCCTTGTAGCGCAGTTCACAAGTGAGTCGCTAGGACTTTTTTTTTTTTTTTTTTTCAGACTGAAAGGAGTCTAGCCTGCAAGGCGGGGACTTCTAGGTTGTAGAACCTAACAAATGTAGACGGGGAGGCCCAGCCTGCCGCCGTACAAATGTCATGAATAGAAATCCCGCTGGACCAAGCCCACGACGAGGCCATGCCTCTGGTGGAATGAGCCCTAACGCCCAAGGGGCATTGCAGGTCTTTTGACGCGTAAGCCGCAGCAATAGCGTCCACTATCCATCTGGATAGGCTGTGTTTCGAGGCGGCGAGACCTTTGGTGCGCCCACCGAACGAAACAAAAAGCTGCTCCGAGCGCCTGAAGGCGGCGGAGCGCGTGACGTAAATTCTCAGTGCTCTGACAGGACAAAGGAGGTTCGTATCGACCTCGTTGTCTGATGCCGGCAAAGCTGAGAGCGAAATGATCTGTGCTCTGAACGGGGTACCGATCGCTTTGGGGACATAACCATGTCTCGGTTTAAGGATGACTTTAGAGTCATTAGGTCCAAACTCGAGGCACGTAGCACTCACAGAGAGCGCGTGCAAGTCACCCACACGTTTAACTGATGCAAGAGCGATCAGAAACACGGTTTTGAGCGCGAGGTACTTCAAATCCACAGAGTGAAGCGGTTCGAAGGGATGTGCTTTCAGGGCCTCTAGGACCAGGGAAAGATCCCAGAAAGGAACCGAGGGGGGCCGTGGGGGATTCATCCTCCTGGCTCCTCTAAGGAAGCGGATGATGAGCTCATTCCTTCCTATCGCCTGGCCGAGCGTCGACTCGGCGAACGCTGCGATGGCCGCGACATATACTTTGAGCGTGGAGGGGGACCTGCCCCTTTCCAACATCTCTTGAAGGAAGCAAAGCACCCACGAGACTCCGCACGTTTGAGGCTGTAAGCCCTTGTCCGTGCACCATTTAGTAAACACCGACCATTTAGACGCATAAAGCCGCCTGGTAGAGGGGGCTCTAGATTGCGTGATCGTGTTCACGACCCCTTCTGGCAAAACAACGGGTACCCATTGATTATCCATGCATGCAGAGACCATAGCTCTGGATGAGGATGCCAAATCGATCCGCCGGCTTGGGAAAGGAGGTCTTTCCTCACCGGGATCGGCCATGGGGCTGAGTCTGACAGCCGCACCAACTCCGAGAACCATGTCTGGTTCTCCCATCGGGGGGCTATGAGGAGCACCGAGTGACGCATTTCCCTGATTCTCTTGATTACTTGTGGTAACAATGAGACCGGAGGGAACGCGTATAACGGGCATCTGGGCCATGTCTGGGCCAGAGCGTCCTCGTTCTTTGAAAAGAACCTTAGGCAATGGGCGTTGTCTGTCGACGCGAATAGGTCGACTTCCGCCTTGCCGAAGCGGTGCCACAATAACTGGACTGACTGAGGGTGCAGGGACCATTCCCCGAGGGGAACGTTGTTCCTGGACAGTCTGTCCGGTCCGTCGTTCAGGCGTCCTGGCACATGCGTGGCTCTGAGCGAGCGCACGTGGTGCTGAGCCCAGACGAGGAGGCGTTCGCCAGATCGCAGAGTGCCCTGGATCTGACACCGCCCTGGCGGTTCACGTACGATACCACAGACATGTTGTCCGTTCGAACCAGTACGTGGTGGCCCCGCAGAAAAGGGAGGAAGTGTTTCACAGTGTACTCGACCGCTATCATCTCCAGACAGTTTATATGGAGGAGCTTCTCCGTGTCTGACCATAGGCCAAAGACCGGTCTGCCCTCGAATATCCCGCCCCAACCGAGGTTGGAAGCGTCCGTCGAGATAACTTTTCGGTACGAGACAGTTCCCATCATAACTCCCCGCTGATACCAGTCGGTCACAAGCCAGGGCTGCAGAGCTGAAACACAGCTCTGAGTCACTCTGATTCGGTAACCGCCGGAAGCCCACGCTCGGTGGTGTACACGAGCGTTGAGCCATCGTTGCAGGGGGCGCATACGCAATAGACCTAGCCGGAGCACTGCTGCGGCTGAGGCCATAAAGCCCAGCAATCTCTGAAACGTTTTCAGGGGAAACACTTTGTCTTTCTGGAAAGATGCGGCCAAACGCTGAACACGGTGCGCGCGCTGTGTTGACAAGCGAGCCGTCATTGCCACTGAGTCGAGCTGTATTCCCAGAAAGGAAGCTGACTGACGGGGCAGCAGTGAGCTCTTGGTCCAATTGACCGTGAGACCCAGGTTTTCCAGATGACTGAGTAGCACAGCTCTGTGAGACACAAGTTCCGCCTCTGATTGTGCTAAAAACAGCCAATCGTCCAGATAGTTCAATATTCGCATCCCCTGACGCCTCAGGGGAGCGAGCGCCGCGTCCATGCACTTCGTAAATGTACGGGGTGCTAAAGACAGGCCGAACGGCAGGACGGTGTACTGATATACCTGACCGTCGAAGGCGAATCTCAAGAATGGCCTGTGACGGGGTATGATCTGAATCTGAAAGTACGCGTCTTTCAGATCGAGAGAAATGAACCAGTCCCTCGGGCGAATTTGCGCGAGGATTTGTCTGGTCGTGATCATTTTGAACGGTCTTTTCATAAGAGCTTTGTTCAAATGTCTCAGATCTAATATAGGTCTGAGCGCTCCGTCCTTCTTGGGCACGAGAAAATAACGGCTGTAAAAGCCTGACTCGCTCATAGAAGGACGTACTGGCTCTATCGCCCCCTTGCATAACAGTTTTGCTATTTCTGCGCGAAGTAGGTGTGCTACTTCTGGGTTCACGCTCGTCACTGTACGGGCTCGGAAGCGCGGGGGACGGCGAGCGAACTGCAGTGTATAGCCCTGTCTTACAACATTCAGCACCCATTCTGACACGCCCGGGATCGCTTCCCATGCTTTCGCACGCATAGCTAGGGGCAGAATGGTCTCCGTGTTCTGAGCGCCGCACTGCGCGGGCTCAAGAAACTGAAACGGAGGTATCAGCGCGGCGCGCGCGCCCTCGTTGGGTGAGTAATGCTGCTCGCTGACGGCAGCATCCTGCTGTTTCACATTCAGTAGCTCGGTCGCTAGGGACGGAGAACAATTTGTGGCGCGAACAGCGGTGCGCGTGAGCGGTGTTGGGGGTACAGTGTTTGTTAGTAAGCGTGAGCGCTCACAGGGCTCACATTCACAACACAGCCGGTTATACAATGGTATCCGCGTTCCGATCGCCGCACTGCGCGGGGTCGAGAGACTGTAGCGGAGGTATCAGCGAGGCGCGCGCGCGCGCTCTCGATGTCTGAATAAGGTGGCTCGCTGACAGCGGCAGCCGGCTGCATTACACCTAATGACTCGATCGCTTTGGACGGAGAACATTATGTGGCGAGAACAGCGGGGCGCGTGAGCGGCGCCGGGGTTACAGTGTTTATCAGTAAGTGTGAGTGCTCGTGAGCGCTCACATGGCTTACGCTGACAACACAGCCGGTTATACAATGGTATCCGCATTCCGATCGCCGCACTGCGCGGGGGTCGAGAAACTGTAGCGGAGGTATCAGCGAGGCGCGCGCGCTCTCGATGTCTGTATAGGGCGGCCGGCTGTTTCACATTCAATGACTCGGCCGCTTTGGACGGAGAACATTTTGTGGCGCGAACAGCAAAGCGCGTGAGCGGCGTTAGCTTACAGTGTGTATCAGTAAGTGTGAGTGCTCGTAAGCAGTCACAGGGCTTACGTTCACAACACGGCCGGTAAACAAAGGTCTCCGCGTTCCGATCGCCGCACTGCGTGGGGTCGAGAAACTGTAGCGGAGGTATCAGCGAGGCGCGCGCGCTCTCGATGTCTGTATAGGGCGGCCGGCTGCATTACACACCCAATGATTCGATCGCTTTGTACGGAAATCATTCTGTGGCGAGAACAGCGGGGCGCGTGAGCGGCGCCGGGGCTGCAGCATTATCAGTGAGTGTGAGTGCTCGTGAACGGTCACAGGGCTTACGTTCACAACACGACTGTTAAAGCTTTCGTCCCCTGGAATAACTGTGTAACAGAGCGGGCAGTGAGTAGGTGTGGGCACTGTAACGTGGGCACATATCCTACGTCTAACACTCGAGCGGCGCGTGCCCGCTTATGTGAGTGGGCTCTGTGACAGTGAGGGACACCGGGGGGGATCGTGCTTATGTGTAGGGTGAACACAGTGGCGTGGGCACATCTTCTACACTTGAAAACACCGTCGGCGTGAGCCGGAAAAACAGACATTACACTCTTTATGAGATTTATCTGGGTCGCCGTGGAAACGGCGTCTGTGTGCAGGCGAGCGGGTTAAGCAACTGGCTCGTTGGCTGCGGTATACACTACTGCAGTAGCCTTAGCTAAGGGGACTGGCAGAGCGGGTAACGTTAGGTTTGATGGCGGTCCGGCCGCGGCGGGACTCGCGCATCTTCTCCTCCGTGCGGCTGGTAGGAGGACTTCGCGGCTCAGGTTTCAACGCGATCTTGGGCCGGGGTCCCCGGGGGGGAGGCGGCTTGTGGCGGCTGTCAGAGCGCGATCTGTCGTCGCTGCGAAGAAGGTCCGTTGCAGGCCTTAGCGGGAGGGCAGACCTTGAGCGCCATCTTGCGGATGGCGGGCAGAAGTGCGCTGCGACCGCTTCTTCACTGGGGGAATTTGTATCCCAAAAGCAGCCATCATCGATGGTTCTCCGTCCACCTCATCCCTTGAGGCGACAGCAGTGAGGGCCGAGGCCGGCAGCTGCGTGTCGGGGGGGGGGGGGGGGGGGGGGTCTCTGGGGGCGGCACTTCTGTTGCGCGGCCCGCCGAAGACAGCCGGAGTGACATCTTCAGCGTCGAACGCGGCAAGTCGAGCCCGCAGGGTCGACATTGGCAGTTCCTCGCAGTGAACGCAGCCTCTCGAAGACAGAGCGGAGGGCTGCGTGGTCCTGTCTCAGGCGGAGAGCGCAGAAGATGGCGGTCTCCGTCGCTGAGCGGGAAAAACGAGGCATTTTGAAACAAACACCTCGTGCTCTTTTAGACACGTGCGTTGCAGCGGCGAACGCACGGAGAGGAAAATACATTATATCATAGACATAAAAAGGATATGACGCCGGATAGCGTAGCTGGCACGGACGGCTGAAGGTGGCGAAGACGGCCGGCTTCCTCAGGCGCTGTCCTAAGCTGGCTGGTCGCTGGATTCGACGGCGGCGGCTTCTCTCGGAGGTCAGCGTAGCGTAGAGCGTCGCTGAAGAGATTAAAATCGAGTGTTAGCAGCCTGAACTGCCCCTTATATACGCTAAGCCACTCCCATTTTGGCGGGCTTGGCCGCGTGAGGGCGCGAAGCGTCCTCATTGGGCGTGACGTCACGCCAGGGGCTCAGTGGTAGGCTGCAGCAGTTGCCGCGGAGCAGCCAATGAGCGCGCTAGATTGCCCGCTCTAGGTCTGACTGCTGCTGCACTGCGTTTACAAGATATGGAAATTTAAGGATAAATTTTGGCTTCAATATCTCGAGCAAAGAGACTTTACCCGGTGCGTACTTTCAGTACGCAGTACGAGAGAACCTCTCGTAAGAGAACCAGGTTTGAAATCTTTGGTGTTTCTGACGTCAACGAGTGGATCTCTGCGCAGGTGTGAATGGGTGGAGGCGGGGCTAATTTGCATATTCACTACGTATACTAAATGAGGCAAGGGTTTAGAGAGTTACATTCAAGCTTGAATATTTGAATAAGCATGAATGTTTTCTTCTCAAGGAAAAAACGGTTAAACACTTAAGGGATAAAATTATTGACTGCATTGGGAGTTTAAAAATGTCATGACATATCTAATTATTTAAATAGACATTGATCTGCTGAACAACAGATTAATAGCAATTAATTTCAAACAATTTAACTAACAAATTATACTAATATGAAACTTTTTGTGAAAAATCCAACATTTGTATTGGGGAAGTTCCTTGGTTTATAATTGCTGAAATCTGTTCTTTCACACAATGTCAGAAAGGAAAGCAGAAATGTGACAAAACAATTTGCAAGAATTTCAACATTTTTTAATTTTTTGCAAATAACACTAAAAATGTTTACAAAAGCATTGTAGAAAGATTTTGTGCAGTGTAAATTATCAAAACTAAAAATTAATATTACTTGAAATGATTTTGCACCTAACATGACATAAGGATTGTCATTCTCAGCAGCAAAAAAAAAAAAAAAAATGCAATGCATCTCAGGAGGACGTGATGATGAAGTGTTCAGTGTTTTTAAGACCACCCTCAACGATTTTGTGGGGAATTTACCAGCCCTGAAATGAAGGCAGAGGGAGGGAAAAACAACAGCTGATACACTGCTTACACGTGTTGCTACTTAGTGAAATAAACAAAGATGGTATGGCACTAAAGCTCATCCCTGAAAGAGGGCGTCATTCATCTAAGAAAAAAAAAAGGTTAGATTGCAAATGGAAACTTCCCTTGTACCCAACATGGCAATCTTCCTTAGTGGAACTCAAAGACACTCAGCCTTCCCTTTAGTTATTCCAGTTGGACAAACAGTTGACAGCTTGATAGAGTTGTATAACAGGAGATCATTACACACAATAGGCTCACACCCCACATATACAACACAAGCCTTCCTCCATCAAAGTTAACAGTTTTTTTTTTTTTTTTACAACCACATACACCATTCAGTCTTGAATTTAGGACAATATTCACTTGGTAGCTACTACTCCAGAAATGTAGAGGAAACAAATTTTTTTAAGAAGAAAACAGAAGTGTGCTTGATGACCCCATTGGTAATATTACAAAATAATTAAAAATATATAGAAATGAACAAGACCAAAGAAAAGACCTTACAAATTCAGATAATATACATACCATTGAACATAGGAATACATAAATATTTATTTGTCTGATTACAAAACCTTTTACTTCATTATAAAATTTGCTTTTTACATGTTGTATTGCTGTGTCAATACATTAATACTGAGAGTTTCTTTGCACGCTGTGGCAACACTTTACATCTTAAGTTCTTTGCTGTATTAAACATAGTATGCTCTGGAAAATATTTTGTTACTTTTTTCTTTTCTTATTTGCCTTTGTAGACAATGAGGTTCGAATGCTCTTGCAAATGGGAAGTTGATCGAGGTACAGCTATCTGTGTGGAAAGCAAACAAACCAGTTATCTAATCTTTGGTCAAGCATATAGGGGCAAAAGTCACCGAGAGGAATCTGGAAACTGTAGAGAAATGGCTCAGGTACATCGATCTTTCATACTCAAGTCACATTTTACGTCCCGACACTGTTCCAGCGGGGTCCTTGTTCAGCCTAGTGTGTTAAGAGAGACTGTCAAAGACCATTTTAAAGTAAATTGATATACTATTTGCACTGACAACAAAACATGTTACTCTCCGAGAGCCACTGTAATGGACTTTTAGTTAATTACACTTAAGCTTGAATGACTTTCCCTCCGTTTTCGGTTCAGTTTCAGCTGCATAAGACACTGCAAATACAGTGTTTCCAGTTCAAACCTTTAAATCTTTAAGATAAACTAAATCCATGGCACAAGCAAATACGCAACAATGTGCACTGCAATCCACGCAAACCGTGGTCGTGTTAGGTAACAGATGGATTACGTCAAGTAAAAGTAACGAACACCAATCATTCCAGCAATTGTCTCCAAAACGGGAATGATTTACAGACACGCAAGTCTTTAAAACAACCGAGTGTTACTACACACAAGGGTTATGGCAACTTCAGACACATAACTTGTAAGAAATAGCGAAGGCTACGATAATCAAGGACAGAAACGAAAATTAAACTCAACAGACACGAGCAGTGATTCAAGTGCTAGTCTCTTTCACCCACAGAGGGTTGTATAAACCGTGCACACACAAAAAAATAAATGTGCAAACCTCACCGATAACCCCTCATAACCTGCTAACCTTTAACCCCATCTGCTCAGATTAGACAGCGAGTTCAGCGTACTGTCGTTGTGCTCAGGCTATAACAGAACAGACACGTTTCGCCATGAAACAGGAGGGGTGTAGTTCCAAGTCCGACACTGATTCACAGAAGCTTGTCTGACGTTTCGCCCAGTTCCACCGTATACCTGCCATTACCACACAGCAGAATCACATTGTGTTCGTAAGTATTTGTAAGGCAGAAAATATTCAAGTCTCACTTGTGTGTGTTCTACTTCTGTTGTTCGTTTTCTTACAAAATGCTAAAAGCTAGTTTGACTTCTGTAACACGATGCCTTAAAGGAGAATGTCTGACCTCTTTTTAACAGCCGTCATCACTGACATTTTTCTGACTCTGATACTGTGAAATAGAGAGGACCGCTCAAATCACTAGTTTCCACTTGTCGTCACACTGCGTCGTGCAAAACGGTGGACGGTGATCCACCGGAGCAGTTTACTACAGTGTGACAAAAACATGCAAGCATTGACATGCCTGCAGACACACATATATAATTACACACACATACTGGTATGTACAATCGCATACACACCCACACATACATAAGTTCTGGATAAGAGCCAGATTTTGTTAGCATATTAGACCTTTTAGCTCTCTAATACTCTTAGAAGAGGTAAATCAAAAGTTTGCATTTATCTGCTCATTATCAAAGGGTTTGACATATGAAGAGCTGTGTTAGTTGCAGGTCTGCCTGTGTCGACCTGAATACAGTAGTGTGGGAAAAGATCTGAAACACTTTAAGAGCACAGGCCGTCCTAGACATGAGTGTTCTGGATGGGTGAAACCCCTCACGCTCTCTCATGCCTTCAGGAACTATGGCCTCTGTCAGCATGCAATGCATATGTGTTTTTAAAAAGGCAAAAAGAGTGTGTTTCAGGCCTCTCAGGACTAGGCAACAGGAGCCTCTGGAAGCCCAGAGACGGTTGTTCAAAATTGAATTGGATCTTTTGAATTTTGTTTGAAGATATGGCAGTTTGAGAAGGCAATGCTCAAAAGAAATAAAGAAAGTCACGAGTCAAAATAAGTGACCCTCTCGGCATAAGGTGGTGAGCGTGCGGGGACTGGCCCACGGAGACGAATCGCACAGTGAAAACATAAAAAAGGGTGAGGATGCACTACTGGTAGACGTCACGTCCTTCATCAACACTTTTGTGCCTCCACTGGTGACATGGCAATATAAGATCCGTTCCTCAAAGGCTGATTGTTGCGGTTCTCTGGCGAATCCTCAGCTTTGTTGCTCACTTGGGTGTAAGCCGTTTCGTCTTTCGTCGTCTGTACAGAACATACAAGAACATTAGAGTGTACATTGTTAAAACCACGTATAGATGACAGATGGTGTCAAACGTGAAATCATGTACCACTAACACATGGAGCTAAACATCTTATCTAATGGTGTGAAAGTACATTACGATCACCATGCAGGAAAAGCAATTAAAATGATTTGCAGAAACAAACAAGGTATTTCTATGAAAATGCTCAAAATGACCAAATACAATAATTATATACCGGTAACAGGCAAATTTGAACAAAATGAAAGCAAATTGTGTGTGTAAAGGGGAAAAAAAATTAAGACTTACAGCAAAAGAATGAAAAGCTTCAGTAAAATCAATACGTTTTACTTCATTCTGAATTGGAACAAAAAACAAAACAAAGGGAGGAAAAAAATGTTACTGGAAATCAAAACATAACAGCATTGTACATTTCAAGTCATGAAATAAATGCTATAAAAGACCTTCTGAGGATTAGTATATAAATGTGCAAAAAAAATCTGAATCTCCCACTGAACCATTCATTCATAAATAAATGTATTTTAGGTCATAACAATAGATGACCAACCCAATTGAGCTGACTGTAAACTGCAAAAAAAAACAATTATATAATAAAAGAACACGTTTCATAAAGTAATACGTGCACTAGAGCACATGCATTCCCTCATGCGGGTGCATGCATGGGTTTTAAAGCTAGGGTTAGTACGTTCAAGGCGAGTGACACATGTAATTGACTTTCAAGCCAAGGGTGTACAAGGTTGATGGGATTTTAAAGGCTTTTAGTCTTTTCCATACTGCCATTTCTGGAGAATATTAACTGTTACTCTATTAATCTTGTTCTACGAAAAGGTATTGTCGACATACAAATGACATTTTTAGTATTACGTAACTAGCCAATATATAAGACGGAAGGTCAAAAATCTTATCGCTGATTTTTACCTTTCTCTGGCGGCTCCTGCATATGAGGAAGACCAGGACCATAAATAAAATGACCCCCATCCCCACAATGATGACTGGGAAGTTGGACACCACCGTTACAATCAACAGAAGCGTCCTCATCTGGGCTGCGGAATCATCGTCGATAGTTGCAGTCTGAAAATTCCAGAGCACAAAATTTAATTCATCGGGAAAAACAAACTAACTTTGTGAACAGGCAAATCGATAATCTAAAGTAGGGCTGCGCCCGAAGACTAAATCCGAATTCAGAAAGGCACGGAAATTGAATAATACATTCTATGGAGCCCCTAAAGGGACATGGTTTGGCTTGCTGTGGTAGTCTGTTACATTACAACACATCATGATTTCACTTATCACATGAAGATAGTTAGGATAGATGACTGACTCAGATCCTGAGAGTCTTTGACAAATATCTTCGTAAAATGTGTGGTCAGTACAGTGAAAGTGAAAGGCGAGCGTGCATTCAAAATGCTTCCTGATGCCTGCAAATTAAATACAATATAATTACCCAACTTTAGAATTGCGAGAGAATGCAGAAGCATTGAAATATATTTTCTCCCTCCAATCTCATATTTTTTTTCCATCACCATGTCCCTTTTAGGGGCTCCGTAGAATGCGTCATTTCCTTTCCGAACATAGTATTCCCTAATCTGAAGAAAGTGAACTCACCTCATTGACATACATAATGGGGAAAATTGTCTCATTCAGGAATTTTGTTTTGCTGAAAAAAAAAAAAAAGGAAGCCTCATTAACCATTTTGTCACTCCAAATCACATTTTAATGGTTTTTGTGAAATGTTTTACTCACACGAAGCCACTGACTCTCTTCAGTATGACATTGAGCTGAGCTCTCTTACAGGCACGAATGGGGACCCCTGTGGTCTGCAGAAAAAAACCAAAGGGACAATTTATTATCAAGAAATCACCCAACATTCACCACATCAGTTCCACCGGAACAGTGTGTGGAGTGAGATGAGTCGATCACACATCAACTTAATGAGTACATTTTCCATCACGACACGTCACAGTAACTCTCACTGGGATTCTAGGGAAAGTTAAGCAGGTGCGGTTTCACATTCACTGTGGTTACGTGAATCACATAGTTTTTTCCTGTCATGCAAGGACGGGTCTATACTACTTTCAGATTACAAACCACAAGAGCGCTAACTGATCAGTGCTGTATGCTGTAAAAGTGAAAAATCGCAAAGCGTCAACACTGCGTACCGGGTTGATGTCGAGGTACGTTTCGTGTTCCTCTTCATTTGGGTTCATTCCTTCAATGGCATTGATGTACCTCTCATCGGCTTGGTAGAAATGAGGGAATGATACAACAATGGGTGCACCTGTACAGTGAAGGGGAAATAGGAACGTGAGGCATTAGTTGCTGTTCCCTTATTCAGATTAGTTGACAATCAGGTATATATAGCACCCATCTAGAAAAGCTCTATATGCATAATGATAATAATCACTTCTTTATCAGCCATTGCATTTTATAATGACAGGTCATAAAGATAATAGATGATTAAAGTCATATCAAGCCTCCTGTTTTTTTTTATGCTGGTCCAAGTAGGCCAGTAGTTTAGATTTTTACCAAAACAAAACATTGAAATGTGTCAAAATGTATTTTTATTTTTCATTTACAACAAATATGTTATTATTGTAGTTAAACTTTACAGCTATAACAGAACAATATGAAAGAAATTCATATACTTCAAAGTTGTAACATACAATGCAAAATATTACTGATTTCTTTATAATTTAAAATCCCATTCTAGATGTAAAATTTCTACCAACAAATAGTTGTATGGAAGTCAAAATAAAATCAATGAATGCAAAGAATCAGGTGACAGTTCAGACTGCAAACGCACAGTTTTTAGATGTTACTTCTCTTGTTATGACATTTTCCATTATCTTAAGTAATAACCCCGAGGCATTTTCTGGGACTTAAAAAAAAAAAAAAAAAAAGTATGCACACTAAACAGAAAATGAAACTTCCTCTTTTGGAGGAACATACTCAATGACAGGACGGCAAGTACCTGAACACCCACCAAGAACACAAAATCATACATTCTGATAGGTGCCTAGTTTATCGTTAGCTAAGAATAATATGTACCTAATTCCATCTCTCAATCCTTAATAACACCCTCCCTAAATATAACCATTATAGAACTGTCACGAACCCTTCTAGGAATGATGACTAATCAAAGCATGTGCAAATTTCCACAGCTGTTTCATATCAGGAGCACTCAAAAACGAGAGTTTACCATCGTTCAATAATAATATTAGCCTACTAGTTTATGGCGGAAGCAATAGAGGCCAAGATAGAGTAATCTGTCGGAGGACAACTACAGCGAATCAAGTGCTTGAGTCATAAAACTGTACTAAAAGTTATTCATTAAGCGCTGAACCTTGATTTCCCTTTCATAGTCCAAGAGTGGGCAAACAAAAGCAGACCGATTTAACTTGAACTTCAGTTACGAAGCCACAGATCAGTAATGGGAAACCCAGAAATTCAATACTATTTACACACGCTTGGTTTGCTTTAGTTAAATGCCAGTCTGGACCAGTTATTTAGGGCACCAAAATCTTTAGTGCGCTTAGATTGCTGTACTTTGTTAATCAAATTACCGTATTTAAAACGTTACTCCATTTTCCCCATGTAATGATTCTTCTGAAAACATCCCACGTCTTTCTCACTGTAATTTCCTCCTCTGTAAAAATGCACTGTTGGCCCTGAAGCCAAGTTGTGGTGTGTCCCAGAACAGGCTTACCTTGCCGACAGACGCTGACTTTGAGGACTCCCTTTCCAAGACAGTCTCCATCAGGCACGCAGAAGCCAGCGTTATTGGGGTTCTCATCTGGGGGAGCCAGTACATCCGAAGGAGGGGCGAAGCGGAAAGCAGGGATACCCTTCACCTCTGTGTCTCTCACGTAACCCAAATGAATGGATCTGTAAGGGACAAAGAGCATAAGTAACCATGTACAAGTAACCAAGCACCTTGTTTGTGTTAAAACGCGTTGCTTACCGGCACAGATCGGCAGCAAAGATGTACAGGAGTTCTTTCCTGGAGAGGAAGGTGTGGAAGACACTGCCATCGGTACCATTGATCATGTTGCTCTGGTTAGACGACCACCAGTTCATCTGACTGCGAGTGGGAAAATGAATAGATGGTGATTGTTTTTGCCACGGCTCCAATGATAAAGTAAGGTTTATTATGCGTTTTTCTACATGCAGAATATTCTTCATCTGCAAAGTCGATTGGAATTTTATTTTCTGGGATATAGGTCCATTTAAATGAGGTTATGGGGTAGAGTTGCACAGGAGGTCTTTTCTTGTACTTTATCCTTTGATATTGACTTATCTAGCATGCTGTGTGTTTAGTCCAATTTCTCAAGGCAGGAGAGCAGATGAGTGTGCAAGAATTCTCTCTATGTCAGTAAGGCAACGCAGATTACGCAAGGGCTGACGTGTACCTGATGCCGTTCCACGTGTCAATCTTGCCGTAGTCCATGTAGTTCTTCTCTCCGGTGTGGAAGACGAATTCACCCTCATGGGTTCCATTTTTCTGTAGTCAGTAAAAAAAGAAATCTATTGAATATAACGCTAGAACAATAAAAATAACTGTCACATAAGGGTAAAGATGACTAGAAAGTCATAGGAAGTAGGTTGTTTAGATGCCATGATGTGAATACAGAGTGAAAGATTGAATGTTTTATTAATGCACACCATTCTAACTCGTTTCAAGGCACTCGCGTGATACCTACGATTGCACAAACCGCAGATATTTAATATCAGTCCTAATACATATATAATCCTTAAAGAAATCCTAAAACCCATTACAGTAAACCAGGCCACTGTGTCAAACACGGTAGACCGGTCAACATCTGCAGGATCATGATAATAACGTCATTTGCTTATCCTGTTCGGATCGTATATATGTGCTTAAGAGGTTGCGTGTGCTACTTTGTATTGGTTGCATAAATATATGACCCATTTTATCTCTCTTTTCAGACTGACTAAAGCATTAAATATGACGAAACTGCAGATTCTTACATTGTACATAAGGCCGAAATGCTCATCCACTTCTGGTCTCATGGCGTGGAGTTTGGACAGCAGTGGGTCTTTGAAACCCCACAGGACCTCATGGACTGTGCGATCCATAAACACGCCGATGCCCATGGATCCCATCCACATAGACACAGCAGTCCTCAGAAAGAAGGAGTAGGAGTTCAACTCGTTCATCACGGCCTGAAACAAGAGGGAAAGAATTCAGAGCAAATTCTTTGCATTTGGATAAGATAATCCGTTAAGCAAATGACAAAAAAAAAAAAAAATGCTACGAGCAGACACATTTTAAATGCAAAATGATTAGCTGCCAGTGCAAAAACAAGAAAACAAAACCCTTCTTACAATGAATGGAATGTTAACGGTTGTCACACGGTCAACCTCAGGATCTCCCACTGACATGTTGCGAAGAAACACAAAGCTCTTGGGATTTGTGGCAAAGACTTTCGTTCCATTCTCAAGGAAAGTGACATTTTCCCTTGGTCGATATTCCCTGATAAAAGAATAGCATAATGTTAATATCAAAATTGCAAGTGTCAGGTCTAGATTTTTAAATCTAATACACACAACACTACCATTCAAAAGTTTTTGAAAGACGTATATTATGTTATTAAGACTGCATTTAAAAAAAATAAAAAATACAATAAAACAGTAATAGTGAAATATTATTCAACCGAAAAATATATTTTGCAATGTCAATATTCAGTGTCACATGATCCTTCAGAAAACATTCTATTATGCGGATTTGGAGCTCAAGAAACATTTCTTATTATCAATGTTGAAAACAGTTAATATTTTTTTCCTTTGTCACTTTTGATTCATTTAATGCCTTATTGCCGTATAAAATTGACAACAAACACAACAAAAATTCTTACAAGTGCATCATACTTATTTGAAATTTATGGCCGTTTAAAAGTGGTTAGGGTAAATGTTTCCTGTTTCCAATCTTCTAAAAGAATGAGTCATTTCTTGACTATGGTGCCAAACTTGTTGTCACTGACAACAGACCGTACAGTTTAGTAAACAAAAACCTCAATGATGGCAATGAACATGAACATCTCAATTTGAGACTTTTGTAAAATCACCTGTAGGTATATGGCCCTATTTGAGTGACTTTGGGCTTTTCCTTTCCAGCCAAGAACTCATCTGGATTGGTAACATTGAAGAAGAAATACTGCATGTAAACAGGCGGCGGTGGATTTATCCAGCCCTCCAATACTCTGCTGTTTTTACCCAGTGTGATCTCCTGTGAATCAAACAAAGTTAAAGGTCAAGAGAGAGCACCAAAAGACCATTTCTGTAGCTCTTCTGTCTGTTTAAAGAGAACTCAATGTTGAAGCTGAGTTTCAATATAATTTAGGGAAGAAGAGAAAACAAAAAAGCTGAGCGCCTTGTGAGTTTCTGGTGAAATGTCAGTGACCTGTTATGACACAAATACAGCAGACGTGAGGTAAAGCGAGTGCTGGGATGACGGAAAAAGAGGAAAGAGCTCAGCAGACAGTTGGGCTGATTCAGAGTTCGAGAAGAGGAAGGAAAATATCAACATCAGCGCTCAAATAATGACACAAACATGTTTCTCAGGTTTTTAAATTTTCCATCAGAAGTAAGGATCAGCAGAAACACTTCTCGAGTGTCTTGAGCCAAACTCGGAAGGAGGAACAAATGTTTATTTTACAATGACAAACTTTCACATCACAGAACAATGTCATTCGTGACTACACGTGACAGTAGTAATGGGAAGGAAGAAAAAAAACGCTAAAGCTCCAAAGGCTGACTCGTGATAAACTCATAACAACCTGGAGGTTTTACTCAAGAATGCTGCCTTGAAATGCAGATAACGCTATCTAGAATAAAAAAACATGACTTCAGCAGAGTAGCAGAGCACCCGCTCCACAACAACAAACATCACGGCCCCCTTCCCTGGACCTTCAGCTTCTGAAAGGGCATTTCAGAAAAATCCAGATTTGCTGGAATCACTGGTCAGAAGGGCCTTAAGTTGAAAACTGTAGTTTGTATGTTTCAAAATCAATCATTCCAACATCTGATCTTTGTCAAATCACCAATTCCATTTACACTATAATATTATGACCCAGAGAATAACATAAAGGTGTCTTTGTTCAAATCTATTAAGAGGACACTTGGCTTTTAAAATGAGGAATTTTTCGCATGTAAGCTCTGAATGGGATCTCTGTCATTAGGAGCTTTACCATGAGTAAAGTAACTGGTATTGAGCACTAAAGAAAATTTGCAGCTATTCAACTTGTTCAACCATGCGTAGTGAAATCAGACTAAAGCTTTTCTTTAAAGTAAGATTATGTTACATCACTCATTGACTCTCTTTTCCAATCTTTCAGGGTTTCTCAGGAGGTTTGTCTTGGCGTTTTCTTTAAACCACACTGCCAGCAGTTCTTAATTACACCTGGTAAAAAAAAGGATGATTTTGTTTTTCAAAGAAGCAGTTATTAGAAGCAAAGCATTTTAGCTTAAAGACGCCAATTACAGTTGTATCGACTAAAAGCACCAGACCACACCTTAACAAGCACGCATATACACTAAATGTTTGGGTACGGTAAGATGCTTTAATGTCTCTTATGCTCACTACTAATATTTGATCAAAAACAGAACAATAACAATCTTGTGAATTATTATTACAATTTAAAATCTTTCTTTTTTTTTTTTTTTTACTGTGATGGCAAAGCTGAATTTTCAGCATCATTACTCCAGTCTTCTCTGATAGTAAAAAAAAAATTTTGTTTTAAATTACAAATGTTATTACTGTCACTTTTGATCAATTTAATGTATCCTTGCTAGATAAAAATGTCTTAAAACAAAAAATTCCTACTGACTTTTATAATTGATATAATTGACTTTTATAATTGATATAATTGACTTTTAAAATGATATTCATCTACATGGTTACATCCTGTATAACTCATTAGCCTGCTTACAACTGTTCAATGGGATATGATATGAATACTAATTATTTAAAAAAGAAATACAGATAAACCTCAGGAATTTGATTTTGTGTTCTGCTGTGCTCATCAACCTTGAGAAGAAGTTTTTGAAGGTCCCAATGGACATTAAACCATGTCAGAAGAACATTTTCAAAGCCTTGCTCGAGCAAATACAGCCAAGGTAAGAAAAACAATAAATGTTTGCATTTTGATAGGAAGGTCATTTTTTGCGCATGTGGTTGACATTACAAAAGGCCAGTGAAGCAGATACCAGAGCGTATGATGGTACCAGCAGCTGGAAATTGGAAATGGATATTTTCATAGATAACATGTTTTACCAAAGTCCTTACACTGCTAGGAGGTTTTAAACGAATGAAATGTTGTAGACTTTAACTTCCTGCAAGGAATGAATACATTCACAAGCATCTCAATTTCAGCTAAAAGGGAAGTTTTAACGTTTTAACCGTCAAACACTTTGAAGAAAAACTGCCTCAGAGCTACATACCTGCGTCACTTATACAAACTCCTAGAACATGCCACCCACTCCACACCCTATACTCAACAAAAACACACATCACCTAAGGGCTTGAAAAAGTTGCATTGTCTAGAGAACTTAAGCCTACCGGCTCAATGTCACATGTTTCAGTGACATAGAAGACATAGCCTACCGAATGTGAAAAGTAACAGTATATTATGAAGGTCAATTGTAAGGCTTTAAATCAACTGTCAATAAATGATAAACCACCGCATATCATCTCCAGCAAAGTTAGCTTCACTCACACAGACCACCACAAACACCCACCCATGAATTTTAAGTCACGGGAATCACATTGAACAGTGAATACTACACTTGGTTAAAAATACTGAGGGTAGAGGCCACAATTCCAAGTATTTTTCCAAGGAGAACATGCTGAGACCCTCCCCCACATCCACACACACACATATAGCACACACCTCCCCCTGCCATTTATATATACATGCTATGTGAATGAACAACCTTTCCCGTAACATTAAAAGGAGAGTGATTCATTCCCGGTGGTGTTGCAATGAAAAGCATTTAATAAACAGACAGACAGAAAGAACCGCTGAGGTGGATTAGAGAGAGATGGGGTGGAAAGAAGTATTTTCCGCAATATGATAAGCTTCGTGGTCACAGACCAGCCCACTTTAATCAGGGTTACTAACAAACCCACATTTACATCACGGTAATTTAATACCATATGTTATGACCACCTAAGACGTAAAAGAAATACGGCTGAAATACATTTAACGTTAGTGTACATAACAACATGAGATTGTGTAGCCTCGGTCTCACCGAGTAAGAATGGGAACTTTGGTAACGTTATAGCAATCCCAAGGACCATCATATGATTGAATAGGTTGATGTGACAATATTTAGGCTTGCCTGTGGTATGATTTCGCACTGCTTAACGTTACGTTACATCCGTGTGATGCTCAACACAGAAGAAGCCTCGTGTAGGACAACAGCAGCACTGGATCACTTTAAAAGCCGGTTTCATAACACAAGAGCTTTTTGTAAAAATTAACTAAACAAGTTTAACTAAACACTTTTCTCCATAAAAGACTTACCTTTTTTAACCGCTCCTGAATCATTGTTTGGAAGACTTGAGCCACCAGAAGGGCGATTCCCAAAATGACCAAATGAGCGCACACGATCCCGGTGGCGTAAATGGCACACGATCTTCTAGTCATTATTGATGGTTTCAAACGGGCTGATCTGTAGGGGGGGGAAATAACACTATTCTTTCTTTCTCCTTTTCTCTTGCTCCGAACTTCTACCCGAGAACCTCCCGGTATGTCTCCGTTCTTCTCAAAGCCAGAATCGTTTCCCTCCTTTTATCATTGAGATATTCAGCAAACACGATCCCCGTGATGTGCGATTAGCGGATGTGTTTCTCGGATGCTGAGATATGAGACGATATATCAGCTCTGGCTCTAAAGCAGCCAGAGGTCTTCTCCACCTCCCTCACCAGATTCAAATGAGCCAGTCATGCATGAGAAACACACTTTTTGGAGAGAGGGGCGTGTTAATCCTCCCTCAGAGCTGAGGTCACGATTTAAAGGGGTTTTCGAGACAGATATATGTGTGTAAATGTCAGAACATCGAATAAATATATAGCCTACTACTTTTACTGCCCTGACGCAATTTATAGGCTAAGAAAGAGATAAATAAGTGTTATGATTGGCCAATTTTGAGTTCGAACAACTCTGGCTACACATTTAATGTATTCATATATTACACGAAGTTTCACATTTGGATATAGCTAACGTTATGTGCCGTTAAACTATACAGACTTGTCTAAAAACAATACAATAGCGCTTACGAACCCACTGGAACAGACGTTACAGCTCAGCGGGGCGTTTTTGTGTTTTTAAAAGACTGGAGCCGTGAGACCGTTAGGTCTTAATTTGTGTTCCGCTATCTACTGTCGTGTCTCCTTAAATAACTAGTGAATGAACATGAATAATGGGCGGCTCACAAGGTAAGCGATGATTGTCGCATCCCTTTTGTCCGAGGAGCTCGCGATTCTATTGGGTGACGTCTGCCCGGACCACCGTCTTAAGACCACCCCCGAACGAACGTGATTGGTCGACGGCTCAGAAGTGTGATGCCGAGTTTGATCGACTGATTTCGGGGCGGGGCTTATTTAAAGGGAGAACTCAGCACTGTAGCACGGTGGAAACTGGAAATCTCATGTTGGTCTCATCCGGAACATACGCTTGATTAAATTGGTAGTGGGTTTTTTCCACTACCACAGAAATGATACCCTGTGAGATTGTGAAGCAGTTTAGCGTCATTGTAATTAATTATAGGCTATATCATTTCTGTTTTATTTTATTTTTTAGACAAATCTGTTCATATTTTATAGGCTACCTACCCCAACTATAACCTCAAAGGCTAGCTTGGCCTTGATTTGACATTTACATTATTCTTTTTTTATGTTACTTTTCAAAAGTAAAATATAACTATTTGGATATTTCTTAAAATAGTTAAGGCTTACTGCACTTGATGAGTAAGCATGAAATATGTGCAGTTTCCAAATGTGATGATTTTAAAAGGCTACATGCAGCATTGGAATAGTTTAGAAAACAAGTTGTAACCCGGGAAACTGCATTACCAAAATTCTTACCTACTTTTTTAACCCATAAAAGTGCAGGAACATACCAGAGTGTTACTTTATTACTGTTCTTTATGAAATCATAAAACTTGAGGTCATTGGCCTTCTCACGCCAAACAGCCATGCTGCTGATAAAGACGGTCAGTTGATGTCAGATTTGTTATTGTCACGTGACAAATTTGTATAGACCCCTTTTTCAATATTTTTCTCAGAAATCGGGCCCACTCACTTACTGTCCTTCCCATAGCCTCAAATGCCTGCATCCCCCACAGGGAAAGCTTTTAAACAAAGCTTTATTTTACAAATGTGACCAAATGCCCCTGTAGGGCACATTTAAGCTTTTGAGTGCTTATTATCATGTTAACAAAATTCTTCAGTTTTCTTCTGTTCTTAGTTAACTGGTCAAGTGAACTTCTCAGAAAGAAGAATTCATGGTAGGGCCTATTATCAGATAAAGCCACATCACACTGCCCATAAGGGACTGTGATGTAGTAAAATCATAAAGCTTTATGACTTCACCTTGTGCATACACTTGAACTGTTGTGAACTTGCTGATAAAGGACAAAGTTAATTGCAGTTAAATTGAATGAAATGACAGTTATGCAAAACCTGATTTGCCTACTTGAAAGCGGGTTACTGTGACTTTTATCAAAGCTCTCTTGGGGGGTTAAATGCTCAGGCCTAAAAGCATCTGTGCAAATAAGAGAAGTGAAAACAAACCATTAAGCACTAGGAGGTAAAGGAGAAACAGTGCTCTACTTGACAAAGCTTTATCAAAAGCATAGTTTTTCAGAAATCTTTTATGAATGGACCATGTCAAAACAACTGTAATCAATGTACATTAATTCAGTTTCTTATTATCCATAATGACAATTCAAATTCATAAAATGTATTTATTTGACTATTCTAGGGGGGGAATCATGCTGTGAAAAAGTTGCTGCCTGACATTTTTAAGTACAATCCACTTGGATACGAGTTGTCATGAGTTAAAGCAATGTATAAAAAAATATATTGTCTAACTTATTGATCATGTAATCGTTTACAGTGTGGAAATAGCCAGACTTGGTCACAAGAATTAAATATTTAAAAACAAAAAATAGTTTAACCCTTTGCTGCTCTATGGTCATTTTTGACCAACAAATATTATGTTTTGGTCTTCGAAGAATTTTCACATCTGTCTGAAATACTCCTGTGTGTGTGTGTCAATGATAACGCAAACTGCATTCAGTTGCATCCTGTTGAGTTCAGGGAAAGGAAGGGTTTGAGAAGGTTATGCAAACATTTCCTAATTAACCATCTTAAACATGTCTTATTTATTTGTTTAATGTTGTTTCACTCTACATGTTCAAAAATGACCGCACATAAAAGTTTGAAAAGAATTAATAACAAATACATCACAAAAGCACAACATGCCTCGCGAGCTGAATGGAAGTTTCCTTTTTCATTCGAAAGAATGAAAAGTCTTTTGTTAGTCAGTATTCCTTGCATGTTGACTAGACAAAACCTTTACCTAAAACCTCTTTTATGAAAGATATCCTGCTGAGCAGTAGCAAGCAAAGCCTTTTCATATATATCTTAACTGTTTAACTGGAATGGATAAGTCAATATGTGCAAATTAGCAGTATGATGTTGTAAAACCTGAACAGTGACACAGCGCAATTGTTTCTTTACTTCATAAATCTGATTTGAAGAGAGGATAGTGAATTATATATCTGTCCACCTTGCCACTTTTTAACCTCTGCCATATATTGCACTATTTCTTTTATATTTGCTGCAATGTAGTAACTACACATGATTTTAAAACTGCTCTTTTGCTAAACCCATTTGCAGGAGAAGCTCAAAGCGTTTTCCCCACCGACCTGAAATGAGCAAATATGTGAATAATATAACTATTCAGAAAATACAAAGGTCTTTTATGCGAAGGTCTGAATATGTTATGGATTATGGCAAAACATAATTTTCCGTATATCCCCTTTGATGAAGACACAGAACTTGTGATTGTTGGTGTGTTGATATGACCTCTGGCACAACAGTGAAGCAGCGTTTCAGACTGTCACGTTCTCTGGCTGCCCCTCCCTTCACAAAGATGCATTTATTCAGTAGTGCTGCAATTCTGCTTATGGAGAAGGGCAGGACAAGTTTGAACAACAGGGAGAGAACAGCAGTTAAATTTAATTTGTCATAAACCGGATTTTAAAGCAGGATGCGGGTATAACCTAAAGCTATTGCTTCACTTTAAAGTCACTTCACTTCACCTTTTCAGTCAAATTTGTTTATTCACTTAATTTCATTTCACTTCACTTCTTTTTTTTTCTTTTTTTTTGGTGGGGGGCAGTTATTGACACAAATCTCATGATTCTAATTTTTCTCAAGGAAACAAAATCTTTCTGAATTATAGTGTTACAAACTATACAGGGAACCCTGCAGCTGGTACATTATTATTAAAGGTTCACTGGAATAAAAAAAAGCTTGCTGCCTTAAATTTTTAAGTAGGCCCTATTGCCAACAATCAACTTGGCTGTGCAAGTCATTTCAACTTAAATTACATTAAACTGACTTAAAAAATTAGTTAAATCTCGTATTACTTACATATTACTTACATTACATATTAACCTATTTTGATGAGTTATAATAATGTAAAAACATATGTTGTCATGACTGTTTACAGTGTTATTAATAACTGATTTTGACTTTCTTGACTTTCATAATTATCTTTTAAATTTACAAACATCGTGTGTGTAATTCAGGGCACAGTTCAGACAGAATAAAAAGATAAGTTATCTCTCGCCATTGACTACCATACATATTTTTTCCGAAATAAGGTCCCAATAAGGTCCCATGAGCCGGAAGCGGAGAGGACGTAAACAATAACAAACGCGTAGGAATTCTACTGCGCATGTCTGGCCCTGAAGCATTTCCGGTGGCGCCATTTTAGAACCACAGATCTGTGAAAACAAGCTCGTACTTTTTAAGTCTAGCGAAAAGGCAACAGTTAAAGTATTTCCAAAAACTGAAAATAAACAATGATTGAAATCATCGGACCCTTTAAATAAGACTTTGATGCGTAAACTTTTTACCTCAATTGGCGTAAATAAAGCACCTCCTGCTGTTGTTTCGAATGTGCGCGCTAACTAACCGGAAGCGTCTGAGGGCCAAACACGTCACTTCCTTACATCTACAAATAGCCATTGAAATGGTCTATAGGCCTATGTAATATAGTGCTTTTTTTCTGCAAAATGCTCTTCTCTAGAATCATTATTTCTCACTAACTATAGCAGTTTGCTTAATGGAACGGAGAGGTAAATGTACGTAATATTATGTGACATATTGTTTACAAACTGTTTTATCTGCGGTTCTTTCAACATACCATCTGATGTCCATTTATGTTTATTTTGTACTGCATGTGAGAAGTAAAGAGGGAGAGATGATTCATGGAGATTATCGCCCACCAGTGGTAAACCATTGAAATTTTGTAATGTTTCGAAACAGTTATGACGTAGCGAAGCCTCGTTTACTGAAATCCCATGACTTTGGCAGTTTGTTGCATGCTCCGAACTACTGATTTGAAATAAAAGATTTGTAAAGGTTTCGAAGCTTCACGAAGCAGTGTTTCGAAATCACCCATCACCAGCTAAATCTTAAACCTCCAGGGAATCACCCGTTTTTTTAAACGGCAAACAGAGAATGCGACAGCGCTCGCAATAAAACAAGAATCAACATCGGCTTGGCTTAGCGAGAACTGAGGGATTTGAAATGTAAAAGCAATAATGGGATGCCGTTTTTATTACTCAACAGATTAAGGTATTTTATTGAACAGATAAATAGCAATGTGTAGATCTCTAACAGAGTTCATTAAAGCATTATCCATTTTGAAGGATCATATTCAATCACGAAGCACAACCAAAACAATGTTCATCTGCAAAATGCTAATCCTAAACATACACATGAAGAAAAACGGACAACACAATTTCATGGCATTTCTTTGGTGGCTATAGTTGAAATGTATTTGTATGATCTTCTTACACCCCAGTGAGGTCAAAAGTTTAGGGGTAGAGTTGGGAGGACCTTCTTGTGCTTATTTTTTATTTCGCTACATTTTTTTATGTTTTCATACGTTTCACAACTTACAAATTCATTCAAAACAGCCACTGTGTAATATAGACATGTTTTCCATGCAGTGAAATCAGGTTGAAACATTTTTTAAAATATCCTCTTCAGACTACAGAAAGCCATTCAGATTTGGAATCACATGAAGGTGAGTAAATAATGACAGAATTTAGATTTTTTTTTTCAACTATCCCTTTAACCTGCACAGTAATCCCTGCGTAATAATGTGACGGATTTATCTTACAGTCTGGCTTGTTTATAAAAAGGATGCACTTTGTATAATCCTATATTAATTATGCATGAAGGGTGGAAAATTGCATGTAAATGAGAAAGTGGGCATATGACAGCTGGACAGAACATATGTGTCGGGAAAACAAATATAAAAGCTGTGGTTCAACTTGACTTAAATCATTTGGTTTGTAAATAATAAGGAAACATCATGCAAATGTGTAATTCAATCTACCATAAAAACACTATTATCCTGTACTGTTCATACAGTATATGTGACCCTGGATCACAAAACCAGTCACATGTCGCACGGGTATATTTGTGGCAATAGTAAACAATACACTGTATGGGTCAAAATTATAGATTTTTCTTTGCAAAAATCATTAGGATATTAAGTAAAGATTATGTTCCATGAAAATATTTAGTAAATTTCCTACCGTAAATGTATAAAATAAATATTTTTGTGAGTGAATGAAGCAAAATCGCAAACATAAATGGAAACCTTTAAAGTTTAAAGGTTGAAATAGTTCAAATAGTTGTATCTCGGCCAAATATTGTCCTATACTAACAAACCATACATCAATGGAAAGCTTATGTCAATGTATCATAATATGTCACATATTATCTTTCTCATTGTGTTCAGTGTTTAAACGTTCAATTGTTTTACTGCAAACAAATACACCACATAAAACACCATTTGAAGTCTCATCAATCACTTAGCAGGCATGAGTCTGCATTGGGAGTCAGTGTGGAAATGCAGCTTAGGATGGTACAATGTGTTTGTTTCAACTCCCAAAAAGCCTCTTGGCACCGTCCAGGATGGGCAGTTGCAGATCACGGTTAAGGAATGACTGTGGGAGTATATAGTGAGAAGAGCCAGACCTTTTCAGGAGATGTGATTGATGTTGCCATTAAGTACAATGGGAAGAAAAGAATGGAGAATTTATATTTGTGAGATTCTACAGCTCACAGAGGACACAAACACCCCTTTCAAGAACACCGTTTAATTGCGGGTCATTTAAGCTTGTCACAAAAAAATGAGAAATATGAGGGAAAGAAAAACAGAGAAACTATTTCACTAAGTGTTGTGATTAATTATTCCATACACACATATATAAAATGGGCTTTAAAATATAGGCATATTAGATTTTTTTCTTCTTCCCCTATATAGTGTTGTATTGTTCTTTATTTGAGGAATATCTCTCATGGCTAAGAGAGAGAAGATACACAACTACAACAAACCATTGTTTAAATATAAGGAGTGACCAGATTTGGAAGAGAGAGTGAATGTACTTTCCAAAGATCAGCACTGAAAAAAGTGCAGGTAGAAAAAAGTGGCGTGAAAGAATTTTTCAGTCAAAATTGCTATTTATGAATTGCACAAACAACTAAGAGAGTAGAACAAACAGCATTTTCTTAAAAATGCAATCCAATAATTGTTTTATTTACTTCCAACTTTTTTTTTTTTTGCATTGAGTGTTTTTACATTGCTAGTTTTGAAAAAGAAGAAAAGACAGAAAAGAATGACACTGTAAAAATGGCATGATCAATAAGTCATATGTTTTTACATTACTTTTTCAACTTTATTGTTTTACGAGTTATACGAGATTCAACTATTTATTTTTAAGTCAGTGTAATGTAATTTAAGTTGAAATGACTTACAGACAAGTTGATTTATAAAAAATGAAGGCAGAATTTTAATGTTTTTAACAGTGTACTGATTTTATGAAGAAAGTTCTGAATCCTCCCAAGAGGTTGCATGTTTTGGGAAGCTGAACGTCATTACAGTAATTCCGCTACCTTGAATGTCTGGAAAATGTACAAGTACATTTCTTGGAGGACCTTTTGTTTTTTTGCTATAAACAAAAAAGTTTTGTTTGTTCCAAACTTTAATGTTTCCTTTCTTTGTCATTGCCGACTGTCCGCCTAAGCTCCCCTGATGATTTGTGTTATCCTGTCCTTCAAGGGTATTTGCTAGTTATTAGATTGAGTGTTTTTAATTTCAGCCAAAGTGTGGTCAAATCTAAACTAATAATAATAATAATATTTCTAGAGCACCAAATCAGCATATTAAAATGATTTCTGAAGGATCATGTGACACTGAAGACTGGAGTAATGATGCTGAAAATACAGCTTTACCCTCACAGGAATAAACTATACAATAGGCTATATTAAAATATAAAAACTGTTATTGTAAATTGTAATAATATTGCAGTTTTTACTGTATTTTTGGTCAAATAAATGCCACCTCGTTGAGCACAAGGCTTTTTGTACGTGAAAATCTCTACATATTCTATTGCCGTTTGGCATTTATTCTCTATTTGCTGTCCATTTCAGACAGACCATCAAAGGGAGCATTCCCTACTTTTGTCTCAAGACTTACATAAGGCATTTGTCCTTTGTGGGAAACTGGACCTCCCCAGATTCTAGCACATCACATGCTCTGATAAATACTTCTCATAGGGTTTGGCTCTGAGGAAATTCCATTGCCCCCGTGTAGGGCGGCCCACTTCCACCTGTCTCTCAGCAGCAGCACTGAACCCTGGGGAAAACTCTGCAAACAATTAGCTTTCTTCTGTGTTTTCTGTTTGGATCATTTCTCCTGAGTCTGTGCTAATGAAGGAAACTTCCCACTCAGGAGAAAATTCTCACATACAGTCAAATTCCTGCTCTTGCTGCTCCAGCATCTCTCTTTTTTAAAGGCATTTTACACAATTTTACTTATTCAACGAAAAACTTTTGGGGTCAAGGCTGCATTTATTTGCTCAGTAATAAAAAATAAAAAACAGTAATATTTTGGAAATATTACTGCAATTTAAAATATCTGTTTTCTATTCGAATATATTTTAAAATGTAACTTATTCCTGTGACTGCAAAGCTAATATTCAGCATCTTTACTCCAGTCTTCAGTGTCACATGATCCTTCAGAAATCATTCTAATATATGAGGATTTGATTTGTTTTGGCAGCAATGCCATAGAGGAACCACTTTAGGTTCCCAAATATATATTTTTGAGGAAAAGTTCTTATTTATAATATTTACTTTTCCCACTATAAAGAAACTTTTATGCAATGGAAAGGATTCATCATGGATTGTGGTGTACATCATTATTTTGCTGTTTATTTCACATGAGATCATTTTAAGGAGTCAACAGTTGAAGGTGAACATGATAAAATGAATCAACCATGAAGTCAAAGGGATTTGACAAGGAGTCAACTCCTTGCTGGCTGTGTAGGAGTCACCGGGCTACACCCTCAAAACACACGGATTCCTGGAAGCTGTCACGCCACCAAGTTAATTCTGAACAGTCTGTGAAGTTTGTTCTACTGTAAATGTGTGCAGAACAAATACGCTGCGTTTAAATTCACTTTGTTTACTCTTACAAATGTTTGAAAGAGCTCTCTGCAGGAAGCAAGACGATGCACGGAATGCACGGAATGAGGCCTTACTCATTCATTTCGGTTAGTCTTAATGAACCTATTACTTCCTTATGTTACTGGAAGCTTGTTTTTCATATTGCTCATATTGTCATTTAAAGGTTACAGGAAAGTTCAGCCAAAAATGAACATTATGTCATTTACTCACTGACGTTCCAAACCTGACTTACTTTGTTCTGGTGAATACAAAAGAAGATCCAAAACAACAAAATCAAAAAGACACAACATATCTTCTTTCGTATTCCACGAAAGTCAACGTAATTTGTGAAATATTTTTACATTTAGCAGGAAATGAGAAGCTCTACACTCTTAAAAATTATTCGAACAGGTCTTTTTTTTACAGCAGTGAATGATTTTGGGTTCCCCAAAGAAACCTCTCTGTGAACAGTTCTTACAAGAACTTTTTTTTTTAATAATCAAAACACTGGCGTAGGTTTGATTTTGAAATGGGTGGGGACATCAATATAATATATTTTAAGTTTTGATCGAAATTATTGCTAGGGATATATCAGTGTCACTGGATATTGGTAGGGACACGTCCCTAGCGTCCCTAATAAATTCTACGCCCCTGAATCTAAAGAACCCTTTTCCACTATAAGGAACCTTTTATGCAATGGAAAGGTTCCATGGTGAGAAGTTTCACATGTGAGAAGATCATGTGACACAGGCACAAAGAACACAGTAGGACTAAAGACAAATGAAAATTCTGCTTAAGGGATCTGGGCTTGAGCCAGCTTTGAATCAGGTTATTAATTCATATAATGATTCTCCACTCCCTGATCACTAACTCATTCCCATGTTTCAAAGTATCAGCTGTCCCACTACCAGAATTTCATGAGAATTTCTAACAGCAGTGCAGTATACTGTACTTTCCCCTCGGATTCAATGTTAAAAAATAATATAAAAAAACTTCCAAAGCTGATTAGTTGAGAAAGTTTTAATTAGGCTACTCTAAAAGGGCGTTCTCCAGTGAATGTTTAAATAACCAAATCAGAGGATATTATTGTATTGTTTGGAATAGCCCAAAAGTATTTTTCCAGCTGTTCCATAAACAACATTGAACTTCCTGAAGAACAGGACATCTTCTGTGCCTCACCAGTCATTAACCGTCTCTTCTGATTAATTTGAACTCAGACCATTATCATGTGGCCAGTTTGAACACAGTTACTGTGAATTATTATTAACTATAATTTTGTCCGGCTCGACTGAACTGATGGATCATTGGTTTAATTATATCTGGGATGTTGGAACAACACAACAGAAAGTTCTGTTCCACATCCTGTTAAGAGTAAATCATTCATGCAGGATGCAAGTCAAGCAAATGCAAAGGCAAAACAATTTCCAATGTCTTCTCTTCCTGTTCTTTGCACGGGGCTTTGTTTTTAGGGACATGTTATAAAAGACTGATAATATTTATGATGACGAATAAATCAGAACATTTATAGGCTATAAACTCCTCAATGCTCTCATAGGATGAGCATTCAAAACTACATCAAAAAACACAGTAAAAACAAGAAATTCAGTGAGAATTAGATTGAAAATATAGCGACGGACGGGAGTGTTTTTTAGGCACAGACTCAGCAATTAAAATGTTTGTTATATTAATAAGCATTTGGTCAAATAGATATACATGTTCTATACATACTAGTATAGCCTACATATTGCAGCTGCAATATTATCACAAAGCTCCCTCTTGTGGTTTAAACACGCCCCTCATCATCAGTAAGAGAAGAACTACAAGTACCAGCGCGCCAGTCTGCTGTGCTGCCATAGCAACCAAACCAACTCACTCGAGTGTATAGGCTAATTTGTAGCCTACATGGTGATAATTTAAAAACGTTGTGTTTGTATAAGACACATCTGGTAAAAAACGAATCGTTTTAAATATAATATAGAAGCACCGAGACGAGCGAAATGTCTTTCAAAACTGGACAAGTGGAAAACATTAAGTTTCCCTGGTAAGTTAAGTTGCACACTTTGCGACAGAATGCAATCATTATATTGTTTCCTTTAATTGCTAAATTTGACCTCTTGGAAAAACTGGCAATGTATTAAGACATATTCCAGCAAGTGTTCTTCTTTTTTCCTTTTTAGACTACTCAGCACTTTTCTACAATATCAATATCGTGGATAGTGACAATCTGTATTGTGTATAACGGTAACTTAGTTCACCCAAAATGAAAATTACTGAGACAATAATTAAAGTTTACAAAGTTTTAGTGTCAGTACTACATTATATTCAACATTATAAATAGTAGTTTAATGTATAATAATGCAATGGGGGAACATTTGTGGCCTACATTATTTATATGTAATCAATGCCTGTTTTTAGCTTCAGAATCATGAATATTTTCATTCTGGCGTCACCATTGTCCTGTGCATTGGGTTACCAGCACCAAGTCCAAGCCTATTCATTTCCACCCCCCATTTTGTACCAAGTTTACCATTTTAATCAACTGTAATTTTTTTGTTAACCTTTTACTATATGGAGTATCGCAATTATATCGTATCGTGACTTCAGTATCAAATTGTGACATGAGAATATTCATTATTCATTCTTTCCAACCTGCTAGGTTCAGTCGTTTCTTGCCATTTTTCCATCAAGTTGTAATTAGTACCCAAACTTGATGAGAAAGTATTCTGTACCCTTTAATAAATACATCCTCAAATTTCAACATTCAACAGAGCTCATTTGGTAGCTACTGCATAACAAGAACCACAACTCTTGTTTTTGTCTTAAGGTTTAAGGAACGGCTAAAGACTAAATATCTCAGGGATCTTAGGCAAAAGCAACAGTTATCTGGGGCATTAGATAGTCGCAAATGGCGTTTTTTGTCCCCGGGCCTGGATGATTTTCGAGATGGTTACCCGACAGTCAATAAAGAGCTCTTCACCCAGTGTAAGAGTGGACCCTCCCCTGCTGTCTTTGGGATGCCGAACCACCACGCTTGTTCAACGAAGTTCCCGCAGAAGAGACTGAGTAAAACTCAAGCGTGTTACTCAAAGGAGAATCCCCAGAATCAAGCTCAGCGTGAGTTCATTGATGCTGTCGAGCACAAACTCAAACAACACCCACTGGCCCTGTATCCACATCTGGAGAGCGGTCTGACATCAGAGGTAATACCACTTTTAAAATGTTGTCGACATGACCGGACAACATGTAAATAGGCTACACTTCAAATCATGTTAAAGTTGCTGTTAGCTATTTTTTAATGCAACATTACCCTTGTATCAGTGGGGATTCTAGTAAGCTGTTTTGTTAGCAAATGGGAACACAAAAAAATTATATCTGTTATGGTCTCCCATTCACCAGACCCAACGATGACGACGAATCATGGAAATGCGAAAGGGGTCCACTGGAAGCTGTGGGAATGTTTGGGAAACCTGTTTGAAAACAGTTTTGTGATTCCATTTGGTGCTGCTTGTGGCGCTGAAATCTCTAACAGCAGCTTTAAATGTGAAAGATGATGAAGCAAAAAAATAATACATTGAGGAATATTAATTGCAATGTATAATATACAATGCCTCCAAACACCAACTTGTTCAACAGTTATTTGATCAGGTGTTGTCAGTCCTGGATCCTGATATGTGCGTGAAGGAAGAATTGTCCATAACATCTCCAACAAAGAAAATGGAACATCTAGAAGAAAACAGAGCACAATGTGAATTCTCAACTCCGGAGACAACAAAACCATCCATCAACATCAAGTGATTTTAATTGCCTCTTTTGTGCACGTTTCTGCTTTTGGTTCTGATCCCATTCCATTAGAATGGAACCGGTCACAATGTTAGGTTAAAAAACAGTATTCCTATTTTAATGGAATTCCTATTTTAATCCCTTCTTAAATTTCCAAAGGCCTCAAAAGGAGAAATGTAAAGATGCCAGACCAAGAAATCCCTATAAATGGCAGAGACTCAAAGGAACTCTGGGTGTCGAAGACGATCAGATGGCGAGTGTTAAACACTCGCACTCCGTATCACAAGATGACAAGCAGATGATTACCAAGCTCTTCTGTGAATGGATTACTTCACTGGTAAGTAATATTTCATCATGTACACATTACGCAATAGATAAAGCCTAAATGTTATTTCTTCTTTGAATGTTTTCTCAGGGTGGCGAGACCAGTGATCTGACAGAGTCAACCATCTTGGACCTGTTTAAGAGTGACTATGAGAAGAAACCCTCCATGACCTTACCTATTAACAAGACGGATCCTAATCGAACTCTAGCAAAACTCCAGAGCTCTGTAGAGGAACATCATAAAGGCCAGAGTGTTAAGGAGTCGACTCAGGTTGGAGACATTGTTTTTGTTCTTAATACATCATTTTTGTGATTGGATTAACAAGTCTCTTCTACGTTTGTACAACAGGCCTATAAACCCAGACCCCAGCCTGCCAATGATCCTCAAGCCCTGGCAGAGATCACAGGGAGTCTGGACTTTGAGGAACAGCTGAGTGAGCAGGTGACTTTTATAGCATCTACTAGGTATAAAAAGAGCAAATAATGTGACAGCTGATGACGAGGCAAACCAGCCTGATCTCTATTTAGTTGCTGGAGTTCCATTCATCCTTTCCTGTCATCCAGGATAAGGAGCTGAAGCAGATTCACGGCATTCAGGCATTCAGAGAGTTCATTATCAAAAAGGGAGTGAGAATGCCAAGGGTAATACAACTGAATAAATATTTTAAGAGTTTAAATTCGAATACTTCATATACTTTGACATATTAATTATTTAATAATCAAGTATTTTGTTCATGTCCTTGTGTAGTTTCTCAGTGCTGTATTCTCTGAGGATGAACAGAAGAACAGGATCAGAGGCTCCACATCATCATCTACAGGGAGAGCTGTGCATTAAACACTTTAAATAATATTCCCTTATGTTGTTTTATTGAACATTACTTCACACATTCATGCATCAGCTGCTAAATGCAGTTTTCCCAACTACAATTTTTTTTTTAAGATTAAAGGACCATTTTACCCCCAAGCCAGATTTCTGTAACTGTAAATTCATGATACATTTTTTTTCTTTCATATTTTCTCTCTCTTCCTCTAGTTTTCTTTATTCATTCATAAAACTTTCACTGAAAAACAAATACTGTGTTCTCAGCTTCCCAGTGGGACTTACAAGGGCTTTTTAAGAAATTTGGGTAAACATAAGTCTGCTCTTATGCAGTCTGCCATGCTAAACAGCTGCTAAGGTAGAATTGGTAAGTAATATTTTGAAGGCTGGTCCAGCAAAGGGTCACTTGTTATTAGGTGTGTTCGACCTCATGCGGCGCTGCACAGACCAAAGCAGTGCATGGCGGTTAGAAACGGCTAAGACCGCGAGAGCAGTCGTCTGGCTCAGTCGGCTTAGTTTCTCAAGAGTAGCTGTATGAGCTCTGATGACAACACAGCTATTTCACAATAGTCTAGATTCACTGATAACAACAATTACATGCGCTTTGTGTTTATTCAGACACCTTTAGTTCCACTAACACAAATCTTGTTTTTATAACAGTAAAAATGTAATATTAATGTAATTTTGTCATTAATTACTCACCCTCATGTCGTTCCAAACGATAAGACTTTCGTTCATCTTCGAACACAAATGAAGTTTTTTTTGATGAAATCTGAGACCTACTTTGACGCTTCAAAAAGTTCATAAAGTGATAGTAAAACTAATCCATATGGTTTGATTCCAAGTTTTCAGAAGAGACACGATCACTTTATATAATGAATATATTCAATTTAGGCTTTTATTCACATTCACACTAATCACATTCATTAACTCACATCAGTTGTGGTAAACGGAAGCTCAAGCATGTTCGTTTGAAGTGCAAGAACCAATCATGTTCATTCTCGCGGTCAAGAAGGTTCGGTTGAGCTTGAGCTTCCGTTTATGTTCGCTAATCAATGTTTATACTGTATGTGAATAAAAAAGTTCGTCATATAAAGCGATCGAGTCTCTTCAGAAAACTTGGACTAAACCACTCAATTCATATGGATTCGTTTTACGATCACTTTATTAACTTTTTAAAGCGTTAAAGTGTCAATTGCATTAGTGTCAATGGAGAGACAGAAAGCTCTCAGATTTCCTCAAAAAGATCTTCATTTGTGTTCCAAAGATGAACTAAAGTCTTACGGGTTTGGAATGACATGAGGGTGAATGACAGAATTTTCATTTTTGGGAGAATTATCCCTTTAAGCAGCCCATAACCTACCAAGTGTTTCCGTTTGCTACATTTAAAATTCAAACATCCGTTTATCTGACAAATATTACATCTAATCCACTTTATTTGCGATAAAGCAAACAGTGTAAGCATCACTTACAAGCTTAAAGTATCTGACTTGATAGTTGAGTTTTCAACTTCAAGCAGCAAATCTCACTGATCAGTAAGGCCAGCCACAGTCAAAGTCAAGCACACCTCTTGAGACTAAAAAACAAAAATATTGTCATTCTGACCATCACCCTTCAGTTGAAGATCCTTCAGTAAGTTCTACGGTCTGTCCAGATCTTTTTCCGCTATCCCTGTCCTTTGAGCTCATCTTGATTGTTGGCAGCTGATAAAAGACCAATAAACGTACAGCTTTATAACCAAATAATCACTCACTGTGATTTACAACACACAGTAAAATAATAATTAAATCATTGGCATTGTTAAATAAATCCTGCGTCGGGTAACGCTTATCTGTTTAATTTTCATAAAACGGCTCTAATTGTGTTTGACGTGTAGCTTACATATCTGATTAGCGTTGGAAGGGGGCCAATAGCGTTTCTGTCAGCGGGAAGATCAGAAGTGAGGAGAAGGTGCACAGGAGACCTGCATCCTGCCGCACGAGCAGAGCGGGAATAGCACATCTGGCCCGCTCTAGAGCGTACTGCATTATCTGTCAAACAACAGACATTTGATTATATTTATGTATTTCTCCTAAATAGCAAAGATCAATAAACAGAGCAATTCCAAGAGGGTCCTCACACCATCGGTGCTCGGGCCCTAATAATCAGTTTTTTTCCATCATTGATCAAAGTAGTGGCACAAAGACTCACTGTCAGCTGATAAAGGGCTGTTGCAATCCTGCTTATAATGTTCAGCAGTTCTGAGGTCACTGCAAAGCACACATGCAACACAAGCAGCACATGCATTAAACGTGTCTCAGAGAGAGTGGAGAACGAGCATAAATCACTGCAGAGAAGCACTTAAATGTTAGGCAACATCTTTACTGAGGAAAAAGCACTTTATTGGGCATCAAGCATCTGTGCATGTGTGGTTAGAAGGAATGAAACTACTTGTAGTCAACATGTGTGTGTGCTTTCCTGATACCTGTAACTGGTTATTCTCCCAAATGGCCCTGTGGAACATCCAGCATCTTTAGTTTCTGTTGGTCTGCAAATGAAAATGATAAATAAGACTTGATTGATTCACAAAACTCTACTTGTATGCAATTTCCTCAACTCCTCCATTCCCTGATGCTGTGGTCTTCCCTTAGGCGTTTTCCTCTAGAATGGCCTTTTTATGAATGACTCACTGTCTAGATGTGTGGTCTTCTTCGGGTATCCTCCTGAAGCTCGGACTAGTGTGTGGTCCTTGCTCTTCAACAATCCCGCCACGCAGCTCTCTTACAGCTCTCTTCAGCTCCACAATGGGGTCACACACTCTCACCTGGAAAGATTCCAAAGGAAAATCCGTTCCAGCACATCCTGTCAGTTCAGATATTTGAGTGTGTGTGTAGTTAGCCAGGCTTTTTCATACCTCCATTAGGCCATTAACGTTCTGCTGAGCGAGGGGAAGATGGGTACGACTGTTGACTGGAGATCTGGGGACGTTACGCCAGTTCTGGCTTTGCAATTCCTGATCAAAACATACACATGGAAATAGCATAACAGCAAAAGAATAGTAACGTTCGACCAGAGGATGAAATCAAATAATTACTACTACTACTACAGTAAATGTCTATGCTTTACCTTTAAATCTAAAGCATGATGCAGTTTCAGCCTCATAAGCTCCTGTTCCTGCTTCTGAATAAAGTCTTGACATTCAGCCAAACTGTCAGACATCTGTAAAATATACATTCTTTCAGTTGTTTACATTGTCAGTCATCTGCTCTATTATCTGACAAAAGTCTGTTTTACAAGAAGACTGTCAGACACCTTGAATAAAGCTGCTTCCAGTCTCTCTGCTTTGCCTTTGAGTTCTCGCTCTTGTGAGCACAGAGTCTCCACTTCTGACTCCAGTCTTCTCCTGCTCTCCCTCTCTGACACTAGCTCTTGAGTCTGTCTCTTAACCAGCAATGCCTGACGATGCTTCTCCTATGACACACAAACACACATTTATATGTACATGTGCACAAAAGGAAAACATACATTAACAGAAAAAAGCTGCTCTTTGGAATATGCAAAAATACTTTGGAAATGAGATTAACAAGGTTAATATTTGTTCTTGCATTCAAGAAAAGTGCTGCAATAGTCATCTACTAAATCCCAAAAGGATTTTTTGCAAGGTTTATGGCTGGAAATCATAGTCTTACACTGTAGTTATACAATTTTAACTTAGTTCACAATACAGTGCAATCTGCGATTCCAAGTAGCGTAACTAGTAGTAACTATCTCCCATTGAGGAGTGAAACAATTTCCTAAATGCAAAAAAGAACATTCTAATATTTCCAACTAAAGTTTTAGCCATATAATCCTGCAATTCAACATACAATTGAAGTCATCATTTTACAAACACCTTGCAGAATCTGCAAATCTAATTTAAAAAAAGGAATAAAAACAAGTTACATCCCGTTCAAAAAGCTTATACAGTGGGGAGAACAAGTATTTGATACACTGCCGATTTTGCAGGTTTTCCCACTTACAAAGCATGCAGATGTCTGTAATTTTTATCATGGGTACTCTTCAGCTGTGAGTGACGGAATCTAAAATCCAAAAAATCCAGAAAATCACATTGTATGATTTTTAAGTAATTAATTAGCATTTTATTGCATGACATAAGTATTGCAATACTTAAACATTTTCTGATACATCAGAAAAGCAGAACTTAATATTTGGTACAGAAACCTTTGTTTGCAATTATAGAGATCATAAGTTTCCTGTAGTTCTTGACCAGGTTTGCACACACTGCAGCAGGTGTTTTGGCCCACTCCTCCATACAGACCTTCTCCAGATCCTTCAGGTTTCGGGGCTGACGCTCAGCAATACGACTTTCAGCTCCCTCCAAAGATTTTCTATTGGGTTCAGGTCTGGAGACTGGCTAGGCCACTCCAGGACCTTGAGATGCTTCTTATGGAGCCACTCCTTAGTTGCCCTGGCTGTGTGTTTCGGGTCGTTGTCATGCTGGAAGACCAAGCCACGACCCATCTTCAATGCTCTTACTGAGGGAAGGAGGTTGTTGGCCAAGATATCACGATACATGGCCCCATCCATCCTCCTCTCAATACGGTGCAGTCGTCCTGTCCCCTTTGCAGAAAAGCATCCCCAAAGAATGATGTTTCCACCTCCATGCTTCACGGTTGGGATGGCGTTCTTGGGGTTACTCATCCTTCTTCTTCCTCCAAACACGCCGAGTGGATTTTAGACTAAAAAGCTCTATTTTTGTCTCATCAGACCACATGACCTTCTCCCATTCCTCCTCTGGATCATCCAGATGGTCATTGGCAAACTTCAGACGGGCCTGGACATGCGCTGGCTTGAGCAGGGGGACCTTGCGTGCGCTGCAGAATTTTAATCCATGACGGCGTAGTGTGTTACTAATGGTTTTCTTTGAGACTGTGGTCCCAGCTCTCTTCAGGTCATTGACCAGGTCCTGCCGTGTAGTTCTGGGCTGAACCCTCACCTTCCTCATGACCATTGATGCCCCACAAGGTGAGATCTTGCATGGTGCCCCAGACCGAGGGAGATTGACCGTCATCTTGAACTTCTTCCATTTTCTAATAATTGCGCCAACAGTTGTTGCCTTCTCACCAAGCTGCTTGCCTATTGTCCTGTATCCCATCCCAGCCTTGTGCAGGTCTACAATTCTATCTCTGATGTCCTTACACATACTCTCTGGTCTTGGCCATTGTGGAGAGGTTGGAGTCCGTTTGATTGAGTGTGTGGACAGGTGTCTTTTATACAGGTAACGAGTTCAAACAGGTGCAGTAAATACAGGTAATGAGTGGAGAACAGGAGAGCTTGTTAAAGAAAAACGGAGGCCCTGTCCCAAATGGCACACTTCATATGCACTTTCGGCCTTGTGGACTTACAATGGCTGCTGCGTGCGCGTGTCCGTTAAGTCCGTAGGGTGTCCCATTTGTCATTTAAGCTCTTAGAAGGGTGCTCACGAGCGACCCCTCTGCGGCCGAACTGCGCCCTCGATGCGCACATTTGCCGAGCCCACACTGATGCAAATTAATTAAATTAAATGAATTAAAATGCAAATTAATTATTTAAAAATCATGCAATGTGATTTTCTGGATTTTTGTTTTAGATTCCGTCTCTCACAGTTGAAGAGTATGTTATGGAAATTTTACATTTAGATGTGTTCTTTTACTTTTATATGGGTACAACTTTTATTAACGTTGAAGATGTATTGTTTACTCATAAGAGTTTAAAGGAATATAATCATATAAGCAAAAAGCACATTATTAAAGATATAAAACCAAGTTTTTAGAAATGTTAAAAGTTAGGACAAACTTTCAGGAACGAAATGTTCTCTGAGTCATGTGAAGGCTGACAATATGTGTGTGCGCAGTTTCGATCAGCTGTTAAGATCTGCAGCTAAAAGCAGGAAACTTTTTGCTGACATGACAAGTTGTTCTGTCTGATAGAAATAATTTTGGACATGAGCTCATGAGCACATGAGACCATGAGCTAAGAAGTCTGGGTTTAAGGTAACAAAAGGGGTTTTTACACAGGATGTGTTAGGGTATATAACATTGGCAAAACGGACTAGCCTTTGCCTTCTCATGTCAGATGCTCTCTGCGTGAGAATGCCATGGGCCTTCTCATATCAGACGCTGTCTGTATGTTGAACGCCTATTTCTTGCAAGAAATAAAATACTTTGTTTAATCATTTGAGAAACGACTTTGTCTCCATCCAGGTTTTTGAATATTGGTAATTTCCACAACAAGTACTACCTATGATAAAAATTACAGACCTCTACATGCATTGTAAGTAGGAAAACCTGCAGAATCGGCAGTATATCAAAAAAAATTCAAAGATGCAGAAGATGTTGGAAAACCAAAGAATGCGCAGGACCTTGAGGATTTGTGCGTTTACAGTTTAACTCAGGATAAATAAGGGACTCAACTATCACAAAACAGTCGTGAATCATCCAGGTATTAAGAATTAAACTTATAAAACTTATTAAATATTTACGCTCCTAATGAGGACAATCCGTTATTTTTTGGTGAAATTAATACATATTTAAACTCACTACAATCTAATCAGATTATAATAACCGGAGATTTTAATACAGTCTTAGATACAAATAAGGATCGCAGTGGTCTACATACATTTAATAATCATCCCCATGCACTTAGGGAAATTCAAGAAATGGCTGCATCATTAGATCTTGTTGATATCTGGCGCTTGCTAAATAAAGACACTATGAGGTATACATGGCGTAGAGGAAAACAGGCCAGTAGAATTGATTATTTTCTAATTTCTTTCTCATTGGTTCCTAAAGTATTAAACTGTGGTATTGGTGACTGTTTGAGATCTGATCATAGTCTGGTCACATTGCTGATTGATAATCGGCAATGTTCCAGAGGACGGGGTTACTGGAAATTCAATGTATCGTTTCTAAATGATGATTCATTCGTTGATATTACCAGGAGATTTATCAAGGAATTCTTTGAAGATAATGAAAATTCCTCTAGTCCACACAATGTTTGGGAAGCCTTTAAATGCTCTTTTAGAGGACATGCGATCAAGATGGGATCAATTAAGAAAAAAAGAAAGCTAAAACAGGAACAAGAACTTATTGATGAAATAAATGAGCTGCAACAATTATTAGATAGAAGTTATGTTACTGAAATAGAAATATTAATCAAAAGAAAACAAGATAAATTGGAGAGTCTTTATCATGAACGGGTAAACGGAGTTATGGTTAGGTCACACGCTGTTTGGATGGAGAAGGGAGAGAAGTGTACAGCACACTTTTTACGGTTAAATCAAAGAAATTCTGTTAAAAAGAATATCATGAGTCTATATAGAAATGATGTTTTAGTCACAAATCCACAAGAAATATTGCAGGAAGAATTTGATTATTTTAAAACTTTATATTCTAACGATGCAATATTGGAGTCCCTAAACGGTGTGACTGAGCAATATTTCCCTTTGAACAATGTCTCTGTGCTTTCTACTTCGCAGCAATTAAGCTGTGAAGGCGAAATAACAGAGCAGGAGTTATTGGAGGCAATTCATTCATTTTCAGCTGGTAAATCTCCTGGTATCGATGGAATTCCGATCGAGATGTATAAGATTTTTTTTGCGGAAATTAAAAAACCCCTATTAGAATCCTTTAACTTTTCATTTCAACAAGGTATTTTATCTAATTCACAAAGAGAGGGAGTTATTTCAATACTCTTAAAACAAAATCCTAATGGGAAATATAAAGATCCCAAATGTCTAAAAAATTGGCGTCCATTGACCCTGCTTTGTTGGGATACTCGTATTCTATCTAAATGTATTGCTTTAAGAATAAAAAATATAATTGGAGATGTTATAAATAACAATCAAGCAGGTTTTATTAAGGGGAGATTTATTGGAGATAACTTGAGACAAATACTGGACACTATACATTTTTATGAGAACCATCAGGAACCAGGATTATTGTTTATTGCTGATTTCGAAAAGGCGTTTGATAAAGTTCAATGGGAATTCATAAAACAATGTCTTAGTTTTTTTAATTTTGGGAAAAACTTAATACAGTGGTTTGAAACTCTTTATAATCATCCGGTTAGTCGAGTTATCAATAACGGTCATATATCAGACACATTTTTATTAACGCAAGGAGTCCGTCAAGGATGTCCTTTGTCACCGTACCTCTTTATTTTATGTATTGAAATTCTAGCTATTAAAATTAGGAACAATCCAGATATATCAGGTCTATTTCCAAATGGTCAAGAGATTAAGCTAACAATGTATGCGGATGATGCAATCTTTTTTATAAAACCAACACAATCCATTTTGGAAGGACTAATAAAGGAATTAAATACTTTTTCAAAAATATCTGGTTTGAAACCTAATTTTGCAAAATGTAACATTTTGAGAATTGGGACATTAAAAGACACAAATTTTATTTTAAAAAGTTCCGTTCCTGTTAAATGGATTAATGGAGAAGTCAATATATTAGGGATTCATCTACCTGACAACTTTAAAGAAATTGTTAAATTTAATTATGAGAGAAGGATGGAAAAGGCAGACAGAATTTTACAACCTTGGAGGGGGAACTCTCTGACAATTCAAGGGAAAGTAACTCTGATTAATACTTTAGTAATTCCACAATTTGCTCACTTACTAATGCTTCTTCCTTCACCTAGTATGAAGTTCTTCAAACATTTTGAACAAAAAATGTTTAAATTTATATGGAACAATAAGCCAGATAAAATCAAAAGGCAGTATCTATATAATTCTTATGATAACGGTGGACTGAATTTGAAAAATCTTCAAATGATGGACTGCTCCTTGAAAGCCTCCTGTGTTGCAAAAATCTATCACAACAAACAATGGAACACAAGCCAGAGATTATCTTCTGCCTTTTCCTTTTTCTCAAATAATATATTTCCTTTTTACCAATTAAAAGCAATACATATTGATAAAATATTTCAAAAAAAGTTTAAAAGAGTTATCACCATTCTTCAAGGATGCATTGAAAGCTTGGTTGAACTTCCAGTACCACCCTCCAGATACAATTCAAGACATTCAGACACAGTTGTTATGGATGAATTCAAACATTACGGTTGGAGACAAGCCATTGTTGTGGGAGGAATGTGTCAAAAATGGGTTAATTTTTGTCAATGACCTTTTAGATTTATCTGGAGAATTTATTTCTTATGAAAACTTGAGAAATGTGTTTAGCATTTCTCTCGACCAGTTACAATTCAACCAGCTGATTTCTGCAATTCCTAAAACTTGGAAAATGAAACTGCAAAATGAAAAGAAAAATAAATTAAAGGTTTGTCTTCCACCAATAAGATGCCTCAAATGGTTGTCTGGTGTAAAGATAAATAAAATAATATATATTTGGAATTTAAATATTACAGGCACTGCACTTTTTCCACACAGAACCTGCCTGTTTTGGGAAGATGAATTTAATGATCCAATTTTGTGGAAAGATTATTTTAGAACAATTTATAAAACTACAATCGATTCATATTCCAGAATATTTCAACTTAAAATCTTTTATAGAATTGTTGCAACAAAAAAAATCTCTGTACAAATGGCAAATAGAAAAGGATCCCTGTTGCAGGTTCTGTGGGGATGAGGAGGAGGACCTGATGCATTTGTTTTATTTTTGCCCACATGTGGCTAAGTTTCGGGTCAGTATACAATTATGGTTAAGGTCTATGGATATTGTTTTTCAAATCACACCTCAGAATGTTTTGTTGTATGTCTTTGAGGGTAAATGCATACACTTTTTGAACATGATTATTTTGATGGGTAAAATTTTTATTTTTAAAGCTAAAACTTTATCAAATTTATGTATAAAACATTTTAGGAATAGATTATTTCATCAGTATACGCTGGAAACAATTATAGCAGGAAATAACAACAGAAAAACTGAGCATGAAAATAAATGGAATGTCTGCTTACTTGAGTTAGAGATATAAATATTATGTGTACTTTCTTAAAGATGCGCCATGTGTCAAGGCATACATGTTTTGCTAATTCTGTGGTATTTTGTTTATTGATTCTTGATTCTTTTTTAAAATTGTTTCTTAGGTTATTCGATTTGCCTTGTGCTTCCTGCTATTTTGATTTTTTTTGTGTGATAACACTATGAATGTGTGGATGATTGTGGTATGAATGCATGGAGAGGTGGGTGGGGGGTTTGAAGCTTGTCTTGTCATTTTACTCTGTAATAAAAAAAAAAAAAATAAAAAAAAAAATAAAAAAAAAGAATTAAACTTATAAACTGGTTTATTATTTGTGTCACTTCAGTGTCTTCGGGACTATATGTACGGGACTACATCTGTTATACAGCTTATGTAGGTCAGTACTACATACAAAAATTTTAAGAAATTGTATGATCCCTCTTAGTATTATGTTTACTTAATTATTAACATTTAACTGATTCCGCAAAGTGTATGTAAACTTCTACAGACCAAACCTGTAGAACAAATACCAAAAAAAGCGATCTGCCTGGAAACTGTCTCTCTGAGATGATTCCATTGCATTTCAAACAAGCATACCAGAGCAAGTTACACCTACATTCAGGCCATATTTCCCACTGTCTTTCGGATAATCCTCTCCTATAAATATTTCATGCATATTAGTGGTGGGAAAGGGGTATCCCTGACAGTGCTTTGTGAAAACAGAAAAGTGCTCGACAGTCAATAAAAATGATTTCCCCTGGTCTCAAGCTTAAGGAGACGGTTTTAGTTTTACTTTGAAACAAGATAAATAATAAAGTACCGTTTTTAGAATGGAGACACCATGAGGTTGAAAGGCCCACTTAATTTACAGTGTTTTGACATACACTTTCCCTCCAAGTGTTGTTAATTATTTGGAAAATACATAAATAGACACTTTTTTTTGGTCTGAAAATGATCATATCATGAATTGTGATAACATTATTACCTATATACTTAGATCATAGGTCTTAAACCCTGCTCCTGGAGGCCCACTGTCCCGCAAAGTTTCTCACCAACCTTAATAAAACACACCTGAAGTAGATAAAGCTCTTGAAAATCACAAGCTGAAGCAGGTTGTTTATACACTTTGCAGAGCAGTGGGACTTCAGGAGCAGGGCTGAAAACCTTAGAAATACTTAGTTAAGAACAGTTTGGGCCTTCTATTTTAACATTACATATAAACACTAATTAGTAACAGTGAGTTACTGTGAGAAACAGAAAGTTATCGTTTGTGATGCATTCACCATCTTGAGCTTCTCGATGGTCTCTCCCAGTAGCTGAATTCGGCTTTGCAGAGAATCAATCTGCTCTCTTTTAGCAGTGATCTGTTTCTGCATCCCAAGAGCAACCCTGAGACCTGAAATACACATAAAACACATTCCAATCAGTTCAACCGCAGTAAATACCAAGAATAAAACTCTGAAAAACAATTCACCGTCCTGTCTGAAAGAGGAATATTATGTATGATGCATTATTGAGGTATCGCCCTATTTGAGAATTGTTTCTCAGGTTGTTATGTCAGCTGCATCACGTTCACAAGAGAATAACTTGGACTATATTGTTAATGTATTGTCTGCATTTCAAAAGACACTTTGTCCAGTGAACCAATGAACAGAAACTTACGTCATATGAGACCATTTTCCCATTCTGTCTCTCTCACAATTGAATGGGAGAAAATGAAACAATGGAGGGTTACAGAGGTCAGACCTAAGAAATCATAGCTACATTATGTAACAGCCCCCACAACCACTGCACACAGCGAGAACAAAAATGTCCTTTAACAATGTCTCAATGCACGGACGCCAAACAGCTGAAAACATTGTATAAATGTTAAAATGCATACTTTGTGCGGATTAAGTGATGGAAAAGTACATAGTGGAATAACAGCAGGAGTGCATGGAGCAGATCTATAATCTCAGTATGCCGTCTTCCTGCCATTATCCAAAATGCAAAACAACAAAACCATGGCCACACACTGGCTCTCTGTAAAGAATGTAAATGAATCCAGTAATGCAGGGTGAGGTCTTCCGCCTTTTATTTTATATACACTTGACCTTGGTCTGGTTTTTCCTGAGGTAACACTGTGAAAACATCCTCACTTTAAATATCAGCAGTGCTATGAATTGGTGCGGATGCCTATATTTGTATTTGAGTGCATTAGGATTTTCTTTGATCTCTGAAAAACTCAGGGGCCAGTCCTGCGAGGTTACTGAGGGCGAGTTGTGGATCATTGTTCCTTTTAAATGTTCTTTTTTTGTTTCCTACCTGTAGCCTTAAAAATTATTTATTAAAACAAACAACAAGAATTTTGTGTGTGTATGTACCATGACCATCAGCTCCCTCCAGGGTTCTCAACCAACTGTTGGCCTGCGTCAGTTCTGCCCGCACGCTCTTCAGCTGAGTCCTGAGGTTAAGGCTCTGTTGTTCCAGCTCACAGGTCTTACTGCCAAATAGCTCTTTAAAAGCTTCCTTCCCCTCTGATTAATAGGGAACAATGTCAAAGATATCAAGGTGATACAAACAACTGTGATATCATAATGAAGACAAAAATATAATTAAAATAAATAAATGCTTCAAATGAAATGTTAAAGGACATGGCCATAATCTTTTATTTATATTTCTAAGAAAATATTCACTACCATTCATAAGTTTCTTTCTTTTTTCTTAGACCAATCTGTAAAAAACACATTTAAAAGATTATCCATCAACAGAGAACAGCCTTAATGTTTTTGAAAAGTTTCTTAAAGGTGGGGTATGTGATTTGCAAAACGGCTGGCAGATTTTGAAAATACACAACTCAAATGGTCCTACCCTCTTTCGTTTGACTCCACCCATTCAAAGAACATGGACATGGATGGGGGGAGGGGGGGGATGGTACGACCGATTGATTGACGCACTTACTGTCCAATGATTCTAGGTGGTCTTGGAAATGATTGGCTGGAGTTTTTCGAGTCCTGCCCGTTCCACAGATGATTAAATTGCTTAATTTTTATTTCAGTGCTTCCAACTCAGTGGCTGTAAGTGGGTTAGGAATAGGATTTTAAGTGATTTTGAAAAAATGGCCAAAAAAGAGAATTACATACCCCACCTTTAAGATCACCCGGCTACATTTATTTCACTATTAAATACAATAAAACAGTAATTCTGTGAAATATTATTAAAATTTTAAATGAATATTTTCTAATTTAATATTTTAAAATGTAATTTATCCCTTTGATACCAAGGCTACATTTTCAGCATCTTTACTCCAGTCTTCAGTGCAACAGAAATCATTCTAATATGCTGATTTGATGCTTAGGAAACATTTCTTAGTGTTATTATAAATGTTTAAGACAGTTTTGTTGCCTAATATTTTGTGGAAAAAGTTACATATTTTTTTTCAGGATATTTTTTCTTTGATGAAAAGAAAGTTCCAAAGAACAGCATTATCCCTGCTGAATAAAAGTTTTATTATTATTATTTTTAAATCATACTTACCCAAACCTTTAAACAGTAGTATATTTTTTAACAAAACATTAATATCTAAAAAAAACTGTTGACTGGTAAATTATGTATTCCAAACAAACAGAAACAGAAACCAAGAAATGACATCCTACAGAGGTCAATGCGTCTTAAAATATCAGATCATTTGAGCTTTTTTTTAAATAAGGCAAGGTTCTGGTTTTAAAATGTACTCCCCAAAAACCTTTATGAACATTGTAATATTTTATGATACTTGTTAAAGAAATTATAAAAATAAATAAATAAATAAAAACTCTGAAAATATATTTAGAAACTTGGAAATAGTAATTGAGATGTGTACACATGTATCCAATGTGTAATTATGTTCTTAATTTATATTTGATTGTTACACAACATGACAATTATAGAGTTATTAACTTTAGACTTTTCGTAAAATCATTTTACTTTTCTTTTTCGTGAATAATATGAATCCTACTATATGTCATTGACCCAGATGTCACTTGGTTTGAATTTTTGCCATCTTCTGCCAAACCAATGTATGCAATAACAATACAATACAAGCAAGAATTAAGCATTCAAATAGTTTTTAGGGACACTGTACATTGAACAGTGTTTATAATCATGGTGCCTTCACGTGCTATGGTAATTATGGTAAATACCAAAAGCCGACGTGGAAAATGCACATGAACACCCCCTCATGTGGTATTTTCCACTGGGCAACTCGTAGAATATTTTGATGCACGAGTTGCCGAGATGAGATAACCTTTGACCTTTTCAACATGGCGGAGAGCGACGCAAGCGTTGTGAATGGTAATTACGACAACAAAAGCACTTGAACACAACACACTGGTAAATACCAGTTCACAAGTGGAAAATATCATAAAAGCACTTGAACACAACACACTGGTAAATACCAGTTCACAAGTGGAAAATATCATCTTTTCCACAGCACGTGAAGGCAACATCAGTCTGCAGTTTGTGACAGCATTCAGATGAATCAGTGTGTGTACCTTTCAGCTGGGTAAGCTGCATACGCTGCACTTCCAGCTCAGCGGTCATCTGCTGTTTCTCGAAAGTAAGCTGATCAACACTGCAGGTCTTTTCTGAGAGCGCAGCCTGCTGACAGGCCTTCTCTCCCGCCATTGTGCTGAGTCTGAGCTCTGCCTGTCTCAATGCAGCCTGTTAAAACCAACCGCTATATGAATGACAAGCAAGGGCGAATTATGAGAACAAGTGCAATATAAAATAATTGTCTAAGCTAAGGCATCCTAAATTGTGTATGAGTTGAATTCTACTACTCAAAAGATTCTACCCCAAGATTCTTTCCCCACCTTCAGTTGTTGGTTCTCTCCTCTGAGCTGCTCGATCTGGTCAGTTAAATATGGTTGCATGTCCACAGTGCAGCTGTGCTCTGAGATAAACTGCATGGCATTTTCCAGTTCTGCACTCATCATCCGGTCATCTGCCTCTGTCCTCGTGACCTTCGGCAGACCCTGAACCTCTTCCAGCGGGACACGGACCTGCTGCGGATACCACTGCTTCAACAACACCGGCAGATGCCTTCTCTCCGACTGAATCACATATAACAACACTGAGACATAAGCACTGGAAAAGCCTCAACTGCCTGCATTCTCGGAAGAACATATGGTTCTCAACCGGTGGGTCGCAGCAGGCCTGAGTTGAAAGGCTTTTAGACATCAGGAAAAATACTATTTAAGTTTTAAAAGGGAGGAGAAACACTTCCCACATCTTTTTTCAAAGGCTGTGTGTCTTATCAGACTCTATGGTATTTCTGTGCAAATTCATGCTTATGTAATTTCGTGGTAAAATTAACAAGTTTGTTTTATTTTAAGGAGCTTTTTGTCAACTTTGGTACTGTGTTTGGTTGGCACAGAGTTCTGTAAACAATATGCGTACTGTATATGATGTCTACTTGTGTCAGCAGTCATTTGTCAAGGTTGTTGCGTAAATTTAGACAAAGAAGATGTAGAGTAAACGGAGCCGTGAGCCCTCTTTGCATCATTTTGAACTCAATGCGTGTGGTACATCCTGTAATATAAGATGCAATTGCAGTTATTCCTTTTGGAAACTGAGGCTGGTACAGGCTGTGCTGACCTGCAGTGGATCTGCCCCTCTCTTGGCTTGCTAGAGCTGCTTTATAATCAATTCTGTCTCACTGCGCAGACCTGGCAGCTCCACCAGACTCATGCTGTTCTGTCTCTGCCAACAGCTCAAAAGTGTCATAAACACAGTTTGAAAATGCAATTCTTTCAAATGAGTTAGTTTAAATTATCTTAAATCTCAAGCAAGTACTTTTTCTGTTGAAAGAGAGAGAGAGAATGCAATTGTTTTCTAAAAAAAAATGTGTTCAATGTTTTTTAAAGAAGTCTCTCATGCTTTTTCAGAGAGAGAGAGAGAGAGAGAGAGAGAGAGCGAGAGAAAGAGAGAGAGAGAGAGAGAGAGAGAGAGCGAGAGAGAGAGAGAGAGAGAGAGAGAGAGAGAGAGAGATATTGCATTCTAAAAATATATTTTTCAAATGTTTTTTAAAGAAGTCTCTCATGCTCACTAAGGCTGCATTTATTTTATCATAACTACAATAATGTTCTGAAATTTGTAACAGCTGCTTTGGATTTTTTTAAAGATTTTTTTTAAAGATTTTAAATTGTAATTTATTCCTGTGAGCATTTATTCATTACTCCAGTCTTCAGTGTCACATGATCCTTCAGAAATCTTTCTAATATAATGATTTGCAGCTCAAGTAACATTTCTTATTATTATCAATGTTGTAAACGGTTAATTTTTGTGTGGAAACCATGGTACTTTTTTTTCATAAATAGAATGTTCAAAGAACTGAATTTATTTGAAATGGAAACTTTTTGTAATATAATAATTGTCTTTACTGTCACTTTTGATCAATTAAATGCATACTTGCTGATAGTTTAATTCAAAGAAGAAGAAAAAACTCACTTACCCCAAACATTTAAACAGTAATGTACACTTTTCAACAGGCATTTTTCAATGAAAACTTTTGCTTTGGTGTGACTACATACCTCTGATCAAGACCAGTGAATTGCACCTTTAGCTGTTGTTGAGACATTTCTTAAAGCTCAAAGTGTGTCATTTTTGGCCCTATAGCGTTGCAAAAATAAACACTGGCTGCTTCAGAAATCACATACTTCCCTATATAATGGGTGAAACACAGTATGTGATAAAAGTAGCATGTCCGAATTCACAGGATGACCTACTTCTGCCCGAGATTCTAAAGTGTGCTTACTTTACTATCCCATGAGGCCACGGGAGAGGATTTGTGAACAGCAGTGACATGATGCAACTGGTAGGTCACATGATAAGGGCAACATAGGGAATGTAGTACAGCCAGATAATATTCATATTGCACACATTCATACTATATAGAACATACCTTTTTAGCGGTCGGAAGTAATCACTTATTCAAAATAAGTACCTACTCAAGAGAGTATGCGGTTTCAGAAGCAGCTAATGCTTCCAAACAAGTTTCCTGAACACTCCCCAGCTGCCATTGGTCGGGCAAACAGATAGCCCCGCCCAAATCTCACGCCATTGGTTAAACCAATGTTGTGGCATTTGGGCTAGTCAGGATGCACAAACAAACAGTTAACTTATTTGATAGTGCCACAAATACCGTACACAGCATTTACAAACTTCAGGTCAGTGTGTATCTGACAGTTGTTATTAAAAACCTTAAAAAACTGCAAACAAAAAACAAACATCTTGAGCTGCCTACACTACTGTTTATTGCTAAAAGTTGGCCGAGTTGTGCATGTAATTGGGCTGAGAGGTCTCTTCCTCTCACGGCCTACACGGCCTGGGACTGAGCCAACTGCTCCTCCACTGAACTGACCAGCAGCCAACTAAATTACGTTGCAACAAACCCTTCTCTCATTGTAGACTACAGCCAAATCCAGCATATGAAGGCTATCAAGCATACCAGATGCACCAGTCAGACAGTGCTAATGTGAAAACATCCCACATCCCGGTGTTCTGCAGTTTTGGTGTAAACACAAAAAGGGCTTGGAACACTCGTCTCATTACCTTAGTTTCATACATCTGTTGTTTCTCTGACTCCAGCTCACTTTTCTTGCTCTGGTGTAAACAGGCTTGACTTGCAGCTTATTCTAACTTTTATAGCACAGGACAAAACTATTTTAATCAAAAAGTGACAGAAGGAAAAGCAGCTGGAAGGATGTGTGTATGATCATGAGATTGAAAACTTGCTGTAATAACTCCACCAGAAGCTGCACTCTGTAAGCACTAAAGTTTCTCAGTCAATATCGCCACCCTCTGGTCAGGACTGGTAATGCGTTGCTCTTGTCTGAAACAGAATAACACTGTATTAATGGATCACCAGCATTACCTTAAATGAGCCTTAAACTCTATTGAACCTAGAGAGTCAAACGCACAGGGCCTTAACAAAGAATTAAAAATAATGTATTTTTAACCATAACAATACATTAATGAATACGGAGTAAAACATAAATACACTTAAGAAAATTCATACTTTTTGTTACGATTCTAGTTAACACTCTAACTCAGTTACACACCTGAAGTAATGATGCCTGCACAGCCTTCACGTGCTATCGGAATGATCGTAAATATACCAGTTTCCTATTTTAAAAAATTGGACATGAACGCCCTCTCAAGTGACAATTCGAATGCGATAAGCTCGTAATCACGACTTCAGAAGTGGGACTGTAACGTCATTACAATTTATGTAGTTTTGTTGTGTTTTATCACAACCATGTTAAACAAGTTTTATGACCACATGTTTGTTATAAAGTAGAATAAACGCCTGTTAGCTAAATATAAAAACAAAACAAAAAACGTGGGGTTAATTTTAAACTCTGCGCTTTAATTTTAGCTGACCGTCAGTCAGTCAGTAATAAGAAAACAGTAACGTTACATACTAACGTTAACTTACTCACATAACGACCATATTAACCTGGCAAACTCACTCAGTATGGAAGAAGTTTGTTCTGGAGAAATGACACGCCGAAACGCTTCCGGTGGTGGACAGGTGCTTATGTTTATCAGCTTTATTTTTGATAGCTAGATAACATCCTGTATAACTGCGATATTCTCTTTCTCTACAAATAAATTGGGAGTAAAACAAGTTTCAAATTTAAGGTAAATGTATTTTCTTTTTACTTTGTTTGCACGTGCAACGAGATTTAACGAAAGCTACCTAACTTGCTAGCTAGTTTTCAAACAGGCGCAATGAAGCCATCGTCGTCACCATAGCAACTGCAGAGCTCGTAACAAGTTAACCAATTAGCTCGTAAAACGTCACTCCGTATTCAACACATGACTGCAACCCTCTGTCTATGACTGCAACATGTCGCTGGTCATACAAGAAACACTTCAGTGCGCCTTTACAATGTGCATCAGAAAACGTCATGCATTTCACGATAATCAACGCGATATAAAAATGTCAGAAAGAAACCTAAGCTGCCTTGCCATGGACGGTATAACAAGTAGTATAATAATAGCCTAATAAACATCACATGTAGGATATTTTAAAAATCAAATGCAATATGTTGTTAACATTAACAACAACAAAAAAGTAATCCACTTAGGTATAATTTACGATAAAAATAGCCTATTATATTTAAGGCAAATATGTATAATGTTATGTTAAAAATATATAGGCTAACAAATAGTACATAGTTTAATATCTCAAATGAATTGGTTTTAATAGTTGATTTTAAATGTGCAATAGAAATGTGATCTGACTGACTTGTGTATGGATACTGATAGAAATATAAATATTTTTATTTCTCTATAAAACAACAACAACAACTTACAAATAAGAAGGGATTCTAAATATTTGCCCATGTGTTTGACACAATTTTTATCTACAACTAAAGATTTCTAATTTTGCAGTTTGGTTTATAGGTTATATATTGTATTTGCATTGCTAATTATGTGTGTGTGTTTTTTTTTTTATAAAATGGTGTTCAATTGTTTATTTTGTAATAAAGATGATTTCACTTTCATGAAATTATAGAGAGCAAAAAAATAAAAAATAAAAATGGTACTTTTTCTATTACAGACAATATGATGCTTCATGTTCACCACAAAAGATGACATTATAATTTCACCCTCTTGATACGGTCTTTCTTCTCGCTCGCCGAACAGTGTTTGTGAGTGTGTGTACATGTTTTTCTATCCTGGTGGTGGGGACTGAATGCACACAGAATCATGGGGACTTTTTTTTAGAAAATGTAAAAATGCAGAAAGTTTTCTGTGATGGGTAGTAAATATACAGTTTGTACAGTATAAAAACCATTACGTCTATTGAGAGTCCCCACAAAGATAGCGAACTATGTGTGTGTGTCTCTCTCTCGGTGTGTGTGTGTGATCGTCTCTTCCCACGCACCCTCCCCCGCCTCTCCGCTCAAAAAAATGTGAAACCAAATCCGAGCAGCAGGTCACAGAGCCTAGTTATTTTAAAACCAATACTCAGCTACCTCGACAGGACCATGGAAGTAACGCGGAACGGGCAGTTTAGAGAAACAATCGTCGCCTTGAGAGATACAGAGTAAAATGAGGGAGCGCCACTACGCTGGTTTAATGTGTATTGTTGTTTGGCTGCTCGTGCGTCTCCAATGTCTCTGCCCGTAGTTCTGCCTGGATCTTGTTGTCGTTTATCAGGGGCTGCTCTGGCCCATCAGTTCGCTAACGCCTCTTACAGAAGTCGCAGCCGCTGTGTGTCCGCTCTCCCGGCCCGTATGTCTGGATCGCAGACGCGGATCACCCCGGCGCTGCTGCCCGCTCGCCCTCTGCTCTCCCTCGGCTTGCTGCAGCTGGTTCTCGGCTGCTCCATGGTGGCGCTCTCTTTCGGGGCTCTGTCCCTTAGCAACTCGCCCCCTATTAGAAACTCCTGTCCGTTTTGGGCCGGCTCTTCTGTGAGTATTAGATTACTGGCCATAATCAGAGGGTCTTGTTTTTATTTTACACCACATAGTCTAAGCATGCTACAGTACAGAAATTAAAATGTTTGCCTGATTATGTCACTGTGTTTTTCTACAGCTTTTAATTGATTCATTACAAACGAACAGGTATAACTAAGGAAGTTTTATTGCGGTCTAATGTGTTTCCAATGTAGTCTGATACAGAAACTTGGTGCTACACTTTTAGTTCAGCCTATGCTATATGAACACATCAGACACTGTCAATAATTCACTATGATGAAAGATCTGATCTATTAATGTTGTAAATTAGTTATTAGTTAGACTTAACGAATTGGCCACTAATGTGCAGTTGTTGCCTCAAGGAATCTGTCCATTACTTTTATTGGTGTAACCTTATGGCTTATTCAGTTACATGAAATAATAATTTACATCCAATCAAATTAAACGTTACACTTTATTTTAAGGTGTCATTGTTACGGTGTAGGGTTTGGTTCAGGGTTAGTTGCATGTAGTTATGCATAATTTACTCTTATTAGCTACTATGTAAGTACATGTAACATATGTAAAAAGAACACTGTAAAATAAAGTGTTACCAAATTAAATTATTTTTAAATATATTATAAATAATAAATACTAATAATTTAACTGGAATTTCTTCTTAAGTTTTCAGATCTTTAGAAGCCAGTGCCAAGGTTTCCCCTCAAAAGTGCAAATTACAATATTATTTCCCACAAATGGTTTACATTTGTGGTCATTGGCAGGAGCAGAGTGAACTCGTCAGTGAAGTCATGGTTGAGTGTGAATCTCTTTTACTGCTTAACACTCTATAGTGAGATACTGTTTTTAAGTAAAGCTTCCATATTATGCATACCACACACTTAAAAAAAAACAACTTATTTTTGGCATGTAAACACCAGTTAAATAACAAGATCTAATGTTTGCTTATTTTTACGTTTGAATTTGAAATTCATTATTGATGAAGAAAATCAAGAAAATGTGACTCTTAAAAACTCAAGTAAAAAAATCTGAAATAATTGTGTAATTTACTAACGATGTAAATAAAGATATTATAACAATGCTGAAATCACTGTCAAGTTGATTGTCTTATTAAATAATATATTCATTATTAAATAATGTTTTTATAAGTTACCTGACAAAACATTATACACTTAACAATGGAGTAAACTACTTTTTGATTATGAATGAAAAGAAATGAGCTAGACACAGGAACCGCTCAGCTGAAATGGCAGTCCCACATCATTCAGTGTAATCGACAGGAAGTGGCAGGGTTAGAGGAAACGCAAGGGACAATAGTATTTGAGTGAGGCTGCCGGCTAACCCCACACTGAGTGAGATGAGTCATTGAAATGGGTTTTAAAAGTGCTGAAGGCCCTTTTGAGAGTGTACAGCATGTGATAATGGGTTCATTATCAGTTAACCTGTCTGTGAGTGTTTGCCTCTTCACTGATAGTACTGTTTGTTTTCTGCAGGTCATCCTCTCTGGGATTATAGGACTAACCACATGGAAACGGCCAATGCTACTATTGGTATGTGTGTTTTGCCAATCTAAGACTGACGGTATTTAAGGCGGCAGTTTTTGTGTTCCCTTTTGAATAGGCAGATACATTTATTTTAACTTGTGGTTATAGTGATGTTTACTACACAGAATTAATTCTGTATTGATCTGAATATGTTTTCAGGGTTAATCCTCTGTATGCCCATGTCCTTATGTTAAAGGGAGTTGTTAGGCCCTTAAATGACTCCTTAAAGTGGATCTTTGCACTCCCGACATTCAGTTAATTAAGTCTCAAGCCGACCATCAGCATCTTCCTGTTGCCATTCATACACACTACTGTTAAAAAGTTTAGGGTCAGTAAGATTTTTGGATGCATTAAATGCTGTTCTTTTGAACGTTCTATATGATATAATAAGACATGTTTGGTGGAGCAGCAATTCAGCATATTAGAATGATATCTGAAGGATCATGTGACACTAAAGACTGGAGTAATGATGCTGAAAAGCATCTTTGCCATCACAGGAATAAATTATATTTTAAAATACAATATATTAATATAGTAAACAGTTATTTTAAATTATAATAATATTTCACAAATTGTTTTCTTGTATTTATCGATCAATTAAATGCAGCGATGGTGAGCATGAGACTTCTTTCAAAAACATTTAAAAAAATCTCACTGATCCCAAACTTGTGAAAGCTGGTGCAAGTATCATTTTCTAAATCCAGATTTGGGCAGTAATATTATATTTGTCAAATAAAATGACTGACTGGTGTTAATCTTTTTCTGTCTCTCACACAGGTAAATCTGTTTGTATTGCTGTCAGTGGTCTGTATCCTGCTAAACCTGGCTGGGTTCATCCTCTGCTGTCAGGGGGCCCAGCTGGTCTCCAGTACCATTAACTGCCAGCTGGTGAGGAATCTGTGCACTTGGAAATGTGCTGTGCTTGAGATAATAACATTACAATGTCAAATGACTCATGTATTGATGATTGTATTCAAGGACCTAGATGCAAAATATAAACATAATCACAAATTGAAGTGGGGTAACACTTAAGATACATTATTAGGGCAACACAAACTACATAAACTAATAAATAACAATCGTTGTAGTGTTACAGCAAAGAGGAATTAGTGTACTAAGCCTGCAACATTTGTGTTACAGACATGAAAGATAACTCAAATTGTGCAGAAAATCAGTATTCTGACTGATATAAGAGAGACTTGTGGCTAGGCTTCTTTTTTTTTACTTAGACCAATTACATATTTGTAAACAACTACATAGCAACCACATAGAACACCCTGGCAACCTCATTGCAAACACCCAGAACACATTATGGGAAAAAAGCACATCTGTACAGTCCTGATTCAGACCATACATCTGTCATCTGTACCATGCGTATAGGACTGAAGTTTGTCCAAGTCAAAGAGAGCCCTGAAATTGAGAGTCAAAGCAGGTTCCAGCTTTCCTTGGATTTGAATTAGGTTTTGGGCTGCTGTCATTTCCACGATAGGAAAGCTGTTCTTTTATCATTTCCACTTGTCATGAAAATGTCCCTGCCATATTAGTGAGCTCATATCTTTGAGCTGTTATCGCATGCATTGCCAGACCGCTCAAAAGACTGTCAAATGCAGACAAGCGCCTGAAAACTTCACCCTCAGTCTCCTACTTTGAATCCAAGCAGTTCTTTGAGTATGACTATATTATGTCATCAGACATCAATGAGAAACTAACATAATAAATGTGTTTCTGTGTTTCAGAGTGAGCAGGGCGATCTCTGTTACTGTTGTGCAGAAACACCGAGCACTCAGTGCAAAGAGGACAAGTTGATTAAGATCTACGCAGGTCATGCATGTGGCACAATGAGAATCCTGCTCAAGGTGTGTGTTCATCTTTGTAAATGATTTTTAAGTATTAAAATATGATTACACTACTACTTGGTTAATAGACAGACAGACAGACAGATGAATAGATAGAGAGACAGACAGACAGACAGACAGACAGATGAATAGACAGACAGACAGACAGATGAATAGACAAACAGACAGATGAATAGACAGACAGATGAATAGACAGACAGACAGACAGACAGACAGACAGATGAATAGACAGACAGACAGACAGACAGACCGACAGACAGATGAATAGACAGACAGACAGACAGACAGATGAATAGACAGACAGACAGACAGACAGACAGATGAATAGACAGACAGACAGACAGATGAATAGACAGACAGACAGACAGACAGATGAATAGACAGACAGACAGATGAATAGACAGACAGACAGACAGACAGACAGACAGACAGACAGACAGACAGATGAATAGACAGACAGACAGATGAATAGACAGATGAATAGACAGACAGACAGACAGACAGACAGACAGACAGACAGACAGACAGACAGATGAATAGACAGACAGATGAATAGACAGACAGACAGACAGACAGACAGACAGATGAATAGACAGACAGACAGACAGATGAATAGACAGACAGACAGACAGATGAATAGACAGACAGACAGACAGACAAACAGATGAATAGACAGACAGACAGATGAATAGACAGACAGACAGACAGACAGACAGACAGATGAATAGACAGACAGACAGATGAATAGACAGACAGACAGACAGACAGACAGACAGACAGACAGACAGACAGACAGATAGATGAATAGACAGACAGACAGACAGACAGATGAATAGACAGACAGACAGACAGATGAATAGACAGACAGACAGACAGACAGACAGATGAATAGACAGACAGACAGACAGATGAATAGACAGACAGATGAATAGACAGACAGACAGACAGACAGACAGACAGACAGACAGATGAATAGACAGACAGACAGACAGACAGATGAATAGACAGACAGACAGACAGACAGACAGATGAATAGACAGACAGACAGACAGATGAATAGACAGACAGACAGACAGACAGATGAATAGACAGACAGACAGATGAATAGACAGACAGACAGACAGACAGACAGACAGACAGACAGATGAATAGACAGACAGACAGATGAATAGACAGATGAATAGACAGACAGACAGACAGACAGACAGACAGACAGACAGACAGACAGATGAATAGACAGACAGATGAATAGACAGACAGACAGACAGACAGACAGATGAATAGACAGACAGACAGACAGATGAATAGACAGACAGACAGACAGACAAACAGATGAATAGACAGACAGACAGATGAATAGACAGACAGACAGACAGACAGACAGATGAATAGACAGACAGACAGATGAATAGACAGACAGACAGACAGACAGACAGACAGACAGACAGACAGACAGATGAATAGACAGACAGACAGACAGACAGATGAATAGACAGACAGACAGACAGATGAATAGACAGACAGACAGACAGACAGACAGATGAATAGACAGACAGACAGACAGATGAATAGACAGACAGACAGACAGACAGACAGACAGACAGATGAATAGACAGACAGACAGACAGACAGATGAATAGACAGACAGACAGACAGATGAATAGACAGACAGATGAATAGACAGACAGTCAGACAGACAGATGAATAGACAGACAGACAGATGAATAGACAGACAGATGAATAGACAGACAGTCAGACAGACAGATGAATAGACAGACAGACAGACAGATGAATAGACAGACAGACAGACAGACAGACAGATGAATAGACAGACAGACAGACAGATGAATAGACAGACAGATGAATAGACAGACAGTCAGACAGACAGACAGACAGACAGACAGACAGACAGATGAATAGACAGACAGACAGACAGATGAATAGACAGACAGACAGACAGACAGACAGACAGACAGATGAATAGACAGACAGACAGACAGACATATATATGAATAGACAGACAGACAGATGAATAGATAGATGATCTTGACCATGCCTACATGCCTAAATGCATTGAGTTGCTGCCATGTAATTGGCTGATTAGATTAGATATGTGTTAACAAGAAGTAGAACGGGTGTACCTAAAAAGTGTCCGGTGTGTGTAGATAGAAGACAGATATAAGAGACGTCAAACAGGCATATAGGAAATCATTTATTTGGGAAATGGGAAATATGTAGTTTGGTATAATTAGGTCAGGTTAGGAAAAAAATTTGCCACGACAGACCGATGAAAATGAAGTTTTCCAGAGAGCCGTGCACAGTAGATTCGGATGTCACAGAGTTTTCTCTCTTCCAGAAAGTGCTCTTTGCATTGTGTGCGCTGAATGCTTTGGCCACAGCTGTGTGTCTGGTTGCTGCTGCGCTCAGATATCTCCAGATCTTCTCAACCAGACAGCCCTGCATGGTGAGATAAATCATATTACAGAAAATATATTTAAAAAAAGAAGAAGAAGTATATTACAATAATTTAATTCTTGGTCAGTGTGTGTGGCATAGATTATTAAGACTGTTTAGACATGTTGTGTCAGATATTTCTAAGCCCTGGTCATGTGATTATGATGGTCTTTGGCAGGAAGAGGCCAGGCCTGTCCCAGAGGAAGGGGATGAGCAGACTCATCTTCCTGACCCAGACGAATTTGTAGCCCCCGCACCTCCTCCTTCATACTTCTCCACCTTCTACTCTTACACTCCTCGTCTGGCTCGGAGGTAAAATATGATTTCATTGAATTATTATTACTGAATCAACCTGACTGTATTTGGTTTATTTTTTAATGACACAGAAATGAATCTGTACTTTTTGTTTGATGAATTATACTACTTTTATTTAAAATGAAACGAAATAAAACGTAAACGTTTGGAATAATCATAATTAAATATAAAACACATAATATATCATTCAAGTGTTTGGTAAGATTTATAATCTCCTTGAAAGAAGTCTCTTATCCTCAATGAATCAATCTTAGGTGACAAATGCACTACTATTCAAAAGTTAGTTAAAAAAAAATTTGAATAAAGTTTTTTACGTTCTGCATTTTGAAAAAAAGTACTTGATAGTTGATAGTTTTTACTTGATTGTAAAAACTGTAATTTTGTGAAATATTATTACAATTTCAAATAACTGTTTTCTGTTTTAATTTATATCATTTTAAAAAGTAATTTATTCCTGTGATGTCAAAGCTGAATTTTCATCATCATTGCTAGTTTTCAGTGTCGCACGATCCTTCAGAAATCATTCTATGCTCAAGAAACATTTTTATTATTATCAATGTTGAAAACAGTTGTGCTGCTTGCTTATAATATTTTGTGGAAAGCCCTTTTTCAGGATTCTTTCATGAATAGAAAGTTCAAAAGAACAGCATTTATTTAAAATATTATAAAAATATAAAGTTTTGTAACATTATTATAAATATTTTTACTGTCTCTTGAGCAATTTAATGTGTCCTTGCTGAATATTAATTGCATTCAATAAACTTTTAAACGGTAATGTGTGTATATGTAAACTAATCGGGTGAAATATATATTAAGGTAACATCTGCATAATTTTCACATCTTTCAAGCATCCCATTATCCAGCTGAACAGCTAGTGTCACACACACACACACACACACACACACACACACACACACACTCGCACTTTGATCTTGAATTCTTAACCAAAAATACAGCAGGATTTATCAGATTTGTGAGTGGGTGGCTCAGTGTTTGGCAGGCAACCAAAATATTTTGGCAACCTAAAACAGGATTAAAGTTTGTGTGTGGGAAAGCATGATATACTCCTGTTTCATTGGATGTCCTGATCAAACACTAATGAGTGCATATCTTCAATGTTTACTGTCGTTTAATTTTCTCATGGCTTGTTTACAGTGTAAATGTGTGTGTTTTGACAGGATGTTTGGTGACGGTATGATTCCTCTTCCTCATATATACGGTGCCAGAATAAAAGGAGTGGAGGTGTTCTGTCCTCTAGACCCTCCTCCACCTTATGAAGCTGTTGCACCGCAGCCAGCAGCTCAGGTACTGATTCATATAGTGATCATATGCCATCTGCTATCGCATAATCATCTCTGTGATGAAAGTCAAAAGGCAGTTTGCATTTACAGCATTTATTCATGATCGCATTTCAACTCAGTTTGTGAAGTAGACCTTACGACCTCATTGCAGAAAACATGGCACCGTGTCCTGGTCCGGCAGGCTTACATTGGCAACAGCTCAATCAAATACAGTCCTTGTCCCCGCTCACTGACCTTCTGTATTTATATCAGGCCCAGAATACTGAGGTGCAAATGACCGATCTGACCGAGGTCCTCACAGAGAGTGCAGAGACGGAGACGCCCAGTGATGGTATGAACTTGTTGTATTTTTGCATATAGACCTGTTGAGAGGAGCAGTATAGATAAACATTGACACTACAGACTTAAAGGGATAGTTCACCCAAAAATGAAAATTACCCTATGATTTACTCGCCCTCAAGTCATCCTAGGTGTATTTGACTATCTTCTTTCAGACAAACACAATCAAAGTTATATAAAAAAATGTCCTGGCTCTTCCAAGTTTTATAGTGGCAGTGAATGGCTGTTTCTGGTTTGAAATCCATAAAGTGCATCCATCCATCATAAAATTTATTTTACTTTATAAAGTTTTAAATATGAATATTTTTCTTACACAAACACATCGCTTCACTTCAGAAGGCCTTTATTAACTCCCTCATAGCCGCGTGGATTACTTTTATGATGGATGGATGCACTTTTATGGACATCAAAACAGAAACAGCCATTCACTGCCATTATAAAGCTTGAAAAAGCCACTACATTTTTTAAATATATCTCTCTGATTGTATTCGTCTGAAATAAAAATGTCATTCACACCTAGGATGACTTGAGGGTGAGTAAATCATGGGCTAATTAAAATTTTTGGGTGAACTACCACACCAAGGACGATAACTATAACAATAATGTTAAAACATAGTTCTAAAAAAAATTCTAAATGTAAAATAATAGCAGAGTCCACACCACAACTATAACGATAATGGGACAGAGAAACTATCATTTTTCCAGCTGATGAATGATAAAAACATTGACAGCCAATCAGAATCCATCCTGAGCATTTAAAGCGACAGACAAAAAACAAGGCACTAATATAGTTAATTATAGTTATCGTTCATGGTGTGAACGGGCTTTTACAGTTGTTTATGAACATTAAACCATGGCAGGTGAAAGTATTTTAACATAGAATAAAAGACAGTTCACCTTTTAAAACATTGCAAGTTAGGTAATGGTGTTATAATCAACGAATAGAAAATTCCCTTTTGGAAATCTGGAGCTGCTAGGTGAAGGTGTTATTGATACCGCTTCTATGAATCCAGTGCCTCTGGTACTCTATATTTAATCAAGATGCTCACAGCGTATCACAGTACCAGGCCATAATTATGTCATCTGTGTATTAAAGGAAATGTATTTTAGTGGCGTCAGTTGTATGTCCAGTGTTCCTCGGTGAGGGATTTATTTGTCTTTTTATATCTGTCTGTATCCTTCAACACATTCAAAGATAGCACGACATGTTTTTAATGATCCTCCACAGGTTACTATTCAGACAGGGGCCACTTTTCAAAATGTTCTAATTTCACACAATTTTTTTATCAGCATAACAATTTGAAACGGAATTGAATTGAAAAATGAAGATGAATTTTGTTTAATGACAGCAGAACTTGAACTGTATGACCCTCACATGTTTGTCATTTCCAGATTTAAAAGGGAATTTCTAAAAAGAAATTAATTTTTTATTCAGCAAGGATGACCAAAAGTGATTTTTATTTCAAATAAATGCTGAATGCTTTCAATTCATCAATTCTGATTCATCATGTGACTTAAGACTGGAGTAAAATCAGCTTTACATCACAGGAATAAATTACATTTCATAATACATTTAAATAGAAAATAGAATTTTTAAATTGTAATATTTTTTCCACTATATTACAGTTTTTTTTTCTTTTTACTGTATTTTTAATCAAATAAATGCAGCCTTGGTGAGCATAAGAGACTTCTTTCAAAAAGATTAAGATGGATTGGTAGATTTGAGATTTTGTTATTTGTTATGAAGTCACATGATGTTACATCTCTTGACTTAGACAGCACAACTCTTAAAATGGTCTCTGGTAGACTTTATAGACTAGGTTTGTTTTGGCCAGATTCCTCTTTTGATGGATTTGACCAAGCAGTTGCTGACACAGGACAGACATAAATAGACTAGAAAAAACAAGAAAGACTTCAGAACAAATGATGTTTACTTTTTTTATGTAGTTTGTTTGCATGTTTTATTCAGACCGGAGCTGTCAGACGGCCACATTGAGCCCCACCCCCCCGACAGAGTCCTCACAGCCTCACAGCACAGTCTCCAACAGCAGAAAACCCCACAGACCTCGCCTCCGCAGGTCCAACAGCGACCCCGTCCTGCTAGACCTCACCGCCAAAGGTAAGGGAAGCAATCCTCAAAATGGTCTGGTTGGTCAATTGCGACAGTCTAGTCAAGTCAAGTCAAGTCACCTTTATTTATATAGCGCTTTTTACAATACAGATTGTATCAAAGCAGCTTCACAGTGATAACATGAAAATAACACAACAAAGTTTGTTTCTAAAAGAAAATTGCATCATCGTCCACCTTAAGTAAGGCAGATCAATAATATTGTTGAATAATAAATATTCCCAACAAAGCCAAAATCCAAGGCAAACAGTGGCAATGAACCAAAACTCCATCAGGTGACAGAAAGGAGAAACAAACCTTGGGAGAACCCAGGCTCTGTCGGGGGCAAGTTCTCCTCTGGCCAACGAGCGAACAGTGTATGATTATGATTCAGGCAACATTACAGTCTGATATATATATACTGTAGTCAACATTTGAAGTGGATCAAAACCTTTCATCAAAGTTATACATGAATTTTGAACAATACCCGTTCTTGTCATAGGACAACTTTAATTAACTTTTTTGATCCACTTCAAATGTTGACTACTGTATATATGTGACCCTGGACAAAACCAGTGACATGGGTAATTTTTTTTTCAAATTGAGATTTATACATCATATATAGGACAATATTTGTCCGAGATTCAACTATTTGAAAATCTGGAATCTGAGGGTGTAAAAAATCGAAACATTGTGAAAATCTCCTTTAAAGTTGTCCATTTATGTTCACGATTAAAGGCGATTTTCTCAATGTTTAGATTTTTTTTTTCACACACTCAGATTCCAGATTTTCAAATAGTTGTATTTCGGCCAAATATTGTCCTATCCTAACATACATCAATAGAAAGCTTATTTATTAAGATTATGTATAGATCTCAATTTTAAAAAAATTACCCATGTGACTGGATTTGTGGTCCAGGGTCACATATAATATATTTTCCCTAAGCAAAATTCGATATCAAAAACAAGATATTAAAACTTCAGATATTTTATTTTATTTTATTTTATTTTATTTTATTTTATTTTATTTTATTTTATTTTATTTTATTTTATTTTATTTTATTTTATTTTATTTTATTTTATTTTATTTTATTTTATTTTATACGTTCTTGTCCGGGTGCTATGTTCTTGTAGCGTACAAGCAGATTTGTCTTGTTTTAAGCCTAAATCTACATAAAAATATTTTTCCATAAAAGGTCGAAGAGCAGACACTGACACAATTCTTTATAATTAGTTTGTGAACACTGGCTTCTCTCCAATTACAGATGGAGGTTTCTTTTTACTTGGTGTGTGTATCCAAGGCAGAGCACTGGTCTGATAGTAAATCTAGAGGAACTATACCTGTCAGTGGTTTACTTTAAGCCCTTTTTTAAATATAGGACTCTCAGTGTTACTGATGAGGGGGAGCAGAGGGAGATTACATACACGGCCATAACTTGACTTCTCCATTTCTTCAAGTTTCTTCTTCAAGAAATCTATCACACACACAAGTGGAAACTACTCGTATGTCTATCTGATGAAGGATTAACGGTTTATGAAGTGTTTATGCTTTGTCCCTGTACAACTGAAAACTGAAACTGGTCTTGGCCATTATACCAACACCAACTGGCTTAGATGGATACATTTCTGTTTAACTTGGCCAAATAGAGCGGTTCAGTTTCTTTTCCTATGATTTTTACTTAGATTTTTGAGCCATGGGCTCACTTAGTGATTTTGAATGTGTTTTTGAAATAGCAGTTTATTCTTTATTTAGTTTATGAGTACAGAATAGCCTGTGGCTACTTCAAATGACTTGAAGAGACGTTGATGCTTTGTCCTACTACTGAAATCACACATACAGGTATTCTCAGCTTAAATGTGAATGTTCAGGATTCCCTGTGCTTTCAGGCAAAATAAAAGCTTGATGGTTTAATGTTTGAAAATTACGATGAATATTAGTATTTTAATGATTATATTTCTTAAGGCGAGACACTACAGACAAAAACTGTTTTTTCATGCATCTGTCAATTTTGAAATTTTGGGCTTTTTGGCTTTTAATAAAGTGTTTTGTCAGACTAGTGGAAAGAAAACATCCAAAATATACTTTTAACTGTATCTTTTAGAGCACTTTATCTATTTGCGTCTGTAGATTTCAATTACATTATATATATTTAAAGGCCGTTTTCTCAAAATGATGTTTTCCTCCTATACTGAGCCTGAAATCTCTACTTCAGTAGCACTTACATACACCAAACCTGACAGTTTATTCTTATCTTTATTCTAAAGGTTTTTACAGAGGGGTTTGTTCATATATACTTTTCCTTATTCCTAAACAAAAATATTTATTTTTGGCTGTTGACAGTATTTTCTGAGTGATAAATAGAGATATCCAAAATCCCCTCTGTAAAAACCTTTGGCTCTAATATATCCAAAAAATTAAACAAGTATTTTGAACCTGACTTCATCCAATGTTCAGATTTTTGTTATAGACATTTATGCAAATTAGTGTATATTTATTAATGCATGATTAACATAACATTTCGGAAAACATGTAATCATTTTTTGTGTGCAATTATTAATGTAATCAATCAACTTGTGAAGTATGGTGATATCTATTATATATATTTTTACCCTATTCACCATGGGTGTTTTTCTGTAAATACTCAAATGTATTATTTTACAGGGAAATATTACAATAGCAATATTTTTTTTATTTTTATTGAATAATAATAAACAATATTAAATAATTAGTTACATGAATGTAAATATGAATCTAATTGTAACATACATCATAATAATATATATATATTGATGATAACAATAATTTCCACCCTCAAATTGTACAGCTCTGCTTGAAAGCATTGTGTGCTTTAAAAAAGTCAAATGAGTTTTCATCTCAATTTTACAAATATTTGTCAAAAACATGCAGGGGTAAATATGTCATTGTGATATTGGTTTCTCTCCCCCTCTCTCATAGTAATGAGTTGTGAAGCCGCTACACAGACAGAATTAGGCCCGGCGTCAGCGACAGGAACAGAGCATGGGGCGGTGACGCTACGACGGGGCCGTGGCAAACGGAAGCCTCGTCCCAACTCCATGGTGGACTACCAGAACTACAGAGACACAAAACTGCTGGTGGCACGTTTTCTGGAGCAGTCCTCATGCAGCTTGACCCCTGAGGTACAGGAGCTGGTCAACAGCATCAAAACCGTGCTGCGCTCTGATGAGGAACACATGGAGGAGGCCGTCCGCTGTGCCAGCTTCATCGACCAGGCAAGACACAAAAAAACGCATAGAATTGCGTATTGCTTAGAGCAGGGGATACCAAAATTTTCCACGACAAGGCCCTCCAAATACCACTAGGTTCTGGCCAAGGCTCCCCTTTTGCAGGATGTGTTATTGAACCCATCGACAATACTACGGCAAATGTAGAAATAAATAAATAAAACATCTGTGAACATCAGATGGTGTTTGATACCAGCCAAATCAGGAATATTATAGAGATGCACCGATTACAATTTTCTAGGCCGATTCCAATTTTTCATTGAGTTTGAGCTGCCTAATTTTTCTAACCACTTTACAGCACACACAAATATTTGTTTTCTATATATATATTTTTTTAAATAAAACATCATATACTTTTACCCAAACTGAATAATAAAAACAAGTTTAAATGCGTACATTTTCAATAAATAGTCTTCATTTTCTTTTCTGACATGGCCTACTCCAGTTCTTGTTAAAACACACTAGACATGCAAATAATGTGCATTTTAGGCACTTTTTGTGTGAAATCATATTTATTTTGTCCATCAAAAGTGTGCTTTCACTTTAATTGAGCGTGAGCAGCGCACCGAAACCCGCGCTACTCCTGCTCACGGTGTGAATGCACTCTATGACTAACGGAAAAAATATATGCCGCTCGCGCTTGCGGTCTGAAACGGCCGCAATTCAAGAGGTTTCCTACATGTGCGTTCTGTGTACACGTGTCATGCTGATGTTGCGCGATGTTAATCATGCGGCACCCGAGTGCATTTGACCGGCATAAAATCGGCATATGTCAGGTCGCCAAATCGGATAGTTGCTGGTCCCCATTGACTTCCATAGTAGGTAAGAAAAATACTATGGAAGTCACTGGGGACCAGCAACTGTTTGGTTACCCACATTCTTCAAAATATCTTCTTTTGTGTTCAGCACAAGAAAGACATTAATACAGGTTTGAAACAACATTAGAGGGAGTAAATAATGACAGAATTTAAATTTTTGGGTGAACTATCCCTTTAAAAGACCTTTTACTTGCTAAGAAAGTTCAATCTGACGACAGAAGGCACAAAGTAGATTTTGTACAACAGGTTTTTCAGCAATGTTTTGATCATTAGAAATGAGCATATCTTATATAATACAGTTGGTTTTATGAGATGAATATCCCATTCAGACATTTTTGTTCCTATAATTTCCTGTTCTCTCAGAAATAATTTTCATGAATGTTTCCAGGCCATCACAGTTTCAGAGGTTGCACCAGCTCAACCGGCGCAGACGCAGACGCTGCCGCTGCGCAGACGTCCGGGCGTCCTTCACCTGCGCAGCTGTGGCGATCTCAGCTCCTTCACCTGCGCAGAGTTGCACACAGGCACCCGTTCTCGGACTAATTCCAGGATGAGTTCTCGGGCAGGATCCCGCCGCCTGGAACAGGAACGCCCACACAGCCTTATAGGAGTCTTCCGAGAAACTGTCCTCTGAGCGACGTCTCAAACGGACCGGATATGCGTGAAAAGCGGGGAAACCGACTCTGTCCCGGTCGGGTGAAGGTATAGTGAACACCACAACGTGACGGAAGCTAAGCTTTGTATAGAGTACTGATGATTTCACTTCATTTTCTGTTTTTTGTTAACAGTGTGTAATACTGAATATTATTCATTTTTAATTTTACAGTTGGAATTCCAGCTGTTGCTTGTTTTTATTTTTTTCCACATGATTATAATAAAACACTGGCGAAAAAAACAATGTTTATTTACCAAATGTCCATGTTCCTTATTTAAAAATGATTTAAAAATGGACTATGTGAAAAATACAATAATCATTATAATAAGAGAAACATTCAAATAGTATGGCTATATTTAGCTTATGTGATGTGGAGATTTACTCAATGCTGATTAAATCAGCATATCGTGAGGTAGAGAATGAATTTGAAACTTTTTTTAAATGTTATTTTTATTTGACCATTCTGAACAATATTATTTCGGTCATACTTTAGTTTAGGGTTCAGTTCTCACTATTAACTATGACTTTTGCCTCAGTAAACTCCTAATTACTGCTTATTAATAGTTATTAAGGTAGTTAAGTTCAGGTATTGGGTATGATTAAGGGATGTAAAATATGATCATGCAGAATAAGGCATTAATATGTGCTTTATAAGTACTAATAAACAGCCAATATCCTAGCAATATGCATGCTAATAAGAAACACGTATTAACACTCTCACTAGTTTATAGTGAGAATTGGACCATAAACTAAAGTGTAATGAGATGTTCTCAAAGATATATTGTGCATTATTACTGAATATGAGGAGGCTCATCTGAATTGTATGGGTGAAACATGCTATCCAAATGCCTCCTGAATTAAACGTGGTTTTAAAATCATCTGCCTTTTGTCTGGGTTTTTTATTCAATTGACATTACGTTACGGTTAGGATTTGGTTTAGGGTTAGTTACTTGTAATTATGCATAATTTACTGTTATTACTATATTGTTAGAACATGTAGTAGCGTGTAACTACGTCACCTTAAAGTAAAGTGTTACCTAAACTTCTCTAATTATGTGCTGCCGTTCATAAGTTTCGGGTCAGTAAGATTTTTCCTTACGGTGTCATTATTAGTTTAATTATACATTTAAGTACTAAATAATAATTTACTACATGTACTTACTATAGGGTTAGGATGAGGGTTTGGTTTAGGGTCAGTTGCATGTAATTATGCATAATTCAGTTATTACTATAGTGACTACATGTAACAATGACACTAAAATAAATACGTGTTTTTTATATAGTTTTACTCTGTAAGGATGCATTAAATAATCAAAAGTGACAGAAAAGAAATGTATAATGTTATACGAGTTTTATATTTCAAATAAATGACGTACTATACATTAAAGAATCCTAAAACTACTTTCATAAAAATGTTAAGCAGCACAACTGTTTTCAATATTGATAATAATAAGAGATGTTTCTTGAGCATCAAATCAGCATATTAGAATGATTTCTGAAGAATTGAGTGAGTAATGATGCTGAAAATTCACCTTTGCCTTCACAGGAATAAATTACATTTTCAAATATATTAAAAGAGAAAACAGTTCTGTTAAATTGTAAGAATATTTCACAATATTACTGTATTTTTTTTTATCAAATAAATGCAGCCTCGGTGAGCATAAGAACAGGAAAAAAAACCTTACCGACCCCAAACTTTTGACCAGTAGTGTGTATTTGAGCACATTACACAGCACATTGTCTCTTATTCGGGGAAAATACACAACAGCTACCGTTTTTGGGTGATGATGACCAGTAACTGAAAACCATGCTGACCGTGTGTGAGATGAAAGAGACATTCTAGTAATATACGCTCTCAGTAGTTGGTTTAATAGTGTAAATACTGTTACAAACATTCCTGCTATGGTAAAGGAATGCGTCTAAATAGTTCAATCACAGAGAAGCTAGCAAATAAATAAACTTTGCTATTGCTTTACAGAAAGTGTGTTTTTTACTTTTAGACAGTGACAAACATATAATTGTAATTACATTCAGAGCAAGTGCATTATAAATACTAATCAAACCCACAGTTTCTTTTCTACTTCAGTACGAGTCTTGAGGTGGGAATCCGTCCAATACTCTGCAAATCCAGGGTTACATATCACGTACACTGATATTTCATACCTGGTGTCATTAATAACACATTAAGCCACTTGTTTTTGCTTCTCCGTTACTAAATAAATTCAATCCATCCCTTATTAAAGCTTGTACATTATTCTGAGGCGGACACAGAATGTCTTGTACTGTATAGTGCAGAAGTCTGGGACACTAGGTTGATGCGTTAATATTACAGCTTTAAAAAAAACCGTAACCGTCTAAACTGTCACCGTTTCATTTCAGCGTAAAACTGGACAACATGTTTTTACAATAAATATGGGAAGATGCTATGGTGGTAGGTAGCAGACCAATTACATTATTATGGCAAAAGGTAGTGTTATTCAGCCTGCGGATTTCAATCATGACGTGACGATGCCCCTTCAAAATAAAATATTAAATAGTAGCACACTGGTGTCAAAGACTTTTGCAGTTTACTTTTCTTAATGTACACATGGTATATATTCATTGGATATACTGTATATATTATGTAAATAAATATAATATTATATATATATATATATGAAAGTGTCTAGCTGGTTTTATTTGATGATGATGAAGTCATTTGTAATCACACATCACACTCACTACAAGAATAAATAGCAATGCATACAAAGAGATCATGCTTCACACACACACACAAAAAAAATCAATAAAACATGAGGCCCTTCCTCTGTGTTAATGACTTTTGATTCAATTAGTAAAATAATACAGTGCTGATGAGGTCATATTGTGGGGTGAAATTCACATTTTAAGCAACAAGAAGTATCATTTCTTATCAGCGCCACGATTACATCTGAAAGAGCCAGAATGCCATCAAATACAGCCGTCGCAGAGCAATACGATTCCTCGCAATATTTCTAGTATCAATACAGATTCAACTGCAGAAATGTCATCAGATAGTGATGTAATCTACATTGCTGTAACAATCATTTGATGGTAAAAGATACCTTTGCGAATGCGTGAGTGTGTTCTCAAAAGAATTCCAGGCAACACGCAAGTACACTTAATGGTAAAATATGGGGAGAGTGGTTACAAAGCTTCTTCTAAGACATTTTCTGCTTGTTTTTTTCTTCAGATGCAAAATCACATATAGCGATATTTGCCAGCCTTCAGACAGTCTGTAGTAAGTAATAATGGAGATGTGCCAAAGCATGCCGAGGTTCTCGCACAGATGGTACTATAATGTTTGTCTGAGAGGACAAATCTCTGGAAACACGGTCAGTTTTCAATCGGTCCATGTTTGAGATGCTCTATACTAAAACAATATACTGGATACTGAGTCATACACACTTGCAAATCCAGCTCAAATGTACCAGATTGAAGCTCATTTCAGAATACAGTTCTGTTAAGACACATTCTGTTTTTGAGTGGAAACAAAAAACGCTAAGTGAAAAAGTAGCACACATGAATTAAACATTAAGACCGTAACGAAAAAAATCCATCTTGAAAATGTCAAAAAACTTTTTTTTTTCCAAGTATAAATGTTTAAAAGAAAATGCTACTAATATGGGCATATTTAATTTGCAATATTATTTCATGTACAGATGCTTAAGACAAAAAGGAAGGTTTTCTGTGCATAAAAATATGGAATGGATTCATTTACAAAAACAACAAAAAATATTGCACATCAATTAAATAAAAGAAAAAACAGTAAAACACAATGGTTAATTTTTAGGACACTTTCCCCTGACTGTAATATACCGCTATGTGTATGTTTATTTAAAGAGCTTGTCCAAAACGTGTCCCGTTCAAACAACATCAACTATTCTCAAATCTCCAAAATGCACCTCCATATATTTCCAAAACACTTTCTTTTCTTTCTTTTTTTCTTCAAAATATGGCATCATCATTCTGTAAGGCATTTCATCCACAATTTCTATGTGCTCTACTATATACTCCTACGTATACTAGACATTCCCATGAAGTAAAAAGCTCATCGTCATTTTGATAGGAACTGTGTTAAAAAAAAAAAAACACTTTTCACAGGACTCAATGGTTTGGTCCATTTCTAAGCAAACAGGATGCAGATTTGAATTTAAGTTAAAGAAATGTAAGTGTATTTCGTGTTTCGGTATCAATTACCTATAAATATAATCAAAGATGCAACATGTGAGCTATTTTTAGAAGCATTAAATAATATTAACAATGTTCGAAATGTATATATAACACATTACATCAAATAAATTAACTTTCATTTTATGGACCATAATTGAAAAACACTACATTTCCCAGAATGCTCTAGTTTACTTACAATATTATCCAGTCAAAAGATGTCACTTTTTTAAAAACGTTGCCAAAGTACATTTTGAGGTTAATTTAAATTAAGCTAAATAAGAATTTTGGTGGCTGTATTAATTTAAAATTTCCTCAGTTAAGAAAAATACAATATACATATGAGGAAATATATAGACATAAGTAGGCAAGCTAGTCAATAACTGCTTAATGTCTTTGAAATTGCAATTCAGTAAACGTATTTTCCCGCCGTTCCAATTCAAATTCAACAATCCTGTAAGTTGTGACCAATTCAAACTCCATTTCATGAATTAAAGTTAGTTACAGTTTGCTATTTTCAGACTAACAGCTGCCCTTAAAAATTAAAGTTGAATCTAAAACGCTTGATGACAGCCAAGCTCGAATAAATAACAGCAAAAAAAGAATGGTAAGGCAAACTCCTTTTTGTTTCTGGTTTCAATAGGACACCATTTCCTGTGATGGGGCTCTTTAAATATTTCTCACACGCTCTCTCTGCTTCGTTCCAGTGCACACAGAGAGGAACAACACAGCACAGCAACCTCACTCACAGCGACAGAAAAGAACAGATGAAGAGCTCAGGGGAGGCAGTGAAGTCATGGAGAGCCATGTTGAGCAGAGCTTCAGTGGATTCGATCACAGTCACCAGTCCACAGGCCTGACACTTTCACATCAAGATTAAGGTTATATCTGGTGACAACGGGACAGGAGGCTTGAGAAAGCGTTGTAGCTTTAGATGTAAACTGGTTGCTCCTGGGCTGTTAGCAAGCGGTACATGGCAGCCGGCATAGTCTTCATGTGAATCTGTTCAGAGTGGGGCGAAACGTGAGAGTCAGGTTCAAGTGACCGCAAAAAAAACATTTAGACACTCAAGCCAAACGTGAAAATATATAAGTGTGAACTAGTGGTGGGCGATATGACCAAACACTTGAAAATGGGAGTTTTTGTGAAAATGGTGATGTCATGCGCACGACACGAGTATTACGTGTTCAGTCTACAGGCGCGTAGTGTTTCTTTACAAAGTGACATCGCCAACTACTGGCCTGGCATGAATAATACATCAATTTTGGTCATTCCGCGGATCCATATGAACGGAGATCGTTTTCACCACGTTGTCGTCTGTATGTGAAAAGCGCAAAAGAAAAACTTTTCAGTTTTTAGTACGTTGTTGTTGTTGTAGAAGCGTACCCAAATTATTTTGACCCTTTCTGGTTGTCAAACATTAGTTATCATGATGAGCAACACCTGTGGTTCCTCTGATAGGACACCTGTGTGAACTTGAGGGAATTGACTTCATACCAAAATCACACTGGCACTGGTTGATTAAAAGTCATTGCAAAAATAACTTCTGAGAAAAGTGTCCAAAACCCTTTTTGGGCCACTGTTGATAGGCTGTGAGCTACATGAAACGGAGCTAAACCGGGTGCCAACTAGTTTCGTGATCATAATTTAAATAAATAGGGTCATTACCTCATTGGAGAATTAGTGATGTGAAAAATATTATGTTGTTAGGCAGGTGTGGAGCTCGATCGTGCTCCCCAAACTTACCTCACCGACTGCATTAGACAGAATGTGTACAATCTTCTCATGAGGGGTGGCCACAACACTCTGGCTATTGATTTCAATGATCCGGTGGCCGACACGGACCCCACCGCGCTCAGCTATCCCTCCTCTCATGAGACTGCAAATCTGGAGGATGCAAAATACATTCAAGTTGTACTTCAGACCAGATTATAGTAGCATTGAGATACTATTATAGTTTTTTTTAAATCTTTTGAATACATTTATATTTTTGTATTTTCCATTTTAATTTTAGTTAAAGTTTTAGTAAGCGTGTTTTGTCATTTTTATTAGTTACTGTGTTTATGATTTATTTTATTATTATTATTATGTTGATTTATTTTATTATTATTATTATGTTGATTTATTTATTTTTTATCGTTTTAGCTAATCAAATTCAACTAAATGAAAATGAGAAATGGCAACTAGCTGGAATAAAGTTGTTTATATTTTATTTTAGTTAACGTTTATTTTAATTAAAGTAACAAAATGTTTTTGTTTTTGTTTTAGTTAACTATAATAACCTTGATTCAGACTCTTTAAAAGTCAAGTCACTATTGAAAAAACATTTGGTAATACTTTAGTTTAGGGTCCAAATCTCACTATCAACTAGTTTCTTATTAGCATGAATATTACTAGGATATTGGCTGTTTATTAGTGCTTATATAAATCACTTATTAATGCCTTATTCGGCATAACCATATTCTACATCCCTAAATCCTACCCAATACCTAAACTTAACAACTACTTACTAACTATCGATAAGCAGTTATTATGAGTTTGAGGCAAAAGTCATAGTTAATACTTAGTTAATAGTGAGAGCTGGACCCAAAACTAAAACGTGACCAAAAATTACTGTAGCACTGATTACAAACTACTACAACATTAAAGTATAAATAACAATAAAGGTCAATAACAATATTTTCATCTTAAGGCTGATAAATGGCTGTTAAAATTATTTACTCTTTTTTTCTACATAAATTAAAAATAAAACACTAAATACTATAATATACAGTATGAAAAATGAATATTAATTTCAGATTTGCTATCAATAGACACATTTTTTTCTATTTTTTTTGGTATAAATCCAAGATACCTACAATGCCATTCTGCACACTAAATCCCAGCTGATATCTCAGGTCTGGTCTTCTGATGAGGACAGTGGTCACAGGTGGGCATCTCACAATGTTAAGCTTTATTCTGGATTGGTTCTTCAATCCCTAGAAGAACAATATGTTTGACACAATACATTGAATGTAGAAGAATTGGCTAAAAAATAAAATCAGTGAATGAGAATTAGAATGAAATCTTTGAAATTCACAATATTTTTGCACATAAAGTGTACTTAAAGTCCACTTGTACCTTGATAATAGTCTGGCAGGTGGAGAGGGGTAATCCCACCAGGCTGGTGCCATTGATGGACATAATCTGGTCCCCAATGTTCAGCCTGCCGGACTTCTCTGCCGGGCCGCCGTGCATCATGTTTGCTATAATAACTGTGGGAAGGATGGAGCCCCAGCCCGACTCTACAATCACCAGCCCAAGAATCTCTCCCTTCTGCTTCTCTATGTAAACCTGTAGTGCACAGACACATACGCACCACTTTTATCACTGCTAAAACACGATTTAGTCAACATTACTGATAATTCTGACATTATCAAGGCAAATTCTCAAAATTTCACAGTAATCTTCTGTTTCCACAAGGCATGTGCTGTCCACTTACATCTTTGCAGTTCTCGGACTTGGAAAAGTGAATGAGGTCATCGTTGTACATGTCCTGCGTGTTGAGGAGGTCGCTATACTCTTTCTGGCTCAGATCCTCTGGGTTGATGCCATTGGCACGCAGAAACTCTTGGTATGCCACGCTGAAAGCCTGGCCGATGGATTGAGCTATGAGCTGAGCCTGAGCACAAATAGAAATCAGGTAAAATGAACAACTAATATTATATGGAATAACAAATATTACATTGCATAAATACAATTTGATTTATCCAACCATTTTTAAAGGACAGCAGCAGTTTAAAAAAAGATGCCAGTTAAACACATGGGTCAAGAGACGACAAGGGCGGCATCCCACAGGATAGTCGCATACACATCTTTTGCCCTCATGTCACTGTTGTACACTGTGCTGAGACATACGCTGTGACATATACGGGCTCTTTAAATTCAAATAGCCTCTGCAGCCGAACAGAGAAAAGGTCACTTCCCGTCTACTGATTCAACCCACGCAGCAAGATGCCCAGGAACACCATCTGGATTAATGCTATTAGAGGTCACTACCACAATGACCAGTGACTGCAATACTGAACATGCTGGGGGGAAAAATGTGAGGAGACTGAGAAAAATTGGGCCAAATATGGATGATTAAATGTGGAAAAAGTGCAAAGGGTGAATATGCAAGGGAGTTGCTGTTGTGTGTTGTGGTTGAACTCCCCTTAACTGTCGTAAAACCACTGTAATAAACAGCCAAGAGTGGCTTATTGCTTTCATCAACCGCAACAATGTGTGTAAATCCATTTTATAATATATCGTTTTATAATGCTAAAGCAATTAGGGGTGTAACGATACCTTCATTTCACGATTCGATATATATCACGATACTGAACTCACGATACGATATTATTGCGATACTCCCAAGACATATGATAAAAGGTTAACAAAAAATGTACTGTTGATTAAAATGCTAACTTTGATATTACATTGTGGGTTTAAATGAACAGGTTTGGATTTGGTGCTTGTAATTTAAGGACAATGGTGACACCAGAATAAAAATATTCATGATTCTGAAGCTGACCATTGCATTATTATACATTATAATCAACATTATATAGTAGTTTAATGTAGTACTGACACTAAAACTCTGAAAACATGATTTTTTTCTTATACAGTAATTTCTATTTTGGGTGAACTATCCACGATACATATTGTCACTATCCACGATACGTATTGTTGCATTTTTGTATTGCGATATATTGTGGCACGATATATTGTTACACCCCTAAAAGCAATTAATTGAAACTGTCGCCCTGACAGCCTCCTTTAGCCGCCGGTTGATAAGGTCACACTGACACATAGCTGGGACGAAGAACTCACATCTTCAGACTCAAACACGTGACAGATCATCTTGTATTGCCGCTTCTCGTCCTGGGCAGGGTCAGAGGCTTCCACGTTCTCCTGAGAGTCAGAGCGAGCCATTCTCCTTCTGGCCATCAACACCACGATGTTCCCAATATCAGCGATGTAAGAGATGGTCCTTAAAGGGTGGTCCATCATGGTCTCCTGTGAATCAGGAGAAGATTGTAATGGTAAGAAAAACTCTCAAAGCTTAATCTGTCTACACACACAAAACATATATATCTTCTTTTTTCCCCCCTCAATCAATATTTTTATTCTATAAAACATTGAAGATAAAAATACTGGAAAAGAAAAATTGCCAAAAGTTAATTTGGGTCTTTTTCAGAATTTTTCAAACCCCATTTGCAAATCTTTCTTCTTGTTTAAGCTTAAATCAAATCAAACCAAAATGTAGCCAGGTTTCAGCTAGTATCATTTTTTTAGTACACTACAATTCAAAAGTTTGGTGTTTGGTTACAAATATTTTATGTTTTTGAAAGAAGACTCTTATGCTCACGAACCTGCTTTTATGTGACTAAAATACAGTAAAACAGTAATTGACATGCTCAGACACAAGGAAGAATTGAGGATCTCGAAGCAGCATTAATTTTATTTAACAAAATAACACGGAATACAAAATTGCAAACTGAATGTACGATCAGGAATATGAAACCGCTTTATAAGCACTGAACGCTGAACGTTACATTAATCCGGATTAAGGAGCCAGGAGGATGACAGGCCGAGGTGGCGACGATGGGACGAGGGAACCCAGTGAAGCCGCAGGACAAGCCACGCAGGAGCCGAGGGAGCTACAGTGGAGCAGATTAATTGATGGTCTTCTGGGCTTAAGAATCTGCCTCGGCCCAAGGTGAAGCTGGGAATCTGAGGACCAAGTAATGGCTGGGAGCCAGGAAGACCAGGGTGAAGCCAGGGAACTGGGTGGAACCAGCAGAGAAAGAGAGAAATCAGTAATAAAGAATGAGCCAGGAAGCTGGACGGAGCCAGCGATGAAGAAGGAGCCAGAGTAGATGAAGGAGCTGGGAAGCTGGGCACGACCAGCAGAGGAACTGGAAGTGGATCGAGGAAACTGTCCGGAACAGGCAGGGAGCTGGATGAAACCAATGGAGTAGCGAGGTATACTAGGGTGGGCAGTAAGGTGAGAAATGGTTATGGTGACCACAAGTCCACCAAAACTCCCACAGGGATGGACATGTCATCTGGCTTTAGCTCCTGACCCACCTGGGCGACTAGTTTGGGCTCCGGGAAGACAGTGGAGAATCTTCTTCATCAATGGAGGGTTCATGGTTGGCGTGGGCTCTCGGTTTGTGGAGGGTGCAAGCTCTGGCTTTGGGTCTGAAGCAGGATTTAACTCAGGCTCTGGGTGTCAATGTTCTCCTCGACCTCCCCCACAGTTAGGGGGGAACCAACTGGCAACAAAGCAAACTCTATGTATTGCTGCAGCGGGCAGCTGGAGTTCCCCATTGGGAGACTGTAGGAGATGGTCGTCTAGCCCACTCCAAAAAACACATCTTGAGTGTGTTCTTGTCCCAGGGTCAGTCATTCTGTCATGCTCAGACATAAGGAAGAGTTGAGGCCGGATCTCAAAGCAGCATTAACTTTACTTAATAATATAACAAAGAAAACAAATCGCAAAGTGAATGTAGGAGCAGGAAATCTCAACAGCTTTTCAAGCACGTAAAGACAATAACCAACAGGAAACAGAATAAAATAAGGGATATAAACACAGGAATAACAAGCTAAATTAACACGATGCAGATGATGATCATGGGTAACCATAGAAACAAACCAGCATTTGGAATAAAGGAAACAGGAACTAAGACATAGTATTAATTAAAATGAATTCTTACTCACGGCAAACTTTTAAATGGTAGTGTGTATTTTTTTTACTTTTTTTTTTAAGATCAAGAAAAATTCAGTTTCTCATGATGAAGCAAATAAGTATTCTGTACTTATACTGACTCACTGTGATGTCTGCTCTAGTATTTTGTTCACTTTTGGTAAAAAGGTGTGGAAACCAAAGTCGTGTAGGTGATGAAGTACCTGTGAGTCTGCATTGAGCACTTTGATTCTCTGAGTGGAGATGAAGAGATCTACCTCCGTCATGGGCTGAGCTTCACCTTCTGGAGCCTGAAGATGGAGAAAAATCACACAATATCAGTCACTGAGAGAGACATTGACAGAGAGAAAGAGAGAGAGATAGAGAGAGAGAGAGAAAGAAAGAGAGAAAGCTGACAAGGCCCAGAGATGCCATGAAGGAGCGTACAAACATCTTCCAACATTTGCCATCTTTAAGGCCAGATATTCAAATTATTTTAAACTCTCTCCTTCATTGTGTAACTCTGATAACCTGTGCGTTTTTTTTAAAGCCAGCTAGTATTGCAAGTTGGCATGGGGTTAGTTTGGTTAGTTTTGTTCTTCATTTGAAGAAATTCAGTAAGTTAAGAGAAAGAGAGAGAAACAGAGTTTCAACCAAGTGCTGGACAGCGGGGGAAAAAAGACCAAGAGAAGTGCAAAACATGCTGTGCCAGATTTACACCTTCAAAAACAGTCACAAACACAGCACAGTACCTCAGAAAGAAAAAGATCAGGTACGAAGAGGAAGAAAGTAAAGATCACTTGCATTTTCTGTATCCAGCAAACTAGACATTCCTGGCCTTAACTTATTCCACGGCTTCCCCATGTAAGATCTGGTGATAAAACTGAGGCAATGTTTGGTGTGGAATGAACAATGGCTAACAGACTGTGTGGACGGACACAGGTACATGACTCATTGCTGGATTCAGAAAAAAAGAAAAATGGCAGAGCGACAGAAATTATGAAAACACTGAAGTGCTGAAACCAGGCAAAAGAAGAAGACGAAGAACAAAAATAAAAACAAAACACCAAACCGATGACCAATTACTGCACCTTCTTCCTGTTTTTGGCTAATTTCTGGGCCGTCTGCTTAGCATGGAACAAACAGAGATAGGAACAGTGTTAGATAAAGCAGAGCTCAGCAAGACCAATCACATTCGAGGTATCTCTCTGCTCAATAAGCTGCATCTGAAAAGTGACTGGAATTTTGATCAGCTGTAGAACGGATTCAGATGACACCGAGCCAAGATTATTAGACAGACACCACCCTGCTATAATATGTTGCCTTTGGTTTGTTTTCATGGCAATTTGCACCATCATCCACCAGGTGGCCCATTTGTTCTTTTAATATCACATGTCAACTATTGGTGTTATATTACGGGACATCCTGTTCATAAAACATCAACTATACAAAGCAGGGATGAACTCGGCTGGAAATCAGATTAAGAGCAAGTTCAAACTTGCCAGCAGGCTGTGATAATGGATCGAACTGGCCATCTAAGGAAGATCTACGTCATGGCAGCTGAGGCAGGGTGTATTGATTTAGATGTCTCCCCAAATGCATGCAATTTACACTTGTTTTATGTACCGCATTGAAACTGTCAATCTACTAAAACCCCTATATTAACGATCCTCAAGGATGACACTCATTTTGAGCTCATGGCTGTGCATGGGAGAAGGTACGGTGTCTCACACATGCAGGTGAGGTGTGACCCAATAAAACAAAGAACTCATAATAACCTATGATAATTTTTCAATTGTCTTTAACAACGATCTCATACAAGAATAAAATATGGTGGTAAAGGCCCGTTCACACCAAGAATGATAACTATATTATTGTATACAACCGATATTGTTCTGTTTATAAGCGCGTGCTTGTCTGTCACTTTAAATGCTCCAGCTCATTACAACAGGATGGATTCTGATTGGCTGTCAATGTTTTTATCGTTCATCAGCTGGACTAAATTGTTCTGAAAGTGATTCCAGCGATATTGTTTCTCTGTGCCGTTATAGCTGTGGTGTGAACTGCTATTCTTTAATATTGATTACGATTTTGAGAACTATATCTTTATCGTTATCTTTATAGTTATCGTACTTGGTATCCTTAACTGTATAACCCATAAGCATATTATCTTTTGAGGGTCAAGAGCATAAACCCGAAGATTTGACATCTATTTGGCCCACATTAAACTTTTTCAATTCTAAAAAGGAGCTCCATTACAAGAGAAGTGGAAACTTTTTTTAAGGTGATGTGAAATGTGACTCTTGGTCTTTTAAGCAAAACTGTTAAATCAGATAATCTACAAAAGGACAGCATATTGACTTACCGTATTCTGTAAATATTAAATGAGTGTCAAGGTTCCCTGTCAATATTTGACCAAAACTCATTTGAGGAACCCTTCAACCTTAACTGCTAAGAAGACCAGATCAGGTAATAGGGATGCATGATATCCATTAGTTATGGGATTTTATTTATTTATTCATTTTAATCAATTTAGATATAAAGATGATATTTGATATTTAATTGTGCTGCTCATTTTGAAAACATTTTTTAATTACCATCATCAACACACAATTTAATAACACTGTTAAATGTATTTATTTTCCAGAAATCTCAAAATCAATATCCATTTTCATACTCTACATTATAGTATTGGGGTGCCTAATATTACTTGTAGCATTTAATATGACTGATTTAGTTGTAAGTGTCTCCAGCATTGGATGTTGGTGAGCTGGTGTCATCATTATGCTGCTTAATATATTCCCTAGTAATATCTAGAACTACTTTCCCAGCTAACAGGGAATGTTCTCAGAACTTTCTGGCAAGGTTCTCAAATAAAGTTATGAACAAACATTAATCCACTAATGTTAATAAAATGTTTGTTCAAAGTTATCTGGCCTTTACTAATATTCTCAAAACGTTAGCACAAAACATTATTTTATACATCGTTCATGGAATGTTTTTTCTCTGAAACATTTCAATTGGATATTAATTTAACATTTTTTAAAAGTTACTACTTGTTTCAGAATGTTTGTCGAACATTTGAAAGGAACGTTCCCAAAATGTTTGCAACATAATGAAAAAAATTTGCTAATTTTGCAAAAGTTCATTTATTTCAGTAATTCAACTTACAAGGTGAAACTAATATATTATATAGACTCATTACATGCAAAGTGAGATATTTCAAGCCTTTATTTGTCATAATTTTGATGATAATGGCTTACAGCTTATAAAAACCTTTTCACAATATTCTAATTTTGAATTTGGGTTTTTTATAAGCTGTAAGCCATAATCATCAAAATTATGACAAATAAAGTCTTGAAATATCTCACTTTGCACGTAGTGAGTCTATATAATATATTAATTTCACCTTGTAAGTTGAATTACTGAAATAAATGAACTTTTGCACGATATTCTAATTTTACGAGTTTCACCCGTACATCTATATAGATAAAATGGAATGTTCTCTTAATGTTTGTATAACCAAGAAAAAAAAACATGGGCGTTTTGATAGTTCAGAGAACATAAAAAAACAAAAACATCTTCATAACATAACACGAATGTTAGAAAACTGTTTTTTTTTTAGAAACTATTTTTGTTGGGGTTGGTCAATTTGTGGAAAAGGTAAATGCTGGTCCATCAGCTTGACCAGCACCAATGCAAGGCTAACCAGACATGAATTTCATGCTGATTTAAACTGCTCTATTCAGCTGATAAAACAGAATAATCTGATGTCCACACAGTTACCTTTCAATGACTTTTTACCGTAATTATATTCATTAGCAATCATCCATTCCGATATTGTTGCCTGCAATACCACACAGCAATCTGTAATTGAACATTGAACAAAATGTACATACAAAGGGACATGCTTGGCACAGGTGTTGGGCTCACTGCATTTTTTAAGGTGGAGGTAAAAAATGCTGAGTAATGCGGCTGACAGGGCGAATGACTGATTTATGCTGCAGGAGGATGAACAGGAGGGAGGTGGTAAATGTCTCTGATCCTTAGGAACAAGAATCATGGGATAGGTCCCTGCATTTGACTATGGAATAATTTCATTGCCGCAAGAGGACCACACACGCACACACACTCTTAGTTTTACGATCATCTCTCTTCTTCTGCTGTGAACTGACATTTCAATTCGAACAACAAAATATGACTTTCTGTCAGCAAAACGCAACTTCATCATGTTGTATCCGAGGAATAAAATGCCTGCGCAATAAATACACTATCCGTATACGACAAGTCAGAGCACAGCTCTGCATTCTTTATGAATTCCCATTCTTATGTCCTAAAACTGTCACTTTTGGTTTCTGGGAACATTTATGCTGATCCTGAAGCAAGTATTGCTTAGGAAATTTCTTGAGGTAGATTCATAGAAGCTCAGGTTTACATCTTTACAGCGGGGAAAAGACAGAACACTTTCACCTCACCTTAATGCGACTCACAGCCTCCTGAGCCTGCATCATGCGCACATTTTTGGAGGGTGTCTTGTCTGAGAGCAGCTGGGTGGATCCCAGGTAGTTAGCAGCAAAGATAATACCATCAATGAGGTCCTCTGGGTCACATGGACCTGGTACTAACAGAGAGGAGAGGAGCATTTCAGATCATCTTCAAAACATGCTTATGTGGCACCTGCAGAGGACTTGGAAATTGTAACAATTAGGAAATTACAGACAATCTTACCTTCCACGTATGTCGGGAACGAAGCAAGACTTCTCCTTGACTGCACATACAACAACAAAGACACAAATGGATCAATACAACATTCTTTAAGCTGTTATTTTTAGCTATGGCATGTCCCTTTCTATATTGCACAATATAATATAATATAATAAAATATATGATATGATATTGTATAATAGAACATAATACAGCATACTATGATAATATAATATATAAATAATAATATAATATTCAATAATAAATAAAAATATAGTATTTTGTATTATATAATAGTATAAAAATATAGTATGTTGTATTATATAAAAGTAAGCAATACAGATGGATGGATAATGCACAGTAATATATTATGTTATATTATACATATCTATATATTATACAGTGAATTTCTCTGAGATCATAGATGCCACTTCTTGGGCTTTTTGGGATAATATTTGAGGGTTTGGTGATTTGGAGAAAGTTGTATTTGGTATTTGGTTTGGAGAAAGTTGTATTTATTAACATTAGTTAATGCACTGAGAACCAACAAGAACAAACAACTGTCTCAGTTAACAAATGAGAACTTATTGTAAAGTGTTACCGTTTTTGTTTAAAAATGACATTTCAAGACAATGTATTCTTGCCTATATATATTTAAATAAATTATTAAAACAGAATAGCAAAGCAAGAATACATTATAGGCAAAGCAGAAATACAGTTTTAAAATGGAATCTGCTCCAATTAATCTATTATAGCGGTATCTTGAATAATTTATAACAACTTCTAAATCACACACAGTCAGGGCCCTATGCTGTGGCCAGTAATATGTGTCTAATTAAGTTCCTAGAGCACCTTCTCAACATTATTACCAAGAATAATAAAAAAAAAATCTTCAATTTTCAGCACAGTTTGAGAGGTCTATTCATAGCCTCCTACCTCTTTACTGGCTGGAGATGGAGACTCGAAGCTGTCGCTCCCCTCGTGTGGTGGCAGGGGACGGCTGGAAGACTCCGCCCCCTGTGGGGACGTGGAGCCTGAGCCTGGAGACTGGACAAAACAGACATTCATTAATGTTGCATGCTTTACAGTCTATCATTCTGGACAACTGACTAATACAAAAACTACATTTACTCAAGTTTTGAGACTTTCAGTGACGTTTAGAGTACATTATGTTAATACAAGTCTTCACAGTTTTTTTATTATATTAAATAAATGAATAAAATAAATTGGTATAATTTAAATAGCAAAGCAATGAGGTAGATTCGAACCGAAGAGAGTGATAAAATAAAAAGACTAATGTGACAATTGAAAACTGCCGATGTACTGTTAAATGACTATTGTTGGCAGTAGGTTCAGTTCAGACAGAAGGTAAAGAATTCCCAAAGAGAAGAAACTTAAACCAGTATTGCTGTCTCAAAACTACACCTCAGTCCTCTGAAGAGGTCATATCTGAGTCCAAAATGTGAAATACTAGAGAACAAATGACTCATACCCTGAATAACCAGAGCACATTAAAATTAAATATTTCCTGTTCATCCTTTGTCATAACATATACTGCAGTCAAGTCCCACAATGTATCTTCATTACAATAATATAATCAGATGTGTAGAATGGAAATGAACACTGTAAAAAAAAGTTGTGCCAGCTTAAATTTAAGCACAATCAACTTGGATGTTTAAGTCATTTCAACTTAAATTACATTAAACGGACTTAAAAAATGTTTGAATCTTGTATAACAAGAAAAGTAGATGTTGATAAGTTAAAGCAACGTAAAAACATTACGTTGATACTAAAACATTTGAAGATAAATCCAAACCACATTTAGCTTCTCACCTCATCACCATGGTGACGATCTACCTGATACGTCCAGAAATTTTCCATATCAATAAGCGCTTACAAGAGCTGCAGTGAAAAATGTTCTTCCTGAAGATACACTCAAATCAAGTGCTATACAGCAGATTTGTTGCTCTTTGGACCAGAGTACAAGAGAGAAGAACACAAGAGCCTCTTCCTCTCTCATCAAACTCACGTTGATAACTCCTCTGACCACAGAGGAGAACACGGCTCCTGTTACACCCCGACCTGGGAAAATTGTTCCTGGAACAGCTTCGCTCAAGAGTGACATGGATCAGAGACCACCACACTATACTACATCAGTGCTATTTTGCAGGAAAAACTCATTTCTGCTAAATCCCATGACATGTTTACTGGTGGAATAAGCAGCACTAATGAAGTCAGCAGAGCAGATACTAGAAGTCCCTATTAGTTATTGACTCATTTTTGACTTTTGACACCCTGAAATATAAATGACCTATACACCGAGTTTGAATAAAAATAAAAATAATGAAAATAAATAATACATTTTAAAGCATGTTAAGCATTAATGGAGGGCAGGGGAAGACGGCAGTTTTTCTTCTCTGGTGTTATATGAGCCTAGCTGAATTATTTACAGGCCGTCTCTTTCTGTGTCTCTTTGACTGCACTAAATAAATCATATTGTGAAGGGGGAAAATAACAGGCTTCTGAATCTGATGAAATGTCAAATTCTGAGAACAGCACAGAATAGGAGTGGGCAGGAGACCACCAAGTGTTCAGCGCAACTTTAATGGGATTTAATTGTGGGATATGTGGGAGATGCTTGACTGAACGATATTCACTGAACGACCGTTGTTTACAGTTGAGAATCACTAACAAGTTTTAATTTTTAAACAAAGGAACGTTATAATACAAAATTAATATGAAATGTTTGGGATGGTGCACTATTTCTAGGGAATGGATTAAATGTAAGAATTTTCAAAATAGATATGAACTTTTGAAGAGGATTTTTTTGGATCATGTCAAATCACAGTGGAGAACATGATCATCAGTTTTGACACAAACGTGGAGTTCATGCAGCCCAAGTGCTGCAGTCAATAAAGCAAAAAAAGACAAACCAAACACTAAGAAAATGTGACTGACTTAAAATTGTACTCAGATTGTTAGCTAATAATATATTTCGTAACAAAAAGATTGAATTGCAAAATAAAAGCTTTCACTGGTCTCAGACTGTATATGGAAACGCCAATGGCCCTGTCCCAAATGAAACCCTTAAGCCTGTTTTATGCTTCTGCGTCAACTCCACGCCGTAGCTACGCCGTTACTCCTACGGCGTCGTGGCCGTTTTATGGTTCTGCGTCGGGTTGTGTTGCATCGCGGTGCATTTCACCGCGAGAACGCTAGGGGGGCGGTATCACAGCCCTTGTGGTCTGCGTCGCCTCGGCGCGTAGTTACAATTTTTTGGAGGTGCACGTCGAGCTACGGCGGAGGGGGCGGAGAGGGGTTCGCGTCGACGCAGAAGGGTCTGCGGGGGTACGCCGTCGATTCGACGCAGAAGCATAAAAAGGCCTTTAGCCCTCGTGATCGTCCTCCGAGTCTTTCATGATGTAATGGCGTTTTGACTGCCAGGTAGAAGTCTGCTGTGGAGACCCTTCTGAAACCTAAAATGTCAAGTGGGACAACTGACGGTCTTGTGGACTTGACAGAAACGAGCATGCGGAGGCCATTGTAAGACCACAAGACCCTACGTGCACATGAAGTGTGGCATTTGGAGCAGGGCCAATGTTGTTATTGTTGATATAACAACAACTACATGTTAAACTATTAAAGGGGTTAAAATCAAATTTGCCTTGATATTTTGACATAAGCGTTCTTTGTACCATTAAAACATCCTGCAAGTTTCACAGCTTAAAACATCCTCATTATAAACAAAGCATTTATTTAAAGGTACAATATGTAAGAATTTTGTAATAAAATATCCAAAAATTACTTGCACAGTGTGATATATTTCCTGTAGTTGTGTACTTACAATATCCCCAAAGTCTCCAAAGATTTTTTATTTCAGAGAAATCTAAGACATCAAGACAGTGATATCTGTCTATTATTAGCAATCGCGACCTGCTTCATACCACTGTAATGTTAAAAAACATTAACTTCCATTAAAGCAACACCAAGTAGTTTTTCAACCTTCATAATATATTTCCAAGACCCTTGTGATGGTACATCGACTTACAATAGGTTGAATGACACGTCTGCCATAGCCTGACGGGGTCTGTATCAGTGATGCGCGGGTTGATCCAAAATGAACGGGTGCCTGCGGTCACCCGCGGTTACGAGTCATCCAAAAATATTTTTAATGATATTCGGGTCGCGGTCGGTCGGGTCATTTGAAATAAAGATGCCAATTAAACCTTTGTAATTTATATAGTAGGCTACTAGACACAATTTTCTATGAAATACATAGACCTACACTTTATTGGCTGAATAACTGGCGCGAGGATGACGCACGAGCTCAGTCAGAGATGAAAGTGGGAAATCCTTATTTACCTGAATGTTGAATGTTATTAACTTTTGAATAAAAGCTGACGCGGAACAAAATGCCCGATTTATCAACGCGTTGAACTGAGCAATGCCATTGTGCCATTTTAATTGGCTACTTTTAAACGCATATAGCTCAGTAATGTCAGTTTTATGTATTTGCTGAGAGGGGGCGGGAAAATTTTGTTGGGAAAGTCCGGGGAGAGACGCACACTTCGATTAGACTGGATAAACACATGAGGCATCTTAATTGTTAAGAAAATGAAACTAAATAAATGAATAAATCAAGCCTTTATTACAAAACACTAGGCTATACCATACAGCATTCAGAAAAATCCTGCGCAACCCTAGTTCCTACGTATGGCTCAATGACGCTACGATGAGCATTTACTAGCTAAACAAATGCGGGTCGGGTACAATATTTTCGTTCTTTTTTTTTGCGGTCCGAGTTGCGGGCGGGTTAGTTGAAAACGTCGGTCGGGTGCGGCTTGTTTATACATTGACCGGCGCATTCACTGGTCTGTATCGCTTTTACTGGCACTACGGAACTTCGGGGTTCGGGTAGTAACCCGAGCACAAAAAGAACTACAATATTCGACTGCTTTACGGCATACCTCACTTCCCACACCACCCCCCACCACTTCCTCAAATTCGGACGTGAGAGCCCAACTAGCGTGTGTTTGCCGGCTGGTATAGCGTCTGTATGTTGTTGTCACAGCCGAAGCAGCAACTAAACCGAAGGAGGCAAAGGTTTTGTCGGATGAGATTAGGAAGAGAAAAAGGGAGAGTTATAAAATCAAAGTCCGGACGAGTATCAATAATGGTCCAGCGTTCGCTCGCTGGCGTCAGCTAAAGGAGGAGGAGGAGGGACCGATGATGACTTGGCCGTCATGCTGTCGGACTAGTAATAGCTACATGATTAGACGGACAAAATCATCTTTTAGGATAACTATTCTAATGACTGCAGGCTGATAGTCATGTTTGTTTATGTATTTATTTATCTGGCGAAAGTGTCTTGCCTCAGGCTATAATGCAAATCGATTTTTCAAATGTGCAGATTCATCTATGGTTGCTTGATATTATAATATTGACGATATATGGCTATTACCTACCACACAAACATTGAATTTAATTAGCATATCCATTATGTAAAACAGTAGCCAAATAGGCTACTATAATGATGCTGGCTTGTAAACGTGAGCTACGCGATCTTTTGGCGTTTGAAAAAAAATAAAACCCATGAAATTATATTCATATGGCATGCTGACATATATGCCACTTTACCTGGGATGAAGACATTTCACACGCAACGCATGCAGTCTGCCCAAGACGTGAGAACTCCTTCTGCAGAGTTCGGGGGTATCGGCTCGTTAACAAATGCACATATATCCCCTGGTGTAACCATGACAAATTTTGCGACATTAGTAGAAGACAATACTGTTTCCTAACTGTAGGGGGACCCCGAGAGCAAAAGCTACTTAGTGTTGCTTTAACATTATTATGGCGCTTTTCCACTGCATGGTACGGTACGGTTCGGTACGGCACGGCACGCTTTGGCGCGTTTCCACTGCATGGTACGGTATGGCTCGGTTCGGTACGGCTCACGTATGGCGCATTTCCACTGCATGGTACGGTACAGCACGGCTCGCTTCGGCTCGCTTTAAATGGTACCACCTCTGTTGAGGTTCCAAGCGTACCGTACCGATACTAAATGTGACGTGAAAACCCTGCAGATCACTGATTGGTCAGACAGAATCGTCACTTCAGCGTCATTGCGATACGAGACACGACTAAATCCGCTAGATTTAAATAGCCAGACAACAGCCAACGCGGTAGCACCTGTTTTTAGAGTATTTACTTGACAAAAGAAGTTAAAAAAAATCAAACAAGAAATGGCTGAATCGTGGTCAGTGGACGAGGTGCAGACGTTCCTCTCGTTGGTTGCCGAGGAGCGGATCCGGCGAGAGCTGGATGGGGCAATACGGAATGAAAAAGTGTTCCAAGAAGTAGCACAGCTCTTAGCCGCACACGGCTACCACCGGACCCAGGGATGTAGAGGCTAAACGCACGTAAACACCGTTTGGACACCTCCCAAAATTCAGAAGTAGCGTTTATCCACCTCCAAAGTGCGTTTATCCACCTCCAAATTGCGTTTATCCACCTCTATAGCATATAGTTCCTAAGCCATTTTAAATTAAGCTTATCTATTAGTTTCATATTGTTCATTATTAGTTTCAGAGGTTGTTAAACCTAAGACGAAGTCTTTTATATTGCGCTGCATTACTGTCAGTAGCCTCACGGGTTAGATCATAATAATACAGGGCTAGCCTAAGATTATCACAAATAAACAAGATTTTGACGCATATCCAAGCGTTTGTGGAGCGGAGTGTGAGCGCGCACTGCATGGCACGGACGCGCGGGTGCGAACACTTGCATTTCCCTATCAACAGTGAAACAATTAAAAATACTCTATCATTTCTGGTCATACAGAAACTAATAATACATTATTCGCAACTACTTTTATTTGTGTAAACTCACAATAACAACAAAACGTTGTCCTTTTGTCAAATCAAATAAAACAATCATCCGCGCTTTCATGATCTCCGTGAACTGGAGGGCGAGAACTGAAACTAAATAGTCTATATAGGCTAAAGCTCGAAATGTCCACTTTAAAACGTACAAATTCGAATCGAAAGCTAATACCTTCTGATTATGTAATCCGTATGAAAGGTGCATTTCTCTCTAAAGGCGCATCCGCTTAACAGCGGAGATGGAGATATGTTTTTAGCCGACACTGATTTAGAAAACAATAGTTTATTAATAAACAATTAAAATGCCTCGTTATTTTTTCAGATTTTTTACTTATTATCATTAGCCTATAAATCACCTTTCTGTAGGCTGTGGTTCCAGAGATATATGGCTCTTCTCATTCAGCACTGCGGGAATAATAGCCTATAATTTCCAGGTTCTAATTTTGTCTTAGAAAAATAAATCAACAACAACAAAATCCATATTAATTTGTGAATATTTTAAATGTTTAATTAAGGTGCAAAAAGTAATAAACAAAAATTCGTCAATATAAATTTTTTTGTGCAGCATTTGCCTAGGCTACAGTTCAAATTAAAATTTTGGTGTTCAACTTTGCCTTTTAAAAATACAACAACCGTTTTCATTTTATAATTACGGATTAAAAATATTTTTGTTCTCTCTGTTTTGTCATTTTGTAAATTTGACATTTCAACCATATTATTCCTTCTTGAGTCTTTTTAACAAGAACTTAGATTAATGTATGAATTGAATAGTGATTGTGTGACCTATGATGAGGGAACAACCAGTGATAACCTTGGTAGTACCATCAAATGATAGCCTATAGCGATGTCATCAGGATATAAATACACCGTATAACAACTATAGAATTTATAGTTTACTCTTTTTTTTACCACTACACCTCTGACCGGACCTACAGTGTAGGGAAAATAAAAAAAACAAAAAAGTGACTACCGAGCCAGTAGAGGCGGCAACTATTAACGATCAGTCCCACCCACTTTGAAGCGGTACTAACTACAGTGGAAAAGCAACCGAGCTAAAGCGAACCGAACCGTACCGTACCGAGTCGAGTCGTACCACGCAGTGGAAAAGCGAAGCGAGCCGAACCGTTCCGCGCCGAGTCGAACCGTACCGAGCCATACCACGCAATGAAAAAGCGCCATTAGATCCATCAGCCTGACAGCAAGTCCCAGCATTCAGCTCGTCACTGCGTCATAAACCTACGCCTCAGTTATTGTAAGAGGTTAGCGACCCCTAGGGGCGAAAAAAACAAACATAATGTAGCTTTAATCAAGCTTCCAAAACGGTCCGTTATTGCGAGATCTGTGACGCAATTTGCATATGCCTGCCTCCAGAGCAAGACATAGACGAATAGTTTTACATCATCGCCCCCGCCCACTGGAGTTAAATCACGAAAGACTAACATTTGCCTATACACTGGATTACTAATAAGTGAATAATTCATGTAAATTAATTGTTTTCTTCATACAGTATGTGTTTGTTTTAGGTGCACCTCAAGGAAGATATTAAAATAATAATAAATGACATGACCCCTTTAAAAAACATTTTTGGTAATGAAAAAAAGCTAAATAAATAAAATAAAATAAATCTAAGATGAAAAAGTAAACATTTTTTTTAATTAGACTTGGCAACTAACTGAAATATTGTTTAAGTCAAAGTACTACAACTACAAAAAAATAACTAAATCAATAACAACAAATAAAAATGACAAAAGCACACAACAAAATGAGTAAAACTTACACTAAAATTAAAATGAAAACTGAGAATGTAAAAATGAAAGCCAATTCAAAATATTAATAAATACTAAAATAGTATATAAATAATATTAAAATAACATGGGAAGCCACAGAAGAAACCTCCTCAGTCAGTGATCAGAATAAAAGATGTTGTGGGATATGAGTGCACAAATAATATGCTGCTACAGATAAAACCTGAAAATGTATAATCTCAATCATTTACAAAATCAACCATAATTCCAGTGGGTGGTGGCTGGTGTCTTTAAACTCCCATTGGGAGATTTCAATTAAGTGCAATTCTTTATATGTTCCCTCTCATCAGAGAGCCAAAAGCCCTCGATCCCATAGAACTGCTTCCAAATGAGGCCTTGTGCTCATGAATACTGCTCAGACAAACAATGCTGATTAATTAACACTGTCGAAATAGCTAACAGATGAGCTGGGGTTTGTGCTGTTTGTTTAGTGAGACTGTGTGTACTTATGTGTACTGTATTTCTGTAATGTGTTGGTAATAGACAATGTGACTGATTCAGCTGTGATTGAGTAAAATTACGCAGCACAGAATCTATTAATTATGTAAATGTAAAACAAAAGAAAAGATATCAAAAATCTCAAGCACACATCATGAGATGATATTATTAAGTCAATACTAACCGCGGGCGCACTTGAATGACATCTACTCATTATGTTAATAAAAAGGGTAATACTTATCTCAGATAATGAGAAAAAAAAGGGGAGCGAGAGAAAAAAAAAAAGTAAAGACATGGTAATTTTGCTGCCTTTCTTATACCGAGAACTCATCTTTCTCTCTATGCTTTGTTCAGACAACGTCTGTTGTGGCGGAGGAGCAGGACAACTTCATTTGCACACGCTGGTCATGTGTAGCACTCGCAGAATACAGATGAGCTCTCCAGGCCACGGATAAGGAGAACCGTTCTATGAGTGCGAGCAGTCTTCATTTTCTAGCGACATGCAATTTGTCCGGCGCCGTGGCAGGCACCACTCATGAGACAGAGACTAGTGTGTGCCACCGTCCTCTCCAGAAATGAACAGTGATAGAGCGATGAAGTCACGACCAGAGGAATGATGTGATTCACCCTGTGAGGCTGTTGCAGCCAAAGAGAACAACAACGCAATTGTACACGTACTCCTTGAAAGAGTGTTTTTTTTGTCATTTGCTGTACCTGCTACAAACATTTAACATAAATAAGATTAGTGTTAAGGCAAATAGACCTATACATCTTATCACTCTAATCATTTTCTCTGAGTTGGGCCTATAACTGGCCTCTGTGTTGAGCGCTTGCACTGAAAGAAAAGTGCAGGTGACGTGTATATTTAATCCTTCAAATATCTGACGAATTGTGTCATGTATACTTGGACTGGCAGATGAAGAATGTAGCATGGTGTAAATGTGCTTTAGGGTTAGTAGTAGTACACCCCAAAATTTAAATTCTGTCATCATTCACTCAACCTCATTGTTTAAAAACTGTGATTTTGGTTAATCCATTTTTGTCCTTTTGGCCCTCCATTGAGAGACCAGGTAACCAAAACTTAGAAGATCTAAAAAAGGTCATAAAGGCATCACAAACTGAATGCATATGAATCGAGCGGATTAATCGAAGTCAAAGACAGATAATTAGGCTGTTATTTACATCTAAACATTGAACAGCATCACATGTGGCACACCAGAGCACTCCACGGAAGCTCAAAGGTGTGAGAACCAATGAGGTTCGCTCTAGCATGTGACTCATGCACAAGCTTTTGTATTACCATTATTGTGATGGGCTCTATGTACTCTATGTATATGTGAATAAAAGCCTAAAGTAATTCTGTTCATAATATAAAGCAATTGTATTTTTTTTGCACAAGACTTGGATTAAACCGCTCAGTTCATATTGATTCGTTTTACAATGCCTTTACAACATTTCTAGATCTTCTAAATTTTGGCTACCTGGACTTTCAATGGAGGAACAGAAAGTCTTGAGTTTGAAATGACATGAGGATGAGTAAATGACGGAATTTAATTTTTTTGTGAGAACTAACACTTTAAGAGTGACTTTGTAAGCAAGAATATACCATAGAAATAAAACGGTGAAAACAACAGCAGTTGATGATGCTACAAGCATAAACCGCAGTGCAACAACAGAATAGCAAAGATAGCAGGACATCTTGCATAGTGCGGATCATACTCACATCAGCCCCCAGAGACGGCTGCAGGTCAGATTCTGCCGTAGGACTCAGGTCCTGCCTCATTACCCAGATGGGTTCTTTGGGCTCGTCTGGCGTGTAGGGCGAGCGGACCGTCCTTGTCTTCACCTCCTCTATTGCCTCTTTGATGTCCTTAATAGCCAGTGAGATTGCATCTCTCTTTTCACGACTGCTCCTCACGACGGGAGCTGTCTCTTCTGAGGGACTTCTGGGGGGCTGCTCTCCCCCCTCTCCTTCAATTATTGGCTCCGGGGGTTTGATTTCATCCATTTGACCATGGGACTCTGACTTGGTCCACTCTTCTTCATCACTGTCCTTGTCCAGGCCCATGGCGACACGCTCCAGGCTCTGCGAGCTCAGACTCTCTTTCACCTCTGCCACAATCTGGTCAATGTCCTCATCCTGCTCGCAGCTGTCGACTCTGGGATACGGGGCAAACTCTGCTTCCTTTTCAGGGCTGTCCGACTCTCCGTCAGATCGCTCGTCGTAGTGGTGGAGCCTGGACCCAACCGCCTCCTGTTGCTCGTACAATTCACGCTCGAAGAGTCTGAACTCTGCTCTACGCTCTTGTGGAGTCTGACCCTCAGCTTTGGCCGAGGGGCCGTCCGTGATCTCCTCGTAAACGTGCTCCTGAAGGGTGTATTCAGTGTAGGGCTCAGAGTATGGCTCTTGATCTTCTGGTGCTCCACCTTCACGGGCCTCTCCTTCTCCGGTGGGACTGCGGTACATGGGTTGAGTGTAAACATAATTGGAGTAGTTTGGGTTTAGCGTCTCTGTATCATGGGGCCTCTCGGCATTAGGCAGGGGCTCTCGAGGTAGGGGCGGTGGCTGAGGTGGGTATTGGGGTTGGAGGTAAGCTGGACCACCGTGCTGTTGCTCTGACTCTGCACTCTCGGTGTACTCCTCAGCTTCAGGGCGCAGTGGGATGCTATATGTGCTTTCGTCTTCGGGCTCCGCCTCAAGAACCATGACTGCGTCCCCCTCTGCCCGGTCCGTGTGGTTGTGGAAGCCACTCTCGGTGCTGGCGGATCGGGCCAAAGCGCTGCCACCATCCCCCTCGTCTTCCTCAGCTTCCTCTGGCTCTCTGGCGGGCGTCATGGCTTGCGTAGGGGAGATGAGATGCTGTTGATGTTCCAGCCTGTGCTGTTCTGTTCTCTCTGCATCTCTCTGCTGCCTCTCCCGCTGTCGCTGTCTCTGTTGCTGTGCCCGAAGGCGGGCCTCGTTGTCTCCCTGTCTGCGGTAGCGTGTCACTGCAGGTCGTGGTATGGGCTGCTGAACAGGTTGCTGCTCGGTATCACCATCTTCCGCTGGCCTCCTTGTGGCACGTGTGCGGTTCGTCCCTCCGTTTGATCCCTCATACCTGCGGTAGCGCGGGGCCCCCTGCTGTTGGGACTGGTAGTGGTTATTCTCCGTACCATGGTTGCTGTGGTGGTTGCGGGAGCGACCGGAGCGGGAGCTGCCGTCTCCGTTGTCGTGGCGTCTACGGTGGGATGAGGGGGGCTGTTGGCCCTCGGGGCCTCTACGCTCCAGGTCTGCCTCAGCCGCCTCTCTCAACTCCTGGCCGTGTGGCGCCTCCTGATGGCTCATGATTAGAAGAGGGGAAGGTCTACACACAGAGCATTACTTCTCCCAGCAGGGCTCCACTCAAGCACGGCCTGCAGAAAAATGAACAAAAAACAGATATAAACCTTAAAACAGCAACAACTCCGTAAGAAAGATCATTGAAGTGCACACAGTGGTTTTCCCTTAGGTACATATAAAGAAATTAATAGTACTGTTTTTTTTTTTCATTTAAAAAGAAAAAAGCATAAAAAAGACGAGAAGATAAAAAATATGAAATGATGACTAAATAAAATTGTTAAACAAATTAAGGCACTTGTTAAGGTACTTGTTAAACGAATTAAAAGTGCAATTTTGGCTGCATAATCTGTCTGTTTGAAGGCGTACAGAAGGCTCCAGTTATATCAGATGCCAAATACAAAATGCCCCTAAAGTATCAGTATGCTTGGGGTACATGCCTGGGCTTTATTACATTCTATAATGTTTTCCAATAATAATTAAGACTAATTCACCTCCAATAAAATTTCTGGACGATTACTAGGGGAAAAATCCATCATTAGCCTTGTTGTAGCTGATGTTTTATTCATAGTGACATTTACTATACTGCCACATATCGAGATCAGCTGCCTCTGTATTTGATGTACAAAGATTATGATGGTTATATAATATTCATACATGCTTCAATCAGTAAAGGCCTAAATTTAGTCAAAATCTATGAAACTAAAGCAATTATGTATAGCAGTAGAAGCATCTCTGTCTGCCTTTACAGAGAGCTTTATCACCACGCAATAGCTAGAAATGCAAAGAGCAGTAGAAACCCCCAAGCCTCCACTTTTATACCTCTTATAACTCTCATCAACATCAGCGGAGTCGGGATGTACAATAAAACAAGCTGAATAACATAACACAATCATTTTAATGAGAGAACTTGCATTCAAACCCGTCAAGCTATCTGACCAGTCATGTTTACACATTAACCTCTTTACTTTTTTTCAAAGTCGGAATGAGCTCCTGAGGGCATTCTTGTGCATTTGGTACAAGTGAAAGACAGCACTATTAGACTCGACTACATGTGACCTAGTTCTGCAGTTAATGCCAGGAAAGTGGGTGATACACTGCCATGAACAAAAGAAGAGGTTCTCAAAATAGAGATGGGCCAGGATGGTCGACTGGTCGTCCAACAACTGAAAAATATGTATTCTAGTGTGCATCAGAGATGTATATCTCGCCTGTATGTGCGGTGCAAGAAAAGATTAAGAAATCTCACCATTTTGAATTTAAAACATGGTCTCATTTATCGTGATTCATGCAATTCATAACTGAATGTGACAAGAAATGTTTGCGTTTTTGACATATTACATATGCGAATAAGGGGGATTGTGTGCATATTTTTAAATATTATTTGCAAATAGTCTGCAAACAACATTTTAACATTCTTATTTCTTTATTCCCTTAACCCCCTTTTAATCCTTTCATTATTAAATTATTTTCAAAATAACAACAACCATCGTTAGGTGTGCCTTTCCCACAAACACAAGAGTGAAACTCCATGTTTTTGTCCAAATGTCTTCATTAAATACCAAACTTTTGACATTTTTGGAGCATCATGATGCAGCAGACTTCCATCTGGAAAGAGACAAGGCTGGAGCTGTGATCTTATATTAATCAACAAAAACAATTAGCCACACTTTCATTTGTTTCCTGACAGCTTACTTGAATGAACAACAGTGTCTCTAAACCTTAGACCAATGCGGAGAAGAGAGAGAGATAGAAATATGCAGCAGCGTACGGCCTACTAAAACATGAGTCACCGCTGCAAACATGACATCTGTTTCCATCCATGACGGTGTACGGCATGTTGTTAGAGATATCATGTCAGAAAGAAGTCACGGTGCTCGTGTTCCTGTAAGGTGTGATCAAAAGTGATGGTGCGCATACCGAACCCATCAGAAAGCAGCAGTAATTGGTGTAGACTTGAGAAGGTGATGGAATGCCAGAGGAAATAAAATGACAACGAGCCTCCTCCTGACTTCAGTTTAAAACAAAATCCTGAGGGCAAACCACATTGGTGATCCGAGTCAGAGGACCAAAAAACAAACAAACATCTGTACATGCAAATACAGGTAAACACAATAGGGTAAGATTTAAATTTGATATATTAAAGGTTGTGTAGGTAAGAATTGTCTAAAGAACTTTTTTTCAAATTGGCTTAAACTGTCTTTATATACCAAAACATAATTAAAATGTAAGTACTTTGAAAAGGAGAGAAAAAATTGAGTGACTCTAGTGTATTTAATCTTCAAAAAACACAGATCATTAATTCCATTCGGGACGAAACAAGTGATTGGCTTGCGCGGCTGTCACTCTCCGTCGCCATGACTACCGCTGCTATTACTGGCTCTGCCGACGTGCGCGCACTCGTGCACCCGTTTTTAGGTGGGACTGAATGGAATTAATGAGCTGTGTTTATTGAAGATTAAATACACTAGAGTCACTCAGTTTTTTATACTCTCTATTTCAGAGTACTTGCATTTTAATTATGTATTGGTATATAAAGACAGTTTAAACAAATTTGAATAAAAGTTTTTTTAGACAATTCTGACCTACATGATTACAATTTATCTGAAAACAAGTCCTATTATCGTATACAATTTTGCTTCTCCTGTAAATACGTTTTAAATATGTTTTGTTTTTTTAACTGGAAAATAATGTGTGAGAAAAATATATATTTAAATTAATTAAAACATTTATAATATTATGAAAGTATTTTTTACAGCAATTTGCTTCTTTACAATGTTTTAAAGATATATGGATTGACTTAAATAAACGTACTCGGTTACTAACGTAACCTCGGTTCTCTCTAGAAGAGGGAACGAGTACTGCGTCGAAGAACGCTACGGGAAAGATATTTCTTTGTCGAGATTGAAGCCTAAAATTAATCCTTAATTTTGTAATATTGTAAAACGCTTTTCTGAAGCATACAACCTAGGCGGAGCAATACAGCTCACCCATTGGCTGCTCTGCCAGAAAAGCACAGCCTATGCGAGGCCAAAGACGCTGACCAATGAGGACGCTTCGCGCCCTTCTGCGTCACCTCCCGCCCAAACAGGCGTGGCCTAGGCCTATAAATACGAGCATAGCTGTCTAACACGCCGATTTTCGTCAATGAAGCGGCGCAGCGTGGACACGCACGGCCATGAGACGCAGTACTCGTTCCCTCTTCTAGAGAGAACCGAGGTTACGTTAGTAACCGAGTACGTTCTCTTACGTAGAGTTCTCTCGTACTGCGTCGAAGAACGCTACGGGAACCCTATGTAAACCGCCGTGCGTGCTCTTGGACCGACACAGACACCTAAGGGCGCGCGCGCCCTGGTATACAAGTGCCTACCCCAAGAAGTATAGGGAGAGCGGCTAAAATAGCATCATCCCTTTATAGCAGTACCTCTTAAGGCATAATAGCATATATATGTAAATATAGATATATATGAGGGGTAATAGCATGCTCATGGGACACATTGTCAGTGAGTGATGCTTAAACATTGAAGTGACCTGGGCCGCAGCGCGGGGCAGGAACACTTATACATATTAAACATTGAAGTGACCTGGGCCGCAGCGCGGGGCAGGAACACTTATACATATTAACATTGAAGTGACCTGGGCCGCAGCGCGGGGCAGGAGCACTTATACATAGTCTTCTAGACCGAGAGCAGTTTAGCCTGCAACGCAGGAACCTCTAGGTTATAGAACCTAATAAATGTAGACGGGGAGGACCAGCCTGCCGCCATACAGATATCTTGTAACGAGATTCCGCTATACCAAGCCCATGAAGAGGCCATGCCTCTCGTGGAATGTGCTCTGATGCCCAAAGGGCATTCCAAACCTCTAGATGCGTAGGCTAGCGCAATGGCGTCCACTACCCATCGAGACAGACTCTGTTTCGTCGCGGCTCGCCCCTTGGAGCGTCCGCTGAACGAAACAAAGAGCTGCTCCGTCTGTCGAAAAACAGCGGAGCGGGACACGTAAGCTCTTAATGCCCTGACCGGGCAAAGGGAGCTATTTCCGTCCTCTGAGGCCGGCAGGGCCGACAGGGAGATGACCTGAGCCCTGAACGGTGTGTTGAGGGACTTAGGCACGTACCCATGCTTCGGTTTCAATACGACTACAGAGTCGTTTGGCCCGAACTCCATACAAGAAGCTCTCACTGAGAGCGCTTGCAAGTCTCCCACACGCTTCACTGAAGCGAGAGCCAAAAGAAACACGGTCTTGAAAGACAGGTGTTTCATGTCAACTGAGTGAATAGGCTCGAAAGGGGCCCCTTTCATAGCGTTCAACACTGTAGAAAGGTCCCAAACGGGGACTGAAGGAGGCCTTGGAGGGTTTAACCTCCTGGCGCCTCTAAGGAAGCGGACCACCAGGTCGTTCCTGCCTAGTGAACGGCCAAGCGTTGGATTAACGAACGCTGATATGGCAGCCACATAGACTTTGAGCGTGGATGGGGTTCTTCCCTTATCCAATAGCTCTTGCAAGAAGGAGAGAATCTCCGGTTCTCCACACTGAAGTGGTGACAGACCTTGATCTGAACACCATCCAGAGAACACCGACCATTTGGAAGCGTAGAGTCGTCTAGTAGACGGAGCCCTAGCTTGTTCGATCGTGTCTAACACTCCTCTTGGGAGGTTAGCGGGTACCCGTTTATGGCCCATACGTGTAGGGACCAAAGCTCGGGGTGAGGATGCAGAATCGAGCCCTTGGCCTGTGAGAGGAGGTCTCTCCTCACTGGAATCGGCCACGGGGCAGTACTTTTCAGTCGCATCAAAGCTGGGAACCAGGTCTGATTCGTCCAGTATGGAGCAACCAGTAGTACTGAGCATCCGCTCTCCTTGATACGCTCCAGCACTTGAGGCAGGAGTGAGACAGGAGGAAAAGCATAGAGCGGACGGCGGGGCCAGACTCTGGCCAGCGCGTTCGTGCTCTTCGAAAAGAATTCTGGGCAGTGAGCGTTTTCCTGGTTTGCAAACAGGTCTATTTCCGCTCTGCCGAACGTTTTCCACAGCAGACGCACTGTCTGTGTGTGTAGGGACCACTCTCCCGTAGGAACGTTGTTCCGTGAGAGTCTGTCCGGGCCTACGTTCAAGTGGCCTGGCACGTGCATTGCTCTCAACGAGCGCAGGTTGTGCTGGGCCCACACCAGTATGCGTTCCGCTAACCTGAATAGGTTTCGGGATCTCACGCCACCCTGGCGGTTTATGTAGGCTACTACCGACATGTTGTCCGAGCGGACCAGGACGTGGTGTCCTTTTATCCGGGGACAGAAGCGCCTCAGCGCAAAGTCCACCGCCATCATTTCCAGGCAGTTTATGTGCGGTAGTTTGGCCCGCTCTGCCCACTGGCCAAAGAGCGGTCTGCCGTCGAGCAGTGCTCCCCAGCCTGAGGTGGACGCGTCCGTGGACACCACCTTCAGGCTCGAGGAAGTCCCCAGGCTTACACCTGACCGGTACCAGTCTGACGCTCTCCATGGTGTCAGGGCTGAAATGCATTCCTGAGTGACCTTGAGGCGATAACGACCGTGTAACCATGCTCGGCGCGGTACGCGCGTTCTCAACCAGAACTGTAGTGGGCGCATGCGCAGCAGGCCCAACTGCAGCACTGTTGAGGCTGAGGCCATGAGGCCCAGCATTTTCTGAAATCTCCTGAGTGGCACTATGTGGCCGCTGCGGAAGGATTTCGCCATTTGCAGGGTATTTCGCCTGCGCTGTGATGACAGCCGTGCTGTCATAGACAGTGAGTTCAGATCCAGTCCTAAAAAGGAGATCCTTTGACTGGGAAACAGTGAACTTTTCTCCCAATTGACTCTCAGACCTAAGCACTCGAGGTGATCGAGTATTAGTGTCTTGTGGTGAGCGAGTTCTGACGGCGATTGAGCCAGAATTAGCCAATCGTCCAAATAGTTCAGAATTCGAACGCCTCGGAGTCTCAGGGGTGCCAGCGCCGCGTCCATGCACACTGTAAATGTATGAGGTGCTAGAGACAGGCCGAATGGCAGGACTGTGTACTGATATGCCCGGCCCTCGAAGGCGAATCTCAAAAATCGCCTGTGACGTGACGCAATTTGTATGTGAAATACGCGTCTTTCAGATCTATCGTCATAAACCAGTCTCCTCTGCGAATTTGCGCGAGGATTCTTCTGGTCGTGAGCATTCTGAACTTTCGCTTTGTCAGCGCTTTGTTCAGATGCCTGAGATCTAAAATGGGTCTGAGACCCCCGTCTTTTTTCGGTACCAGAAAATATCTGCTGTACAGACCCCCTTCGCTCTGAGATAAAGGCTCTATGGCCCCTTTGCTCAATAGCTTCGCTATTTCGGCTCGAAGTAGATGTGCTACTTCTGTTTTCACCGTGGTTTCGACTTTCTCCGTGAAACGGGGAGGGCGTCGATGAAACTGTAGCGAATAGCCTCTTTTTATAGTCTCTAGCACCCATTCTGAGACCCCGGGAAGTCTTTCCCATGCATCTGCACGTGTGACTAGGGGTTGAATGTAATCTGGGCCCTGGTCGCGAAATGGCGGCGACACGAGAGCAACCGTGTGCTGTGACATGGACGCCGTGGCGTGTGAGGCGGGGGGCATGTTTAACACAGTATGCATCCCGCGCACGCTCGGCTCTCTGTGTCGAGAGAGAGCGCACGGAACGAGTCCCGTAGGGCTCGTTATGCTTGTGAATAAACGTGGGCACTTGGTGGCGGGCACATTTATAACACCGGGGACACTGTGTTTGTGTACTGACTGACCGTTCGTTAGTTTCGTTTATACAGAAACCGCGGAACGTGCAGTGTGTAGTGGTTGTGGGCACTTGGCAGTGGGCACGCTTACTACATGTAAAGCACAATCGATCTGAGTCGATTTTAAGTGTGCAAACCCTGTGTTGAACGGGGCTGCCCGTAGGGCTCGTATATTTGTGAATAAATGTGGGCGCGTGGTAGCGGGCACATTTATAACACCGGGAATACTGTTGTACGGGGCTGTGCTTGCACGGGTTGAAAAACCGGGCTCTGGTCGCGAAATGGCGGCGACACGAGAGCAGTCGTGTGCTGTAACATGGCGTGATGCGGGGGCGCGCTTATCGAGCGGGCAGCCCGCGCGCGCGCTCAGCTCTCTCAGCTGAGAGAGAGAGAGAGCACGCGGTCTCCGTAGAAACCATGTTGACATGTAGCTTGTAGTGATTGTGGGCACTTGAAAGCGGGCACGCTCACTACATATAATGCACAATCGACATTGAGTCGATTTTATGTGTGCAAGCCCTGTATTGTGTGGGGCTGTGCTTGTGTGTATGAATGGGCACTGGGTCGTGGGCATACAGTTACACACATTACATCATCGGCTGTGGCCGGGACACCGTGTAGCACAGAGAGTACTGTCTATCAGAACCGACTGACCGTGCATTCGTTTCGTTTTTACAGAAACCACGGGACATGCAGTGTGTAGTGATTGTGGGCACTGAAAAGCGGGCACGTTCACTAACTTACATGTATTGCACAATCGACACGAGACGATTTTATGTGTGCAAGCCCTGTATTGTGTAGGGCTGTGCTTGTGTGTACGAATGGGCACTAGGTCGTGGGCATTACGGATACACACATTACACCATCGGCCGTGGCCGGGACACCAGAAAATACATTTTCAGATTTACCTGGGGCGTCGTGTGCAGGCAAACGAGCATTGATGCCGATTTGGTGACTGCAAAATACACTGGCACGGTCGCGTATGTTGGGACTGTGCGAGCGAGACATTTTAGTGAAATCCGGCCGCGGCGGGATTTTAACACTGTAGCTTTCCTCGAAGCAGAAGTGCGCATCCTGGCTGAAAACGGGGCTTTCCGGGACTCCGCGATTTCTTCGTGAATTCAGGAAGAAAAAGGCGCGGGTCGTGAGGACGGTAACGTACGTTCCTCTGCAGAAAAGCAGCCATCCAGCCGGCAAGCGCATCGATGCTGGTCTTTCTCCGTCGACGCTCATGAGCGGCGGGGGAGGGGAGATCCTCGGAGCTCGCCCATCCGAAGCGGGAGAGAAAAGCAGTCGTCCTCCACAGACGCGGCTTCACCTTCCTCGTTCATGACGGACGCGGCGGCACACAGCGGCCCTTGTCCGTCGATCATAGAGTCCAGCGAAGCGGGCGGAGAAGCTGGCGGCAGCAGCGGCGAGCACCTCGTGGTGGAGGGAGGTTCCGGGCTCTGCTAAGCACGGCGCTTTTCACGGCGCGGCACTACAGCGGGCGGAAAAGATGCAGCTTCAGTAAATGAACGCCAGGCGAGTCCGCAGAGTCACCGTAGGCATCAAATTACAGTGATGGCAGCCGCCATCGACGAGAGCTGAAGCTGCGTGATACTCACAGGCAGGAAACACAAGCACGTGGTCCCCGTCGATGAGCGGGGCTCTACACGAGCCACAGGAGGTGCGAGACATCTTAAAAAAAAGACGCTCGGCTCTTTTAGTGTGGAAAACTGTGTGACGCGACGGCGAACACACACACAAAACACACACACATAATGTAAAGGATATTCCACGCCGGAGAAGCGCAGCAGGGAACGGCGGCTGAAGGCGGCGATGACCAGCGGCTTCAGGTAAGGGCTCGTCCTGCTGAGGTGCTTGTTCCAAACGGCTGTGGCGGCTCGAATCCAATCCAGCGATGCGTGCAGCTTCGTGAATTTAAGAAAATCGGCGTGTTAGACAGCTATGCTCGTATTTATAGGCCTAGGCCACGCCTGTTTGGGCGGGAGGTGACGCAGAAGGCCGCGAAGCGTCCTCATTGGTCAGCGTCTTTGGCCTCGCATAGGCTGTGCTTTTCTGGCAGAGCAGCCAATGGGTGAGCTGTATTGCTCCGCCTAGGTTGTATGCTTCAGAAAAGCGTTTTACAATATTACAAAATTAAGGATTAATTTTAGGCTTCAATCTCGACAAAGAAATATCTTTCCCGTAGCGTTCTTCGACGCAGTACGAGAGAACTCTACGTAAGAGAACTGAATTCATTTTAAGTATATTTTCTGAAGTGATTTGCAGTGATTTGCTTCTAAAGTAAATGTACCAAGTTTCAAAGATGTTAAGATTTTCTTTAAACTGGAAAACCGGACTTAGAACACAACAGAAAATAAAAATCTGCCAATGGTTTGAGAAAAATTTAAGTAAATTTACTGTATACTGTTTTAAACTGTTTTGTTTTTTTTAACTGGAAAACCAGACATTAATACTGTTTCAGGAAATAACAATTTGCCAATGAGGTTAGAAAAATAAATGTATAATTTTTGATTAATTTAGTTTAAAATATATTTTCTGAAATACACAGTTTTACTTGTCAAAAAACTGCATGTTGTTTTAAGGAAGTTGAATTTTTTTGTTAAATGAAAATAAGACTGTTTCATAAGATTATTTTTGGCAGTACGCAGAGGAAGCAGCAGCTCCAGTTGCTGAGGTGAATCCCCCTCCCCGGCCCGATTAGAATGGTATGTTCAAAGACTTCCAACTCCTACCCTCTCTAAGCAAATGACTCACCCAGAATCCTTCATGGAGACATCCCAATATGAGAGATTCTTGGCATGGGTGAGTCAGGCAAATCAATCAACATTGGACTGACAGACCTAACAATGTGATCCCAGAGGGATGATTGTTTACCATTATTGATTTTGCACACACAACATCTCAGAGACACAGGTTAACTCCTTTCTTTCCAGTACCCCACAGCAGATGGGCTCCATTGAATTGCTAGTTGACAAAATATGTTTAGAGCATCTATAGAACTTCAGTCTGAGACTAAATGCTCACATTTTGCAACCTTTTTTTCCTTCCGGTGCGATTGAATTTTATTAGAGGTTGCACTGGTGCTACAACCAATTTGACTAACTGATAAGCTCTGCCATATGTGTTGCATATGCGAAACATTAAATTGGCTATAAGCGGAATGAAACAGCGCTATTTGTTTGACCGCGCCGCATGGACCATTTATCAGCTTGACCCAAAACACAGCGCAGCGCGAAATAGAGCGAATGTGTTTACTCGTTGACTGATCTCAATCACACAACCACTAAACAGCGCTGTAAGATCCAGTCAAAAGTATTCGAGTTTAGCACAGAGTTCTCTGATACAAACCACAAATGTCTCTGTGATTTAAACTAAAGCCAGATAAAGCTGCGATGACATTCTCAAAAGCACTGATGGGGATAACAGGAGAAAGACTGCGCCAAAATAATCCAGTTAGAAGGCTTTTCAATCCACAAATCACCAACATTTACCGTAGATTTACTGTAATAATAACACTATCTGTAACCATGATATTGTGGCAGAAATGTGAGATATAAATTCTATCATTAATAATGTAGACATGTATTGGGTAATGGAAACCTGCCACCCCGGTTCTACCAAATCAGGTTCCACTACTCTCAAATGTTATTCAGGAGCCAGTGATCTATATTAATGACTGGATTGCTCATTGCGTTCTAAACCACCAGGAGTGCCAGCGGAAATGTTTGAGGGGCCATCTTATGATTCCCTTCAGACAGAGGGCAATATTGACTTACATCAAAAACTTTGACCTAAAATCACCTGTCAGTCACACATAAATCAATTTTAAGTTACAGTACACTGCATGCATGTACATTAATTGATACTTTGAACGTTATCTGTAATGTTTATGGTCTTTTTCGGGCAGGATATTCTGATATTCGCTAATGGAATGAAGATAAACGTAACTTTTAAATAAGTAGGGGAAATTTCTGACTTCAAACAAATAACCATTTAGGATATTTGCATTGTAACAACGTACAGGGAGTCTATTGATATAAAAAAACGCTGTTATTGTTTTCTCATTTAAATCAGAAGATTTCCTATTAATTCAATACAATGTAAGGGAATACCAGTGAATACCAATATGGCTTCACTTTTTAAGTCATGACTCATTAACAATCCAGTCATTTATATTCAGTAGTCAACATTTGGATCCAAACCTTTCATCAAAGTTATACATGGATTTTGAACAATAGCCTACCTGTTTTTTTTTTTTTTTGTCTTAGGACAACTTTGATTAGTCAACATTTGAAGTTGATCAAAAAAGTTACTGTAGAACAATGTCTGGAGCCCTGGTCTGTCAGCAGGGACTAACTGGATCATGATAACTAGCTTTACATTTGTGAAGTCCTACAACAATTTCTTGTTTTAATTTCAAGTGTGATGTAGCAACAATCAGTTACCAAATGCTGCGATTACGTCTTAATATGCTAATGCTAATGAATCAGTAAATAAAAAATAACAGCTATTTGGTCTGGTCAACAATAGCTCCAATGAATGAAAATGCTGTGAAAAACAGCTGCAGGCTCTACAACTACTGTTTCTACTCATTCATTCCTGTTGAGGAAAGAGCAAAATGCCCACATATCTCCATCAAAGAACAAACATGCAGAGCTAACACGTGTGCTTGCCAAAACTTCTAGATATTATGCAAATGAGTATTTGAAAATAACCCTGAGAGAAGGTAATATCAGCCGTACGAGCAGCGTGGGCTGAAACCAGCACGACTGTGAAAGCTCACCTGAGCTACAAAGAGACAAGGAGAAGACTGCCTAAAAATGAGCTGAAGGTCACTGATGAAAGTAGAGGAGCTGGCTAAAACTGGGCCAGCTGACAAAAAGGACTGCTGATACGGAGGAACACCACGCCATTTTCAACCATCGCTCTCTCTCTCTCTCTCTTTCTGACACACACACATAGGGTTCTCACACATCGAGTCTTCAGTATGTGTAAGGAGCAGGTTTAATCAGGGGTTGTTCACAGCTCTCTCTCCCACACAGTTCCCAGTGGAGGTCTCACTCAGTGGCTTACCCACAAGGACAAATCAGCATGGAGTCTAATGCTGCTCTCAGAAAACACGATGAGATGAGATATGATGAACCATGTGTTAAGATTTCAGAAAATCGCATTCTTAATTAGTGTCGTTGTTTTGTGTACCAGTCTAAACATCCTTATAAGAGGAGACCTTTAGTAGAAGATATTCACCATGAAATCAAAATTTAAGCTATTTAAGCTTTTTATGGAATTTTGCAGTGTTAATTATAAGTTATTATCTATGCACAATCTGCACATTATTATTATTATTTTAATTAATGTGCCCTTGTAATCTTTAATCAAAATAATTCCCCTCTCGCAAAAGCAACTCTTCTCTTCTCTGATGACATGTTCACTGATGCAAGGCTGAGACAACAAACCCTCCAGCAGCCTGTCACTCACACGAGATTGCAGCAATTAGCAAACAACAACGATCCAATCAATTTCCGACAAAAACAAGTTCCACCCTAAATTTTTCTTGTTAAAGAAAAAAATTCACTCAAAAGAAAAGACTCATCGCAATTTCTTTTATATGAAGAATATTTTCAGAGAATGCATTGTGCTGTGTTTTTATCTTGTTGCATTGGCAATTTGTTTTCACATGCAAAAGTTTGATGGCATCAGTTTGAAGACCATCTATCCGGTCAGCACGCAGAGCTGCCAGTGGGTGGGCTTGCCAGAGATGGGGAATCTCAGGGAGTACGTCCTCACCTATTTTGAGTCTGCCTATCCGGTAGTGATGGGTTCCACAGACCCAAAGCCAATGCCAGCCAAAGACCCATAGCCCAAGGACCCATAGCCAATGCTCGCTCAAGAGTCAATGCCCAAGCCTATAGCCATATCCATCCCAGTGGGGTTATTAGAGAAGCTGGATGATGAAAAGTGGCTTATAGACTGGGATTCAGCAGAGACTGTTCCCACCTTTGTCCCCACCCACATCTGAAGTCCTCCCTCCTCCACTGGTCCCATCCAACCTTCAGTTTCCTTCGTTGCCGCTGGTTCCGCTTAGCACCAATGCTGTGTTCGAAATAGCCCCCTATACCCTCATTCACTATTCCCTACATTACTCCACTAATATAGTACACTTGAGGAATTAAAAAAAAACCCAGAGTGAGTGAATTCGGACACTGAGTGCGCTGGAAGGGCTGCCGCTTTTGCATAGTTTGTGCTTGCTGTTTAATAATAATTTGAAACGTTGCAAACTGGAAGCTTCAGTAGTAATGAAAATATTTATCTTAAACTCTCCCATGGAAACTAGCAGGTATTAACAGTAATTTAACAATTTAATAATCAATTAAAAGGGAATTTATACCAGTATGAATGATTCAGCTGTGGGCGCCATCTTCTGGTCAGATGCAGAAATTCATTCAACGCGTGACTCTCACAGTGCATTACGAGTATTCTCTAGCCGTTGAGCGTACATTAGATGTACACTCGTTATTGCGGTGCATTGTGGGATTGAATGAGTGCACTCGATGACGTCAAATATGGTTTAGTACACCACTACAAATGGCTATCCCCTCAAATAGTGCCCTATTTAAGGGTATAGGGGGCGATTTCGAACACAGTCCAAGCCTCCTTCACTGATGCTCCCACCCAACCTCCCACTCCCTCCACCTCTGCCAGTCTCCTCCAGTTCCTAGCCTCCGCTGGCTCCCATCAATCAGCTCCTCCTTCAGTGGCTCTGTTCGACTGCTCGGATCAGCATTGGGCTTCTCGGCCTCAAGCTCCGTCTTGGTGTGGTGATCCCCTGGCTCCACCTCGAGCCTCCGAGCGTGTTGCTCCACCTCAGCCTGTCAACCAGTCGGCTTCGCCTTGGCTCCTCCCTCCTGGTCCTGGGGGAACATTAAGTTCTCGGAAGAAGGCCCTGGTGGCTAGTTCCTATAACTGAGTTCATAACTGCCTGGTGTGAAAGCCCCTTATCCATCCATCCATACATTCATATATACATTTAAAAAAAAGTTATTATGATGCACAATTGAACTTTTTTTAACTTTACTTTTTTTTGTTTTAAGGATATTTAGCTATTAATAAAACTAGACAAAGATACTGATGAAGTACAGAAGAAAACATGTTTTGTGTGAAAACAAGTGGCTCGTGTTTTTCCTCCAAACGATATCTCTGTGTAACAAATGAGGAGGTGGAAACTGATGAGTTTAGACCTTCACCACCCTCAGGACTGAAAAGATTTATGGCTGCAGACCTATCTAAGGGGGGTTAGACAAACTCAGCAGACACGCTCACTCATACACTCCCACAGTGGAGTGGATCCTCTCCTGTCTGTAAAGCTGGTAGGGAGGGTGGGTCAGGCAGCCTGTGAATAAAGACACGCTGCTGTTTGGCTGCAAACAAACACTACAATTCATTAGTGCCTGCAGCGGGAAGGGCAGGGAATGAACCATTGCCTCAAGATCACTGACATGACTCACCAGCTTATAGACAAATCCTACTATCAAACCTGGTCAAAACTGGATAAAGAGGTAGAGTACATTAATATGGCACTATATGGAAGATATTACAAGCAAGTAATTAAAAATTAAAAATAATTGAATTCAGAACTATATATAGTTTAAAAAGTACAGTAAATAATTATAAAGTTACTTTAATATACATTTTATTTTATATAAATACAAACCACTCTGACTGACGCCATTTGTATTCTTTCAACCAACTGCCAAAATATGTGTACAGAATTGTGGTATAGGCAGTATAGGCATCATAAATTGGATTTGGAGGTTCTAGACAGCATTTTATGCATTTCAGACACAGTCATGAAGCATGTGAATCTAAGACTGTACAATGAGTCACAGCTGCAGCGGTCTCCTCTATAGACACAAAGACTGTGACTCAAACAGCAGCTCAATGACAACCGTCAAAACAGTCTCTGTGTGGCTCCTCAAAGCTGGAAGTGAATTAGCAGTGTAATTCAAACGAACACAAAACGAGTGTGACTCTGAATCAGCTTGATGTATTATCATACACACAATGAGCTCATGTCAACACCAACACAAAATGAACCAGTGCAAAATCTTTCCGTCACTTGTTTCTGATCGAGGAGTCTCTTCCAAATGCCTGATTGCACACACACGAAAACAGTAAAAAACTAAAATACACACACAGAGCGCATAATCAGTTTGAGCGAATCATTCTTCTAACAAGATTATGCACTGCCAGATTTAACTGCCAGGCCAGTGACAGACGTAGTAAAGGGGCGGTGGTTCGATCGAGTGAGCGAGAGAGAGAGAGAGAGAGAGACAATAGCCTTCTAAGTGCTCATGTCAATGACGGACTGTGTTTGGGTGGGACATTCCATTAAGGGTCAAACAAGACCATTAAAACCAGTCAAACTCCACCCACTGATTTACTGATTCAGGCTTATTAAAGCACACTCCACTGGACACATTGACAGATGGTGTCACACTATGACAGAAAGCAGACTCAGCTGAATCGACAATGCTGTGAACAGAATCCACTGTAATATCGCTGCGACAGCTAAGAGGCCATACAAAACAACGTCACGTGATTATCCTTGATATATTATATAAATCACAACTTCAGTACACTGTAAAAAACTCAAAGTGGTGAATAAAATAAAGATTTACAAAAAAAATAAAACAGTACAGTACCTCAAAATGTGTTTCTTGGTAAATATTTATGAAATTTACAAGCAATTTCCGAGTGAAAATTGTTTCAGAGTAAATCCTAAACCTTTTGTTCAGTGTAGTCAACTGTACTTCATTCCACCCGGATTTACCAGGAAATCTAGCAAGGAAACGATGGTTTCAGACTGACTTCTAAAGGCAGCATAACGTTACATCGGATGATCTAGGACAAATTCAAGCTTTAGAGACATCCATGTCAATATTTAATGACTAGAATGTTTATTTCTTGGTATAAAGTTGAAAAAAGCAAGACAACAGCATTTATAAATGAATCTGCTCTGACAGATGCCATTTTTTATTCTCCTAACTACAGCTGAACTGCATGTACTGCTGTGTATTATTCCACTCTGGATTCCCTCAAGGAAGGTTTATTAAAATGACACGGTTCTCCTTCATTTCAAACGGTGTCTTGGGAAGCTTTGAGAAAAGACGTAAATGAAGACACATTAGCATACCTCTCTAATATGACCAATCAATGGTATGGATCTACCCTCCCCCCACCCACTCACATCTGCCTTCGGCAAATCAAGTCTGACCTGTGACTCACTGTAACTGGATCAGCCAATAAAAACCCTCGTAGCAACTGAAATAATTATATTTGTCAGAATAATGAGGAACGATGTTACAGTCACTCAGTAGGTCAAGGACGTTCAGTCCAGCCGTGACGATTCCTACAGAACTGCTGCAGAATTTAAACTCGATACTAATAACAGTATTTAAATAATAAAATGAAATGAAATAAACCTCATTCTTATAGTTAAATGCACAGGCTTATTCAGTGACCAGAAGAAGTGAATTATAAGAGGTGTGAAGAAAATTGTCTAAACATGTCTCTGTATGCCAAGAACATGCCTTGCTAATTAGTTTAACTTTTGGTGAGCTACTATGGTAAAGCCTTGTTAATCCAGCCTTCACTATTAAATTAAATATAGCCTCCAGGACATATGGGCGTGAAATCAGTACTGTTATTCTCTTTCAACAGGAACTATTGCAAGACTGGAAGAGATTTTGCATTCATCCTCCAGCCTGACTGCTGTACTCATGTGGTTGTGCCATTCTGTTCATTATCTACACATCACTTCCACTACACCCTTCTTCAGGACACATAGTATTTCAAACAGAACATGACTCCTAATATATCAAGGGCAGATCCATCTGATGTAAAAGGTGAACAAACTCTTAGATGATGTAATGGTATCATATCGACTGACATGCAAGAGGAAGATTACAGTATCTGTGAGAAAGAACGCCACTAATGAAAACGTCAAACTTACCAGTGTAGTTGTGCATGTGCAGCTGAATTTCACAACACTAATCCAGCACAGTGGTGACCGAAAATAGTTCACTCTTCAATGCTTTTTCATAGTCTCTCCTTGTCCACTTAATGCAATGGAATCTCAGATGACTCCAGTAATCTAATTTAATGTCAAACCTCAGACTCCACCAAACAGGCCTTGTAGAAGTGAATGTTATTCACATATTTACCATCTCAAGATTAGATACTTGGATAAAAAAAAAAGACAATTCTGACATTATTTATCACCACTGAAGCATTCAAGTTAAAAAAACGATGCAAAAGTATCATAAAAATAGTCCAAATTACTCTTTGCACTATATTCAAAAAGGTGTCTGAAACCACCATATCTCATAAGTTAATATATTATAATATATGTTAAGAATTTAAATTTTTTGTTTCACTGAAGCAGCAAAAGTCATATAGGTTTGGAACATGAGGGTGAGTATGTTCCATTATGACATAAGTATGTATGAGTGAGTATGTGTAATTATGACATAATTTTAATTTTTGGGTGAATTAAACATTTCCACCTTTTATTTAATAAATAAGCTATACAATATTTTAAGTATTTGAAAATCCAGCCTGTGAAGAACTCTATCAAAGTTAAATCAAGAACATGCCCTCCTTCAAATCTTCATTTCCCACTTGAGAATTCAGGAGACATTTCACATTGAGGAAAAAACAAACAAATAAACAAACAAACAAACAAACCATGAATCAATGACACAAAAGCCTGAAGTAAAGAGCTATTGGATTGCCCCATGAGAGCTGATGTAAGGGTTTTATATAGTGACAACAACAACCCCATTATGACAATGGTGTGGTCCATGCCTACTGCTTCTTCCTCTTTTCATTATTTATAACACACAAAGCACAGCTGTTGCAATGACAACAAATATTACCCAACCTTTTGCGCCTGAAGCAGAATGAATAGCACAAGGATTGCCGGAAGATAAGAGACAAATCCAGCTGCAATCTGATAGAGCAGATTAATTTAAGGCTGCAAGAAATATTTCAATGAAAAAGTTTAAAAGCATGTCTGTGCTGAAACCATTCACAGCCTGGCTCTTTAACAGCTGCATGTATTACGGTTTAAACCATGTTTACAGCATGAATATGCCTGTGTTGGAATTTAAGAAAGTATTCCCATAAACGGTGTATAAAGACATTCAACAATACATTTTAGTCAATCACTTTTGAGTATATTTTGAGTGACAGAAAGAGCATCTTGAGGGAGAGAAAGAGAGATTGAGATATTGGAGCTTTGTCAAATATATGACAAAATGAGACATTCACCTCCCAGGGTCATCGATCTTCTATGGGTGAAGCAGTGCCAGTACCAGGGTAAAGAGGGACGTCAAGGTTGACGAGGTTTGGGCCGTGCAGTCGATCCTAATAATCAGGGCCGGAGCTCAGGATCAGGATCGGGATGCCGGGGAATGGGGAAAAACGGCTCAGCTCCAGATGGGTGCAGAGTCAGACAGTGCCAAACATTTCACTGCAAAAACAGAAACAGAGGAAAAATGTTAAATACAGATATTTGTTTTTTTTCTCCTTCTTCGCTTTAGTCATAAATGTAACACATTTTTAGCATAAACCTCACAAAATGTCATTGCAGTTAAAATATGAACTTTATTAAATATATATTCCCTGAAAAAAAGCCTCTCCTTACACAATTTAGCTTCTCAAATATATTTATATTAAATATTTGTTTACATATATTTTTACTAGACAAAATCAAATAGAGATGGCAGTTTAATTTTCATAAGAACTTTTATGCCCGGTTTAACAGACAAGGCTTAAGCCTAGTCCCAGACTAAAATTTACTGCAGGTTTGAGCCGTTTTAACTGAAAGCAACTTGCACAGACATATCTAAAAATATGTCAGTGCTACTGTTTTGTCTCAGGATGCACGCCATTAATGTTTTTTTCTAAGGCACATTTAAAAAACAACTATTTTACCTAATATCTACTCCTAGTTTAATCCTGTTTTAGCCCTGTCTGTGAAACGAAGCCTCAAACAATTTTGCATCAATCAGGATGAGATAAAAAAGATGGTGTGTGATGCTTGCTGCCAGGATACTAGGGCGTTCTGGGTGGTTGCCAGGGAGTTGCTAAGTGGTTGGTGTCAATTTTTCATGTGTTGCTAGCATGTTTTGAGTGATTGCTAGGCAGTTATTTATTAACCCTTGTCAAAAGAGTCCACCCACAAGACCCTATTATTTGGCTTGGGTCAGCCTATTGGATTTTAATCACCAGCCTGGTGAAAGTCTGTTCTTTCAGATTAGCAATACAATTCGAGCAATTATTCATGCCTGTTGCACAAACGGTGCAGGATTGTTGGGTTAGGAGTTTTAAAAAACCTAAGCATTAGCAAACGATGCTTGCTTTAGCTCAACACTCAATGCCCTCAATATAGCAAAGCAAATTTGCACTGCATCTCTTCCTTTATTAATGATGCATAAGGTTGTCACAAAGTAAAACTGAAAAACATTTTAAATTTAGTATCAGCTGCGAATCTCGGTCATGAAAACTGCAAAGCTGAACGGACGGGTGGGATCTACATTTAAACCCACAGCCACACACCAAACTGTCAAGGCAATTAAGAATACTGGAGATATAGGAGGAATCCTTCAGACAGCGGTTCGACACAATGTAAGATTCACTAAAACATTATAAAACATAAAAAAAGTCTGTTCTATATTGATCATCCCACTGTTTATAAAAACACTACTGCTAATCCTTTTATTATTTTCACTGTGGGGTCATGAATGACATGAATGGCATGGCTCGGGATTGTTTGAGCCCCGCAAGGAAGTAGCCATGAGCAAGTAGCACTGAGGCCTTGAGGAAGCCACTTCACCGCCGGCTGATTTAAGGGGATTTGTCCCTGTAACAAGAGCACTGAAAGTCCCTTTGGATTAAAGCATCTCATAAATGACAACATGCTGGTTAAGTGAACACAATAAAACATGGGATATATTCAGACTAGAGTCAACTGACTATAAAGACAATGACTTTCAAAATTAAACCCACCCTAGGAAATGCTCACTGGCGTAAAAATATGCATCCGGGCATATGCATCCTCATGTTTTATATTACACTAGTCTTTCTGCTGCCGAATGTTACACACATTCATCCAGCATACAGTCCTCCTTCTAGGCTACTGCTAGTATCTAGGCCACAGGCTCCATCATATCTGTCCTAAGCTGACAGTGGCAGTTAAATTTGTGTTATGTGAAAGCCTCTCCCAGGCCTTTTTCATTCACCAGTTAACAGCACTTCTTCTACCCCGGGGTGTGCGATGCGTGCGTGCACGTATGTGTGCGTATGAATGATGGACGCGTTTATGCTCCCTTTCACTATCTGTTCATGTCCAGCGCTGTGATTTTGGAAATTGTGCCCCATCACTTCACTCAGCCACCAGGCAGTCTCATTTCCAGCGAGAGAGAAAAAAAAATCCTAGAGATAATGACACATTCAGGATGGAAATTGTTTTCTTCTCATTTTATCTACTGAACAAGACAGCAGTAATTTAATGTATGACTAAAGGAGGCTCCATCCCACATATATGCTCACGATTAAAAGCTACTGTCTTCATGTATAAATGCAGCTATTTGTAACGAGCTGTGATTTAGAAGAGCTGATATTTTCGCTAGGAGCACTATCACCTCTCCGACTTGTGAACAGACTGTATTTCCACATTATAATTGACTAGAGAGCATTTCATCTACAGGAGAATCATCTAGAAGGTTTTAGGTCAGCCACTTTGTAAAGAGAGACACTCTAGTCCACATTCATCTCTACAATCAATTCATATTCAACAGAATATATATATTCTTAGTTGAATAGTGATGTGCATGTTTCTTTGCAGCCATAGTATGCTCTGTGAATTTGTCTTGCATAACAATGTATTTAACTATATAGCAAAAGGTCTAAAATGTTTACCTTATTCTGGACAAAACCACCCACTTAGACATGTAAAGTGACCAATCAGAGTCAATTTTGTTTTATGTGCCATTTAGCAGCAAGTGATACCACAATAATAGACAAGCTTAAAAAATATTTAAACAGAATAGAACAGAAAACACAAAGTAGTGAAATAGAATCTTGGTCAGAATTTCTGCCCATCTATAAGTAATAAGCACTGACTATTCAACAGATATAATTCAGAACATGTATTTCTGCTCGCGGATGTTTAGTTTATTTGTTTCTTTGTTTCAAGGCGGACTGATAAAAAAAATAAAAAAAAGAAGCTCTGCATGCCCTTATTTCCGGAAGTGGGAAAAGTCAGCCAATCAGATTAGAGCCGATCAAGAAAGCACTTTCCAGTTTTTAGTGAAAATGCATCAGATGGTCAGTGAATGCACTGTGGGCGATCCGTGGGCATGTCGTCTCGGACTGGAGACGTTCAACATCTATGAATAGGTCTTGCAGTAGGCAGAGTGAGAAAGTCAGACCGTCAGACTCTCTTGCTCGTTCAACCGTGTCAGATTGAGAGGAGGAGCAAACACAATCTAACCCATATTCAACAATATCTAGAAAGGCCTTTGCAATTTCTCTCTTTTTTTATATATATATCCCTACTCTTCTCAGCAACACAAGCTGACAGAAATTGACACATATAATCGCTTTAAGACAAGGCTACATACAGTCGGCATTATCTTGTTGCCTTTCTGAGCTTTAAAGCGACAGAGTAGCTTTACTGAACTCCAGATCAACCTGATTATGCCACTTTTGTGAGATTACATGCGATTAGTCACTAACAGTACCATCAGATGATGTTAAAGAAATGAAAACATCTTTTATGTTCCACAGATGACAGATGAAAGAAAGTCATACAGGTTTGAGGGCGAGTGAATGATGACAGAGAATTTTTCACTTTTGGCTGAACTATCTTTTAAGCATACACAAAACACTACAGATACCACAGAGTTTCAGATAAATGCTCCTGCAAAACAGAGTGAGGGAAGTTTTCGGTATGATTTAAAAATTGTTGGAATAAAAATGGATAAAACAAGGGCAGGGACCCATGTGTCTCAGCTGAGCATGTGGAGAGAGAGAGAGAGAGGCGATAGACGAGACAGACGTGGGTGGTCACATCGGTCTGTAATTACTCCCTCTGGAGCTCCAGGTGAAGAGAGATGACCTTTCCACAAGCTAAAAGCACAGCGCGCACAAATCACCTGACAACACGTGCAGGAGTCTGGGCTATCACGTGAGCTTTCTAACAATGAACAACAGATGACGTCAAAATACTCAGCCTGTAGCACAATACACGTATGTTTCAGAAGAATTTAGTGACAATTCAATGCTAAAATCAAATCAACATCTCATATATTGTTTACACTGCTGCTTTTGTTGTCCTATGAATGTATTAAAAAATGCATTAAACATTCAATTCATATATACAGTTACTTGAATATACATCATCATCTGTGATGAGCATACTGTTAATTTATGAAATAAAATTAATGTTATTTTAATTGATGTATATACAACGGGGCTGTTGAACGCTTGAATCTGATTGGTTGACAAACTTTCTAAGGTGTGCAATTATTTTCAGGGAAACGCACGGCTTAAGTAGTTCCAGGCAGATCTTGACCGCATTACAGTTCCATATCACTTCGCCTAATGATTTGATTTCAGTATTTTAAAAGTCCTTACAGACTACAACAGCAAAATAACCAAACCTGCAATGACACTGACCAAGCAAATAAATAGAGTAAACAATTGAATAAAAACGACAAATTACATCCAACAGCCAGCAGCCACATCACCCTGTAGCCCAAGACTGGTTGCCCACTGAAGCTAAGCAGGGCTGAGCCTGGTTAGTATACTCTCAATGGGAGACCTTCTGGGAAAACCAGGTTGCTGCTGGAAGAGGTGTTAGTGTGGCCAGCAGGGGGCGCTCACCCTGTGCTCTGAGTGGGTCGTAACGCACCAGTGTAGTGACGGGGACACTATACTGTCAAAGAGCACCGTCCTTCGGATGAGACGTTAAACCGAGGTCCTGACTCTCTGAGCTCACAAAAAATCCCGGATGTCTTTCGAAAGAGTAGGGGTGTTACGGCATCCTGGCCAAATTTGCCCAGTGGCCTCTGTCAATCACGGCCTCCTAATCATCCCCATATATATACTAATTGGCTTCATCACTCTGTCTCCTCTCCACCAGTAAGCGTGTGTGGTGGCTGTTCTGACGCAATATGGCTGCCGTCGCATCATCCAGGTGGATGCTGCACATTGGTGGTGGTTGAGGAGATTCCCCCTTCTATGTAAAGTGCTTTGAGTGTCGAGAAAAGCGCCATGTACATGTAATGAATGAATCAAATTAATTAATTATGTTTTTTGCTACAAAAATAAGTTTTATTAAGTATGGAAAGCACCTCAGATAACAACTAGGCTGTGCCTGTAAGATCTGTTAATTTGGAAAGCATCTGCTGTGTAAAAACATCAGATAAACATAGTAGAAAAGGCAGTTTTACATACATTCTAAGTCTAAAACATCTTAAAGACATCTTCTAAATGTCTATATGACATCCAACAGGAAATGTCCTAGAGACGTATTGCAGATGAGCTTTAAAAAATACATTTTGAAGATGTAAATGCAGATGTCAAATAGACATCTCTGAGATGTACTTGTGCTATCAGGGACATACTCTCTTTCTCCCGCTCTCTCTCGCACTCAAACGCACACCAGTGTACAGTACGGACACACGCTCGCATAGAAACTTGTTGTCAGCGCTGCTCTGGCGATTTTATAAGTAAAATAGTTTAACAACTTAAAAGCTACATAATTTTTTCACTAACGAGGTAGATAATTATATCGCAATTAGCAGAGATACTACTACCGAACCGTTTCGCGTCATTACCAACTTGGGTGTGCATTATTTTTGAAATAATTCAACGGCCTGTCGTCAATTATTCCTTAAAATAACATGAATACAAAGAGTACATTTGCCACATGTGTTTTAAACTAGACTTTTAAAAGATTTTTCCTTTTCATGGCCCACCTATCACTCAAACATTAAATAGTCTTTGCAGGATTTTCCTGGAATGAAGCTATACAGAACATGTTTGTTTTGTTTGAAGCGGTAGGGGTTATCGTCTCAAGGCTCCCGGCATTAATCTAGCTTACATTACGCTGGGCTAATCTCTGCCAGAGGCTGGTTTAACCACCGCACATCCCCAAAAAATCTACTGAGCATGGTCTCTGAATCCCAAGCAGAGCAGCTCTCATGTGGAGCGACCTTCAAGTGCTCATGAATTAACACAGCAGGCTTTATACACAAACTGATACACACACCATAGCCGTAGCTCCACGCTCGACGCTGAGACAATGAATCGTGGATCGTGAGAACTCGTAGAGGCCGTGCAGCATCACAACAAAGAAAAGCCCCATCTTTTGTGTAATTCGTACAATCCAACACTGTTAATCTCAAGGCTTTGTAGGTCTTGGACAAAACGTATACAACAATGTGCCTGTCAGCCGGCCTAAACTGAGATCAGTTTGCCAAACATCAGAGTAATTCTCTCATGAGATGCGAATGACAACCAGAAAATGTGCCAAATGTACAATCAAAGTGAACAGCAACTAGATCATTCACACGGCGCTTGTCACTGACTGCTCTCTCCCCATCAGCCATGAGCTGACAAAGAAACAGAGAAAGAGATTTTTTTCCCCCTTCTGGAATAATCCAGGACACCTGCCCTCCCACAGGGCTTATAGGTTTATAATCTGCAGTGTGAATGCCGCACTGCTAATAATGCAGTAGCATGACTGTCAGACAGCTTGATCATCGCTGCGATCTATCATTCGCATCCGTATGACACACTGATTAAAGCAGAAGACATCAAATAAATTCAGAAGCTAATTAAACAGTTGAGTCAAAACACTGCAATTAAGAAAAACAAATTAGCATTGCACATGAGAACAATATTGGTGTTATTAGAAGTACTACAAGAGTAGGACTGAATAGGTTTTCACATGTGGAAAGTCTGTTTCAGTAAATTACTTAAAAGCTTGTTTTCTCACAGTGCACTTGTTTTCCATGTTGGCTTCAAAGATCTAAATGAAAATGCGAATTTTTCTCCAAACAAAAATGAACATATATCATTCATATTTTCAGAATAGCTTTAAGGTGAACAAAAATGAATACAATGAAACCCCAATAAGATGCACTCCAATAATATATCAAATTAGGGGTGTAATGAAACCCCTATGTCATGATTCGATACATATCACGATACACGATATTATTGCGATACTCCATGTGACCCTGGACCACAAAACCAGTCACATGGGTCAATTTATTTAAATGTAGATGTTAACATCATCTGAAAACCGAATACATAAGCTTTCCATTGATGTGTGGTTTGTTATGATAGGACAATATTTGGCCGAGATACAACTATTTGAAAATCTGGAATCTGAGGGTGCCAAAAAATCGTAACATTGAGAAAATCGCCTTTAAAGTTGTCCATTTATGTTCACGATCGTGCTGCATTCACTCATAAAAACAAATGTTTTATATATTTACGGTACTAAATATCTTCATGGATCATGATCTTTACTTACTGTAATATCCTAATGATTTTTGGCATAAAAGAAAAATCGATCATTTTGACCCATACAATGTATTGTTGGCTATTGCCACAAATATACCTGTGCGACATGTGACTGGCTTTGTGATCCAGGGTCACATATGGTGAAAGGTTAACAAAAAATGTACAGTTGATTAAAATGGTAAATTTGGTATTATATTGGGGTGGAAATGAATAGGCTTGGACTTGGTGCTGGTAACCCAATGCACAGGACAATGGTGACAAGAGATCTTTTTTTTTTCATGATTCTGAAGCTGAAAATACTGAATTATTTTAGATGAATATGCTTGCACTCTTTCACTGACTATATATTTAAAATAATATAGGCCACTTTTTACTGGTAACAACATAATATATTTGGCATTATCAGGACCCACAAATATTCCCCCATTTCATTAATATACATCATATTCAAACTCTGTAATAAAACTCTGTAAACTTGAATTTTTTCCTCACACAGGAGTTTTCATTTTGGGTGAACTATACACAATACAGATTGTCACTATCCACGATACACATTGTTGCATTGCAATATATTGCGACATGAAATATTGTAACACCCTTAATATAAACGATATAATGAAAAGGTAGATATGAACTAGATAAATAAACAACTATTATACATCTCATATGTGTTGTGTAAAATGTTTTCTTTTTTAAATCAGTATCAATAAGCAGCAAGTTCCCCTTGTGACAACCTACCCCATAGAGTTTGACAATATGTCCTATTCGGGATCCCCCCCAAAAAAAGTGTTAAATGAAAATCAATTTCAAAAATCTCCCCACCCTCGACCTGAGAAATCTTGTACTAGCCCCAGTAGAACAAAATAATCCAACAAAATCAACACCACAACACCAGCTTTGCTGAGTTTATGGAGTAGATATGATATTAATGATTATTAATGAAGTCATTTAGAAAAGCCTATTATGCATGGTCAGTTAAAGTCTCTGTTGTCAGTCCTTGTATTAATATTCTGGCAGCTTTGCGTTCTCCAGCAACGCAGCTCAAAGGATTATGTCTATTAAAATGTATTCATACTAGAAACATGACCTAGTCCTTCCTTCCTGCAGATTCCTAAAAATTAATTACAACGTCTTAAAATTTTGCCAAGCCTAAAAAAAACCCAAGTCTAGATTGTTAAACCAACCCGTAATTAAGCACTTCTCTTTTAGTCTGATTCTTTCTATTAATTTTTGCTGCAGTGGCATACAGAACATTCATCATAATTCTATGCAAGTGAATTTGAATCTAATTATGGCCAAACCTCTTTTACAGCAGCCTCCAAGTTAATGACTCCCTGATAAACAACAAAGGGAACAAACAAACCACTGCCAGATGCTGCAAAACAAGCGTAAAGAATGTTTTGGCTAGATAGAAGAAACCTTTTATCTTTTGCAATTAAAGGAATCACAAGACGGGAAAAGTGAAAACTTCCATCCAGACCATTACCATTCGACAGTCTGACTGAATCTTCCTTACTCTAAAAGGGATAGTTCACCCAAAAATGAAAATTCTGCCATAATTTACTCAACCTCATGTTGCTCCAACCATGTATGACTTTCGTATCTTCTGTGGAACATATAAAAATTATATTTTGAACAATGTTTAAAACGTTTTTTTCTTCTGTACTATGGGGTGGGGTCTAAATCTTTCAAGCTTTTAAAAGGGAACAAATAGCATGAAATTAATCAACTTGACAGCTATAGTTTTCTGATGCGACAATCACCGTGTTTGATGAACAGATTGAAATTTACGTTTTTTAAATTACTTGCAAATGGAGTAATTGTTCAACACACACATTCACAGACTAAAGAATAAGAACCGATACCGCACTCTAAAAAATGCTGGGCTGTTTCAACCCAATTTTGGCTCAAATATGGACAAACCCAGCCGTTGGGTTACATTTTTAAATGACATTTTTAACCCAACGTTTGGGTTTGTCCAAATTTGACCCAAAATTGGGTTGAAACAACACAGCATTTTTTAGAGTGCAATACAGAGCATTGTATCCAAATGCAGAATCGATTTGTATTGAATGTTTTACCTCTGTTTTTCATTAAATGCATCTATCACAACAATACAAATGTTTTCTATTTTTATAACAACAGCAGAAGCAACAATATTAACAATAAATTGAGTGTTTTCGAATGACAAGGGAGTCTATCAAATTAGCATAAATGCAATCATTGCTTTTAAACTAGTTTTAAAAGGTTTAGGTGTTATTTATATTAGCTAAAGACTAATCTTTTTGATTAAGGAAAAATTCTCAAAAGTCGGTAAAACCAATTATCGTTCGATGTCTATAGTATAGACTACATCAAATATGGCACAAACCTTAAACGTCAACTCACGTCAAACCTCATTGGTTCTCGCAAACACATTTTTAGTTTAACATTTCTTTAAAAAATTTTAAAGAAGGGGTTCGTGCACATCAGTTGCAAAGGTTGCATCTTGCTTCATGACAGCCTGCCCACTGCTCTGCCCTTCCCATGCATTTTACAGTCTCCGCTAACCTACTTTTACACTGACATTTAAATCACGTCAAAGCATTTAATTAGTTGTAACGTTGCTGCTGTGCTTCTATAAATCACTAAATCCCTTTCAAAGCTGTCATGTAAATAAATAGCCGTCATTAAGTTCCACTCTGAATATGACTATAGATAATATTACTAAAAGGTGTGTGAAAACACTCGCCGTGTTGACACAAGGACATGACCTAAGTGTGAATCCTAACAGGGTTTGAATGAACAAAACTCTGATAAACAGCTTTGATTAAAAATCTTTGGAAATGACAATGGATAAAATATTCATGATCTTCATCATCATAACCATAATCATCATTTGTTTAAAACTATTTGAACGCTACCTTGGAACTGAGTTCCTCTGTGCTGGCCCTGAGAACACAGATGGAAAATCTTTTAAATAAAAACTGACTGTGAAAGCTGTTTAATCATTTTCTCTGACTGTAGTGACAGAATTTTGCTGACTTGAAAGACCACACAAGACAAATAATACATGAGGAAAACTGGCCCTCGGCCACATCGGACTCAGAGTATTTGCAGAGTGCAGCTGCTTCACTTTCAAGATTTCATATGAGGCCACCAAACAAAACTCAACACGCGGCTTAAAAATGAATACAATCCCAAACCCTGCGCCGGCTACTCCCAGGAGAGTCTCAGGCAGCTCATTAAATATATAAGAGAATGTCCTTTATTTTAATTGTTAATATGGATAAATAAATATGTGAATGATGTATTAATAATATGCATTAAATAAAACTGCTACAATATAGGCCTATCTAGTGTAGAAAAACACATGCACATACCGTTTTTTCCAATGTTTTATTCTCACCAAGGCTGCTTTTATTTGATACAAACAGTAATATTGTGAGATATTATAATTATATTTGAATAATTTAATGTATTTTAAAGTGTAATTTAAAGCTGAATTTTCAACATCATTAATCCAGTCTTCAGTGTCACATGATCCTTCAGAAATCATACTGATTTGATGCTCAAGAAACATTTCTTACTATTATTATAATATTGAAAATGATTTTTTGCTGAATTATTTGATAAATAGATTTGATTTGATCAAATTGATCAAATTTGATAAAAAAACAAACATTTATTTGAAACAAATATGTTTTAACATTACAAATGTCTTTATTATCTCCTTTGACCAATTTAAGACATATTTGCGGAACAAAATTTCTTTAAAAAACATCTTACTTTGTATACTTACATTTTTAATGGTAGTGTATGAACAGTTTCAAAATGTTCTTTAATCCAATTTCAATAATCTTTTTCACACAAGAATAGCTGGAATTTTAACTTTGACATTATAAGAATAGTAGAATGTCAATGAGAGAGAAAAAGTATATATATATATATATATATATATATATATATACAATTTTTTTTTTGTGGTAAAAAAACACTTTTAGCAAATGCAAACATTTACAATTTACAGTCCCTCTTCTATATAGTGGCGCAGTGATGTCATAACCCGGAAGTCTAATTAGCCACTGGTTCCTTCGAGATTTTCCTATGGCGTTTTTCAATTTATGAGTGAAATAAAGTCTGTGGTAAACATAACTTGACTATACTTTAACGTTTTTTTCTACAACGTAAATTACACACACCCATAGCGAAAACGCAAATTATGTTACGTTTTTAATAAGTATTAAGACAGATTGGGGTGAGTGTGCACATTCATTGTAGAGCAAACCATCAAAGTACAGTCAAGTTATGTTTACCACAGACTTTATTTCACTCATAAATTGAAAAACCCCATAGGAAAATCTCAGAATCAGTGGCGAATTAGACTTCCGGGTTCTGACGTCATCCCTGCACCGCTCTATTTGACCAAATATTCATCTCCTAATCATGGCCAAAAGCCACCCAACAAAGACCTCTCTATAATGTGAATATCCTATTCAAAATACCACCTTGCAACAGCAATTAGCAAATATGCGTAATATCCTAAATAAACCATAAATATATTTTTCTATATATCCTGCCCCCCCATCTTCCTTTTTCAATTTGAAAAAATAAATAAATTGTTAAGTACATATAACATACAGGAAAAACCCCTAAGGGAGCCGACTAGAAAGAGCGTGATGTCCATACAGAGAGAGCATTAATCGGAGTAAAGCCATAATACTGCAGGTCAAAAAGCCCTTCTGGGAGGGACATTTCCCATTTAGGCTTCTCCGCTCATTTGCCTAGAAATATCTACAACCGGGACCGGAGGCTTCACTCCGCTCACAAACAAGAGCTTATTTAAAACATGGGCAGCAACCGCCAGAAAAATACTAGAAAAAAAAGAAAAAAAAAACATTGGGTGCCTCTAGGGAAATTCAGTTTAGGATCACCTTTGATCTCTTCTCTCAGTGTGCGGTGACAAATATCCATGTGTGCAATAGCAAATAACCTCTAAAATGTCTGTCTTATAAAAACAGTCACCGTGATCTTGCTACTAGACATCTTACTGCACGATAGCATTGCAGATAAGCACTGATGAGGCACACGGACTGACAGGAAAACATGACATCTCAAACATCTTGTCAAAACTGTCTCTGATAGTTTGAAGTTGAGACATTAACCACACCCTTCCTTCGATTATGGCTACATAAAAACATGCGTGCTGCGCTTCTCCCATTTTGACGGTGCTGCTGAATCAATGTGTGCGAACAACACTGACACAAAACCGCTGTCTGTTATTCCTCTAGATCCAAAGTAGTACATAAAAAAAGCATCTTTAATAAATTAATAATAATACATATACATTTTGTACATCCTGTTATTTTAATTATTCTTCAAGAGGTACAACACAGCCTGTGCTTGCACTGTCTTTAGCCGAGATAAATGATCATTGCACTTTAGATCCATTTAACCATTTTCAAGATCAATTAATTGATTCAAGTTTGGCCGTGTTGTTAAGTGAAACTCTAATTCTGCATACAGAGCAGTTTGCAGTGAACATGTTTAAAATCTAAATCTATACACGTAATCAGTACCTAATAATCTATAACCATGAAATTGTAATGTGCAAATCTGTCAATAATCTATATTGCAAATAACCTCTACACGAACTATTTGATTTGAATCAGATTAACAAGTGTAACTGATCAGTCCTGTATGCTCGTTCTTCTAGTTCTGAGAAGAACTGAGCCTGGTTTCTCCCAAGGACTTTTTCCCCCATACTGTCGCACCTAATGGAGTTTTTTTTTTTTTTTTTTTCACTGTCGTCTTTGGCTTGCTCAGTTGGGGCTTAAAAGACAATTAATATTCAGAGAATGTTATTGATCTGACACTATCAGATGAGAAAGCATAAACTAAACTGAGCTGGAAAATGACAAATGTTGTATTCTGTACGGCTGCTTTTGAAGTCTTTTCATAACTGATGAACTTTGCAACATTGCCACTGTTATTGAACTGAAGGGACTCAACACTGAATCTGACTAGTGACAGTACTGCCCTCTGTAGAGCTGCTTTGTTGTTTCAATTCTAAATGAAATTTGCTTGATAATTGATGAATTTTTGCAAACATTGACACTGTTACTGAAATGAAATTGAAACACTGCACTAAATTGACCCTTCGCAGGGAGCTTGATTGACAGGCAATCTGCCCAATCATACTTCGCCATCCGCCATTTTGTCCGACAAAGCAGTCAGGAGAGTTCGTAGATTGTGAGAGTGTTATACTGACGCCTTTCTGCGGTTAAAACAACATTCCTTCTGATGATCATTCATGTTTATTTGATGCTATAAATGAACTAGAAGGAAGAGATGATCGGTTCACGAGCAGCTTTAACTGAGGCTACAGCGATCTGTCAGACACATTAAAGAGCCACAAAACGGTATTTATTGTTTAAATTTCTTTTTAAAAAATGACCAAATTTGAAAAGGTGAGACTGTTTAATATCAAAAGTAACCTGGTCTGTCCTGTCTGTCAGCGCGGTGTCCTCTCTGCTCCGCAATGTATTTTTCACTGCGTGAGAACATGGTGTGGCATGAGAGCGGCGTAGCTTGTCGGACATAGCAACAGTAACTAAAGGGGGCGGGTCTTTGCGAACGGTCAATTGAGCTGAATATTGACACTATTGTCTTCAGTTGCTCTACATCTAAAATGTATGTTGTATTAGAACTGATTCATTTTGCAACAAACACTGTAATTTTATTATCTGTTTATGACCGTGACTGCTTTTAAAATCTGTATTGTATAAAGCACTAAATTATCAGTAGGCCTACATGAGCTATTTTTAGAGCAGTAACAATTCTGTAGACACCCGGTAGATGTGACAGGTATTAAAAATTTCATAACGGGGCTAAAGGCGCAGTGGGGTAAAAGGCGCCTTTGAGTTTATTTTCCTCCAAACCACTAGATGGCACAAAAATTTGCTGTAGCACTTTCCAAAACATGCACTTTTCAAGATGCACGTGGAAATGTGTCTGACCCTTGACACGATCAGAAGTGCAAAGTGTATTCTGTGCTAATTTGATCTAGTAATATTTGATTTTTTTTTTTTTTTTTTACCATTTTGTAGATTTAAGTAGCAAATGAGATTTGCTAAAATGATTATTATTTTTGAATATATTTTGAACGATTTTCCGGTTTGCTCAAGGAAATTGCAACTGTTTTTCAATAACGGAAGCATATGTAAAAATATGGTATTTGGGGTAAAAGGCGCCTGTCAGGGTGAAAGGCACAATAATTAACATGATAATACAGCCGGCTGACTTTTCCATTTGTGAGAAAATTCTATTCCGGCATGGTTAGATTCAGATGGTAAATCACATATTAAGTTGGGTGTCCACCTTAGAGATAATCAACATATTTATAAGGGAACCATCATATTGAAAAATATATTTATCAAATAAAAATAGTATTTATTGTTACTACTGTAAATCTATATTACATTATTATGGGATCTCATTCAATGCTTTCAGAATCTGTACTTAATTTTTTTTTTCTGTATTTTTAAAAATGAAATTTTTTATGACAGGATATTTACTGAACAAAAATGAATTTATTTTATTTATCAAAATAAACAGAAAATAGTCCAAACTTTGCTAAAGAGATTATTACAATTATTAAACTTATTTTACCTAAGGTTTTTCGTATTTGTATAAATAATGTGTTTGGGGGGTACACGTGTGTGTGTGTAGCGGGTAAAAGGCCCACCTTGTCACCTCATACATTTATAAGACTTTTAAACAAAACAAACTACTTTTAAGATTTATTTCACACAAAATCTGTTGATCCATCTTTTTTTTTTTCCAGCAATCATACAACATGGGAGAAGTGAAAAGCATTTTTCTTCAGGTGTGCCTTTAGCAGTACCCTGTGGCAGTAACATGGTACTTTGATAAACTATATCATGGTACTGAAGTGTTTGGTACTGAAATATTTACAAGGTTTTTGGATGAAATTTGGAGTATTGTGGTACTTGTCCAAAAATATGGCAGTACGACAGTACTTTGATATTAAGTGATATTTATGATAAGGAACTTATTTATAAAAAAACAAAAAAATATATAAAAAACATAGCCACATACCATGTACAAAGAAACGCTCATATTAATACTTTTTGTGCAAGTGTAAATACTCCAGGAGAGCAGTGCTCAGCAAATGTTTATGTCCAGAACGTAATCACACAGATAATCCATGTTATATCACACAACAATAGCCATTTTTACCTAACCCAGATGGTTTACAGCTGAGAAAAACAGATGTCAGATCCTCTGGTGTTATTGCTGTTATTTGCTCAGTCATGGCTTGATACGTGAGAGGGCTTTAAGAGTCTTCTGAGAACACTCCCATCTCTACAGCTGCTCAAAACGAAGCATTTACACACATTCCCCTTTGTCACTGAGCAACACTTATTGACTTTATGCACAATTCGCTATTATATGTTTGCAAAGGGCGGGTCATTACTGTTACCTACTCCATGCTCACCGACGTCCTTAAAAGCAGCGTACTGCGACATAAACCACGACAGTTTTTTTTTTTTTCCATTAAAGGCATTAAAAGTAAACTAATCTGTCACAACTCATAAGACCCAAGCATTTTAAAAGTTTAATTAAAAAACACTCCCTACCAATCAAAACATCAATGCAATGCGTAAACTACGCGTTTTCGCATCCCTACCTGCATAGACAGCAGCAGCATCAGCATCACTCGGTGAGAGTAAAGGTGTGATTTTGCGGATGGATGGATGATGGTTAGTAGCCTAGTATTGGATCGATGTGGCACATAACTTGAATATGTGCAGCGACGACTAAGGAGGGTTTTCTTGATCAAGCCTGTGCGAGCCCTGTCCTTGTCATTTCGCCTTCTTCTCAGTCAGTTTTCACGCGAGTGTTTGGCTCTCCCACCTGCACAGCATCCGACGCCGCGCAGTGAGTCTGCATCTAGGGCATGTATTTGGCAGGAAAGCAGGTTGGTAATGCCTACAGCGCAAGCGTATTCCGAGGACGCCATTCAACAGCAGAGCACTATTTTGCAAAAACGCTGAACCTCTGTGGACCACAGAGATGGAAGAGAGAGCGTTTACAATCACAGCGATACAGAGAGAGACTATAGTGAGTCATCAGTTGTGGCACTTTAACGTCTGTAACGGAGATTAGGCTACGTAATGTGTGTCCGGCAGTGAGGCTTCATTTTCACACTCCTCCTACACAAACACTCTCAATTAGTGGTGTGCCGTAAACTGGTGTTTTTAATCTATTAAAGACACCATGAAATCAAAACGCACAATTCCTATTTTTTATGGAATTTCCAGTATTTTAATGTCTCTATCACTAAATCGTCTCTTCTCCGATGACGTGTTTACTGGCGCGAGGGCGGGATAATACGTTTTTCAACTGTGCCGCACAAGTCCTGAAAAGTGAAGCAAGCATTTCTATCGCCCCTTGGCTGGCTTCAGTAAACCCCGCCCTAATGGGACGCGAACCAAACTAAAAAATCTTCACCCAATTATTTTATTTTAGTATAGTTTTCATCACACAGACGTAACTTACCAAGTGTTTGTTTTCCCAGATATTATTTGAAGCTATAAAAATGGGGTGTAACCGTAACGTCATATTTGTATGGGCGGGAACTTGATGCCGAGCACCAGGATCACTACTGCGCAGACTCGGGCTCCGAATGACATAATCGGCAACGACTGTTAACTTTCTTTTTCTTCTTCTTCTTTTTTTTTTTTAAGTCTATGGTTTTCCCCTTCAGCAACCTACCACTCACATGAGATCGCAGCAATATGACAACGATCCAATCAAGCTTTTTTTTCCTGGCACTAAATAATAATAAATAAAACAAATCTGACTTTAAAACACGCTATTGTGAATTTATATCTCAGAATAAAAGTCAGAATTTTAAGACAAAGGGTCGAAATTATCAATTATAGTTTTTTATTCTGTGGCGGAAAAGCTTCCATAAATTTCTAATGGTTTTGTTCACCTACATTTTTTTCTTGTTTGAGAAGTCATTTCAATATACAAGTCACATATGCTTCCCTGATAGCACACAAACATCTTAGAGACGTCTATTTGATGTCTGCATTTACATCGGCAGGATGTATTTTTTTAAGTGTTTGCTCATCTGCAATACGTCTCTGAGACGTCTCCTGTCAGATGTCATAGACATTTAGAAGATGTCTTTAAGGTGTTTATGGTTTAGAATGTATGTAAACTGCTTGATGTTTATCAGATGTATTTATTAACATTTACACTACAGATGTTTTCCAGATCTTACAGCGCATACCTCCATCTCAGAATCGAGGTCACAATATTGTGGGAGTCAGCGAGTAGGCTACTGGTTGTGGGAGTACAGGGCTATTGATCAGAATGTATCTCAATAGCAGGATGTGTCACAATTATTGGATTTAGACATAATTGTTGCCTAAGTTCCTATGCTGCCTGCAGAGACAGCTTTTTTCAGTAGGCTATTTGGAGGCAGCCGCTGTTTTGCAATGAATCGACTGAATCGAACAAATAAGTGAATGATCAGTGATTCACTAATAGCACGGTCACTTGTTGCCATCTAGTGGTGTAATTGTAATAATAATCTCTAGCCTATATCTTTTGGAGTGACTGGTTTCTTCACTACAGCTGATTCGACTCACCGGGATGAATCAAAACGAACAAGCGCATCGATGCTGACCCACACCCACAAGTTAGAAACTGAATTGAAGGCATATTCTTTCCGGTAATGGGGATGAGATTGTTTTGCATGGCACTACTATTTCGTATTGAAAAAAACTATACAGAACTTCACAATTTAGGCCCTCGCATTTCTTTTATGTTGTAGATTTGGTAACTGAGTGTAATGCAGTGCTTTCCCTCAATGAAACATCCTCCCTATGTAAACACACACTGTTCAACCTGTCATCCGCAGGGAAAGCGACATCGCAACAGGCACTGAAAATCATTGAAGTACAATGATTTTTTTTTCATTACATGGTTCCTGTTTTACTTAATAAAACCCCCCAACACACAGCTTCCGCGACAAACAATGATTAATTCATAGCGCGTAAAATGATTTTCGAGTCTCTCACCTGTGCGTAGACTGTGGTTTCCAGCGATCTAACGGTCCTCCCGTTATGTGTCTGGATCCACCATCTTCATCGCCTGCCTGCCTCTGCCTGCCTTTCACTCAGTCTGTGGGCAAGCCCGACTCCTCCCATCAGAGACCTGCTAATCAAACACTGCCTAATTTATCAATGAACGAGTTGCAGATCTCGGCAAAACATCAGGGCAAGAGGTACGTGCATGTAATGCTGCAGTCTTTAGAGTTCATAGTTAGAAAACTTAAAAGAACCAAATCGGTATGAAAGCCCCTTCAATGGTAGGCTATGAAATGAAACAAGTAGCCTACTGGTTACAAAATGCCTGTCCAGCCCTCCCACTCAAGAAAGCTACAATAGAGAGTAAAAACAGGAAGCAACATTATTTCATATTTAGCCTACTACGTTTTTTTTTTTTTTACTTCTCACTGGTCAATTAAAATACACAATACCGTTCAAAAGTTTGAGGTCAAAGTGAAAAATATATATACTAGGCATTAACATTGAAAGGTTTTTTTCTTTTCATCAAAAAAATCCTGGAAAAAAAATATTACGTTTGCGCAAATATATTAAACAGCACAACTGTTATTCACATTGATATGAATAAGAAATGTGACACTGAAGACTGGAGTAATGATGCTGAAAATTCAGTTTACCGTCACAGGAATAAATTACATTATAAAAAATACATTAAAATATAAAACCGGTCTTTTAAATGGTAATCCTATTTCACAATATCATCCTACTGATTTTACTTTATTTTGATTAATAAAATGCCTTGGCAAGCATAAGTCTTCTTTCAAAAACATTTTTTAAAAACCCTACCGACCCCAAACTTTTTGTATGTCCTAGAATATATTTGTTTAGACCCCACGACAGGTTTCCCCTTTATTTCCAAAATCCCCCTGTGTTGCCGACTAAACCCATGAAATGCTTAAAAAAATTAAAATTCATGAATTCAAAATAATAGGAAATAAAAAATGTTTGATGGACCTTTTCAGAGTAGCTTTATTTAATGTGGTAGGCAACTGACAAAACAACTCAATACGTTCAATACATTTTTTAATACAAATAAATATAAAATACATAATGGATGAGATGCTAGAAATGTTGGTTATCGTGGCTGTAAAAACCTACAGTACCGTATCAGCTTATCAGACAACACACAAAGAAAATACAAAACCTTAGGCTGCATTTTTTTCTTTCTAAAGCTAATTGAACTCTGTGATGTGTCTGCATATATGTACCAGTAATTTAAGATCTTGGTTTTATGCAAATTATATTGTACAACAATGGAAATTGATATTACTCAACTAGAAATGCTATGTGCGTCCTCAATGTAATCCACATTAATGTACACATCTTCAAAACCTCTAAGTTTACTTAACCTCTAAGGTTACTTAAGGTTACCATTTCTGAAACTGCCTAGGAAGAGAAACATGTCAGGTGGGAAGACCTGAACAGATATAAAGACATAAATATTTATTATCAACAATATAATTGGTAAGACTGTCCATTAAGGGTTTAAGATAGTAGGCAATACATTCGAAAATCACTAGCCTTATTACAAATTGCGAAATCTCAATTGCTACGGGAGCCAAAAATCAATGTGATGTTTTCCCTCTCTGCAAGTATGGGCAATGAAAGTAAAAGGTATAATAAATAAAATACAACAATGTGATCCCAGTATAAACAGTACACACATAATGTGCATGCAAAAAGATAACCACAGATCAGCATGACTAAATGACTATGGTTCAGGTAATGGCATTACCAAATAATTTGATCTATAAAGTATGCAAACCTATAGCAAAATATGATGGCATTTGTCGATTTAAAATGCAGATCCTTTCGTTTTAGACTGTACTTCCATACATGACTCTATTAGGAGTTTGGCTTCCACTTTATTTTAAGGTGTCTTTCTCTTTGTTACACTGAGTGTCATTACACATTTAAGTACGGAGTAATATTAATTAACTACATGTCCTTACTATAGGGTTATTTGCATGTAATTATGCATCATTTATAGTTATTAGTACAGTAACTACATGTAACACTGTAAAATAAAGTGTTACCAGAGTTTGTTGAACAGCAGATGTAGGGAAGGGGGGAAGTGATGCTAAAGCCATAATATCTAAAACAAGCACCTGTGTCACACCTGTACTTGTATAGAGTGATACACGATCAAAAGCTGTCAGTGTAGTTATACAGAGGAACGGTGTGGAGGAAAAGCTGCTTTTATTCTTGAGGTGACAGACATCCGGCAATGTTGCTGCTGTAGCTCAAAAATCTCAAAAAAAAAAAAAGAAAAGAAAAGAAATGTCAGGGTCCAAGACATGCAGGAACAGAGAAAACCACTCTGAAATGGTCCTGGAGAGTCAGTCTAGAAATTATATAACCCAAATACTTTCAGATTTCTAGCTCTTGTGCAACTGTGTAGAAAAAAAGAAGAACAGTGATAGATTTTTATGAAGTGAAACTTAAGATCGAACTCTACAAGTATTTTATAGATATGCTGAAAAACATGTTTTTTTTTTGTAAAAGCTTTGCTAGAATGCTAAAAATGAATCGCCTAACAAGAATAGTTTTGTACATGATAGGAAAAGGCATCGTCCTGATTTAAAAGCGACATATTATAAATAGTCTATTCAGATTTTCACAACCTACTATAAGCTGTGAACGAATTAAGTTGTCAATGCAAGACTGAGCCTGTGAAACTTCAAAGTTTATTACAAGTTTAATAATTACGGCGTAACAGTGAGTCAACCATAAGTGTCTAATAGCTTATTAGCTTTTCATCATAAATCATTGCGCAAGTGAAGCTCACAACATTTCACTTTTCATATTTGCATAAATATCCTTTATGTTCAAAATAGTGTTAAACAAAAAGCAGCATTTGTAAACCCAGGCCCTTCTCCCCAGTGCAGAGAATAAGCACCAATCTGCACCAAATGGGCTTGAACATGGCAGCTTGTTGTTTTCCGCAGCCACGTTTGGGCCAAGCTGAGAAAGACTATTCCTACAATTCCCTTTCATCATGAAAACCCATGCATCTGCGAGACCAGCTGGATGAACTATAACCCAAAACTTGTGCTTATATGCCTTTGTTATTCTACTGAGTGAAGATGATGTGCTTCAGGAGCATTACTTAACATCCAAGAATCATCACACTGATGATATATACGCAATAGATATGTCATAATACAAACTCCCTGAATGAGGACAGCAGCTATAAATTCTGTCAATTTCATGTGCATTAATCGGATTTATTGACTTATGAAAATGTCGGTCTAATATTTTATATCAAATGGCTCTAAGTATCTTTAAATTCAATGATTGTGCTCACATTATTGTAGCAAAACGTCAAGATATTGACTGAAAAATGTACATGCTACAGTACAAAAGCTCAGGGAAGAGCAGTAGACAGGATTTAGAGCCAGTCTGCCCCCAATTAAACAAAAGAGGGAAACTGGGTCAGAATCACTTTGGACTCTGAGTGTTCTTTTCAAGTCTGCACCACAGTGTGCGTTAAGACTCCGACAGGAATCATAAAACTGCAGACAGCATGATGAGAGAATACTGTAATTGATTTGTGGTGGAAGACTTTAAACAACGCAAGACCAACAAACTACATGAAGAAAAAATAAATAAAAACACAATTGTAGCTTCTGATAGAGAGAGAGAGAGAGAGAGAGAGAGAGAGAGAGAGAGAGAGAGAGAGAGAGAGAGAGAGAGAGAGAGAGAGAGAGAGAGAGAGAGAGAGAGAGAGAGAGAGAGAGAGAGAGAGAGAGAGAGAGAGAGAGAGAGAGAGAGAGAGAGAGAGAGAGAGAGAGAGAGAGAGAGAGAGAGAGAGAGAGAGAGAGAGAGAGAGAGAGAGAGAGAGAGAGAGAGAGAGAGAGAGAGAGAGAGAGAGAGAGAGAGAGAGAGAAAAAAAGATTGTACACTGAAAACAGACCTGAGATATCCAGTACCTGACCTAAAGCAGCTGAAACAGACCATGCTTACACTGTTGAGACCGGTCATGGGTTTTCATCATGAGTGGGAATTTGCTCCGGCAGAGCATCTCTGACAAACCGGCCAAGGAGTCCAGTCGTTTTTTAGAGAACCGGTGTGGGCGGCTCGAGCCAGAAATACATTGACCTATCACAGCTCTCCCACACTGTGGTGGGCGGAGTGTTTCTCACGCTACTGACCTATAACAGAGTCCAGCCACTTTCTGTAGGAAACGGCGAAGCGGCTTTGCTCTGGGCTCCTGCAGCCTGTGATGATTCTAGAAACAAACGAGTGCTCGGAGGGAAGTCCGGGGTGGGGGAGCAGGGGTCCCCGCTTTAGCCGCTTGGTGTCCTGCGTGTAGCTTCCATGTTTGCTCCCATCCAGAAAACAGTCGACGTCCATGGCCTGGGAGGCGCTGCCGTCGTCACAGGGTTCCTCGCTGAGGAGGACATCGGTGTGGGTGAGAGGTGGAGACTGCGATCCTGCCCCCTGGACGTGCTCCCTCCGCCACTGGAGCCATAGGTAAAAGACATGCCGCCTGTTGGAGAAGCCTGGTTTTGAGTTTGTTCAAAAACCACATACCCATTTACTATACAACAAAAATCATCAAAAAGCTCTTATCGTTATAAGGTATGGTGGGTCACAGGTTTGTCACAGAGAAAATACAATGCTCAATGTTAAAATAGCTAAATAAATAGGCTTATAAACTTTTAAAAAGGAGGGGAAAAAAAACATTTATTTTGTTCCTGATGTCAAATTATGAAATGCCCTCATCTAAAAAAAAAAAAAAAAAAAAAGAAAAGCAAAGTAAAAGAACATACATCCCAGACTACATACAGTTTGTGCAACAGAGATATGAATATTGCGGCAACTAATATATCATTGATGCGTTAATGCACTTAATGGCTGTTCTGATAACCACTACTTTACCTTGAGGAACAAGAAAACTTTGGTGTGATTTTTGTACAATCTGAATTCCTGAACATTGAATTTTTCCTTATCTGAGAACTGTTATTTTATAATATTTACAACTATTTTCACTTTAAAAAAAAATCAAAATAAATGTTTACAAATCCAAAACTATAAAATAGAACAAAAAAAAAAGTGTCACATGCCATCATATGCTATCCAGAAAATTGTTATTAGTCGGTTAGTCGCAGAAAAAAAACTTGTGGCAAAGTCATGAGGGACAAATCGTTATTGGCGGTTCCTTATGGTTATTACAGTATGTCGGTCAGGAAATCCAAAAGTTCACCTTTCCATCCATCGACCTCAAATATGGCTTAGGCCTTGGCTGGCTACTTGGCTGCTCGTGCTCACTCTAACATTAACCTAAATAAATGTGCGCTATTATTAGGCGCATATCCAAGTGTTTGTGCGAGAATACGAAAGCTTAAGTATAGCGCGCTTACACCGGCGCGATCACTAGCAACAGCAGAAACAACTTAAAATACTACGTTATTTTTGATCATACAGATAAGAGTGAAACATCATTCAAAACTGTTTTATTTGTGTAAACTCACAATAACAAGAAAACATAGTGCCTTTGTAAAATAAAATTAACAAACAGGATGCGCTTTCTGCCGTCTCGGTCTCTGTGAACTGGAGCACGTCAACAAATAAACCAAAACTCAGTGTAGACTTGCCTCACAGACGTGAGAAATATATCTATAGAAAGCTTGAAATGTCAAGCGATTGCCAACCAATTCAAGTGGAAAATAAATATTTTCAGATTATCTAATTTGTATGAAACATGCATACAGGTGCATCCACTACTGTGGATATGAGTCAGCATTGTCCAAAAATACAGAAAACTATCAATAAATTATTAAAATGTTTAGACAGTCTATTGTTTTTTTCACGACACATGCATAATCATTACTTGTGCCGGTGAGCTGTGGCAAGCTTATGCGTGCGCTTGAGCGTATATGTATATATATGTATGTATGTATATATATATATATATATATATATATATATATTAGGGATGGGCAACAATTAATCGTGATTAATCGCATCAAAAATAAAAGTTTGTGTTTAAATAATATATGTATGTGTACTGTGTATACTTATTTTGTATATATAAATACACACACATGCATGTATATATTTAAGAAAAATTTGTTATTTAACAAATATATTATATGTGTGTGTGTGTTAGTAGCTGCGATTACCTCATATATAATATTATATTTTATATAAAATTTATATATATAATATAAATTATGTAAAAATGTATACATGCAAATAGTTCTTAAATATATATATGCATATGTGTGTATTTATATATACAAAATAATTATACACCGTACACATACATATATTATTTAAACACAAACTTTTATTTTGGATTCGATTAATTGCGATTAATCGTTGCCCATCCCTAATATATATATATATATATATATGTATAATATATAGGCAATTAAAGGTTCATTATTATGATTTATATGGCTTATTATTATACACATGCAATTAGTCAAATAATAATCGCTTAAATGAACGACTACTAGTCGACTAGAAAAATTCCTCATGTTTCATAATGTTTAAGCATTAAGTGGTGTGAAATGTTGCGCAAAGAATAATCTCACCTCTTCAAACTAACAGCAGACCTGTAAATGAAATATATCTGTTGCTATGATGCACTTCATGAGGAGAAACACAAGCTAACGATGTATAAACACCATTCACTGAGCAGCTGCTCCTTGCATCAGACACGAGGGACGAGGCTGGGAAGGGGAAAAACTAAAAGAGCTAGAAACAGAGATCTAGCAAACTGCTTGCCTCTCCCTCTGTGAGCTACAACTCTGCAGCAAAAGACCATCCATCATTTTATAACAGTAAGCCATAAACACATCAGGCCAGACCAGCTGAGGGCCAAGGACAGACTTCTGGCAAACAAAGTCACTATATTCACAGTGAGACTTGTGGAAGCACAGTCTGATGTTGCCTGACTCCGCGACTACTATCACTCTCACCTAGTGTTGTCACGATACTAGAATTTCTAACTTCGATACGATACCTTGAAAAATATCGATATTCGATACCATTTTCGATACCACAGAGAAAAAAACTGCCACAATATTAAGGGGGTATTTTTTTTATTTAAAGGTAAATATAACAAGTCTAGAACATGACAATGAGGTAGCCTATATTTTACATGAACAAAAATGTCCTGAGTTCTATCTGTTAATATTTTTTAATTGGACCAGGGCTAACATGACCCGTTGTATTTGTATAACCTACTGTTATCAAAGATTAAAATATAGCCTACTGTAGTAGGCCAAAACTGTTTTTTTGCTTTTTACTGTAAAAAAGCACTCAACAGTATCAAATTGGAGGATAGAGTGTCAGTAATGTATAATAATAAGATTAAACATTCAATTTTCAGTTAAAGGCATTTCATTATTGAATTCAGAGATGCCATTGTCTAGCTGTTTAGTTTAATTCATATCTGTGTAATCAAATTGATGATAATCGCTAATGAAGGCAAATTGCAGAATTAAATAATAATTTTCTGAATAAAGTTAAATAGGCACAAGTTAATTTACATTTGACCACAGATAAAATATTTACTTGTCGGATTCCTCAGTCAGATTATGTTAACATTAAGAATTACGGTGAAAAAACGAGACAACACAGACTCATATCAACAACAATACTAGGCCATCTTGGTTAATGTTTCAGAAAAGTTAAAATGAGAAGAGTTACAGTGTTTCGTTTAGGATTTTTTTTAGCAGTGGGGAAAGGTCTGTCTAAACAACAAACACCCCTGATGCTGAGCGTAGCCTATGCTTGCTAAATGGTACCCCTGGAGCCTGTTCCTTAAGTCTGTTTACACCTATAAAATAATTTTAAAAAAATGAGTGATGTGAGGGATTATTGATTGTCAAACAATCTTTTGGGTGCCCGCAGCCCGCTCGCAGTGTGAAGCGCGTATCTGCGCTATTCTCTGACATACCCGCTCGCAGTGTGTAGCGCGTGTCCGCGCTATTCTCCGACATGCCCGCTCGCGGTGTGTTTTTACGCGTGTCCGCGCTATTCTCCGACATGCCCGCTCGCGGTGTGTTTTTACGCGTGTCCGCGCTATTCTCCGACATGCCCGCTTGCGGTGTGTAGCGCGTGTCCACGCTATTCTCCGACATGCCCGCTCGCGGTGTGTTTTTACGCGTGTCCGCGCTATTCTCCGACATGCCCGCTCGCGATGTTCTTTATCAATCAACCAAAGCCGGTCGCGGGGGCGCCGCCCTCGCCATCTTTCCATTCACTTCACTTTTGCTATTTAACCAGAGCGAATGAGACGAGTGCGTCACGTGTGGTGTTTGTCAACGCGCCTTTGGGGAGAAGTGAAAGTGAAAGCTCGGCTAGTATCGATACTTCGGGAAATTAGTATTGGTACCGTTCAGATATTTCAGTATCGATATTTATCGAAATATCGATATTTTTGACAACACTACTCTCACCTGTGGCACCACAGCGTCTCGTGGCCCGGATATGACTCGATGAGATCAGTGCAGAGCTCCATCTCCTGATGGAAGTGCTGAGGGATGACGTCATTCCGGTGGTTGTCATCAGACGCTCCCGCCGTGCTCTCTCCGTTCGGCTGCTGGGTGGGGTGGAGGTCCCTCTCTACAGCCTGGCTCAGCTCTCTGGACAGAGCTTTGAGCAGGTGCTGACGGTAGTGGAAGCCGCTGTGATCTGACACATGCATGGACACCCAGAGTCGGGTGGAGGACAGCTCATCATGCAGAACCTGGAGTACAAAGCCACAGAGTTTTATCTTTATTTAACATAATCATGCTTCAGGTTGTCACAGCTGAATTTTACGTTAAAGCTACAATATGTACGATATTTGTAATAAAATATCCAAAAATCACTTGCACAGTGTGATATTTCCTGCAGTTGTGTACTTGCAATATCCCAAAAGTTCCCAATGATTTTTAATTTCAGAGAAATTCCAATTTAAAATAAAGGCTCGCCCATGTTCACTTGTCGCCTGTCAATAACGTAATATCCGCGTTATCCCTGGTTTCCGCTCGTACGGCCATAGTGACCACTCATCCATAAACATTATTAGATCCATCAGCATGACGACAAGTTCCATAATCCCGCTTATGCGTCATCAACCTACGCCTTTATCGTAAGAGGTTAGCGACCCCTAGCGGCATTTTTTTTTTACATATTGTAGCTTTAATATTCAAATGCCAAGTTGTAAGCTCTATGAATGTCAACATAATTAATTTATTCAAAAACCTCAAATTGTATGCAAAAATACAGTATTCATATTAGTTCCTACACCTTGTTAAAATGTGCAAAAAATATAAAAGGCAAAAGTGTGTAATTTCTGTAGCACTGCAAAAATTGGGGATGTACCGATATTACATTTCTGTCCTTTTATGTTACCACAAATAACTGGCTAAAGGTTACATTTAAGTGTTGTTAAACTATTTATGCTGATAAAGATTAGCTTTAAGTGAGTTTTAGATGACAGAAAGGTTACTCTAAAAATAAAAATAAAGGACCTGAACATGCACAATTAAATATCCAATATCAGCCGATAACAAAGTATTTTAACATCACAACAGTTATTTCACCATGATTTAATTTAGATTGTAAACTCCGTACAGAACATACTACAGAGATCTTGGAAATTCAGACTGAGGAAAATAGTACCAAACAAGACATGCAGAAATGTAAGATGACAGCCGCATAACCCAATTATCCTGAAATAGCCTATGAATGGCTCAGACTGGTTCAAGTCTGTTTAGTCCTGGATCATTAAATCTACAGGCTCATCCTTTTTATATACGAGTGCCTTTTGCTGGGATTGAGCCCCATAACATTTCCCTAATTTCGTATCCAATTAAGAATAAGCACACATCAAAAGGTCTGGCACTTAGTGACCCCCTAAGAGCCAATAAGCTGTCCTGACTAACATCACTCAGCTCTTTCTGGAAAAAAAAATAAACAAAGCTAAAAAGACAGAAATCTGGTTCTGTAATCAGGTCTCTTCCCAAGTTAATTCAAGTGGAGAAGAAAGGTATCAAGATCATCAAAGGCTCAGGTAGATTTATCAACCTCATAAATAACCATGTCATGTTGCCTTCCTTGTAACAAAACTGATGATGTGCCAGTGTGATCCATCATTCCTTAAAGTAATCCAAAACAAACCTAATCTTTGAGACGTACGCAAACAAAGCAACATCTAACAGACACGCGTTTTCAGTCATTATGATGTATTACACGGACGTGGACGCAGTGGACTGAGACGGCCTACCTTCAGATTGCCTTTTGCCATGTTTTGCAATACCCAGATGCGATGTGACCAGGCATTGTAGTTGCTGGGGTAACGGCCGGCTGCATCTGCACAGACCTTCATCTCCTCCTGCAAGGCTCTCTGCAGTCGCTCGCACCGTCTCCTGCTCACAGCGTCTCCTCTGGGTTCAGCCTGATCCTTCAGTTCTTGTCCAGAGCACTCGTTCTGTAGCCGCTGCAACACCCAGCGCCTGTGTCCACAACACAAACTAATTCAGCAAACTGACCATAAACATGTCTGGGTGCACAAGAAATTGAACACGCTTATGAGAGAGCAAAAACTGCAAATTATAAAAAATAAATGATTTCATAACGGTTTTAAATTGGCCCAGATTGTCGGCGCCGATAGCCTCGTGGGCAGCGCGCTAACATATAGCGCTGTTGCGCTTTGGGCAACCAGAGTTCAAATCTCGGCTTGTGGACCTTTCCCGATCCCGTCCCCCCTCTCTATCCCACTCTATACTATCCTATCACAATAAAAGCAAAAATCACCAAAAAAAATATTATCTCAGCACCCTGAATATCTGACGACACAATATAATCTGCATATTATAGCCTGATTAAATCTGGGTTCAAGTACTTATTTGCAAAATATCTGACAGCTCCAATGTGTCCTTGCAGGTACACAAATAAGTTATTAGTCTTGCACACAATTGCTACAGCTGTTTAATAGTGTTCCAGGGACCCAAGTAAAGTGGTTTGCCCTTGCAGTAGTGACGAAATTCTGCTTCAGACAGTGCCATTGTTGACATGTTGCAAGAGGTCTGCAACTGCAGCCGGTTTCATTTCATGGTCGCCTGGACACTGGTTTCGTTTCAGCCAGTTTGAGAGCATGGTCTCTTCTATACAAATTCAGCTACATGAAAGCAGGGCACATTTTCCGGTACAGTGCATCAAACTATTCCATTATTAATTTCTTAATGCCTAATTTATTATTAGGTTTTTTTATTTATAAATCACTATTTGAAAATTCAGACTCATCTAATGGTGAACAAAAGTACTCTGGAAAAATGGGACACTTGAAGGGTGCAGAACGCAGCACTTCTATAATGTGAATGGTAAATGGACTGCATTTATATAGCGCTTTCACAAACCCAATGGCCACCAAAGCGCTTTACATTTAGCCTCACATTCACCCATTCACACACCGACGGCGGTGTCAGCCATGCAAGGCGCCATCCAGCTCGTCGGGAACAGCTGGGGTTAGGTGTCTTGCTCATGGACACCTCGACACTTGGTCAAGTGGAACCGGGGATTGAACCACCAACCTTCCGGTTTGTAGACAATCTACATGAACCACTGAGCCACTGCCGCCCTGCACTTCTATAATGTGTCATTTAATATTTTACAAGACCTCATTTAACTGTATACACTTAAAGCAGAACATCTTGGGAGAGTCACAATAAACCCTCAGTGCACTAAAGCAGGTGCCTTCAACTGAATTTCAGTATGCTATATTTATTCATAGTAGTTACAAAAAAACGACATTGATTTGTTTAAGACATAAATGCTCAAACATTTTATTATGAAAAAACAAACTTGATTGAGACATGAAACATGTAAATGTTCCACTATATCCAATTATATAATTTTTTGCTCAAAATACACTTATATTCTCTAAAAAATTATTCCTACCATTTTTTAGTGGTAGGAAAAACATGTCGTTTCCGTGCCTGTACAGCTCGTGCCTCAGATACTCAGCTAAAAACTAAAACAGCTATTTGGTTTTGATTATTATCTCTATCGCGGCCACACTCACGTGACATTGCAGTTCTTCATCATGAAAGTTTATTATCTGTATGCATTTTAAAGCCATTTCAGTCTAAACTTCTGATATATGGTTTTCTAAGCGCACACGCACAGAAAGCTGGATGTCAGATAGTGCGTCCCTTGAGTATTAAACCAAGTTCTCTTTCACGTCTTATTGTGCTTGAACCGTCAAATATAAACAAGGTTATGTCAAACAAAGTTCACATAAACAGTCGATTATGTGTGTGAATGTAAACAGCAAGTAAATAAATCACATGTGTATATTAGATCTGAGTATTAAAGTGAAAGCAGCGTAATATACAGTACCTACGTCTATGTTCAAATAAATCAAACAACAAAAGAAAAACTAAAAAAAAATCACACACTGCTCTTGATTGAATTAACTTTAGTAGCTTTAATAGGAATTATAGGGTGGTTGTCCACACACACTGCCGACACACATTTATGTTCAAACACCATGTGAAAGTGAATTTTGCATAATAGGTCCCCTTTAAGATAAATTAAATTCATGCCGGCATTTTTTTAAATCCTCTAACCTGTGTATCCATGTCTCTGGGCTTTTAGGATGCTTAGATAGTGCTAGTTTGCCCAGGTAAAGGTCCTTTTCTGGGTTTAACACGCCACACTGCAGGAGCTCTTTCCTACAAAACATACAAGTTCATCAATGCCCAGATGAATTCACAAAGATATGCAAAATCAAAACAACCAAATAAAACAGTACAGCACCACCTCCTGGACGATATGTTTCTTCCATGCAACATTAGCTTAAAGACATTCAGCCAAGATTTTTATGTAAAAATCCAAGTAAAGAATACTAAAGCTGCTTTCTTAAACCAGGCATGGATTAAATATCCATAGTGTCTCCTGTACAAAACTAAAATTTGAGGAAATAATTGCTCCCCATCTCTGAAATTATGAAAGTGTCACATATAGAGTTCATTGTAGCAGCAGCCTTCTGATGTCTTTTAATGTCCCAAATTAGACAACTTTCTAAAGATAGGAACAATGACACATTTAGCGCAATAAAATGACACTGAATCCTGACATCAAAGGGAAGAAAGAGAGATACCATAGATAAATACCATAGATGTACATGATCATTAAGAAAATATATGAAGGTTTTCAGGTAAAAATCATGAAATACAAAGGAAAAGTACCTGACATTCCACGCAGTGGTAAAATCTGGGTTTAATAGAAGCAATGTGCAGGTTATATCTACCAGTGCTTGAAGAGAAGGAGAGAGAAATTATTATTTTTTCAGTCTGAACTGTTGTAGGAACAGTCATCTTTTAATAAAGACTTATGCTGCCTTCACGTGCTATCGGATTCGGAATTATAGTAAATACTAGTTTGCTAGTTAAAAAATTGGACATGAGCGACCTCTCAAGTCAAAATTTAAATGCGATGAGCTCGAAACCACAACTCTAGAAGTGGGAAGTAGGAAATTTCCGATAGGACAAGAAGGCAGCATAAGGTCACGGCAATGTGAGCCGGCTGAACAATCTAACCCAATAAACCTTCGTCCTACCTTCTCGGTCGAGCCACTGCTTTCTCTGCCTGTAGAGCAGGAGTTTATTATGCACATAGGGCAGCAGAAACTTGACACACCAGCTCTCCACTCCCAGCTTATTCTCCACCAGGACGATGGGGCTTCTGTTGTATCGGGCTTCGGGGCACGGAATGAGGCCGATTTCGTCACTGTGAACACATTTTTAAAAGATAAAAAGCAGAACAAGTCACAAGGCTATTTTAAGAAACTCTGCTGAATACTAAGGAGCTGAAGGCAATTGGCAATGCATAAAACATCTCAGCTGACACCGAGTCATTACAGATGTATCTCTCTGGCAGAGATACAAGAGTGTCATAAGAGAAGAGTGAGATGAAACCACTGGGACAGGGCACTGACCTTCAAATATGGAACACAAAGACCAAACACACACAGGAAAATAACCATTTAAAAAAACAGGCAATCAAGATATGTTTAATATGTGGACAAAAGTGATGTTTATACGAGAGAGCCACAATGTTGAAACCATTGAATCTATCGCTCCAAACACCAGATAAAAAAAAACAGACATGGACAATTATTGAGAAAGATGACAATAAATGTAACATTAAATGTTTTGAAGCTCGTCACGCCCTCTAGTAACTGACAAGCGAGTAAGTTAACTGATAGAACCACCCACAGCTAGTATAACATGACAAGCATGCACACTTTTACTTCGCGTTTCACTCAAAAAAACTTTCAGCGTTTGCACAGAGCAGTTAAACCTATAACCCAGACAACATATCACACGAGCTGGTCTAAAAGCGAGGGTCGGTGAGCTCTACCTGCTGCTGGCCTGCGCCGGGCACCAGCGGGTTAGAGCTGGTTAGTAGCCCGTTAGCCAGCCAGCCAGCCACTGCCTGCGCAAGTTACACGGGCTGCTGCACTATGTGTTCTCCCTGCGGCTGAGCGCGAGGGTCTGAACCACTGAAAGGATTAAACTAGACGACCGCGTGATAAACAACGATGAGAGATCACATACGTACATGTTCGGGTTTCTTTTAAAGGCGTTATTGATATCTTTCACAACTCTCTGGACCAAGACATCCACCTCCTCTTCCGACTCAGCCATTTTCAGACAGAGCCCGAGTGACGTCACCGCGGGTGACTCAACCTCATCCGGGACATTTCCCAGTCATCCAGTAAAACATGTGCTGGATATTGATTAGCTACTCTTGTAATTTATGTAAAGGTGAAAAGGAAACTATTTTTTATTTATTTTTCCATTTCATAATGCGTATACAAACATATCGAATTGATGTGTGGAGCATTTAATTAAGATTTTTTTAACATTGATTTGCAGCTGAGTGGATTTGTCATAATAATAGGTTACACTTCAATGATCAATGTACATTTACTAAAGGACTCACATATAAAAACAGTTTTAATTGCTTTGTTACTATGTGAATGAAATATATATGTATAGGCCTATATATATATATATATATATATATTTTTTTTTTTTTTTTTTTTTTTTTTTCAAGAACCAAAAACAAAAGTTGGGTTTTACTGTAGGCCTAGGCTACTTAGGCTATAAGAAATAAAGCAACAATTTAAATTATACCACCAGTCTATTCCTGTAAACAATACAGTTTGGCAAGGTGACAATTTATTTGATAATAAAGAAGGAATAGTTTTATTAAAAATAAAAAATGTAAACCCAATAGCAGTATCAAATAAATCAAAAGCAGAAAGTGGTGCCAAACTGTTTTGGGTATTAGCTCTGAATAATGCCAAGACCCCTGTGGGAATCGCATCTATAACAATAGAAAACTCCCTTGGTGTCATGGAAGCATTGGCAAATTGACAAGACAGGCTGTGACTCACAGAAATAACCATTCAAAGCCGCCATTTAAGTTGGTGGCAGGGTATTTCTCTTTTCCATCAAAATCAAATTTCAAATTAAATATGAATTTTCAGGTCACAGTCATGATAGCATATATCAGGTCATCACAGCTTACTCTTTTTTTACTGCTATACAGAACAAGCCAAATGATACACTGATTTGGTAAAACAAACAAACTAATTAAACCTATTTTATTAATAGGCCTATATAAAAAACATGTTATATTTTCTTCAATAACATGAACTAATCAATACAATATACGCTTAAACGTTTATGTATTAGTTAAACTGCTTTAAGACTGCTGTATACCTCATCCCCAACAAACTTCAATGTAACACTGATGCTGTTGGATTTCGAATCAGTAGCCTACATTACACTAATTTACCCATCACCATCAGCGTGCATTTTACATATCCTGCAACGTTTATTAATATTATTATCATTCTCAAAACTCTTATGATCACAGAGGTGTGCAATGTTGTTATTGTAGGGACCAGACTGATGCTACAGTGCATACCAGTAGAGGGAGACATGTGGTCTTTGGTCTGGGTCTGGTGTGTTGAGATGGTAATCTGGAACAGAACTGAATTACTCTTAACTGCGAATTTCATCATGACAGTTTGTGTTGTGTAGATGAGTTCCAGTACTTGATATGAGATGATAAAAAACTTAAACTGACTATTGTTACCCCATAAGTAGATATATTTTGCAGTTTCTAAACAGACAAACAACTTAAATTGTAAAGCTAAACTAGTTTATTTATTGAAGTTTGAATTTGGTGTTGGCATATTATCATTCTCACTACAAGAAACTGTGGGAACGTGAAATTTTCCTGATGTTGGAGAAACAGGATGAAGTGTTTATCATCATAGCAGTCACAACTATTTAAATACTCACAGAAGTTTTTTTTATATATATAAACATGTTCCACTCGTTACACAATAGGTAAGAAGAGTTCACTGTGATCCAGGAGATGCAGCTTCGCTGACACAGTTCTTTTGGCCTTGCTTTTGATTAATAGTATTTGCAGGAGTTGTTGCATGATAAATTATGAAATGTAATCTTGCACTTTAAGAATTGAGTATGATTATGGTATTAATAAGACTAATAATTCATTCTGGATTTAAGATCCATCTCAACACAGCAGTTATGAATCATCACAACAGAATGACAACTTCATCTGTAAAGATTTGCTTTTATTTAACCTGTAATAAATTTAGCTGATTTGGATTATCTGTACGTGATAAATGAGTGTTGCATTTGGAGACTCATTTTAGGGAATGGATGAGAATTGGATTATTGTCCCCCAAATAATTGTACTAATAAGTACATTATTAATCTCACCTATGGAAAATTAATTGCAAATACTTTCCAAAATGAGTAGTGATATGAACTTCTATCTTATCATTTGCTCTCTGTGACCAGATCTTTTCCCTGGTTTGTTATCTTTACAGATGATGCAACTGAGTGTCACTGATTACAGGACCATAAAACTGATGTTATGTCTTTATTGATCTCGAGGCTGTGTTTCCTTTCCTCGCATCTACTTAACTCGCTCTTTCATTCCCTTAACCCTCTACCGCACACATTATGCTAGACCTATAAAAAAAAATATTTGACTCTTTTTCTTTTCTTAGAATGGCTTAACTTGAAGTGCTGTAGATTTTTTTTTTGGAAAAAATATTATTCTAAGGTACTTTATGATATGTTGCCATATGGCAACAACATACAATAGTGGAAATGACTTAGAATAAGTGTAAATTTACTTATAGTTAATATTTTTGTTGTTTGTGTTGATTCAATTTGTGCTATAATAAGTTTTAACACAGTACTTATAAACAACACCTTATACATACTTTCCAACAAATGATCATTCCAACTGATTCTATTTATTCCATTCTTTTTAACTGAATAATGCTTTATATTCTTTGAATTTCATAATTTTTTTTATTAATATTATTCAATTGCAAATGTATACAGTTAGTAACAAATATAATAATGTTCATCATGTATCATACAACATTGACATAAAAACATTTACATAAAAACATTGCAGTTCATGGAAATTCAACATTCCATCCTGGAACGGCTTCTTTTGGAATGGTGGGCACTGGGCAGCTCTAACCTCTTCTTGATCTAATGAAACATAAGCAAACATGCATTAATGTTATGTGAAAAACATGTAGAAATCTACGGATGATTTGATTTCTGGACTTATTCTTTGACCTGACCCATAACTCTGTCTCTTTGTCACTTTCTGCACAAGTACAAACCTACACACGCACACACACACACATGTCTGGTTCACTATCTTTGTGGGGACTCGTAATTGTTTTTATACTGTACAAACTGTATATTCTCTCCTCTTACACTAACCCTAGCCCTAAACCTACCCATCTCACACACACATATATCTGTATATCTGATATATCTGTATTCATACTGTATCTAATCAAAAGTAAAAATGCCATGTAAATTAGATGATTTTTTTCCATAATACAAATGCCTAGGCAGTCCTTAACATATGACTAATAAACATTATATCACTGGCATTAATATTGTTATTGTTACAGCTTAACAGATTGCAGCTGACCTTTCTGGCTAGCTAAACTAATGCAATAATGTCATTCCACTATCGCACAGTGTTGCCGCTTGGCAACACAGACATTTGATCGATTTACCAAAAACTAATTTCATAAAAACTTTTTTGAGTGGTGAATATGTCATCATAACTTACCTGAGGTGAAGTTTCCGTTTTTTGTGTGTTTGTGATATGGGCTGGTCCTTGTTTCTGAATGACGTTTAAATTTGCTTTCAGAAACTACCGACAAGAGACGCAGTCTGTCATAAATCGCGCCAGAAAAAAAACCTGCATGTCATGTGACTTAACCAAAGCACATCATTGGCTAAACTAAGGTCTTCTCATTCCAACAAAAAACACGAGAATGTTTTCTTAAAGAGACAGTGGCAAGGAATGAACAGAAAGAGTACGTTGCCATATGGCAACACCATGCGGTAGAGGGTTAATAGGACAGTGCCCTATAAATGTGGAGCTTACCTTTGAGCCCCAAGGGACAGTGTACACTTCAAAACAGTTTCTCCCAAAGCTTCTTCTCATTTTGAACGGGAAATAGAGATATAGAGAACTGGAGAGGGAATTTCCTGTGTTCATTTGTAGGCTATTCACAGAAAAACATGCAACAGTGAATTTGCGCAGCTGTCCGTATAATGTGTTTAACTAAATGCAAATGTTTTGGGGTTTACTGTTAGTGATCAATGACTGAAGATTGGGTCATGTGTTCTGCTATATATTACAGTAAATCGATACCAATCAGGCCCACGATTGACAGGAAGCCTGATTTCAGAAGGCACTGACCTGACAAATCAGTTGCAATGGGGTAGAAACACTTGGTGATATTTAGAGGGATTGAAGTTCATAGTGACCTAAAAACCTCTTTTGCACGTTTAATTAAACCCATTTAATAAACGAATGCTTCTGCATGATCTCAAAAACCAATGCTGCGTGGTCTTTACATTACACTATTGTTCTCACTATTGTACACACTTGTTCTCTTTCTAGGCATATGCAAGGTTTTTACTGCACATTTCCTGTGGCTTAAGGCTTCGATAACTAAAAAATGGCACAGACCTTTTGTTGCTATGGCAAATTTGTTGTGATACAACTCAATGAGAAGCATGACATCATTTTCCACTACCAGAGAAAGGCACAATATTACAGTGTGGAGACAACCACAGTATCCTGAGTGACCCACATAAACTTAGCATGTCTGCCTTTTGGAGGAATGTGATAACTGTTTCAAGGTGCATAACTTTACACATTTTCCTGTATAAATCAATGTCTACATTTACAAGTCATATCGCCTTTATTAGTCACTGGAGGAGTTTATTTCACTGTTCTAATATACACTCAAATTATTACTAAGTTATTATTTTTAAGTGACTTATGTTACAAATGCACATTATGATGTCAATATACACTTTAAGACTTACCTGATGTTCTGTGATTTGATTGTAAAAGTGCAGTCAAATTTTTCTATTGTTTGATGAATTATTGAAAAATCCAGTCATTTCAATATTTCGAGTGCGGGTGAAAGTTTTCCCTTACGGATTTCTTAATGGGTTGACCTATATAGAAACTGTAAAAAAATTATATGATCAATAAGTTATGACAACATATGTTTTTAAATTGCTTTAACTCATCGAATGAAGTTACTTTTTTATATAAGTTACACAAGATTCAACTAATTTTTTTAGTCAGTTTAATGTAATTTAAGTTGAAATGACTTTGAATTGGTTAAAAAAGTGACTTCAGTTTGAGCTGTGCTTCATACATTGCTATACTGTCAATAGAAAATTAACCATTTAAATGCAATTAGATTGACCGCATAAGTTAAATGTTAACATATTGTGTATGATGAAATCAATGGTTTGAGTTCATGCATTACATTTTAGACAGTTTTTAGTTCAGTTTTGCTTAAAGGTGAAATGAGGTAAGTACAGAAACTGAAGGGAAAATTGTGTTCATTTCCAGTGCTGGTCACTGTCTGTCTCCATCTCCCACTGAACTGGCATGTCATAGGCCTACTTTTACAGTGCAAGTGAATGTCTGCATGTATGAATTTGTTAAAGAAAAAAGAGGACATGTGTGATGTTCCAAGTGTTTGAAAGCACCTAGGATGTTATCAATACAATATTAATGTAACGTTTAATGATTAGATAAGGAAGACCTACAACTGAATTCACCAGTGAGAGCTACCAGTGCAGATCTTCTTATTTTCTTGATATGACTAAACAAACCAGCCAAAGCACTGTTGCTAAACCACCTTTTGTGGTTTGCACAAATGAAAGACACAGGCATGTAATCAGACTCTGACTCTCTGTGGAATCTGTCAGTTTAGATTAGTTGTTCTTTTGAGAAAATGTACAGTTTACATTGACTTCAACAAACTACAATGACAGCTTGAAGACCAATTAACCAAATAGCATCAGCTTTCTGTCTTCAGGAAGCACACTGTGTGACTATAAGTCTTGGTGTTATCTGTACCTTGTATCATTATACAGTATATATAAAATGACGAACCAGCAGATTGGATTGTGTGTGTGCATCCCTGCCCTCGTTACATCACGGGTGGGGACACACACGATCTTTGTTTGTGCTGCTTGGATGTGGAGCATGCACGGTCAGATCTTTAGGGAGCTGGCTGTGTACACTGTGAGGCGCTCCCTTTCAGAAATCTGTTGGGATTGTCGAGTTCTGAGGAGTTAGACGTCCTAAGCATTGAAGTGGGGGATATTGTTGATTCACCAGCCATATACCTGCATTATGAGGAGCTGATGGAGGTTGAGAAGCGGGAAGTGCAGAGGAAAACCAAGCTTGATAAGCGCTTCCTTTCGTCATAACGACAACCTCCATGTCGGGGCCTACCATTCTTCACAGATCTCCACAATGAGGTGTCGAGATAGTGGAAAAAGCCATTCTCCTCTCGCCTAACCAGTCCCACGGTCCGCCATTATTCAACGATCATGGGACTCAAGCAGAATGGCAATGGGATGATGCTCAGGGTTGAAGAGACATTGGATGCTTATCTCTCCCCTGATGCTGTGTTGTCCCTTAAAGCCCAGATGCTGGCCATTAAGCCTTGTCGTACGACTTCTTCACTGGTGGGCAAGGCGTACATGGCAGTTTAGGCCGGCGCTTGTTTACACATTACATTAAAGAGCTGCATCTGGCAGCTATGGTGGCTACGGAAAGATGCCTATGGCTAAACCTGTCGGGTATCAAGAAGAAGGACAAGTCTTTCCTCTTTGATGCCCACTGGCCCCTTTCGGTATGCTGTGAGCAGTGTCGTCGAGAGGTTTCAGGAAGCTAAGAAACAGGTGGCAGCATTCCAGAGGTTTATACTTCGTCACCAGCGGTCCTATGGGGAAAGGGCTGCCAAAAGGGCAAAAAGAGAGTGAAGGTTAAACAGTAGAAGACGGATCTGAGGAACGTTCTTCTCGCTGATTACAGATTACACCCACTTTTCAGTGGAGCCATCAGAAAATCGATTCGTTAACCCTGCCACCCACGCCCATTTTCCCTGCTGTAAATTTGCTTCACCGAGACCAAACTATTAAATTTAAACACACCAGAGGTCAGCCTCAAGAGGCTGATTCCCTTAGTAGACTTTCTTGTAGCATGAAAAGCAATACTAAATGTGTATCAGTGGGTCCTGCGTACGGTACTGAAATGATATAGAACCCAGTTCGGACGTCATCTGTCCAGGTTCAATGGGGCACTAGTCACAGAAGTGGGGTCAGAGCAGGCTGGGTAGTGGGACAAGAAGTGAATTATCTTCCGGTAAAGGGGGCCATAGAGTGTACAGTATTCCTCTAACAGAGAAAAATTCCATGTTCTACAGCCGGTACTTCATAATTCCGCAGAAGGATGGCGGTTGCATCCTATTTTAGATCTTCATCACTTAAACTGGTCTCTGAGAAGATACTGGTTCAAGATGATGACTATCCCTTTAATCTTGTCTCAAATCAGGTCCGAGGATTGGTTTGTCACGATCGATCTGGAAGATGCATACTTCCACATTTCCATCCTTCAACAATACAGGAAGTTCCTGAGGTACGCTTTTGGGGGCAAACAGGGGCGCTGGAAGTAGGGATGCTGGGTGTTTCACAGGATTGTAAATGCAATGTAAACATATTATAAAGTTAAACTGAACTTTTATTTTGACGGGTTGTGGTGAACACCTTTGAGTTTCCATGTGCTAATGATATAACGATAGTATTTCTTAAATTAAACTAAAAAAATGCTGATGGACTTCAGTGACTCTCAGAGCGGCTCTGGAAATGAAGTTCATACATTCATGTTCTCATATAGGGAGACTGCAGAGGCTGAAAAACACAGCGAGCGTCACACATGCTTCAGTGTGTGTGTGTGTTGTAAATGAAACTGCGCGTCTGCGCCACTCTTTCACAGTTACATGCAGAACATGCAGGATTCGTATATATAAATAGTCTTACTCTCGTGCCCAGATGCGTTCGCAGGTACCGAAATTTGGCACAGATTGATTTAATGTGAATCGGTACTCGGTATACTGACGTAATTCGGTCGGTGCCGTTAAAAGTACACAGTTCGGGACCCAACCCTAAGGGGCATCCTGTCATTGGAAGATTTTGTCAACAGATGCACCCCTCATGGGCTGAGGAGCAATCATGGAGGGGCGCTCAGCCCAGGGCCTCTGGAAGGAACATCATCTGTCATGGCACATGAGTTGTCAAGAGATGTTAACAGTAATGCTAGCCCCACAGCACTTCCTTCCAGAGACCATCATGTTCTAGTGAAAATGGACAACACGTACAGCAACACGTCTCTGACATCAACCATCAGGGGGGTCTGAGGTTGCGCACCCCATGCAAACTGGCGCACCAGAACCTCTTGTGGTCACAGGGAAAATTGCCATCGCTCAGGGCACTGTACATCCCTGAATTTGGGAGCAGACGTACTGTCGAGGCAGGGGCTGAGGCCTGGGGAATGTAGAGTCCACCCTGAGACGGTGGAGTTAATTTGACGAAAGTTCGGACAAGCGGACGTGGATCTGTTTGTGTCTCGAGAGACGACTCACTCTCTGTTATGTTTCTCTCTCACACATCCAGCTCCTCTGGGACTGGATGCCATGGTACAGACGTGGCCGAGGCTGCGTCTGTATGCTTCCCCCCCGATAGCTCTACTCCCGGGAGTTCTAGAAAGTGTACGCCAGGACAGGTTTCATTTTCTTCAGGTAGCTCCATTCTGTTCAGCCCGAGTATGGTTTTCAGACCTGTCACCTCTTTTAGATGGTCTCCCTTGGGAGTTTCCATTCAGGAGGGACCTTCTTTCGCAGGTCAGATTCAGAGAGGATTCACTTTATTGTGCAGAGGGCACAGTTTAGATCCAATTAACAGCCCAGTGGCTTCAGTGTTGGATTTTCTGCAAGACCGCTTTTCTGCCGGTCTTTCCCCTTCTACACTATGTGGCGGACATTGCAGCCTTCCATGCACCTGTGGGTGGTGGATCTTTGGGGAAGCACATTTTGGTGTCTCGTTTCCTTCATGGTACATTGAGGATGAGGCCTACGGCTGAGTCCCATCCACATGGGAAGGGTTGTCCTTGGCACCCTTCGAGCCCTTGGACTTGGCAACGATTAAGTTCATTGGTCTATAGATGGCGTTTCTGTTAGCAATTACATCTTAAGAAAGTAGGAGATCAGCAGGCCCTTTCGGTTGCCTCCTCCTGCACTGAGTTTGGCCTGGGTAGGGTGAAAGTCATTCACCCGGGATATGTACCTAAAGTACCCACCAATGTGGCCCTGTCATGCCTTCTATCCTCCTCCTCATGTGTTGGCGGAACAGGCAAAGCTACTTTTACTTTGCCCTGTCAGAGCTCTTGAGGTCCAAATTAGGGATGTTAACCGATGACCATTTGACCGATGGTTGACCGTATCAACGTTAACGTTTTCGGCAGTTGGTAAGAAAAAAAAGAAAAGTGATCTCTAAATTAGTCTATTATAGACAGTGGACAAAACGCTACTACAGTTAGCATCTCATTCCAATATCTTTTTGTGTGAAGTGAACAAATCCCTCTCACTCAATCTTTCATAACTCCCGTTTGTACTTAATAAACCAATAAAAACATTCGGCGCGAGGTCACAGCGTTTGGGTTCGCGCGCTCACAAGGTTTGCAGAAAGTAAAGGCTACAGGCTAACACTCGAGGTTAGAGCAGGGCAGACGACAGGAGGAAGCGTGCAGAAAATAGTAGTGTGTGGGACCATTTCACCAAACAGAATGACACAGATGTAACGTAAGTTGCAACTTGTGTGATACAGTGCTTAAATATGAAAATACATTACAAATACATTTCAGTGGTAACAGATAAGGTGATGATGATCATCATCTTTCTTTATTATTGTTAGCACTACCTCAAACTAAAGCGGCGTGAATTAGATTTATGAAGATTTATAAGTCCAATGAATTAGACTTAATTTAGACCAATGAACTCTTCGGTTCGGAGCTGTCATTTTCTGAAATGAGCCGCGGCAATGTTTCAAATGAGCTTCTAATGCTAGACAAACGCCTTTATTTTCAACGCGATCACCTTGTACCCAAACCATTTCGAAACTAAGGAGCCATTTGTCCGCCGATTACATACAAGCTCCTCAGCGCCGCGTTTGCGGGACTCATGTTTCACGCTGTTGGGGATTTTAAAAAAGTGACGTGAGTGGAAGGGCGGCGCCGTGTGTGTGTGTGTGTGTGTGTGTGTGTGTGTGTGTGTGTAAGCGGGAGGCAGAGCGGCGGAGAGATGCGACAGAGTTGTGAAATTGCAGGCGCGGCTCGAAATGGCTGTTATTTCAAATAGCGTAGCATATTTTAAACTAATCGGTTAACCGGTTTCAACCGGCTAATGAGGCTCGGTGGTCAGTCAAGAATTTTTTTAGTTTTCGCCATCCCTAGTCCAAATAAGCAAGACTTCTCAGTGGAGGAAAACTGACCAGTTGCTGGTTTGCATTATTGTCAGGGGCATCCCTGCAGGAAGTTTGTGATGCGGCGGGGTGGTCAGGACAGCTTCACACCAGGACATGCATGTGTCAGCAATGCATGGCGAAATGGGTCTTTAGTTCCCAAAGCGTCAGCTGGGACGCAGCGCGAGTTTTGAGGTTACGTTAAAGTCCGCGTGAACCGGAAGTTGCAAACGACTTTTCTCAAGTGTTGTGACGTATTTCCGAGTGAAACGGAATATTGAACAGATGGCTCCTCCTCTCCATCTCTCCCCCATAGCAGAGTAACGGTTTGAGGGGAGTGGTTAAGCGTTTAAGCAACCCAAGCCGTCAAACCTACGTCATCAGAAAAATAACCATTCCAGACCGGAAGTAACTTTTCTGACTTTGATTAAAGATAACCACGCCAAACTATTTTTTTTCTGTGTATTAACTTGCACGGATTAATTGTTCACCACAAGACTAGTAATATCCGCTAACACAGTAAATAGGGTCAATTTTGATTTCATGCTGACTTTAAGTTAGTTATAAGTTATCAGCATAATGTCTCAGGTTACGCATGTATGGTTCCCTGAGAGGGGAACGAGACTCTGCGTCCTCTTGCCATAATTCCTGCATTCCTGTGAGCGGCTTGATTCAAAAGCTGATGCTGATGTCTTCCCTTTATAGCTTCCGCCTTACACCGGCACACGTCACGAGGTGACACAGCATCAATCAAGACTGGACTAGTTGCACACATGCTTCAGACGCAGTCACGCTGAAGGTGCTCCCCAAAGCATCAGACGTTTTGTTGAAATTAAATTAATTATTTAAGATTGCTGATTATAAAAAAACAAGGTTTTACTGAAGCATAACTGTCGCTAGATATAACCTGATTTCTCCAGCAAGGTGAAAAAAAACTTTTTTTGTTTTAAAAGATAAAATGAATTCCTTGTGTATTTGTTTTATGATGTCAAGTGTGATTTTCACTTTGATGCAACATAATGTGTATCATAACCTCAAAGATGTCATTGCTGACAAGACTCATGACTATACTGCCTCTAAGTGGAGTTTGTGAAGGAACTGCAGGGGGTTCGTAAATTGATAAAGCAAACAATGAATTAAAAAATTTTATTTAAACATAACATAATTTTTTTTAACAAACATAAAAATTTACAATTTAAAACATTTGAGCGTATATAACTTTTTGAACATATTAAAGTGGTAAGCTTTTTTAGAATGAAAAAATTTAAAATATAAAATATTATTTAGGGAAAATCAATAAATTATGAAAAAATACTGCCATTGTGTAATCGGATTATGAGCATTTTAAAACATAATGTAATATAATTACAAGTAATTTTTGTAATTGGATTTCAATCCAGATTACATATTATCAGTTACCCATTACAGAGATAAGATCATTTAAACTTAAATCAGTATTTGAGATTTTATGAATTTGGTGACTAACTTTGTGTCAGAGTCCTGATCACCTTGCCTGGGTTTATTGACCAGCTGTTACTGACCAGTGGACAATAACCAGCTGACTGTATCCTTTAATAAATGTGCCACAATCAATGTACTGAAAACAGGCAAACATTCATCTGTCAACATTTGTCTCACACCTCTCTGTGTCGTTTGACAGAATTGGAAGAATATGTGTCTAAGGATGTAATGGATGACCATCAGGCATTTATGTAAGTTAACATGCAGACATGGGTGTCTGTCCCAGCCCCCGAAATCTAAAATCAGGAACACTGAAAAAGAACCCTGGCATGATACGTTTGTTTGCACTATGTGTGATATGGAAGATATTTGCAGTGTCCAGTTATAGTGCACTATCCTGACCACATGACTTTCTGTACTGCTGCAGATCTGCCAGTGGAAACACAATAAACATGATGGCAAGCATCTGTTTTATCACCAGGCTTACTTATCTAATGCTATTAATGTGTCAGAATCTCATGTTGATCTAACAGTGATGCTCTTAATGTAATGCAATTTATGACTTAATATGTGATTTTTTTAACACAATGTGTGGCAAATCTTTACTTGCTTATATTCTGCTTATTTATTTGATACATTTAAATAATTTTAGACACATTTCATATCCTGTTTAGTGCCATTGGCTGGAACCAGGATCTGCTGGTTTTTATGGTTAGTGGAGAATTCATCCTCCAGCAATCCCATCATTCCTGTTCTTCAGGCTGTGTGTGGAAAAGTGCAGTCCTCCAAGCTAAACACATGGTTAGTGAAAAACCCAGGATCTTCACACAGGACTGCCTGAGAGAGGGCTTCCTGAATGAGGGGAAATTTACAGAACACAGTCCAAACTCACTCTCTGCGTGGCAACGGACATGAGTGAGAGAGGAAAGAGAAATAAATTACACATTATCCTTAAAATGATTTCTCCACTGCCTCTGTGTGTTGTGCGTATACAATACACTCAGTGATCTGACAGAACTGAACTTTTTTAGAATCTATCTATCGCTTTATTTCTAAAGAAACTATTCTAATAGTTGTATTTTTAGTTAATAATAACAATGTAGAGAGCTAATGGATGATATATATATATATATATTTGAGTGAATACTCAGCAGATAAAAAAGCTCATATGACACAATCAATAAACATTTCTAAAATGCAGTGCATGTGTGTTTATAAGTGCGTTCACAGTAAACATGCAGTGAATCGTCCTGCATCAGACCCAGTCCTGTCAGTGAACCTAAAAAACTACACCTCTTATAGGAACATATCTTCCACATTTAACCTAATTGTTTCTTTCCTTCTTTTTTTCTCTTTGTTTTGGAGACGTTGGATGTTATATTAACAGTAGAAACCTCTACACGGAGGACAAAGCTCCACTCTTGGTGTGATCCCAGATGGGAATTGCCACAATCCTTGTGCATATTCAGTGGATTTGTTGCTCTGTGGATCTTGTGCCTGCAAGGATATTACTGTAAAAAGCAACAGCCTCATGAACAACAGGATTGTTGAAAGCCTGCAGCTGGGTCTCTGTTGTATTCCAATTTTATTAGGCAGATTAGAGAGAAGACATTGTTCCTAACATAAACTCCCATTCCCACCATGAGTACACTTTTTTGCTTTTAACTCCACCAGACCACTACATGAACCACGCACACATACTCTGTCTTGTGCTGGTACTTCCTGACCTTGCCAGTGGTTTGGTACAGCTTACTTCAATAAAGACGAATGTTTATTTTCGTTTCATTATCTCATGCTAATTTACTTCAAGGAAAATTAGGAGGAAAATGACATCCCTACTACTCCAGAAATGAGATTAGAAATTGTCATGAAATTGTTCATATACAGTCGTGCTTAAAAGTTTACATACCCCTAAAATGTTTTATTATTTTAACAAACTATAAGAGGGATAATACAAAATGCAAGTAATTTTTTTATTTAGTACTATCCTGAATAATATATTTTAGAATTTAATAATAAAAAAGACCCCATTCAAAAGTTTACATAGTCTTGATTCTTAAGCTACTGCAGCCGCATGATAAGCAGAGGTGGACATAACAAAGTACATTTACTTGAGTACTAAGTACACTTTTGGAGTATCTGTAGCCTTATTTAAGACCCCATTCAAAAGTTTACATCTTGATTCTTAATACTGCAGCCGTTACCTGCATGGGAACTAAGAATTAGGCCTGTCATTTCTGCAGACGTTTACAGTGGCAAACTATTTACTTAAGGGAGATACATAGCCTGTTCTGAAATAGAAACCTCAACAACCACTCCCTCCTCCCACTGTCTGTTCAGCACTGAGTCAAGAGTCAAAGCATGGAGAGTGAATGCAGCGTTTGCAGTGCGCAATCTGCGTTAGTGGACATTCACTCTTCCACTCCAGCATCCCTGCAACTTTCGCCATGAGTTTGCTTCACTTCTCAACCCTTCTGGGTAGGTCACTTTTTCCTAATGGAAAAACTGTAATTGTCTGTTTGTTGCTGAATTTACTTTTTGTACATATCCCAGATAGGCTATAACTATTATATATCTGTGATATTATAACATATTATAACAGAGCGAGTCAGTTAACTCTGGATAAGACGTTAGTTTAGTGTTTATCTGATGTTATGTCATCCTCAGCAGTCGCTCTTCTAACGCGGGCTCAGACGCAGCTTTTGGCCGGCTCGTGCAGTTTTGACGCGGACAGCTGCGGCTACACGTCTGATCCCGCTTATGCTGCCTGGACCATCAACGAGGAAGGTATGAGAAGGGTTCAATAACTTTTATATGTAGGCTACTGGTTTGCTAATTATTATTTTCTGCCCTAAAAGTGTCTGGTCATCAGAGACCGCAACTTGTAGAAATCTCAAACTTAAAGGAGTTTATCCAAAAATGAAAATTCTGTCAACTCACCCTCATGTCGTTCCAAACCCGTTAGACTTTCGTTCATCTTCAGAACACAAATGAAGATCTTTTTGATGAAATCTGAAAGCTTTCTGTCCCTCTATTGATAGCTATAGGCTACCACTTTGACACTTCAAAAATTTCACAAAGAGATCGTAAAGCTATAAAATCCAACATTTTCTGATGAATCACAATTGCTTTATACGATGGACAGATTGAATTTAACCTTTTATGCACATAAACATGCATCAATTTATGCAGCACGTTTCAGCTTTTGCAAGAACCAATGAGGTTCATTCTTGTGTGTAACGCAGCAGGTTTGAGCTTCTGCAAGAACCAATGAAGTTCATTCTCATGTTATTCAGCACATTTGAGCTTCAAGAGGTTTGTTTTCACATTTGATTCCTGCTTCCTGCTTAGCTACTGTTCAGATGCTCTTGCTTACTGCTCCGCACTTTGCTCTTAAGCTTCTGTTTATGTTTATGTGAATAAAGCCTAAATTAAACCTGTTCTGTTCATCATATAAGCGATTGAGTCTCTTCTGAAAATTTGGACTAAACCACTCAATTAATATGGATTAATTTTACAATCTCTTCATGAACTTTTTGAAGCGTCAAAGTGGTAGTTGCGTAGCTGTCAATGGAGGGACAGAAAGCTCTCAGATTTTGTCAAAAAGATCTTTGTGTTCCGAAGGTGAGCGAAAGTCTTATGGTTTGGAACGACATGAGGGTGAGTAAATAATGACATAATGTTCATTTTTGGGTGAACTATCCCTTTAATATTTTTCCAAAATCATTAGGATGAAAAAAAGCCCAGCCTTAAAGTCACTGTGAATTTAAAATTGACTTTTTTTTTTTTGACAATAATTGTTGGTAAATGATTTGAATTGTATGTGCACATAATTATTTTTTTTAAATGCATGTCCCCATAATCTTTAATCAAGATAACTTCCCCTTCCTCTTGCTAGGACAATCTCTTCTCTTTGATGATGTGTTTACAGGCGTGAGGTCAGGACTTGTGCTTAATTTGTAAACTATGAGGTCCCGGAACAATGATGTGATGGATCCGGCAAGTTAGTGGGGTAGGGAAAGGTAACGGAACATACTGTATGCGCAATCAGTTGGGTTTCCATACAACTATTTTAATGCCAATTTTGAATATGTGCATATCCAGAAAAAGGGATAGTTCACTCAAAAATGAAAATTCTGTCATCATTTATTCACCCACAACTTGAGGTTGAGTAAATGATGACGGAATTTTCATTTTTAGGTGAAGTATCCCTTTAACATATACATTTAATGTACTAGACGCAGATTATCTTGAGTTTTGTTTTAGTTCAAATGCGCAAGGTGATAGAAACAGTTTATTCGGATACTGATGAAGTCTTGTGACCAATTGTGCATGTAGAACACCATGGCATGTATTAGGCCCAGCAAAAACTTGGCACACAATTCTTCCAACATAGCCCTTGAGGTTCGTATGGAATTCGAAACTCTAGTTTAAACTCTAGTCATTTGCGTGCGGGCCCTTGCCATATATGGAGGTTGCCACACCATGGCATATGGGCAGCCGTTTAAGCCCCCATGTGAGATATTTCAACAATTCTATTATGTCTCCACGCAGTATTTAGTAAAACGATGTCCAACATAACTATTCGAAGCTATGGCCTCCATCACGAAAAGAGGTATACTCAAAATATACTGCGCATAATGTAGAGGAAATGCGCAGATTCACATTTTCTTTAGTCGAATATTCAGAAAAGAGCATACCACATGCAAGCATATAAAACTTGGCACACATCATTCCAAGACCCTCAAGACAAAAATTATTTTAACATAACAAAGCGTTTTAAAGATGTAAATCAATTAAACAGTCTGGCATCGCCCATTTTGACCAACTGATCTTTATCTGAACTCCACAGACAACAAGAAAATCTGAGGATGCATGCCAATTTGTTTTAAAATCTTTAGCTACAACTAAAACCTTAAAAACAGTTTGATCAAGGAAAATTCTAATTGACATGTCTTCTTCAGGGCAAGTGCTTAACCAAGCCATGAAAAATCAATTGTGCAAATAAACAAAAATGACCATCAGCAGCCAATTTCAGATATCAAGTAAAAAAAAATCTAATTTGGGCTATAAATACAGAGCATCTCTTCATGACCACTGGTAACATGGGTACCTGGTTTCATGTGCACCCTGTATACTTTAATTTATGTTATAACTGGTTAAGGAATGTGAATTAATTGAAATGCATCATTATACTGTATATACAGGACTTATACAAAATTGCGTTAAAAAATAAAGTTTAAGGGATAGTTCAACCAAAAATTCTGTGATTAATTACTCACCCTCATGTCATTCCAATCCCATAAGACCTTTGTTCATCTTCGGAACTGAAATGAAGATATTGTTTATGAAATCCGAGACCTTTCTGACCTCTCCATAGACAGCAACGCAATGGCCACTGTCATGGCCCAGAAAGGTAGTAAAGACATCTTTAAAATAGTTAAAGTAACTCAAATTCTTAATTTAAAGTCCTAAAACGTATTCTCGTCGCATCTAACATTATAAGGTTAAACCACTGGAGTCACATGGACTATTTAACGATGTCTTTACTACTTTTCTGGGTCTTGAAAGTGGTCGTTGCGTTGCTGTCTATGGAGAGGTCAGAAAGATTTTCATCAAAAATATCTTCATTTGTGTTCCGAAGATGAACGAAGGTCTTATGGGTTTGAAACGACATGAGGGTGAGTAATTAATGACTTTTAATTTTGGGGTGATCTAACCCTTTACTGCTTGATGGTTGTAATCTGCACTTCATTGGATTTTATGATTCACACTGGCCAGAGATGTTTCACAGATCGTGCGTGCTATAACTCTTCTCAGTCCATGTTGCAGTCCAACACATGTTGCAGGACAGCTGTCATGCTATACATTTTTTCTTGCATGTTACTTGTCTTTGTATTTACCCTAATATTATTGTACTTTAAGCACAATGAGCACTTTCTATAACTGTTTGTGCTCTGTTCTAAAAATAAGCTTTGTTATCATTGCTTAAATTTTGTTTCTGTCCTCTGCCAATAACTATGATGGCTGGTGAATAACTGGATGGGCTCTCAGCTGTTGTGGGGAAAACAGAGGAGATGCTTTAGAATGACCGTTGACTGAAAGTATGATGAAAGAAGTGTAATCCAGTGAACATACCGTGTGCAGTTGTCTGGTGTCTCCTGCTTTTGGAGTGAGTTTTTCCCCACAGGTCAATAAAACAAGACTGGGCAACAAATGTGTCTCTGTTTGGTTTCCTAGACAGCACTGACTTTGTACTGGAAACACAGCAGAGACAGGCGTCTTAGTTTTAGGAAAATTAAGGAACTTTAGTACATTTTTAATGAATGAATTCAGATGATGATCTATTTGCCATATAACTTTTCTGTTAATTTATAAAAAAGATGTAGGCCTGTGTTACTGTGTATCAGTGTGTGCCCAGTCTTTGCTATGATAGAAAACAATACCATTAATTAATACCATTTAGAGCATTAATCAGATTCATTTATTAAATGTACAGGCAGCCAAAAACTATAAATGTAAGAAAACATTTCTAGAAGGAGTTGAGATGGAATTTATGAGAGAAAAAAAACTGAATCTGGGGATTTACTAACCTTGTTTCTCCAGCCATTTTCAGCAGCTGTAGAAATCATTTAGGCATTTGAAGATGTACAGCAGACATTCACAGAGTTCATCTAAACATTTAACCCTTTTTCTTTTTAAGAATCAGAAGGAGGTGGGCTACTTCCAGCCATTGAATAACAGCTGCTGCAGTGAATTTTGATTGTGTAGCTAGAATTGCTCTTTATCCTTTTATTTGTTTCTTCACTAAATGCCCCTCTACTTATTATTACCACTAGAAATGCTATCGCTGCATGGTTTGATGGATAATATTTTCTCACCATGGAATGGATAAATAATATGCCTTAAAATACTTTGGTTTTTAAGTGAACACTAGGTTAATCCCAAAGTATATTTCTTTTTTATGTGAACACTAGGGTATGCATAGTGTGTGTGATTTCATCATCAGGATGCTTGAATTAAGATGGTGACTTGTTTTACAGTAGAAAAAGAAACAGGAGATGGAACAACACCAATGTATTTCCACAAAAATGGGGACTAATTTCAATTGACCTTACAAAAGACATGACTTCACTATTTTAAACACCTACCTCAGAAGCTGATGTCATGGCTAGAGAAGTGGGACATTACCGATTGGTATTTTTGCAAGAGGTCATAAAGAGAGAAGAAAAAAAAGCCATTGTTTTCATCTGGCACCTGGAATGAATCACCGTGAGAACATCTGGAGCTATCAGAGATCACTGAAGCTAACGGCAGCAAACACTGACTTTTACATCATGTCGAGGTTTGATGCAGATTAAACAAGAGGGAATTGGATACTTTCACAACGTAGCCTATATGATTACTTTACTTCTGACAGCTGATATTTCTTCTTTAATAAACTGTTTAAATGTGAACGTAACCTATTTCTGTGCTTTAAACAGTCGCATTGTTCAATTCAGAAGACTAAATGGACTGTTAAATTACCACTTGAGTCTCCCATAAGTCTTCGTTTGCTGTGATTGCATGCACTTTATTTTGGGGAACCTGATACAGATCACACCTGGTTTTTGACACACAGTTAAAAATGGTGAAACAGTCGCCCATTCATTTTCATTACGTTTTTAAGAGGTTTCTGTTCATTACTGATGACCCCGTGAGACCCTGGATCATTAGACTGATTTGACTTCCAGGATCTGAAAATCCAGATCCATTGTTTTATCCTGCAATGAAAATAAACTGAATGTTACATTTTGGAAGTGTTTCTGTTCTGTTCTTAGACTTATGCATACATTTCTGTTCTCACCAATATTAAAAATTATGACTCTTCTGTTTTTTTTTTCAGGTCGCTTCATCACAGCAGATTCGTCATCTTTTGGTGAGAAAGAAAAGTATGTCCTGGTCAGCCCAGAGCTGGAGCTCAGAGACTGGAGCTGTATGCGGTTGGTCTATCAGATCTCAGGCTCAGGCTCTCTTCAACTGCACTTGAGACCCGAGGGCGAGAACTTTGACTACGTGTTATGGACGGCGGAGAGACCCTCAGACAGTTGGCTCATTGCCAGCGTGGACCTCCGTAATATGTCTGGGGCTTACCAGGTATCTGCCTGACATGGCACAGTCCCTTCTGTGTTCGAATGCAAAGGAAGGAAGCGAGGGGGTTGTGTATGTGACATTATGTAGTCGAGACTATTCATAGTTTGCTAGAGGACCGTTTGCTTGAAAGACGAGTGAACAAAAGAGCCCTTTGTAAATACTACAGTGGATACGTCTCTCCCTTGATCAGACAAACACTTGTACTATTTTACTACTCTAATAGTAATTCTGTGTTTTTGGGAATTACATTTGGAAAGATAGACTGAGCGTAATACTTGCCCTTTATAAACAGAATAGAAATTGACTTTGTTTAATAACAAGTGTAATGAATTATGACTGGAAAGAAAGTGGATCTATTATGCTAGTTTTGACTTGAGATGTGTGATGTAAACCTTCTGACGTTATATTTACTCTAAAATTAGACTGTGTGTAAAACTGAAGCTGTGTTTGATTTATGATTTATAGAATCACTGAAAGGGAGTGAAGAGGTTGTGCCCTGTCATAATGAGTTAGATAAAGATTGTTTTTATAGGTTTTGGATAATAAAATAAAAAATGTTGGCAATTGTGGCATATTTAACTGTTGCAGCCCAAACTGTTTCATTTCTCTTTGTTTATTACTTTTTGACTTTTACTTTTAGCTATTATTTGAGGCTAAACCCAGCAGAGGAATGGGAAATAGCGTTGCTGTTTTTGAAATACACATCATCCCCGGATACTGTATAGGTAAGTCTTCAGATTTTATACTCTTAACCAGTACAATGGACCACAGCATCCATGATGCTTTAAAAATCTAAACTTTGTGCAGGAACACCATTTTATGCTAATTAAGTGGTTTCATTTTTTTGTCACGTCCTAATTTGTAAGTAAAAAAAAAATCTGCACACCCTTAGTGTAATTTGATCTGATTTAATAATACATTATGCTTACAACTGAAACAAAAGCATGAAGCATACAATTATCACAATTATGTTAAATATTTTTAATTGAAAAACTTCTGTAACATTAATTTTCTGCATTTAGTTCCAGCTTTATATTTTGAGTAATATTAATGAATAGCAGAAAAATAAACTGAGCTTTTTGTAGGTTCTGTCATTTGTGTGTGTGTGTGTGTATCCAAACCCATTTGATTTCATTCCTGAAAGGTATAAGGGACATTTATGTGCTACATTCCAAGTCTTCTGATTTCATTGATGATTGCATTTTGTTAAAAAAAAAAAGAATGAAATAGTTATTTGTTAAAACCCCTTGCAAGAACATCTGAAAATAAGACACTGCACACACAAACCTCATTGGTTAGCAGGGTAGATTTGAATGTAGAGTCACTCTAGACTCTTTGTGCTAATGCAGTTATACATTCCTCCCCATTCCCCTAAAACATGTTAATATTAATCTTTAATTTCTGTTTAGAGTGCAACTTTGAGGAGCATCACTTGTGTGGCTACAGTAATCAGTGGAATCCCAATGTGAACTGGTATGTGGGTGGGAGTTTGGCCCGGGACCCTCAGTCAAACCTTCCAGATGACCACACCATGAACAATGAAAGAGGTAATAATACAGACTGACAGAATAGCTCCACTGCACACTTGGTCAAGAGCTGGAATGAATCAAACCAGGCTCTCCAACAAGACAATAGCTTTTTTCAACCCACAATTCTCTTGGTTTGGAGCTTGCTTACTCTTCTACCCTGAGGAATGTGCTTTGTGAATCCATTCTTTGTTTCATTTTCCCACTCTGAACTAGGTCACTACATGTATGTGGACTCAATATATGCTAAAAGGTTCCAAGAGGTGGCCAAGTTGGTGTCACCAATGACTACCACTTCAATGGCAGGATGCTTGTCCTTTTACTATCAACGGGACCAAGCCATTGGGAATTTCTTCTCAGTCTTCACTAAGGACCAGCTGGGCCACTATGAAGAGATATGGAGACCTGATATGTATGCAACCTCAAATTGGAAGTTAGTGCAAGTGGATATTAAGGCACCACATCCTCTAGAGGTCAGTGAAGTTTTTATGTATCACTGCATTGCGAGACAGATTTTGAGAGACCGCATGGTGACATTAGATAAAAACACCACTTTAAATATAAACTATACGGCAACATAATAAAAAAAATAAAAAAATGCATGCGTTTTAAGGTGCATTTAGTTTCCATTAAAAAATGTAAATACATTTAAACAATTAAATTGCTGTTAATTTAAAATAATCTCTTAAAAATTAAACACAACAGGTATTTTAGCCTGGGATACATCCAGGAGACCATTTCTTCACATCTTTTTGCTCAGCTCACAGCAAATGCATGATTGCAGTACAGAACACTCACATGTTGACACTATCCATATAAGCTTTCTACTTAATATATATTACAAGTTTTAACTACCCAAAACACACTAAAGCCATTTGCAAATACACTATCATGGCTTAAGAGCTGTAGTTCCCACATGTATACGCAAGAACACTATCCTAACAAGACTAGCACCTATTTATAAAAGGGGCCTATTGCACGGTTAACATATATAAGACGTGCATACTTATGTCATGTTATAGATGGCAAGTTTAAGTCAAACAGTTATAAATTAATGTTCTATCAAGGGTTCTTTACACCCTCTATATAAATATATTTTGAACTCCAGTAGATGAATGGCTAACACTTTTGCAATAATTTTCAATAATAGATGAGCACATTTTTGTTAATGTACATTCGGTTAGTAACGAATGTCACTAACTTAGACTAATATTCATATTATGACATTCATAACTAATTGGAATATATACTGTCGTTCAAAAGTTTGGGGTTGGTAGGATTTTTAAATATTTAGCTGAATTTTCAGCAGCCAGTACTTTCAGTATTATTGTTTTGAATGTTATTGTTTTTCTATTATTGTTGAAAGCAGTTGCTTTTTTCAATATTCTTTGAATATATATATATATATATATATATATATATATATATAATGTATAGTCTTTACCAACCAATTTAATGCGTTAATGGAGTATAGATTTTCGCTGAAAATCCCTGAAAACCCCCCCAAAAAACCTCACTGACTCTTTACCGTTCAAAAGTTAGGGGTCAGTAAGTGTTTTAAAGGTACCGGTATATATTTTCTGTAACCAAATCAAATATAAATAGTTTTACTGAAACCTGACCATATAAATGTAGTCAAAACTGCTTTTGATTTTTGATTGTTAACTGTACCGGTAATAATGGTAATAGATACCTTTGGTAATTTTCAAATATAGTTCAAAGGTTGATCTATTTCAAACCATACATAACGTCATCTCTGTACTGGGGAAATGGGAGTGTTTATTTTGCATCTGTAGGAATAGTATAAACATGAGGTGAAGAGCTAGCGCTGTGGCTGCCATGTTTGAGTGTGAGCAGCCAACTCTGGGAGACAATGTAAATAATGAGAGTGGGAGTGTGTGTGGAGTCTGGAGATTCTCTCCAGCAGATGAGTTCACCGTCTGAAGTGTTACTAATACTAATGCACCACTCTTTGAACCTTGTAGTGTTTTTGAAATAGCTTTTACACTGAGTTACAAAGTAATCCATTTAAAACTTTTTCAGTTTTCAAAATCAGTTTGGGGACCATTGTTCCCTTCATGTTGGGTTTGTCTGATTTAGATTGATTGGTGTATTTGGATTACTAGGTGGTGTTTGAGGTGGCGTTCAACAGTGCCCGTGGTGGATATGTTGCTCTGGATGACATTTCTTTCTCATCAGAGTTTTGCCACACAGAGACAGGTCAGTGCGGTTCTGTTGCATAATAAGCACTAAACATGACTTATGCAACTGTGGATAATCCCAAACATCACAATACATCTGTTTACAGAGCTCGAAACCACTAGCAAGTTTTATGGTTTCATTTCAACAGTCACTGTAACCTGGTAAACACATTATCTCTTTTGTAGACGTCTTTTTGTTTGAGATTCTATAGACACTATTACTTAAAGGTGCGGTAAGCGATTTCTGAGGAACACTGCTGATATGTGAAATGGACACCCAAACAAACAGACCCTTACCAAAAAGAAACACATCCCTCCCTTCATTCCTCCCAAAATAACGAACATGCTATGCAACACAGGAATTGCCCAAGTATGGATGAATCAGCTTTGATTCAACAACAACAGCAAACTGTGCATCAGCATATTTCGGTTCTGTGAAACATAGCAAAACCAGTGTTACTCACGTATCGAGCAGAAACAAAGCAACCTCGGCGTCCATTTTCGGGCCATCCTTCTCATATCTCTCCAGATCTAGAAAGCTTTTCCAATATTAACGTGGGTCCTAGCCCTTGCCTGATCGTAAAACTTTTTCTTCCAATTGTATTACTCTGACTTTTTACCTTTTTGGCCATCTCTCTTTCTACAGTATTTCTACAAATGTCCTGCTTGCTCACTCTCTCTCCTTCCCCATAATGAGCATATGCACCCCTATTTCTAATTGGCAACAAGAGTCTTTTGGTGCTCAGTCTGATCGGTCGATCCACTTTCATTCACATATTCAGGTTTTTTCACTAATATTTGATTGCGTTCAGCACTTGCTCTGCAGTAAATCGTTGAACCATTTTAAGTTTTGCTGATGATACTTTCTATTGTTTTGTTTTCTGCCTGGGGCAACTATGAGTAAAATGTCACTTCATCATTGTGTATCAAACATTGTCACCTTGTGGAATAAAGTCTCGGTTACGGATGTAACCCTCGTTCCCTGAGTAGGGAACGGAGACGTTACGTCGAATGACGACGAATGGGGTTCGCTTAGAAGCCCATCCTCTTCGAACAGTAATAAAACGAGCCAATGGCAAGCAAATGCCATGGGTCTGCTGAATTTGCATAGCGTAACTCCGCCCCACAGTGTGGGTATATAAGGAAGTGAGCCGGCAACATGCAGATATGTTTCTTCGCTGAAGGAGCCAAGCTGAACTCAGGCTGTTCCAGCGGTACAGCGGAAGTGGCAGGAAGACGTAACGTCTCCGTTCCCTACTCAGGGAACGAGGGTTACATCCGTAACCGAGACGTTCCCTTTCGTTGTCACTTCGAGTTACGTCGAATGACGACGAATGGGGTTCCCAGTCCAATCACGCCACCTCGGCTGTCTTCCAGTGCCCTGCGTAAGTCTGAGCTCCCTGTTGTGAGACTAGCACGGACGAAGGACTCCTACTTAACACAGGAATACCAAGGTACACTGGGAAGCATATCACAGTGGAAATATGCAATCAGTGCCCGCCCGAAGGGGGAGGACTTAAAAAAAAACACATATGACCCGGAAGGGGGTGCATACGGAGAACACTGGGGTGTCCAGCCCGTAGGGTGGAGTATTTCAACCCCAGGGGTGGCAGACTGGCTTGCCAAGGGAAAGACACATGCTCGAGAGAGGCTTACAGTGGAAATACACACGTGGGGGTCGCCCAGAGGGGGAACCATGCACATGGTGGCACCTAGCCAACGCGAAAGCTGCCGGAGGCATAACTCTGGCGTTGACGTCAACAGCGCTGGAGGAACTCAGGGCTTATCAGGCTCACCTGAGGAAATATCGCACGTATCCAGTCCGCGGAGTGGAATGGCGAGCAAGCGAAGACACCTGAGCGGGTCCTAGCACCGGCTGGTTGAAGCGAGTATTTGGGAGGACACTGGCTCCACTCGGAGATTGTAGAATCTGGCGAATGTGTTGGGTGTTGCCCAGCCTGCAGCTCTTCAGATGTCTGTTAGCGAGGCGCCATGCGCTAGAGCCCAAGAGGAGGCCACACTCCGGGTGGAGTGGGCCGTCACACCAAGGGGGCACGGTCGACCTTGCTGCTGGTAAGCCAAAGCAATGGCGTCCACTATCCAGTGAGACAACCGTTGCTTGGAGAGAGCCTTTCCCTTCAGCTTCCCACCATAACAGACAAAGAGCTGGTCTGAGGTCCTGAAACACTGCGTTCTGTCTACGTAAGCACGGAGGGCGCGTACTGGACAGAGCAATGCCAAGGCTGGGTCTGCCTCCTCCAGGGGCAGCGCTTGCAGGTTCACCACCTGGTCCCGGAAGGGAGTGGTGGGAACCTTGGGCACATATCCAGGCCGGTGTCTCAGGATCACGTGAGAAAAGGCCGGCCCGAATTCCAGGCACGCTTCGTCTACAGAAAATGCGTGCAGGTCCCCTACCCTCTTGATGGAGGCCAAAGCAACCAGGAGCGCTGTCTTAATTGACAGGAACTTAAGCTCCACTGATTGCAGAGGCTCAAAGGGAGCACTCTGCAGGGCAGTTAGTACCACTGAGAGGTCCCAAGAGGGAATGAGAGGAGGGCGAGGAGGCTGTAGTCTCCTCGCTCCTCTCAGGAACCTGATGACCAGGTCGTGCTTTCCCACGGACTTACCATCAACTGCTTCGTGATGTGCGGCGATAGCGGCAACATATACTTTCAGGGTGGAGGGAGACAGCCTTCGCTCCAACCCATCCTGCAGGAAGGAAAGCACGACACTGATCGGGCATGATCTGGGGTCTTCTGAGTGAGAAGAGCACCAAGAGACGAAGAGGTTCCACTTCAACTCGTAGGCATGTCTAGTGGACGATGCTCTAGCGGAAGTGATGGTAGCCACCACCGCTGGTGGTAGGGTACTCAAACCTGCCTTGTCCCGTCCAGGAGCCACACGTGGAGGTTCCAAAGATCGGGACGAGGGTGCCAAAGGGTGCCCCGTCCCTGAGAAAGGAGGTCCTTCCTCAGAGGAATTGGCCAGGGAGGTGCTGTCGCAAGGAGTACAAGTTCGGAGAACCAGGTTCGGGTGGGCCAGTGTGGCGCAACCAATATGACCTGCTTGTCCTCCCTGATCTTGCACAGGGTCTGTGCAAGAAGGCTCACTGGGGGAAACGCATACTTGCGGAGGCCCCGGGGCCAGCTGTGCGCCAGAGCGTCCGTGCCGAGCTTGCCCTCGGTCAGGGAGTAAAACTGGGTGCAGTGGGACGAGTCGTGGGAGGCAAACAGGTCTACCTGTGCGTCCCCGAACTGATCCCAAATCAGCTGGACCGCCTGGGGATGGAGTCTCCATTCTCCCGGAAGAGGCTGAAGCCGTGAGAGCTCGTCGGCTGCACAGTTCAGGTCTCCCGGAATATAAATGGCTCGAAGCGACCTTAGATGCTTCTGACTCCATATGAGGAGGTGGCGGGCGAGTTGCGACATATGGCGGGAGCATAGACCACCTTGTCGGTTGATGTACGCTACTGTCGCGGTATTGTCTGAGCGGACTAGTACGTGCTGGTTCTTGAGCAGCGCCCGGAAGCGGTGCAGAGCGAGACGTACTGCCAGCAACTCGAGGCAATTGACATGCCATAGGCGGTGGGGACCTGTCCAGGAGCCCGCGGCAGCATGTCCATTGCACATGGCACCCCAGCCCGTGGAGGAGGCATCCGTTGACACAACAACATGCCTGGAAACTCGTTCTAAGGGCACTCCGGCCCGTAGAAAGCTGAGGTTCGTCCACGGGGAGAAGGTCTGACGGCAGGTCGCAGTAACTGGTACTCGGAGCTTGCCCTGGTGCCATGCCCACCTCGGGACTCGATCGTGAAGCCAGTGCTGAAGCGGTCTCATATGAAGTAATCCGAGCGGCGTTACTGCGGCTGCAGATGCCATATGCCCCAGGAGCCTCTGAAAAAGTTTCAGTGGAACCGCACTCTTGCCCTCGATTTGTCTTAGCAGTGACTGCGCGCGCTCGCTCGTAAGCTGCGCGCACATGGCGACCGAGTCGATTTCCATACCGAGAAAAGAGATCCTCTGCACGGGGAAAAGTTTGCTCTTCTCCCAGTTTGCTCTTCTCCCCGAAGGCCCAGACGGGCTAGGTGCCGGAGCACTAGGTCCCTGTGTTCGCAAACCTGGTCCCGAGAGTGAGCTAGGATTAGCCACTCGTCGAGATAATTCAGGATGCGAACCCCGTGTTGCTGTAGCGGCAAAAGGGCTGCCTCGACGACCTTCGTGAAGACGCGAGGAGACAGGGCCAGCCCGAATGGGAGAACCGCGTACTGGTATGCCTGCCCCTCGAAAGCAAACCGCAGGAACGGTCTGTGTCGAGGAAGAATGGAGACATGAAAGTAGGCGTCCTTCAGGTCGATCGCTGCAAACCAATCCTGTGGCTGCACACATTCGAAAATGCGTTTGGCCGTGAGCATCTTGAACGGAAGCCTGTGAAGGGAACGGTTCAAGACGCACAGATCCAGGATTGTCCGTAACCCACCGGTTTTCTTGGTGACAATGAAGTAAGGGCTTTAGAAGCCGGACCTCATTGCGGCTGGAGGGACAGTCTCGATCGCACCCTTCGCCAGCAGGGTGGCGACCTCCGCTCTCATGACAGGGGCATTGCCACCGACCATAGTGAAGCGGACTCCCCTGAAGCGGGGAGGAGACCGCGCGAACTGAATCGCATAGCCGAGCCTGATGGTCCGCGCGAGCCTGCGGGACAGGTTGGGAAGCTCTAACCAGGCTCCCAAGGACTGTGCCAGCGGGGTCATGCGAACGACAGACGTCCCCCCGGGGGTGCAGCGAAGAAGAAGGATCGGCCCGGACGTGGGTGGCATAGCGGCCCGGTGTGGGGGCACGGTCATTAGCCGCGTCCTGCCAGAGGAGGCCAGGGAAGGACCAGCGTTCCACGGGGGCGTGCTCTGGCAGGGGTCTGGCGACAGAAGGGGATGAGAGCGGCGGGGCCCGTGGGCGGCGCACACTGTCATTCTCTTCTGGGGGCTCAGAGATGGGGATATCAGTTCTTTCTTTAACCACATTAGGGTGCTGCCCACCCGTGAGTGAGCAGCAGGGAGTGGAGAACAAAAGATTCTCCCCCGGCCCTCCACCGGGGGAAGGAGTGGTCCTGCTACCATCTCCTGTGAAGAACTGATTGCCATCTCTGAGCAGCCCGTCTCAGGAGCGCCGCTTGGCCTGGCGTTTAGCGGGGCGCGGGGCTGGAGAGGGCTGTGGCGCCTGCCTGCGGCGTCCTCCACGACGCGGCCCGGGTGAAGGCTGCTGCTGGGGCCGTGCGGGAGGGGCGGGAGCCGCGGGAGGGCCCCCCTTTTTAAATGGATGGGAAAACAGACATTCTTTTATAAAAAAAAAAATTCTTGTTATATTGTTATGAATTGATTGATGAATTGGTTGATGTCTAACTTAAAATGTATGAGGAAGAGGGTAGTGAATGACGTCCTGGGTCACTATAGGCTCCTCATGGTAAAATACCTTTTTGATTTTATTTTCTCTCGTATCATCGAATGACAACAAAAACCACCATTGCACTTTCTTGACCACATGCTTGCTATGCACTGCAAAATACTGATCTATGAGGTCATTACATGTAATAGGCAAGTTTAGGTAATTTGGCAACAATCTAATGGCAATTCGTAACTATTTTATGTTTTGTATATTGGTGGCTTATTCGTACAATCTCATATTTTACGGTTTGTATGATTTGCGTACGCCCTACTGACGGTTGTTTAGGGTTGAACCTTCATGTTTTTTTTTTTAAAGTGTACGTTTTCGTGCGAAATCGCCACCTCGTAAAAAAAGTTCTGCTTTCCTGTGAGATCAGGTTGCAATTTGATCTAACATAGGCCAACATGGTTTAAAATGTTTCTGATTTATGTAGCTATATATATATATTCCACCATCATATACTTGGGGATAGAAAGTAGTCCCATTTTTTTCAGAGGGGCCTTCAGTTTTGTACCCTTTAATATACAGCCCACAAGTGGCTGTTTAAAAGGAATTTCTCTTGTTGTTGTCCTGTTATAGCAACCACGTCGACTTTCCCTTTAGTCAGCAGTTTACATGCGTTTTACAGAAAATCTGTGCATGTGGGAGATGCTCATGATGTGAGTCTGTTTCATGTGACTCATGTTTCAGAGCCAGCGTTTGACCCTGCTGTTGCAAACTGTGACTTTGAGGAGGGGCTGTGTCAGTATTATCAGGAACGGACCGGAGGTTCAGTGTGGAACATGGTCTCTGTGAAACCAAATGTTTACCGCATCGGTGATCACACCACAGGCACTGGTGCGGAAGTGAGACCGTTTTTTTTCATAAAATCACCAAATTTGTGACATATCATATATTTACATTTACTAGCTATTTAAATGTAATTGTTCTGCTTCATGCATATTTAAGTTTTAATTGATCAGTATTCACAATAAATAACTATTAATATGAACAAAGAATCATAACTATTTATTTAAAATGTACTGTATATGTCTCTTATGTCTGTCCATTATATCCACAGGGTCTTTTCTGCTGACCAACACTCGCTATCCCTCTCGTCCAGGGTATGTGGGTCGTCTTTTTGGACCGTCCCTGCCAGGGAACCATAAATACTGCCTCAGGTTCTACTATGCCTTGCATGGGTTCATGAAATTAGATAATGCTCTGGCTCTCTATATCTATGATGAAAACAACGTAGCTCAGGAGAAAATCTGGACCGTGTCTGAGAGGTCTAGAGATGTTTGGACAGAGGTGGAAGTCACCTACTTAAAGCCCATGTCTACAAAGGTAAGTGTAAAATGAATGGGTTGTTGGTAAATACATGTTTCAAGACTGGGTTCTGTTGATGATCATGGCTGCTTTTAATTTTTTATATGTATACTGTATACACCTTCGTTCCAAATTTTAGGGTCAGTAAGATTTAATTGTTTTTTTTAAATACTTTTATTCCACAAGGATGCATTAAATCAGTCAAAAGTTTTCTATTTTAATAAGCACATCTGTTTTTGACATTGATAATAATTAGAAATGTTTCTTGAACACCAAATCAGCATATAGTACCGTATTAGAATTAGTTTTGAAGGATCATGTGAAAATTCAGGTTTGCCATAACATGATTCAATTACTTTATATATTTATAATATTTTCTATCAAATAAATGCAGCCTTGGTGAGGATATGAGACTTATTTAAAAAAAATAGTTGTGCAAATTGTGTGATGAGGAACAGGATGAAGGTTTAAGTGTTCTTCAGATTAGAGGTGATAGAAGGACGTTGTCCTGAATGACACGTACAAATTCAGTTTTAATACTTTTTTATTTTAGTAAAGTATTTTCTTGTCACTTCTAAATGATAAGCCCTAACAAATCTTGTCCTGCACTTTGGGTCACCCCGTGTGTGAATTCCTGTTGTAATCTCAGGGATCTCAGTTCTGATAACTGAAGAGCAAGACTATTTTGAATGGAGAGTCTGTCTACAGGCAAACCACATCAAAACCCCATTATTAGAGCTTCCAAATGTCAAAGCCATTTAAGAGAAAAATCACAGTTTTAAATTGAGTTCTGTAAATGTAAAAATAAAAATGACTTTGGTTTTGAATGGTCTCTTTTAAAATAATATTAGAAATTAGAAAGTAACTCTTAAAGGTACACTATGTTTGTCCCTCTAGTGGTTAAAAAAAACTGCATGAGTTCATTTTGCAGAAGAACATTGTTTTGGTTGTGCTTTGGCTCGGGTGCGGATTAATATGGTGATCATACTGCTCATAAAACATTCACTACTAGGCTTAAGAGATATAATTAGTTTAAGACGCAAAAGGTTTAAAGTGTGTATGTCAGGTTAAATTTTTAATTATGATTGACACAAAATAGTTAGGGGAAATACACGTTTGACAAGTTGATGTATTGTTTTGTATGTTTTTCGATTCCTAAAGGCAGAATATAAGATGAAAAAGTTCGTTATTTTCAGTCCTCACTTAAAACTGCCCATCCCCCCAAACGAATCGTTTGACGTCATAACAGGGAGACGTCTCCCCCGCTCGCTGAGCTGTGTTGATAATTGTACGAGTGATAGAGCGAGAGAATTAGTGATTAGGACATTTATTTAGTTATTTAGTTAGTTATTTAAGTTAGGTAGTTAGTATACGCAGGCGTATTTTCACGATGGTGAATTACTGCGTTTGTGCTGTGTGCAAAAACACCGTTAAAACCGGTCACAGAGTCCACTGTGTTCCGTGCCTGGGTCAACTTTGTTCGGACCAAACGCGCCGACTTCAGTGCTGCCTCGGTATCCAAGACTTCGGTCATTTGCAGCGCCCATTTCACTGAGAAGGACTACGCGGTTGGAGATCTCATGAGTTATAAAATGGGATTTAAAACCCGAGTGAGACTGGTAGCTGATGCGGCGCCTACGGTGCTACTGAAGCAGTCGATCGCGCCCGCGTCTCTCTCTCTCTCTCACTCACACACTCACACACACACACACACACACACACACACACACACACACCAACATATTCCAGCATTGCAATCTTGACACCGCAGGCTGTTCATTATAGCCACGGAGCTTCAGAGCTAAGGCGGAGCTACAGATTAGGTTTCCCTAAATAACCCGCGTATAACAGTAAGCCAACGTTAGTTCCGCATGAATTAATTTGCACGCGAGTTTTATTTATTTTCATACCGTGTATTCTCCGTGTATATTCAAGCACCGAACCATGACGCCCGTACCGTTTCGGTTCAATACGAATACATGTACCGTTCCACCGCTAAGTTATGCCTATACTACCAGACACCTGACCAACTCTCCACTGGTTCTTCTTCACACCAGATATTTATGTTTCTTCGATATGAATTATTTACATTTCTGTTTGACTCCTCATCTGTCTCCCGCCTGGGAGGCTCAAAATTGTATGGCTGTGGGCCATCGTATAGGTTTGAGGGGGATTTTGGATCTCCTCAGACTCAAAACTCTCCATACTTCAATAGAACTTTGTTGGCGCGACTCCCTTGTATGACGTCACAGCTCAGCCCTTGTTTTAAAAATATGATCTTGACAGAAATGGCTATAAATCTTATTGCAGGGCAGTTACAGTAATAATTGTAATGCTAATTACATTTTCACTCAGACATCTAACCCTTATTTAATATATCTAAAAAAAAAATTTAACCTGACATACACACTTTAATAGCTAAAGACGTTACTGTGCATATTCATTATGAATTCCAGCCCAGCGCTACAACAACCATAATAAAATGATCCTTCAAAACAGATAACGCTTCACAATGAACTCTGTTAGAGAGCTACACATGGTAATTTATCTGTTCAATACCTTACTAATTCCACTTTGCTTTTACATTTTAAAATCCCTGAGCTCTCGGCATCTCCAAAAAGCAAAGTTAATGTTGATTCTCGTTTTATTATGAGCTGTCGCGTTCTGTTTTTGCCAGAAAAAAACAAAAAACGTTTGATTCCCCGGAGGTTTGAGATTTATCGTGCTCCATGTCAACCTTTCTCTCTTGTTGTGACAACTAACCTATGCCACTCCCACACCATATATCTCCGAGTAGCCGGAACAACTTTTTCTATTTACAGATATGATGAGAGACGCACATGCGAATTTCCTGCTAGAAAAACAACATCCCAATAGGTCTAAAATATAAACACTTATAATAGGCTTACCATAGTGAATCAGGGTAATACAAAAACACACGTTGGGAGAAGGATTGATGACGTATTGATTCATTCTTTAAATTTTGTTCGTTTTTAACAAAATAAAAGTTAAATAGTGTTCCTTTAATTAATATTTAATTGACCGGTTTTGCTTTGTTCTTGAGTAATATTATGTGCTATATCACAGGAGTTTAGGACTACTCGACTATGATCTATCTATTTTAGCTTTATTTGTCATTATGTAACTTTTTATTAACTTTCCTTTAAGGTAGCATTTGTCAGCATCTGCAGAAACTTCTGGGACTGTGGACTTGTGTCTCTCGATGACATCTCAGTGACCCTTGGAGACTGTCGGGTTGCTGCAGGTACTTCTACCCTTTTAACAGCAAAAAGCCCTATTCAGATGGCTATTGTGTTACATGGTTAAAGTTAATTCCAGCTTTTTTTCCTTTTTCCTCCCACCATACACAAGGAATTAAAAAAAAAAACATCCAAAAGAAAGTTTTGACTAGAATTTATTTTGACCAATACTTTGTGCTTTTCTTACGAACAAAGTTACCAGCATTAACACTGACAAATGTTCACTGACTTGAGGATACAACTGATAACAAATATAAAACGGATATACACAAGAGAAACAGATACGCATACTGTACATAAAGAATAATAATAATAAACAACTATATACATAATGTTAGAGATAAATAATTTACAGGCAGAAAGTGTCTGTTGAAAAAGATAATTAAAGATAATTAAGGTGTCTATTAAAATAAATGCAGGGGGAAATAATAATAATAAAGGAAACAGATAAAAAAAAAAAGACAACCTGCATTTGCCTTGATCTACATCTTGGTATACTCTCCTATCCTATAACTTTAGATCAATTAATTTTTAAGAAATCAAGCTGTCATAAGTTCGGTTCCAGTGCATAATAGTTGTAATCTTTGCTCTATTTATTAAGGCAGTGGATCGCTACAAAACGAACAATATCTATAAAATAGGACAAATCATTGCTGTTTTGACAAAGAATTAAGAGGAAACTAATGATAGTTTTCTTGGCAGCTGTTAACCCAGAGAAGAAAGTCAGTTTTTGATTTAAAGTTAAGGTTACAGAGGAGACATCATTAAGACTTTAACCAAGTTGAAGATCAACATTCCCAGAATAGATGGAGAAAGCTGCCAATTGCCCCAGGGTTACATTTGTCACACAGCAGGGGAGGGAATAAGTTTCATTCTAAAACGTTTCAGAGGTGTATAATATATTCTGGGGATTACATTGTAGTTGATCAACTGGTGAGCATGAATTTTAGATGAGACCATCTTACCAAATTGTTTCCCAATCAAAACTGTGATCCTGCGCTCTAAGCTCTCTGTCCCAAATTTAGGTAATACCCAGAGTTCCATATTTTTCCATGACAAGACTACCATAAATAATAGAGACCTTGGCTGTTTTCCCCTTCATGGATTCAAACCAATGAGCCATGGGGTGAGATGTCAAAGGTCTGTCCCAAGGAACTCTATAAGCCTTAAGTGAAAATACAAGAACCATGAGAATCCAGGTAGATTATATCAAGACTGCAAATCACGGAATGTCCTTAACCCTGTGACCTCATAAATATTCTCGAACGTGTTAATGCCTCTATCTGATGGAAGATATTGAATGAGCTATAATTGGGCCAAATTCTGTAGAGGCTTTTTAAAGTTTGATTCCTGAAAGTAGCACATCCTGCAATCTATGAGGAGCACAATATAATTGTGGTGAAACATCCTCTAATGTTGTATAATTTCAATTCATGTATTCATCATGTATATACTGTATTTCCACATGCTCACTTTAATGGAGAACAACTAAAGATATAAGGTGTGCCTTTTCATTCATATAAGCATGCTTGGTATTGGTTCTTTCTTTTAATAATAAAACTGAATCATAAGGGTTAGTCTAAAACTGTCCCCATATTGAGAATTGTCCAAACGATAACATGGTGTTTGACCCAGTTGTGTTGCTTTTTTTGGAAGTGAAACCCATGACTTGTAAAAGATTTAAGCAACTGATTGTTCTATTAAAGGGTAAACCTTATTACTTACAGGTTGCTTGGCAAAAGTTACTTGTCAGTTGTGAGCACGTTTTAAACAATGTGGCTTAAGAAATGGGCAAGGCCTTAAATATTCTGTTTATAGGCATATATTCCATGGCAATGGAGAACATCTGTCCTCACAAACATAGACATTAAATGGGCAGTGCCGGCTGTGGTGAATAGAAATAGACAAGCTTTTAACCATTTCACTCACGTATAGTGTGGCTGAACTTTACTATCCTAAAACAGGTCAACCTTTTTGTGCTCTGTTTAGGACCCTTAAATCCTCCTCCTGGACACTGTAACTTTGAAACTGGGGACTGCGGCTACACTCAAAAAAAGAAAGTTAAGAAAGGACATTGGTTGCGGATCAGGGGACAGACACCCACATCTTACACAGGACCCAAGGGGGACCACACCTTAGGGGTAGGTGAGTCAGATTTATATTTCAGCTTGAAATGCTTTATTAACTGCTGATGTCATGAGACAGCGCACACTAAGTCTTTCCTGCTCTGACTTCAAGGTTACTTCATGTACATCGAGGCATCTCACATGTTACCCAAGCAGGCAGCCCGACTGATGTCCACTGAGCTGAGGGGTTCGACCAGCCCTCAGTGTCTGATCTTCTTCTACCACATGCATGGCTCAGGCACGGGTACCCTGAGCGTCCTGCTGCATAAGGGGGACAAGGAGAGATTGCTTTGGACTAGACAAGGAGAACAAAGTGTGTCCTGGATGAAAGCCACAGTGGATTACGAGTGTTACACAAGGCATTGGGTTAGAAACACACTCCTACTCCCTTTCTTGCTGAAAAATGTCTTTGAAAAACTTATTTTATAATGTCCATATCAAAGCAACCATTTGATCACTAAGAAGATGGTGCTTGAAGTGCCAGGAAACTGACTGAAGGCCACTGTGTTACTTTTTTTTTGTATGAGAAGTAAAGTCATGTGTCCCTAATTGTTTGCAGATTATATTTGAAGCCATTAGAAGATCTTCAGTGAGGAGTGACATTGCAATCGATGATATCGTGTTTAAAAAGGGACCATGCAAAGGTGAGTGAACTGTTTACCATAACGACAACACAATGTTTTTTAAATATATTTTTTTAAATGACTACCACGTCATAAAAAGGTCAATTTATCTGATATTTTAGGAGATTTATTGACCTTGACACAGTCATGAGGGTCTGTAGGGGTCCTCTCTATGATGTCATTTTCTGTTTTACATTTTTTCCTGCATATTTCTGCATGTTGGTTGGACCACATAATTATATTAATGATAATATAGTAAAAGATAAAACAATTGTATATGATTTTTTTCCTGTATTAAGCTATCAGAACAGTTTCCCCCCAAAAAGATCAAGATGAAATTCAATGAAAATGAAAAAAAAAACAAAGTTTAATAGTCATTGTATGTGTAAACTGCATTTTTAGGTGTTTTATATTTTATTTTTGTATATTATTAAACTTTTTATATTTTTGAATAAATTAATATATATGATTAAAAAACCTGACACATCATGGCCCCACAAATTCTTGCTCTAAGATTTAGTTAATATGTTGGTTACATAAATGTATTCTGATGTGCTGTAGTATGTGAATTCAAATACATAACCTGAAGGTTGAACAGGAAGTGTCAGTGATTCATGCATCGCTTCATCCTCAGATTTCTTTATCTGATGTATTGCAGTAAGGTTGTGTGAGGTCAGTTGACTGCACTGCAGTAAAAGCAGGTGGTGGGAGCAGGTGGTTTCTTCAGTGAGGTTCTCATTGGAGTTTGTCTATGGAGGGATAACATATTGTTACTGTAGTTATCTAATTCTGTTTACTGAGGAAGCAGTAATATTGGACCCTGTAAGAGACATGTTGTTTATACTGCATAACTCTCTCTTTCTTTCTCTCTTTCTCTCTTTCTCTAGATCCTGGAGACAGCGTCCCATACTCAGGCTTCTCTGAAAATTTTAATGAAATTGAGTACTAAGTGAGGCCCAGGCTGATATATTTTCATTTGTGTGTCACTGGGGACAGGGAGACTGGGAGAGAGAAAATAACATTTGTTACCTAGACTCAATTCTGCAGATTCTGGCCATGCATGACTACATGGAAAGACACACGGTTCATTGTTCCTTATTATAGGTGGTATGTGTCTATCTATAGGTCTTAATATAGTCTGTTTTTTTTTTTGGAGCATTTAGACAGTTTGGAGACTGTCTTATTTTTGTGTATTTTGTGTAGGGAATATCAGAAAATACGTTTTAATTTTTGTAATGTATTGACATTGCTTAGCGGCATGCTGCTAGGTAGCAATTTTCAGTTTCTGTTTGCTGAGGTGAATGTTTTCTTATTTGTTTTTACACTGATCAGTGTCCAGAGTAAAAGCTTGTTTGGACTAATGACAGGTCATGAAGTTCAGGTCATGGGTTGTATGTACATTCTCACTCACAATGTTACATTTATTAAACAACTTTTTAAAAATGAAAATGTCTTTGTCAGGTCTTGTACATTCCCATCAGAATCACAATACTGTTACCTCTTGCAATCTCCCATCAAAGCTTCAAGAAACACAAGAGAAGATGTCCTCTGTATTTTTGATTTACAATGGTCGGTTTTGTGACGTTTTTCCTCTTATTATTCACCGCCATCTAGTGGAGTAAGTGTGTTATGGAAAATATTAAACCTGGTTGAACCATAGACTGTAAAAACATTTTTTTTGAACCGATACTAACCAACTTTTGGGAAAATACAATTATAAACAATGCTACTAAATATTTATTTCTGGGCTATTTACAGAGATTTCGTGTTTGCTTTCCGTACAGTTTCATGTCCTCATCAAATAAAGACTTCCACCACACATCTCACAATACTACATTACCCATGATTCACAAAAACAGGTCGAACTTGCTTTCAAGCAACATTCAAGCAAGAGTATTTTGACCGACGTGTAGTCCTAATGTCGTTATCAGATTAAGGTTATTTCTTAAAACACTTGATGATTTTAAGGAAAAGTTACATTTCGTAGTCGTGTGTAACCTGTTTCAGAAGATGTTCGAGTAGCCTATCTTCGGACGTCAAGGCGAGGAGGCTACATATAAACTATTGTTGAGTGAAAGTAAAATATTCACTTATTCATATCATCGTTTTGTATTGTAGCAAGCCTATTTCCTTCCGAATTATCTCACCTGGACACAAAATGTAAGTAACTAGTGAAAATATATTGCTTATATTTATTTAAGCCAAGGTGTCATAATAACATAAAAATAAATATTTGTGCTCTCGTGAATACCTCAAAACTGTAGAATGAACGAGAAATATTATCATCTGCTAGACACTTAATCACTGGTTATCTAGCAGCAGTGTTACTGTGTAGGCTACTTTAATTTGTCAAGTGATGTGTCAGAGAGCACTTGCTGAAATCTTTTTTTTGTGATCGGTGTTAAGAGTGATGAGGATGAATCTATAGAACTGCTGCAACTAGTAGCCAATTCCCACAATTACACAACAATGAAATTGTAATTACAATTGTTTAAATACAGCAGATACTTTTATTCTGCTGCAAATGTCCATCAAATCCATACAGAGTGAGCCTGTTACAGAACATCACAACCCTGTATTGGAAACTGTATGTTCAATACATGCCTAGAGGACTATTCAGCTGCTGCAGAGAAAAAAGAACAGCTTAAATCTGCTTTTGTGCCTCACAGATGTTGAGAATTGTGGATTTTCTCATGCAGTTTATCATGTCTACAAGGGATATTTCACCCAAAAAGGAAAATTCCTTCATCATTTACTCACCCTCATGTCGTTCCAAGCCTGAATGACTTTTTTTCTTCTTCTGCAGAATAAAATTGAAGCTATTTTGAAGAATATTGGTAACTACATTTTTGTTACCATTGACTTCCATTGGACAAATAGACAATAAGACATTTCTCAGAATATTTTACGTTCATATTTGGAACGACTTGAGGAATGAGTTAATGATGACACGATCTTAATTTTTTGTTAAACCATAGAGGCATGGTAAATTGTATTAAATAATTCCCTATAATACTAGATCACTTTCAAACATTGTATTTTTGCATGAAAAGAAAAACTGAATTTTTCATATAATTCCTTTAAAATTGTCTCAATATGTCTAGGCATGGCAAATTGTCAAGTTGTCCTGGCCAGCTGCTGCTTCAACCATGTGCAGCCCATGTGCAGCACACCTAAAACAGTCTGCTTTCTGCTCATGAGTTCGAAACATTTTACAGAAGGCTGTGTGCAAGTGTTGTAAAGATGTACCAGATTGTATCAGCAACTGTTGGAGATATTGGCATCGGCGCCATGAGCCATTACTCGACACCTAGGCGGAATAGAGTTAGCAGACCAAGCCGCTCGGTGATAACAGCAAGTGCGCTCGGAGTCATACTGGTTATTGCTGCCATGGTAGCATGGTGCTACTACTACGCTTCTCTTCAAAAGGCCAACCATCTGACGACAGAACGATTAGACCTTAACAAAGACGGTTTTGTCATCCGAAACCAAGCTGGTGTTGTCATTTTCAAAATGGCATTCAGGTATTTTTTTTAAATGTTGTTGTTTATGCTTGTATTTATGATTACATATATTTGATTAATTATGATTATGAGTCACTGTGTTTTTCTTTGTCCATTTTAGGTCTGGAACCCTTGATCTGGACTCGTGTTCGAAAGAGGGACAGATTCTCACCTGTGACAAATCAAATGCGGGGAATATACATTTCTTCATAGAAGCAGTAAAGCCTAAAGACACAGTTGAGTGCTATCGTGTGCGCTGGGACGAGCTAGAGGAGCATCGGTTGGTGGAGCACGTCATGTCCTGCAATGGATCACATTGGTACGGTGGCGCGGAGACTTGGTCGCAGCATTGGCCAATAGTTTTAAAAGGACAGCAAACACCCAAACCTTTCATTACAGGTGATATCCGTTACAATCACCAGGCGTTTGGTGGTATCTTAGAGCGCTACTGGCTTTCTTCCAATGCTACAGCCATAAAAATTAACAATTCTGTTCCTTTTCATCTTGGCTGGGATGAAAAAAACAGAACTCTGCGGTTCCAAGCTCGATACGATGACAGCCCTTATAGGCCAGACCCTGGTAAACCCCATCATGTGACACTCAGCTATCGAGTATGTGTCGGCCTTGACGTCACCTCTATACATAAGTACATGGTACGGCGATATTTCAACAAGCCCAATAAGGTTCCCTCAGAAGTTGTCTTCAGGCAACCGATGTGGTCCACAAGAGCTCTAGAAGAAGTCAACCAAGACATTTTTTTAAAATATGCATCTGACATACAAAAAAATGGCTTCAACTGCAGTCACCTGGAGCTGTACGATAGATTTACTAGTGGCTATGGGGAGTTTGAGTTAGATCCAATCAAGTTCCCCAATGCTTCAGCCATGTTTCAAAAACTAAGGGAAGATGGCTTCCAGGTAACACTGTGGACTCATCCATTTGTCAACTATAATTCTGTCAATTTTGGTGTTGGAGTAGAGCGAGGTCTGTTTGTACGAGTGCCTGATAGCCAGCTTCCCGCTTTGGTGCGTTGGTGGAATGGTATAGCTGGAATTGTGGATTTCACAAATCCAGAAGCTCGGGACTGGTATGCCTTGAATCTCCGCAACCTCAAGAACAAATATGGAGTGGCATCTTTCATGTTTGATGCAGGAGAAACAAGTTACTTACCCCAGCAGTTCAGTACCTTTGTTCCTTTGCAGGATCCCAGTACTTTTACCCGCCGCTACACTGAGATGGCAATACCGTTCAATGACCGCGCGGAGCTGCGGTCGGGCTATCAATCTCAAAACATCTCCTGCTTCTTCAGAATTATTGACCGTGACTCTCAATGGGGATACACCTTAGGCCTCAAATCTATAATCCCTACTGTACTTACTATCAGTATTCTAGGCTACCAGTTTGTTCTACCAGACGTAATAGGTGGAAATGCATATTCAAACCTCACTGGACTTCCAGATCGTGAGCTGTACATCCGTTGGCTAGAGCTCTCAGCTTTCATGCCAGCCATGCAGTTCTCAGTTCCACCATGGCACTATGATGATGAGGTGGTGAAAATCGCCAATAAGTTCATTGCTCTCCACAAGTCTCTTGTAGCCCCTCGGGTTCTGGAGCTTGCTGGGGAAGTGCTGTACACTGGGGATCCCATTATTCGCCCTCTTTGGTGGATTGCAACAGATGATGAAGCAGCTTACAAAATTGACTCTCAGTTCCTTATAGGAGATGACCTTTTGGTGGCTCCTGTACTTGAACCAGGCAAGCAAGAAAGAGATATATATCTTCCTGCAGGAAGATGGAGAAGTTACAAGGGAGAGTATTTTGACAAAGGTCCCATGTACCTAACTGATTACCCAGTGGATTTGGATGAGGTTGCTTACTTTGTGTGGTCAGGATAATTGTAAGTAGGTAGGGGATGAAAAAACCCCCCCCAAAAAACCCAAGAGTGCTGAATACTGATATCTGCCCATACTAACAATGATTTGCACAATCACGTGACATTTAAAGGAACCGTATGTAAGAAATGTATTTCAATTAATCATAAAATGGCCCTGATATGTCAGTAGACAGTAAGAAATCATGTTCATTTCAAATACTTATATCACTGACAACAGTAGTCTGGCCAGGATATTGTCATTTAAAAGTGAAGTTGCAGCCCTCCACTGATGTTGATGTTGTCATGTTGTGTTTTGGCCTGATGCGCCACCCTCCACCTATCTACCAATCATGAAGTCAGTAGTGTTTTGGCATCCGGGTTGCCAGGTCTGCTCTAGTCTTGCCATTGGAAGCTCCTTGTAGCAGCCTACGTTCCTGGACCCGGCAGCCTATCTGGCAAAAGTGATTGCAGTACCAGTTTTGGCCACAATCTTACATACGGTTCCTTTAAATAATTGTTTTTTTTTTATGATAATAGGATCAACAAGGCTTATGTGGTACTTTATTTGTACGCTGATATTACATAATGCTCAAGAAAAAATATAATTAATTGCGGGTTAGCAGGTGTTTATTTCATACTCTTTGAACAATGGTAGCTTATTTAATGTATACATCAAGGTATATGTCCATAAAACTGGTAATGTCATACTTGTTTTAGTAGTGGAGTAGTATCATGTACTTGGCGTAATAATCTGTTTGGATTCACGAACCAATTAAAGCAGTTTTGACAACTTGTTTGATCAAGTCTTTGAACAGAATAGACTCAAAAGAGTGATTAATTTGTGAATGGGCCAATGGGGTATCGCTCATGCCCCCCAAAAAGAGATTTTTACACTTAAAAGTGCACAATTTCACATTTTTCAAGTACCGGTAAATGTAACCGAGTAAATGTAGTTTCAGGTGCAAAGCATGACGTTTCCATGAGGTCATCATTATCATGATTTTTGAATGTATTTATGAAGTACATTTTTTTATTTAATACCTGTAAATGGTTAAGCATATATATGTTAATTAATATACACTCAAATGTGTTAACTTGTGAACATAAAAGGTAAATTGATAATTTATTGGAAATATTTATTATTTGAAAAAAAGTTTTAATATATGGTAATTGCTTTTTTATAATATGGTAATTACTTTGTTTGTTTGTTTGTTTGTTTGTTTGTTTGTTTGTTTGTTTGTTTGTTTGTTTGTTTGTTTGTTTGTTGAATTAGCAAAGGGGATAGAAGGGGAATTAGCTCAGATGGTAGAGCGCTCGCTTAGCATGCGAGAGGTAGCGGGATCGATGCCCGCATTCTCCAAATGAGTATTTTCTACTTATACACCAATCCGAATTATAGTCCGGGCATGTTACAGTACAAATATAATCCAGAAAAAAAGATTTTGAAGGTTTTTGTTTCTAAAATGTTCTTTTAGAGATTGGGTCCTCCTCACATGGTGCAAAAGCACCAGAGAAGGTCCCACCGAGATTTGAACTCGGATCGCTGGATTCAGAGTCCAGAGTGCTAACCATTACACCATGGAACCTTATAAGAGCTAAGTGATATCCATCAGGATCACAAATATAAGGCATAAAGTCTTGAACATAAATGTGGACAGCCAGTGGAGGGTTTGTTCTTAAAGCCCTTTTTACTCAATACTGTTTGGAACTGTCAGAGGGATCCCATTTCACCAGCACAAAAAAAGAGGATTCCATCAATTTTCTTGCTAGCAAGAATCACTGGTTTCAAAGTATAGAGTGAGTGCTAGCCTTCACTCAATGTTCCTTGTCATGTTCTTGAGGAGGATAACGTGGCTCTGTGAATTGTACAAGAATAACGAGTTCAAAAGCTGCCGAAACCCGGGATCGAACCAGGGACCTTCAGATCTTCAGTCTGACGCTCTCCCAACTGAGCTATTTCGGCAAGCACATTTTTCATACAGCTCCGATGATTTTTTTCTTACACAAAAAACCTAGCCCGGTGGCCACGGTCCGACTTGCACTCGAGAATAATGCAGAAAAAAAGCTACAACTCACAGAGGATCGAACCTACGACCTCTAATGGTGATTAATGGCATAGTTCACAAATTATGTCATAATTTACTTACCCTCGGGTTGCTTCAAACCAAACCAAACCAGTACTGAAAAAACACAACACAAAAACAATGGGCTCGTCCGGGATTTGAACCCGGGACCTCTCGCACCCAAAGCGAGAATCATACCCCTAGACCAACGAGCCACAATTTCATCATCCTGCCTGCTATTATTATGACCAAGAACACATACCGGTAGTCTACTTACAACAACCGACATTATAACTGCTAGTATTGCTGCAGTGCTATCATGTAGACTACAGGCAGTATTGCTGCTAGTACATGAGTTTGCATTTGTATTCTCCAAAACTGATCTGTGACCATATTTATATTCCACATGTAATCTGTTTAGCTTAGCATAGATAGACCAATCACCTTGCTCAAATGCATGTGTTTATATTATATATCCATAAATATCTTACTACAGGGCAGAAGTGTAAATTCTTCGAATATCCTTATTCTCACCAGATGTTTTCATATGAAAGTTGTGCTATGTTTACTAACTGGACGGCATTCTCGACTACTGTCCCAAAAGGGTGTAATTAAACTTAGCTACCAGCAGGTGGCACTTCTACCACACATATCAACACACCACAATCTAATATATAATCACACAATTGTCCGTTGAGCCTCCATTCTTTTTAATTTGTCCACTTCAGTTTGTAGCAGCATATAATAGCTTTTTTTGTGATCATAGTAAGTTTTGTCATGCGAGAGACAAACCTAGTGGTTTTGTGAGGTAAAGATGTCATGGCTGATGTAAACTCATTTTTAGGGTTGAAGGTTGGAATGAGAGTATAGTCTTTACGTGGGACGTGAGAAGGTGGGATGCAAATGGCAGATAAAGGAAGTTTTTTTTTTTAATGTAAAATCCCACCCCCCCCCCAACTCTCTACATTGTGTGTGATTTAACATGGTTTTATTAACATTTTTCCCATGTGTGTTTCTATTATCCTATTTTATTTGTGGTTTTGTTTTGTGTGTAAAAAACAACAACAACTAGGCTAATTTTTCATAAAATTATTTAGTAAGCCTCCCTGCGCTTGTTTGCTTACATGTGTAAAAATAGACAAAATATGATGTTGTCTTTTAAATGTTGTATAGGCTATCTTTTCTCTTTTCAATCTCTTTTTCTTCTACAACATAATTTTACAACAAATACAAATATTACACTCTGTGAAGACAATCATGGACTTACTTGATTTCCCTTTAAAACAGCTTAGTCATTACATATTACATAGATAATGTATGTAGATACGCTTGTCTTAGCCGATGCTGATAAAACATCCCGAATTGTATGGCCCCTGCTCTGTGCTTTTCAAAAGCTCCCCTCTTACAGGAGAACAAAGAGAAAGCTGACCAATCTAATCTAGCTTCACAAAGCGGAAACAAAAGGACACAAAACAAGAGATTTGACCAACCCCAACACAGCAGCAAATATTTCAGCTTCCCTGTGCCAAGTGTACGGTTCACTGTCCGGTCACATGAATCTGTCAGTTTAGCACGTCTAAAGCAGCAATCAGCACCTCGCTCACTGTGTGGATGCCACAGCTCGAGGGCCCCAAACATTGCCTGGCTCATTATTCCCCTAGGAAGGTCATGGCCCTGCCCGTCAGACCGGAACTTGCCCACTAATTAAGCACGCTGTTTTGGCTCTGGACGTGTCATGTCTGTGGGACGTTTTATTGGGATTAAGGCTTCTCATGTTCACTTTTCATAAGTGGGCAGCCGAGCAGATTTACGCCAGGGCCTCCTTCTCTTAAAAAGAATGAAACCTCGAGGCCTTGCTATACTACAATGGAGAAACCAAATAGAGATTGGATTTGCCATTTGCTTTAAACGCTGCCATGCTGAAAATACACAGTCAGTGTTGTAGGGCTGATCTGTTGACAATGCTCTGCCACACAGGGAGAAACATGAGGGAAGAGATGTTTCTCTTGTTTGAGGCGCACAGTGTCTGGTGTGATGTGGCCCATGAATCCCCTAGCATCTGGAAATGTATCCTGTTATTGATTCCATCTCTCTCTCTCTCTCTCTCTCTCTCTCTCTCTCTCTCTCTCTCTCTCTCTCTCATCTCTCTCTCTCTCTCTCTCTCTCTCATCTCCTCTCTCTCTCTCTCTCTCTCTCTCTCTCTCTCTCTCTCTCTCTCTCTCTCTCTCTCTCTCTCTCTCTCTCTCTCTCTCTCTCTCTCTCTCTCTCTCTCTGCATCTGCATCTGCGCAAAAGAGAGACGATTTTGTAGACCCACAAGCTTGGCCTAGTTAGTACTGAGCAGTCTCTTTTGCAACTAAATGATCCATTTTTAGGACTTTTGTAAAGACAATTGTCAGAATGCTGGCCACAATGTGTCAAATTTATATGTAGACTATTCTGTTATTCAGATTCAGATATTTATATGTAGACTATTTCTATTCTAGACTATAATTTTTTTTTTTTTCAGTTTTAGTTACCTACCCTAAACAGAACTTAATGCAGAACTTATTAGCTTTCTGAGCATTAAAAAGCACTAAAGCCAAAAATCCATAAAGCCCACCCTCAGTGTCATCTGCTGACAGTGGTCTGTTGATCTCTGCATTCCTCCTCGATGATGTGCATGGCCTCCAATGAACACAGACTTTGGGCTTCTGAACCCCATTTCAATGACAGATTTGAAGAGTTGGCTGTTGTGAAGATATTTAATTTACAGATTCCTCATTTTCTGCCAAGGGCTTACTACAAATGTGCAAAATAAAGAAAAACTGATTCTGCTAAAGTCTATAAGAAAAGGAATGTGAGGAGACAAATGGTGACCCAAAAGCCTCTGGAACAGCAGGCCTCATGATTTCCGCTCACTGTAATGTTTTGACTATGTGTAACGGACGTAGGCCAGTAAGAGCTGTGCGTGTAAACCTCACTCCCCTGGCCTCAAGAGGCGCGTTAGCAGCTGTGGTCTTTAGCATCTTTAACGCCTCCCACGCTGGAGACTCTAGTTCGAATCCCGCTCAGAGCGGGTCGAGTAGGACAGGTTACATTTGGTGCTGTGACACGGATGGGAGTGAGGTTTAGGGGGTTGCGTGTAACAGATGCAGGCCAGCTATGTGTGTAAACCTCACTCTCCTGGCCTCAAGAGGAGTGCTAGCAACTGGGGGCTATATGGTGTTTAGCGTCCTTATTAGTGCACTCGCCTCCTACGCCAGAGACCCAGGTTCAAATCCCATTTGGATAGTGTCAAGCAGGACTGGTTGCATATACAGGTCCTTCTAAAAAAATTAGCATATTGTGATAAAGTTCATTATTGTCCATAATGTAATGATACAAATTAAACTTTCATATATTTTAGATTCATTGCACACCAACTGAAATATTTCAGGTCTTTTATTGGTTTAATACTGATGATTTTGGCATACAGCTCATGAAAACCCAAAATTCCTATCTCAAAAAATTAGCATATTTCATCCGATCAACAAAAGAAAAGGGTTTTTCATTTCACAATTGAGCACAGTAATACCATGGTCAGTAAACCATTTACCAGTGGTTTTGGCACTGTGAGCAGGTGCCAGGTCGTGCTGAAAATGAAATCTTCATCTCCAAGCTTTTCAGCAGATGGAAGCATGAAGGGCTCCAAAATCTCCTGATAGCTAGCTGCATTGACCCTGCCCTTGATAAAACACAGTGGACCAACACCAGCAGCTGACATGGCACCCCAGACCATCACTGACTGTGGGTACTTGCCACTGGACTTCAGGCATTTTGGCATTTCCTTCTCCCCAGTCTTCCTCCAGACTCTGGCACCTTGATTTCCGAATGACATGCAAAATTTGCTTGTAAAAAATCGCGGCATCTGTAGCCCATTTCCTGCACACGCCTGTGCACGGTGGCTCTGGATGTTTCTACTCCAGACTCAGTCCACTGCTTCCGCAGGTCCCCCAAGGTCTGGAATCGGTCCTTCTCCACAATCTTCCTCAGGGTCCGGTCACCTCTTCTCGTTGTGCAGCGTTTTTTTGCCACACTTTTTCCTTCCCACAGACTTCCCACTGAGGTGCCTTGATACAGCACTCTGGGAACAGCCTATTCGTTCAGAAATTTCTTTCTGTGTCTTACCTTGGGAGTTTTTAAAAGCCTCAGGAATCTTTTGCAGGTGTTTAGAGTTAATTAGTTGATTCAGATGATTAGGTTAATAGCTCGTGTAGAGAACCTTTTCATGATATGCTCATTTTTTGAGATAGGAATTTTGGGTTTTCATGAGCTGTATGCCAAAATCATCAGTATTAAAACAATAAAAGACCTGAAATATTTCAGTTGGTGTGCAATGAATCTAAAATATATGAAAGTTTAATTTGTATCATTACATTATGGACAATAATGAACTTTATCACAATATGCTATTTTTTTGAGAAGGACCTGTAATTAACTGAAATGCTCTAATTGTTACTAAAAGAAAATTGAGTGTCAATTCTTTTACACAAATAACACAAAACTCGGGCTATAAAGTGTAAACATAATATTTAGACTAGTTCATGCTTTAGTGTGTCTATTTATTGACCTGTTGTTTCCAGGCAATCTTCAGAATTGGGTCAAGTCAAAATGACACACAGGTCAGTATCATTTGTAGAAAACCAGACACAGACTCTTTTCATGAAACCTAGACAGGTGGGCCTAGATCATATCGTCTCAAGTGAATCTCTGGTCTAATCTTGTTTCCAAACACTGAATCTCAGCCAACTTTTGTCAGGAATTCCATAATGTAATTTGTTTTCAATTTTTTGAAAATTGTAGAGTCCGTCCCTAGAGATGTTACCCAATGATATCTATTTCTAGCAAGGTTAAGGCTAGAGGCTGTCTTACTCTTGCCCTTGTGTTCTCATGGTTTTATATTCCCATTCCTCTCATTATGTAAACAGCGATCATGTTGCATCAATTTCCTTATGTATCTACACTGATAAAATACAATAAAAAAAAAAATCCAACTGTGGGGAAAATAGCTGTGGTTCTAGATCTAACTGTAGTTCTAAAGCTTTTTTTATTTATTTAATTTTTTTCTTTTAAAATATGCATTTGGTTCCTCATATCATGTACATCTGGCACTGAGTAGCTGTGTCTGAATGCTCTCTCAGTATTTTATTTCTGCCCCCCTCATACAGAACAGACAGTTAACAGAAGTTGGCAGAGATCTTTATGCCAGTCTTTATGGGTCCTTCACCACTCTAAGCATGGAGTCAGGTGCGGTTCAAGAAAAACCAGGAAACCAGTTGTTGACTAAGGCAGCTGTGTCTGCCGTCCTGGCCTCTACTAGACGCCCACCGTGACTGTGCATGGATTAGCTGGAACGGTCTTTCCCACAGCTCACACGCCATGCACAGCCCAAGCCAGATGTGCCTGTGAAAATCATTCATCACACTTTGTGCTCTCGATTTTTTCAGCCATTTCATCTTTTTGTTTGGAGGCCGTTCAATGCGAAGAACAAAAGGGCTGGTCACTTTCCGCTCCATTCTCATCTCGTCTCTTGGCAGCCATGTTGAAAAAAGTTGAGATGATTAGGTCTGATAGGCTGTCAGTCCGTTGGAAAATGGGAATGTGGTTTGCTATTGGGGTTGGGGATGGATGACTGAAAGGAAGAGTGAGAAAGGCAGGGGCTGAGGTCATCACAGGATGTTCGGCACATAAATTATCATTAATCTCTATCTCTAGCTGACTCCACCCCAATGTCTCTCTTTTTCTCTCTTCTCTTGCATGGTGTTTGTATTTTTCCATGGGAATGCAGCATGGTTTATGAAACAAATTTAATAGAGTGCTGGAGCTCTGGGCTTTTTCTACGTTTATCAGATGCATTTCGCAAACAAAATTAAATAATGAACAGCGACAGGTTGCTAATATTTAAACAAATATATGAGATATTCTGTTATACTGGAGCGGAGGAGGTTTCCCCGTTACTATAAGTTCAATTGAATTTAAATTGATCCAAAAAACTTCCAGTTTTCTACTTGCTCAACAGAAATTTGATATAAAAAAAGAAAAAGAAAAAGAAAAGGAAAGTCATTTGAAGATCAAATTTGAATAGAGAACTCATAAAATCTAAATTAATGTTTGCCAATTATGCATAGGCCTATGTCTGATTCGTTTTAAGGTCATCTAGTGTAATTCTAGACATTGACATTGACAATGTACTGGACAAAATTTATCCAATCAAATGCTCCCTAGAACGAGCACGTCGTCCCTCCTCTTGAATTAAATACCACCAGCTCAGTATGAAATTGGTCATATCACTCTTTAGTTTTTTCCCTTACACCTTACTTTGCAACGTGTAAACTATTTTCTGTAAATGTGTGACATTTGCTTTCCATTCGGGCAAATTAAGTGAAGTTTCATGTCAGTGCCACGTCACGTGATCCACTGGCGTCCTAACAGATACAGCGCCGAATCATTTGCACTAATAGTCAAATATGTTCAATTGACAATGCAAACATTGTAACTGGCTTTATGACAGAAATGAAAAAGTTTCATATTAAATACGATGGGGGAATTTATTACATTTCAACTGTGCCTTTGCAGAGCTACGACCGTGTTAGTAACAACACTAATCCACTAATAATGCCTTGTTCATTAAAATAAAACACTTGAGTTGCCAATTGCTAATAATCTCACAGCATGGAACAGAGCCGATAGATATTAATACATTCATCGAACACTGTATATTGTGAGTTGCCTGTTTTGTTTACTTTCAGTTCAATAGGCCCTCAGTCAGATCACCTGTATTCATTAAAGATGGTTATTGTTTCCTTTCCAGGTTGTTTTGCTGAGAGCTTGTATCTGTAGCTTTACTGCAGTCAAGATGTGGAGAATGCCCTTGATCTCTTAGAGAAACTGAGGTATGCTACACTAGTAGCTACTGTTTGTGCAGTGCGGTATCTTGAATACAAATGCTTTTTTTTTTTTTTTTACTTCTTCTCAGAAAAAATAGGCCACTACCGTTAGAGAAACTAAAACGGGATATTAACGTTATTGTATCAATGGGGTAGCTCATCTAAAATTAAAATTGTGTGGTTTTGAGTGACAGAAGGCATGACATTATAGCCTATCGTTCTGCCTTCCACCTTTGGCTGTTATACGTTTGGTTTTTACTTACTCTATTTTGTATTGTTGGTAATAATAAAAATAAATAATATAATATATATAAAAAAAGACCACCTACCATCATCAGAATTTATAAGGTGCAGGTAATCCCCTTAATCACATCAGTCCTTGTTGCACCTCAGTGTGTTCTTCTTTAAGAACTTTTGGCCCTGACAACACATTTTTTCATACTCTAACTTGTGTATTTAATTTGTCTAGACTAGTAAAAACAGTTCAACAGTTGATACAGTTGATATTTTTCAAACAAATATTGAAATGGTTTATGTTTATTATTTCACAATTTTTTTTTAGGTTATCATGGCTTTAAAAATGTATATAACATAAAGAACAATAAAACATTCAGTGCTCAAAGTTGAAGAAATATGAAATATATGAAAGTGTGCATAATCTTCCGATCTGGAGAAATTACTTAATGTACAGTAGGCCTACACATATTGTTCAAATGTTTAGTGTCAGTAAAGGTTTTTCTCTCGAAAGAATACATTTATTCAGCAAGAATGCATGAAATTGATCAAAAGTGACAGTAAAGGCATTTATAATGTCATACAAGATAATTCTCTATTAAATAAATGCTGTTCATTTCAGCTTTATATTCATCAAAGAATCCAGAATTTTTTAAATCATGGTTTTCACAAAAATATGAATCAGCACAACTATTTTCAACATTCAAAATCAGCATATTCGAATGATTTCTGAAGGATCATGTGACACACTGAAGACTGGTTCACTATACGGTTAGAAGATGGCTCATGTGACCTTGTTATTTGTACATGCTGTGACTATACAAATCACAACATGTAAATAGGAAAATGTTGCCGTTATTTTGTCACTTATTGGGAGCAGTATGCTAGCTGGAACCGTTTACCTCCAGTCTTTGTGCTAAGCTAGGCTGGGTGCGTCAGAGAGTTTCATCACGGAGATGAAAGGGTATGGACTTATCTAACTCTGGGGGATACGGTGAATAACCCAAAGTTGTTGTGTTCCTTTAAATGCATTCTTGATGAGCAAAATAGTTTTTTATTTCTCTTTTTCCTCCACTGCTTTATAGGGCCCTATCTTGCACCCAGCGCAATTGACTTTGAACACCGACGCATGTATCATTCCTATTTTGCACCCGCGCACAGCGGACTCTTCCCTCCACAGACGCACGTCGGTAAATTAGGGAATGAACTTGCGCTCGCGGGGGCGGTTCAGCGCAAAGAGGAGGCGTGTTCCGGCGCAAAACTGCCCTGGTGCTATTTTCCAGTTTTAGAAAGCAATTGCGCCACAGACCAGGAAAAAAACAGTCTAAAGACAGTGGCGCGTTGCGCGTTAGTGATATGGTATTTTAAGGGCGCGTGCTTGGCCATAATGTAGTGTGTTAACGCGCATCCACTTTGATTCTCTAATAATTATAAACAGACGCAGCAGTTTTCATTTTTGCAAATCATACATTATTACAAGGAAAAATATTAACACACGAGGGAGGTTGTGTCCGTGAAGATGTGAAAAAGATATATCTAGATAAAAAAAAAAATCTAGATTAGGCTACACATTTACCCAAATTATACGCCTGTTTAACCGAAGCTAATTTGAGTGAGTTTCTCCCATCATCCCCAGTGTCACTTCTCTGTGTTTTACGGCCCTGACGAGAACGTCGGCCTCCTCGGCTGTGAACCGCTCCTGGCGTGCGCCGGCAACCCCGCCGTTATAATAGCGATCCGCCGTGGAACAAGCGCGTCTGCTCTTAAAGGGAATGTGAGAGCACGCTCTGATTGGTTTATTTCACGTTACGCCCAAACCACACCTATGAATAATGAAGCTACTTCAGACCAACCCCTTTTAGATTTGCGTCGGGCGCAAGAGTCGTTTATCCGCCGGGAAAATAGCAACAGCGCCCGGATCCGCCCACAAAGTTACTTGCGCTTTGCGCTTTGACACTTGCGTTTCAGATCGTTAAAATAGGGCCCATAGTGTCCATTAATCAGATAGCACCATGCAAGCTAGGTGATGTTTTGAAGCAGTAACTACACAGGAATAGGGCCATTATGGTAACTCTTGATGTTTTGAGGTTTCCAGCTGATGGTGCTACAATCATGGCTAATAGCAACTCCTCATTATGTTTCAAACAATTATAACAAATTACAGGTTGAACACAATCAGCTTCTCTGTGCTCATACCCACTTTTGTGATTGTTGGTGCTTTATCACCACACTAATCATCATAATTGTTAGTCAGTGGGTGCTGTGCAGTTTCTGAGTGGACGTATTACTGATCTGCAGTCAGAGAACAAAAAGAGCATTACCTCCTTCAATCCCGTAGATGGATCTCTTACAAGTCCTAACAGTATGTAGCACAGAGTAGATGATTTATCCTCCTTTGACTGATCTAGGATCTGTTTGTCATTCTTTATCTATCATATCGCTCTGTTTTTCAGCATTACCATCATTGCTTTGCTGAAGCAGGAATGATGTAAAGCCCACCTCTGCCCCAGATAATAACACTTCACAATGATAGAACGTCCTGTTAAATAATAGGCAAGGTGTTATTACACGCTCTATCATCTGCCTGCTCAGAGGGGATTTTGTATACCTGTCAGGATGAAATAATGGGATTGTTTTGAGAGACAATGTTTTCCTACACAGGTGTCATCCTGTGCCAGTGTAGAGGACTTGTCTTGTACATGGGCTCATTCCGGCTCCCTGTCTGGTCTTTCATTTTCTTTCTTCCATTTTCCACTCCAGCAAGACTCGGGAGAAGCAGACCACTCTGAAATCAAAGGCATAGAAGAGTGCGAGAGCTTTTTTTGAGCAATCATGCCGCCGCTTTAACGTGACTGCCTCGTTCTCGGGCTATTTTATGTCTGTTAGCTTCATCTAAAGAACATCTGCCTTTGTCCTCCTCCTCCTCAACAGTGGGGAGAATCTTGACTACATCGCTTTGACAAGCACACATGGCTTGTGTTTCTGTGTACAGATAGGTGCCATATTGTGTTTCTGTGCCATCTGGTTTGACAGTCTTGTTTTATTATCATTGAGATATTATTATAGTTTAATTCATATTTAGTTTGTCATATTTAATTTATTTTGTTATTTTTTAGTAATTTTTTTTATATTTTTTTATAGAAGTTTAAAAATATATATATTTGTCCATATCTTTTTTATTCTTTTTAGTTCAGTTTTAGTACATTAACTTAAAGTAAATTAAAAATGAGAAATGTTACCTTGGAAACTAGTCGAAATAAAAATAATTTTTAATGGTTTTATTTACATTTTTAGTTACTTATATAATAATGCTGATCCATGTGTGGATTTGTAGTATTAATATTATATTTATAATTATATAATATAATATTTTTTTCAATAATGAAGGAAGTGAGTTAAAATATTTATTATAATTGAGAATATCAGATGGGTTGTTGCATCAAAATTACAGTGTTCCTTGGTGTTCTGTTTTACTCATTTAAACCCAGTATTAAATGCAAATGATCTCTCATCTCTCATCTCTGTTCCACGGCATCTTTTTCATTTCATTGCGCTTGTCATTTGTCTGTGTTTTTTTTTTTTTTGTCTCTTGCTTTCCATCAGCTTAATGTCCATGACAAGCTCAACAATGCTCCCCACTTCCAGGCTTGATTTCAGAATCATTTGCTCACAGATTGATGCAGGATAGGTTGAATTGCTGTTGAGAGAGGCTTTCACAAGCTCTGTAATTGAAGTAATTATAGGTTCCATCTGCTCCATGTTGAACAATGCTCTGTAAACATTGTCACAAGTGAAATTATGTGAGACAAGCATGAGATCAAGTGCTTGTGGATGCGACTACTTCTTTTTAAATCTGTTTGAAGTGTCCAAAAATGGTCCTTTCAATGTGGTTTGCAATTATGATTTATGGCATTCCCATTTACCTGCAATCTATTGTTGGTGACGATTGGATAGGCAATTTTGATACTTGTGCTCTGATAAAAGCACGACCACTTATCTCTATGTTTGGACTGAGAGTGGGAAATATGCATGAAAAATGCTTCTTTCATCTTTTGAATAGACTCAAACGGTCAGCAATTTGCCTAATTCAATTTTCTTTTCTGTCAAAATGCTGAAGAGTTTTGTTGTTTGCAAGAGAAATACATTGTTCAAATACATAAATACTGCGCATATGATGCAGGTTTTAAAGTTGTTCCAGAAATACCGCTTTGCTAAAAATCTCTTAAGACAAATTTTACATAATTATTTGGCTGGAGTAATATTTTATCCCCTCGGATAAACTATAAAAACAGTGTTCTTATTTACAGGGTCCTTGGTCATATGCAGAATAAACTTTCAGACAGTCAGGTAGATGGATGAATGGATGGATGGATGGATAGATAGATACCATTTTTTCTTTTTTTCTATTACAGCTATACATGTAAATAAGAACACAAATAGTTATTTTCCAAATGCTTTGCCCTAATCTGATGGTAGAAATGCCGTCATAAGAGTCTTTTTTGTTGCTTAATGAGAGCGGTTTGTGGATGCGCCATGAGGATTTAAAGGAAATGTGCTTAGTATTGCTATACAAGGCCATATTTGGTGTGTGGCTTTCTCAGATGGCTGTAGCTGGGTCTCTCATCTCCTTTACATCTGGATTTCATCAGATTAATGTTACGGCTTGTTAAAGTCACACATTTCCTCCACCAGATCGCTGATTCGTATTAGGAGGAGAAACTGGGACAAAGTTTCTTATGTTTCTGAAACACCAATGTTATAATCCTGTATTTATATCAGAGAGGGTGAAATCTGAGGTTCAATCGTTTGTAGCGTGATCCTCATACTGGTGGTTTTATAGACCGTGAACGTTATCTGACGCAGAGACACTTTATTTGTGCCTTTGGGAAAAATTAAACACACAATGGACTCCATTGACGGTCAAGGAAACAAATAGATAAGCATAGACTATCATCTTTGTGATCCTCTGTTTGATCATAGCAAATTTATGACTGTTTTATTTGGAACATTTTTTTTTGTTCAAAGCCCAGCTGCATTTCAAATGAATCTATGAGTGAAAAGAGATCTTTCATGGTATTCCATTCTGACCATCAAATTGCCTTGATACACTAAGAGCCTCATCAGCCCTCGTTCTTCAATGGCCCTTGGTTTAATTTTCTGGGTCAATGACATTTAAGAGTGTCCATGATAAAGAAAAGGAAAAATCTAGTATAAAACACATGTGCCAAGTTCTTTGAAATGTGCTCTTTGTATTCATCTTGGTTCACAATTGTTTTGAAAAATCATTTTCAAGAAAAGATTAAATTAAATGACTCTCTGTGTCATGTGGTATTTCCATCATATAAAAAGTAATACGATATTTTCCATATACCTTAATATCATGCAAATCTTAATTTTATTTGGCAAACTGCTTGATCAGAAAAAAAAAAACATTTTAACAATTTCATTATTTTTCAATGAGGCTTTACTCTTCATTATTATATGAGGACAGTTGTATAACCCTGACATTTCTGACTTTGTGCAAAAAATGAAAAAAGTGATAATTAGTTCAGTAATAAAAACATGCTCCTCATAGATGATGTGTGTTAAAAGGTGCTCTAAGTAACTTATTTTACGTTAACCGAACAGCTTCGGAGTCATTGGAATAGTTATATGACTTTTTTCGGGTTGAATGGTGGTCGTCTCGCACCCCCCGAGCGCCTGTGAGCGGAAAAACCACACTTGCAACTTTGGGCCGGCGGGCCGTCGGCCTCCGCGTCAGGAAGTATCGCGTGATATCAAGTCTCGCGATGTAACGAATTGCTTTACGGCACTGCACACGTAAGTATCATACACACATTCTGAGTATCATACATACCTCAGTTGACATGGCTCCGTGCGTTCGCCGGCGGCTTCTCTGAAAACAAATGCACGTGACCAGAGGGAGAAGATGGGAGGGGGGAAGTTGCCAATGGTTTTACGACAGTTTTCTCAAATATCTATTCCGAAACTGTAGGGGGAGCTCTAAAAAGAAACCTGCAAGAAAACAGCGAAGAAATTTCCAAACCTACTGAGTGCTGCTTTAAGTCATTGTACGTATGAATGGTATTTAAAAATATATAGTATTATGTAATTTTTACAAAAGCATGTCACTTTGTTAATGAATGACAAACTTAGGAACTTGGGAGATGTTTAGAAGATATTTGAAGAGTTTCTAAGCACTATGGTGGGGAATGTAATGTCCTGTGATAAGATGCAGAGTATGTTGGGAGTTGTCCATGTCGATGAATTGCTGGCAGTAAGCATGGCCTGGCAGAGGCCCTTGTGTCAGGAAGTGATCAGAGCGAGTGAGGCTTGCTATTGACTCGAAAAGATTCCTGTTTGCTGCAGTTGCTGGGCCAAAGCTCATCCGTGGCTCATGGATCACTGTAATTACTGGGCCGGGCATGGCCGGTTATTAGTTTAGGGAATGTCATGGGCGTATATCAAACCCAATTTGCTCTCTGGCTTGAGAGGTCACTTGTCTTCTTCTCCTTCATTGCCTCTTTTGGAGCTGCAGAGCTGTTGTTCTTTGTATTTCTCTCTCTCGCCAGCATGTTGCCACTTTGTTTTTACCATAATGGCTTGCGGTATTGTGTAAGCTCACTTGATTGACTGTGTGTTGCTGGATTTTGTGTGTTGCATAACCTTTATAAAAAAAATCTGCATTTTATTTATAAGATTTCACTCGTGTCATTGTTATCGGAAGGGGAAATTATAATCACTACTTTCAGTTGATCAATTTAAGAAACCAATATTTTGTTAAAGACCACATAAAATGGCTCAGTAAGCACTGTTTTGTGTGTGTGTTTCCATATTTCCTTTTGAAACAGGAAGTTTGGGTGCTTCGTAAACCCAGTATAGGTTTTAGTCTTTAAAGCTTGGACAATGATCTTGTAGGATGTATAAGAGGGAGGGATGTTCTCAATCTAGAGAGCCCTGAGTGCAAGATGACTCAGCAATGTTTGTGGTCCATTTCCCCAGAAGAGAAATGTTGAAGTTAATTTGATCAAGTTTTAGGAGTACACTTGCATCTAGATGGCCTTAAATAAGCTAAAAGCTCATTTAGATTTCATGGCTGGCTTCTTAAATTCTGTATAGTCACTTTTCTAGTGATAGTTCTAGTATTTGTCAAAAAAAAAAAAAAAAAAAAAAAAAAAACTCTTTCTTTTGTTATCACACCTTTCTTTGAAGCCTCACTGGTTTTGACTGTTTTTCCACCTTTATGCTAATCCAGTGATGTATGCTGCCAGGTGGTCTCAAAGGCGACTGGTGTGGCTGCCGTCTCTGTGATGACTGATTGAAAGCTTGATGGTTGCCCTGGAGCTTGAAGAGGGGAGACGGGGGACCAGGAAACGGGCTCTCTCCCCAGCCGTGAGTGCTCCTGCATGGATCAGAGGACTGCACCAGATGGTGGACTTGGCACTGCCACAGGGGTGCAGGGGAATGCTGAGCCTTCACTTAAAAACGGTCTGCCGCCCATCAAATGTCTCTCAAGCTCCCTGGCAGGCAGTGTGGCCAGAGTTTTTTAAAAAGCTAGGTATGTGGGAAGATCTTTTAACAATACAAGGCGATCTCATCCGTATTCGCTGATATGTTCATAGAAACGTATACAATGTCAATATATTGACAGCATCTAAATCAATTTGGCAGACACTTTTATCCAGGCATATAAGTGATCCTTTTTACCAAATCTCATTTATAAAGCACAATTAAAAACAACCACAGTTGACCAATGTATGTTCTAAAAAGACTTATAAATACACCAAAACCAATAAAAAAAACCCCAATGAATTAGAATAACAATATATTTTTTTATATGTAACAGACATAGGCCACTGTGAGCTGTGTGTGTAAACCTCACTCCCCTAATCTCAAGAGGCGCTCTAGCGACTAACGCTAGATACCGTGGTCCTTCTTAGAGCACCCGCCTCCCATGCGGAGGGGCCTGGGTTCATCCTGCACTACACAGATTTTGTCCAATCAAATGCTGGCTAGAAGTGAGAATGTCCCTCCCACTAATACCAGCACCTGGCACCTTCATGACTGTGATGTAACTACTGCCTATTGGCTTTTTAAAAGATTGACAAATACATTTCTCTACACAGTCTCTACACTGTTAACTCTTAACTGTTACAGGACCCACTAAATCATTTGATTGAAATGCAATGGTGAATATCAGTTTATTTGCTTTATTGACTAGCCTTGAATTTACCTGCCTTCATAACTTCAACTCTTTTTGAGCCCAAGTGTTTCAGCTGCATATTTACTGGCAAGAACAGCCTGTTTGTGTGGTTTGTGTGTAAATATTGTTGGTATGCAGAACGTTGGCCGTGAGTCCTATACTACCAAAGAGAAGCTGTTTACTATGAATCCTGACCTTTCACAAGTGGTGAGCTTACAGACAGCAACTGGCTTCCACAAGGGAATAAGCACTGTGAGATTTATGTCTGTTTTTACAGGTTGTTTTTCTTACATCCCTACTGGGGATCCCTACTCCTGCTTCGCAAGTAGAAAACTACACTTAAAGAATATCGAATCGGAGCCACAATTATAAAAACACGCCTCTTTGACCACTGTCTGATATTGCTTCTATATGGTATGTATGTACCGGTATGTAATTTGTGTTTTTATGTCTTGTTGTTATTAAACTGAGTTCCTTTCTGACACTAAGACATAGTGGAGTACAATGTCAGTCGAACAGATGGATTCATGGTACAGTGTTCGGCTCACTAGGTGCCATTATATATATATATATATTCATTGCTGTATATAACTGCGCTCATGATGCACTGCCAGTGCAGGATCTCACCACGTCAGTCTGATTTTATACCATGCAAAGAATGTACTAGCCCCAGGCAACATCTGTGCTTATAGCACTGCGGAGATTTTTTTTTTTCTCATTAGAGCTGCCTGCGACAGCTAGATAAAATTTTCGCAAAAACAAGTTAGTGAAGAGGTATAATAAGGACAGGGCTGGAATAGTCTGTTCATAAATTCCGTTTCGTCTTCTCATCCACCACAATATGATGTGAAATCATTAATTACCTCAGGTTGATGAGGATTTACTCTAGAGCGTCAAGTGTAACCTGACTAATTTCGCGGACTGAATGAATTACATCTGCTGAATGTGAACAAAATGCATTTTGTGACATGCTGAAGCAAGAAATAAAGCACACAAAAACATGTTGTGGACAAAATGATGTATGTGATCCAGACAATCCTTTTCAAGGAAAAAATAAATAAATGAGCATTTTGTAGCAGGCTGGATACATTTTGTTCCTGTTTCCCCCCTGTAAGCCATTAAAAGTACATTCACCTCAATGCAGGGATGCAAACTTGTCACCATTCTACAAAAATCAACAATTTGGATCCAAAATAGGTAATTTGTGTAAAGTTTTTGAAACAGGGTGTGGGTAGAGGGGGTTGAGTTGTCAAAAGTTGTTTTTCGCAACAAATGTTGCTTCACGTGAACTTCATCTCTGCAAGTGCTGTGAGTTTGGGTTGCTTTTAACATGCATTGGAAAACTCAACATGCACCAATCATTCTGTTGTCAGCAAATGAGAAGCTTTTAGTTCTCCCTGTGGGAAGGAAATAAACAACTTAATGGTTGGAAAAACGTTTGAAACCTAGAACGATAGAAATTATGACAGCCACAAATATTAGTGATATTAATAACTTTTTTATTGGTACAGTGAAATAGGATTATTACTAGTAATATTCATTTTCTTTATTGGTATATTTTTTTAAATAAATTATTATTATTATTATTATATTGAATGGGCACAATAAAAATGATATATATGAGTTTTTCCCTATTTAAACCAACTGTACATTCATATTTTAAAGCTGATATTTAAAAATAATTCTTCACGTGGGACATGCTTACTGAGCATCTTTGTCACCTTTTCCACCCTCCATAGTATAAATCCCTGCATCTGTTAATAAACCAGAAGAAAAGTATAAACTTCATTGCACAAAATATGTTTGAGGGTTATAATTTTGTGCTATTTTGATGTTTGTCTTATGTGTACAAACTACATTAGCATTTTGTCTTGAAATACTATACTTTACACAATTTATTTTCCGTTTATATGGCTGTAAAGGTTTTTTTCCCCTCCACCATTTTGTCTTCCTTTTCAACTCCAAAATGAAGCCCCAGAAGGTCCTTGTTCTTGACAACAATTAAATGGAAGCAATTTCTGTATGCATTTTTACCCATCAAATTAACTTTGCTAAACATTGGTAGACTACTTGATTATGTGTTGTTCAGGGCCCCTATGGCTTAGTCAACATTGATGCATCCTTTTATAATAAGCTGCAAATGGATCTGGTAATCAAAAGTCCTCCTCATCCTTTGAAATCCACTTGAATTCTGAAGATTAAAAAAAGCTTTCATCTTTAGACATTGTCCTAGTAATTGGGCTGCATGAAAGTGAGGTTTTAAAATCCTACAACATAAAAGTAACAGAGGGAGAGAGAGAAAAAAAATCCATAGGTGTCTACAAAAACAAGAGGCTGAGAAGACCCCAGCTGCTGACTAGGTCAAATGTGGTCAAGCATCTCTGTATCTGTGCTGTGGCAAGACAAATAACTCGAACCTTCTGCAAGTGGCAAGTCCATTAGATCAAAGCCTTTGGAGTAATATTTCTCTTTTGGCAGGGAGTTATCAACAATTTGGCCCTCATCCGTCTTTGTCTGTGATTGTTGACAGACAATTTATTGGAGGCTATAGATAAAGTGTAATGATTGTGTCCCTTTCTGTTTTAATTACAAATAATATTAGACTGTAATTGTTTTCTTTCGTTATGTGGTGTTGACAACACGCTGGTCAGATTCAATCCAGCTTCGAGTTGCATCAAGTTGACATAACCGAGTAGGCCAATGTCTCTGACCTTCTTTGTTCTGCAGAACGCAAAGTTAGATATTTTGGGTTCAAAAAACACTGGGCCCCATAGGGATTTCATTGTATGGACAAAAACAGTTCTTAACATCTTTTATGTTCCACAGAAGAAAGTAAGTCATACAGGATTGGTTTGAGGGTGAGTAATTTCTTTTTGGGGACGAACCATCCATTTTTTTTCACCCTCAGCTTTAAACACAACAAAAACAAAATCGCTTCTATACTCAATTCTGTAAACTGTCATGTGAGCAGCCACAATGCCAAAGTGACACATAGCCTATAAACATTGTTGTCATTACAGTAGGCCTACAAGTAGCACACATGACAGTGAGGATATTGAAGAGTCACAAAACTGGAACCAACCAAATTGCAAACAGTACATGATCTCAAAGCCACAAGAGCGGATCATTTTTGAAAACATAAATTCATCATTTAAGAATGAGGACAATGACAATGAGACAAAGCCTCTTGTCGTGAAACAGTGTAATTCTAGTATAACGGCTGGGCCAATTTTGGCTTACCATTCAAAAGACTTGTGGCATCCTTAATGCTGTTTTGGACCTCTTGAGAAGTTTCTGATTCGCCATTGAGTTTGTGTTTTCATATGAGCGCCTCTGGAACTAACTGGTTTTGAATTGTTTTTTAACATTCTTAGATCTTTTTCAATTTATTTTATTGCCATTGGCCTAACAACAATTAGAGCCTTTTAAATAAGATAAGGTGTTTGAGTGAAAAAACCCTCCCTGCTGTGCTCCTCATAGGATGTAATGTATTCCTCCTGAAATGTAATGGCATATTCAACAAGCATGCTCTCTCTCTCTCTTTGGCTCTCTTGGGGCCTACCTCAAAGCTCTTCGTTGACGGTTTAAAGGCTTCAGGCAATCAGTAACTTGAATCATCTTGAGACAATCTGTAGGCCTGCCAGATTTTCAGGGGAATATGGTGCCTTCTGGGGAAGAGTTAACTTGGTATATTTAATGGGTTTGGGCATCATCAAATATTTCGCTCCACTCTTCAGTACTGTGAATTAAATAGTCATTGTTAATCCGTGTTTCCTATTTACTGTACTATATAAAAATACACATACACATTCCTATCCATCCGCCCGTCCAACTGAGGCCGGATGGTTTTGGAGTGATAAAATATCACTTTTGTTATACCCTCCATTTTGAAGGTAAATATAAATTGGACACATTATGTTTGAGTACTGCATTTGAAAATAAAAGCATTTGATTAATTTGAATTATTCCACCAAATATTACTCCTACCTTACTTAAAGTAAAAACTTACAATAACAAATATCCTAATATCATATCCAATAGATATTGTATATAGCTTTCATGCATGGGTGCCCAAAGTCCTCTATCACCTGACTCCAAATATTTAAAAGATGATCAATATATCAATACATGTTTAATATATATGTAAGATCTTACATATGTAGAAAGTCACTTATTTTTTTCTGTTTGTCTCCAAAGGAGGAGTTATTATTTAGGCGTATTGAAAATCCAGCTTTTAAAACTCTCAGTAGACTCATGGCCGACATTTTCCTGGTCGATGACAGAACTCAACCTGGTCTCAAGACCACTCGCGATTTGCATTTGTTACTGGCAGTATCAAGAAGAAAAAAATCCATAAAAAAATGTAGACCACTCAAAATGTCAAAAGTAGTGGTTTTACTTCGTTGTAAGTGCCAATCCATTACCAATTTAATACATTACACTTCCGATAAGTTACAAAACTTTTGTATGAAAAGAATAAATGAAAAAAAAAGTCTCCATGTGGTGAAAAGCAAGCTTTTAATGTTGTTTTATGCTATTTTAAAATGTGTATGTGGTCCTTTTAATATGCTTTAAGACAAACCTTGTGCAAATTCATATGTCAACACCATTGCTGAGCATTTTCTCTTTAAAACTGCAGTGATCTAAGGCCAAATGCAGCTTGAAATCGCTGGTGTTTCTGACGTCACAAACTACCTTGTAACCAATCACGTCAACGTGTGATCGTCAACGAGTGGATCTGAGCTGGTGTGAGTGAGTGGAGGCCGGGCTAATTTGCATATTAATAGAATCGCGTATACTAAATGAGGCAAGGGTGTTGAGTTACATTCAAGCTATTTTAAGTCATGAAGAAAAAAAAATCAAGGAAAAAACGCTTTAATATGTAATTTTAATGATCAAAGATGAGTTTTAAGGGATCAAATTGCCTACAGGGAAAACATTAATGTTTTTTCACCACTATTATAAGTATTTAATCTCCTATACATTTATTGTTTTATCTAGAGACACTTAAAAATAATAGAAGCCTATGTTTTGGTATTATTGAATACATTAGTGTCTATTGTGTCACACAATGGAGCATCATCTATGTACATCAGGATTCAGTTTGTGAGTCTATATGTCATTCACAACTATGACATGGAATTGATGTGCGGGATTTTCTGTTGATGTGCATGTTGGTTGGAGTACTTCTATTGGTCTCTGGATAATTGTTTGTCAAGTGGTTTGTCACTTTTTTCTTATGCATTACTGGAGCTTGACAAAATATTTCATCATAAGTCTGCAGTTCATTTCCCATTTTAAAGCTATTTCAGCTTCATTCCCCATGCACTGTGGCCACAATAACAACAGGGAATCCCACGAACCAATTTGAATTTAAAGTGGATTTTCCCCCAGTCGCCTTCCCTGGAGAGTTGTGGCTTGTATTGAATAGAGAGAGACGGAGCACCTTACAGTTGAATTCATTGCATTCTTGATGAAATGGAGAAAAGTCTTTAACCTCACCAAGTGGTACTCTCCAAAACATTTATTGCAAAAGAGTTTTGGCCATATTTCCTTCTAAAGCCATATTAAGAGCCTTTTCTGTTCGCATCATGATTTTTTATCACTGAAAAGATAAAAATATAATGCTATAATCAACACTTTTTTTTATCATTAATCTCAGTAGCTGTGATAGTGAAAACATAGTAAAAGTTTTCACATGACTGCCACAATTTCCAATCGAAGTATAGAAGCAGTGTGCATTTACATTGAGGTCTTAAAGGAGACCAGGGTAGAAAAAAGGCCATTTATTTTATATTGATGTAAAATCGAACTAACTACGGTGGCCAAGAGAGCTCAACGCGCTGCAACTGAAGACAACACATGCAAATAGAAAAACATCCTCAAAATAAGGAAAAGATCTTTATCAGTTTCACAACACATGTGTGCTCCAAATACTCACAACACAACCAAGTACAGAAACGCGCTGCAAAAGTTCACACACATGAACCACAATGGAAATGTTTCCAGGGGACCCCAATAAGTGACGAACCCGGCTGGGACGTGCTTACAGCTCAGTCTACTTTATTTTATTTTATTATTATTTGCAAAACATACAGAGATGACATGTTTATGACATATCTGAGCTCTCTCGACCACTGTAACTAACAGTATGGGCCCTATTTCAACGATCTGAAACGCAAGTATCAAATGCGAAACGCAAATAACTTTGTGGGCGGATCTCTGTATCTATTATACCGGTGGGATTGGGAATGACTCTTGCGCCCGACGCAAATCTAAAATGGGTTGGTCTGATGTAGCTACATTACTCATAGGTGTGGTTTGGGCGTAACGTGCAATAAACCAATCAGAGCGTCATCTCACATTCCCTTTAAGAGCAGGCGCACTTGTTCCATGGCAGATTTCTATTATTATGGCGAATTTGCCAGGCGCATGCAACTTACATGATGGTAAAGATGATTTCGCAGTTTTCTGAATTTTGTTTCCTAGTTCTTGACGGACAACCTACTTTGTCAGATGTCCTTATATAACCCATGTGTCTTGCCACTTTTGATCAAACAGGTTTGATCCGTCATTACTACAATTAGCCTGAATAATTTGGGTAAATGTGTAAGCTAGATTTATGCCTATTTTTTCACATCTTCATGTACACAACAATGATTTCCCTCGTGTGGAAATAGTTTTCCTTGTAATTATGCATGGTTTGCAAAAATGGGAACTGCTGCATCTGTGTAGATGAGAGAAGCAAAGTGTATGCGCGTTGTGCACATGCTACATTATGGCCAAGCATGCGCCCTTAAAGTAGCATCTGAATAACGCGCTGGGTGCAAGATAGGGCCCTATAAGTTTATGACCCCTTTAAAAAGATATTTTATTGAACCTATAGTCAATTTTCACATCACATAAGGCCACCATATTCTTAAACTGTTGTGGTTTGATGCACAAATTGTGAGGCATAAATTTTAAACACTATTTACAAGCAAAACTGGTAGCACAGTTTTGGGAAATTTAGTACTGTTTACACAGTCTGTTTTCTAAATTAATATCTGTTCAGCTTCACTGTCTACATAGTCAAGGTGTCTAGTGATTTCCAGGAGAATCCCCATTGCACCTTGAAAAGCAGGGAGTTGAAAGCAGACTGGGATTTTTGTGCGTGACAGGACAGATGGGAAGCACATGTGGGTGGACAGGCCTGATTTCTGTGATGGTCTTTCCATTCTCGCACAGAGTCTGGATGTAAAAACCCTCTCTCCTTCTTTGTTTCTTTCCAGTCTCACCCTTCACCTACATGGCCGGAGTGGGATGACTGTGTATTTGCTATGGGCAGAACAGACCAAGCTTTGAAGGTGAATGTTTTCAAGCTTTAAGCCCCCAACCTGCTCCTCATTTTTCCACTATATTCTGCAGCAGCCCAAATTCAGCTTTTATAGTGATAAAGCATTGCTCTTATTTCAGTGGTTTTTGAAGGTCAAGTCAAATACAAAATATCATTTTAAAGAGATGCTTATGTGCATTTTCTATTGGACATAACAGCAGATGATGGAGAAGAGCACAATAACTGGGCATATATCCAGATGCGTAGAGCACTTTATGTATTTTAAAGAGCATATTTGGGATTGCAGTAGAGCGTATATTCACAACCTAATATTCACAACCAACCCACAAGATCTGGAACTGCGACAGAATGACATTTGTGCCATTACATGGTTTGCATAATTCCTTTAATGAACTGGACATTTAAACAACACATACAGTGTTTATAAAAACAATTTATTGTTACTGTCTCCATTGGTTTGGACAAAACATACTTAATTCTGCACAAAATGCTGAGGTCTACTGCTTTGGGGGACGTGTCTTTAAAATACAAAGTGAGTGTTGTGTATGATTAAGCAGTCAATCAAATCATCAATGTTTTTTGAAAGAAGTCTCTTATGCCCACCAAGGCTGCATTTATTTGATCAAAAATACAATAAAACAGTAATTTTGTGAAATATTATTACAATTTAAAATAAAGTTTTTTTCCCCCATATATTTTAGGGCTGTCAAAAGATGAATCACGATTAATCGCATCCAAAATAAAAGTTTGTGTTTGCATAATATATGTGTGTGTACTGTGCATAATTATTTATATATATAAAAACACACACAATCATGTATATATTTAAGAAAAATTGGTTATATTCACATTATATAAATGTATATGCAGTATATAAATGCAAATATTTCTTAAATATATACATGAATGTGTGTGTATTTATACATAATAATTATACACAGTACACACACATATATTATGCAAACACAAACTTTTATTTTGGATGCGATTAATCGCGATGAATCTTTTGACAGCCCTAAAAATGTAATTTCTTCCTGTGATGGCAAAGCTAAATTTACATTCATCAGTCTGTCATTCAGCATCATTCATCAATCTTCAGTGTCACATGATCCTTTAGAAATCATTCTAATATGCTGATTTGCTGCTCATGAAACATTTCTTATTATTATCAATGTTGAAAGCGCTGCATGTGCTGCTTCATATTTTGGAACGGAATAGCTTTGCAAATGTTATATGTATTATTAACATCTCTGTTTGGCAAATGAAACCAGGCAAGAAATTGAGTTATACTAAGCTCTCATGTTTATCCTACTGAAAAGGTCCAGTTCATGCACCGGATAAGAGCATGATAACATTTGCTTTTCTATATCCTCTTCTAAATTCTCCAGCGGGCCTAGCAGACCATGAACAAGCATACTTGGCCTACCTTTAGCCACTGCTGGCTCACTCTCCCATGCTTAAGGCTGTGAGCACTTATAAGGCAGTTAGATACGGTGGAGGTGAGGTATGTCATCTGGAATAATTTCACACTTAAACGTATCCCAGCCAAAGCAGAGGACCATGTGTGCCCACTAAATCAAGTCTTTGGCTGCCCACGCTACAAATTGGTCATAAGTCCAGTGTAATAGAGACCATGTGAGGCCCAACATCCCTTGGCATTCTTCAAACTGCCCCTTCTGAATGCTTGCCAAAGCGAATAGTAGGAAAAATGGTTGACCGAAGTGGTTCACAACAGGAGTGCTGCCTAAATGGTTTTCCTGTATGAAAAGGCCTATAGAATAAAGAAACATGGCAAAATACATTTCAGGTTGTTGAGCACTACACTAGTTTAGACCTTACAATTTCCATGAAATATAATTTGAAAGCTGTGAAAATAAAAACAAATTATCATGATTTTTTTGTCATTTAACCTATAACAAAACATTCTAGATCTTATTGACACAATATCAATATTCTATTTAGCTGTGAAGACAAATGCTTTTATGAATAAGACTATTATGAATTGAAATCTGCACAAATGTGTGGCCATTGCTAATATTTTAGGTTGGTTAATGACGTGTCCATGAGTACTGAGTTCTACCAGAAAGACTCGGGAGAATAAATACTGCGACAATTAACATTTATTTAGAGCTCAGCAAGCAATCAAGTTCTTTGGCGTAGGCCCCGTCCGTAGCTTGCAATCCTAGGGTTCGGACTCTGCATATTCTGCCTGAAGACGAAGGCAGGGGCGCAGCCGACCCCCTGCGAAGTAAGGGAAGGGGCCATCTGGTGGTGGTGGGGTGGATGGAGGAGAAAGACATCTTGGTTTTATGTGGAGGATGGAGGGAAGGACCCGTCTTGGGGAGGATGAAGGGAAGGTCCCATCTTGGAGGTGGTGGGGAGGGTGGAGGTTAATGGAGACAGCATCTGCGAACTCAGACGTGTGTAAGTACCAACCTTTTATTCCAAAAGTATTAGGATATGATTGGATAGATGAGAAGGTAATAAGTTACGTAACAATTGAGTCTTCCTGGCGGAACTTACGTTAGAGCTTCATTTCTTAGAACTGTACTTTTTGTACTTAAGTTAGTTGGTCAAATGGATTTTAAAAATGTTTACACCATTTCCATTGTACCATGAAAACGTCCTTCTCATTATAAACAAATAGTTTATTTAGTCAAGCTCCAAAAACGGTGCGTTTGCATATTGCGGGATCTGTGACGGCAAATACATTTGCATATGACTGCCTCCAGAGAAAGACATAGACGAATAGTTTCACATCATTGCACCATAGGCCCCGCCCACTGGCGTTCAGTCGCTTAATGGCTGAACGCCACTTAAAGCAAAAGCCATTATAATCACTGATGCTGTCTACACTGGACACAGTATAGGCAAGGCAAGGCAAGGCAAGGCAAGGCAAGGCAAGGCAAGGCAAGGCAAGGCAAGGCAAGGCAAGGCAAGGCAAGGCAAGGCAAGGCAAGGCAAGGCAAGGCACTTTTATTTATAGAGCACATTTAAAACAGCCACTGCTGACCAAAGTGCTGTAAAATCACTTCAGACAATAAAATACATAAATACACAAACAAACAGGAAAACACACACAAATTCATAAAATTACATTGAACCAAAATGCAGACATGTATACAGATGTCCGTTCAGTTTCTGACATAATCCACGCACTTGAGTCTGCCGACAAGAGGACAAATGGAAGAGTAAATGGAAGCATAAAGGAATATTCACTTTGACGCACCCTGTTTAGACTGCTCATTTCTGTTGAGCAGGGGTGCAAAACTGGAGGGCCACTGCCCTGCTGAGTTTAGCTTCAACCACAGCCGTAATTTGCATAAATAGCCTTTTTTCCAGGGTCGATATTGTCCCTACCACTTTTTTGAAACATCTCGCGGCACGGATGCACCTAATACAAATGAAACATCACCAGTTGACTAGCAGAGCATTTCTTTCGGTCGTTTGTGAAATAAGAGGCGATCTGGCGCTGGAATGTGTTTTTTTGGGAAATCATGCTGAGCGTTCACTGCCACTGTTATGACAACAGTGTTCTCTCGCTCGTGCACTTTACCCAGACGTTCTATCCGTTCTGGTGAAATCACAAAACAAAATGCACACAAATGTGTCCCTGCTCTTGACATACAATCACTGATGGACATTTTTTGTTTTAATGGGGAAAAAAAACTATTCAAGGGTGGATTAGAACCCAGAACCTCTCTAACATGCGTAACAAAAGTTACGTTAAAAAGTTATCCTTTAAGGCACACAAGTGCTCTCTGTGAATCTGTTTTTATTCAGTGACATGAAGAATCTTGGGACTAACAATATTTTGTATTATATTAAATGTAAGGATTAAACTAGCACGTTAAACATAACTTCTATGATGATGAATTAAGCTCAGTGTACTATTGAAATTGATTTCTGGACATTGTAATGTTATTTTTTCCGCAATTGTTGTACCACATGCTCTTTTACAACTAGATTTTACCTCTACTTGTCATGAACAGATCAAATGATCTTAAAATTTGAGAGACTTATTGACCTTGCCTCACAACCATGAGAGTCTGCAGGGGTCATCTCTATGATTTCCTGTTCCATGATTTCTAATGTTAGTTTGGCCACATGACTTTATTGGTTGCACCACATGATTTTTGACATACAAAAGTTTTTCAAATATTAATAATCAGTGAAGCAGTTTTTTCTCCTAAGAAATAATACAAATGTTTTCATAAAATACAAATGTATTTTTAATACATTAGACAAGATTTCTGATGAATCTTTAGACGCATCCAAATTTATTTTTGGATATCCAGTGTTATCCAAAGGAACATATCAACCTCACTACATTACACAGGCCATTTTTTTTTGCGTTTTTTAATCCTTGTATTCATAGCACAAAGCGGGATTCAGACCTTGGTTGTTCTGTGGTCTTGGTCTGGCGGATATCCTTCAAAGCCAAGTAGACTTTGTTATTATTTCATTCACCTCGAGCTGCACCATTGCATTCCAAACACAGAGACCCCCCGAAATGTGCTTAGACCAGCAAATCCCTCATGTAACAAGCAGGTGTGTGGATCCTTCCAGCACTTTCGTCCATCACCTGCACCCTGTCTCTCTGCTTGTTGCTGAGTTGGTTTCTTCTTCTCTGGCTTCCTGTCGAGCGCCCTCGGGTCCAGACTCAGCCAGCTGTTCAAACACCTGCACAGGATGAGGCAGACCTTCAGCTGTTGAACCACACCGGCCATTGCTGCTGTTTCGATACACCAAGGTGATGTCATAATCGGAGGTATTCATATGTAAAGTGAGGTTCTTGTGAACGTACATTTTGTCATGTTTATGTAGACACTGCAACATATATTATTAATGTACTGACAGCATCAGTGCTGGTCCTATACTTCTGGGGGCCCTAAGCAAACACCCCACCCCCACCCCATATGTTCTTTCAGAGCAGTTTTACTGTGTCAACAAACAACATACAGTGAGTAGAATTTCAATAAACAGTAGTTGTAATGACAATGGTAATCCGTATGCAAGGTGTGCACATTGCACTCTATGAAAAAAAAAAAATATGTAAAGGAAAACCCTTTAAAAACACATTAAACTGCCAGTAATAACAAGTAAAATTAAATTCGTTGACAGCTAATTAAATGCTTTGTGAAAGTATCGCTAATCGCTTTGACCATAGCTGTAGAAAACTGTCAATGCGGCAGAAGCTTGATTTACTAACAAAACTAAAGCATGATAAATATAGCTTACCCAAGAAAGCTTAAATAAACGTACTCTAAATGTACTTGTCACGATTATGTTCTGTTTGGTTCGTTCCTGTCGTTTCTGTATTAGTTCCTGTTAGTCTCTATGGTTACTAATCAGTTAATACTCGTCCAGCTGTTCCCATTTAGTCCCCGCATGTTCCTTGTGTATAAATACTTCCTGTTTGGTTCAGTTTGTTGTTGGTCATCTTCAATGTTAGATGTGTTTATGTTACCTGCCTTCCTGAGGATTTGATTATCCTATTAAAGGACTATTTTGTGAGATTTCCTGTTTCTCAAAGTCTCTTTGTATTCCAAGACCTGTGACAGTACTAACTTTAGACTAATGGGCATTGGATGAGCTATGAATATAAAGAACCAAACAATGGTACTTTCTTTCATAATTCCATTTACACACAACACCGTAAGTCATCCTTTGTCAATTATAACTGTGGTAACTCCAAGTAATCCTACTTAAACTTTATTTGTCACAACCAAGACTTCACATTGTTGGTAAAACAATGACAGATCTTAGTTCGGAAGCCATATAATCAAATGTCAAGATGCATGTCATTATCTGACGCATTGCATGATCTGCATCAGAGTTATTAAATAAATATAAATCATTAAGTATTAGAAAAAAGAAATTTCCACATGAGTCCGCTAAAGTTTGCTAAAACATATGCTTACAATACATTATAGTGGCATGCTACTTAAATAATCTTTGAGAGCAAGGGGACCCTATATATTGCGTATATATTTTGTGTCTAGTTTGCGTTTACTGGCACTAAATGTAAGGATTGTACACCATAACACCATTTTAGATGCTTTCAATACGTCCATATTGTATGTTTTAGTTTATATCGGTGTTAACATAATGTACAAATACCTAAAACTCTTAATTTTTTAGGATCTACTGACTCTGTGGCCCATCATACCCTTAGATGGTTTTATGCAGTGTAAATAAAAAGAGTAGTCTAATGGTACTTCTAAGGCTTTTGACTAACGGTTCAGAGGAAACTGACACATTAGTTCTTGACAGCCAGCCTGCATGAGGGCTTCTGTTAAAAGGTAAAATAATCCACACTACGGAAGAGAACAGCGAGGAATGCAAAACAGTCGACCATTTCCGGAGTTAGCATCCTTTTAATCTATAGTGTAACTGCAAAATTATTGCTAACTCAGTGTTTACAGACTGTCAACCTCTGCATTAATGATCAGCATTTTTTCAGTGACTTTTCTGCAGCTTACATTGTTACGTCAGTAGTTGGGGACAAATGACTGTCTTTATGAATGAGTCACTGAATTCAGAATTCATTCAGAAATTAAACAAGTGGTGCTTCTCAATACTCAAATTGATGTTTCCTCGCTACTCCGTCCTCCAGCGCGTGACCCAGAAAGTGATCGAATTCAGCCATCTTGATGAACATCTCAATTCTCTAATTGCACAGCGAGGAGGCGAGGAACAAGGAGTGAGGACGCTTCCAGAGGTGTTCAGAGCGAGGATGCACAGGTGTATCCTATACGGAAGTCTTTCTTGTCTTGTCGCTTTGAAGTGACGCTCGTGTGATCAAGAATACAGTGCTATGCATAAGTTTAGACACCCATGCTAAAGTTGACTAAAAAGAGGACTAAAAAATCATCTTTTGGAAATTGAACTTAATGCCTTAATTTAAAAAAAATAGGAAAAATCCAACCTTTAAGGACACCAATTTTCTTTGTGAATGAATAATGTATCGTAAATAAATAAATGTTCTTCCTTAAAATACAGGGTGCATAAGTTTGGACACCCCTATGTTAAATTCCCATAGAGGCAGGCAGATTTTTATTTTTAAAGGCCAGTTACTATATGGATCCAGGATACTCTGCATCCTGATAAAGTTCCCTTGGCCTTTGGAATTAAAATATCCCCACCTCATCACATACCCTTCACCATACCTGGAGATTGGCATGGAGTACTTTCCATAAGATCATCTCTCAATGCAAATCAAACCAGCTGTTAGGCTAACTGAAATAAAACCATGCCAATCTCCAGGTATGGTGAAGGGTGTGTGATGAGGTGGGGATATTTTAATTCCAAAGGCCAAGGGAACTTTATCAGGATGCAGAGTATCCTGGATCCATATAGTAACTGGCCTTTAAAAATAAAAATCTGCCTGCCTCTATGGGAATTTAACATAGGGGTGTCCAAACTTATGCACCCTGTATTTTAAGGAAGAACATTTATTTATTTACGATACATTATTCATTCACAAAGAAAATTGGTGTCCTTAAAGGTTGGATTTTTCCTATTTTTTTAAATTAAGGCATTAAGTTCAATTTCCAAAAGATGATTTTTTATTCCTCTTTTTAGTCAACTTTAGCATGGGTGTCTAAACTTATGCATAGCACTGTATTCCAATACACAAATAGCTTTCCTTCGATTCCTCTGTCATAATTTTCAGCCTTCCCTCGCATCCTACAGGGGGTGAAGCTGAGACGCGAGGAAAGGAAGTGGGGATGCACAAATAAGAAATGAGAAGCATCCATCGTCTTTATGAGTCATTGAATCATTCATTCAACCAAATTAATGGTTGTACTCCATTTGGAACTATTTTATTGGTTGGGGGAAAAAAACGGTGGCAATATTGTGTCTAAAATGTAAGTTACTCAATATTAACTTCTTGCTTACTAAACTGTTGTATTTAAAAGCAATATCACATCTGTGATTGAATTCAGAACAGCACTTGCTTGTGTGATTCAAATGAAATCAAATTGTTTGGAATATTAAGTGTCAAAATTGCATTGTTGAGGAAAAAAAATGCAGATTAGTCAGATCATTGTAATTAAATTTGTATATTATTACATTCAGAAATTATGTCAAATATTGGTAATATAAAATAGAATGTTATAAACACAATAAACATGTATTTTAGTTCTTCTCACTCCACAACAAATGCTTTTCATTTAACGCTATTCAGAAGAGAAATTACAAATATTTTGTGAGATTTTGTTGCTGGTTTGAAATATGGTATTTAAATATGAGTATGGCAGGCAGTTTTTTTTTTTTTTTTTCAGGATTTCCCCATTCAAGTAGGACTTAGTCTTGGATGCTCGAAATAGCTTCTCAGAGCCTATCTAAGACTTTCCTTGAAAGGGACTTAGATAGGCTATAAGTCACAGCTTGTTGATAAAAAACATGATTTATATTCCAGAAAATACAGTATTTTAGTATCACATCCCACCATAAGGTGTTTCTTTTGAAGACACCCTGACAGAGAATTACACTATGGCAAATAAATAATAAATAAATAATCAACCTTTCATTAATGCATCAACAGACAAATGGAGGAAATAATTTCTCACCCCTGACTCACCTCACCCTTCAGTTTCAATCCATATGAGCCATGCTGTGGTATTGAGGCCTTCCTGTGAGTCTGCTCCTGGCCCAATTGACTATTGTTTTGGTGATGTAGTGAAAATTGGAGGACGCTGAGCCCCGAGCTCCCTGTGGACTTCCTCAGCTGTAACCCTAAGGATGGAAAAGCCAGACCTACATTAACCCCTTGCAATTCCCACATCCTCCTCTGTTCCAGGGCCAGGGGCTTCAGAGGGTCCTACATTATTCATGTCCTATTGAAATGATATGCTGTCTACCTGCGACCAAACATAATGAATTCTGAAGCTGTTGAGAATTCTAACTAGCCGAGGCTCTACAAGCTGAGGAACAATAAACGGTTATGCTCCTTACCTTCTATCACAATGTTATAAAGGTTAATTTTTTTTTAGGAAAATTGTCATATGTTTGCTGTAATGTCACAGATATTTTAAAGTACTGTCACACACACACTTTGCAGCATTGTTGATTGCAACTGCATAATATAATAAACACACACACACACACACACACACACACACACACACACACACACACACACACACACACACACACACACACACACACACACACACACACACACACACACGCACACACACACACACACACACACACACACACACACACACACACACACACACACACACAATTTGAAGTAGTAAAATGATAGAAAAAAAAAATTTAATAGAAAAGACATTAAAGCTAAATACAAATATACAGGTGAAACTCGAAAAATGTGAATATCGTGCAAAAGTTCATTTATTTCCGTAATTCAACTTAAAGGGTGAAACTAATATATTATATAGACTTATTACATGCAAATTGAGATATTTCAAGCCTTTAGTTGTTATAATTTTGATGATTATGAAAACCCCAAATTTAAAATTAGAATATTGTGAAAAGGTTTTCATAGCTGCAAGCCATAATCATCAAAATTATAACAAATACGTAAGGCTTGAAATATCTGACTTTGCATAATGAACCTATATAATATATTAGCCTCACCTTTTAAGTTGAATTACTGAAATGAATTAACTTTTGCACGATATTTTCATATTTTTTTGTATATAAAAAAGTGCTTTAAAATTGTAACACAGTCTCACCCCAAAACGTCACATACTGACGGGTCTTGACCATACATCAACATACGACGAAAAGGGTACCCCTATAACGTCCATGTGTGACGATTCGGGTATGGTTGGGTTTAGGTATGCGTTAGGGTACCGCTAGGAGGCGCTGCTGGTGCGCTTATGTCTGCGTCTCATATTGACGTTATAGGGGTACCCTTTTCGTCGTATGTTGACGTATGGTCAAGACCCGTCAGTATATGACGTTTTGGGGTGAGACCGGGACCGGGTTGAAAATTGACAAAAGCACAAATAGAATGACTAAAACGTGAACTAAAAATAAAACTGAAAATATAATAAAAGCTCCTTTAAAATATATTATAATAGAATATAAATAAAACTAAAGTAACACTGATTTGAAGTGAACCCATCTGGATATATTTCATATGCATTACATTTTGTAATATAAGAGCAGAATGAGACCATAAAATAAAGGAAGTTATATATCATTTTTGTCACATATATCTCATGCTCTCTATCTCAGAAGGCCAGGGCTAGTAAAAGTCATGCTTTGGGTATAGAGACATAAGCTTTAGAGATATTGGAAAAAGGACCCATCTGTTAAGAGTATCTCGGTCCCTCTCTCAAAAAAAAAAAAAAAAAAACCCACGCCTTCAGAAAGCAGGGCTTTTAGGAGGGGGGATGGTGGTCGGGTAACCTCACATGGGGTGCCCCTTTCTGCCTGAGAGGAGATGCACATACCAAGAACTTCATCAAGAGTGCAAGACATCCATCATTCGCCCCAGTGCCATTATAAACAACCCAGAGCCAGCCATGGAGAACCCCAAATGGTGTTCCACCTCTACTCTGACAAGATAGATGGTCCAGCTTCTTGGAACGGGCATCCGGTGAAGAGCAGACAAAGCAGCCCATCTGCTGGTGGATTAAGACAAGACCGCATGATTTATTTTAATATTTAGACGTGCATACACAAAGTGTTATTAGCCATTTGGAGGGCGGGCCCCACTGGCACAGTAAGTAATTGCTACTAAATGGCTGTGTATAATGAAAGATCTCGCAGCGCTAAACCAAATCACCTCCCTGTTGCTAAGTAATCACCATCAAACACGTTTGCATGCGGCGCATTCAGCGTTTAGGTTGCAACGTGGGTTGTCGGATTTACATAATTACATTTGCCAGATTTCAATTACAGTTTTAAACCATCAACAGGAACAAATGGAGAAGAAGATATGTGCGGTTAAACTTTAGCATGCAGGTCTTTGAAATGGAAGATGAATAGTTGAACAGGAGCACAGATTCTATGAAGTGCATGATTTCCACAGCCCGCTCTGTTAACATCAAACGGCAGGAAGCGACAGCTCAGATGCCACTTTTAGGAAGGATAAAGCTTTGTTGTGGGCCTCAATGTCCTTTGACGATGGAGCTGAACCTCGAAAATGATTGGAGAACCTGTCATTAAAAAAAGATACACAGCCAGATCGAATGGGTCCCCAGAAGAAATGGGTGTTTTTCCTCACTTACACAAGTAGTATCCCGCTCATATACTGTATATATGTGCAAAATTAGTTGCAATGCAATTAGCTAATTGTGAACAAAAAAAGAGAGTTATTAATTAAACAATCTCCAAACCGATGTATGATTTTTTTGGGAATCAGACAAAATGACTGAGCTACACCTGTTTGAAGTCGATTGAGGCAGCTAAGTAAATTTTGAGAAAAATCTATTTAAAGTTTTCTGAAGGCTCCAAAGCTAAATAACTTAGCAACCATACCTTGAAATCCCTGGCAATAACACAAAATTTGGCACACACCAAATTAAACCCAATATAAATATAAAGACTTGCCATCTGAAAATTTCTTCTGGAATTAGCCTTTTTATCAGTAGGTTCAATTTAGGTTCAGTAATTTCACTTTAATGACAATAAATAGATAATTTTCATTGCATAAACATACATAAACATACAAGCTTGATAAAAATTATAATTCTAGAAGAAATTTCCAGATGGCACTTAAAGGCTTGCATCTGAAGTCTTCATATATATACGCAAACATTATCTGCTATGTCTTAAGTGAATGTTTGGATAACTGTTGGTGTAAAACATCTAATTTGTAACGTTACATTAGATCCGTGCAGTACAGTAGGTTTTAATATATAGGCTGTCTGTTTTATTAATGTTAATCAAACATTTGTGGTATCATGGGGAAAAAAAGTTGAATAAATATTTACACCAAATCAAACCCAATATGTAACGTTACACATCAGATGTTTTCCACCAACAGTTAGCCAAACATTCACTTAAAGGTGAAGGCAAAGCAAAAAAAATTAATGTCACATGATCCTTCATAATTACTTCCAATATGCTGATTTGGTACTCAAAAAAAGGTAACACTTTAGTTTAGGATCCAATTCTGACTATTAAAGGGCACCTATTATGGAATTTTGAAATTTACCTTTCATGTAGTGTGTAACATAGATCTAAGTGAACAAAAACATCCTGCAAAGTTTGAAAAATGAAAGTGCACCGTATATAAAGTTATTGTCTTTCAAAAGTAAGAGTCGACTCGGAGTCATTTTTATGAATCGTTAGAAGACCGAAGCTTTTTCTCTGACTAGATGACGTCAACTTGTCAAGTTATTTGAATACGATACGCCCACTTATTGCGCTCCAAGGCCAGGGAAAATATCATGGCGACGAGACGCTGTATTCTGAAGTGCGACTCAAAAGCCAACTTTTTTCATCTGCCCAAGGAGGAGCATTTGAAGACTAAGTGGCTACAATTCATATATACAACTATACCACAGAAGTATAGTCCGAGCCTTGTACTTTGTTCACGCCATTTTGAAGACGATTGCTTTACCAACTTAAATGCAATCAAACTTGGATTCGCGAGCCGACTGATATTGAAGGAAGGTTCAGTTCCAAGTGTATTTGCATCAGCTTCCTCCTCCGTATCACAACCTGTAAGTGTTATTAATAATTGTTGCTTTTATGTTTTATGTAGCATGCTTAATAATTATTTTGTTTGTTGTGTAAGCACCGTTTAGCTTCTAGGTCTTCAATGACAATTGTATTGAGATATGTGAAGTGTTTGTCGTTGTTTTCGGAGTTGTCTTAAAGAATAGAGTAATACCTCGTAGTAACGTAACTGCATTTTTTTTTTTTTTTTTTTTTACGTTATGTTTATGCATCGGGCTAATGCAAACAAAGACTGATTGTGCTTTTACAATATGAACTCTGGGCTATGCTCGCTAACATAACATTAAATTCTTTATCTTATTTTTAGTTTTTTACTACAAACTACAAAGCAGTGGACTATAATCATTATAACACAATTTAATTGATAAAAGCATCATTGTACTCCGTGTTAAATAATAAGTATAATCTCTGTAAACACTGCTGGGTCATCTGACCAATCAACGCAGATTAGCGTCGCGCAAAGGAGGGGTTTGAAAAATTAGTCGTTGAACGAATCATTTGGGAGTCGGTGAGCAAATCAGGTAAAAATAAATGCATATTATAGGACAACAAAAGTGTTTTTTGTCATTGCATGCATGTAAAACTGTTGTTGGGGACTCCCAAAACAACATTAGGAACATATTAAATGTCATAATAGGTGCCCTTTAAGACATAGCAGATAATGTTTGCGTGAAGCCAAGACAGAAATTTTGAAATATTGTAATTTTTCATGTACAAAGGAAAGGTACTCCATTCAGGAAACGCACAAATAAAGATACCCTTAGATGTTTAAGTGGTATTTGGAGCATTGTGATCGCTATACAAAGGGCTTAATGAGCGTATTTTTTTATGAAAACGTCTCAGGTTACTATTGTAACCCTAGATCCCTGAGAAGGGAACGAGACGATGCGTCGATGACGCTTTGGGAACGCTTGCGTGATTACGTCTGAGCACGTATGTCAACTAGTCCAATGGAAAGAATGAGCGTCACGGGCGGGTGATGTCATGACCAGGAAGAGATATAAGCACATCCGGTGCGTTACTCGCGTTAGCTTGAAAGAGTCGAAGCAAAGTCGATCGCAGGGATGCAGGAAGTATGGCAGGGCGACGCATCGTCTCGTTCCCTTCTCAGGGAACTAGGGTTACAATAGTAACCTGAGACGTTCCCTTTCGAGGGAACTCGCGATGCGTCGATGACGCTTTGGGAACGAGAATACCCAATACGCCGTACTTACAAAATGCCAGCAGACAAAACTGTCGGCAAACTAAGATAGAAGCACCTGGGACCCTGGGGCAGCGTCCAGGTCCAGGCTATAAAACCTCACAAATGTGAGCGGTGAGGACCAGCCTGCCGCATCACAAACCTCCTGAAGGGAAACCCCCGATAATAAGGCTTTAGAGGCCGCCATACTCCTAGTCGAATGAGCTCTGACCACCAGAGGACATGGCTGGCCAGAGGACTCATAAGCAAGAGAAATAGCCTCGACTATCCACTTGCTAATTGTCTGTTTAGAAGCTGGAAGACCCTTCTTAGGTGATCCAAAGCAGACAAATAACTGATCTGATCTTCTCCACGGGGCAGCCCTGTGGACATAAGTGTCCAGTGCTCGCACTGGGCACAAGAGATTCAGTTTTTCCTGGTCCGAAGAGGCAAACGGAGGAGGATAGAACGCCTGCAGTACAATAGGCCTCGGAATATTGGTTGGCACCTTAGGTACATATCCCTGTTTAGGGTAAAGGAATGCCTTGACCATCCCAGGAGCAAACTCGAGACAGGTGGGAGAAACCGAAAGGGCCTGAAGGTCTCCGACTCTTTTTAGGGACGAAATAGCCAGAAGAAAAATGGTCTTGAATGTCAGAAATTTCTCTGAAACCGACTCAAGGGGTTCGAAGGGAGCCCCTGAAAGGCCTTCCAAAACTATTGCCAAATCCCAAGCCGGCACCCTAGTACGTGTTGCAGGCCTCAGCCTCAAGGTGCCACGAAGGAAACGAATAATCAGGGGGTCTCGACCCAAAGATGTATTACCCACCGGGGCGTGGAAAGCCGCAATGGCCTGAGCTAAGAATGGTCTCCACAACCTCAGTTGAAAGACCACTCTCTATAAGTTGGGCCCCCTCAGAGGCCAAACCCATAAATTCCAAATCTCTGGTCGGGGGTGATATATTGTGCCCCCTGCCTGAGACAGAAGGTCCCTCCTGATAGGAATCTCCAAGGGAGGGCCGTCGAGGAGACGAATAAGGTCCGCAAACCAAATCCGACTCGGCCAGCGTGGTGCTACCAGAAGTAGACTTATTCCGTCCTGGCGGACTCTCTCCAGAACTCCTGGGAGCAGAACAACAGGGGGAAAGGCGTACAGACGTAGCCTCGGCCACGCCTGTACCATAGCGTCCAGCCCCAGAGGGGCTGGATGAGTGAGGGAGAACCATAGTGGACAGTGCGTCGTGTACTGAGACGCAAACAGATCCACTTCCGCTTGGCCGAAAAATTCCCATATCTGCTCCACCGCCTCGGGGTGGAGTCTCCAATCCCCTGGCCTCAGCACCTGCCTCGACAGGATGTCTGCTCCGATATTCTGGCACCCAGGGATATACACTGCCCTCAGAGAGAGTATCTTCCCCAGGGACCACAGGAGAATCTGGTGCGCCAGTTTGCAGAGTGGACGCGAACGCAGACCCCCCTGACGATTTACATAAGAGACCACCGATGTATTGTCTGTACGGACGAGCACATGATGGCCCCTCAGGTCTGGAAGGAAATATTTCAACGCATTGAAGACAGCCATCATCTCCAGGCAATTTATGTGCCAAGAGAGATGATGACTCCTCCACAGACCCTGAGCTGAGCGGCCTTCCATTACCGCTCCCCAGCCGGTGAGGGAAGCATCTGTCGAGATCGCAACTCGATGGCAAAGAGCTCCCAGCACCGGACCCTGGGATAGGAACCAGTGTTTCCTCCATATGACCAAGGCACGGAGGCACCGCCGTGTGATCTTGATCATACGAAGTGGGTTTCCCCTCGGGGAGAACCCCCTGGTTCTGAGCCACCACTGCAAGGGTCTCATGTACAGCAGGCCAAAGGGTATCACATTGGACGCCGCTGCCATGAGACCCAACAGTCTCTCGAACTGTTTCACAGTGCGTGACTGGCCTAGCTTCAACCCTTTCGTGGCTACGAGGATAGCAGCTACACGAACGGGCGATAGTGTGGCCCGCATCGTGACTGAATCCCATACCACACCAAGGAAAGTGGTTCTCTGTAATGGAGACAGCACACTTTTCTTGGTATTGAGTCTCAACCCCAATTTTTTCATGTGAGCGAGAACGACATCTCGATGCCGAACCGCTAACTGTTCCGATTCCGCCAGAATCAACCAGTCGTCGATATAATTCAGAATGCGTATGCCCTGCAACCTGAGCGGGGCCAGAGCTGCATCTACGCATTTCGTGAACGTGCGGGGTGATAGAGCTAGACCGAATGGAAGCACCCGATATTGGTATTCTTTGCCCCTGAAAGAAAACCTCAGGAACTTCCTGTGTTGAGGGAGGATGGAGACATGGAAGTAAGCGTCCTTTAAATCTATCGTGACGAACCAGTCCTCGGATCTGATTTGCGTCACGATCTGCTTGAGAGTGAGCATCTTGAATTTGAGTTTCATGACTGCACGATTCAACAAACGAAGATCTAAAATGGGACGCAACCCCCCATCCTTTTTTGGAACGATAAAGTAGCGGCTGTAAAACCCCGATTCTATGTCGGGCGAGTACACCTGCTCTATAGCTCCCTTCGCTAACAGAGACTCTACTTCTTGCTCCATTACCAGAGCCTGCTCGGGATGTACTAACGTGAGTAACACCCGTTGTAACGAGGTGGAGGAGAACAAAACTGGATTCTGTAACCTTTCTCTATTATCTGCAGGACCCAAGGAGATATATTTGGCAGATTCTTCCACTCTGTCAGAAAATCTACTAAGGGTACCAGTCTCTCGAGACTGGCCTCTGGTATTACTGGAACAGCCACTTCGGTGACCTGAAGCATACTGGCAGGAAACAACCGAACTGACTGTTTTTGAACCCCCCTCAGAGGGAGCGAGTCCGACGCAATGTCGAGTTGACACTGAGTCAAGAGCTCGCTGGAGACCGCTGCGCCCCGAGGCACCAAGGGTGGCGGGGTTGGCAGAACGGTCCCCTGTGGACCCCGAGGTGGAACGGGCACCGTATAATGAGGTGAACACCGCTCCACCCCGGGTGGGGCTGTCCTCAACAGTCTGACGCCCGTGGCGTCAGGACCTCTTTTGAGCCGAAGCCTTCTTCGCCATAAGAACGGTCCTCAGATCCGGCTTAGACTTAGACGACTTCGGCTGAGAGTGTTGGCTCGGCCCCCAAGATTTATTAGGAGGAGCACGAGACGCAACACTCACTTTCTGTTGCACACGGTGCGAGGAGCTTGGCTGGGGATGCTCACGCCCAGCATCCCCAGGGGGATGGACTCGGCGAGGGAGGAATTTTTTAAAAGCCTCTGACTGTTTCTTCGTTTCTTGAAATCTATCGACCACAGCGTTGACCGAGTCACCGAAAAGACCAGAGGGAGAAATAGGGGCATCTAGCAGAAAAGCACGATCTTTATCTTTTAAATCGGCTAAATTAAGCCAAAGATGTCTCTCAGTAGCTACGAGGGCTGCCATAGACCGCCCAATAGCACGAGCGGTCTCCTTCGTAGCCCTGAGAGACAGATCTGTAGCCCGACGAAGTTCTCGAATATCGTCAGCACTAACCCCCTCACTCTTATCAATATCCCCCAACAGATCTGCCTGGTAGGCTTGGAGCACTGCCATCGTGTGCAGACAGGCTCCAGCTTGACCTGCTGCCGTATATGCCTTGCCCACTAAGTTCGATGTCGTTTTTAACGGCTTATTGGGCAACACGGGAGCCTTCAGGGACGATGCTGATCCAGGAGACAGATAGCTCGCAAGCGTCTGTTCCGCTGGTGGCATCGACCCATAACCATGTTCCTTCAGTCCCTTAATCTCAGAGTATGTTTTAACATGGGGACTAAAAAGACGAGATGAATATGGTTTATCCCATGATCTACTTAGCTCACTATGAAGATCAGGAAAAAATGGAAGGGCCCGTGATGGAGATGATATATCTGAAGATAAAAATCGCTCGTCTAACTTGCTCTTAGGACGAGTATCTTTTTTCTCTGCTGGCCAGTCAATATTCAATTTATCTACAGCACGAGATATAACATCCACTAACTCCTCATATGCGGGGGAAATAGATGGCGAATCCTCCCCCCTACGTGTGCTTAATGTGTCACTTTGTTCAATGCTCAGTACTTCTACCTCCTCAGAACTAGAGCACTGAAGCATTGGGCTCGCTTCCCGGGCGGAAGAAGCCGCTGGGCGGGCTTCCGACACCGGCAAGCGAGCGATGGATCCCCCGGGTAAAGGCGGAGATAAGGCAGAGCCCGTCTCCAACCCCGCCGAGAGATCCATTTGCCAACCCCAGGTGTGCTTTCTCGGCAGCAGCGGGTCCAGCGCCCTGAGGTTCGCGAGCTTGTCCATCATCCTCAAATGTGGACAAGCGAGAGCGGAGCATGCGGAGCGGGAGACGCTCACAATGCAAACAGTCAGCCCCCTCGAAGGCTGACATAGCATGCTCCACTCCCAAACAAACTACACAAAGCTCATGAGTATCCCCACCCGTAAGAAAACGAGGGCAGGGAGAAGCACAAGACTTGAATAGCTGTTTCGCCATGATATATATATAAAGTGACAGACAACAGTAAATAATACAGACAGTTTTGACATAGAGCGCTTTGCTGAGACACGAAAGCTAACGCGAGTAACGCACCGGATGTGCTTATATCTCTTCCTGGTCATGACGTCACCCGCCCGTGACGCTCATTCTTTCCATTGGACTAGTTGACATACGTGCTCAGACGTAATCACGCAAGCGTTCCCAAAGCGTCATCGACGCATCGCGAGTTCCCTCGAAAGGGAACCGACTATCAGGTTACATTTTTCACCTTTTTTGCCTGTAGCTCGTAATTAGTCCATGCGTATTCAGACTCATTTTGCCAGCACGGGTCACACACAAACACACACAATATATTAACATTAAAATAATGCTTGCATATCAACAGGATGGTGTTCACATGTGTCATAATGCATCTGGAACAGCTCTTGAAACTTGTGCCATGTGTGTCTGATGCAGTTAGATAGCAGGTTCCTGTAACTCATCAGAATACATTAAAAGCCCACAGATAAGGACAGAGTTGTTTCTTTGTTCAGGTTGGAAACAGTGCTGGAATCAGTGTTGTATGATAGGCTTCACATATCACAGGTTAGGTATCAAAGCTGCCATGCTGACTAAAGTCACTATGCTTATACTGTAAAGCGTTTTAGGTTCAGGTTTCAGTGGCATGATTCTTGAAAGGTTTTTTCGAAGTGTTAAATGAGATTCACAGTATTTTGCTGAGACTGCTTATTTGGTGCCTTTGAAACCCTAATTTAAAAGTAGTAGTCATTTTCCTTTGGGGATTGCAATTTAATTGCTAACTGATCTGCCTTTTCAGCCTCTCTTAGCATTATACAGTTGATTAGATATTGCTAAAAATACAATTTAGTACATCAAATATTAAAACAGCTAGATATTATTTTTCATTTTCTTCTTTCTTTTAGTTGCAGTTTAGCTTTAAGGCCCAATCATAAGTATTTTTTAAATTATAATTAATATACTGTATTCACTGTAACTTTCGCAGCTTCAGTTGTTGTGTAAAAAAATACACTGCCTGAATTCTCAAAAACCACGTTTGATGTTCAGTGGAATCAGAACACTGCTCTCTAACCCAGATTTTAATTTGAAGGACCATGTAAGTGTATCTTTGATGTTTTATTCACCTGCCCTGCTCTTTAGACCTCATTAATACTTAAAAAGGAACCACAGAGAAAAAAGGATTGAGAAAAAAGAGCTAATGTGAGCAAATGTGACATCAGGACACCATTGGTTTTTCAAAACAGAGTTGGTTTGTTAGTCTCTCAAATGGATGCTGAGGATTTAGAATGTAGTAGAATAATCTAATTATTGGCTCTATCATACACCCGGCGCAATGCAGCGTTTTTTTGTGTTTCAGGCCGACACAGTTATCATTTTATTGTCGTTTCCACGTTGTTTTTAATAGCAATTTGTGCGCTCATGGGCGTGCTGGTCTGAAAACGAGGTGTGTTCAGGTGCATTGTTGGCGCGTTGCTATTTTGAGGCAACTGAAATTTACAGGTCAAACCGTTAAACGGGCCATAGGCTTGGATTATACACATTTGTTTCATTGTTATGTAACAGGAAGTAAGACTGGAATTGCTGACGACAGTTCAGAATCAATACTTCCTTTTAGTAGACAATAACTTTATTTGTCTTGCACTATGATATTTTTGACATGCAGTCAAACGTGACACTCAACAAACCTAGCCAGTTCAGGTATTTCATGTGTTCTATCTCAAGCAAACCTGGTGCAACTATTGAAGCCCTTTATAAGTGGCATCCGGTGTGCTTGAGACAACACCTGTTTTGGAGATTTTTGCTGTTTTGAGGGATTTTATTCACGGGTAAAATCATTTTGAGACCCCAGAAGTCATTCAAAATTTTGTTTTCAGTTAAATTTAGGGAAACAACTCATTTGCTATTTCAATTAGGCCTACTTTTGTTTGATTTGTTCATTGCAAACAGCTACAAGTCTGTAGATTTTGCCAATAAACCTGATTTGCAATGGGGGTTGAATTGCAGCATTGTTGATTGCAACTGCATAATATAAAAACACACACTCACACACACACACACACACACACACACGCACACACACACACACACACACACACACACACACACACACACACACACACACACACACACACACACACACACACACACACACACACACACACACACACACACACACACACACCACACGTGTGTGTTTTATTTGTCTTTTATTTTACAGACCATCCTTATGATTTTGCCTGCAGGGGGTTTGAGGGCATTAACTGATGTTAAGCTAGCCTGAAGCTGAAACACCTGCTCCCACTGTATGGCATATAAATGAGCTCTCTCTTTCTGCTGAAGCCACAGGACACCTTGGCAAGAGGCAAACTAAACGAATGATGTGTGTCATTGCCATTTTTCGTTCACATCACTGTAAACCACTGTGCCAGTTTGTCTTTATTGTTCAGGGAATTGCCATTGAACCATGACAAGATAGAGAAGCAGAGAAGGAGAAAGTCCTGCTGAACCAAAAAAAAAAAAAAAAGAAAGAAAGATAGAAAGAATGTTTGGTGGTTTGCTTGTCTATCTGGTGGTCTCCCAGCCAGGCAAGTGACTTTAGCTGGTCAGTTATCCAGATTCCCAGCTGACAAGCACCCAAATCCCTCTAAAACCAGTAAACCAAGCCAGCTGAGACCAGCAGGGAGAATAAGCACTTGCTATCGACTCATTGTTTTCTTCCAGATGTGGAGTACATATATTCTAAATTAAATTTTTGAATTTGAGTTTATTTGCCTGTTCACTCTACTGCATTTGGAAGTCCCATTAATGCAGTTTGGCAGTTTAGCAGTATGTAGGACATTGCAGTTTTTTAAAAAAAATGTATGTAAAGTAAACTTCAAAGGTTTCGAGCAGAAGGCTAATCCTGATCGTTAATGGAAAAACATGAAGTGGTTGGTTTTTGAAGAATTTTCTCAAGTGTACAGAATCCACTGGCACGCAGTTGAACAAAGGGTGGATTGAAATGGATTTGTAATCCTGCAGCAGCTGTATCCTCCTCCTGTCATCCCTGCTCACAGGGTGGAAAACCCAAACTTGCATGAGAGGATCGTTACAGATCCTAAACACTTGAGCTTCTTTAGCGATAAATATCCCTCTCCCCCCTTTCCTCATCCCCCAAAAGGCTTTTTATAATGAACTGGATTTTCTGGAGGTTTAGACTCAGTGCAGACACCTTATCTGTCAGAGAAGATCAAAGGATGAACTCAGGTTCAAAACTTACTGAGCTCAACTTGAAGATTTGGCGTTTAATTAGGCCCTAATTGGCGCCGGATAAACAGACCCACTGAGCAGGTGTAAGCAAGATGGAATACGATCCATGTGGCAGCAGGGGAATCTCGAGGGGGAGGGGAGGGGGTACCTGATGGTACTGGACAGACTGAATGTCATATTGTAGTTTTTAATGACTGTTTGTAAAAAAGAAAAAAGAAAAACTCTTTGAAGTTTATTTCTAAAAAGACTGCATGCACATCTGTTAATGAGTATTACTGTCTTTTCAATTTGTTTTCCCCTTCCTAAAACACTTCACAGGCACGGACTACTTCAACTGGATGATACCAGTAATGTATCAGTAGCCTAATGTGGATGATCACAAAGCAAATTATCAAATTAAAAATATATATTTGTTATTGTCCTGTTAATACCTTGTTTATGTAAAGACTTAGAAGGGGGGTTGTCTTATATGACAGTGACCAGTGTTACAACACTCCCCAGTCTCCCCTATTATAATGCTGTAATGCGAGACGTACACATGTCGTGTGTTTGTGCTGAAAAAGGTCGGCTGGCTAATTAGTGAGTATACGATTCGCTATGCCTGGATTAGCACTAATCCATTCCCATCATTACTGTTTTATTAAATTTTCAATATGATGACTCATATTAAAGTCATCCGGTGTTTCACAGTTCTGAGGCCTTCCATCTCTCCATGTTATTGTTCATTAAAACTATTAAAAATTGTGGGGTAACACTTTACAATAAGGTTCATTATTTGACATTAGTTAACTACATTAGTTGGCATTAACTAATAATGAACTGCACTTATACACCATGTATTAATCTTTGTTAATGTTTACATTTACTAATACTTTATTAAAATATTGTAAACAGTTAATGCACTGTGAACTAACATGAACAAACAATGAACAGCTGTATTTTTATTAACTAATGTTATAGTAACAAAGATGAATAAATACAGTAACTAATGTATTGTTCATTGTTAATTCATGTTAGTTACATTAACTAATGTTAACTAATTAACCTTAATGTAAAGTGTTACCAATTGGGGTAACACTTTACAGTAAGGTTTTATTGGTTCTGCAACATTTATTAATCTTATTTAATGTCAATTGCAAGATAAGGATCTAAATTTGTATCTGTTAGTAACAATAGTTAATGCACTGTGAACGAACATTAACATTTTTATTCACTAACATAATAGCAAAGGTTATGTAAAAATATATTGCTCATTGTTAGTTCATGTTATTTAATGCATTAATGTTAAAAAATGAGACCTTGCCGTAAAGTTGTATCACAACTGTGTACTAAAGCTGAAATTAAATGATTAGATTATTAGAAACTTAAACTTAAATGAAAATTAGAAATGTTGCCTTGAAAACTAACTGAAATAAGTTTGCTGATATAAAAATTACTAAAACTGAAATGAAAATAAATGAAAGATAAATATAAATATAAATAAATAAAAATCCCCAAAACTTAAAAGCACATTGCTAAAACTTAAACTAAAATACAAATAAAAAATATAGTCATAAAAGCTAATTTGAAATATGAATAAATGCTGTAATATTATATATAAATAATGCTAAAATAACAGTGGTGTAAATCAAGTCTATGAGCTTGGTACCGTCACTGAGGTGTTTTAGCAGTTTGATCATTATTCTGGAATAATCTAACAGAGGTGAAAGGTTAAAAGCCCTCTCGCTTTCTGTTTACGGCTAACGGTATAATACAAGATGGTGATCTATTTAGAGGGCGTGAATAAACATCATCCATTGTCCTGACAAGGCTTAATGCAGACCAATCTCTTTCCTCAGTCTCTGGCTCGAGCCGAGGAAACGCTTTGAAGGCATACTTTTATTATTTGAAATGGAAATATATTGATGTGCTAGTGCATTACTCAGCAAAAGTGGACAAAAGAAGTTTTTATTTGGATTAGGCCAGGTCATTTATTCTTTTTTGTGTTTAGGTAATACTTTGGCATGGTTTCAACAGCTCTTTGGAGATTGTCCTGAGAAAGTGATCTGAATGCCAGCAGCCGAGCTGTGTTCTTTCTTTCATCAAAAGACGGGGGGAACACCATGAGGGACACGTTTAGAAGGAAATTTTAACTACCATCAATAATGGATTAAAGACCCATATGTTCACATTTCAATAATGTATCCCACCTAAAATTTTAAACAAACAGAATAGCAAGTAATAAATTGCAAGCAACTTTAAATCAGAAACAGGGAGTGTCAGGAGGAATAGTACGGAAATCTTCATTAAAAATATTTGTCTCTTGGGTTGAAAAAATTAATTTCAAATGAGGTAGGAAAATGTAGAATTGTGATTTGAATGCAAGGAAGTAATTAAAGTGAATGGAAATAAAAAAAATCATATACTTTAACTTTGTAAATTTGACAAGTAAGTTTGGATACTATCTAGACAGACAGATAGACAGATATATATATAGATAGATAGATAGATAGATAGACAGACAGACAGACAGACAGACAGACAGACAGACAGACAGACAGATAGACAGACAGACAGACAGACAGACAGACAGACAGACAGACAGACAGACAGACAGACAGACAGACAGACAGACAGACATATCTATGACGGACGGACGTATGGACGAACGAACGGACAGACCAACCCGATCTCACGGCAATTCGTACTAATTTTACGAGGTGGCTAATTCGTACCAATTCATACGACCTCACTCGTACAAATGTGTACGTTTTTTGCTAAATCGTATGAATTCATACGAATGACCTACCCCTGACCCCGCCCCTAAACCTACCCATCACGTGGGTCTAGACAAATCGTACAAATTCGTACGAATTAGCCACCTTTTAATCACTCGTACAAATTCGTACGAATTGGTCGTGAGATAGCGTTGGACAGACAGACAGTAGATAGATATATAGATAGATAGATAGATAGATAGATAGATAGATATATAGATAGATAGATAGATAGATAGATAGATAGATAGATAGATAGATAGATAGATAGATAGATAGATAGATAGATAGATAGATAGATGAGATAGATAGATAACCAATTAAATTAAATTCTTCAGAGGATTGGGATTAGATTTGGCACAGCAATTAATTTTAACAAGCAAATCTGATTAATAACTATAGCCTACTTAAAAGTGTACCATAAATATGGGGATCTACAGTATATGAAAGCTTGAGACACAATGCACAAAAACACACCGGCATTAAAACAACATGTATCACAACACTCCCTGGTCTCCTCTACTTGTACTGTGCTGTTGTAATACTTGTACAGTACAATATTATTCAATTATATATTTCCTTCCCTCCCCAAAAGACATGTGCACTAAAGGAAGTCTGAAGCTCTTGTTCCCAGAGGGATTTCTTTCTCTTCCTGCTCCGTCAACACATTCATTTATTTGAAAGCTTGTGACACAGTAGCCTGAAATATCATGAGCTAATGAGTTTATTCACAACACTCCGCTGCTCGTCATTGAATAATTTATCGTAAATGTGTCAGATAAGCACCTTGACTGGACAAGCATATCATTTTCCAGATAGTAAGCAGATTCACTTCACTTGCTGTTTTGCTGATGCTGGTAATGTAGCATTTTGTTCTGAATCAAGACAGAAATTCATGCTGCCACTTTCCAGCCCAGTATATTTCAAATGTCCATTTTGCAGTTAATCAGCAGTAAAATTATTCACAGAATGATAGATTTTGTCAGAAAGAACATCGTTTGACTTCACTCATAGGTTTGCCTGCTGCAGATAGGGATGTTTTTTTCCACTATAGTTTCCAGTCACATTTGTATTCAGAGGGAGGATAAGTCTGAAGGTTTAAAGGGTTGAGTAGTATTTGGACTTAAACTCTTTGTACTAGTTGTCTCTCTTAACCCAGCACTTGAAAAGAAGGATTAGAGCACTAGGCGTTCATCTGGATTTTAAACCGCTTCACACATCACAGTCACGTTGCCTTTTACACCTAGCTTTGACCTTGCAAGTGCTTTCAAATGTAGTCTGCTTTGAGAGTGAGTGGAGCAGACAGGGTGGTCCCGCTTCACTCCGAGACGAGCATGTGACCGCAGCCACATGACCTGTGAACATGCGATTGCTGGTGCCCTGTCGAATCAATGTCAGTTAAAAGAATAAAGCGATGCAGCTCGTTATTCTTCCTTGAGAAGCAGTGTATTTTCAACCCAGGTATGTTTTGTGGGTAACACTTTATTCGAACGTGGCATAGATACGTTACATGTACTTAGTAATAAAAGTGAACATACATAATCACAAGCAACTAACCCCAAACCTTAACCCTATGGTAAGTACATAGTTAATTAATATTACTCAGTACTTACCACTGTGTTGTAACACTGTAATTGCACTGTAACAAGATCACCTTAAAATAATGCGTGACCATTTTGTGTTTGGGTCATGAGATGATGCTATACTGTACTTTAGTCTTCATACAACATAATGTTTTGAATTTCTGTATTGCAAATTCATTTTGACATTTTAAAGGCATAGTCAAAAAGTGTTGTCTTGATATCATAATGATGAAAAAGCCTCATTAGTCTAATTATTAAAAAATAAAATCTTTAATTTGGCATACTAGTTATAATTAAAGTCATGTGGTGCAACGAACATGCAAATACATAAATAAACAAAGAAAAGAAAACATATCAATGGAAAGACATGACAAGTATATTATCTATATATATAAAGATATCTAAATATCTAATAAATTGACTATTATATGACAAGGCAATGTTGGTTCAGGTTGCAAAATGTCATGTCTTATCTTACTGTGATACATTTACTGTGAAACATTTGAATACTCATTAAAAAAGAAAAAGAAAAAAAAGAGTACATTTGTACTCATATGTGCGGAGCCCCTAAAGGGATGTGGTGCTAGAAACATTTCAGAATTCCAATCTTTTGCGTTCCCCCGAGAAACTTTGCGTTCCCTTTGGACTTGTCTCTCAGCCGCCTGTTCATAGAGAGCAATTTATATTATAAAGCTCGTTTTGAGGACAATTTTGTTGTTGTAGCTCCTTGTCTACGTTACCATGATTTTAAACGGTGTCATTTGTGTTTTAACAACGTTTAGCTCACGAGTTATTGACCCGGGAAGGTCGAATCTCTACATATATTACCAACTTTACTGAACTCCTTGAATTAAGCACTGACCGCATTTCTTTATATTTAAGTCCACGTTCAAACACAATGAAACGGTCCATTGTTAACGTACGGAGCTGTTTGAAACACTGCCAGCGGGACATTAAACAGGAAGTGTCTGAGCTCACAACAGGTTTTGCGAGGGAACGCAAAAGTTTTGCGAGGAAACGCAACCATTTCTTGTGGGAGCGCAAAAGTTTTGCGAGGGAAGCTTTTCTCCCATCCCAATTTTTTTCCATCACCATGTCCCTTTGGCTCCGTAAATATGCATCCAAGGTACAAGGACAATGTGTTATTACTTTTTACTTGATGGTTACATCAAATTACCATTTTTAGAGTCAATAAATAAAACAATTTCTGGAAAATGAAAAATGAAAAACCATATGAAACGAACTTGAATGCAAAGAGTAAATTTCTGAGAACTTGACATGTGTTTTAAACTCAATTTTAAAAGGTTTTCCCTTCTTTTCATTGTGTAAACTCTTATTTGTCCCATTATCAGCTGGTCACAAATGCTTCACTTAGTTGTTCACGAGCGTGTTTTTCCCCCACCAGTAAATATCTTACTCTGTGTATATCATGTTTGAGTTGATTTCGAGGCCAGCCTAGAGCAGCAGGTGATCCAGGAGCTGGAGGTGGAGAATATTCACCCATGTGGTGCTTGAACAGCAGGGTAGAGGAGATACACAGGACCTCAACTGATCTGCCAATTATTCAGTCCTGATGGCCCAGCAGCAGGTGCATTTAGCAGGAATGAGAGAAACGGAAAGAGAGAGAGAGAGAGAGAGAGAGAGAGAGAGAGAGAGAGAGAGAGAGAGAGAGAGAGAGAGAGAGAGAGAGAGAGAGAGAGAGAGAGAGAGAGAGAAAAGCCGAGAGGGATTGAGAGAAGTCCCTGCCACCTTAACATCTCTGCCTTTGCCTAAATCTCATGTTCTTTGTATTGTTATCAGCATGGTGGCTTTGCTTCTGTCAGACCAACCATTTAATTCCCTTCGTATTTCTATCGCTAGTCCTCAGATAGTTTCTCTTCTCTGTGGTAATCCATCCTATTCTACATGGTAATGGTCCATCAGTGGCAATCAATATTTCATACAGAAATAACCCAACTTGAGTGTTCTTGTCTAACCCGCCCTCCCCCCAGCCCCAGGGTCATCAAAACTGTTATTTCAGGAAAAAGAGCCCTGAGCTTGCATTAGTACGTGGAGGAGAAGGGCGAGACATCAATCATTCATGATACACTGCTGCCTGCCAGGAGAAACACAATGATTTATGCAACACTTGTTATGACGCCTCGGTACAGTCGGGGAGCTGCGCTGCGATGCTTCGTGACTTGCAGTGATGGGCCAATGAGGCATTTTTAAACACCTCTGATGTCTGGCTTTGACTCAGATCAGATGTGCTTTCTTTCGGTAAGAAATGTGACATGTTGTGCTCTACAATACAACTATTTAAAATTTAACATAGGTACCTGGATTTGTTTGTGTATATTTTCTAAGTAACATTCAAGACACCAACTATTTGTATTTATAATGTATTGTATGTGTACCATATGTTTCTTAATTTTTGTTTCACACTAAAATCATGCCAACACAAATTTTTCACTTATTAAATGTGTAACCCAGATTTTAGGGGATGTTTACATGACAATGTTGTACTAAAATAGGAAAAAAAAATATTAGCTTTTTTTGTGTCCAGATGACAACGTTGTCAAAATGATCCCTGTTCACAGCGATCTAAAAAACACTGTATTATTCATGCCAGGCCAGTAGTTGGCGATGTCACTTTGCAAGAAACAGTATGCGCCTATATACTGACCACGTAATACGCATGCACATGACGTCACTGTTTTCACAAATTCCTGTTTTTGTTGTTTACACAGGGACGATAACGTTATAGTTTTCAAAAACTTAAATCTTGAAAACCGTTTTTAAAAGCTTGCATATTCAGTCCCGCAAAACGCAGTTGTCATGTAAATGAATGGCCAAAAACCTTTCCGTTTTTAGTTGAATGTGGTGTTGTGTAAACAGCCCCTAAGTTTATGTGTATATGTTATATATATTTTTTATTTTAAAAGACAAGTGGAAATTAATTTTGATATTAATCTACACTGTCACAAATGCTTTCAACTTCCTGTTTCAAATAATTTCATGGGGTCTTTAAAGTCAAAATTCTCTTAGACCAGCATAAACCTTCCCTCACACCATTATCCTTACTAGTTGAGGGCCATTAGGGAGTTGGCTTAGGGTATTTGGCAGGAATACTAGACCTTCCAGGAAAGCATCTCTCACAGACTGTATGATTCATTGCAAGGTAGCTCTAAAATAAATAATATACTGATATAAATTAATAACAGTATACAAATATATATACTGGTAATATTTTGTCTCCTAACATGTGGCCTTTAAAAGCAGGAGAGAAAAAAAAAAGGGAAGATGTTTTCAAATGAGATATTTGTGAGACTAGACAGTTATCAATTTGAAGTCACGCTTGTTGTATTATCTCCAAAAGATATGATGTCACTCTCTTTCTCAGCGCCAGCTTGTAGCACCTGCTCAGATCTGTCTTATACTGGGAGTCCTCTTACAAAGTTGAAAAGTAGGATTAAAGTTAAAAGTAGGATTTATTTGTGTGAGTGTGTGTAAGGGAAAGTTCATTGTAACCTTTTACCTCCATACAATGTCAGACATTTTTTTGTGACCATACTGTATGTTTTGGGTCTTTTTCTAGAGTGGAAAACTTTCTAAATTCCAAGCACCACTATTCATTTTGCACATAATTGTTTTAATACACTTAACTGTAAGTGCTAAAAGTAACTGTAACCCGTCCCACACTTCATGTGCTGCAGACACAAATGACACCTCAAATTATGCGGCTTGTTGCAGGTGTGCTATTACTTTACTGAAGATTCAGACTAACCATTATAGCTTGCAGTGAGATAAAACTGACAAAAACAAATTCAATAGACTCACATTGAGGGAGGGATGAAGCCATATCCACAGATCAGAATATCATAGAGACTTGGGGATGGTCTCTTTTAATGTAAGCAACTACATAGCAACATTTCAAACAAATAAAATAAAAATAAGAAAGAAAGAAAGTTAGAAAGAAAGAAAGAATGAAAGAAAGAAAGAAAGAAAGAAAGAATGAAAGAAAGAAAGTTAGAATATCTTAGAAACCGCATAGCAAACACCTTTGCTACACCCTATAAACCAATCAGTATACCTTAGAACCACATAACAATGTGCTAAAATCCAATAAAGACACCTTAGTAACCATCCAGAACACCTTAGCAATGCTCTAGAAACCAGCCATTTAGAAACTGTAGTGATGATGCAAAAAAAAAACCACACAAAAAACCCCACACACTCAGAACACCTTAGCAACTGCATAGCAACATCCTGCCAACCACCCAGAACACCCTAACAACACCCTAGAAACCACAAAGCAATGTTGCAAAAACACTCAGAACACCTTAGAAAATGGACAGCAACATCCTGGCAACCAGAACACACTAGCAACACCCTACAGTATAAAACACTCAAAACACATTAGAAACCACATAGCAACACTCCAACAACGCCCTAGAAACCACACATTGAAAACTGCATAACGATTCTGCAAAAACACTTAGAACACCTTAGCAACCATAGCGTTCTTAAAACAACTAAGATGCCTTGTCACGGTGGTTTTGCACAAGTTTTGCATAAGCAAATGTTTTTTTTTTTCAGTAAAAAAATCTTTTTTTTTTTCATTGTCACTTTCGCACTCACATTGGCTTGTAAATGAAAGCTCCAGTGGTATTAAATATTGAAAGTATTAAAAATATATGCCTTTCCAAGTCTGTAATCAGAGAGGATTAAAAACAGCTCACGTCAAACACCTCCACAGGGCTTTTTGATGCTGCATCCGCTTCTCTCTTTTTCCACATGTTCTTTCATGTATCTGAAGAGCACATTGTCGACAGTGACTTTCTGTCAAGTTTAGTCAAGAACTCTGGCTATAGAGGCCTATCAAAGTGGAGTTCAGACTCTTCCTCCTCTGCGCGCTCCAGACACTCGCTCTCTGTTGCTCTTAAAAGCTCAGAGCGCCGAAGACGTCGGACCCGGTGCTGTCAAGGTCTTGGCTGTCTGACCGTCGGCAGTGAAATTAATGACTGTGCTGCAGCCGTTTGATGTCTGTCTACTTTCAAGAGCTCACAGGATGCCATCTTCTGCCCCATATACGCAATCCTACCCTTAAATGATACTGGTCAGATCAAAGCTCCGCAGCTGTTAAAGCAGACACGTTACGGCGGACCAGAATGCACCTTCAAGAAGAGCCTGTTTTATCAAGTGACTCGACAGAAACTTAACGAGCGTGTGACATGGTTTGCATATAAACAGCCACTCTGTCGATTGTGTGGCAGTTTGACAGTGTGGTTAGTGATGTGAGTGTGAGGCATGGTGAAAGTGTGTGTAAGTGTGTGTGTGCGTTGCTCTCCGCAGTGGTGTGTGGTGATGTGGGACTGAAAGGCATGGACTGTAGCCCGGACCTCCCTGTGTAGGAGGCTTTGGGCAGCGCAGGCCTGATTAGGCAACATGAGGCAGGCTGAGTGTTGACATCATCCCCTTAATAACTCCTTCACCACTCAGACACACCACCCACATGCACACATGCTTCCTGCCGATCATTACCGCATACGCCCAGGGATAATAAAAGTGACACCCAGAGCCAGAGTGCGGCTGATATGACGACACCTGTCACAGATCCGCTCACTACGGCCACTATGGCACATTCAACATGCGAAACCAGATGATGGACCGTAAATTAAAGGGATAGTTCAGCCAAAAAATGAGCATTCTGTCATCGTTTACTCACCCACATGTCGTTCCAAACCTGCTTTTGTCCATACAATAAAAATCAGTAGGGTCCAAAAACAACATTGGACCCTACTGACTTTGACTCCTCAGACAAGAAAACACAGATATATTTTTCAAAAGCTTTTTGTGTTTTACGAAAGAATGTACAGTACACCACCTCTCAATAGTTTTGATTTGTTTATCGCTTTGAAGTCTCTCAAACGCAAAGCTGCATTTATTTGATCAAAAATACAGTAAAAACCTTAAAAAATTTTTTTCTATGTTTTCTGTTTAAATACAGTATTTTAATGTATTGTGCAAAAGTCTTCCATGTTAGTATTTTCACCCAAATAAATGGTTTTAAGGTGGTTTTAATGGTTTTATTTATAAATTTTGCATTAGTGTGTCAGTAATATTAGTTTACATTTTCTAACATTGCTTTTGCCATTAATCGCACAAGGAGTCTGACAACAGCCGGTATGATCTGATCCCACCATCATCGAGTCATTACATGAAAAAACTGAGACAGACTAAATCCAGAAGAACTTTGGAAACGTCTTCATGATGCCTGAAGAAACCTACCTATAGTAATTAAAATTTTGGGCGAACTATCCCTTTAAAATGTTATTGTTTGCGAAATTCCTGCGTTTTACACAGCCCTCTCAGTTTTCACAGTGGCAATGCAATTACTTCCAGGAATAACAAACACTTGGCCTCTGATTTAACTTGATTCGCGTTATCTGCTCAGACTTGTCAGAAGTCTTTTTCACATGCGCATAAAACTGGTGTATCTTGTCCAATCCAAAACTGTTGAATAATCCCTCTTACATTCCTTTGCTCTCCAATTCAAACATGTCTCCCTCTCTGCAGCTTCGCTGAGGTGGCCTGGCTTCTTTGGGCCCTTTGTGTGTGTGGTCCTTACCAGGGTGGCAACCGCACGGCTTGAGTCCGTCCTCTGTGGCGGCCCACCTGCTGCTTTTGGGATTCGCCGTGGCGCGCTCTCTCCTGCTGCCAGGCCGCCCCTCCCTTCTCAATGAGAGACGTCGAAACCAAATATTTACATAAGGAACTGCTGGAATGCAGGGCTGTTGTAACTGCAGGCTGTTCAAAACCATGTTGAAATAATAGCCAGAGGTGTTTTGGCTCATCAGAGAACCTGAGCAGGGTACCTTTGATGTGGCGTGAATGTCATTTATTTTAAATCAGCTGTAGAACGTTTCTCTCTTTTGATTTCTTTTAAAGTGGTGACCGTTTGCGAGTCTATCTGGTGTTGCTGTTGAACAGTATATCGCGCTTGTCACTTTACAACTTTGAAATTACAAGAATTTGAAACTGTGCAACTGTGCTACTGACTGTATTTTGTCTGTTACTTGGTTTACATTTCTGTGGTGATGCCCTATAGGTTGTCCTCACTTGTTTTTCTACACTGTATAAAAATTTTTTCCTCCATATATATTAACCAGTTAGTAAGGTTTTTATTGTCACATTTTTACAATCTTTTACAGTTAAAATTACAATCATTTTTTTGTACAGTTGTAATGAAAAGTATTCAACCCCCATTGCAAATCAGGTTTATTGGCACAATTTACAGACTGTTTGCAAGAAACAAATCAAACAAAAGTAATTGAAATAGCTAATCACAACAAATGTTTCAAGTGGTTTCCCCAAATTCAGCTGAAAATGCTACTTTTAATGACTTCTGCTGTCTCAAAATTATTCAACCCCTTCATGACAAGCATCTTTAGTACTTAGTAGAACACCCTTTTGCTGTTATGACCTTCTGCAAATGAGATGTATAACCAGACACCAGCTTCTAGCAGCGTTTCTAAGGAATCTTAGCCCATTCCTCATTTGCAATGGCCTCCAATTCAGTAATATTCTTGGGTTTGAGTGCTGCAACTACCTTCTTCAAATCCCACCAGAGATTTTATATTGGGTTAAAGTCAGGTGACTGTGATGGCCTCTGTAGAATCTTCCAAGATTTCTTCTGCAACCAAGCCTTGGTGGAATTTGAGGTATGTTTGGGATCATCGTCCTGTTGGAAGGTCCAATGACACACAAGCTTCAGCTTTCTCACTGACGGCATGAGGTGATACCTCAACAAATCCATCTTGCCTTCCACACACTGTAGAGGATGCAAAGCAGCCCCAGAGCATCACCGAGCACCAGCATGCTTAACTGTAGTGTTTTTTTCAACATGCTTTATTTTTCTTCCTCCAGACATACTGCTGATCCATAGGGCCGAAAAGTTCCAGTTTGGTTTTATCACTCCACAGAACAGAATCCCAAAACTTCTGTGGCTTATTTATATGATTAAGCAAACTGGAGCTGAAATTTCTTGTGTTTCTGGGTAAGTAGTGGTGTACGTCTTGGATTTATGGCATGGAAACTGAATGCGTTTAGTGCCTGTTGCCAGCAAGTTTTGCTGCAGGTCTTTTACAGTCACTCGAGGGTTTTTCTGAACCTGCCTTCTCATGAATCTGGTTGCAGCTGTTGATAGCTTTTGTCCATGTAGTGTGATCACTGTTACTTTAACTTTGAACTGGCTAACTATGTGCTTTAGTGCTTTAGAAAAATGTAGTGCTTTTGCTATACTTTTGTATCTTTTCTAATTCTAATATGCAGTCAAATGAAACACCAAACCTAGGCAGTTCAGATATTTCATGTGTTCTAGCTCAAGCAAACCTGGTGCAACTAATGAAGCCTTTGATTAGTTGCATCAGGTGTGCTTGAGACAACACCTGTGTTGCAGATTTCTGCTGTTGTGAGGGATTCTATTCAGGGGGTTGAAGACTGCATAAGTCATTAAGAGTTGCATTTTCAGTTGAATTTGGGGAAATCACTTGAAACATTTGTTGTTACTTTTGTTGTTCATTGCAAACAGCTGAAAGTCTGTAAATTTTGCCAATAAACCTGATTTGCAATGGGGGTTGAATCATTTTGATTAAAACTGTAAATATAGGTACTGTACACACCATGGTCAAAAGTTTGGGTCTGGTAAGTTTTTTTTTAATGTTTTTGAAGTATCTTATGCTCGCCAAGGCTGCGTTTATTTTACCAAAATACAGTAAAACATAATATTGTGAAATATTATTAGCTACAATTTAAAATAACTTTATTAATGAAATCTGATTTCATTTTCAGATCAGGTGGCCGAGTTGCATATCTGTATTGAGCAAACTTGTCAAGTGTTATCATTCTATTTCCGAATCAAGAATATTTTTTTTAGCTTTATTTGAAATCAATTTTGTAATAAAAAGAATCAAATATTAAGGTATATTGGTAACACTTTATTTTACAGTGTCCTTGTTACATATGTTACATTTACTTGTGTTACATTTACCATAGTAATAACAGTAAATTATGCATAATTACATGCAACTAACCCTCAACCAAATCTTAATCCTACCCTAAACCTGTAGTAAGTATGTAGTTACTTAATATTACTCAGTACTTAAATATATAATTACACTGTAACAATGACACCTTCAAATAAAGTGTAACCGGTATATTTTCTAAATTGTAGAAAAGAAAAAAAAAGAGTTATATTTTGGCCATTGCGTTCAATAAAGGTGCAGATAATGGCTTCATTGCACATCCTTATTACTTTATACGACAAATCCTTTATGTTTCACAAGATAAACAATAAAAAGTATGCCATCTGATTCTGCAGAAGCATCATGAAAATATAAGTTGTATGTTTTCAGTTTAATGCTCTTCAGCTGTGCAGTGTGTTGTGAGAGAGAGCGGAGCGCTCACACTGTTCTGATTGGCTGTGATGATGTTGCTTTCAGTGTGGACAGACAATTGTCTTTCATGAAGCCTGAATGAATAGACAACTACCAAGCCAGACAGAAAGTGGCTACATCTCTTGGTTTACTGAAAAGCATTTTTCACATTGGAATCTGTCAGAGTCTGATATTACCTGAATCCATTTTTTCTTATCTATGTGAACCATTGGCAGGGTACAAAAGGGGTTCAGTGAAACAATTTATGCTATAACAAGATAATGTCTCTCTCACTAGATTTATTAAGCTTCATGTGTTGGCGGTATCTCACCACAGCGCTCCAACACAGTGCTTTGTGTGTCAGTCTATTGTTCTGCTGTAAGTGATGACGGTGACCTTTGTTATCAGCCTATTATTCCTTTGTCTTTTACCTGCCAACTTGTAGCGCTGGATCTGACAGGAGAGTGTGGCCCTAAACCATTTAATATATCAGATCTGTTTTTCTACCAAGATGACACTCAACCAGGACTAACTAGAAAAACTAAAGCCTGAAAAAGTTCTACTGATGTAAGATAGCCTTTTCAGATTGCAAAATCTTTTTTTTTTTTTTTTTACATGTCATCTTCTGGATCCAGAGCTAAAACACAAAACTGCACTGATATGGAAACTTTACCCGATGCTGATAACTGATTATTATTTATATTCCAATCTACACTTTTCTGATGTGAAGAAAAGCTTCAGATTTCTGAATGCTGCAAATGACACCAAACATCATTTACTGTACATTTACTGTACTGTACACATTTTTAGTAGCTTTTCATTTTAACTGGTTAATATTGTAAACATTTTTGAAAGAGATCTCTTATAGCTACTCTCCAAAGATGCATTTATTAAATACAGTAAAAACAGTAATATTGTGGAAATATTATTGCAATTTAAAATAACTATTATCTATTTTAATATATTTTCGTATTTTATCCCACAAAAATATTAAGCAGCAAAAACAGTTTTGAACATTGATAATAATAAGAAATGTTTCTTGAACATCAAATCAGCATATTAGAATGATTTCTGAAGGATCGTGTGACACTGAAGACTGGAGTAATGATGCTGAAAATTCAGCTTTGCCATCACAGGAATGAATTACATTTTAAAAATCTATTGAAATAGAAAACAGGTATTCCAAAATGTAACAATATTTCACAACTTTACTTAATTTTTTATCAAACAAGTAGCCTTGCGGAGCCTGAGACTTCTTTCAAAAACGTTGACATGTTTTTTGGCAGTGTACAACAGCAGAAAACAAACTTAATTTCTTTAATGTAATCTTTGAACAAATGGGCCTACATTTAAATAAATAAATCATGCATGCCTGCGTATAGCAAAAAATATATGTAAAAGAATAAAGAAATTCGACAGTGTTCTATAACACACAAGTTAAATTTTTTTCTTTTTTTGTGTTTAAAGATATAATGGCAACTAGAAAAATGTGAGATGCCATTTTGTTTGTGGGTTTAATTTGTTGCCTTTGATACATCAATATGTTTTACTTCCGGAACCGATAACTTTATATAGTTATATTTATTGGCTGATACCAATATGGCATCTCTAGTCATTGTGTAAAATAGGAAAAAATGTGTTTTTAACAATTCAGACTGCCCCCATTTTCTTACTTCAGGTGATTCAAAAGAGGCCCAAACTTGGGATTTATGACATTCCAAACAACTGGCGTTCTACATCAGAGTGCTCTTCATTTATCACACCCTCATTTGACACTCCTATTTCCAGAGGCCCACTCTTCCCCTCCAGCAGCTCTCCCAGGACAGGAACAGGGCACATTCACCCTGCATCAACTTCACTGTAAGCCTTCTGCTTCAGTTATCTGTCAGAGAAACGTAAACACTAAGGGAGGCTTGCACGCACGTGGAGCACGCTGGGAAAGCAGCTCCGCTGTGAATGTTTATAAGTGCTTATTATGGCGGTTAATGCCCCTCTGTGATTTACAGGCTGTTCTTGAAATCGAATGTTTAACTTTAGCCAATAAAGCTGTGTGAACCAGCTCATGACTCACCTTTTCTGACTGAACATATATGAGAAAATGTGTGTTGAGAGTACTTTTGGTTTACACAGCTAAGACCACCATCACATAAGGAGATATTAAAATACTGAAAGGAGTGTAAATATTCCAGAAGTTTCGTATTCGTCTTCTCTTCTCTGCGTTTCAAAAAAATGCGTTGCTGTGGTTTTGCCCCTGCAGTGATGAGCTGAATAACACCTGTATTTGGGGATAACTTACTAAAAGTAGTGACGCTATTAACAACTACATTTTTCAATAGCCTGACAGTACTTCAACTGTTTTCAGAGTAGGCCTGTATAGTGCATCCGGAAAGTATTCACAGCTATTCACTTTTTCAACATTTTAAGTTACAGCCTTATTCCAAAATCTTTGCGAATTTATTAAAAATAAAACCCGGAAAAAAAAATCAAGTCTTTTTGAGTATGATGCTACAAGCTTGTCACACCTATTTTGGGGCAGTTTCTTCCATTCTTCTTTGCAGAACCTCTCAAGCTCCATCGGGTTGGATGGGGAGCGTCGGTGCACAGCCATTTTCAGATCTCTCCAGAGATGTTCAATGGGGTTCAAGTCTGGGCTTTGTCTGGGGCACTTAAGGACATTCACAGAGTTGTCCCGTACACTAAAATGCACTCATAGCCATTATGATAAAACAGGTGGTAAAATAGAAAGCCACATGATGAATCATAGTTCATTGTAAGTGGCCTGTCCATAAAACATGGCCTGTCCATAAAACACCATATATATGGTAAACAGGGCCATTCAGACAAAGGCAAAACACCATCAGGGTAACACACGTGAGATTAGAATACTTCAATAAATATTAGTGTAACTTCGTTGAATTTCAACCCGCTTTATATTGTTACAATGTCAGTAAAATTAACACAATTTTCTCATTCTGTGTTACATGGACTGAGAAATTTACGCTTGTTAGCAAAATGTGTCATCCGGCGGAATTTTGGCAGCTCCAGGACTTTTGTGAAAACCACAGATTATACTTTCGCATTTTTGTCGGATCGACAGAGGGTAATTAACAGAGCAGTTATTGTAAAGGTAGGTTCATCACGGAAAATTGTCTTTAAACAGCATTGCGGTATTTGGAAAACAGTAGGCCAAAAGTACATGGATGACCTACTTCTGGCAATATTCTTAAATGCACATTCGATGGAGACCACATGATATGATTTAAGAATGGGAGTGAAGACAGTGACAACATGGCGGATGTAGTACAAATTTTATTTATACTACCCATACTCACTCTATAGAGCCTACTTTTTTAACGGCCACAAAGTAAATTCTGATAGTACCAACTCAGACCGTGTGTGATTACGGATTCAATGACCGTGTTCGTAGTCATCCAGTTTGAAATGTTGACTACAAACACAGGTTTTTTGGATTTTCCGTCGCGGCGTTCTCTCCATATTTACAGTGAGATTCCTTGCAGTCTTTAGCCACTTTAGCCATCGCACTGGATCATTCACTGGGAACCGAAAGTAACTCACTCCCGCTAGATATTTACTCTTTGAATTATTGCAACTGGGAACAATACAAGTCGACACCATAATAATTAAAAGTTTGCTAAGAAGTATTTACTACTAAAGCAAGGTGGTATTTGGTCAACAGTATCCATGGCAGACTGGTGGGAGTTGCCTTCAATGGATGGCAACATTATGAGTGTTGAAGGTTTCTTACCTATTCGGCAAAAGGGAAGGCAAAAGGCTTTTTTCTTTGTTTTCTCTGGTTTCATCTATTTCTGTTTTTTCCCCACCTTTGGGAGCCCATTTTACCAGCAGTGAAGTACCCCTTTAAGTAACAGAAAATGTAACACAAAGACTCACTAATGGAGGCTATATAACCGATAACAAAAATGAAAAGACCCAAAATTATTTATATAAAAATAATCATATGTTATGTGTTTTATTTTCTGGGACTGTCATTTTACTATTTTTTACTGTGAATTATAATGGTAATTCATAGGTTTTACTTATGTCAAATTTTACCCCATACATTTGATTATTTTACAGTAAATGTACATATAACACAAATAATTATTTGTAGCTTTTAGCAAAGCAGCTAAGATGGATGAGTAGTTTGGAGCTTTGTAGTTTTTTAAGCTTCTGCACCTGTGTACTGTATGTTCTTCACTTTTTTTTTTTTCATGGCTCTGGTGCAGTATATTGGGATTTCCTGCAGAATGAAGAATGACGCCCCGAAACACTGTCAGAAAAAGGAGACAGCAGCTAGTTTTCAGAAGCAGTACTAACAGGCTTTACACAGCCTCCAGACTGTTAGAGGCCAGCAGAGGACCAAAACACAGAATATGTTTCTGGACTAGACTGCATGTCCTGGGGCGGCTCAGCAGGAGCTCGGTTATAATTTGTCTAAAAGTGCTGGAAGCTGTCTCAGTGGAGCTCCAGTTGAACAGCCCACAGTCATGTCGTCAGAGCAGAGAGCCGGCTTAGTCTGTAAGGACCAGAGTGTGGCTCTGGCTTGTCTAAACATGAGATAGTATAGTTCGACATTGGATAGGAACGACTCAAGGGGGTTAAAACTGCAAATGTGTGGGACTAGACACTAGAAAGCAGGAGAGAGACCAGACTATAATGATTTGCCCTGTCTTTGGACTCCTCTTGGTTCCTTGGAGCTGGCCCTTAAGAACTGGGTCACACAGACAGAGAGAGAGAGAGAGAGAGAGAGAGAGAGAGAGAGAGAGAGAGAGAGAGAGAGAGAGAGAGAGATATATATATATATATACATATATATATATATATATATATATATATATATAGAGAGAGAGAGAGAGAGAGAGAGAGAGAGAGAGAGAGAGAGAGAGAGAGAGAGAGAGAGAGAGAGAGAGAGAGAGAGAGAGATAATAGCTCATAGGAGTCTCTCTGGGTTCAAGCAGGACCTGGAGGAAATGAAAGCACTTAAGAGATAGTTTTGTCAGTGTCAGGCAAAGTCCATGTCTATTTTTATTAGTCACTGCGATTGTGGTTACAATTTAAGAAAAATCTACATTTGGGGATCGATATGCTGATCTGTGATTTTTCCTGGAATAGTCAGATTGTGTGTGTGTATGTTTTTCTTTTAAATGCAATCGGTTTGGATGTTGAGTATTGTAAATTATGTTCTCTATGTCAATAAAAATTTCCTTTTCAGTTTTGATAATATTTGAGTCATGAAGAAAAATGAATAAAGTCTTATTAATTTAGAAGGATGCATGAAACAAGCTAAATTTGCATATTTTTCTGTTTTTCTCATCATTTTGTTGTTTGTTTGCTCTGCATCCTGAAATGGGGCATCAGGCTCATTGAATATTTATGCTACTTAAGTGTTAATAATTGACACCGCTGGCATATTTTCCTTAGGAAGAGCTCACACGCCCAGAACAGAGAATAATTTTTTTCACTGATTCTTGGGTACTGGGACAAAACAAGACTAACAAAGAAATAAAAAAATGGTATATAAAATTATTTAAAACAAGTATTGGTTCAGCACGTTCATGTTTTTTGGGGTGCAATCTCGTTCTGCTTACAATTTCGTATAAAATAAGTGTTTTTCAATGCTATTACTTACTCAATATGGATCACCTTCAGATACTGTTAAAAAATAATGTGTTATATTGATTGAAAATATAGACAATCACTGTTGGCGTCAATGAAGCATGGTTTTAAATGAATTCTCATCTCCATCTATTGGATTGTCAACAAGTTCAGAAAATATGCATGGGTCAAATTGCTGTTGGCAAAATATTTTGCAAATGACATGTTTACTAAATGCAATAGGCATTTTTTTTCTTTACAATTTGTGCGTCAGAGAAAATCAAGCTGGTGAATGGAGAAAAAGCACAATTATTTAAAATGATTATTTAAAATAACAAACATATTTAAAATATGTATATATGAACACATAAATATTCTTTTTGTCAGGTAGTGTTTCTTTAAAAGATCCATATTTATATTTCTGTATTTATATGTTTAATATATTTTAAAGTAGTCAATAATTAACTGATCTAGACATATTTAAAAAAAAAAAATCCTATGAAAAACAAAAATGTCTGCATGCCTCTTGAATGAAACTCAAAACCCTTGCTTCAGTTAATAGCGGAGCCATGAATATACTTATTAGCCCCGCCTCCACTCGCTCACACCAGCTCAAAGATTCACTTGGTCATCTTGAGGTAAATGCTGCACAATGGTCTCGCTCTACAACGTCGAACATATAACGGTAATTAATTTGATTAGCCTTTTGCTATTAACAAACAGCTAATACCGGTAATGTGTTGCTAACGTTACACAAACCATGTTCCCATCCGCCATCTCGGAGTCAGTCAGCCTTCTAAATCATCTGAAACGCTTTAAACAACTCAGAACGTAAGTGGAGAAAGGCATAGGCCTATAGTTGATCATAACATCGTAATATACATCATCTGCTATATTGCCAAATTTACCTGATTTTTCATATCAACAGAAAAATGAAGCAGGATAACCTGGCTTCTCTTGAGACTGCTTCAGAGAATAGTTAATGATATGCTAAAGCCCGCCCGCACATTGACGTGATTGGTTACGAGGTAGTTTGTGACGTCAGAAACACCAGAGAATTCAAACCGCTTTTTTCAGTTTTAAGAGAAAATACTCTAGCCTGGCTCCGCCCTCCTACGTACTTTCTCTCAATTTTCATTTTCCTTCAGTACGTCTGGGATTGTGTATTCTTGGGTTTTCTCCGGTCAATTTTATACCTGTCCAATCAGCGAACAGAGGGAGTGGCTGAGAACGATGACGTTGAGGTCGTGCGCTAGTTTGAGTCGTCATACGTCATGACCAAACGTTAGCGATTGGTTATGGCAGATCCAGAGTGACTCTGGGCAGATCCAATAGTTTTAAACTTCAACAGAGTACCCGCGTCTTCAAGGAAGTTACCCGCGTCTCCAAGGAAGTTAACACTTGTCAATGGAGAGAGGCCAGACTCTCTGTACAAATGAAATAGTCTGGTAGAACCAGGCTAAAAATACTCAGCAATGGTGTTGACTTATGAATTAGCACATGGGCACCACATAGACATTTAAACATCATCAAAAACTGAATTTTAACCACAGGGGGACATTCAATATGCAGTATTGAATTATGTTTTTTTATGAATTAGGAAGGACAGGTGGTTTTATGTAGTGAATGCAAGTGTGATCATTTTGAGAAAGAAAATCAACTAAAGGGGCTCGTTTGTGTTATAGGAATATTGTTAATCTCATGATTAAAATCAAAGTGAACATGTGGATATTATTAAATGGGTGGTTGATTATGATTTCACTTTTCTAACTTTAGTTAGTGTGTAATGTTGCTGTTTGAGCATAAACAACATCTGCAAAGTTACAATTCTCAAAGTCCAAAGCAAAGGGAGATATTTTCTTTTAAAGAAATATTTTTTTAAGGACTACAACAAATGGCTGGTAGAGATTACACGACATTCCTCCCGGGTTAGTGACATCACCAACCCTAGAATTTATATAAACCCTGTGAGCGTGATTTATAGATTATCATGACATGCTAATCAATGACTAAGATAACTACACATAAGCTACATAAACTAATCAACCATTCAGATATGTCCTGTTGCTTCTACATGTTGTCACTTCTTCTTGAGTCTCTCCATCATTGTCTGACTCATTTGAACATAAAAGGCTAAAATCTGTGCATTTAAAGGTGTTTTTGCTCACCCTCAAAAAGTGACAATTTTAACATGCTATATAAAAATATCTGTGGGGTATTTTGAGCTAAAACTTCACACACACACACACACACACACACACACACACACACACACACACACACACACACACACACACACACACACACACACACACACACACACACACACACACACACACACACACACACACACACACACACACACTGGGGACATCAGAGACTTATTTTACATATTGTGAAAAGGGCATTATACAACCCCTTTAAAAATTAATGGCAGGTTATGGCACATGTTTTGTCCATATGCTTCATGAATCAGTGTTTTTATTTATTTATTTAATATATAACTTCCACACCCACTTTTAAGAGTAAAAAATGCATAATCTGTGGCATTGGCACAAATTTAATTTTCATCTCTTCTCTTTCTCCTTTTCCCTCCGCAGACAAAAGTAGTTTCGGGATGCATTAGCCCTCGCTGCATCTGTCTTCCTCCGACAGCTCAGGAGTGAAAACAAAAGAAAGAATGAAAGAGAAGATGAGATAAGACAAGCCAAAAAGCAAGTGAAGTCATTCTTTTCTCTTTGCCTCCAGCTTTTAGTTAGAAAAGCCTTTATTCCCCAAATTCTGTCGTGATGCATTATGCATGAGCTAAACACCCCTCTCCTGCAGATGCTCCTTGCTTCCTTTCACTTTTTTCTTCTTCTTCTGTGTACCATTCTTCTTTTTGGCTCTTGGTATGTATCCTCCTCCTCTTTCTCTCCCTTTCTCCCTCTTCCTTTGTGTCTTAGTACATTTTTTCACCCCCCCCCCCCCCCCCCCTCTCTCTCTCTCTGTCCTTGCTCTCTCATTCTATCCTCTCTGCCCTCTCGTGTTGCCTTGTTGAAACACTAATGGCTTGGTACAAGTCATTTCCTCCCTGAGCTCTAACATGATTACTCTGTTTTTGTACTGTGTTTCTGTATGACAAATTTGTTTATGGGAAGAAAAGGCGTAAGAGAAAAAAAAAAACATAATCTAATGACCCCGTCGAACAGGCCTGCAGCACAAAGAGGCTCAAAGCATCAAACTACTTGCAACAAAAGTCAATCTCTTTAATTACACAGTTCTAGTCAAAGGCTTTGAACATTATGCACGTCATCTGCAACTAATGTGTCTCACACAGACATGGACGCGAGTGGAGCTGAATATTAAACCAGTGATGTGAAAACTGATGATGAGCTTCAGAAACATACTCAGGCAGAAACAGAAAACAGAGTAATGGATTTAAAATGACTATTGCATTCTCAAAAGCTCACTTAATATCCCAAGTCTGATAAAGTGAACTTAAAATGTGCAATCTGCAAGTGTAGATAATGTTACAAAAAAGTGTTACTTTCCTACGTTGCAGCTTTTACTCCTTGACTAGTTGACCAATGGCTGCACAGAAATGAACATATTTCCGTAGATTTGTATACATGCAAGTTGTTCACATTGTATTTCATAATCCTAATCAGTTATTTTGGTTTGCCAGTTAAAATATCTGAGGAGTATCTTTTCTTGACAAGCTAAACTGTGTTATTAAAATATTGTTATGGTAAACTAATTAAATATATTTTTCAGATATGCAAATTATGTTTTGAGCATAAATATAAATGTATTCAAGTGTATAGCCTATGATATAATAATAAATATTTTATTGGGATATCAATAAAAAAAATTATGTAAAATGTTACTATTTAAAAAGGGTTAAAAATGCAGCTACGTATAAAAATATGAACTGGGTCCAACACACTCTCCCCCGTTTTTTAATTTAATAACACACATTGTATTTTGGAACATGTTATGCATGACAATACTTTCTGTCATTGTTATTGAAAGTAAGGTGGTTTATCAATTAGTCCAACAATAGTAGTTCTCTTAAGCACATTTATACACAAGATCCTGACTAGATTGAATAGAGCATTGAGAAAATGTATTTAAATGCTGCAGAGCCGCAGCGGTTTGAATGTTGTCTGAGCTGATACTGCCAATGGTGGATTTGCACTTTAATGAAGTGAATGGTGAAGAGGGTTGTGGAGGAAGAGTAAGAACAGATAATGAAGGTCAGGTGTGTGTGTGTGTGTGTGTGTGTGTGTGTGTGTGTGTGTGTGTGTGTGTGTGTGTGTGTCAGAGAAGGGCTAGTGTTTGCACATCCAAAACAGGCCATGCCCCAGGGACCCTTAAGAATGCGATTTGCAGGCACATGCGTAAAGAAGGTAAGACTCAGTCAGACCTGCCAAAGACTGAAATATTTAATATAGGAAATAATGCATAATTCCTGCAAGAGAGATTTCATTACAAACCAGTCACTACCCCAAGCCTTGTCAGGCCTTCACACCAGGTGTAATAATAAAAACATTAGCCTTTTCAGGAGTGTAAGTGCTTCATAGACTGACATTTTTCAATATGCTGTCTTAATGGAAATTATTTCAAAACTTGGACGTGTGTTATATATTTATAAAAAAATAAATAAAAAAAAGTAAATGGTGTCATCAACCTGCAGACCCTCATGACTGTTAGGTCAGGTTAGGTCTTTTAAAATATCAAATAATTTGGTCTTTTTGTGACAATACATGGTTCATGTTGTAAAATGTGATGTGACTCCTGCAAACCATAATGAAATTTATGAATGAATAATTAATAATAATTGTTAGAATAAATGTATAAATAAGAAAATAAATAAATAAATATTTATTTATTTATTACCAGAAAATATATTTTAATAAAAATATATTATTAAGGTGTGTGCACTCACATACAGATAATTCAAGGTGTAAGGAAAATTGTTATTGAAACATAAAAGTAAAATGTCATTGAGTCAATACATTTAAACCTTTCTTTAAAATGGTATTAAAAAAAGAAAAAAGAAAAGAAAAAGTTTTTGGAGTACATTTCCAAAAACTTGGATTATATTGAAAAATCCTTTTCTTCATTGCAACACTTATATATATATATATCATTGAGCCAGGCCCCGTCTTGAAGAGTAACTGTTGCCAAAATAAAAAAAGCATCAAAAATCGCTATTTTTAAAACACTAGTGTTTAATATGTGTGCACTTAGTGTCAGAGAGATTAGGTAATTTCATATGTTGATTGACAACCTATCCAGGGAATAGGATGGCTGAGAGTAAGAGGGGGCGGGACTTTGGATCCAGAAGGCAGATACATAGGGAGTGAGACTGTGTCTGTTAAATAAATAAGTTCTTAGCCACAAAGTCGTTGTAAGTGAGACTTATTTTACATGGTGTCAGAAGTTGTGGAATTATAGAAATGGCGGAATTCGCTCCACCCACGAACTTCACCTTTGATAGACCTCAAGAATGGGCTGCCTGCGACAGGGCTTCACGAGGTACAGAATAGCCACGAAGCTCACGGAGGAGGATGGCGAGGTACAAGTGAGTACCCTTATATATGCTATGGGACCAGAGGCAGAAAACATATTCAGCTTGTTCACGTTTGAGAGAGAAGAGCATAAAAAAGACTTTGACGCCGTGCTGAACAAGTTCAATGACTATTTCATCCTGAAAAAGAACATCATCCACGAGAGGTTCATGATGATGTTCACGAGAGTGTTCATCCGTGCACTCTACGAATTAGCAGAGAGTTGTGACTTCGGTGCCCAGAAAACAGAGAACATCCGAGATAAGCTTGTGGTTGGCATTAAAGACAAAGAGCTTTCAAGAAAGTTGCATCTGATGACAAACCTTACCTTAGACACGGTGGTGCTGATGGTGAGGCAGGCGGAGGACATCGCCCAGCAGGTGAGCCAACAGGAGGAAGGTGCACCAAGCAGTGTTCAGGAGGTTACACACAGACGACCTGAAAGGAGGGGAAGATGGGATGAAAAGAAGCCAGCAAGAGAAAAAAAAATATAGAATGACCAGTGGTGGCAGGTGAGGAAAGTGTGGAAAATCGAAACATCACTATAAGGAAAAATGTCCCGCAGCAGAAACTGAGTGTCGAAAATGTAAAAAGAAAGGACACTGGGAGCGTATGTGTTACTCAAGGACAGTTAATGAAGTAATAAGAGGAACACACACACAGGCAAGTGATGACGATTTATATTACCTGGGAACGGTAAGCAAAACTGGGGCCGACGACACAGAGACTTGGTTTGTGAAATTGAACGTGCAAGGCTCACGAGTAAAATTTTAAATTGATACCGGAGCTGACAAGACCGTTATGAATAAAGAGACTTTTAACTCGCAATGGAAGTTGAGTCAGACACATGCGAGATATGACAGCCCGGGTGGAAGGATAAATAGTTTGGGACAATTTGAAACGACCACGGAGTACAAAGATAAAAAGTTCAAGTTCACAATTCACTTAATGGAGGGCGACACCGTGAACAATTTCCTAAGCAGAGAATAAGCAGTAGAGATGGGCTTAGGGAAAAGAATCGAGCAAGTCAGCGCAGCATTTGGTGAACAAGGAACAATAAGAACCGAACCTGTTAAAATAAATCTAAAAGAGAATGTAGAGCCATACGCAGTCTACACCGCGAGAAAAGTGCCTTTACCATTACTCCCCTAAGTTAAGGCCGAACTCCAACGAATGGAGGAGAATGGAGTCATTGAAAAGATAATGCAACCAACGACTGGTGCGCGCCAATGGTACCAGTGATGAAACCTAACGGGAAAGTGTGCACCTGCGTTGACTTGGAAAAAAACTAAACGAAAATGTAAAAAGGGAACAGTACATCCTACCCACGACTGATGAAGTTCTTTCCAAACTCGCCGGGTCCTAAATATTCTCTTCGGAGGATGCCACAAGCGTTTTTTGGCAAATTCCCCTACATAGTGAGAGCAGTCTTCTCACTACATTCATAACGCAGTTTGCTAGATATTGTTTTAAGCGCTTACCATTCGGCATTAGCATAGCACCAGAAATATTTCAGTGCAAAATTAACAAACTCCTAGGAGGCTTAGAGGGAGTTGCGGTCTACATGGGCGATCTAATCGTTCACGGCGTAACCCAAGAACAGCACGACGAGCATCTGAGGCGCGTTCTGTAGAGGATAGAGCGCGAAGGACTCAAGCTCAACAAAGAAAAGTGTATCTTCAGACAGAAGGAGCTTTCTTTCCTCGGGCACGTCATAGACGAGAGAGGAGTCAGGCCCGACTCAGGAAAAGTAAGGGCTATTTCAGAGCTGCAAGCCCCAAGAAATGTGAGTGAACTAAAACAGATGATAAACTACATGGGACGCTACATTCCAGATTTGGTGACAGTGGGCGGGCCGCTGTTTGATTTATTAAAAGGGGTTGTAGCATGGACATGGGACCGGTCTCAAGAAAGCGCATTTCAAAAGCTTAAAGAAACTCTAATGACTGCACCTGTTCCCGCGTACTACGATTCAGGGAAACCCACGGCGGTGTCAGCAGACGTGAGTAGCTACGGGCTGGGAGGAGTCCTACTACAGCTGCACGGAGAAAGCTGGAAGCCGGTGGCATATTTTCGAGGAGGTTAATTGAGGCAGAAACCAGGTACGCGCAGATTGAAAAAAGAATGTTTGGCCAGGGTCTGGGCATGCGAGAGATTCGAGAAGTATCTCATAGGCCTGGACAGGTTTCGCCTTATTACAGACCACAAACCCCTCGTACTTTTGATCAATAAAACAGACTTGGACACGGTACCGATACGCTGTCAAAGACTTTTAATGAGAATGATGCGATTCGCAGTGACCGCCGAATCCGCACCTGGGATGACATTAGTAGTAGCTGATACACTGTCGAAAAGTCCAATAGGCGATGATGCACCGAGCAGTAGGCCTACAGCGAATGAGATAGCCTGTTACGAAGACGCAGTCATAGCCGGCTTGCCCGTGTCACAGTCAAAGTTGAGCCTGATCGTAGCAGCGACTGAAAGAGATGAACAGTTACAACTAGTAAGTTCATAAAGCAGGGATGGCCAGAGCACGTAAGAAACATACCGGAAGGTATTAGATACTTTTTTTCAGTGAAAGATGTGCTGTGAAGTGAAGGACTGATAATTCTGGGCAGACGCATTTGTATTCTGAGTATACTGAGACAGGACATCCTTGAGCGCATCCACGAAGGTCATCTAGGGTTGACAAAATGCAGAGAACGGGCAAATTCATCCATATGGTGGCCTGGTATATCACCGGATATAAATGACAAAATTGACTTGTGTCATGAAAACCGGAAAACACAAAGGAAAGAGCCACTGAAGTCAACCCCGCTACCTGACAGACTGTGGCAGCGTGTGGCTATAGACATTTGCGAGAACAAGGGCCAGATGTATCTGATTGTTTCGGATTATTACTCACGCTTCAAAGAGATCCTTCATCTGTCAAAGACAACAACGGCGCAGGTGATAAACAGACTGCAAGCTACGTTTGCGAGATTTTGAATACCGGAGCAGATCATGAGTGATAACGGTCCGCAATTTACTAGTGAGGCATGGACTTCATTTAAGGTATAATATGACTTTACATGAGTCGGTTCCGGCTGAAGTAGAGCCCGTGCAGCAGGGCAGATGGGTGACAGTGAGGGATCGCTCTAGTCGCGGATCAAAAAACCACTTTTCCGTTCCGATAACAAATCGATTTGCCCCGCTCAGTGAAACACCCACTGAGAATTATTCTGATTGTGCCCTAGTTATTGGCGATTCTATTACACGGAACGTGAAAATAGAGACACCAGCCACCATAGTCACATGTTTGCCGGGAGCCAGAGCGCCTGACATCAAAGCAAATTTGAAAGTGCTGGCTAATGCTAAACGTAAATTCTCTAAGATTATTATTCACGTCGGCACTAATGATGTTCGATTCCGCCAGTCGGAGATCACCAAAATTAATATTAAAGAGGTGTGTGAACTTGCAAGTACGATGTCAAGCACTGTAATTTGCTCTGGCCCCCTTCCTGTTCGCCGGAGTGATGAGATAGTTAGTAGATTGTGTTCACTCAATGGCTGGCTGTCTGGGTGGTGTCCACGAAATAATATAGAATTCATAGACAATTGGAAAAGTTTTTGGGGCAAACCTGACCTGTTGAAAAGAGATGGTATTCATCCCTCCTGGGATGGTGCTGCTCTTCTCTCTAGTAATTTGGCTCATAGTCTTAGAGATAAAACATGACAATCTGGGCCTCAGGTCAGGAAGCAGACAGACTGGCTTAACCGACCGTCTGCTAGCGGCCTCACGTCACCAAGGTCAGATAAATCCCATCACATAGAGCCTCTTTCACCTAGATATCATCATATAGAGACTGTGTCTGTTCCCCGAACTTGGAAATCAAAAATACGTTCAAACCCATCTAAGGTTAAAAATTTAATTGATCTTCAACAAATAAAAAACAGATATAATACAAATGAGCAAATGATAAAGCTTGGGTTGCTGAATATTCGATCTCTTACTTCAAAAGCGCTAATAGTTAATGATATGATTACAGATTATAACCTAGATGTGCTGTGTTTAACAGAAACCTGGCTAAAACCAAACGATTACATTGCTTTAAATGAGTCAACCCCACAAGATTACGGTTATAAACATGAACCTCGTCTGAAACGCAAAGGAGGAGGTGTTGCTGTAATTTATAGTAATATTTTCAAAACCACTAAGAAATCTAGTTGTAAATATAATTCTTTTGAAGTGTTGGTGCTTAATGTAAAAATATATAGTGCAAACGATAAATCACGTTTGAAAATTCTGCTGGCTACTGTATACAGGCCACCTGGGTACCATACAGACTTTATCAAAGAATTTGCGGACTTTCTATCAGAATTAGTATTGGCTGCAGATAAAGTAATAATTGTTGGTGACTTTAATATACACATACATAATGAAAAAGATGCATTGGGATTGGCATTTAAAGACATTATAAACTCAATTGGAGTTAGACAACACGTGTCAGGACCGACTCATTGTCGTAATCATACTCTAGATCTAATACTATCACATGGAATAGATGTTGATGCCGTTGAAATACCGCAACAGAGCGATGACATCTCAGATCACTATCTAGTCTCGTGTAAATTACATTTAGCCAAGGCTGCAAAGCCGACTCCGTGTTATAAATATGTTAGACCGATCACTTCTGCTACTAAAGATTGCTTTATCAATAATCTTCCTAATCAGTTTCATCATCTCAGCATCCCGGATAGCTTAGAAGAACTTGATATTGCAACAGAAACTTTTAACTCTCTCTTTTCCAGCACTTTAGACACAGTTGCTCCGCTGCGCTTAAAGAAGATTAAAGAACATAGTCCAACGCCGTGGCACAACGAGCACACTCAGGCCCTTAAGAGAGCAGCCAGAAAAATGGAGCGCAACTGGAAGAAAACAAACTAGAGGTGTTTCGGATTTCATGGAAGGAGAGCTCGATTGCTTACAGAGAGGCTTTAAAAGCTGCTAGATCTGCTTATTTTTCAACCCTATTAGAAGAAAATAAACATAATCCTAGGTATTTATTTGAAACAGTGGCTAAACTAACGAAAAAGAAAGCTTCAAGCCCAGAAGCTTCCAAGAAACACAGCAGTAATGACTTTATGAACTTCTTCACTTATAAGATCGATAATATCAGGGACAAAATTATAACTATGCAACCGTCTAATACAGTATCGCATCAGGAAGTGCATTGTAGTCTCCCTGAGGGAAAATTTGATTCATTCATTGCTATAGGAGAGGAAGAATTTTGCAAACTCGTCAAATCATCTAAATCGACAACGTGCATGTTAGACCCTATACCGACTAAGCTGCTGAAAGAGATGCTTCCAGATGTCATAGATCCTCTTCTTAATATCATTAATTCATCTTTGTCTCTAGGATACGCACCAAAAACCTTTAAGCTAGCTATGATTAAACAGCTTGTTAAAAAACAGCAACTTGATCCTACAAAACTAGTCAATTACAGGCCGATCTCTAATCTGCCATTTCTGTCAAAGATATTAGAAAAAGCAGTATCCTCACAACTGTGTTCCTTTCTTGAAAGAAATGATATCTGCGAGGATTTTCAGTCCGGATTTAGACCGTACCATAGTACCGAGACAGCTCTCGTTAGAGTCACAAATGATTTGCTCTTATCATCCAATCGTGGTTGTATCTCTCTATTAGTATTACTGGATCTTAGTGCTGCATTTGACACCATTGACCACAACATCCTTTTAAATAGACTCGAACATTATGTTGGCATTAGTGGAATTGCACTAGCATGGTTTAAATCATACTTATCTGACCGTTATCAGTTTGTAGCAGTAAATGAAGAGATGTCTTATCAATCACAAGTTCAGGCGTACCACAAGGCTCAGTACTAGGACCGCTGCTGTTCACTCTGTATATGCTACCATTAGGAGATATCATTAGGAAACATGGAATTAGCTTTCACTGTTATGCCGACGATACTCAGCTGTATATTTCTTCAAAACCTAACGAAACCTACCAATTCACAAAATTAACGGAATGCATAGCTGATATAAAAAATTGGATGACTAGTAATTTCCTACTACTAAATTCAGAAAAAACAGAGATTCTAATTATTGGACAAAAAACTTCCACACGTAATAACCTAGAGTACTGTCTAACACTTGATGGCTGCTCTGTTAAGTCTTCGTCGTCGGTTAGGAACCTGGGTGTGCTCTGGGTGTGCTGGGTGATACCAATCTTTCATTTGAAAGTCATGTGTCTAGTATCTGTAAAACCGCTTTCTTCCATCTTAAAAATATATCTAAATTACGTCATATGCTCTCAATGAATAATGCAGAACAATTAGTTCATGCGTTTATGACCTCAAGGCTAGATTATTGTAATGCTCTACTGGGTGGCTGCCCTGCACGCTTAATAAACAAACTACAGCTAGTTCAAAACGCAGCAGCTCGAGTTCTTACTAGAACCAGGAAGTATGACCATATTAGCCCTGTTCTGTCAACACTGCATTGGCTGCCTATTAAACATCGTATAAATTTTAAAATATTGCTGATCACTTACAAAGCACTAAATGGTTTAGCTCCGCAGTACTTGAGCGAGCTCTTAACGCATTATAGTCCTTCACGTCTACTGCGATCTCAAAATTCCGGCCAGTTAATAATACCTAGAATATCAAAATCGACTGCTGGCGGTAGATCCTTTTCCTACTTAGCACCAAAACTTTGGAACAGTCTTCCTACCATTGTCCGGGAAGCAGACACACTCTGTCAGTTCAAATCTAGACTAAAAACACATCTCTTCGGCCTAGCATACACATAACACATTATAGACTTATAATTAGGCTGCATAGTTTAGAACAGCCGGGACCGGGAACACTTCCCGTAAATCCTGATGTACTTGGTACATCATAAGAAGGATGGCGTCTACGCTAATATTAGTCTCTCTGTCTATCCCGAGGTTTACTGCTGTCCACCGGAACCAGGCCGGAACCAGGCCGTATCCAGATCTGATGAAGGACCAGCGCCAGGACACGACGACGACGCCGCTGACCTGAAGTGTCAACCAGTCTCTCCTCCTCTCCACTCCGACTGATTCATTCTGAACTTCATACACTGTTCACTCATTGGCCAGAGGAGAACTGGCCCCCGACTGAGCCTGGGTTCTCCCAAGGTTTTTTTCTCCATTCTGTCACCTGATGGAGTTTTGGTTCCTTGCCGCTGTTGCCTTACCTTCTGGCTTGCTTAGTTGGGGACATTTAATATTCAACAATATTATAGATCTGCCTTAAAGGTGGATGATGATGAAATTGTTTTTTTTTGTATTATTTTCATGTTATCACTGTGAAGCTGCTTTGATACAATCTGTATTGTAAAAAGCGCTATATAAATAAAGATGACTTGACTTTGAACATGTCACATGCGGGTTGCTTGCACAACCTGGAAGAGGTGATAGTGAGGCCAGCAGGGGGCGCTCACCCTGTGGTCTGTGTGGGTCCTAACGCCCCAGTGTAGTGACGGGGACACTATACTGACAAAGAGCGCCGTCCTTCGGATGAGACGTTAAACCGAGGTCCTGACTCTCTGTGGTCATTAAAAATCCCAGGATGTCTTTCGAAAGAGTAGGGGTGTAACCCCGGCATCCTGGCCAAATTTGCCCAGTGGCCTCTGTCCATCATGGCCTCCTAATCATCCTCCTATATATACTAATTGGCTTCATCACTGTCTCCTCTCCACCAGTAAGCTGGTGTGTGGTGGGCGTTCTGGCGCAATATGGCTGCCGTCGCATCATCCAAGTGGATGCTGCACATTGGTGGTGGTTGAGGAGATTCCCCCCTTCGATGTAAAGCGCTTTGAGTGTCCAGAAAAGCGCTATATAAATGTAATGAATTATTATTATTATTAACCCGCAAGCAAACGGGCATGCCGAGCGCGCGGTCCAAGTAGCCAAATGCATCCTCAGACAGGACGACCCGCTCCTCGCTTTGATGTGTTACCGCGCAACACCACATTCATCTACAGGGGTGAGCCCTGCCGAATTTTTGATGGGCAGGAAAATTCATACCACATGAAGTTTTATGTAACAAAGTTCGGGAGGAGCATGTTCAGGTAATCAACCAATCAGCACAAGAGGAAGCCGGTATAAATAAAGCCTTTCCTCACCTCTGCCCCATGACAGTTTCACAGAATCCCTCCACCACCCCATCACCTCACTCTTGGCGGGTTTCTATCCCAGTTAAAGGGGGAGGGGGGGGGGGGGGTACTCTGGATTCGGGCCAAATTCCGAGCTCGGAGTCCTCTCCCGGACAGCACGCCAAATACGCATAAAATACATCTGATTTCATGTACGTGTGAACTCATGAAACTGCCTATGTTGAAGAAAAACCTGCAGCAAAAGTGGCCAAATAGCCTGATGGTGAGAGAAAGAGATGCTTTGGCTAAAACATAACAAGCCTTCTACTTCAATCGGAGACACGGAGTGCGTGAATTACCTGAGTTTAAGCCAGGGGATCCGGTGCTGATGAAACTGGATGGGGAAAAGTCGTGGAAAGGTCCAGGTCAAAATGCAAGAGAGTGCACCGTGCTCATTCGTGGCGCAGGCTCCGAAGGGGGAAGGATAGATGAGGCTGAACCGCAGGCATCTACAGAAAGTGCCTGCAGAATATCTAAGTGCTGATAACAACTGCGAAACAACAGCGAAGAGCCTGCAGAAGCTTGAAAAACTGAACATCAGCAACGCAGATCAGCCAGTAATGCGTACACCGAGTGAAACACAAGGAGTGACTGTGACCAGGTCCGGCAGAGTAATAAAACCAACTGTAAAACTAAATTTATAGTTAAAAGTAAATAAAAAATCTATGCACGTTGAATGTGTAGTGTATGTGAGTTATTCATCTTAAATGAATGCAATGTTAAATGTTTATTTGACAAAAGAGAAACTGTCAAATGTTGAAAATGTTCATTATAGTTAAAATGAATATGGTTAAGTGCTAGTTAGAAAACAAAGAATTACAGTTACAACAATGTGTTTCTTTAGGAAAGGTTAAAGGGGGAGGTGTCATAGAGATTAGGTTATTTCAAATGTTGATTGACAACCTATCCAGGGAATAGGATGGCTGAGAGTAGAAGGGGGCGGGACTTTGGATCCAGAAGGCAGATAGGGAGTGAGACCGTGTCTGTTCCGCTCTGTTAAATCAATACCTTCTTAGCAACAAAGTCGTTGTAAGTCAGACTTATTTGACAGTGTTTTGAAAATAGCGATTTTTGTTGCTATCAATACGTGCCCCTAGGTCTCCCATTCAAAAGGCAATTTGACCGAAAACGAAAATACGGTCAAACTTAAAAGTGGCGTTTCCAATCTAATTATGCTTTTAAACGAAAGTTTGCCTCGGGTAGATTAACAAAAAGACCCTAAAAGAACAAAAAGACAGTTACCCTTTAATATACAGTTAATTAGCTATTAAGATTGGTCTACTTACCATAATCATTTGGTCTGCTAAATTATATATATGATAAATTATATATTATATTTATATATATATATATAAACTTGCGTGTTTGTGTGGTGCGTGCGTGTGTGTGTGTGTGTCTGTGTGTGTGTGTCTGTGTGTGTGTGTGTGTGTGTGTACATGTGCTCCCAGCTGCTCCATGTACAGTCCAAATCCAGCTGTTTCATCACTTGTAATTTGAGTTGCACTAAGTGAACCATTTCCTGTTCACTGGGACCGCTGAGGTTTGAATCTGTTAATATGGGCATTGGAAGCTTTGGGTTCATTCCAGTTCAGTTCATGGTGCCAAAACAACACAAGTCCAACATGAAGCAGCTGAGAGACAAATGGACAAGAATGAAAGACACAGGACTGTAAATGTGACAAGCAAAATGTTGTCATGAAGATTATGTTTGACATGATCATGTTTGCTCTGTCTAATGGAAGTAGATTACACTGAGTAGATTCATCATTCATTAGTAGATTCAAGGATGGATCTACCAGACAATCTGAATTGAAAGAATATGAATAAAGCTTTATCTTCCTATCCTTTTAAGTGCCCTTTAAGTTTTGTTGGTTGATTGGTTAGTTGTTTGGTTGGTTGGTTGGATGGGTTGGGTTGGGTTGGGTTGGTTTGTTTGTTTGGTTGGTTGGTGGGTGAATTGGTTGGTTGGACGGATGGTTGGACAGTTGGACGGTCGGACGGTCGGTCGGTCGGTCGGTCGGTCGGTTGGTTGATTGGTTGGTTGATTGGTTGGTTGGTCGATTGGTCGGTTGGTTTGTTGGTTGATTGGTTGTTTGGTTGTTTGGTTGGTTGTTTGGTGGGTGGTTGGTTGGTTTGATGGGTTGGATGGGTTGGGTAACTTGGGTTGGGTTGGTTGGTTGGTTGGTTGGGTTGGGTTGGGTTGGGTTGGGTTGGGTTGGTGGGTTGGGTTGGTTGGTTGGTTGGGTGGGTGGGTGGGTGGGTGGGTTGGTTGGTTGGTTGGGTGGGTGGGTGGGTGGGTTGGTTGGTTGGTTGGTTGGTTGGTTGGTCGATTGGTCGGTTGGTCGGTGGGTGGCTGGTTGGTTGGATGAGTTGGGTTGGGTTGGGTTGGGTTGGGTTGGGCTGGTTTGTTGGTTGGTTGGTTGGTTGGTTGGTTGGGTGGGTGGGTGGGTTGGTTTGTTGGTTGGGTGGGTGGATTGGTTGGTTAAATAAAGGGTTTCTGTGCACTGTTTCTGTTTGCACTGTATCTGTCTGCATTTGTATAAGAGAGAGAGAGCAGAAAATAGGGGGTTGCTTCCTCTACATAATAAAACCTAACTTAGTTAGGAGAACATGGAAAAATGTAGTCATTTTTATCCTATCATTTATTTATTTGCTTGGTCATTGTCTTTGTGGGTTTTGGTTATTTTGCTTAGGTTAAGGACCTTTGTGATATATCTGAAATTATTTGGCGAAGTGATATGGAAATGTAATGCAGTCAAGATCTGCCTGTTACTTTAGCTGTGCGTTCACTGGAAAATAATTGCACACCTTAGAATGTTCGTCAACCAATCAAAGTGTTCAACAGCCCAGTAGAATAATAAAAAGAACATTTTGGGAATGGCTGGGTATTTTTAGTGGAATAGTGTTATATCTTACATTATGGGGCACACAAATAAAATATTGAACTTTCAACACCTTGCAGGTGTTTAAACCCAATGCGTCCCTTGAGTGAGATAGAAATGTTTAATGGTTTGTTTGGTTTGGAGTCTGTCTGGACTATTCTTAGCCACGTCTGGGGAACCTCTCAAGAACTTTTTGGTGTTACACATGTGTGGTGCTTTCTTAATCCCCCATGTTTTATTAGTCTTTGGCAGGTCTGATGAAGTTCTTCAGAGTTAAAAAAACCCCAGCACAAACAGCCGTGGGATTGTTTGGGATGTTGCTAGATGAACAGCTACAACACTGTCATTCCTGCTAATGTTTCTGTAGAAAGTGTTTGGTACAGAAGTTCTGCTGTCAGATCATGTTAGTCTGAATGATAAATTGAAAAATGAGCAAAGAGACTCAACATGTTGTAAGTGTTATTCCAGATGTTACTTAGAGAAAACAATGACCTGCCACAAACATCTTCAGCATGTGTGTCTCTTTCTTTCTGCATTTTGGTTGTTTTATGCATTTTTTTATGGTGCTATTATGGTGCTTATCTTTTGGCCGTTTGGACTTTCAGAAAATACACTGTTTTAAAACACTTTTTGCACTTTTCTCAACAGTTCATTTAAGCTGGGCTGATAGTGGCAAAAAGTGATGTCTGGAGGGGATATTTGTTTTTAATGACCCTACAAGTTCAATTAAACTATCAAAAAATTATGAGGAAAGCACAAAGCACAAAACACTAAACCTAGTTAAGGTATTTATTTGGCAAAATAAAAGGCAAGCTAAAGTTTTATTTTATTATGCAAAATGAAGTTTTATGTAACAAAGTTCGGGAGGAGCATGTTCAGGTTATCATCCAATCAGCACAAGAAGGAGCCTGTATAAATAAAGCCTTTCCTTACCTCCTGTCTCATGACTAATTTCTCAGCATTAGACTCCGCCTTCGTGCAGTCATGTCAGAGTTAGAGCTCTTCCCCTCCGACGATGAATCTTTCATCACGGAGACATCTCCACCGCAAAACGCAGATCCAGCGACTCTTTCTGCTCCAGCAGCCAACAACTGTGAGCCTCCATCCTTAGGCAGGGGACGTCGGCCTTCCAGATCCTCTCCACATACTCCAAGACGCCGAAGACTCCCCTCACCACCGCCAGCGAGGAACTCATCATCTTCATCATCGTCTTCCTCCGCGGCTTCCCACCTTCCAGCTCCCCCAAACATCCCTCCCATAGGGAAGTGGACAGTTAAGGGGCTAAGACAAGCCCTAATTAATTCTGATGCAAATTTCTCCCGCAGGATGAAAAAAGAATTATTTGATTTATATGTCACCTTACAATCTTCTCCCCTTTCTGTTTCAGCTCCAATCCCATCGGCTCGAACGAGCAAGGCTCGCCGGGCCCCGATCGCTCGTCCCGCAGTATCTCCTTCCTCACTTGCAGCGCCGGGCCCCGCCCCCGCCCCGCGTCACGTCGTCGCAGACCTTCCGCTAGCCTGGGCCGCGCCCCGGAACCAGTCATGGAAGGGCGTCAACCTGCTCCAGGTCAACTCCCCTCCCCAGCCCCTCCCATCGCGGTACCTCTCACTCTAGATCCCGGCAGTTCCACTTTCTTACACGATCCCCAATCATTTTTCTTCCCTTCTACTTCTTTCAGTTTTCCTCCTTCCCAAGCGTCAGGTGCTTACCCTAACGTGAGGATGCCTCCGTTAGCCGGTCAATCGCCAGCGCATTTCCTTCCCCTTCCCCTTCCACACTATGCTCTTCCTATTCCTCCTCCAACTAACCCGGGGGCCGATCTCCGCGCGAGTATGCCTCCGCAAACGGCCACAGCCCCGTTTTTCCCCCCCTTTAACCCTCTCCAAGTGCGTTCTCCTTTCTCTCTCTTCTCAGCCACTCCTCAACCAGCCCCTCCGAATGCAGTAGCCACAGAACCTCATCCAGTGACAAACAACATCAGAGCCCAAATCCTCACAGGTGCAGATGTTGATTTGGGTTCTCTCCTGTCCTTGTTTCCCCCAGCTGAGTCCAATCGCCAAGTAGACTGCGGCGACATTTCAGTCACTCTAAAAAATAACGCACAGGTTACATCGCGTTCACTGTCACTGGCCGAATTCTGTATTGCCTTCAGCCGCTATACAGAAATCATATGCTCATCTTTCCCCCATAGACGGCGCGAGCTGAACGATTATCTTTCCATCATAGCGGAGCTCGCGTTGTCTTACGGGGGAAGTCATTTTTATACGTACCACAAGCTGTTTTCCGCAAAATGCGCCGTCCGCGTTTCCCAGTGGAATCAGTGTCCCTATTGGGGAGCGTTGGACACCGATCTCCATAACCGAGTCTTCCTCGGGTGCAGAAATATCTCCTGCGCAATCTGCAGATCCACAATCCATGCCACCACGGCTTGCCCCCAAATCAATCCATCGATCCCTCCCTGCCCAGAGCAGAATGCCAAATCCACAAGTTACGTTCCGCGTCACGCAAGAGAAGATTTTTCAATCAGAGCACCATACTCGGCACCCGATAGACAAGTCTGTAGGAACTTCAACGAAGGGAGATGCCCAAGACAACGCTGTCGTTTTCTCCACGTCTGCGATTACTGTGGTGGCGCACACGCCCGCGTGATATGCCCAGTCAAAAAATCTGTCAATAAAAACGCTAAAAACTATCTCTCGACTCCTGTGAATGTTTTCCGCCTGGCCGAAGAATTATCACACCACCCAGATGCCAACTTCACAAATTATTTACTGACAGGTCTCAAGCAAGGCTTTAAACCCGGTGTAGAAAGCCATCCCACACAAAATATTACCTGCGCCAACCTTCAGTCCGCCTTAGCCGAGCCTGGAGTAGTAAATAAGCTGATTAAAAAAGAAATTGAATCCGGTTTCATGATGGGTCCTTTTGAGGCCCCCCCGTTCGACAAATTTCGCATCAGCCCCATAGGCGTGGCTACCAGGAAATTCTCTGGGAAAAAGCGGTTGAAAATCGACCTTTCAGCCCCCCATAATTCTCCGTATCCGAGCATCAATAGTCTCATCCCTCTTGAAGAGTATTCTCTCAACTATCATGATATCGAACAAGCCATAACCATGATTAAAATAGCTGGACGAGGTGCATGGCTTGCAAAAGTAGATATCTCCTCTGCTTTCAAAGTAATGCCTATCCACCCCGATTCATGGCACTTATTCGGGGTAAACTGGCAGAAAAAGTACTATTTTGCCGTGCGCTTAACTTTCGGCTGCAAAAGCAGAAAAAAACTAGCTAAAATTATGGATTAATTTCCTCAATCAGTGGAACGGCTTAACTTTTTTTTACAACGACTTTATCTCTCTCCCCCTTGATATCAAACTGTTCACAGACGCAGCACCCTCGATCGGCTTCGGCGGGCGGCTATTACCAAGGACGCTGGTTCGCGTCACCCTGGCCCCCTCAGCTCCTAGACACACCCCAGTCTTCAGCCTCCTCTGCCCTTTTCAAGCTCTACCCAATCGTCGTCGCAGCTTCCCTATGGGGGAAAGAATGGTCAACCAAAAGCATCCAAATCCATTGCGACAACGAAGCAACCGTACACTGTATCAACAAAGGTCGTTCTCGCTCACCTGCGCTCATGCCACTCCTCAGACGCCTCATATGGATCTCCGCATGCGACCAGTTCTTAATAACTGCAAAACACATCCCAGGGGCTCAAAATGAAATCGCTGACTCTCTCTCCCGTTTCTCTTTTCAGAAATTCAGGATGCTGGCGCCAGAAGCAGAGCCCACTCCAACCCCAGTACCTCCTTATTCTCAGCTGATCTTCCCATAAACCATCCGCTAAAATCCCTCCTGGACACGTCCATCGAATCCATCCTCCAAGCCGTTTCTCCCAGAACCCTGCAAACATATTACACCGCATGGAAATCGTTCAAATCATTCCACCTCTCTCACAACCTGTCGTTTCCCGAATTTTCTCTTTTTTAACAGTTACTTCATTCATATCTCATCTTCATAGTATCAAAGGTCTCCAAGCCGGATCCATTAAAAGCTACCTAAGCGGCATTCAATTCTTCCATAAATTAATCCACGGTAAACCTACACCTGCAATAAATAGCTCCCAAACGTCCCTTCTAGTTAAGGGAATCCAAAGATCCCGCCCCACGCGTCCAGATACCAGACAACCAATCACAATCGATATACTCACCAGATGCATCTCATCACTCCGTCTTGGATACCACTCCACCAACACCGCCTATACGTTAGAAGCTATGTTCATCCTAGCATTCTTCGGTTTCCTTCGCTGTTCCGAACTGACCATCATTTCCTTATTCGACCCAAATATCCATCCCACTATGTCAGACCTTCAGGTCGTAGATAATTAAACCATATCATTTTTCATTAAACAAAGCAAAACGGACAAAGATAAAAGAGGTCACTTCGTATATATTTTCAATCTTCAAACTCCCATCCAACCGTTCCATGCGCTTTTTAATTACCTGCAGTACAAACGTTCCACGTCCAAATCCCCACTCGACCCACTTTTTACTAACGACTCCAACCATCCAGCTACGAGATTCTGGTTCCAAAAGCATCTTAAAGCAGTCCTCATCAAATCCGGCGTCTCAGCAGAGCATTTCTCTAGCCACTCCTTCCGCATCGGAGCAGCTACCACAGCCGCACAAAAAGGTCTCTCCCAACAACAAATCAAAACCCTCGGTCGCTGGTCATCGAATGCCTTCAAAACCTATATTAGATCAAGCCGTTTCTACATCAGAAATGCTCACCAAGCCCTAACTAATTAGTTAATTATAATTATCACCTGCTGCGCCTCATTCAGTTCCATCCGTTACACCAAACCTTCCGTTCATCTGGACTCGCCGCTTGCACGCTCGCTTAATATTCACAGGGAACGTTTTCAATCATATGCAGACTCCCCCGTTCTCACGCAGCGATGACTCCCCCGTTCGAAGACAGGGTTCCGTCCCCCTTCCAAAACGCCGGTTGAGCCCTCCCGTTCGAATTGCAGTGAGAGACTGCCCGTCTTAGTCGTCGCCGGACGTCCGCGCTCGTGTCGCCAGGTGGGCTCCCCATTCGTCGGGACGTGAGGGGTCTTTCCCGTGCCCCAGCCCCCCCTTCGAAGCGCCGGTCGAGCCTTCCCGACCGAGTCCAGCGGGCGCCCTCCGTCCAACCTGGCGAGGCTTACCCGTCCGATGCCGTGAGCATATAAGTTCCCATCGGACGCCGCGAGAGCCCTCCTAGGTGAACGGTTAAACTCGTCCACAAATTCACGCTCGCATAATTCTTGCGTCAGCGAGCTGTCAGTTCAACTGCAGAATGGGCTTATCCGTCCGATGCCGTGAGCATCCAAGTTCCCGTCGGACGTTGCGAGAGCCTTCCCAGTCGAACAGGCAAGCTCGTTCCTTGGTAAATACATACCCTTCACTTTTTGGGGGGCTAAATTCTACGCTCGCTGTCCTTCGTTTATCTGGCATTTGGGGGAGTACTCCGGGGTCGGGCCGAATTCTGAGCTCGGAGCCCTCCCCCCGGACAGCAAGCCAAATACGCATTATAATATTACATCAGATTTCATTAACATGTAAACTCGTGAAATGAAGTTTTATGTAACAAAGTTCGGGAGGAGCATGTTCAGGTAATCATCCAATCAGCACAAGAAGGAGCCAGTATAAATAAAAACTTTCCTTACCTCCTGTCTCATGACTAATTTCTCAGCATCCCACCTCCACCCCTTCACCCCACATTCGGCTGGGTCCGTTCATAGATACCTATGATCTCTAAAGTTATGGGGGGAGTACTCTGGGGTCGGGCCGAATTCTGAGCTCGGAGCCCTCCCCCCGGACAGCAAGCCAATCACGCATTATAATATTACCTCAGATTTCATTAACATGTAAACTCGTGAAAATTGCATAGCCCAGAAAATACATTGACTACAATATAATCAGTTATGAATGTTTTGTTGCTTCAAAACAAGCCTGACCAAAAATTTCGGAAGTGCAATTTGAAACACACACGCACGCGTGCACACACGCACACGCGCGCGCGCGCGCGCACAAACACACACACACACACACACACACACACACACACACACACACACACACACACACACACACACACAAATAACAGAATATATTTGGTTGATTTTATATTATTTATTATTGCATGACATTTATATATATATATATATATATATATATATATATATATATATATATATAATGCTTTCCGTTTTAAATTTTAAATTTTTTAAGTTTTAGTCATTTTGTAATTTACTTTTGTCAATTTTGTTATTTTTTAAGTATTTCTGTTTAGCTTTTATTCGTTTTATTTCAGTTTTAGTAACTTTAGTACTTCAACCTAAACTTGCCAAGGCAACTTGTCTAATTTCCATTAAGGTTTTCCTGTCATGTTTTTTTTTGTTTCTTGTTTAAACTGATACACACTGATACACACTCAGAACAGCTCGTCCCATTCCAACCATACAGGAAACTACAAAACTGGCCCTAAGTCCATATAAATGAAGTACCTCTGCCAACGCCCATTCAGCTGCAGCCATTAATGACTGCTGTGCTCTGAGTGATGCCCTGCTGGTCCAGTCCTGCTCAGCCTAATGGACTGGGCCTGACCTGGTTTCTCCAGACCTATATTCTTCTGGGAAAATGCTTCATCTGGCAGGGCCCAATCCTCCACCACAGCTGCAGCCAGCTCATGAGCACGAGTGTGTGTGCGCGCGCGCCAATAGCCGTCAGCATGAGTTGAAGCAAGAACATCCTTCAGGGGATTTCCTTCAATATGTGTGATGGAAAGAAGCTGTAAAACAAGTTTGCTCTTAAAACAAGTTTCTACGTTTACACTATTGCATCTTCGTATTGCATTACCACAAAAAAACATTATATAAAAGACATAACACTGTGGTTAGCTCAATAGATCATGTAAACTTGGGTTATGAACCAATATTTACTAACAATAAACATTAGTATATTTATAAATAAACAATTTTATTAATCAAGAAGTTCTATGTTTATTCAATGCTGCACAAATAATGTGTTTTTGTTTTGTTAATTCATGGTACGTGCATGTTTAAACCTCACTGTAAAGTGTATTTTGCATTTTTATCTGACAATCCAGAATTTACATTAAGTCTGTCTGGAAATTTGTTTAAAGGAGTATAGCATGAGTGAAGGTTTTGGAGCAGGTGTGTGTGGGTTCATTCCCCATTGTGCCGTGAGAGCAGTTCCTCGGGTGAGTGTTTGATCCGGGATGTGTTGCTGTAAAATAGTACCTGTGCCTTTCTTCCAGGTGTGTGTAAGCGTAGGCTGATTGGTGAAGCGTGTGACACAGGAGCTCAGAGCAGATAATGATGGCTTTGATCAGGAGAGCACTGGATGTGTTCTCCTTTCTGACAGTGGAAGACTAGAGAGAAGGAGCTGGTATGCTAAACCCTGCCCTCTTTCACCACCTCCAGAGGAGAGGCTCTGTAATCCTGTAAAAGTAAATAAATAGATACAAATATGATATAAACTTTTGTTAAACTAAATACATTTACCTGTAACAAAATGTTTTGTCAGGTAACCTAAGTATGTCTCACGTGGTAACATATAAATTAACTAGTTTTACTGTTGAAAAAAATATTATTTAATACAGTTTTTCTCAACCTTTTTGACTGCATTGCCTTTCATTGTCCACAACAATATTTGAAGGCCCCATGTCTTTTCTAGTTGTTTATGATTTACTGGATAAGAATTAAGGATTAGTTGTCAAGAAAAAGAAGGACTAGTTGTCAAGAAAAAGAAGTTTCAGAAGAACACGACCATCTTTTCCTTCTTATTGTTACGTATATCTGAGTGAAATTGAAAAGAAAAAATGTAAAACAGGACTTGATTTTGTCCGTCGGGAATTGATTGCATTGTTGGATGGTTGTGTTTTGCTCTTGCTGTGATGTCATGTGATTGACAGGTCTTCCCACCCTGACGCCAGTAAACGCGTCATCAGACAAGAGAAGTCATTGAAAGAGGGAGGGGAAGTTATTTTGATTAAAGATTATGAGGGCACATGAATCTAAAAAAAAATAATGATGTGCACGGATAAATGATTTAAGCTATAATGAATACTGCAATATTCCATAAAAAATAGAATTGTCTATATTTATTTCATGAGGACTTTAAAAATATGTAATACTCTCAATATTTACTCAATAGAATATTTAAGAGCTTTGCATTAAAAAAAATAAGAAATAAAATAAATTAATTATAAAAATGCCCATGGAGTTTATGATTCTATTCATTTTATTAAACTTTTCCAAATGTAGAAATTACACTTTTAAAATGAGGCTTTCTTATATATTCAGGAATCCTTGTTCTTCAAAGAAAATGTTGTATGAAATATTTGATTTGTTTAGGCTTGTTTTGGCTTATTCAAAACAATTTTAAGTCATTAAGTCTTGAGGTCTGCATGGAAGTTTGCTGAGGTCTCTGGTTGAGAACAACTCTGGTTTTTTTACTACAGTGGGTTACACAAACAAGTCATTTTTTGGACTTTGAGTCTATTTTAAATAGCTCCTTACAGAGATCAGAAACAAAAATTCTGTCATTATTTACTCCTAAAATATACTGTTATTATTTCTGTAAAAAGAAAATCACTTTCTCTTTTCCAGACAGTTGATATGGCCTCACTATAAAACCAAATGACTATTGTGCTATACTGTATGTGCAGGTCTTCTGAAGTTATATGATAACTGTGCATGATGAACCGACCAAAATTCAGGCCATTATTCATTGCTAATATTTACTTCCGCTGCAGCTCTCAAATCAATGTGTGGAATGACATGAGTGTCAGTAAATAATGACAGAATTGTCATTTTACCTTTATTGCACCACTTTTTATAGTACATGTAACAGTATTAATTATTGAGATTTTATGTTACTCATTTCTGTAAACATTTCATTATGATTCTTCATCACATATTGAGCCTCTCTTTGTTACTTTATGTATTGACCCTCCCCTCAGTTTTCCAGTCCGCTCTCCCAAATTAAAGTCAAAGAAAATCAATGTCCCCCAGCACTTTATAGACACACTATTGATCATCCTCCCTCACCATCTTTACCAATTATCTTCCAGATTATTCAAAAACCCACAATTTGGTTTCTCTATGCCTGTAGGTCATTAATCAAGGTCCCAGTGTATGTACAGACCAACAGTCTCCTTATGTGTAACTCTTCAGTAGAAAACAATAATATTGTTATAAATGTGTTATAAATATGTTATAAAACATATTTTCTTTATTTTATTATGCAATAATATTATGGTTATTAATATGTGGGCTTTATATTCCAGTATTTATATATTATACAGTTTAATGTTTTTTTTTTTTTGCATTTTAATAATAAAAAAAAAATTGTGATTATACAATTTAATAAAATTTATGTAAACACACACGCACGCACGCATGCACGCACGCACACACACACACACACACACACACACACACACACACACACACACACACACACACACACACAAACACACATAAACAGCATTTAAAGGAGATCCAGTGTCTGGCACTTGCTTCTCTGTCTATGCAGTAAAGTGTAACTCAGACAAAGGGAAGGTTGTCTTAATGAACGAGGGATGAATTTTGAACTGAAGCGAGTGCTGATGATCTGCTCACTGTGTGCTTTCTCTCTCTTTTGTTTCTGTCTTCCCTCAGATGTGTAGCGTCCCCCTCCTGCTTGTCATACTGCCAACTAGAGGCATCATCCACACCGCGGATCTGTCATGCTGTCAGTGCAGGGGTTCAATTAAAATCCAGGTTTGAATTAAATGATGGCACCACCAGATTTTAAGAGCGATCCCTCAGGTTCATTTATTTCCCAGCTTGACCTTGGCGCTGTGACCTTTAGATGAGCAATAGGCAGCTCTTGCAGTTTTTCATTTCGACTCTCTCTGTCATATTGTGCCCTTCTGCGTCTCTCCCCCGCCTGTGCTGTCAGTGTTTCTAAAGACACAACACGCACAATAACGGTGACATCTCTGGTTGAGGTTCATGGCTGCCTCATGGTCCACATCAGAATTGACTTCTTTGTTGTCTCTGATTCACAGTCATACCTCTGAACCTTGAATCAGCCAAACCTTTTTTAGCACATCCTTCTTGGGTAAATTACAATTTTTCCGAGAAGCTTTATCACTTGCGCACGTTCCTGCACTGCTTTTCTAAATCGTAAGACAAATAAGGTTGTTGATGGCTACAGCAATCATACAGAATATAAGGGAATTCCTAAGCTGAGAACAAAGAAAGCAGTGCGGCGTAACACCCATTATACGTTGAGCGGATTTCCTTCATTTCCACACAGACAGAATGATTTTTGACCTATCTGACCATCCTTCTACCATTTTTTTTTATTGTTGTGGAGATGTATTGATCTACATCACATGGTGAAATTGACTTTGGTTCAGTCAAAAAACCCATAGTGGTATGGAGAGGTCAGAAAGCCCTCGGCAATTTATTCGTGTTGGTCAAAGGGCACGGTGAAAAGCAACCTTTTGTTTGCGCACCTTTCAAGTTAAGCTCACGTCTATCAAACAAGCCCCCTCATCCATTGTTTGCACTGTATCTCATTGAACTAGCATTTCGTACTGGTGTGCGACAGTGTTTTTTGGTGAGGGAGCAAAATGATATTTTGAATTATAGTCTCTTACAAACTGAAGACAAAACATTGATGACCTTTTTCTAAATGTTTGATTAATAACTTCAAATTAATTGGAATATTTTTTGGAGGGCATGTGTAAGTATTTTGAAGAAAAAATGCCCATTTTAACAAAATATTTATTGATTTATCAAACCTAAACTACCATAAAATGCCGTAAAATGTAACCAAATGTCACATTTTCTGATATTTTGATTGAGACATAGACTGACCTTAAAACACAGTCATGGTGCTCTGCAAAGAATCCAGACTTTGATTTGGTGGACAAAAGTTTCATAAAAAATCTTTAAAAAAAAAAAGTATGATACGTTTGAACACAAACACGCACACATTGGATTTTCATGTTTCATGGGGACTTTAGACACAATTAAATCTTTTTTTTCTAAAAGAAAATGTACCTTTATAAATATTTATATACATTTAAAAAAAAAAATAAGATGTGTACATCCACATATATTCATAATAGAATACATGAGAAAAATACATTTTCACTTTTTACCTGATGGTTACACAACATGACAGTCGTTAAATGTAAAACTTTCTTGAAAATGAAACAGTATAAACGTTTCCCACCATAAAATAACAAGTTAATTCTTGATGTTTGGCAGTTGCTATTGCAGCAATAATGAATCACACGTTTAATTCTGCAATATATTGTGAAATCATATTGTTTTCGCAAGATTTATTGCAAGTGCTGTACAGAACCACACCGGCGTTTCATAGACCCATGGAAAATCTAAATCACATTTAGTCTATTCGAATGTGTGAAACGCGGAGGCAGTTTGTACACAGCCTTATCATCTGTCTCTTTACTTGACAAAGTCCTGTATGTCATTAGTTTCATTTCATTCAGTTGGATGTACTTTTAGTCCCATGGAAACCTCTACACTGCCAGGAATAAGGAATGAGTCAAGGTGAGGATGTCATTATGGGAGTATTATATCTGCAGATATGCTGCGGTGAACCTGTCAGGATTTATAATGTGCGCATGAGGGCTCCTCTGACACACCCCGGTCTCATCATATTTCCTTAGACTATTCCGGATATCATCCTACTGACTGGCAAGAGCGTCTGCATTTGGGATGACTTACACATATAGTGCAATTGAGCATCTTCTGCCTGTCTAAGATGAATACAGACTGTAAGGTCATGGAAACTCTCCAATACTGCCATGGGACATCCTTCAAATTTAAGTGAGAAAGACACAGTCTCCTGTTCTTTAATTTCATTGGAAGGTCACCTGTCATGTAACAGCAGCTATCGCATAATTAGGTCGTTTGAATCATTCTTAACCTGTTTAAATGACTCCTTTGACCCTACAATGACATGCCAGCATGCCGGCTGACATGCACCACATATGTCACATTGTAGATAGATTTTTTAATTTGGACTTTTCTCTGCATGCTATTAGAGACATCTCTGCATGCTTTTGGAGACAGTATACCTGCATTATATGACTGACAGACAAGAACGGTTTGACCTAAAAATATCAAAATTGAAACTACTGCGGAGACAAAGACACCTGCATCTTGGATGCACTTCAGGTAAGCTAAAACATACCAAAATTTAATTTCAAAGTGAACTATCCCTTTAAGCCTTAACCGACTTTGTGGCAGGCATTTTGAGATACATTTATGTGAATTTGTCCGTTCAAGCACAAGGAGATGTGAGAGAGAATTAATTTAATCATTTACACGCTGTCTGAGATGCGCATGCTGCGTAACGCTTTGGATGTGTGTGACGCAAAACTTCTCACACGCGAGTTCTCCTTCGCGTCTTCTTGCGCTTGAATGCATACATTGGCAAGGCTTGAAAACGCGTGCAAATAAAAAACTTTCATGACCATGCAGCACTGGCCCGATCGTAACAGTGCCAATTCCTTCAACTGTCTGGAACGTCTTTCACGCTTAAAAGCACACCTAACCGCCATTGACTGAATAACAGGGTCCCCGCTGTAACATCGTTCAAGGTAAATAAGAGGATGACATCTAGTTGAGAAGACTAGTAATAAGATTAACGTCAATTAGATATTGTCTTCAATGTTTGTGCGTAAATAAAATACGGAAAAAAACGATTTGTCGTTTTTGAGAATCTGTACCGAATCGACCACATTTTAGAAAACGATTAATCAAAAAAAAAAAAAAAAACTTTTTTCTTTTTTTGCTCAGCGCTAGTTTCTATTTATTACCTGTTCATTGGCTGATGCATCATCATCCAGCACATGCTAAACTTATCTAAATATTTTACAGTTTAAATCAATATTGTTCTGGGGGGGAACTTTTTACTTGATTAAACCACATGAGATTCAATCATTTCTTTTCTTGAAAATGGTATGAAAGCTTTTCAAATGCATATATGCTTTTTATATATTTATATATGCTTGAATTTCGAAGGACTTGGCACGTGTTTTGAACTAGATTTTTCTAAAGATTTTCCCTTTCTTTTTCATGGACACTCATTTTATTTAGCATTGACCTTCACACTTGTGACGGCCAACTATTTAATTGATTATTTATTCATTAGTGGGATTCAAAACCATTTCCCTTCTCCTCACTCTCCATCTTTCCCTATTCAAACAAGAGCTTTGTCTTTCTTTGCTTCTTTAAGATTAACATCTGAGGGTTTTTCAGTCATGATTCACATGACATGTCTCATCCACCCTTCCAATTAAGATGGTTGTTAACCATTCAGATACCACACAGTTCTGGATTTAATAATTCTTCTTTATGAGCACATAGTATGGAAGCCTTGGTCTGGTCCCAGGGTCGTGAGTCATATAAGCACTGTATTATTCAACACATCATAGTGTCTGTGGTGGGACATTCCAGAGTGTAAGCGGAGATAAACTGAGCGCTCAGAGAGAAAGCAGACTTAGTTGCATCCTGTTGATGGGCTACAGAGTGTGAACTAATGTCATACCAGGACTTTCATCCTTAGTTGGGCTTGGATTAACCTGTCATCACTTATATTCCAGAATATGCACTCAGCCACATGCCGTTATTTAAGAACACTGAGGTGTTTTTCTGACCTCGGTCTAGTCAATAGGTCCGGTCAACTATGAGTTATGTCCTTTTTTGGGGGGATATTGAATATGTGTTAGCTTTGGCAACACTCAAACTCTATGTTCTTGTTCAAATTCATGCATTGAAAATTGATTCTGACACTGCCTCTTGTGAGCAAGTGAGCATATTTTTCCACACAGGTACAATAATGCGAATCGTCTGGGATCATGTCAAAATTATGGCTATAAAAGTGAAAAGTCTAATTTTTTTAATTATGAAAAGTAGGTTAATTCACTCTAAAAGTGGTTAGAAAGGCACATTTCAAAACCCTGAACACTGGCTCAAACAATGCTGTGAGTTTGATGCGGGGCCACTTGTTGATCCAACCAATGGCAGGTGAGAGGAGTGTTCAGGAAGCCTTCTTCTCGAAAACAGAAGGCTAATATTGCTAATATTGGTGCAGAAGTGAAGTGGCTAGTGTCTAAATGTTTCTAAAAAACAATGTGATATTATTATTTATATATTACAGTTTTTATTAATTTTTCGAATTTTATTTTTATTAGAATTGTGTGTACATTTTGTTATGTGCTTTTGTCATTTTTATTATTTAATATTGTTTTCTTATTATTTAAAGATATTATTTATATCAGTTAGTAATTTTAGGGCTGTAACAAACATATTTTAGTTCCAACCCGATCTCACCAAATGCGTCTATACAGCACGCAGTGTGTTTATCGTGTAATATATACGCGAAAATGAGTTTTTACGTGCATAGTATACGCATGGATAGCACATGGTTGGGTTTAGGGTGGGGTAGGGTGCGTGTGTATTATACGCTTGGGTAGGATTAGTGGTGTGGGGTGCGTGTGTATATCACGAAATTAAGTGCGTATCATATGCACGCGCAAAACTGCGTATCATATCCACGTAAAAACTCATTTTCGCGTATAAATTGCACGATAAACACACTGCGTGCTATAGAGACGCATTTTTAAATTTTGTTAATTTTTAAACTTTCATCCAATAAGTACATTTGATTATATTTGTTATATTTTTATATCAGCTTTATTTCAATTGACAGACATGTTTTTTAGTTTTTTAGTTTTTTCACAATTACAGCACTGTTTAAACACCAACTTTCTTGTTTCCACCTCTTTCTCCTCAGTTTTTGAAATAACTTTAAAATGTCTATTGCTAATACCTCCCATCAGTTTATTGGATAACATTTAATTGTCCACATGGACAGGCTCTTTTGTATAATCTATAATTGACATTTGAATGCTGAATATGGTAGCAATTTTAAACAAAATGATCCTTTGTTAGAACTTCTTTCATTTAATTACATACAATTTCTAGCATGCGACCTGTCACACTAGCCATGATGCTTTATTAGCATATGTAATGAATTGAAGGTGTTATCTGAGCAAAGTACCCCATATTTAAATCATAAGTTGCAAATTAATATGCAGTGCCCTGCTTCAGTCCTTATCATGTGAAGTGCCGGTGTTCTTGTTAATCAGGTAAAACGACCTGACAGGAGTCTGAAGTGGACAGCTGGTCCAGTTTAAAATTGTGCTGAGATTCACATTTGAATATGAAGTCGAGGTGATTATTTTACTTTTGATTTTTCTCTGAGCACGTCCTCGGAGTGATTTACAAAAACAACTGGGAATCTGTTTTAATGCAAAAGTACCATTGATGGGTTGTTTTTTATTAGTTTTTATTTTAGTTTTTGATTAGAAATACTTCATCCACAAAATTATGTATGGATGTTGCTTTCCAGACGAGCAAATCAGAGAAAAACAGATCTGAATAGGGTAAATATTGATGTGGACACAGTATCGCCATCATTACCTTGTCAGTTTTCACAAACAGAGCGAAATGACCTCCACTCTTTACTCACTAAGAGAAAAAAAAAGGTTGATTGCTAATGTATTTCCTCAGTATGAGGCATGTATGCACCACGAGTGGAAAGACTCTGTTTGCATATCAGTCTTTGCTGTGAGAATGAACATGAGAGCGGCTCAGCTGGGCCTGAAATCTTTGTTAATATGCAAAGCGGATTTCTGCTTGCTGCGCGGCAGCTCATCAAAGATATCATCAAGCTGAAAAAGCCTCTATCCCAATCCTGTAATGATTGAGCTATGCTAATCCGGGCTCTCTCCACTATCAAGGACAGAAACAAAAGGGAGAGACTGCAGGGGTTTCCCCCTCCAGATGAGGAGGCGCTTAACCGAGAGGTTTCTGTCATTTAATTATCTCGGATGAAACTAAGGCTTTTTTTTAATTACTAGGCCTACTATGGCAGTACTTTGTTGGGGGAGAGATGGATGAAACAAAAGGCATTTGCATTATTTAAAATGTTAATTTAATGTATTTGTGATGCCTAATAAAGCAAATCTGTTTATGTTTTCCATTGACATTTTCACATTTGTCCCTATTTTAAATGCTCACCAGACAGTGAAACAGGAAGCTAATTATGTATACCACAAAGGTGCTTTATTGGGGTCTATGTAATGTGGAAAATTGTGTTTTATGTACTGAGAAAAGCTTACCATAGTGCATGTTGAGTATATATTTAGCACTGATTCAGAAACACAATGTTTAGTCTAGGCTAACATAAGCTCACACATGGCTTCTCTGATAAACTAAAATCAGCATTTAAAATTGTTCAAAATTCAAAAACAAATGAATACCATAGGTTTCCTGTCACTGAAACAAAAAACTATCACCATTACAACTTTCATCATTTCCCAATTGAGCTTATAACCAGGTGTAAATACCATCTGAGTAACTATTATAGAAGTGTATTCCTGTATACTTTTTAATTTTGTATATTTGAATTGGTCTTCATTTCATGTCTGGATCCTTGGGGTCTGTTATCTGGAGCCACAGATGGACTTTCACTGCCACCATCCTTTCAAACCCCCCCTTCATGTTCCCATGTCTGAGTAACTGGCCAAAATGTGCTGATCTGACTGTCTAGTTGAGCTGCCTCAGTAAATATTTAGCTTGAGCAATTCTTACAGAGCCATTTGGCGTAGTTTTGAGAAAGGATTTGGGGAGATTTACTGAGGCTTTTGTTTAATATGCATTCAAATGTAAGAACTGATTCCGTTCTGCTACACCAGGAAGAGCGCTTTATCCCTTTTGTTTCCATTCGAGTGCAATAATTAAACAATATTTTGTCTTTCAGTTCAACTTGTTTAACTAGATTATTCTGTTTACGAGAGAGCGTTCGTAATACGATTTCACAAGACACCGAATTATATCCCTTTAGGGGCAATGATACAGAGAAGAATACAGTGAAAGTAAAAATTCAAAACAAGATTCTACTTGTGCAACCATACGTTTTATCACTTGACTTCATCTTTTCATATTCAATTTCACATTTTGCTGTTTATTTTTGTCAGGTGTGTAACTGCATTCAAATAGTATAAAAGTGGATGTTGTTTTTATATCATTATTGATTACACATCTAACTGCTCTGTCTTCAGATCACCGTCCTCCGCCTCAATATCTTCTCTTCGGCAAACAACGCTGATGCCGCCTAAATTCACACCCTGCTAATTCAACATGATCCCATGTTCAGGTAATTGCTGCCAATGTCGCAGAGAGAAAGAAAGGACTAGATAACCCCCATGCAGCCCAGAGAAGCTGCGCTCTGATTGGCCGTTAACCTCAGGGGGCGTCGGAGACGGCTTATGTTATACTCTATGGAGCAATTACTACTGGAGGAGGAGGTGCTACCCAGGTGTTGACCATTCACAGATGCAATTTAGGTAGCTTTGCATCATTTGAACAGCACTAATGCAGCAAAAACAAGTGAAGGGGAACTCAACTCCGAAGCTCAGAGGGGATGATATGGAATTATGGTCCTGCTTCGGTGCTGATCCTGAATTTAATCCCTGCTTCTGGAGGAGACCTTCTGGCTCCTGGAAATAAATGCAGATGTATTCAACTTATTAATTGCTGGTGTGGTCATGTGGTAATGTTTGCCTAACAAAACACCCTGAACGGAATATATGGAATAAAAAAAAAAGCTTAAATCCGGCTTATTCATGACAAGCTGTCTTTTTTACCGCCTCAAATGTATGTTAATCTCTTCGTAAATAGGCTTAGCAGAAAGCGTATGCTCTCGAGATAATGTCAATAAAAAAGAGTCTACGGAAAGAAGTAGCTAGACGAGAAGTTCGCCATGAATAGGTTGGAGATATTTAACTAGTTCTTCACTTACTATAGTTGAATCGCTGCAGGCTCCTTCCTGCTGAATAAATGAATGCGGCAGTACTTAGGCTGTGAGAGAGTGTACGGTGAAGCACTCTGAGCTGAGAAGCACTCGCATGGTCTACAGTCCAACTGCTTCATCATCACACCGCAGTGAATAATTCAGCCACTTACTGCTGGACATACTCTACGCACACACACACACACACACACACGCACGCACGCACGCACGCACGCACACACACACACACACACACACACACACACACACACACACACACACACACACACACACACACACACACACACACACACACACACACACACACACACACACACACGGGAGTATGTGTGAGTTCCTGTAGAGTTCATAGTGAATAATGGAGCAGTGCTCTCCTGGATGGCCTGTCGCAGAGGGCTTTTTCAATGAAAAAAAAAAAAAACGCAATGTTTGTGACATGAATTTAATTTCCTCGCCATTTTGTTTGGGTGAATTCGAGGACAAAGGCCAGAGAAGGGGGACTTGCACATGAGCAGACTTGATTTGTGTGGAAAGATGTTGAAGTCTGAATGTGGGTCGCTCCTGCATCCTCACATTGGGGTTGAATGGAAATGATCCTGATTTTATACCATTTCGCATTTATCTTAAAATTAGGGCTGTCAATCAATGAAAATAATTAATTGAATTAATTACATGATATGCTAATTAATTAATCTATTTATCCAGAATTAATTGCATATATCCGGATTCGCTGAGAAAAGCCCCCAAGCGAAGATAATTCAGACTTTACATTAGTGGATTTGGGCAAAATGGAATTAGAAGTCAGTATGGTTTGTTTTATTTCCATATGATTGAACTGAAAGGGATAGTTCACCCAAAAAATTTAATTCTTTCATCATTTACTCAGCCTCAAGTTGTTCCAAACCTGTATGAATTTATTTCTTCTGCTGAACACAAATATGTTTTGAAGAATGTCTGCATCCAAACAGTTGATGGGCACCATTTACTTCATCGTTTTTTTCTAAGGAATCTTTCTCATACTAAGGAAGTCAATAGGTTCCATCAACTGTCTGGTTACCGACATTCTTTAAAATATCTACTTTTGTGTCCAGAACTATCCCTTTAAGCCTGAAACGGTTTGTGGTGTCTGTCGGGACCAGCAATAAAGCACACAAGACAAGAGCCAAACATCATCCATCTTGTTTACCTTTCACTTCCATTCTCACACATATTACATCATTACAACGCTTTTCAAAATAGTAGTCACAATACAATTCATGCATGAACAAAACAGTACATTTTACAGTTGAGTTTGACAATCTTTTTGAAGGCGCGGCCGTCAACCATTTTTGTCAACATTTTGTGGGTAAAAAAGCTCCATTATCTGTTGTCAATTGTGTAGCAAAGTGCTCTTCAGAAGTCGCTTTCAAATCAAGCAACTTTTCAACTACACCAACTTGAACTCACATGAAATTCAAATGAATGTTAGAACTATTAGTATATAGGCTAAGTTGACTGTGGACAAAAACATGAAGGTGGTACTCAAGCATGAACTGCTCTTATGGTTGGGAAATTATTTATTACAGAATTTACATATAGCTCGAGGACACGATTAATTACATGAATATGTTCTGGCATTATTTTATTTTATGATTAAATAATGAATCACACTAAATGATCATGTTAAATTCACTGTGCAACTTAAATTATGTACCATCTGAAAATGGCAGTCTGTAGGAACTTACATAAAATAAAAATAATTTCCTAAATAATTTCAGGGTTCTCACAGAAGGTAAGAAATCATGAATTAAAAGTGCAGAAAAGTCATTCAATATTTCCACTGGTAAGAATAATTCAAACAAAATCTTTACATTGAAGCAAAACACAAACTTAGCTATTATGAGAAAGCAATTCACATTTCTCCCAAAAAAAGGGCAAACGAACATTGGCATGTAAATTAATGTGAGAAGCTACAAAGAAATGCGATTATTTGTTGTGTTTATAATTTTGGAAATAACTGCAGAATAAATGTTATTATAAATAGTGAGAACTGTTCTTAAAGAAAGAGAAACAGACTAAATGTCTGAATGTATCATTGTATGTCATTTAAGGTATATTGCAGAAGGTATTTTCCCTGGAAGATATTAGGACTCACCTTGACCTTGAACCTCATGCTGGAACGGTCCGGGCGGAGCAGAAGGCACCTGTCTATATACTGAGAAATTCTGCTGTCTGTGTTTATAGCCCTGTCTTGATTTATGGTGCCCAGAGGGCTCCTGAGCCCAGTGGCTGCCACTGCTGACCTCCCACTATAAACCTCAATCACACAGACATGGCTTCATTTGGACAGGAACAGGAAAACCTTCCTCCTCCACACCCAGCTTTAAGGTACATGTGAACCTCAGCAACGTTTTACAGTCTCTCAATCATTTAAAAGGCTTTTTATCTCTGCCCTCATCTCACATTTTTAAAACATACAAGTGAAATGCATATTGTAAGTCCCAAGGTCCCACTGTTTGCAATAAGGCCATACAAACAATGTGCAAATACGACTGAAAAAGTCACCTTGAGAAGAACACTAGCACACCTTGAGAACGTGAATAAGCAACGTTTCCAAAATACTAAAGACTGCGATTCAGTCTGAAATGGTCACTTTCGCTCTAGAGTGCTGCATAAATAATGTCTTGTATGAAGAAAAAAATCCAACTCACTTTTTATAGATATATTTTTGAGTGGCATCCCTTGGCTATTCACATTTCAAGAAATGTCATACAATTACATTTGAGATGATAGGGTAACTGCTTAGCATAGTAAATGTAACCAACCAACTAACTAACTGACTAACTTACTAAATAACTACCTATAGCTAAACAAATAAGTGAAATGTGCTGATTCAGGCAAACAGATTAAACCAGTTGGATAATCATGATCATTTAATGAAGGTCTGATAGACAATATTTTGACTAACTGAAACTGAAATTGAGGGGAGGGGTGAGAGAATGGAGGTACAGTATTAGTACTTGTATTTATGGATGCACAATATATCGGTCACCTTATCGGCCGATATATGTTAATTTTTAATGTTAGCGTTATCGGCCCGATGAGAAAATGTGTGCGATATAATAAAGCCAATAAATAATGAATTATTTTATTTCAGCTGAGACACCTCAGATGCGCACTGGTCGCCATGATGGTTTTGAATTGCTTGAAATATGATTGGAATCACTTCAAGAAAGGAAAATACAGTTAGTGCAACATGTGCAGCGCAAGTGTCATATAGGCTACATACAATTATGATGAGAACATTTGTTTGGGACATGGCTTTTAATGGTGAGACTTTTGTATTTTAAGCCATCTCTCTTAAATTATATAAAAATGTGGACTTAGATTTATTGGGCAATATATCGGTTTTCGGCTTTCAAATAAAGAATTATCGGTTATCTGTATTCGGCAATTTTTTATATATATTGGTGTATCCCTACTTGTATTAATTTTACTCTTTATGTAGGCTAATTGCAGAACTGTGACATTTATGTCTGTCAGAGGAACTACAAGATCCATGGCCCAGACAGTTCAACCTCTATCATTTGCTGTGTAATAAGGTTGGGTTAATGTGAGAGAGAGAGAGAGAGAGAGAGAGAGAGAGAGAGAGAGAGAGAGAGAGAGAGAGAGAGAGAGAGAGAGAGAGAGAGAGAGAGAGAGAGAGAGAGAGAGAGAGAGAGAGAGAGAGAGAGAGAGAGAGAGAGTGAGAGAGAGAGAGAGAGAGAGAGAGAGAGAGCGTGTGTGCGTGCGTGTGTGCGTGCGTGCGTGTGTGCGTGCGTGCGTGCGTGCGTGTGTGTGTGTTGGTTAAAACCATACAGTCCTTTGAGTTGTATACTCAGGAAGCCAGAGTAGACAAATGCCCAGAAGTGTCCCAGACAAATGCAGAAGATGTTCAAACATCTGTGGTCACCCTGAAGTGACCATAAATATTTTCAGCATGGCTGCTGGTAGTGTCAGCAGCGCCCAGGTGCACAGCCTCAGGACACAATCTAAAATACAGCACTGACAGCAGCCTGAGGAATCCCAGCTTGTGTTTCACTCTTAGACATCAGGGGGATGGTGGAAAAACAACATCTAACTCATCTAACACATGCTTCTTTTTATAATGATTATGATTATTTTAAATTATAGTACTTTGTCATATTGCCTTGTTGCATGAGATGTGATCTATAAAATCTTAATGCAGAAAAGTAGTGCCATAAATGTTTGAAATATATACGGTTTGGAATCATACTAAAGAGTGTTGTGTAATGAGTGCCAGACAGTTTCTTAGAACTGATTTATAATGCGCCTTAAAAATGCTGTTGCGTAACAAACACATATTATTGTCTCATGGATATATTACTTATTCAAAGCCATACAGCTCACTGTGGACTGATATAAAAACTGCATTCTGACCACAAGATATCGTTGTTTACAGCAGAAAAAAACATTAATCGTATTCCTTGTGGTCACATGCTTACTGGAAACTCGTCCAGTCGATCAATTATTTGATTAATGCATGATTCATATAGACCGTAGAGATTTATTCATAGTCACGGTTGGATCGCAATGGCTGTCCAAGGCATTATAAACAGAATGAGAGGGCCTAACCTTTGAAACACAAGGGACCCTCACAGTGTTTGGCAAAGGAAGTGAGAAACACTGCGATGTTCAGCTCGGTCAAGGCAAAATAAATATTTGGGTAAGTCCAACACTTCAAGAATGGGCTTTTAAAACTGGTAGCACAATAAATCCTGACAAGTAAACAAAGTCCTAAAGAAGATATTTAAGAGCCATCGTTTATAGAACATACATTACAAAGTGCACTTACCATTGAAACATTAAAAAAAATACCAAAATCAAGTTTCATATCCCACTCATTGTTTGGAAGGGGTGTGTTGAATGAATGGCGGAAAAACAAGTCTACAGTAAATGGTAATCAATCAATCCACCAATCCACCAATCCATCAATCAATCAATCAATCAATCAATCAATCAATCAATCAATCAATCCATCAATCAATCAATCCTTCCATCCATCCATCCATCCATCCATCCATCCATCCATCCATCCATCCATCCATCCATCCATCCATCCATCCATCCATCCATCCATCCATCCATCCATGCATACATACATACATCCATACATGCATGCATACATACATACATACATACATACATACATACATACATACATACATACATACATACATACATACATACACCAACCAACCAACCAACCAAACAACCATCCATCCATCCATCCATCCATCCATCCATCCATCCATTCATCCATCCATCCATCCATCCATCCATCCATCCATCCATCCATCCATCCATCCATCCATCCATCCATCCATCCATCCATCCATCCATCCATCCATCCATCCATCCATCCATCCATCCATTTGTATGAGACTTATAGACCAAATGCTTTTGGCAGGAATTTAAAAGGCTGATTCATCAAACTAGGTTTCTCGGTTTATATTTCAGTGATGTGTTTGATGCGAATCTTGATCCTTTAGCAGGCAGGTGCAGGTTTATTATTTGTCCTGCTCAGCATCACCAAACCAGGACTAAATGCTGGCACTCTCATGTGCTGGATTCAGCTCAGACTGTCTCTTTATAGCCAATTTATCTTTAAAAAGGAGGTTTTCAAGCAAGTTTATTCTGGCCTGCTCTCTGCAAAATGGCATTTGTACGCTGTCTACTACACTGTCTCTAAGGAGTAGAATGATCCTCCGATCCAGACCATGGATTGTGATTTTGAGCATGAGTCTCAGACTGGTCTGGCAAATCATTGCATTCATACCCACCTTAATTACTTCTCTCCCAGCCAGACAAGAGAATCTTAAGCCAAATGGCTGCAATTATGGTTTAATCAGACACCCACGATCTCTCCATTTAGTAAGAGGTAAAGGAAAGGGCTCTTCGCTAATTTGCAATTCACCAGGGAGTATAAATGTAAATGGGCCATCATTCACCCAGTGAAGAACAAGAAACCATTATGTGTGTTTAAATTGTCGAATATGCATTAATATGTGCCAATTCTTAGTAGCTTAAATAGCAGATTTTGCAGTGATATCACATACATAATTATTTATGGATTCACTGGTTTAAAATAGGCCAAAATGTTCTTACATACTGCAATTATTGATTGAACTGAACAGCTAGACCTCATTTACACCTATCATTTGTACATTAATAAATTCAGAATGGTTTGCATATGTAGCAGGGTGACTGAAACCACTTATGATGATTCCATTCACCTGTGCTTAGTTTAAGCCCCCGCCCCTTTCTTGTATGATATATGGGAGGTGTGGTTGCTACATGGTATGCGTCTTGGTATTGTCCTTGTGACGTCATCCGTGGTTGCCGCAAGCTTGGACTGTAAGCTGGCTTCCTCGTTTGCTGTGTGCTTGCTGCCCACACCTCGCAGGTATTAGTAGCCGTTTTTTATATAACAAGAATAAATTGATTGTGGCTGGTTACTTACGTTTTGTTTTTGGTGGCATTGATAGCATGTCATTGATAGCATGTGTTCCTGACTGAGCTGCTGTATTGCAATATGATGCGCGACTGCGAACCGGTTTGCGCGCCGGGATCACCCCGTGGTATGTAAGATTTTAGTTTTGTGTGTTAATAATTTGCTTCTGTTTTTAACATTATCTTTCTGCTCGGCAGGCTCCCCCTGCATAATTGACGGCCTCTTGGGCTATTCGTGAGAATCGAGTATCAATGCTGAACTGGGATCGCTTATAATTGCGACTGCGTCGCTGTTTTGCCTCAACGTCATCAGGATAGTAACTTTTCGTATGTTTCTGTTGCACGTACATTACTTGTAAGTATTGTGCGACTCGTCTGACTGTGTGGGCGGGCTGTCTTCTCTGGCTGCCGCCTATGGAACTCCATTGATTTATAAATCTATATGATTAATTGTTTGTTTTATTTCTTTGTTTATTTCTCTTTGTATTTTTGATCACTGAAACCGAGTGGACTTTGGTTTCATGTGGTATTTTGAGTCCTAATTTTAGGTCAAGGGTTTGAATCCTTGAGGTATTTGACATCTTATCTTCCCTGAGCTGTATTTGTTCGTTGTGTGTTTCTTATTGTTTTCTTTGTTGCAGGAGCTGGGGGTTTCTGGAGGGTGAAGGCGAAACTGCCATCTGTGTGGTGTGCTCACACCTAGTGCTGTGTCTTCTGGTATCTAACCTTCACGTGTGTGTGTGTGGCTGGGTATTTGTAGTGGACTATTGGGGGGGTATTTTCCAAATTGGCAGCCGGCCCTTACCTCCAGATACCTCTGCTCCTGGTTGAGTTTCTTTAAATTTAGTGTTATGTATGTGAGTGGATTCTGATCGATGGTGTTCCTTATATTTTAATGCCAGTGTAAGAGTTTTTAACTGTGAATTTCCAAATATTTATTCAACAATTATGGAGAAAATAAAGCTTTTCTACTTATATGACTCTGTCTTTTCACCCATCCAACCAAACGAACCTGTGTGCCATTAGGGCGATTTCCCTGGTTTTCCGGGGTGGCGTAGTCGATCATATTTTGCCGTTTCTGTTAAAAGTGGGGTAACCCTCACTCCATTCCTTTTTACTCGCAACGCTACATTTGGCGTAGTGTCGGCAGGGTTTCCATATTTTGGTGTGTTGGGTGAGGACGTAGTTATGTATATTTAGAAAAAAAGATTTTTGCACAATTCTGTGTGTTTGTTGGTATCTTGTGTTTTTTTTGTTGAGGCAAAACAGCGGCGTAGCTGGTGTGAACCGGATCTCCCCTCTCAGTTGGCTTCCCCGATTGGTGAGTGCATTATTATGGAGGAAAAGATTCGGCACCGTTCGACGGTGAAAAAGGAACAAAGGGGACCCAGATAAAATTATTTCTGCATTTCGAGAGTTGTATGATTGTTCTCAATCATATGGAGCACTTGTAACCAGTATCTCTCGTGTTTCTCGTTAGGTAGCCGTCATGGCAAGAGTACTTGTAACCAGTATCTCTCGTGTTTCCCGTTGTGTAGCCGTTATGGCAGAGAACTTGTGTATCACTCGTTTCTCGTTGTGTAGCCGTCATGGCAAGAGTACTTGTAACCAGTATCTCTCGTGTTTCTCGTCATGTAGCCGTATGGCAGAGAACTTGTGTATCACTCGTTTCTCGTTGTGTAGCCGTCATGGCAAGAGTACTTGTAACCAGTGTTTCTCGTCATGTAGCCGTTATGGCAGAGAACTTGAGTATCTCTTGTTTCCCGTTGTGTAGCCGTCATGGCAAGAGTATTTTTAACCAGTATCTCTCGTGTTTCCCGTTGTGTAGCCGTTATGGCAGAGAACTTGTGTATCACTCGTTTCTCGTTAGGTAGCCGTCATGGCAAGAGTACTTGTAACCAGTATCTCTCGTTTCCCGTAGTGTAGCCGTTATGGCAGAGAACTTGTGTATCACTCGTTTCTCGTTGTATAGCCGTCATGGCCAGAGGACTAGTAATGGGGGTCTCCCTCGGTGGTTGCTAGGTCCCACAGCAGAGGTGAGTCTCTTGGGGCTCGGGACTAATCGTCGGGGCGACGATTCATAATGTGGGGGTGGAATGTAGCAGGGTGACTGAAACCACTTATGATGATTCCATTCACCTGTGCTTAGTTTAAGCCCCCGCCCCTTTCTTGTATGATATATGGGAGGTGTGGTTGCTACATGGTATGCGTCTTGGTATTGTCCTTGTGACGTCATCCGTGGTTGCCGCAAGCTTGGACTGTAAGCTGGCTTCCTCGTTTGCTGTGTGCTTGCTGCCCACACCTCGCAGGTATTAGTAGCCGTTTTTTATATAACAAGAATAAATTGATTGTGGCTGGTTACTTACGTTTTGTTTTTGGTGGCATTGATAGCATGTCATTGATAGCATGTGTTCCTGACTGAGCTGCTGTATTGCAATATGATGCGCGACTGCGAACCGGTTTGCGCGCCGGGATCACCCCGTGGTATGTAAGATTTTAGTTTTGTGTGTTAATAATTTGCTTCTGTTTTTAACATTATCTTTCTGCTCGGCAGGCTCCCCCTGCATAATTGACGGCCTCTTGGGCTATTCGTGAGAATCGAGTATCAATGCTGAACTGGGATCGCTTATAATTGCGACTGCGTCGCTGTTTTGCCTCAACGTCATCAGGATAGTAACTTTTCGTATGTTTCTGTTGCACGTACATTACTTGTAAGTATTGTGCGACTCGTCTGACTGTGTGGGCGGGCTGTCTTCTCTGGCTGCCGCCTATGGAACTCCATTGATTTATAAATCTATATGATTAATTGTTTGTTTTATTTCTTTGTTTATTTCTCTTTGTATTTTTGATCACTGAAACCGAGTGGACTTTGGTTTCATGTGGTATTTTGAGTCCTAATTTTAGGTCAAGGGTTTGAATCCTTGAGGTATTTGACATCTTATCTTCCCTGAGCTGTATTTGTTCGTTGTGTGTTTCTTATTGTTTTCTTTGTTGCAGGAGCTGGGGGTTTCTGGAGGGTGAAGGCGAAACTGCCATCTGTGTGGTGTGCTCACACCTAGTGCTGTGTCTTCTGGTATCTAACCTTCACGTGTGTGTGTGTGGCTGGGTATTTGTAGTGGACTATTGGGGGGGTATTTTCCAAATTGGCAGCCGGCCCTTACCTCCAGATACCTCTGCTCCTGGTTGAGTTTCTTTAAATTTAGTGTTATGTATGTGAGTGGATTCTGATCGATGGTGTTCCTTATATTTTAATGCCAGTGTAAGAGTTTTTAACTGTGAATTTCCAAATATTTATTCAACAATTATGGAGAAAATAAAGCTTTTCTACTTATATGACTCTGTCTTTTCACCCATCCAACCAAACGAACCTGTGTGCCATTAGGGCGATTTCCCTGGTTTTCCGGGGTGGCGTAGTCGATCATATTTTGCCGTTTCTGTTAAAAGTGGGGTAACCCTCACTCCATTCCTTTTTACTCGCAACGCTACACATAATATAAAAAATATATATATTACTGTAATTGTATAATAATTTGTCAGTTGGAAGTAAATAAATTATGAAAAATAGTTTAATAAAAAATATGAATTGTATATTATATACCCAATTAATGTATGTAATGAAAACTATATTAATTACATAAACAAATAATTATTTAATTAATAGTTTAATAAAAAATAAGAATTGTATTTCATATTAAATACCTAATTAATGTATGTAATGAAAATTATATTAATTACATAAACAAATAATTATTTAATTAATACATAATTAACAATTAGTTAAAAGATTAATTATATTTCATATTATAAAACATTAGTTATAAAACTATTTATAAAACGTTAATTATATTTCATATTAAAAACATAATTAAAGTGTATTTTATGTAATAAAAGCTATAGCCTATTAAATAATTTGTTTATATAAAAAATAATAAAATACATTTAAAGCATATTACTTAAAAATAACTTATTAAAGTATAATGAAAATGACAAATGATTAATAATATAGGCTAATTTATGTATCATAAAGTATAATTTATGTATCATGTATTACATAATCAATTATTTAATAATACTTAGTTAAAAATTTGAATTATATTTCATATTAAATATATAATTAAAGTGTATGTAATTGAATGAAAGCTATATTAAACAGTTAAAAATTGAATAAATTAATAATATTATTAAACATTAAATACACCTAACGTGTGTAATGAAAATTAAATATATATTTTTTTATTAAATAGTTAAATATTATGATAAATCATAATGTGTTAAGACATTAAATCTAATTAAGTTATGATAATGTGTGAGTCTATCCACTGCTGTGAAGGTTTCAAGCACATTACATTACAGACAAGTGCAAATTGAACTCAATTCCCTCAAATGACCAATGAGAAGACTGTCTCATCCACAGTCATAACCCTTTGTTTGATTACAAAGGCTCATAAAACACAGGCTAAAGTTTGTGTCAAGCTCAACTTTCACTGCAAAGCTTCAGGCGGGCCCAAAGGGTGGAGAAGTGTGAATTCCAGCCCAAGCACCCGGTGCGCCACCGCTTGTTCTGACATCTCTCGACACTGTCTGAAGATCAGATGCTTTAAAACTTAAAATGGCAGTCTCTAAAGCAGTCAGATGCTCCCACTGCCAAATACCAGGAGTTGGTCTCTGAAATTAGCATAGTCTGTTATGATCATCTCAGCACATCATTAAGACTGATGCATGTTTGTTTAGCTTCGCTTGTCCCCATGAGAGCACAAGGTGTATACGGGGGTTTTCAAACGCTTCTGGAAGACCTCCACAGCCTAGCAAAACAACAAAGAGACTGCTTGCAGAATCTGTAGTCACTCCAGCCAGCGCACATTTCACAGGCCTCAGGTCAAACGCAAAGCATTATAAATCAACCTGCCTTTCATTTTGAAACTCTCACCAGCTTTTCCAGCCTCTCTTCCCCTGCCAGTCAGGATCTTCCACACTACCCGTCATTCCCGCTTTTTCATTTCACTTCAGGGTGAAGTCATAAGATGCTACTAAACTCTAGTCTTTCGATTTACCGTTGTCTAAAACATTTGCATAAATTATAATTTGCTGAGAACCATAAAGCATGAGCGTGGGGTTTTGAAAGTGATACTGTGCCGTTTGAGAGTCACAGACGCTGAGTAACAGTAATGGCTCGGCTGCAGTGCATTTGGATTCAAGCTTTTGCCAGGAGCAAATGTACAACTGTGTAAAAAAGAGATTCAGAGTGAGGCAAAGTACAGTTTTAACATGATTAATAAACAACCCCCGTCTTAAAGTGAATTCAAGATAAAATGATAATGCTGGTTTTGTTCCCGGAATTAAACTTTAGTTGTCTGGGAGACTGGACTACAGTTTTGTTTTGGTTTCTATTAAAAAATTATGTTTTTATTTATTTATTTTCATATCTTCTGCAAAGCTAAAACTTCTGAAACGCTGACTCAAAGAGACAATGTCTTCAATTTCACTTATTGCTCCAGAATCATTGATTTGAATTGACAGGCTGATTAAAAATTCACATCTATTAATTATTTACGCTATCAAATCCTAGGGAAACTTACGAGACCATGTCAGCTTGTTATAATCAGCAAAGTCAAGCTAATAACCCTGCTTTAAACTAAACACTCTGCAGTTTATGTCTGCATGTGTCCATGTGAATTTACACAAACTTGATTTCACAATAATATTTCTCAGAATAAGCTAATGAATTATAAATAAATAATGGTTGCTAAGCTAAATCTTATGAGATTTTCAAAATACACTGATCATTTTCAATAAATGAACATATATTGCTATGAACAGAAACAATGAAATGTCTCGCTTTAATTCGCCCGCAGGTTTCATAGACGGAGCCCCGGAGGACAGAACAGCAGACGCAGGAACCATAAGGGAAAACTACCAAATGCAAGACAACAGCGATGAGGACGATTTCTGAACAGGCTACTACACAATATTAAGCCAATTAAACCACCTTATATAACAATTATATACATCTGGATCAATATGTGTGAAAAAACCCCACATCTTATCTACACCAGGGTTATTATAGTTATATGATAAAACCGTTTGTTAAATGAAATAAACTTGAAAGCCGACACACAACAGAAGCTGCAGAAATATTTTCTTCCCTATTGAGAAGTATATCCAAGTGAAACAGCTTCTAAAAAAATAAAATAAAATGTAGGGCAGGACTTGATTTAGTCAAGAATCAGGAATTGATTGCTGCGATGAAATAAAACAAAACCTTAAACTGTAACACGTGGCTGGTGGTGTGATGATGCACTCGGCGAAGGAGATGATTTGAACAGTCTTTAGAACAATAGCAAACTCATAACAACCACCTTAAGCACAAACAATAACAGACACAAGACAAAACTGAACAGGGAGTATGCATGAGGAACTATACAGCTGATGATAATCACAGCAACATAACCAAAACTAAACAGAGCAGGATAACAGCAACTAAAGGAAACAGAACAGTATATCAAAATAAGAGTCCATAACCATGACATAAACTTATATTAGTTGCCATGGAAACATTTCTCATTTTCATTCACTAAAATAACTAATAAACTAGTAAACAAAAACATTTAGCATATTTATCAGACATTTTTTTGTGTAAAAAAAGATCTAATAAAATTCAAAAAACATACACCATACAAAAGAAAAAACATACTAAAATAGCACCGATCTGTATTTTATTTCCCGAAATATATTTATTGGCATAATATGTATAAGAACAATAAAATTGTCACAGGTTGTGTGTTGCAAGACAAACATACGACAAAGAAGATCAAGTAACAGGCTTTATAATACACAAGGCAAGTTTCAACTCAAAATAGCAGTCCAACACAACACACACATTGACAAGACCCATCAAAGAATCTCAAACAGAACTGAACTTAAGTAGTCGAGACAACGAGACACACACACTTGAACATAATGATGAAATCAAATGAATAGCCATGACAACTAAGGCTATGTTTACACGGAAATGATCTGAAGAGAAAACCTAAAAGTGGCGTTGCGTTATCACTTTTTATTCTGCGTTTAGACAAGCGTTATGGGGGGGGATCTGCGTGCATATGGTGACGCAAAAGTGTGTGAAGTTGGATGTAATATGCACTCCAGACGGCTAGGTGGCGATGTGAAGCACTGAAAGTGAAAGAGCCGCTGACACAGTTTTTCATGTTCAATACGGTAAAGCTGCTGCTTTAACCCTCGGTGCTCTTCGCGTGTCGCCCAGATTTTTTATTTTATTTTTGTCAATGAAATTAATGCTATATTTGAATTGATAATGTTTTGTTATTTTCCTGTACTGGTGCATGCCTGTGACGTAAACTGTCTAGCAGACTCTTGCGTTTTTACCGTTTTTACCCTTTAGACGGGAATGCGATGGTGGAGCGTTTTTAAGATTTCCACTCTGGACTGTGGTTTCACTTTTTTGCGTTTTTAAGCCCTAAAAACACCGTCGTCGTGTAAACGAAAGGCACATCCGATAAATATTTTTACGTTTGTGTACATTTGCGTACATTTTTCTCGTGTGGCCTAAGGCAAGATGTATGAAAAAAGTTTGGCCACAAGAGGGATATTTTCTTCAGTCAATTTACCAATCATAAGATCAATCTCCTTCCAAAATCCTTGATTCTTATTACACTCCCATATACAATGAGTGTACCAATTTCTTTGTTTGTATATTAAACAACTGGCAGGAATATTTGGATTAAACTCATGCAGTTTGATGAGGATAATTTAGGTCTGCAGGAGCCAATTTTAATGCAGCACTATTGACGCTGTGGTTTTGGGCAAATAAACAAGATTCGATCAATTCTTCTTTAGAAATGTCTTCCATGAAAATCCATTTTCCATGCTAATGAATAAGATAACGAACTCTCTTTTGATCCCTTAGTATATTATAAAAGAATGACAGATGGCCCTTATTCCTTAAACGTTTTAAAGTGTGATGTGTAAGTTGGCAAGCGGGGTTCTGAATAATTTTCTTTTCTGAATGTATAAAACATATTTGTTAATATATACTGTATATATGTATATAAATCATATTTCCTTTTCACATTGATCTGTATTTTATTGAATTTATCACAACCAAAAACCAGAAACAAAAGGTGGCAATAATACCGCTACTGCTGAAGTCTTTTGGCTAAGAGCTCTCTAGTGCCAGCTGTGAGGAGTTCTGCTCGAGTCATTTGTTGGCTCATCTCCCTTCATGGAGCCATTGACAATGTGGCATGTGTTGAGGAAGTGGGCAGGCATTGCTCTGCTCAGCAGCCCTTTGGGAGGCACACTTGTCTCAACACCAGCCCCCTGGACCTGACAGACACACACACACACAAGGATATACACACCTCCTGTCTCTGGTGACTCATATCCCAAAAACTTGTCTGATGAATATCAAGACACATTATAAACATCTTCCTCAAAAGCTTTACTGACTGATGTTGTATAAACTACGAGTCTTGACAGTAGATTTGCTCAGTTGGTTTGCTTTTGAAATCAGAGCAGAGTAAACCGGTGCAGACTGGTTATTTTCATCAGAGTGCAAACTATTCCCAAAGGGTCAGAGGAATTTTGACATCTGCCCCGGCACACATAGGAGCACAGATGTGTGGAGAACTCCTGAACAACAAATCCCACATTTCCTGTGTTTTACAGTAACAGGGGTATTTGCATTTGGTGATTGGAGTTCTGGAAAAGAGGCTACAATCCCAATAGACATGAACTATATGCAAATGAATCTCAGGATATTGGCATTTTTAACTTGCTAGTACAGAACATAAGATGGTTTGGGTTTTAAAACTACTACAAACAAGTCATTCCGATGTCTGTGCTTTAAGGCTTGAGCAGTGGTACATTATGGGTTGTGGGTAAGTCTATTAGGATCATAGTGTAATCTAGCCACAGCAATAAATTAAATTAAGTTAGCGTGTAAATATTTACTGATAAAATGCATTAACTACAGTTAGTTTCGGCCATTGATTTTAAGTGGCTGAGTGGAGTTCCTAGTGCTGCTTTACAGTGCAACAACAATTGTTTGGATCTGTAACGTCTAAGTGGAAGAAGGTTTAGGCAGATTCAACAGTTCCAAATAACAACTTTTAATAAATGAGGGCTGCCAACACAAAACAGTGTGACAACATGACAATACCGGACAATGAGGGAGAGGAGGTGAGGAACTTAAATACACAATGGTGATGGACATAATGACAAACAGCTGTGATGATAAGTGTCCATGGAAACTGATGAGTGGCTGGAAACTTGTGAAACAAGTGAACAAATCAAACATGTGACTGAAGACAAACAAACTAAAAGTCCATGAAAATAAAACTAACTGAACCGGGATATTTCACTGTTCGTATTTCAGCTTTCAAGTGGAATCATGATTTATGAGCCCAGAATGCATGAATAACCAAGCAAAGTCATATTTACTAGTGGGAAAATGGAATTGTAGATGATACGCGAGTTGGCGAGTATTTATGTTTGAAGGTCCATAAAACGTAGTGGCAAACAAGTCTGTTTTAGTGACTGTTTTAGGGAATTTTAGTGATTGTTTCTGCAGTTTATAGTCTTAGTGACTGTGACTGTCTTTATGAGTGAGTCATTGAAGCATTTACTCACCCGATTTGTTCAAAAATCTGATTTATTCAAGAGCAAAACACCTATATCGTTGATTATGCTTTGAATCCCTTTAGAACTACTATCAGTAGCAGAGAATAAAGAGACAAAGTAACATTGCAAGTTACTCAGCTATTAAATTCTTGTTAATTGAACTGGTAACAGAATGAAGCAATATCCTGCTTGCAGTAGTGCTGTTGGTCTGAATAGCATGCTCTTGCATCTGTTTCACATTTCATAATAGATGATTGGTTCAGTTGGTTGTGTTCAGTTCACAAATCAAAGGTATCCAAGATTGCCAAATCTGAGTAACAAAACCAACCCATTGGCCAATAAAAACTAGTCCAATGATCAATAAAACTAGCCCAAATAGAGAACCTAAGTCCCTCCCCTCCGCTTCCGGCTCATGGGACATTATTTCGGAAAAAAATATGTATGGTAGTCAATGGCGAGAGACAACCTATATTTTTATTCCATCTGAACTGTGCCCTGAATTACACATATGATGTTTGTCAATTTAAAAGATAATTATGAAAATCAAGAAAGTCTCAGTTTGATTCAGTTTGAAGAGTAACATTTAGGTTCTCTCGTCTCACACTATGTATGTCACCGTTGCTCGTATGTGTGCAGTCTGGTACAAAACACTGAGGCATGACGGCGTAACGTTACGATTATAACGTAAGACTATAGAAAAAATGACAAACAATAGCTTCAGTAAAGTTAGCTTCATTCATTGAGAGAAAAGGTATAACGTCATGTGCGCCTTTTGGGTTTGTAGTCTTTGTAATTACGTATTTTCACAGTCTTATACCTCAACAGTTTTACATCAAACTGCGACTTTCTTGACTTTAAAATGTATCTTTTAAATTGACAAACATCATGTGTAATTCAGGGCACAATTCAAACAAGATCAAAATATTTGTTGTCTCTCGCCATTGACTACCATACAATATTTTTCCGAAATAAGGTGCATGGTGGTCCACCGGAAGGGGAGGGACTTAGGCTCTCTATTCCAAAGTTCATGCCAAAATGAACAAAATCCACCAGTGGGGGTGACAAATTTTCAAAGAAAATTTGAAAATAAACTATTTACAATTTACAATTGGAGAGACCTGTCAATCCACGAAAACAGCCACACACAGGGTCCCTACCAGAGACCTTCCCTCACAAAAATCTCAGCCCAGTTTTATCATTGGTATATATAAAATTGGATAGGCTAGAGTAAAATATTTCAACACAAGCATTTCTGTCAAACATAATTTATGCAACATGTCAAACCTTTAACCTGCAGGGGGGAAAGAATCTACCCTTGGCAACAGTTAAAAAAAAAAAAAAAAACCTGAAGACTTAACAACCCTGAAGGTATCGTTGAATTTTTCCGAATAATGATGAATGTCTCAGCAGTTTTTGGGAATTTATCATCGATACAAAACCGTAAGCAGTAAAGAGTCTCACACAATATCTGTCTAATGCCATTCTATGAATAATGCCATCTATTGAATTGTGTTGAGTTTCTACTAGGGAAAGTGAGCTGAAATCCACTGGAGAGTAAAATATACAGTACGTGATGAATATGTTTGTGAACGCCACAGCTCTCTGTCAGATAGCAATGAGAGTATGTGAGGCGTTATCACCAGAGGCCCATAAAGTGGGGGGATCTTCTTATGGCTGCGCATCACAAACTGGAATTCAACATCACCATCAGCATGATTGTGGTCATGGTCAAACAGTGAGTATTAGTAGTATCCGATACACCACTGCCGAAACATAATCTACTGTATACTTGCATGCTACGACGTGTATAGTCAACCTTGAAATGCTCTTACTGAGAAAAGATGTTTTCCTACATTATCTCCCCAGCCAAATTCACATTCTGCAATTTCTCAAGTGTTCTGCTTCATTAATGGAAAAACAGTGAACTCAGCCCTATCCTGATCGAGATTGACAGCTGTCTTTATGCCGCTGTCATTACCCAGGCGATGGTATAATGCACACAGATTTGGTGCCTGCACCCCAAATGACAGCAATCCAATGTTGCGTCTAAAAGAGGTATTTAATATTATAATTACGACAGAGACCAACCCTCCATACAGTGCTTTAAGAAAAGACGCTTGGCTCATAGTACTGAGCTTATGCATTAAACATGAAACCCATATGTTGGGTTGTGGAGACGGGTCTCCCAGGAGGCAGCGGTGGATGATGCGCTGAAGCTGGGGGGTGCATGAGGGGGTTTCTATTGATGCACTGGAAAAAAAACAACAAGAATTGAAGTTGTCAGTTGAGAGCTATTTGCATATCGACAGAGTCAGGGGTTTGTTTTTGTTCAGACTGTGATTTTACTCAACTGAGCACTGACACAAACAAATGTAGACGAATTTGTGCTGTGGGCAGTGGCCTCAAATCACTGATAGATAACCCTGTTTGTTCACAATGCACTGGTTATGTGTTATACATGAGATGTTTGTATACGCTTCTGGGTATCATGGAATGAATGGAGAACAGAAAAAGAGAGAAATTAGATGATAGAACCAAGTTTTTGGCCAAAATGCTGTGATGAAATTTATCTCGCTAACATGTACTCCCTGAAGATCATGACAGATTTGATGTTGTGAGTGCCTTTTAACCGCCATTTAGGTACTGTAAGTTACAGCCGAGACTACAGGGATAGTTGACTCAAAAATGTATATTCTGTCATCATTTACTCACTCTAATTTCTTTCAAAACCTGTATGACTTTCTTTCTTCTGTAGATATTCTCTCTTCAGAAGATATTTGAAGAACAAACAAAATTGGACCCCATTGACCTTCATTATAATGACAAAAACAGTCAAAATGCCTTTTTAAGTTTTTCTTTGTACTTTTTGGGAGAACTATCTCTTTAAGAATTTTCTTAGTACGCATATCAGGAACACCTGTGTTCTCACATGCTACCAAATAGAGTACTTTGAAAGACTATGGGTTTGGCTGTGCATGCGTGTTCGCATCAAAACTGAGGAGCACTGTGGGCTTTAAAGACAGCATGAACTGCAGTATGCAAACCCTTTTACTTCTGCGATGTGATGTATTTCTGAGTCAAACTAATTAAAATGGAGCTTGATTTTATCCATTAGCAGTAGAGTGCTGCAGGGAGAACGTATTTTTGATTCCATCGCCCAAGTCACTTGGTTTTTTAATGGGTTTTTGGTTTGCCTTAAATAAGGTCTGTGTTTAACACAAGCTCAAGATATTTTGCACATTTTATTCTATCACTATTTAATACATCAGTAATACTAACCAGTTGTGATTTCTTAAAAATCTTGGTCACACTTTCGATTAAGGTCATATTCTCACTATTAACTAATTAACTAACTATGTTTGCCTCAATAAACTCCTAACTACTGCTTATTAATAGTTAGTAAGGTAGTTGTCAACTTTAGGTATTGGGTAGGATTAAGGGATGTAGAATATGGTTATTCAGAATAAGGCATTAATATGCACTAACAAACAGCCATTATCCTAGTAATATGCAAGCTGATAATTGTGAGGATTGGACACTAAACTTAAATGTTACCAAAATATTTTACTGGTCTTGAAATATGCTAACAAGTGGCTAAATGGGATGGCAAAGGTAGTCAGGGACTTGAAACTTCATCATATCCCATCTACTCACCAGCCTCATTGTGTTTACAGTCATGCTATTCCAACTGTTCTAGCTCAAGCTTTAAAAAAAAGACTTGGAAGTGTGATGGTGATGTTGAAGTCATGTGACTGTGGTGTAGTTAGTTTACAGCCTATGTTCAAATTTTTGCTTTTGCCAATTGGCTTCAGAATTCATAAAAGTTGTGCTCATTTGTCAAGATTATCTAGATGAACAAAAGTAGCAATCATACACTTTTGTTAGTCACAGAGCTTTTGGTCATAGAGAGAGGATTTTCGTTGAGGGAACAGGGTGATGCTAACGTGCAAAATTACAACAACAACAACTACAACAACAAAAACAAAATCAATACTGCAGTTGATTGGGTGGTGAAAAGTAGGCATGGCCTTCCAGAACAGAGCCAGCTCCAATCCGGGTGAAAGAAACCCCACTACAAGAGATCCTGGAGCGAAAGACCACATTTACAGAAAAACTCGCTCTAAAATCACTCTGCTTCAGCTCTGCTCTGCAAAGTTGAGAACACCAACAAAGCCGAGTCATAAAAACAGTAAAATGCAGTGAACACATAAGCACTCTTGGACTTCCGCTTCAGTTTAGACTACCGGAACTACAGTAACCGTAGTATAGAAAATAGTTGTTGCATGGCATTTTTATCAGCATGCCGTGACCATTTTGTGAACTTGCCAAATTCAATCCCATTTGGAAAATCACATGTCCGTGCTGAATATAACAGCACTGGATGCATTGCATATTTTCAGTAATTGCTTTGGCTGACGTGGTGCTCATTGAATGCTACTGTCCACAGCTTAGAAGGATTTCATTTTTGCCAGGTGCTGTTGCTAAGCCAACACCTGCGGAGTTGTGTAAGGCCCTCTTGTGTGAATGTGGTAAATGCATTTACTGCCAAAAACTGAGCAGGAATGCAAGAGATGTGCCTCATTAGCTTTTTCTTCAGCTGCATTTTTTTTCTCCGGATTTCTATGTGTGCGCTTAAGAGAGAAAGAGAGAGCTTGTGTATTCGGTGAAGCCCTCCAGGAGGAGGCATATGAGCGGCCCAAGTACACGGGTGCGTGCTCGTGTTTTTGTATTAGCGAGTGTGCGTCCGCCATGTGCCTGCCTGTGTGTGACTGCAGTGCGAATAGCCCTACAGTACCTTCTAGAGGGACCCTGCCGCAGCACAAAGAGACCCTTGTCTTGAGGTGTCACAGAACAGTATGTATTAGACACCATATTAAATGTCCCCTAAGCATAGAGGAAGTCTGACGAGGGGTGAGGCCATGCCAGGGAGCCACCAAAGAGGCTTTTGACAGTGGCCAAAACAGATGGCTGGGAATGGAGAAACAAGGTCAAAGAACACCGAACACACTCTCTCCACTCTTTTCTCCTCACCACATTCGATACGATTGAGCATCATCTGATGTTTGCCTCTCTTTTTAATTAAAATGGATGCTTTGGAATAGGAGCTTCGTTGTTTTCCCCCCAAAGGTGCTTAAGGGGGGAAGTAAAGATAAAAGAGAGGCTTTGTGTCTGGCCGCTGAATGAAAGGAACCACTGTGTTGACTGCTCGGAACAAGACCAATCAAAGATAACCTGTGTTCGAATGATAAGCGCTACACCGTTGGTTCAATGACATGTATCTACATGGAGGTTTGATAACTAGTGGTAACATGACCTTCGGGTGGTCCCATCGGTGTGATTATGGTCGCCACAATGCACGCAGACCCTCTTACGTGTTTTTCAGCTCTATCTGCAGTAATCAAACGCTCTCCTGATCCTTTACTGGGTGATTTGTTGGGTGCGATCATGATAGTGTTTCAATGCCTGTCGATCCCAACAATGGAAACTCATTAGAATGGTTAATTTAGCGTGCTTTGTTTAGTGTGCTTTTTTCCATGCTGTACGTTAAACACAGCAAGAGCCTTTACAAAATGAGGTGCAGTAATTAATGGTAAAACGAATGCCGTAGGTGATTATACACCATTTATCCTTGTACACGTCAAATTAGCGTCAAGTCAGTGAGCCTGATGTTTTGTTGGATCAAAATATCCAATTTCTGAAGTAGAAACAACTAAAGCAAGATTTTGCAGGTCAACCTCAAGAGTCATTCTGACAGTAAGACGTATTATACATTAAACATGTACAGCTGCAGAACAAGGGTGACTGCTGGGACACGGAGAGGCTGTAAGACTATCCCGTTGTCCTCTTACCGTGAAGGGGAATGGCACAGGGCTCGCCTTTTTTCACTGACTGACATGAAAGTCTCAGGCAAGTTCAGCCATGTTGCCTTGATGTTGTCACTGAGTTGAAATGTTAGGGTCAGCGCTTTGTGGGAGTTGGGTTCAGGCCCTGGCCCTTCCTCTTGCAGCTGTGTGGAGGGTTGTTGTCCGGAGCTGCATGCTCTCAAGCTCGTCTATTGACGTATTAAGAGAAGCCAGCTGGACAGACAAAGCACAGTAAATAAGACTGGCCTACAGCCCAATGCCCTAGGGTACTGATAAACAAAATCTGATGTATATTTTGTTGAAATTAGGCATATTTTGTTCAAAAATTAATGCATATAATTAAAAATGTAGATTTCGTATTGCCCCTAAAGAGATAATAAGCTGTCATCCATAAAGCACATGCCTCTGCTATAGAGGTTTGGGATAAACATTTCCACTGGCCAAACTGGAATTTCATGGCCAAAAAAGGTCCATTATCTATTGTCAATATGGCGTAACAATGTATAAAGCACAGTTCACACAGAAGTCACTTTAAAGCCAATCAGGTTTCTGTTGGTCAGCACGGATAATTCACGTGACCAACTTGAAAATGAGGAATCAAATGAAACTCCCGATAGCGTGGATTCCTTTTGGAATGACTGGATTTCGCCTATAACATTTAGCAGAAAACTGGTAAATGTGACCTTGTTTTTTTATATTATTTGCATAAATATGAATGCATGCACTGCTGTATGAATGTTGCATATGACAAAGTTGATGTGAACATTGACGTTGTGCTCATTTTTAATCCTATACTGTTAATTTATTCAAAAATACATTCAAAATGCAATTCGCACATTCGGTGACTTGAAAGCACTTTGTTTTATGATGAGCATAAATTTCTGTATAAAAGTTCCTATTTCTTTAGTGATCACAATGAGTTTTAAGAAAAGTGTTAATGAAAACTTGCATATACCATCCATCAAATTAGCTAATGACAATTCTAATGTCAACTTGATGCCTCACAGAATTACTTTGTGGTTTGTAGGGGCACTTAGAGGTTATAATAGTGACTTGCCATTGACCTATATTCAGATGTGCCAGAGGGGACCAAGCTGAGGCCCTGACACATCTGAATGCATGCTCTCCATGACCAATCAATAAGCCATTATCACTGCACTCTAAGACAATACACACTCTGTGTATCGTTTAGGCTTATGGGACACCCCGCATTAGGACTTCAATATCATGCTCATGCAATTGATTTAGGTCAACTTGATTTCCTCACCTTAATTTTTTTTTTTTTTTTTTTTTTGGCATTTGGGGTGATAATTCTATAATCCGGTTCCCAAGCAGTGTCACACTAAAGTGAGAACCAGGCCACTGTTATGACCCCCAAAAAATCCCAAATCCCCCTAATCCTAAAGCTGGCAAAGTACTTCTTACACCTCGCCTGATTTTTGACTGACCACTTAAGCCGTGGAAGAAAACGAATTGGGTTAAAGGCATGCTTAAACCTCCACGCTTCACACACTGCTATCCCATTAAACTGCTGTTCCAATACTCTAATCAACTTACAGACTTACTGCTTTGCCCTATACCACAAAAGCAACAAAACACAGAAGAATTTCCAGGGTTATCGTTTGAATCATCCCTGCGAGATGTACTGTATAGCGCAGCATAACCCAATTTTGCGTATTTATATGAAAATGGGTTCATGTTTGGTCTCCTGCATTCTCTTTAAATTGATTTTGTATTGTGTTGACACTGTGGATCTGGTCTTGGATTTCTAACACTGCTGCTCCCCTGCTGGACAGCAGTAGTGCTGCTTTCTCTACAGTAAAAGGGTGTTTGTGGCCCTATAAATAACACTTTCACTGTAGCTATCCAGCACAGGAAGTGCATCTGTATTAATGTCTTGTGGTCTTAGCATGTTATTGCTAAAAAGCTGATGATATCATCCTATAATTGGCTCAAGTCTGATTTTCAATTAGAATGTTCATATAAAGTATGCAGCTTTAGATCTGTTTATATCATCACCAACCTGCAGGTTAGTCTATAATATTCTATATTTTACAAGAAACATTATTTCAGTCAGGCATATCTCTTTAGCAATAACATTAAAACATAATAATACATGGGTTTTTTTTGTGCCCTTTCAATTTAGTTTGTGTTAGCTTTCACGGGTGTAACTTTCACTGTGACTTTAAGTGTGTGTTTTTTTTTTTGTGTGTGTGTGTGTATTTTTTTATTCTGTTTAATTTTTTAGTTTAGTTTTGGTTTTGCAGTGATTTTTTTTACATGTGTATCTTAAAAATAGTCTATGCTGTCGCGTTCTGTCACAAATGTTTTGCGTTCCCCCAAGAAACTTTGCGCTCACTTGCAAAACCTGTGTTCTTCTTTTGAGATTCTCGGCGGAATGCAAAAGTTTAGCAAGGGAATGCAAAACCATTGACAAATATATTTTTTTCCATCTCATTTCCCCCCCCCCCCCATCACCATGTCCCTTTAGGGGCTCCGTACTATACTGTTACGTGCACCTGAACACTTTTGAATTGAATGGTGTATTGAAAAGAATTGCACATTCTTTAAGTTTAATGAAGGAAAATATAAAAGGTTTCTAATTTTATAATAGCCTACCCATTATCAAAGACTAAAATATATATATTTTTTTTTTTGAGTGATTTTTATTTTATTTTAGATGGTGTCATGAAAGATTAGGTTACTTATTTCCCCAACTGTTTGTTTATTTCAGTTAATGAAAATGTTTTCATTTAGGTTCTGTTTAAATTTTTGTTAACTGCTACAGGTTTCCATATTGCTAAATTGTTAAATTAATTAAATTCCAAATAAAAACAAAGAAGGAATTAGGCTACCTAAGTATCTTTAATAAATTATCGTTTAATATAATAACTGTACTACTGTGATGTTGATATGGTATTATTTTGTCCAGGTAATCAACTCTGTTTGTTTTTATTCTCAAGAATATAAAGGAAATCCAAAACTCATCTATTTTTCTCCCTGCTGAAAGTGAGAGCTCTTGCTGTCAATCTGCGGCTGGGGTGTATGGTTTAGGAGGCGGGGCTTTGTGTGTCGGTGTGGGCGGGGTTTCCGCTAAACTCTGGGTTAGGTTGATTCACTATCGATCATTGGGGAAAGACAGGGCTAGATTTCCTTGTGGCGGAGAAATCTGATGTGTAGGCAACATGAATCGGGCGATCGAGGAGCGCAGATTAATTTTAGCACGTTTACAGCTTTCTTTTGGACTGATTATCTTCGCCGATTAGATAAACGAATACAAATGAAATAGCTGTTTTTTTCTCCCGTGTGAAGTGTTTTGGATCGGACTTGCCAAAATCGCTACTTTGTTTCTCTTATGGACGGTGTGTGTTACCTAAAAAAGTAGTCGCGTCTTAACAGAGTTCCGCGTCCCGTGAAGTTGGGAGAAGCGAGGCCCGATCTCTTGACCCGTGGAGTACTCTTGAGTCTCTCTGGATGGATGGATGGGTATGGGGAGAGCAGGATCTTACTACCCCGGGGCTGAGCGCCTCATCTCTCCGGTACTACATCTACTAGTGCTCTGCACCCTCTCCTCTCTCACTCGCATAGGTAAACATGCTCTTTCCACTTTTATGCATGATTCGTTGGACGTAAACAAGTTAGAATGTAGGCAATAGACTATTAAACCACCTTTTAAAAGTAGATTTTGTGTTAGGAGCTGTTTAATTTGTCGCTTGTATACATATTAAATAGAATTTACGTGCCAAATTATGACAGTGCTGGTTATTATTCAGGCATGTCCGTTACAGAAAAAGTGAATTATAGTTGTTTATGTGACGTTTTTACAGTCAAGTGTCCTTCATCCATCCGTGTCTTCTTCTTGCACACTTGTATCTTTATTCCTAATAAATGTAGTGCATTGATTTACGCGTCCCTTTGCGCTTCACTGGATTGGTTGCTTTTTAAAGGATATTAAATATTTATGAGTGATCGTAATATTAATTAATTTCTCGTTATATGTACAAGTTATTGTTTGATTCGGTTTTATTTGTTGTATGCTTTTGTCATTGTGATAGCAGGCAGCATATTGTCAGTTGCGATAATATATAAGCCATGGTGATCATATTTGTTCGCATATAGCTTTTGATCTGAATGTTTATTTATTTATAAAGGTTTTTTTTTTTTGCGGTAGCCTATTGAATTATTATATAACCTATTTATTTAAAGAATCCATGTACTGCTCAGTTAGTGTTATCAGCATTTATTTGTTTATTTATTCACTTAAAAGCCTAAATTCAGTTAGTTTGGTGCCTTTGACCACTTTGGAAGTCTTAAATGATTTCGTTCAAAATGGGTTGGCTTCTGAGCTGGAGACTGTGAAGACTACACATTTGGTGCCCTGTTTTCCCTTGGCACCTTGTCAAGTGCTCCACTTTGGGTGTCCTGGCCATAGCCTGTGTTAATGCCATTGTGAATTAAGAGGATATGGAATGCTGCTGGGTGTCCATTGAGCAGTCACACCTTCATAATTAATTTAACATGGACCCCGGCCGGGGAGACAGGCATTATGCACTTCACTATTCTTCAATGAAGCAAAAAATATGAAATAACTCAACCTAAATATGTGTTAAACATAATTTAAGGACAAATTTCGAAAAAAAAGAAAAGAAAAAAAATCTATATTTTTATTGAATATGAAATAGCCTTAGTGTGACCATTCCAAGTGTTATTGTCCCTTTTGTGCTTTTAAATGTATAACGCTTGATAGGCTTCAGTTTTCTACAATTCTGCGTGCTTGTTTACCCTTCAGCTGCAATATATATAGGCCTATATTTTTATATTTTTTAACCAGCAGTCTATATTCAGTAATCTTTCATTTGGCAAGAAAATAATAACTTAATTTTTTTTCTAAAACAACTGCATGCTTGCTGTTCTTTGATTTCATTTTTGGATATTATATCTGGCTGTATCATCTCTCAATTGGTTTAGTCCCAAATATACATCTACCCCTTGGTGGTATTTGATTGGATTATAACCTTGGCAGAAGCAAAAGACAGTTGCAGCTGTTCGGTTTCTTAATTTTTTTTTATTTTTTTTTATTTTTTTGTTTTCCTTTCTCTTTCTTATGCCTGGAATAGTGCTTTATTGTTTTAGGGTTTGCAGGATTTTACAGGCTACCTGTAAAAGGGTGCCTTTTAAAACTTGTTTAATAGATGCTTTTTGTGCTTAACTGTGACAAATCATATTATAATACTGACCAGAACCATGACGTTCTTTATTTGTCTCGTGCTGTAATAAGGTTACGAAATGCTTGAAGTCACAAATAAGAACAAAAATGAAAGGCTGACAAACTATCACATTAAATCAGATTCCAAAGTTCAGTGCGATACAGTGTGAGCTCTGAATTTAAGGCTGGAGATGTCATTTAGACATTGGGTCTTGTAAACCCCCCCTGCTTTCTCCAGATTTTCACGTTGACTCCTGGAGAAGGGGTGGGCCTGTTGACCTCTCTGCCCTGGCCAAATTCCACATCTTGAAATTTCACTCCGCACACACTCTTTGGGCCCCTCTACAGCTGAGAATGGCTGCTCAAACGGCCGGCCACCCTGAGAAAATATTTCCAACGACTTAATAGCAACAAGGGTGTGCACTGTGCTCGAAATGAGACGGATCACCCCAACTGCAGGATCGCAGAAACGAGCTGAGCCTGTGAAACAAACATTGTGTTTTCCCTGTCCTGTGTTTTACTGTTCACTTGGTTTTATGATCTCGACATCAATATTATGCACTCTTAAAAGCTGTTTAATCATTTAAATAATTTAATTTAAAATAATTTTAATATTAAAGACATATTATGAATGAAAAAGTATTTTTATTTAGGTTTGTGGATATCTTAAATATGGATGTTTCCCGTTTAAAATGGAGTCAAATGATTATTACTGACTGAGCATTTGTTTATTCTGCCACACTAGCTATAGACACGGTTAAGTGAGACGTTTCAGGGTTTAGGTTCAACATTTGTCAGGACTCTGAGACATTCTAACACTAAGTGTGATAGTCTGACTACTAGCCCCCCCCCAATCGTCTGCCAGTACTAGCTTAGGATCTGCTGCCCCCAACTGGGTGTCCCCTAAGACATTCATCGGAAGTGTTTTGCACAGAGAGTCAGAAGGATTCGAAGTTGTAAATAAAGTAGTTCTTACAAGAAAATACTATTTCAGTCTTTCTGCTTCAAAATTTCATGTCTTAATTTCATGTGTTTCTTCTTCCCAGTTCTTTGTAATTAAAATAGTGAAAAATGAAAATAGTTTGTGTTCTTCATATGCCGCTATTGAGGATATGGCTGTGAATTCAGTTGCATTGGGTCACTTACACCAGGTTTTAAGCGGATTGTCTGGTGATGAAATTGCATTTCAACAAGCAACCAGCAAAAACAACTAATCTCCAGGATTTCTGTGAATCGGATTATGGTTGGGTGGTAGCTTTGTCACTTTAGTTCATGCACAAAAGTCTAGTCTACATTAAGATTACACCCAGTTCCTCACAAAATATCATAGGTTATAAAACGCACGGCCTCCCCTAACACCTCACACCATGCTGCTGAGACAAACAATGGAGGCACATGCGTTTGATGGGCGGCGAGGTCACGTATGGCCAGTGGGACTCCATGAAAAGCCTCTCTGTTTCTCTGTGATATGTAGGACATACCTACCTAATACGGTTACATTTGCAGCACAGCCTTTGTCGTTGCATACCCTTGCCCACTTACCCGGGTCACGATTCTTTATTTTTGTCCAGCAAACCGCTGTTTGTTCATTCTTCGATATTACTTGGTTTGCATCTGCTTTTGAGCATCCGCTCGGACTATAAATGGGAATGTGCCGGAGATGGCTTTGTCTTGCATGCCTTGCCAAGTATTTGAGTTTTTTTTTTTTGTTCTGGTACAGATGTCACTGGAGCCTTGCCTGATAAAACACAGCGGGAGGTGGATGGGAGCGGGGACTGCCTCTTTCCTCTCCCTTTCCAGCCAATGTCTTTCTAGCATAACATCAACATGGCTTCGGCCAGGCTACCGTATTGTCTTACAGCATGTTTCTGAAACACAATCCAGCCTGTGCTTTGTCATGCCTCCTTCTCCTCCTGCGCGACGCGGATCGGCCGATCCGCTACAAGCACTCTGCGCAGCGGCGCGTCATCCGATAATCAAATCAGATGCATTTGAATCCACTACGGTGGGAGTTATTGGCGTGGCAGGCAGAAATGGGTGGCCCTGACTGTGTAAGATAGAGTCATCACAAGCGTGTTAATGGAGAGGCTGCAGCTGATATCAGATTAGGACGGCCTCTCTCTGAGCTAATGCAATTGAGCCGCACTCAAAAGTGAGGCATTAAGACTCTAAGTGATGCAGTCGTCCTTTTCTGGGAGATGTTTTTCTGCTTGTGCCATGTCATTGGTGGCTAATTAAGGGCGGCGCATGACATGATGGGTGTATTTTCGACAACAAGTGTGTATACAATAGGGCTGGGCTGAAAATATTGATTTCTCGATTTTAATCAATTCTCATTTTGATGAACCAATATGGATTCTTAAATCCCAAGAATCCATCTTTCAGTCTGTGCCGCTTTCAGTTGATGGGTGAACAACCTCACTAAACGTCATTTAATGTGCTTCCCATCTTAATCGCAATAAGCGTTGTGCTTTGTTAATTTTGATATGAAACAAAGTCTCAGCTTTCAAATTCTGTAAATTATATCACCTAATTTAATCCGTGAATATTGTTTTATTGTAGATAGTACATCAGTAGTACATGAACCAATCATCTCTTTACTACTAAAGCATGAAATAAACAAGAATGAACATCAGAAGGTATGTTGGATGATACTGTACATCTTGCTGAAATGTATCATGTCTCAGATATCAATAAAACAGCTTGTAAATAATGTCACATTTACCTAAGAAAATCCTTTCAATGACCATAGAAAAATAACTCTAAGAGGGCACTACTTTGCTAAATATATGCACCATATTACATATTTCTACTTAAGCTGTCCTTCAATATTTCATGTATTGGAATAAATTCATCATGAATTATTATTTTTTTATGATCGCCAACATTCAAATGTTTATATTTCAAAGAAAGAATTGGAATAGAAACAAAATGTTATCATTATTTTTTTTTTTATAATTTTATGTAATAATAATATATTATTATAAAAAATACCTTGCAAGTTTTTGTGTAATTTAAATGTTTGTACACAAACCAGTTGTTAATTGCATGATATAACAACTAAACTAGGGATGCATGATATATCGGCCACCATTTCGGTATCAGCCCATATATATCTATTTTTAATGTTATCGTTATCGAGCCGATAAGAACATTTGGCTGATATAAAAAAGACGATAAATAATGAATTATCCTGATTGGAAGCTTATAATGAATTATAATGAAAACACTACTGTGAAATAATGTTGTGTATTCTTTGTACGCCCGTGTTTTAGTGCGTTATGGGATAATCAGAATTACACCTTCATGACTAGCACAGTCAAGTTCGCGTGTGCATTCAAAACCTTTTATTTTGTGCAATTGTAAGTTGTAATATTATGTTTATTTTGTGTATATATTCTGTATGGACAGTTTTATATGATTTATCTCATATTGGATGCGTTTGGTTAAGTTCATTAAAGCGGTAGTAAAGCACTTCAGTTTACCGGTGATCATCTTTAGCTTGACTGTCATATTATAACATTATAAAGAGAACACTGTTGTAATAAAACATTGTGAATTATTTGTGTTAAGTTGCCGTGTTTCTGTGCGTTGTTATGGGGCACAACAGGATTACACATTCTGACAGGCATGTAACTTGTAAAGAATTATCGGTTATCGCTTATCGGTAAATGTTCATATCGGTGCATCGCTAGTACCAACTGACAGGATTTCTGATAGTTTACTACATTAGTTGAGAGAGATTTGTTCCCCTGAGAAAAAATGGCTTACTGTACTTTATATATCCAAATGAATCAAATCGAATTGAAGTGAGATTGGAATTGATTCGAATCGCAAGCTTGTGAATAGAAATCGAATCAAAACCATAAAAGTGTTATTGAATCGACATCAAGTGAAGCGAGTATGTAGTATTCAAAGAAAACACTTTGTTGTTACTCTTTGACCACCCTAATGACACTTTTAGGAGGTAAACAGTTGCATTTAGTTTGCATGCCATGACTCTTTTGTGCTTACAAGCACATATGCTGCTTTTTGCATAACAGCCGGGCCAGAAAAGTGTTTTTCTCATTTGAAGTGCCGTTTTATTTGATTTTATTGCGGTCATAAGCACTCTCCTTTGTAGATAACAGGAGGTTTCACACACTTGTTGAGCCGACTGTTAATGTTTCTAGACCATAATGTAAAACACACATGGAGTCACGTCGTGAGGAAAAGCACAGTCCAGTAACACACCTTATTATGGTTAAGCAGTTTGAACTGGTTTATGACACGAGCCACAACAATGGCTGTTAGAAGATTCTAGCTTGTATTTGTGCTCCTTTGTTCACAGTTGTGTTTAATTGGTTAAGTCAGTATTCTTTTAAATGCAGTTTAAAACACGTGTGCCAAGTTCTTAGAAATGTACTCTTTGAATTCATGTTGGTTTCATATGGTTTTGAAACACATTTTTGTACCATTTTAAAGACAATTTTAAATTGTAGTGTAATCATCAAGTACAAAGTAAAAAACATACAACGTTTTCCTTACAATGCATGGATAAATATGATAAGAGTGAACTGAAAAAAAAGATAGGTGTATTTTTACAAACAATTACTCTGAAATGGCAAGTAATGCATTTAATTAAATGTGACATTTTTGAAGTAGAAAAACTGAAATAGTGTTTTCTTGTAAGACATACTACTCCAATTATCCTCGTTTTATTCTAAACTTTAAATATATATATATATATATATATATATATATATATATATATATGTTTTACAGTGTGTACACATCTTTATATAAAGGATTGTAAAATGTTTTTTTTTTCAAGGAAAATATTATGTTTTTACGAACATCAGCAAATCATGAAAATAAATGATCATATAATGAAATGAATATCATAAATATGCTTTTTAATGACAACTAGCATCGCTTGTCTTTAAAAAGGTCACATTATTTTATATTTTAATAGACTTGTTGACTGACAGGTATCTGCAGGCATCTTTATTTAGTTTTTTTGTGCATTGTGCACCTTGCTTACACTACATGACTTTGATAAGCATTTTTTTTTCAAATATTAATAATACTATGAAAACTGGCTCGCTGTTGTTGTTTCTTAAATAAATACTAATACAATACCATGGCAAACTTTTTAATTGTTTTTTATTTTATTAATTTAATGAGTTTTTTTCTTCTTCGTTATGGAATCAGGATATGCTGTATTACACAGACTTTTCAAAATATATTAAAATTAAAAACATGCTCATCATAGAAGAGGTGTATTGAATTTGTTAATTATATGTACGAGTTTCATTTTCGAATAAATACATTTTTATTAAAATGTGTTTTTTTTTTTTATGAAGATTGTTAAAAAACGATGTCTTCTTTCTTTTTCAGGTGAGAGCCAGGTCCAAACTCCACAGTGCCGCATCCAAAAGTGCACCAGTGACTTCGTCTCTCTCACTTCCCATCTGAACCCTTCCCTGGATGGCTTTGACACGGAGTTCTGTAAGGCGCTGCGGGCGTACTCCGCCTGCACCCAGCGGACCGCCAAGAGCTGCAGGGGCAACCTGGTCTTCCACTCTGCCATGCTGGGCATCAGTGACCTCATGAGCCAGAGGAACTGCTCCAAGGATGGGCCCACATCGTCCACCCATCCCGTCATCCCCATTGAGCCGTGCAACTATCACAGCCGCCATCACCAAGCATTGCGGCCTGGGACAGGGGCTCCAGAGCTCCCAAGAGCGACCTATCTGTTCTGTGGCCTCTTTGGGGACCCTCATCTTAGGACTTTCAAAGACCATTTTCAGACATGTAAGGTTGAAGGGGCATGGCCCCTCATTGATAACAATTACCTGTCAGTGCAGGTCACAAATGTTCCAGTGGTATATGGATCCAGTGCCACAGCAACCAATAAGGTGAGTTGTTTTTATATTTATTTTATAATTATTTTGTTTTGTTTTTTTATGTGGAGAACTATTTGTTTTGGAAAAAGAACTGCCTCTCAGACGTCACGTGAAGCATATTTATGCTGCAAAACAATAAAAAATAAAAAGGACTTCACTATATGGTTTAGTTATTGTAAACTAAAATTAAAATTAACATTAAAAGTAATTTTGGACCCCATTGAGTTTCGCTGTATGAACAAAAAGGCACTTGAGATATTTTTCAAAACATTGCTTGTTTGTGTTCCATAGAATAAATAAATAAAGCTGATATCAAATAAATAAAATAAAGCTGAAATAAATGCCAAACCTATATATAACAGAACTTGAAATGTTGCCTTGCATGAAATAAAGTAGCCTACTTGCCTGAAGTTTAAGTACTAAAATTAATAAAAACAGAAAAAAACTATTTAAAGCCAAATAGAATTGTTAAAATCCTAATATAAACGACAAAAGCACATAACAAAATGACATTAAAGAGAAAACTGAAAATCTAAAAAATAAAAGATAATTCCAAATATAAAATACTAAAATAGTATATAAATAAAACTAAAATAGCACTGGTTCATTGAACTAAAACATAATATGCATAAATGAATTAATCTAAGTTATTAATTGAAAGATATATTTTTGCTCATTGTTAATTCATGTTTTTTCTAAATATGATAATTTATTCAAATGTAAAAAATATATTAATATATTTACAAATGTAACATTAAACAAGATAAATAAATCCTGAACATGTTTTGTTCTTAACTATTTCAGAGCTTAACACTTTTAGATGAGTTTGATCATATGAAATTGTAAGGAGTTTTTCTTATTTATTTCAAAGAAAAATGTAAATTTTTTACTGTTATACAATGTAGCATGATACAAATAAAAAAATCAATCCACAGTTGATTGAACAGGGCAGGCATACAGTTAGTTTGTTTTATTTCATTAATAAGTTTTTTTTTTGTTTTACCTTTATAAATCCCAACAATTCTGCATTGCTATTATCTTTGTTTGAAGTGTATGATGTCTCTATATACATGACTATATGGATACGATTATCAGAAAGAGCTGCAGACAGCAGATAAGACCAACTAACTTTCAACTTTGACCAAGTATTCACAGGTGCAAGTTAAACAAAGCAAACAGCCCTAGTCTTATGACTAACACTTGTGACCAACATGTCTGTGAAATTCTAATATCATTAATGTCTGGATGTAGCCTGCGCTGTGGCGTGACCCATAATAAGGTGACTTTGAAAGAAGCCTCTGTCTTCAGTTTTTTTCAAGTCTGGGGCTTATAGTCAAACACTCAAACACACCCGCTTACACACACACACACACACACAGACCCATTTCAAATGTGCTGATGCAGAATATTGACTGCTAGCAGCATGTTTACAGATTTTTGTAATGTGAAACATCTGGAAGCTTGAGAATATTACAGCCTGAACACATTCGTCAGATACTCGTCGATTTTGTCCTCGAGTTAAAACAGTTCAGCTCATCGTTGCACAGATGTGGCTTCAAATGCTAAGTTTGTCCGCCCATGCTAATTACCTCTCGTTTGACCCCTTGACCTTGAAGGTGGGGAGCCATTATTAAACATTTGCAAGTAATTATTAGCATACACCGCTTAACTGAGGCCTTTTCAGCTGCCTCACCTTACGGCCAACTGGTCATCATTTTTCATCCTTGTCCTGTGTACAAAGCTGCCATTCATCCACCGCTAATGTAACGCCACACTTCTTGTTAGCCAGTGCTTTTGCTTCCCACAAATCTTAGAGTTTCACAGTCTGAGGACTGTATACTGAGTGCGTTTTATGGTTAACACTAGCAGGGCGAAAAGATCTGAAAATACGTGTAAAGTTCTAAAAAACTGCACAAATCCACATCTTCTTGTTTTACTGTGATAGAGGGATTCTCATTATTTAATGTGTTGGACAAAAAACACTTTTGTTCTTTAAATGTGAATTGTGTTATTATTTGCAGCATTCGTAAACATTCTCATATCCCAGTTTAATATGCAAAGACTGTAAATAGGCCATTTGTACGTTGATTGCTCCAAAAACTAATACTGTGGTGTTATCAAAACACTGCTATGTTTGTTTATGCATCCTGACTGGACCAACCGAGCAACTGACTCAATAAATGACGTGAATTTGTGGCGAGACTATATATTTGTCCAACCAATGGCAGATATGGGGAATGTTCAGGAATTCCTGTTTGTTTTTATTGTGGTAGAGATGTATTTAATGTATTTTTGTGAAGTATTATTCAACATACAGCATTAGTAAGTAATTAACAAATAACAGCCATTCAATAAAATAAAAAAATGCCGATGGATAAAAATGAAACCGTTCTTCCAGGAAACAACAGACAGTCACAAGGGCTAAAAAGAGAACAGTAAATATGGACAGTAAATACAGACAATAGTACCACAAGATACACAGAGTAAAAACAGAATTGACAGTAAAATATTGTATACATAAGGTGTAGCATCAGTTGAATATGATTGAACTGTAAGTACTAATACTTTGCATGTTGTTGTTATTATTAATAATGACGGTAATAATAATAATGGAATTTGTTATTGTTGTTTTCTAAGGAAAATTTATGTATTAATGTGTCGAAAAGCAGAAATAAAACAATAGTTAAATTATTGATATTGGTGATAAAGCAGAATTGGTTCATCTCAACTTGTCATGCAGAATATACGCACTTCACTGTTACTATATGCATTATTCACCATTAATTGTGATAAAATGGAAGTAGTGCTATATATTTTATACTTTATTGTGAGTGAAACAGATTATTTTAAAAAAGTAGGGTGGGGACTTGGTTTTGAGACGAGTGCTTTGCACAATATAAAATATATTATTTTAAATATATATATATATATATGTAAGCCACACCCAGGTGAGAAAAAGTAACGCAAAAGTAACGTAACGCATTACTTTTCTTAAAAAGTAACTAAGTAACGCAATTAGTTACTTTTTAAGGGAGTAACGCAATATTCCACTGTATATATATATAATATATATATACACATGAATATAAACAAACTTTTTTGTTAGAATCGCAATTAATTGATTTGACAGCACTAAAAGAAACATTAATGGATGAATTGTTCACAATAAAATCAATATTGCATTTAAAAAATAAAAATAGGGTAAATTTGCATTTCATGCTGACCTTAAAGTTGTTGTTTTTTATGACTGAGTTGAGTTCATGATTGAGTTCAACTATGCTCTCTGTTCTTCTCTAAGGTCACAATAATCTTCAAACCATACCAAGAATGCACGGACCAGAAGGTCTACCAGGCCGTAACAGACGACCTTCCAGCCGCCTTTGTGGACGGCACCATCAGCGGGGGCGACAGCGAAACCCGCAGCATCTGGATCCTGGAGAAGTCGCCCGATCGACACGTAGAAATCCACGCCGCCTACATCGGTGTCACCATCATCGTACGCCAGCAGGGCCGTTACCTGACGCTAGCCGTGCGTATGCCAGAGGAGCTTGCCATGGCCTTCGATGAAACGCAGGACCTGCAGCTTTGCATGAACGGTTGCCCCACGTCAGAGCGCATCGACCAAGATGGACATCTTCAGATGCCCATGCTGGGACTCCAGCAGGCCGGCTTTCAGCAGCAGGCCAGGGTCGAAGCCCAGAGGGGCGTCTTCACCCTCGAAAGCGCATCCAGGAAGTGCAAGGAGCAACTGGAGGTTAAGGACATCTATTTCCACTCCTGCGTGTTTGACCTGCTCACCACAGGAGATGCCAACTTCACCACTGCCGCCTACTATGCCCTAAAGGACATGGAGACTCTGCACCCCAAGAAGGAGCGCTGGCATATTTTCCCAAACTCAACCGCTGGGCTGAGGCCGTTTTCATTACTCCTCAATGCACTGCTAACCGGCTTCCTCGTCGCTGTGCTTTTATAATATGTACAGTGTTTTGATAACTGTTTCGAAGAAGAAAAAAAAGATGGAAAACGAGACTGTAAAAAGTCAGTACTCTGGGTAAAGGGTACTTTGTATATACTGTCTGTGTGGAGAATGAATGTTAGAATACGAACCTTCATTAGACTGTACATTTTGTGTAAATGATGTTTTCAAGAGAGCTGAATATTGTAGATTTTTGTGAGTGAATTTTTTGAGATTTCATGTTTTTGTCCTCAGGAGAGGAAATCTTAATGGAAGCACTTTATTTTTCTTTTCTTTTTTTGTTTTTGCAACTAGAAAACAGTGTTCCACGGAACAAGTGCTCAATAATCTTTCTTGGTACACTCTTTGATACATTTCTGTAGGTCTCTATATACAAATGGTACTTACCTCACCATTTTACTCCGTGGAACCGTGTTGGCATAGTGATTTTCATAGACATTTAAAGAAGGATCATGTTGACTAGACATTCACTTTATCTGTATTTTTAGTTCTAGTACTCAGAACTGTTGAGTAACGTTGATCAGCAAAAACAAAGTGAAGAATTCAGGCGAACGCAGCAGACGTAGGTTGAAGTGCACTTAATTCAGAAATGGGAATTTGTCCGTCGTTGACCTTTGGAATTGTATTGGAAGTTCGGTCCATTTTTTAAGATGACAATCAGAATTTCTTTCGTTTGGTACAAAATCTACCTAATGTACGAACACAAAACATCAATCCTGAAGAGTGCGTTTTAGAGACACCAAAATATTTATGCTAAAAGTTTCATCTTCTTTCAGACTAATTTCAGAGTGAGCGGCTCTTATTGAGTGAACTGGAAAATGGATGTTGCATAAGTGCTAAAGTGGGCCATGTCTCATTCCTGGTCACTCAAACGAACTTCCAGAATGGCTCCTCTCAAGATTCCATTTATTAGCTTTGTCCCTTTGCCAAACAAATATCGAGTGTTAAGTTCCCTCTAGTCCTTGTTTTATCCTTGACCAAAGATATGACTCAGAACCAACACACACATCAGATATTTTGCCAGACAATACTGCGGGGTTCCCTATAGATTTAGTTTCGACCCAAAAATATTGGTATTGTCGTATGTTTAGACAGAGAGTGCCATAAATCAACTCACCTGACTTGGTTTTAAAAACCAGAAGTATGTTCAATGGAATTGTGATTTGGCCTCACATGCATTTTAACTTGAGCCTTGGTTCTTTTGCTGAATGCACATCAGCAGTGATTTCATTGAGAGCTTCAAAGCAAATGAAGGATATGCAGAAACACTTGTCTCTATTTGCTTTGAGTGTGGCATTTGGCCTGATGGACACATAATTCATTTGATGAAATTGAATTGTATACCTTCTGGTCCTTTCTGTCCAACTGCTACAGAAGCCATGCCAACACTCCAGATACGCACGTTTCCATACCAAGACTTGCTACTGTAGAGACGTCATTGTTTAACTACTGCCAGTGCTGAAGAGCTGCTACAATACTGTGACGAGTGTAATCGATTGTATTTGGAACACTGGGAGTTTCGCAGGCAGTGATTGGCCGGTTCCGAAGCATGATCATTTGATTGGCCGAATGGCCTAAATCAGTGTACAGTGGGATCTTGTTTCCCCCCCTTAAAAACCAGAACAAGTCATCAGAGTGCAATTAATTAACTGCAAAGGAAAGCCTTCATCCTGTGTTTTTTTTTTTTTTTTTTTTTTTTTGTATTTCGCATTTGATCTTGTGATCTCTTATATTTGTTGTGAACATTGTTTTTGTGAAGAGTGACTGCTCAATGTTTATACTTAAATTATTTATGAAATATAGTGTCTTGTTAGAGAAGTTAAGCTCCATACTCTTGCTGTTGAAAAACGTTTGAGATGTGATTGTACTGCCACCTAGTGGGTCACCATTGTTACATCAGTGTTTTAGTATTGTACGGATGCTGTTTAAAAAAATTGAAAAAAAAGAGGAAAAAATGTGTTATTTAAAACAATAAATACATAAATTCCCCTGGCTTTAATATTTATTTGCCCTCACATATTTCCACTCTCTCTTTTTTTTCCAAAGAAATTTTCATTGTGGCATAATTATTCATTGCTATGTACATTTACATTTATTAATTTGCCATATGCTCTTGTCCAAAGCGAGAACAACACAGCACCACCATACCAAAAGCATAGTGTAACATTATAGAAGACATGTAAACATGCAACCAATGTAGTTAGACAAGTGTTCCTCAATATATTTTTTTCTATTTTGCTGTAATATACACTACCTTTCAAAATGTTGGGGTCGGTAAGATCAGGGTCAGGAATATATATATATATATATATATATATATATAATAACTTTATATTATATTATAATAACAACAGGGAAGGATTAAATTGTCAGTAAAGACATTTATAATTTGACAAAATAATTCAATGTCAAATAAATGCAGTTCTTTTGAACTTTCTATTCATCAAAGTATCCTGAAAAAAAATGTATCATGGCTTCCACAAAAATATATAAACCGCACAATTATATTATACTGATTTCTGAATGACCATGTGACACAGAAGACTGAAGAAAAGTTATATTTTAAAATTGAAAAATAATTGAAATTGTAATATTTCACAATATTACTGTTATTACTGTATTTCTGGTCAAATAAATACAGATTTCTTTCAAAAACATTAGAAAAAATCTTACCAACCACAACATTTTGAACTGTAGTGTAATTACAAACAATTGTGAAATAAATTCACACAACTTGATAAAGCACTTGAGTCACATTCAAACAAAACCCTTGATATAGGCGTAAACAAACTTTGTTTCAATCTTCGATAGAGTGTTATGCACAATGATCTCATTTCACCAAAGGTTATTGTCATTCAGATCAACAGTTCAACAGTGTTACATGAGTGGAAGATGACTTTACAAAGCCATGGCCTACAAAAACAGCCTTGTAGTGCAGCTCATTTGTTGTATTGTGGATATGATGTGGTTTTGAGCAGCTATCACACTGATCTGCTCATATCGAAGCACCTGTGTCTTGCGGCGTGATGTTGGTCTGCAGCTCATCGAGACGCTCATCAACATCCCAGGTTCTCATTTACATCAGCCGGAGTTCCTTCAGCAGCGCGTCCAATTAACTCTGACAACCGTGGCAGTTGTGTTTGAAAGGTCTGTGGATTTTGCAGAGGAGAAATATGACAGGTTTCATTTTAATTGTGAAAAATGTAATTGTGCCACTGTTCAGACATTGCATAAGCAGCAATATGAGCGCTCACCACTTTATGACGGCTTGCGCTGTCATCAATATGTTGAAAATGGTGATTTTCAGGAGGAGAATTCTGAGAGCTTGAATACATATTAGATCTTTGTTTGCTCTCACTTCTGCAAATAGGGAGAATGAGTGAGGAACAGACACTAAATTGAATTCTGGATTAACAAATGGCCTCTTACTGTACCTTCCAATAAACTGCTTTGGTGGTCCAAACAAATATCAGACGTTTCTTCATCATCAGCCCTTTCTGAAATGCATTTTACAATATAACACGTTACAATAGTTCCCTTTAGTTAATGTTAGTGAATGCATTACATAACATTGTTTAATAATGAGCATTAGCCTAGCCTAACTAACAATGAGCGATACATGTTACAAATTAGATGCTTCAGAAGTATTTTCATTGATAGTTCATGTTGACTATACAGTAATGATCAATAAGTTGTGACAACATGGTTTTACATAATAAGTTTTTTCCACCTTTTTATGTTATACAAGATTCAACTATTTTGTTTAAGTCATTTTAAGTTGAAATGACTTAAATGTCCAAGTTTATTGTACTTAAATATTTAAGGCAGCGGCTTTTTTTTTTACAGTGATTGGTTAATTAATGTTAACAAATGGAGCCTTTTACATAATGCAAGGATCGTGATAGTAATTTACAGAATTTACCAGACGTCTCCTTTGGGAATCCAGCATAGTGTCTGTGCATTAGTTGATCGGAGCCTCTGTGACTGACAAAGCAAGTGTAGGACGTCCATTCACTCGATGCCACAGAGATAAAAGACATTGCGCTCTGAATGCCATTGTGTCCTTGGAGTAAGTTGGAGACTGCTGGATTAGTTCCTCTGGTGCCACTAGAAATCCAGGCCACCTCCATCTCTCCTTGATGAACGTCATGAACCACACACACCAGGATGGTCAAGCCGCTGCGATCAGTGTTCAGATGAAATGGTGGAGATAAAATGACATAAGGGACAGCATCTGATCCCACTTTAGAGACAAGAACAGTATTCATAGAAGTTAGAAATATTATGCATAGATTACTCCACCTTTTTTGAAAGAAATTGATACTTTTATTTAGTAAGGATGCATATATTGATCAGAAGATTATTTCAAATAAATTCTGTTCTTTTGAATTTTCTATTCTTCAAAGGATCCTGAAGAAAAAAAATAAAACGGTTTCAATAAAAATATTAAGGGAGCACAACTGCTTTTCAACACTGATAATAATAAGAGCAGCAAATCAGCATATTGATTTCTGAAGGATCATGTGACACTGAAGACCGGAGTAATGATGCTAAAATTTAGCTTTGCTATCACAGGAATAAATTATATTTCAAAATATATACAAATAGAAAACAATTATCTTAAATAGTAATACTATTTTACAATATTTCTGGTTTTCCTGTATTTTCTTAATAAAATGTATGATTAGTCTGTTTCAAAAACATATATTTAAAAACAAAACCGAAAAAATAGCCCAGTTATTGCATAATTACAGTATTTAAAATTATATTATCTAATGAAGTGCCTTACTTGAGCTTTGTAATTGCTAAAAATGTTAGTAATTGTGCTAGCCTTCCTATAAACTCTTCAACTTACTTGTAAAAAGCATGGTGGTGAGGAGGGTGGGAAGCATGATGATGTTGTTTAGCTCTATGAGTTCAGCCAGGCAGTGAAAAGGATTATCAAGTTTCAGTCATGTGATTTCACACCCGCCATGGAATCTTTCCATCGGTGTGTTGCTGTGCCAAAATACTGTATGGCTGTGCTAAAATGAGAACACAAAGGCCTGTGCTGCTAAACACGCTGATACACTTAGTTTGGCATCAGGTTTCATTCATGGGGTAAAATAACTCGCTTGCAACACAACATTCAAAAAGAGTTCAATTTGTGCAATTCACCTCTCTCACCTCTACATATTTTGTCCAACAAATTCTGAAAATCAAATGATCATGAACTCACTCATGATCATTTGATTTTCAGAATTTGTTGGACAAAATATGTACTTTAATATAAGGAAATAGACATACACAATGTTCTTCTGGTGTGATATGTTGTATTTCTTGTGAGAATGTGATGTAGAGTGTTTCCAAAGATTCACACCTGTTTTATGTTGGTTACTTCTGTGGTGAGAGAGAGATAATATCGACACCAACGGCTGAACCTGCTGCTTTGTGCATCTGGATGAAATAAAACTGCACTTTCAAAGAATGTTTTGATCAGGGATATGCTAAAGATGCTTGATCTCTTCTAAAAGTTGTTGGCATGAAACAAAATAGCAGCATTAATGGGCCATTTTTGCAAGTCAGATTCAAGCTTGAGTCAAGTCCTTGAATGAGACGTCAGGGCCTCAACTTATAAAAATAAATATATATATGTTTTGTTTTATTAAGTATACCAAAACAATTATGCAATATTACACAGTCTTTTAGATTTTTTTTATTATTATTATTATTCATTATTCATATATTCATTATTGTGAATATAATGTTTTTGTCTAATAATTGATTGTTTGATTTCAATTATGTCAAAGCTGGCTAAGATTTATTTGCCACACACATTTATTACTTCATAGATCACTGAACATATGAAAGACCAAAAGGAGCAGAAATGTCCAAGTCATCATCTCAGATTTGAGTACAAGTATTACCAATGATAATAATAGTAATAATGGTAACACTTTACAATAAGGTCTAATTTGTTAACAGTAGTTCATGCTTTAACTCAAATGAATTAACAATGAGCAATATAACTGTACAGCATTTTAGTTAACAAAAATGTTCTTCAATGTGCATTTAATGTTAATACAACGTTTGATATTAATAATGTATTAGTAAATGTTGAGATTGAATAACTGTTAACAAATGAAAACGTATTGTAAAGTGTTACCATATTGATAATAATAATAACGCTCCCTCGAGGAACACACACAGGACTTCTTGGTGTTTTTCCGGGCAGGTCTCGATTATGGAGACACTCCTTGAGGGATGCTTATTGAATTTGTTGACTCAATGATTGCTGTATCCGCAGCCCCTGTCCCAGCGAAAGTTAGGCCAGAGCCCATTGCAGACAAGGAGCCCGAGCCCACTACAATCCCAGCGCCAGAGCTGATGCCTGAGCCAACAATCATCCCGGAGCCTGGGCCCAGAGAAAAATCTGACCGCGAGCTGGCAAAATCGTGGCACTTGGGAATTCTGGTGGAATATGAGGGGATGGAGTGTGGCCTTGACCCTTCTAAAAAGGCGGATGTAAAAGCCCTGAACTCGGCACCCCTTATAAATTTGGAGAGTGCTACTGATTGTACTATGCCTGTTTCGTCACCCGGTACCATCCTGTTTTGTCATTCTGCACCGAATTATAGATGTCTTTGATGTTCTCGTCCTCCCTCCTACCTCCTCTCCCTGATTCGCATCAGCTAGTGAGGCCCGTCCTGAGGTGTCTGAATGTCCCGTGTCAGCCAGAAAGGCCGTTCCAAACCTTTATCTGCGAATCGTCCCTCTACCCCCTTTAGCTCAGTCGGGCTCCGCCTTCCCTTTCTGGCTCCACCTCAGTCCTCCGGTGCCCTGGCTTCACCTCGTCCACTCGTCCCCACGGTTCAGCCATGGTCTCAGGACCTTCTGTGTCGAACGGTCTCTTCGGCTCCGCCTGGGTCTCCACCGCCATTAGCTCTTCCTCGGCCCGTCGTCCCCCTGGTTCGGCCTGCCAAGACTCCACCATGGCTCTTCCCTCCCTCGACTCTTACGTCCTGAGATTCCTGCTGGGGGTTCCGCCCTGGCTCCTCATACCGCTCCCCTCCCTGGATTCTCCCGCTGTTGTCTCCACCCTGGCTCCTGTAGTTGTCCCGTGTTCCAGCCCTGCGTCCACCTCCTTAGCCCCCTCCCGTGTTTTCACGTGTTTAGTTTTGTTTCCTGTGTTTGAGTTTGTTTCTGTTTTTTCATTGATTCGATTACATGTGTATTCATAGCCTTGGTTTTTTAATCAGTCTTGGTCCTTTCTCTTTTTACTATGTTGGTTGTTTCGTTCATGTTTTTGGAGATAGTTTGTTGTGTTACATTTTGAGTAAGTTAATAAATCGAATTACTGCTGCGACTAAATCCAGCCTTTTATTTTACCTTGCTGCAACCACTCGCTGACACAGACATGACCTGGCTGTTTGTACGTGTTGATGGCTCTAGGTCATTCCTCTGCTCGGTGGCTCGAGCCCCGCTGTGTTGTCATTTGAATACAGATACACAGCCAGACAGCACATACTCAGCAGCTGCTGCAAACCAGGAAATTGTGGGCAGGACAAATGAAAGAGAAAATGAAAGCAGCCGACACAATGATACAGCTGAAATTCAGGTAAAGACACAAAACTGAACGGTTAAAACGAGCGTGTTCTTCAACAATGCTGTTAGTAGATGCTTGTCCTACTTTGCAGAGACCGCATTATAGTGTTACAAATGCATTCCAGTATAGAGCTAGAGATCGTGTACTGTATAACAGCAGATGTCAATGTATTAACATGAACAGGCTATCACATTACAGAGTGAGGTCAACAGAGAACGCTCAGCGCTGCTCTGTTTTGCCATGCATGTTATTTTAAGAGCACTTGATTGTTGTCTTTTATTTGAATTAGCATTTTGATCATTCTAACATGTGCTAGAATGTTAGGGTTAGGGTTAGTGCTTTGCCAGTCGCACACGCTCAGTGTGAAATGTAAAAAAATATGAAATGCGCATATGTGTCATTCTCCAATTAGAGAGGCAAACGAGAGGCAGAATTTGCACACAAAAAATATGCTTTTTGATATGTTATATTCAGTCAAATGTAAGCTTATTGGTAACACCACAGACTCTAATTAAGTGTTAGACATGAAATTGTCAGAAATATGTGAAAATTAATGAGAAAGAATAACTTTAACTCTTCAGATCAACCATCACTAATCTTTACACACAGAAAGTAGTCAAAATTGAATTCCTACTTTTCTCAAAGGGGTTATATCCATTTTTGTAACACCATTGACTTAAAGTTGGACGACACAACTTTTTCTTAAAATAAAATAAACTGTGAATTTTTTATTTTTTTTATTTTAATTAATTTAAGTGTACATCTTAAAAGAATATGTCCGCTATATAACCACTGTGTTAAAAATGTTATATTGTTGCAGTTGCATCCCAGGATAGCTCTTTGTTTAAAGTATAGGAATATGTAGATTTTGTTAGTTAATTATCTATTTTAAAACATAAATGTATCTTGTAACAGTGCTCATGACGATTTTACCTTACAAAATACAAATATGCATACATTTTAATTTATGATCTTTTATGGTGGTATTTAAAGTTTAAAAAGAGGGACACCACTTGTCACAGCAAATGAAGAATGACCAATACAGTGATGTATTGTTATTAAGTATAAAGACAAAGAGAACTTCAAATATTTACATATCAATTACAATTTCACCTTTCTCTCCACAGGGTACAGTGACTGCCAATATCTAACCATTCAAAAATATGAAAGTCAATCACATTCAGTAATACAAAAACCAATAACCACAAGTTATATTTCAATATGCATCTCTTGTTTTTAACCATGCTCTTTCTGGAGTCACACTTTTGTGTCCAGTCATCTGAGAGCAACAGTCCTGTTGGCAACAACATGGCCACAAACGGCCTTTCTTTTCCATGGAGTAAAATGCGCCTGCCAAACTACATAGTGCCTGTACATTACCATCTGCTTATTCATCCCAATCTCACCACATTGAAGTTCAATGGTTCTGTGAAGATTGAAATTGATGTAAAAAACAACACAAACTGGGTGGTGCTGCACAGCAAGAACCTTAAGATCTTCACAGCCACTGTTCTGGATGAGCATGAGGCCCATCTGTCAGACAAGGTGCTCTCTGTGCTGGAATATCCTCCACATGAACAGATCGCCATCTTCTCCCCAAAGATTCTGACCTCTGGGGAAAAATACTTCCTGTATTTGGAATTTGGTGCACCATTAAGTGATGGGTTCTATGGATTTTATAAGAGTACATATAGGACAAAAGCAGGAGAGACAAGGTATAGTTCACGTTTCATAAAACATACATATTGCAAATAATTGCTAAATAATCAAACTACATTTCTCCCTCAAAGGGTCCTGGCATCCACCCACTTTGAGCCCACATCTGCCCGAATGGCCTTGCCATGTTTTGATGAACCCACTTTCAAAGCTAATTACACTGTCAGAATAAGGAGGGGTCCGTCACATATAGCTTTGTCGAACATGCCATTAGTAAGCTCATTTCATACATATGCTTTACCAATGAACACAACATGGCCTATCATTTAGATATTTTGAAAATACCCTCTTTACTTTAAAGGAACAAACTGTGGAAATCGACAATGGTCTGTTTGAAGACCAATTTGAAGTGAGTGTGAAGATGAGTTCATACCTGTTGGCCTTCATTGTCTGCGACTTCAAATCTGTTAGTGGGATAACGGCAACTGGAATTAATGTAAGTAACTGAAACTTAGAAAGGGTTAAACAATATGAAGTGGAAACATGTGAACACAGCAACCTTTCCTGCTTTGTGAAGTTTTCATCACAGGCTCTCAGGTGAGAAAATAATCTTGAATCAGCTGTTTTGTCTTCTCCCAAAGATTTCGATCTATGCAGTTCCAGAGAAATGGCATCAGACGCACTATGCTCTTGAGGCTGCTTTGAGGCTTTTGGAGTTTTATGAACAATATTTCAACATACTCTATCCCCTGCCAAAACTGGGTGAGTACATATTTTCCTTACATTTTAATTATAATGTTTCAGTGCACATGTTACTGTACAGTATATGATGTGCCTTTAGATATTTACATTGTTGTTTATTTTATGATGTGTGCCAGATCTGATAGCTATTCCAGATTTCGAGGCAGGCGCTATGGAGAACTGGGGTTTGACTACTTATAGGGAGACTTCTCTTTTGTATGACCCTGACATCTCATCAGCCTCCAATAAGCTCTGGGTTACCACAGTGATAGGACATGAGATAGCCCATCAGGTTGGATATAAAATATATTCTTTACCTCATCTGTTATTATCTTTCTTGAGCTAAACCAATGAATTACAGGAGTATTACATTTAAGTCCCTTTGATGTTTTTTTTTCTTTCTCTCCAGTGGTTTGGAAACCTGGTGACTATGGAGTGGTGGAATGACATATGGCTGAATGAAGGTTTTGCACGATATATGGAATTCGTCTCTGTTGGGGCAGTATATCCAGAGCTTAAAATTGTATGTCAGAGCTTTAAATATTTCTCTCTGAATATAATGTAATAGATAACGTAAAGTCGTGCAGTTATTATTGCAAAATAAACCACAAGTAAGATTGTTTCACCCTGATGTGGCTTATTTTGCAATGATGACTGCTAACTGTATATTCTCCATCTTATTACACAGCTTTATAATTTTACCTATATCATCTTGAGGCTTCTGCCAAAAACAAAACAAACAAACAAAACTAATTATAACCCAGCTAAAAGGGAATGTTCTCAGAACTTTAGCTAACATTCTTTCAGTAACATTAGTAGAAGGTTTGTTCAAAGTTACAGTTATAATTAAATGTATTCAACTCTCATAGCAAATCAGGTTTATTGGCAAAATTCACCAACTTTCAGATGTTTGCAACGGACAAACCAAACAAAAGTAATTCAAATAGCTCAACACAAGAAATGTTTCAAGTGGTTTCCCCAAATTCAACTGAAACTGCAACTTTTAATGACTTATGCAGTCTCAAAATTATTCAATCCCCTGAATAGAATCCCTCACAACAGCACACATTTGCAAAACAGGTGTTGTCTCAAGCACACCTCATGCAACTAATCAAAGGCTTCATTAGTTGCACAGGTTTGCTTGAGCTACTGTAGAACACATGAAATGTCTGAACTGCCTAGGTTTGTTGAGTGTCACTTTTGACTGCATACTAGAAATCAAAAGAATGGAAAATTAAGAGAAGATTTCATCGCCCTTCACAAACAAGGAACAGGATACAAAAAGATAGCGAAGGCACTAAATGTTCCTAGAGACACCGTTGGAAGCATAGTTCGCAAGTTCAAAAGTTAAAGGAACAGTCGTTACACTACCTGGACGGGACAGAAAAAAGAAAGCAATCAACGGCTGCAACCAGATTTCTGAGAAGGCTGATTCAGAAAAAAACTTGAGTGACTGCAAAAGACCAACAGCAAGACTTGGTGGCTACAGGCACAGAGGTTTCAGCTTGCACAGTAATGCGCATATCAAACGCATGCGATTTCCAAGCCAGAACTCCAAGACACACACTAACCCAAAAGCACAAGAAAAGTCGGCTCCAATTTGCTCAAAATCATATAAATAAGCCACAGAAGTTTTGGGATTCTGTTCTGTGGGGCGATGAAACAAAACTGGAACTTTTCGGCCCTATGGATCAACGGTATGCCTGGAGGAAGAAGCCTGGAGGAAGAAGAATGAAGCATATGCTGAAAAGAACACACTGCCTACGTTAAGCATGCTGGTGGCTCGGTGATGCTCTGGGGCTGCTTTGCATCCTCTGGTACTGGAAACCTGCAGCGTGTGGAAGGCAATAGGATTCATTGAGGTATCAGGAAATGATGTCTGGTTATACTTCTCGTTTGCAGAAGATCAAAACAGCAAAAGAGTGTTCTACTTAGTAAAGATTCTTGCCATGAAGGGGTTGAATAATTTTGAGACAGCAGAAGTCATTAAAAGTTGCATTAAAAGTTGAATTTGGGGAAACCCCTTGAAACATTGGTTGTTTTGAGCTATTTCAATTACTTTTGTATGATTTGTTCATTGCAAACAGCTTGAAGTCTGTAAATTGTGCCAATTAACCTGATTTGCAATGGGGGTTGAATAATTTCGATTCCCACTGTATCTGGTCTTTAATAGTGTTCTAACATTATTATACATCATTCATGGAAGGTTTCTTCCTGAAAGGTTTTAGTTGGACGTTCATCAAAAATAACATTCCCATAATGCTAGCAAAATGATAAAATGGAATGTTTCCTTAACGTCCGCATAACCAAGATAAAACTTTTTCCATAACTTAATATGAACATTAGCAAAATGTTCTTAGAACATAGTTTTTGTTAGCTGGGAATATACAAAACAACCCTATACTTTGACCAAAGTGAATCAAGTATTCTAGAGAGCCGAGTAATAAATGAATAAATAAATATCAACACTAATATTCTATAAGCTTGTTTTGAATAGGGTCTCACATGCTTTCTTTTACATAGGAGGACCACTTCCTGGACACCTGCTTTGGAGCCATTGGACGGGATTCACTAAATTCTTCCAGGCCAATTTCCAGTTTAGCGGAGAACCCTACTCAGATAAAGGAAATGTTTGATACTGTGTCATATGACAAGGTTGGAAAATGTTAAACGTTAAAAGTGACTGCCAGCGCTGAATTATTTTGTTTAATTTTATTCAACTACTTTATTACTGAATATTTTAGGGAGCATGTATTCTCCATATGCTGAGGCATTTCTTGACAGATGAAGGCTTCCAGAGTGGCATAATTCGGTATCTTCGGAGGTTCAGGTACAGCAATGCCAGAAATGAAGATCTGTGGGACAGCCTTATTAAAGTATGCCACTTCTTCATCCACTGCCTTTTTCTGTCATACATTTAAAATTTTGCATCAAAACAAAAACTCATTCTCTCGTCACGCTCTGTACAGACATGTTCTGAAGAGGAATTTACAGCAGGAGAACACTGTTACAGCAGTACTCAAGCTACTAAAAATGCGGTAAAGTGACACATCATAAATAAAATATTAGATTTTTGCTATTTAACATTCACAGCACTCCAAACAAACAGAACAGACACACCACGAAAGACATGCTTCAAAATGTTTTCTTGCACCTTGATGGTGATACTTAACAGCCTGAAAAACTCTTTGTTTAACTCTTTACATTGTAGTATCGTTTTGCTGGGGAGCACGTAGACCTGAAGAAAATGATGTATACTTGGACTCTACAAAAGGGCATACCACTGGTCACAGTGAAACGGCAAAAAAGGAAACTTTATATTGGGCAAGAACGCTTTCTAAAGATAGTCCTGCCTGATGATCCCTCGTGGCATTCACTTCAAGATGGGTAACAACACTACACAATCACACGTATACATTGTTTGTACACAGTTCTCACTGCCTTGTGTGTTTTATAGTTATATGCCATAATTATAGGTAAAGGCTGTGAAATGTCTCTGATATGACTCTTCGTGACAGAAAAAAATGTCTTCTCCATAGCTATCTGTGGCACATCCCTTTGACATATAAAACAAGTCACTCTGACCATGAGATAAAGCACATTTTGCACACAAAATCAGGTAAGATATCGTGAAAAATCATTCTCAAATGTACTGTATATACTGTATAGGAAACTGGTGCCACATGAGGAAGGTTGTTAGTTACAGTTACAATGATGTTGTACTCAAGTTCACCCATACAGTCAATAACTTTTTCCACCAATCTCTCAAACCCAGATGTGTTGACGCTGGATGAGGATGTAGACTGGGTGAAACTCAACACTGACATGAATGGATATTACATGGTTCATTATGATGAGGAGGGCTGGAACGCCCTGACGGAGCTTCTGAGAGTAAACCACACTGCTCTGAGCTTTAAGGACAGAGCCAGTCTCATTCATAACGCCTTCCAGCTAGTCACGTGAGTTACTGTGCAGGTCCACTGCTCTCATTACAAAGCACGTCTCATCACAGGGAAAACAAGAGGAGAATAATTGTATGAGCTCATTTGTAATGTTATTTATTTTTCATAATTTCCAGTGCAGGACGACTGTCACTAGACAGAGCTTTAGATCTGATCAGTTACCTGAAGTCTGAGGCCCACAATGTTCCTCTTCTGCAAGGGCTTGGCTATCTCCAATCATTCTACAAGCTGATAGAAAAGAGAAACTTAGCTGATGTTACTCATAATCTGAAGGTATGAACACAAAAATTTCCTGGAGTCTAATTTAATTTACTGTCCTCATTCCTCCACATATCCGTCAAAGAGTCTTTCATTTCAGTAAGGCAGAACCACACGTTGAGTTCAAATGAGATCCTCTTGTCTGATTTATTTCATCTTGTATGTTTTCATAGCTATGTCTGGTTTTGTTCTGCAGACATACATCTTGCAGTATTTCAGAGATGTGATTGACAAGCAGTCGTGGAGTGATGATGGGACGGTCTCAGACCGGAGACTGCGTGAAGAGGTTCTTTCCCTTGCATGTGATTTTGGTTATCCACCGTGTTTGGAAAAGGCTAAACAGCTCTATGATATCTGGGTGGAATCCAATGGTACAATCAGGTGACTTGACAACACAGCATTTGTTTCTGCAATTATACCCTCATCACATTTTTATCATTTGAAATTATTATATCAGCAGATTTCTTAACACCTGACTAATGTTTTACAAACTATACAGCTTACCAACTGATGTGTCTGAGACGGTTTATATGATTGGAGCCCAGGATGACAGCGGTTGGGCCTACCTTCTGGAAAAGTATGGTGTTTCCATGTGCGAGACAGAGAAGAGCAAGTTTCTCTCAGCTTTAGCAAGCAGCAAGGACTCTGAAAAACTATTAAGGTACATTGTTATCGACGCATTTACAGGACCCACACGGGTCGTTGTATATCCAAAACCGCCAGCAGGTAAAATTTACCCATGCACATGACTACTGTTTTTAATCTGTTTTTAACAACAGGGAATTATAAATAACCCAATTTTAGTAAGTCAATGACTGGGAGACTTTTTTTTTTAAATCTGTTATGTACACATGGGTAAATTTTACCCCGTGACGGTTCTAGTGTTAAAAAATTATATGTATTCTGATTTTGTGTGTTAGGTTGAAACACAAAAATGTGAATTCAAATCTAAATTAGGTTTAACATCACACAATGCCTTGTATTTCTCCATTTTTTCTGTAGATTATTACAGCTTGGAATGAATGGAACTGTAATAAAAACACAGAATTTACCCAGTCTCATATACATGGTGGCCAGAAATCCAATGGGTCATTTTCTAGCATGGGATTTTGTGAAGAAACACTGGAATGAACTAGTAGAAAAGTAGGTGTGATCCACTGCTTCTTATTTTGGTTCTAAAGCTGTTAAATAGCGTGTGATTTGTTCATTATGTTGTTCATCGTAATGAAGAGACTCGTATCTCATTATCAAAGGTTTCCGCTGGGATCTTTTGGAATCAGAAGCATCATTGTTGGCACTGTAACTCAGTTCTCGTCCACAGAGGAGCTGAGAGAGGTTGGTTGTTTATTTGTTGTTTAGAGGGAATGATCAGCTAGTTTTGATGGTTCCTTTACAGTGCTTCTATTCATTCTTTTTGTGTTAAGGTTGAGACTTTCTTCAAGTCCATCACAGAGCAGGTATCCCAGCTGCGAGTCACACAGGTAGCCACAGAAAACGTGGAGAAGAACATTGTGTGGCTCAGAAGGAATCTAGAGACCATGAGGACTTGGTTGCAGCAAAGACTCAATTAAAACGTGAAAAGCAGATCAACATTTCAGACTAGTATTATACTAGTATAATGGTTTTGGTACATTAATCAGTGGATACTGATTAGCAACTCCATCATGACTTTCCAAGTTTTCTATTATTTTGCCTTTTTTTAGATTGTATTTTAATTATTGGGTAATGGCTTGAATAATGCATGATGTGTTTGCTTTTTCCAGTTTACTTTTTTTAATTGCTATGCAGTTTCAAACCACTAATGGTTTTGCCTTTGTGTTTTTCTTTGCCTTTGATGTCTCTTGACAGCTGTGCCACATTTTGTAACTAATGTTAATAGGAGACTGCCTATTAATTAGTGGCACAAAATCATACTTGAAGATGCTGAAAATGAATGAATTGAATAAGGTTTGGAACAACAACAAAATTAATAAACATGTTTTATATATATGGGATGATGTCTATTTTAAAGCCTCTAGTCTAGCCTAAAAAACAAAAAATGTGTTCTTATGAAACATGACAATGACAGGAAATGGGTTAAATGAATTGTATACATGAATATTTTTTTAAGATGACAGTGCATTTCATTTTAATTTAGGCCTATACTGAAAAAAAAACCCATTTAGGACATTTATCACTCGACCTCCACTAAGCTTTTGTTATTATCACAATCACTTCCATACAACGCAAAATTATGTATCAGCAAGAATAATAAGATTAGACTTCGCCTTCTGAGAATATAGTTCCCAGTATGTATACGGTTAGAAGATGGTTGTGTCTCATGTGACCTTGTTATCTGTACACGCTGTGACTATACAAATCACAACATGTAAATAGGAAAATGTTGGCGTTATGTTGTCGCTTATTGGGAGCAATATACAGGCTGGAGCCTTTTTTCCTCCAGTCTTTGTGCTAAGCTAGGCTAGCGGTGGTTAGACAGAGTTACGGCACGCACAGAGATGAAAAGGGTATGTATGGACTTATCTAACTCTGGGGATACGGTGAATAAGCTCAAGTCCCAAAAAGTTGGCGTGTTCCTTTAAGGTCTGGTGTTACCCGGACACATTCCTGTATATTGGCCTGCATCTCGCACTGATCCATGACAACCATAGAGCGACTGTCTAACAAGGCTCTTAATGCTGTCATTGACTAAAACGTCAGTATAGAAAAGGCTGTCCGCCCATGCCAACTGGGTCATGTTCTGAAACAGAACCACATTATCACTTGTCTGACTGACTTACATCAGTCAGCATTACATACAGTATGCATCATCTTGGAGGGTCTGAACTTCTGTCAGTTTCCCTGAATCAGAGAGCGGCTCCCGGACTCCTCCTTGGACAGGTTCTGCGCTGGTGACCAACTTCTAAACAAAACAAACATCTTTTCTCAGACACGCAATGTGGAATGGGTTATCTCACCAAAAACGAGACCAAGAGGGCAAATGCGGCCTATCAGGAGTACATTAGTGCAGGCAAGCACCCTTTCCAGCACGCTGAGCACTCGCTCTATAACACAGTCTCACCCCAAAACGTCACATACTGACGGGTCTTGACCATACGGCAACATACGACGAAAAGGGTACCCTTTAACGTCCATGTGTGACGATTCGGGTATGGTTGGGTTTAGGTATGCGTTAGGGTACCGCTAGGAGGCGCTGCTGGTGCGCTTATGTCTGCGTCTCATATTGACGTTATAGGGGTAGGGTACCCTTTTCGTCGTATGTTGACGTATGGTCAAGACCCGTCAGTATATGACGTTTTGGGGTGAGACCGGGCTGCTCTATAGCACCTGTGTCACTCAAGGCCATGTGTGTGGGCGCAGTGGCGATATCAGGCTTTGTGGCCTGGGCACTATGCATGCTGCTGCGTTCACTGCAGTGTTTTCCACAAGTTGTCTCTCGTGGCTGACAGTGGTGGTCGCCACTTAAAAACGACAGTCAGGAAGAGAGTAAGAGTGTGGTTTCTTTGTTCTCAGCTCCCTTTGATGCTCATCATGGCTTCTTGCACCTCTGACGTTGACCACTTGGTGAGAGGCTTGTACCTACCCTTACGGAACAAAAATATATGGGAATATACTGCAAAATATAATGCGATATGTTACATAATACATTTCCATATATGAGAAACTAGTTCTTACATATATTACCCCTACATGCTCCCATATGTGAATGTATGTTTACACATACACACACACACTCACTGAACGAGTTACAACAGATTTCTAGTTCCCAGCATGCTTGGCTTCTGACTGTTAGCTGTTAAAATTAAGTGTTATAATGTGTTTTGCTCAATATGAATATAGTGGGAGATCAGTTAGTGTTTAATGTTCTATTATTTTGGAATTGAAAAGGTTTTATGGTATGTGTGAGTTTTTGGGGTTACATTGTGCTGAAGAGTAGAGCCTGTGGTTCGGTTGACGATTGGCCGAATACTATATTTGAAAAGTAATGGCTGTTCAATCCTCAGCACAGTCTATTGGCTAAGAACTTTATTACATGCTGGTGTGCTTGTGCTTTTGTTAACTAGCTTAAAAAAAATGAAACATTTACAATGTAAGTAAAAAAAAAATATATATATATATATATATTACATATCTTTCTCTATATATGTGAGTTTATGCTGCATGAGTAAATATATCTGCAAATTGCAATATATTACACATGCAAATCTGATCACATCTATATATTATTATGAAGTGTATTACTGAATAAACTTAAATAGGCCTACTAAAAAAAATTCAATATGAAAAGCGGCAATTCCTTATGTATTATTCAGTATATTGTAATATATTTATACAATACATCATTCAAATACCGTTAAACCATTTAATATATTGATCATTCATATAGAGAAATATATTTTCTTTTCATAAGGGTAAACAGGTTAGAAAGGGCAACAACAGGGCAGTTTCTAATAAACATCATCACAATTTCCAGTGAAATGTTCTTCATTCGACTATACCCTGTTTCTGCTGATTATCAACGATTTCGGCCGCATCATTGAGACGGACCCAGAAGTCGACAGGGCTTTCTTTGGCATAGCAGAATAGTCTGCCAGTGGAAGACAAGACTCTGGGCTCTCGCTGATAGGGGGCAACAACAATGTCAGGTGAGGGATTTATTTTGATTTCTTCATTGCAAGTTTGATAATTTTCTTTACATCATACAACACCATCTGTACTGATTAATCCTTTACCCCTCCCCAAGACTGGTGTAGACATACTCGGCTACTCAATTTTAAGCACAACAACTGTTTTCAACACTAATAATCAGAAAGTTTTCTTGAGCAACAAATCAGCATATTAGAATACATTTCTGAAGGATCACTGAAAAAATTATGCTGGAAATTCAGCTTTGATTACAGGAATAAATACATTTTAATTATATTACATAGAAAGCTATTTTAATTTGTAATAATATTTTGCAATACTGTTTTTTTACCCTATTTTTTTTATTTTATAAAAGCAGCCTTGCATGGTGAGCAAAAGAGACTTGTTTAAAAAAAGATGTCGATTAGCACTGCATTGTTCATATACTTTTTTTGTCAATAAATAGGTTGAGACAGTAACACTCCGACTGTAACATCAACATTGTGTAATGTAGGCCTGAATGAAACATTACATGCGAGTGTTAGCGCTAATAATGTTTAGATCGCCTCGTTTTGGATAAGAATAAAACGACAGGAGCTCATGCATAGACTATATTGACTATCTCCTTGAATTTGAATCTATGTATTCACACTGGCCTCGTGAACACATTACGTCCCCCGCGTATTCTACGGCCATTAGCTGTATAAACAGTAGAAGTCAATGGAATTTCCCCATAGAGAGCCAAGTAAATGTGTGAGTGAGGGCTCCTTTTACTGTCGCTAGGAGGCACTATTGCTTTACTTCAGTTCACAATACACTCAAGCCAGCCATAAGCTGTCAACAGTGTCTATAAAACACAAATAAATTAAATCATTAACATACAAACTATTTATTTTTAATAGAATTACATTTTCCATTCCATTCCCAGATAGGTTAATCAAAAAACCCTGTGCAATACCAACTGCATCAAAAGCCTAATAGCTTAATAATAAATAAAACCACATAATTACAAACCACATGTAATTATTTTTATACCTAGCCTATTTATCCATCTGGTGATATGGTTTATCAGGGATTGTAACTGTTTCCACAGTAGTCCTCCTCAATAAACAGATAGGCTACTGCTGTAGAAAACAATGACCTAACTATTTATAACGGTTCCACTGCACAAATGTGATGCACACTGCAAGCTCTTGAGAATACACCAGCCTATTGTAGTGTTTTTTCAGAGAGTGAAATTGTTTGCATGTGATTGTCCAAATTGCTGAACATTGACGCTATTACAGTTGTTCTTGTTGAGCATGGCAGTCTGTCTTAGCGCATGGAATCTGCAAACCATTTAAATCATCAGGAATATGGAGCTATTGGTATGAATTAATCTCTTTATGAAATAGGCTATGTTTTACATGTAGATTTTTTGTTATGTTTAGGCTACTTTTTAATACAATTTTTGTATATTTATAATTCAAAGATGTTTTACTTTCTATATGTGTCTGTGTGATTATATGCGAAGCTGTCATTAATGAGGATACAATTATCAATATGCCAGCCAGCCAGTCAGTTCAGTATTTCTTTAGGAGTGCAGCAGCAGCAGTGCTGTCTTAAAGGGATAGTTCACCCAAAATAAAATAAAAATTGTCATCTACTCGTGTCGTTCCAAACCTAAGACTTTCTTTGATTTGCGGAGCACTAAAAGATACGTTAGGTGCATGTTAGGTAGGCCTAATTAGAATCAGAAAAATCTGAATTATATTTATTTCAAAATCTTGGTGAAGATTCCCAATCCCGCTCACAGGAAAGAAAGAAAGAAAGAAAGAAAGAAAGAAAGAAAGAAAGAAAGAAAGAAAGAAAGAAAGAAAGAAAGAAAGAAAGAAAGAAAGAAAGAAAGAAAGAAAGAAAGAAAGAAAGAAAGAAAAAACATGACACAGATAATAAAATAAGACAAGTGAAAATAGTGTGTTTGGAATTACACATGTTTTTATTTTATTGTATATTCACTTTCCCCCCATATTTATCATTTAGTCATTCGGGTTCGTAACAGCATGACGGAATGCCCATTTTGGGGTGAACTGTCACTTTAAACGGGGCAGCAGCTGAATGGGGAAGTAACACTCGTGTTGCTTGTCGCAGCAGCGATTGCCACTTTCAGTTTGTGTCCACTGTTATATCGAAAAACAGTGTGCAGCGATGGCTCAATAAACCGCTGATCGATCATTTTACTGCTGTGAAGTGACAGAGCTGTAGATCAGGATAACAATGCTAAGCTAGCAACAGTTGATCTGATGTGTTCCTGCGTTGAGTGAATGTGTTACTCTTCACCTCTCTCAGGATTAAACATCCACACTTTCAGCTGAAACAGGATTTGTTTTTACTTCATCCCTACATTTAATCATGGATCCGTTTGAAAGCGGTAAGGCTGCAGCTAATATGGACTCTTCATTTAAACGCGAGGTCGTGCACCTCAAAAAAAGTTATCGGCTAACATGCTAACTTACAGCTAACGTTAGTCGCTTCGATTTTTATGTATAATGCGATTTAATTTCCTCAAGCACTGCTCTTGTATTATGATAACATGTTTTTATCATTGTCCTCGATCTGTGAAAATTAATTCAGAGTTAGATATGGAGCTGGTTTGGTTAAGTAAGCAAATATAGCCTAACATTTATGCAAACTTCAAGCTTGCTAACAGACAACATTTAAATAGCCATTAGTGCATCAGCTTCGACAGGTCATGACAGGGTCTCTGATTAGATTTAATTATATCATTGTTTATGAGGGGAAGTGAATGTAATCAGTAAATTAGATCAGTAATGTATTTGTTTTGGTGACTGTCATTCACGTAATGTCTCACAATGTCCTGCTGTCAGCATCCACATATGACTTTATATTCATCATCACATCTGATCTGACAGTCTACGTGCATCAGACCTAAATCTCCAGAGTCCCAGGGTTCATGCTTTGCCCAAAATCTTATCCTAATCTTTGCAAGGTGACATTTGCTGCTTTGTGTTTTTATGGTCTTGCACATGTGACACACAGGCCAGCTGGTTGTCACTTTTTAGTACTGTCTTTGCTTATCTCCTAGTTTAGTTTGCTTAAAATAGTTTCTGTGTTGTCTGACTGTCAGTGACAGCAAAAGCTATAAAAAAAAATAAAAACTTGTTCTTGTTGACTTCCTGAATGGCTGTTAAGAAAGTTTCGCTCACAAACATTGTCAAGATTATTTGACTAGGTTTTTTAACGCTTTAACAACAACAACAACAACAACAACAACAACATCATATTGTCAGAAATACAGTGATGATAATCACCACTCTGAATAATTGGTATGTGTATCCTTGTGGTAATGAGAATTTGAGTGAGAAATGTGATTAAAGTTACCATGAAATCAAAAACCCTTATTTTTTTTATGGAATATTGCTTTTGTGTTCTTTATTATAAAATTATCTATCATTTATCAGTGTATAATTATTATTATTATTTTTTGTATTATTAATTTGCCCATGTGATCTTTAATTAAGGTCAGCAGTTGCGATAGTCTTTTCTTCCTTATTGTAATGTAGGCTATATCCCAGTGAACTGGCTTTTCGAACAAGAAAAAAATGTAGGACTGACCATCATTTTGTCCAGTGGGAATGGCTGGTGTTTGCTATTGCTGTGACAGGTTGTCCCGCACTCGTGCCAGTGAACACTAGAGAAGAGCAGAGATGTCAGTGCAAGAGGAATTTATTTGATTAAAGATTGTAAGGGTCACATGAAAAAAAATGATAAATAATTCATAATAAACACTGCAATATTCCATAAACAATAATTGTCTATTTTGTTTTCATGGTGACTTTAAAGTGACAGCAGCCTAATATTTCTGCTGCTTTCTGTGGCATTAATGTTAATCAATCAACAACAGATAAAGAGAAAATCACTCACTGCTTTGGATTAAATGAATATATTTAATTCATACATTGAATGCTGTGTTTTATTTTTAAATTTGATTATTATTTTTATATTAGTGGAACATTAAACTGTTAGATTGCATGATACAAATATTTAATTTTAATAAACAATGATGTAAGTTCTTTCTGGGTTTTTTTAAATTACTTTTTCTCAACTTTTTGAGGACTTCTTTTTAACTTGCATTAGCTTGCCTATAATATGAGGGTATGTATATAAGGAAGTTTTTCCTTTGCTATTTTTGAAAAAATTTGCATAAACATCCGCAACGTCAAAGCGCTTACCGTTGACCCGGATCCGTGAAAATAACTACAAACACTGCATTATGCATGCCAGGCCAATGCCACTTTGTAAGGAAACACTAAGCACACAATACGCATTCTTCTACAGAGTGATGAATACAAATAGTAAATCTAGTAAATATACTAGAGTATTGTATAGATACTCTTCAAGCTGGAGAAGCTTGAATTCTCTTGAACAGCACAAATAAAGTCCACCATTGTTGTTTTGGTTGTCAAGTTCTCGCATACGCCTTTGACTGTAGACTGTTTGACTTTCACCTTTCACAAATTTACATTTTTGTAGTTTACATGGAGTCGATGACGGTATCATTTTCAAAAACTTGCACTTTGAAATGCATTTTTGAAAGTTTCGGTTTTCAGGTCCCCAAACGCATAAAACGTTGTCAGTTTTAGTTGAAAACAGGGTTGTGTAAATGCCTCCTTAGTTTATGCTGTAGTAGTATCAAAATTGCTATTAAGAATTTTGAAATTTAACTGGTATCTAAAATGTTGGTATCATAGCAGTCTTATTTCCTGTAAAATATACCTAACTTTATGTATATCGCTATCGTGAAAACACAATTACTCGTATAAGGTTTTGGTCAACTCTTAATCATGTTAAATAATCGTGATAACAGTATTGACCAAAATAATTGTAATTATGATTTTTGCTCTAATCGTGCAGCCATACCCTCCAGCAACCTGTCATTTACACGAGATCACAGCAACAATTCATTGATCTTATCAATTCCAGATGGACAAAATAATTTCTTTGTTCTCAGTAGAGAAGTCATTTCACAGCCGGGAAGGAAAGACGATGTCAACTTCCGCTCCATTATGACTTTAACTGACTAATTATGGCATCTTACAGCAGTTTTTTTTTTTTTTTTAAGTCTGCAATTTAATCACATCTGCAAAATATATTCATTTATGAAATATGATCTTGATATGTTTCTGTGAGATTTATTTACTTGAAAAACTGTAGCAAGTGTTTGCTTATGTGTTTATGACTGAATAGTTCACAAACTCTGAACTGTGCTAAACAATAAATCGGGCATGTTGTTGGCCACTTAAAGAACAAGAGTATTTGTGCAGCAGACCTGAGTTTGACCTCAGGTCAGTAGGTAGGACACATTAGTGGTTTCAAGCAATGTGTTAAACAGTAATTTGATCACGGTGTTAACTGAGACAGTGCCTTGATTTGTTATTGAATTCATTTAGACTAATTATCTGTGGAAGGGGTTAAAGAGGAACACTGCGGTCACTTTATCTTCTGTCAGGGTATTGGCAAATCATATGCAGACAATAGTTTAGCAACATTGAATTGAGTATGAAATAGGTTATGCTGTACATTGGTGACAGCCTGTGGTCATGGGTGGAAGTATTTACTGAACCGAATCTTACCGATGATCTTAAGGAAGGAAAGCAAATTGTAATGCATCTCTGTGCATACAAATATGCACAGAGATGCATGAAGATGTGCTTTTCTTTCATCTTTAGTTTCACTTTCATTTGTTTTCCTCCTTTTACACTCTGACTTAAACCACTTGTGTAGGCTGACTACAAAATTTCAAAAAAGCTTTTGGTTATTTTAGACGGCATCGCTCTTGTAAACAGGAAGCCACTTCCAACAACTGTGCTTTTGTATTCACGTATGTTTTTCTGTTGCTACTCTAACCTACAGAAAGAGCTCCTCTGCCAAGGAACATGATTGAGAACAGCATGTTTGAGGAAGAGCCAGATGTGGTGGATTTGGCGAAGGAGTCCACTTCCTACCCCATCGACTCAGATGATGTAGTCTATGAACCCCGCACCTCGCGACTTTTAGTCCGAGGCCTTGGGGAAAACGACCTGGACGAAGACGAAGAAGACTACGAATCCTCCGCCCGTCTTCTTGGCATGTCTTTCATGAACCGTAGTTCCAACCAGCGCAGCGCTGCCTCATCCTACACCCGCCACCAGCCTCCTGGATCGTGCTCGATGCCTTCAGCTAAGACTACTGTGGTAGGTGTTCTCCTCCTGGTTGTGGTGGTCTCCATATTCATGGTCATTTACTTCGTTCCAGGCTGCACTTTCACCAGAACGGGGTGCCAAAAGACAAATTCAACCATGGAGACAATCTATCCAATTTCTACAAGTAAAGAACTTTTCCCATGGACAGAGTTGAGGTTACCATCCAGTGTGCATCCAGTGCATTACGATATTTCACTCTATCCCGACCTGGAGCATATGACCTTTCAAGGCAGTGTGTCAATCAAAGTGGAAGTGTTACATGAAACGAAGATTATTGTCCTGCACAGTTCTGATATGAACATAACCAAGGCCACTTTCCAAGGTAAAGTGGTCCACGTCCTGGAGTACAAACCTTGGCAGCAGATCGCCATCAAATTTCCAGAAGATCTTAAGAAGGGGCCATATGTTTTGAACATTGACTACACAGCAAACTTCTCCAACAGCTATGATGGCTTCTACAACAGCTCCTATGTCGACACAAATGGTACAAAAAGGTATTTGCAGTCCAATTCACCTTTGTGTATCCTTCTGAATATGTAGGATAAATTTGAATGAACTAGTCTGCTTAAGTGTGTTGATTGACAGTTACTTCTACTATCGTTATGCCTCTCAAACACTTCTTTTAATTCAATCCATCTTTCTTCTAGAGTTTTGGCCGCTACTCAGTTTGAGCCATTGGCAGCCCGCAAGGCTTTCCCTTGTTTTGACGAACCAGCTTTTAAATCAACTTTTCTAATTAAGATTACCAGAGAATCCAAGTATATCAGTCTTTCAAACATGCCCAAGGTAGTTTTGTTTGTTTGTTTGTTTACTGTTTTCCTCCTTTAAATGAAGTGTCTGATACATAAAATCTTTAAATTGCTGTGTATGATTGTGCTCTTGAATATGTGGTTTATGAGGACACAAATGTGTATAATGACATGGGTATTAGGCCTACAACGTAAACATGGTTTATGAGGACACTTCCTGTGTCCTCGTAAACAAAATGGCTTAAAAAAAACATACTGAATGTTTTAATGCAGAACGTTTTCTGTGATGGGTATGTTTAGATATAGGGTTAGTGTAAAGGGATAGTTTGTACAGTATAAAAATCATTACGCCTTTGGAGAGTCCACGTAAACCACATATACAAGTGTGTAGTGTTGTCAAAAGTACCCACTTCGGTACCAAGTCGGTACTGAAATTTAAAAAATGTAACGTTTTGAGTGCTGTTGAGAGGAATCGTAAACACCTATGATTGCCCATTGTGCTCACCCGCTCATCAAATAGCTAGTCTGTGATTGACTACAATGATCAGCGCTTAAAAAACATGTTGTAAATATACATAAGGCGTCTATCAGACAGCGGATCGGTCAACTGATAGACGGCTGCTTGTGCTTTGAAGCTCCCGCTCCCGTTTAAAAAAAGAAGTTTAAACTCTTCCCGTGTGCTCTCAAGCACTCCCGTGCGTTGATCTTTCTAGCCAATCACAGACATATCCGATGAGCGCGTGAACACAATGGCCAATCAGAGGTGTTTACGATTCCGCTCAACAGCGCTCAAAGCGTCACATTTTTTTAAACTAAGTAGGTTACCGAAGTCATTACTTTTGACACAAGTGTTTGTGTATACACTACCGTTCAAAAGTATTTTTTTAATTTACTTTTATTCAGCAAGGATGCATTAAATTGATCAGAAGTGATAGTGAATTTATTTAATTAATGATGTTAGAAAAGATCTCTCTTTTTTTTCAAATTGATGCTGTTCTTACCGTTACCTTTTTATTCATAAAATGTACAGTTTCACAGTTTACACAACAATATCAAGCAGCACAACACTTCACATAGGCTAATTGATAATAATAGTATCGTTAGTCATATCGTTAGCATCAAATCAGCATATGATATAAGATTTCTGAAGGAATGATCATGTGACACTGGAGTAATGGCTGGTGAAATCCAGCTTTGCCATCACAGGAATAAATTACATTGTGAAATATATTACAATAGACGATGGGTATTTCAAATTGTAATAATATTTCACACTACTGTTTTTACATTCACATTACTGTTTTAATGTATTTTTGTTCACACATTCAGTCTTGGTGAGCATAATAGAGTTAAAACATAAAATATTTCTGAGCCCAAACTTTTGAACAGTATTGTGTATATAATATTTGTTTTATAAAACCTTGTCAGATTTTTTTTATTGTCTTATTTTTCTTTTGATAATTTTATAGTTTTGTATTTGTATTGTCCAATGTCCATACATTTTTGTTTACTTTTTTAGGTTAATACCACGGATTTAAAAAATGGCCTTCAAGAAGACAAGTTTAAGGAAAGTGATAAAATGAGCACTTACCTGGTTGCATTTATTGTGGCTGAATTTAGTAGTTACAGCAAGAACGTCTCTAATACTACGGTATGTTTTCTTCTTAAAATCGTTGTCTTGTGTTGAAAATATTCTGGAAACATATTGCATTATGGTATAGTTTATTTTTTTCTTCTTCTTCTTCAAATGTTGTGCAGGTGTCTGTGTATGCCGTTCCACACAAAAAGGAACAAGTGCATTATGCTCTGGACACTGCTGCAACACTGTTGGAGTTCTACAATAAGTTCTTTGAGATCGATTACCCATTAAGCAAGTTAGGTAAGACACCTTTCCTTACAAAAACTCTCCAAACAGGCATTATTAGATTCCTAGAATAGCTGAATGTACACTCTAATGTAATTTTGACGAATAACAAACTTAAAAATGTTTAATTGTGTTGCCTTACATGACCACGTTTTCTTTCGAAAATCAATAGATTTAGTGGCCATTCCTGACTTCCTCGCTGGAGCCATGGAGAACTGGGGACTAATCACATTCCGTGAGACAACTTTGCTAGTAGGGAATAATTCCTCCCCTATAGACAAGCAACTGGTGACTTCTGTCATTGCTCATGAACTTGCCCACCAGGTAATTCACTTTATAAATAAAGCAACATTCTCATGACTGGGTAATAATAGTCACGTTCTAATGGTTTATAACTATTACTGGTAAAAGCAGACATTTGGCATTATCAGGACCCACAAATATTCCCCCATTGCATTGTTATACATAAAAAAAAATATATATATATATACACATACACAAACACACACATATATATATATATATATATATATATATATATATATATATATATATATATATATATATATATATATATGTTTATGTGTGTGTGTGTGTGTGTGTGTGTGTGTGTGTGTGTGTGTGTGTGTGTGTGTGTGTGTGTGTGTATATATAAACATTATATAAATACACAATTCGCCTGTTGACAGGGAAAAAACGATTTTTTAAATCTTTAAATGGATTAGCACCGTCTTATTTAGCAGATTTGCTGACTATGCACACCCCAGTCAGAGCACTTAGGTCAAATGACCAGCGACTTCTAGACTGTCCTAGATCTAGACTGAGAACCAGAGGAGACAGAGCATTTTCTGTTGCAGGACCTAAGCTATGGAATGCTCTTCCCCTTAATATTAAGGAAGCTAGCTCTATTGAGTCATTTAAATCGCTTTTAAAGACTCATCTTTTTGATAAATCTTTTAATACAATATGTGCTGTGACGTTGTGATGTTTGATTGTAAAAATGTTTACATGTGTTTTTAACTATTACTGTTATTATTGGACATTTTGCCTATGTAACTCTCTCTGATTAATTAGTATGTTTTTATGCTTGGTAGGAATTTCTGTACAGCACTTTGTGGCAGTAATGACTGCTTGGAAATGTGCTTTATAAATAAATTTGACCTTGACCTTGACACACATATGCATGTATATATTTAAGAAATATTTTAATGTATATACTGTATAATGTATATATATATTTATACATTATTTATATTTTATATATATATATATATAATATCTTAAATGTATGTAAACACAAACTTTTATTTTCGATGCGATTAATCGTTGCCCAGCACTAATAGTAATATCAAATACAAATAATAAATCGGAAATTAAGTCTTTAAATTCTAATAAAAAAGAAAAGGCGAGTCAGACATGCTATGTTCATTATGTTGTTTTTCTCTTCAGTGGTTTGGAAATCTGGTGACTATGAGATGGTGGAATGATCTTTGGCTGAATGAAGGATTTGCAACCTACATGCAGTACATGTCGATTGAAAATGTGTTCCCACACCTTGACATAGTAAGTTTTAGACTAAATTAGGAGAAATACCCTTTGTTTCTTTCAGTACGTTATTTTTTGTTTGAATGTGTCAATATATTAAATGTATCTATATATATATATATATATTTAAAATGTCTATATTTAATCTTGTGTCTTTCATTTCCAGGGCACTGAATTCTTAAATGTTCGATTTAAAGCACTAGCCAAAGATGCATTGAACTCGTCCCACCCAGTGTCTACTGTCGTGAGCACCCCAGAGCAGGTGGAAGAGATGTTTGATTCCGTGTCTTATGAGAAGGTATATCATACATTACCTATTGCTTGTGAAGTGACTTAATTAACCCTCTTTTTGAAAACTGGCACAGTGTAATAATTTTCATTGATTGTATATCTATTCTCATAACTTGTTTCTTGATCATGCAAGGGTGCTTCAATACTGCTGATGCTCAATTCAACCCTCACAAATGGGGAGTTTCGAAAAGGAGTGATTGAGTACTTACTAAAGTATAACCGATCAAACACAGAAAGTGAAGATTTATGGAACAGTCTTTCTCAGGTCAGACCCTTTTTTACTAGATTGAATTTAAAATGTCTGAACAGTGATTGTTTTTTAACATTTACGATAACAAAGCAAATAGTTTTCTTGAGTGTAATGCATACAGTTACTATACTTAATGAAAAAGTAACTAAGCTGACATCTGAGCCATGTTTATATTAGCGTACACTGACATCCATGTTCTCCATAGGTGAGCAAACAAAATGTAAGTGTATCTGAGATGATGAACACCTGGACTGTTCATAAGGGCTTTCCTCTGATCACAGTGAAGAGGAATGGCACTCAAGTGACATTGTCGCAAGAACATTTCCTTCTGAATGCTGAAAACAGCACAGACGACAGGTAGAGGATTTGAACCTTAAACGTTGATCTAAAAATGTTTTGTAATGAATTAGGGCGAGATTATATCCATTTGCTATTGGTTAGTAATGTTGGTTTTTGCTACTTTAGGTACCATATGTTCTGGAAAATAAGTTGCACTTGACTGTCGCACCGGGTCAAAATTTACTCTTCCTCATGTCGTTCCAAACCTATAAGACTATCATTCATCTTTAGAACACAACTGAAGATCTTTTTAATAAAATCTGAGCAAGTTCTGTACTCTCCATTGACAGCTACCACTTTGACGCTTCAAAAAGTCAAGAGATTGTAAATCTAATCCAAATTAATTGAGTGGTTTAGTCAAAATTTTCTGAGACACGATCACTTTAAATGATGAACAGATTTAATTTAGGCTTTTATTCTCAAATAAACATTGATCAGCGAATATAAACAGAAGCTAAACTGAACCTGCTTGACAAACGAGAACCACCCTCTTGAAGCTCAAACGTGCTGCGTAACACAAGAACTAACCTCATTGGTTCTTGAGGAAGCTCAAATGTGCTGCGTAACACAAGAACGAACCTCATTGGTTCTTGAGGAAGCTCAAACGTGCTGCGTAACACAAGAACGAACCTCATTGGTTCTTGAGGAAGCTCAAATGTGCTGCGTAACACAAGAACGAACCTCATTGGTTCTTGAGGAAGCTCAAATGTGCTGCGTAACACAAGAATGAACCTCATTGGTTCTTGAGGAAGCTCAAACGTGCTGCATAACACAAGAATGAACCTTATTGGTTCTTTTGGACACTCAAACGTGCTGCCTAACGAGAATGAACCTCATTGGTTCTTGCTGAAGCTCAAACGTGCTGCCTAACGAGAATGAACCTCATTGGTTCTTGCTGAAGCTCAAACGTGCTGCGTAACGAGAGAATAAACCTCATTGGTTCTTTTGGACGCTCAAACGTGCTGCGTAACGAGAGTGAACCTCATTGGTTCTTGTAGAAGCTCAAACGTGCTGTGTAACATGAGAATGAACCTCATTGGTTCTTGCTGAAGCTCAAACGTGCTGCGTAACACGAAAATGAACCTCATTGGTTCTTGAGGAAGCTCAAACGTGCTGCGTAACACGAAAATTAACCTCATTGGTTCTTGTAGAAGCTCAAACATGCTGTGTAACACTAGAATGAACCTCATTGGTTCTTGTGGAAGCTCAAACGTGCTGCGTAACACGAGAATGAACCTCATTGGTTCTTGTAGAAGCTCAAACGTGCTGTGTAACATGAGAATGAACCTCATTGGTTCTTGCTGAAGCTCAAACGTGCTTCTTAACACGAGAATTAACCTCATTGGTTCTTGTAGAAGCTCAAACATGCTGTGTAACACTAGAATGAAGCCTCAAAGTGGTAGTTGCGTTGCTGTCAATGGAGGGACAGAAATCACTACAATTTTATCATAAATATCTTAATTTGTGGTTTGGAACGAAATGAGGGTGAGTAAATTAGACGGAATTAAAAATGTTGGGTGAACTAACCCTTTAAAAGAATAAACAAAGATTGCATCAGTGTATAGGTAATTTATTTTGTTATTACTCTTAGAAATGATGTAAAATACCAGTACATAAATCGGAACGTTTAAAAACATAGTGGAAGTAAAGACATTTAAAAAGAGTTCCATTTCAAATACATACTGTTCTTTTGGACGTTTTATTTCCACACAAAAATTAAGCACCACAACTGTTTTAACAGATAATAAGAGGAAATGTTTCTTGAGCTGTAATCAGCATATTAGAATGATGTGTGACACTGAAGACTAGAGCACAGCTGTGGCCAAAAGTATTGGCATTTAACTGTAGTGTATGGCATGAGATAGAAAAGTCTTGTTTGTATTAAGGTTCCAGAGGTTTAAACGAGCTCTGTTGTAATGATCTATTAAAACAGCAAGCTTTACTTGAAGTCTTAATGTATAATGTTAATTGATCGACTTTTGTGTTACATATAGCAGCTTGTGGCATATTCCCCTGACATATGTGAACGACAGCTGTGTTCTCAGCTCCTGCAAGCAAGTGTTTCATCTCAAGGACAAAACAGGTGAGCATTGTCCTCAGAACCGAGTGTACGGACATAGACAGATGATTCCAACTACTGGAAATAATAATATATTGTTTGTTGCTTTAAATCTTTTCCAGCCATATTAAAGCTTCCAGGTAAGGTGAAGTGGTTGAAGTTCAACTTCAGGAGTGATGGCTTCTACATAGTGCATTATGATAAGGAGGGATGGAAGGACTTGATTGATGCTTTGAATGAGGACATGACTGTCCTCCCCTGTGAAGACAGAGCAGCTCTCATCAATAACATCTTTGCTCTCTCCAGGTAGATCTGATTTTAAATGAAAGGTTAAAGTTATTAGACAAGACTTTAAAGAGCTGATGCTACAGGATTCCTACAATCAAGGAAGACCTGACATTATCAGGGAATCATTCATTTATTGTTATTTATCAATCGTTTGTATTCTTGTGATTCAGCCATAACATATTTTTTTTATTTGATAATACTGCTATTTGCAATTGACCGTTCGCAAAGACCCGCCCACCCCTTAGTGACTGTCGCTATGTCCGACAAGCTGCGCAGCTCTCACGCCACACCATGTTCTCACGCAGTGAAAAATACATCGCGGAGCAGAGAGGACACTGACACCGCGCTGACAGACAGGACAGACCAGGGTTTTTTTCTGTTACTTTTGATATTAAACATTAAACAAAGTCTCACCTTTCAAATTTAGTCATTTTTAAAATAAATTTAAACAAATACCATTTTGTGGCTCTTTAATGTGTCTGACAGATCGCTGTAAGAGCATCAGTTAAAGCTGCTTGTGAACCGATCATCTCTTCGTTCTAGTTTATTTATAGAATCAAATAAACATGAATGAACATCAGAAGGAATGTTGTTTTAACCGAGGAGAGGCGTTAGTACACTCCGTTTTTCAAGTTCAAATCCTCCCATGTTAATCTACTAATTCGACTGCTTTGTCGGACAAAATGGCGGATGGTGAAGTATGATTGGTCAGATCACCTGTCAATCAAGCTCCCTGCGAAGGGTCAATTGCAGTCTAAAAAAAAATACAACATTTTTTAAATAATTAAAAAAATAATAATTATTATTATTCCATCATGAACATCATGTGTTGTACATTTGAGAATAGTGATGTGATAATACTGTAATACTTATCAAAATCAGTATGCAATATTTATATATGTTTTAATATTTCTTTCAAGAATATTTTCTGCAGTGTATATTAAATTTGTCCTTTTTTATTTTGAAATTCACTACCATTTTATGTGTTATGCTCATCAAGGCTGCATTCAGTTGATCAAAAATACAGTACTATAATTGAAATATTATTACAATTTTAAAAAATTGTCTTATAAATATCTCGTTATGCTATATTATCACCAAATATGGGATTCAATCTTTTTGTCAACTTTCAATTAGGACAGGTTTTGTATTTATTTTTTAAACTGACTGATTGTAGGCCTCGTTGGTCTGAGCTTATATTGGTCAAAAATTTCCATCCATTGAAAATGAATGGGGGAGATCGAAATTTAGAGAAACATTTAGTGTTCAGGAGCATGTTCATCATGTTCATGTTAACATATCTGCATGTGTACTCGCAAAGATAAAAGCCTCGGACCTGTGCATGCTTGGATACATGCGCGCGCACACACATCCATGTACACAAACAAACTATTTTGAGAATTACAGGCTTTCTTTTTCAGAGAGAGGAAATTTATCCTCAGATAAATGTGGATGATCTACGATCAATCAGTTTCAAAAATATGTTTATTTTTGGGATGCTTAACAATGCCTCATCTTTCCTCCAGATTGGGAAGGGTGTCCTTCTCGCAGGTCTTAAACCTAACGAATTACATCAAAAAAGAGACAGAGACGGCTCCTGTGATTGAAGCTCTCTTCCAGCTTGATCAGATTTACAGGTTGCTGGACAAAAGATCAGAATTGAACTTGGCGTCTAGAATGGCGGTAGGAAACAACGCTCATCTACAACATCTTATGTAGCTGTTGTATTCAAATGTCTCTCTTTATTTTATCTTAGGACAATGTATTTAGTTCTAAAAGTTGTTGACTTCCATCTTTGCAGCAGTACATCGACGACCATTTTGGAAGTTTGATGGAGAGTCAGTCATGGGAACCGGAAACTTCTGTGTCGAAGATGACGCTTCGGTCTGCCCTGCTGGAGATGGCATGTTCCCTCAACAGACCCAACTGCACAACACAGGCCAAACATCTGTTTGATCAGTGGATCCTTTCCAACATGACTTCTCCGTAAGTTTGAGTAGTGATTGACCCGCTACCCTGGACTGAATTATTTGAATTGCTCTTCGTTAACTGATAACTAGTCTTGTGATTTAAAAAAAAAAAGTCATTATTATTATTATTCTGCAAAGAGATGGAGAGACATTTTCTAAAGCCCTTGACTCTTGTGCTCCTAACTGCAGTTTTTTCTCTTCTTGTTATATGCCGACCGTGTTGTATTAGGATTCCCAGTGATCTCATGAGAACTGTCTTCAAAGTTGCTGCCCAAACAGATGACGGATGGAATGTGCTTCTAAACACATATACACAGTCCATCTATGACACAGAGAAGCACAAGACACTGGAAGCTTTGGCCAGCACTCAGGATGTACGGAAAATCATTTGGTAAGGCTGGACAACTTGTTCTGTTGGGAGGGAAAATCGTTCGAGCTGTCAGCACATGCAATGCTGAATTTCAATTGGTTTTACATTTTAGGATTCTGAAGAATAGTCTTGATGGAAGTGAGATTCAAACTCAAGACTTTCCTTTGGTGATCCACACGATCTCCAGGAACTTTGCTGGCTACCTCTACGCTTGGGATTTTGTGAAGGAGAACTGGGAAAAAATCACTCAAAAGTGAGTGGTGAACTTTTCATACTTAAAGAATCAAAGAACCCCTGGAGGAGGAGGGTTACTTAAATATTTGTTTTTAGCAACATTTTGAATCCGCACACATTTAATGTAAAAATTACACCTTTTAGTCTTTACATGCATGTCCATACACTGATTGTGCATAGTAAAGGTAATGAAAACACCTTAAACAGTGTTCGTTCAGAGTATGTTTACACGCCAACGATGTTCTAAAAACGGAAACGTTTTTTCCTTTGCGTTCTGTTGCGTACAGATGCCAATGTTTTCAAACCGATCCCCATTCACACGGATCTGTCAAATAAACTAAACTAAAGTTGCTGTATTATTCATGCCAGGCCAGTAGTTGGCAATGTCACTTTGTAAAGAAACACTATGCGCATATAGACTGAACACGTAATACGCATGCACATGGCGTCATCGTTTTCACAAATGCACATTTTTGTTTACATGGGGACGATAACAGTACCGTTTTCAAAAGCTCGTGTTTTCAGGCCCCCAAAATGTAGTGTAAATGAACATCCAAAACGCATAAAAAGTTTTCCATTTTTAGCTGAAAATGGTGTTGTGTAAACGGCCCCTTAGTGTAGAAAGATCATAAATGTTTTAAGGCCTAATATAGAAACCAAGATTTTTATAATCTGGTGTTTTTTTATAAAAAGGTGGTTTTGCACGTACACAATCAATGTGTAATTTAATGTTTTCCCTTTTCCATTTTCTTTATGTAAGGTTTCCTCTCGGATCCTTTCCCATTCAGAGCATCATCATGTCCGCAACCAGTCAATTTTCCACAAAAACTCATCTCATGGAGGTCTGTTCATCCAAAAAAAAAAAAAAAAAGATGATCATATATTTGTTTAAATGAAAAGGTCATGTATTTGTACTGAATTATTTTTCACCTTTCTCATCCAGGCCCAAAACTTCTTCAGTTCTCTTGGGGCGAAAGGTTCTCAGATGAGGATCGTGCAGGAGGCCACTGAGACCATAAAGCAGAACATGCGATGGATGGAGGATAACTTGAAAACGCTCCAGCACTGTTTGTAGTGTGAGGAGGAGACGGCTCCTCTCTTGTGCCTCTCACTCCCTCAGGTGATGTCACGGGGCACATGCAGGTGTGAGTGATATAACCGATATTACAGCCAGAGCCATAAATGTACAAACGTTAGGTCAAACTGAAGACAGAAGGGCAGATTTACTTGGATGTAAAGGGCCGTTTAAAAACATCTATTTTCAGGGCGTCTTATAGGGAATTTTCCAGTGAACTGTGACCTAGCCAGAAGCTTACTAGATATCTTTCTGAAAACATTTAGCCTTTAATACTTTAATACTAGCTATGTAAATAAACAGGTTTGGATATTAAGTGTAAAGCAGATGTATTTTCTTTCTTCCTTTAAGTTCTGAGTGAAATGAAAGCGTAAAGTCAGCAGCATATGATTTCCTGTGTCATAACTTTAGGGTTGCTGCTTGGAAAAGGTTGGCGTGTTTTCTTTTTGTGGTTCATTTGGAGGGCCCCAACTCGGTATATGTATGGCTCTGGCCTCAAGCACTATTTGCACTATTCAAAATTTCACCTTGCTCAGGGCAAATCTGGTTGTTGTTTAAATATCATGCATTTAATCCCTTTTACTTAATGTCGGTGGCTACAGACCAAAACCTCCCATCAGTATCTCTTAAATATGCCCTTTTCACGCAATGCCAAAAATAATAGTTGCCTAGTGAAATACTGAAATCATGCGACAAGAGATGTCACAACAAGCCCCTTTCTTCTTAGTATAAAAGTTTTATTTATGTATGCGCCGGTGATGGTTTTTAATAATTTGCATAGTCTGCAATGCTTGTAATCCAGCACTGTGTAAATGTCATTGCCTGACAATTGTTCCAACTTTCATCCTTTGCACAAGATGTATTTTAAAGTTTAATTTTAGAGTTGAGTGTGTATATTATCTATTGTTTGTGCAGGCTTGCCTAATAGGTAAAAGAGAGTTTGTTTGTCATTGGAAAGTTTAAGTTAGCATTTCTAAAAGATAAGTGTGGATTTTATTTTGGGTTTTGCCATGTATGTTCTGATGAAGCTGAAATATTTTAGTTTTGTTGTAAAATATAGAAGAGGCAAAGAAAATGTAAACTCATACTCGTTTTACCCATATGATTTGACTCGGATATATATATTTGTTAGCCAGTTTGGAGAAGTCTTTGTGTATATAGCTTTAGTTAAGGGTCATTCGCTTTTGTCAAATTGCTTCAAGACAAAAAAGGCCTCTAAAGTCACGTCACTGATGGAGAGTTGTTCGATTTTTCACTCCTTGCTGATCTTCACTGGTTGCTACTGATTTTTTTTTTACTCTTCAAGGATTTAAGTTTTTTTCTTCGCATATTTTCCTCACCGATTTTCTAGCTATTTAGGAATTGTTTTTGCAGAATGTTTCAAATGCGTTTAGTTTGTCAAAAAATATGGAGTCAAAACAATATCACATTCTCACATAAATGCATGTGTCGAGATGCACATTTATGCAAATTCATTTATTACATTTTGTAAACTCATAATACAACCACAAATACACACACAATTTAGCTTTATTTTAATGAACAAGATCTACTGGGATATTATCATGAGATGATATTGTGTGCATGAATATTTGTGCATTTTTATGCATGCATTTCTAATATCGTTTTAGCTCCATACAGATTTTTAGTTCTTTCCCTGTGTGAGTGTGAAAATCTGCTCACTGTGACTAAAGCTCACAATAATACACTTTCAGGTTTTTGTTTATAGCTCAGTGCTTTGACCTCATAAAATGTTGAATATGACTGGTACATTGTAATACAGCTGGTACATTGTTGTTATTTCATTTGTAGTAGTAATTTTGCCCTTGATCAGCAGCTTTATTCATATATTTGTGATAAAAGTGAGTGATAGTCTTTAAAGGAAGGACAACGGCAGCATTGTTACACTGTAATGGGCACTTCTAATGTTAGTTTGGAGGGTACAGTTATCGATGAATGTATTCATGTTTGTTATTATGGATTGATTTAAACACAAACATTATGATTGTCATTCCCATGTATCTGAATTCATCTGGATTTATAATATGGTCAATTAAACACAAATACAGTGTTGAATCAGTTTTCTGAAATTATTTTGATTTAGGATAATAATTTAGGATTCATATAAACCTGTTGATTTCTGTGATGTCCCTCATGAGGTGTTTTGTGTTATTGGCTGCCATTCACAAAATAAGTATCCATGTAATATTTTTTTCCACTGTGTCCGTGTGTTTGCTGCTTAATTGAAATGCTATTTTTACAAGATTCCAGATGTTAAACTTGACATAGTTTAAAGGAGAAATATGCTTGCTTGTGAAACATTTGCTGTGTTAAATGACTTGAAAACATTCTAATGCCTGAAGAAAAAATATATTTATTTGCTTGACCAGGTTGCAGGGGAAATTGTCTTATTTTATGTTGTTAAACAGCTTTTCACTGGGTTTGGATTTTATGTTTTTTAAGATGTTGCTTAATGAAAAACCACTGACCCATCTTTATAAAAGACAAAAAAATAAAAATGTGTGCACAAGTTTTCTGTCTAGATATTCAGTAGATGGCACTATTCTCTCTCTGGTTCTCTTGTTCTTTTTTCCAAACATTTATGTGCAAGAAGAACACACAATGTGAAATCAATAAGGACTGTTAATAGAAACAATAAATATAAATGCTTACTGTATGCTTCATATAATGTTTATTTGTGTTTATAAACATTTATATTATAGTGATATGATTTTTGTTGGAGCTTATGTTTGTTAAATTAAGTAACAACTGGGTGAATCCGAGAGCTTTCAGAATTCCAGGTTTTATTTTGGTGTTTGCAGGAAGAGTTTTTGCTAGTGTTAGTTTAAGACTCACAGTAGAGCACAATAGCTTATTGTGAAGCATAAATAAAGTTGGTCAGATGAGTATCTTAAAATGTTTGGAATGACATAATTTAGTGTTTCACCTATAATTTACAGGAAATAAATAATAATTTGAGGTCACGAGAAACAATTTATCACGAGAGGCAGTGTTGTCATGCTTGCTTAGTTATGTCACCTTTGGGTTTGCTTTTAATAAAGTTGCTTATAAATATGCAATTTTGAAGGCCTTGTTTCCAGAATACAATAGTGTATTGAGGCTTATTTTGGTTATAGGCTAATGGCTTCACTATTTCACTTTTTGTTATATGCTGGCCAACTGCAACTTCATTGATGAGCCAGACTGGAGATGAAGATGCCCTGAAGATGACACTCCATTTGTGGTTTTGGTGATTTAAACATCCACTAGCAAACCACAAGTGACTTAGTTCTCTTCTGGCCTCAACTGACCTTTAACAATAATACAATGTATAATATATAGCCCTCTGTCAGTAGGGAATACCAACATGGCTGCTCAAACACTTCCGGTGGCTTAACCGTCTGCTGGCAGTAAACAATATTGGGCAACGCTTTAGATTACAGCCCAGAAATGCTGCATAATTAAGACAAATTCACAGCGCAACTTTCAGTAATTATAGTGTACTTATGTAAGTATAAGGGAACAGAATATAACGTTGTGGGAATAAAGGGGTAACAACCAGGATAATTAAGAAATTATTTATACTGTACTTTAGAACCTATACTTATTCTACTATTATAATACAGCAATCTTACATTTGGGAGCAATTAAGCAAGCACAAACACAACATTTTTGTAATAAAAGTGTACCAATACATACTGTATGCTTTTTCAAAATTACATATCTGTGCATTTATACAGTAATCATTTTTTTAACAAAGGTGCAGTGAAAACTAAAACTATTGCAACTTTTGCTTACATACTGGGGGAAATATACTATTGTTCCATGTTACAGGGTAAGTGTGACATTGTGAGCTGTAAATTAAAGTGATGCTTGTTGTTACCCTCTTGTTCCATAGTTACAGGGAATGAAAATACATTACATACACACAATTTAATATCACTGATTTGTTTATTTATAATTGCCAGCAAGGAAGCAAGCAGTTGAAAAGAAATAAAGAGGTATCATGTATCATGAGTATCATCAGCATAACAGTGAAAACGTACTCGGTTACTAACGTAACCTCCTTTCTCTCTAGGAGAGGGAACAAGTACTGCGTCGAAAGACGCTACGGGAAAGATATTTCTTTTTCGAGATTGAAGCCTAAAAATTAATCCTTAATTTTGTAATAATATGTAAAACGCTTTTCTGTAGCATACAACCTTAGGCGGTACAAATCACGCGCCCATTGGCTGCTCCGCCAGAAAAGCACAGCCTATGCGAGGCCAGTGACGCTGACCAATGAGGACGCTTCGCGCCCTCTGCGTCACCTCCCGCCGAAACGGGCGTGGTCTAGGCCTATAAATACGAGCATAGCTGTCTCCCACTCTGATTTTCGTCACTGAAGCGACGCAGCGTGGGCACGCACGGCCTGAGACGCAGTACTCGTTCCCTCTCCTAGAGAGAACCGAGGTTACGTTAGTAACCGAGTACGTTCTCTTACGTAGAGTTCTCTCCTACTGCGTCGAAAGACGCTACGGGAACCTCTGTAACACGCCGTGCGTGCTCTTGGACCGACACAGACACCCAAGGGCGCGCGCGCCCTGGCATACAAGCGCCTACACCAAGAATGTATAGGGAGAGCGGCTAGAATTAGCATCATCCCTTTATAATAGTGCCCCTAAGGGCAAAATAACATATATATTTTAAATATTAAATATATATGAGGGGTCATAGCATGCTCATGGGACACACTGTCAGTGAGTGATGCTTAAAACATTGGAGTGACCTGGGCCGCAGCGCAGGGCAGGAACACCATACATAGTCATCTAGACCGAGAGCAGTTTAGCCTGCAACGCAGGAACCTCTAGGTTATAGAACCTTATAAATGTAGACGGGGAGGCCCAGCCTGCCGCCATACAGATATCTTGTAACGAGATCCCACTGTACCAAGCCCACGAAGAGGCCATGCCTCTCGTAGAATGTGCTCTGATGCCCAGAGGGCATTCCAAACCTCTAGATGCGTAGGCTAGCGCAATGGCGTCCACTACCCATCGAGACAGACTCTGTTTCGTCGCAGCTCGCCCTTTAGAGCGCCCGCCGAACGAAACAAAGAGCTGCTCCGTCTGTCGAAAAACAGCGGAGCGGGACACATAAGCTCTTAATGCCCTGACCGGGCAAAGGGAGCTGTTTCCGTCCTCAGAGGCCGGCAGAGCCGACAGGGAGATGACCTGAGCCCTGAACGGTGTGTTGAGGGACTTAGGTACGTACCCATGCTTCGGTTTCAACACGACTACAGAGTCGTTAGGCCCGAATTCCATGCAAGAGGCTCTGACTGAGAGCGATTGCAAATCCCCCACACGCTTCACTGAAGCGAGAGCCAAAAGAAACACGGTCTTGAAAGACAGGTGCTTCATGTCAACTGAGTGAATAGGCTCGAAAGGGGCCCCTTTCATAGCGTTTTACACCGTAGAAAGGTCCCAAATGGGGACTGAAGGAGGCCTTGGAGGATTTAACCTCCTGGCTCCTCTAAGGAAACGGACCACCAGTTCGTTTCTGCCCAGTGAACGGCCAAGCGTTGGATTAACGAACGCTGATATGGCTGCCACATAGACTTTGAGCGTGGATGGGGTCCTACCCTTATCCAATAGCTCCTGCAGGAAGGAGAGAATCTCTGTTTCCCCGCACTGAAGGGGTGACAGACCTCGGTCTGAACACCAGCCAGAAAACACCGACCATTTGGAAGCGTCTGGTAGACGGGGCCCTAGCCTGCTCGATCGTGTCTAATACTCCCTTTGGGAGGTTAGTGGGTACCCGTTTATGGCCCACACATGTAGGGACCATAGATCCGGGCGAGGATGCAAAATCGAGCCCTTGGCCTGCGAGAGGAGGTCCCTCCTCACTGGGATCGGCCATGGAGCAGTACCCTTCAGTCGCATCAAAACTGGGAACCAGGGTTGATTCGTCCAGTATGGTGCGACAAGAAGCACTGAGCATCCGCTTTTCCTGATTCGCTCCAGCACTTGAGGCAGGAGTGAGACAGGAGGAAAAGCATAGAGCGGACGGCGGGGCTAGACACTGGCCAGCGCGTTCGTGCTCTTCGAAAAGAATTCCGGGCAGTGAGCGTTTTCCTGGTTTGCAAACAGGTCTATTTCCGCTCTGCCGAACGTTTTCCACAACAGACGCACTGTCTGTGTGTGTAGAGACCACTCTCCTGTCGGAACGTTGTTCCGTGAGAGTCTGTCTGGGCCTACGTTCAGGTGACCTGGCACATGCATTGCTCTCAGCGAGCGCAGGTTGTGCTGGGCCCATACCAGGTTTCGGGATCTCACGCCACCCTGGCGGTTTATATAGGCTACTACCGACATGTTGTCCGAACGGACCAGGACGTGGTGCCCTTTTATCCGAGAACGAAAGCGCCTCAGCGCAAAGTCCACCGCCATCATTTCCAGGCAGTTTATGTGCGGTAGTTCGACTCGTTCTGCCCACTGGCCAAAGAACGGTCTGCCCTCGAGCAGCGCTCCCCAGCCTGAGGTGGACGCGTCCGTGGACACCACCTTCAGGCTCGAGGAAGTCCCCAGGCTTACACCTGACCGGTACCAGTCTGACGCTCTCCATGGTGTCAGGCCTGAAATACATTCCTGATTGACCTTGAGGTGATAACGACCGTGAACCCATGCTCGGCGCGGTACGCGCGCTTTCAGCCAGAACTGCAGTGGGCGCATGCCCAGCAGGCCCAACTGTAGTACCGCCGAGGCTGAGGCCATGAGGCCTAGCGTTTTTTGAAATCTCCTGAGCGGCACTATATGACCGCTGCGGAAGGATTTCGCCACTTGCAGGATGTTTCGCCTGCGCTGTGATGACAGCCGTGCTGTCATAGACAGTGAGTTCAGATCCAGTCCTAAAAAGGAGACCCTTTGACTGGGAAACAGTGAACTTTTCTCCCAATTGACTCTCAGACCTAAACACTCGAGGTGATTGAGTATTAGGGTCTTGTGGCGAGTGAGTTCTGAAGGCGATTGAGCCAGAATCAGCCAATCGTCCAAATAATTCAGAATTCGAAAGCCCCGGAGTCTCAGGGGTGCCAGCGCCGCGTCCATGCACACTGTAAATGTACGAGGTGCTAGAGACAGGCCGAATTGCAGGACTGTGTACTGATATGCCCGGCCCTCAAAGGCGAATCTCAAAAATCGCCTGTGACGTGACGCAATTTGTATGTGGAAATACGCGTCTTTCAGATCTATTGCCATAAACCAGTCTCCTCGGCGAATCTGCGCGAGGATTTTTCTGGTCGTGAGCATTCTGAACTTTCGCTTTGTTAGCGCTTTGTTCAGATGCCTCAGATCTAAAATGGGTCTAAGACCCCCGTCTTTCTTCGGTACCAGGAAATATCTGCTGTACAGACCCCCTTCGCTCTGAGCTTGAGATAAAGGCTCTATGGCCCCTTTGCTCAATAGCTTCGCTATTTCGGCTCGAAGTAGATGTGCTACTTCTGTTTTCACCGTTGTTTCGACTCTCTCCGTGTAACGGGGAGGGCGTCGATAAAACTGTAGCGAATAGCCTCTTTTTATAGTCTCTAGCACCCATTCTGAGACCCCGGGAAGTCTTTCCCATGCATCTGCACGCGTGACTAGGGGTTGAATGTAATCTGGGCCCTGGTCGCGAAATGGCGGCGACACGAGAGCAACCGTGTGCTGTAACATGGACGCATGTTTAACACAGTGTGCATCCCGCGCGCGCTCGACTCTGAGTTGAGAGAGAGCGCACGGGGCGAGGCCCGTAGGGCTCGTTATATTTGTGGCGTCTGAGGCGGGGGGCATGTTTAACACAGTGTGCATCCCGCGCGCGCTCGACTCTGAGTTGAGAGAGAGCGCACGGGGCGAGGCCCGTAGGGCTCGTTATATTTGTGAATAAATGTGGGCGCGTGGAAGCGGGCACATTTATAACACCGGGAATACTGTGTTTGTGAACTGACTGACCGTTCGTTGGTTTCGTTTTTACAGAAACCGCGCAACGTGCAGTGTGTAGTGGTTGTGGGCACTGGACAGTGGGCACGCTCACTACATGTAAAGCACAATCGACATGAGTCGATTTTATGTGTGCAAACCCTGTGTTGTACGGGGCTGTGCTTGTGTGAATGAATGGGCACTGGGTGGGCATTGCAGTTACACACATTACACCATCGGCCGTGGCCGGAACACCAGAAATTAAACTCTTTTTTATATTTATCTGGGTCTGTTTATCTTTATCTGTGAAAACGGCGTTTGTGTGCAGGCAAACGGGCTTTACGGCCGGTTTGTTGGCTGCTGAATACACTGGTACAAACACGGAACTTAGGGCTGTACAAGCGGGAATCTTTGGTGGAAGTCCGGCCGCAGCGGGACCCGAACACCGTCTTTTTCCTAGCAGGGCTAGGATGGCGCCGAGGCCTCGGGCTTGAGTGAGATCTTAGGCCGAGGACCACACGGCGGCGGGCGGCGTCCGGCGGAGCGAGACCGTGGTCTCTCTCGGGCCTGTTGCTGCTGGGCCGGCACGGCGCGCTGCTGAGTTCGGACAGACGGCTGTTTAGGGCGGCCTGTTGCGGAACTGGAGCGCTTCGGCAGGAAATGTTTCATGGCCTGCGATGTCTTCTGTACCTCAGCGAATCGGTCCGCGAAGTCTTTGACGGACGATCCGAAGAGGCCAGTCGCTGAAACGGGAGCGTCGAGGAACGCAGAGCGCTCTGACTCCGCCATTTCAGAGAGCGTCAACCACAAATGTCTCTCGGAAACAGTTGCTGTGGCCATAATCCTACCGATGGCGTGTGCGGCGGACTATGTAGCACGAAGAGCGAGGTCTGTGGCGCTACGTAAGTCAGGTACGTTGATCGCGCCCGGGCCTTCCTCGTCTAGCTTGCGGAGGAGGTTGGCCTGGTGGATCTGAAGCACCGCCATGGTGTGCAGCGCCGATGCAGCTTGTCCGGCGGCGGAATACACACGGCCATTCAAAGCTGACGACGTGCGGCAAGCTTTGGATGGTAGAACTCCCTTAGCCCGCCGTCCAACAGAGGGTGGGCAAAGATGGGTCGCTACGGCCTCCTCGACCGGAGGGAGAGCATGGTAGCCTCTGTCTCGAGCACCGTCCACAACGGAGAATGCTGGCGAGGCAGAGGTACGTACCCTGGCTGAAAAAGGCGCCTTCCATGATTTCGCCACCTCTTCATGAAGCTCAGGAAGAAACGGGGCGTGCCTGGAGGGGGGCGAAGCGCGGTCTCCAGAGAGGAAGCAGCCATCCAGCCGGTTGAAAGCAGGCTCTTCGGGCGTCGACCAATCGAGGCCGAGGCTCGACACGGCCTGTGAGAGCAGACGCATCAGCTCTGCCTCGATGCTTTTCTTCCCTCCTCGGCGTTCCGGAACAGCGGGGGAGGGGAGGTCCACGGAGCTCGCCCATCCCTCACTTCCCGAAGCGAGAAGCGAACAGCAGTCGTCATCCCCCTCAGATACGGCTTGCTGGTCATCGTCCATGACGGACAAGGCGGCGGGCTGCGGCCGTTGTCCGTCGGAGAGCGACTCCAACGACGCGGTGAGAGGAGCTAGCGGCGGCGGTGGCGGCGGCGAGCTCCTCGTGGAGGGAGGTTCCGGGACCCGCTGAGCGCGGCACTTTTTACGGCACGGCGCTACAGGGGGTGGAAGAGCAGCTTCCGTGAATGATGCAAGGCGAGTCCGCAGAGTCGCGATGGGCATCATGTCACAGTGATGGCAGCCGCCATCACAGAGAGCGATAGCTGCATGTTCCTCGCCCAAGCAGGAAACACACAGCACGTGGTGGTCCCCGTCGATGAGCGCGGCTCGGCAAGAGCCGCAGGAATCACGAGGCATCTTTAGAAAGACACTCGTTGCTCTTTCTGTGAGAAAAAATGTGTGACGCGGTGGCGAACACACACACAAAACACACACAAAGAATGAAAGGATATTCTACGTCGGAGAAGCGCAGCAGGGAACGGCGGCTGAAGGCGGCGAACACCAGCGGCTTCAGGTAAGGGCTCGTCCTACTGAGGTGCTTGTTTCAGACGGCTGTGGCGGCTCAAATCCAGTCCTACGATGCGTGTAGCTTCGTGAAGAATAGAAAATCAGAGTGGGAGTCTGATTCCTGTCAATGATTCCTGTCTCCCACTCTGATTTTCTATTCTTCACGAAGCTACACGCATCGTAGGACTGGATTTGAGCCGCCACAGCCGTCTGAAACAAGCACCTCAGTAGGACGAGCTCGTATTTATAGGCCTAGACCACGCCCGTTTCGGCGGGAGGTGACGCAGAGGGCGCGAAGCGTCCTCATTGGTCAGCGTCACTGGCCTCGCATAGGCTGTGCTTTTCTGGCGGAGCAGCCAATGGGCGCGTGATTTGCTCCGCCTAAGGTTGTATGCTACAGAAAAGCGTTTTACATATTATTACAAAATTAAGGATTCATTTTTAGGCTTCAATCTCGAAAAGAAATATCTTTCCCGTAGCGTCTTTCGACGCAGTAGGAGAGAACTCTACGTAAGAGAACTAATGCCATGCAACCAGTAGCTTCCTATAGCTACTGGTTGATGTAAAATACGTCCGACTGTTTGCACTGTATTTTATTATTTTATTTTCCAAACTGTGATTCAGGAAGATTTTATTAATTTTTAGGGCTGTCTGATTGGAAGAGATTTTGAAGGGGAACGGGAGAGCTTCACTCCGACGAGGCGAGTGAAGATTAGCTATACTATGGAGAGTAGAGGTTCGCTGTTTGTTTAAAACAACAAAAGTGAAACGTGCTCTGTGGGGGCCCCACTGGGCAATACTGGTGTAAGACACCACCGCAGCAGAGGACGTCCTTGGATTGTAGGTCCAGTGGCACCTTAAACCTGCTCAACCACTTCCCTCTAAGATAGGGGTGATTATTAATTATCAGGGCTGTCTGATTGGAAGAGATTTTGAAGGGGAACGGGAGAGCTTCACTCCGACGAGGCGAGTGAAGATTATCTATACTACGGAGAGTATAGAGGATCGCTGTTTGTTTAAAACAGCAAAAGTGAAATGTGCTCTATGGGGGACACCACCCCAGCAGAGGACATCCCTGGATTGTAGGTCCAGTGGCACCGCAAACCTGCTCAATCACTTCCATCTCAGATAGGGTTTTAATTATTCTTATTTCTTTTGATTATTTTAATTTATTCTATGTAAAGCACTTTGAATTACCACTGCTTAGCTTTGCATTTACTGAATGAGCACTGTGCCACTGTTCGTCCGACTGTTTGCACTGTATTTTATTTTCTAAACTGTTATTATTCTTATTTCTTTTATTATTTATGTAATTATTTTAATTTCTTCTATGTAAAGCACTTTGAATTACCACTGTGTATGAAATGTGCTATATAAATAAACTTGCCTTGCCTTGCCTATCTCCCAAGGCATGTACAGAATGAAAAGCAACAGTCCTAGTACTGAGCCTTGTGGTACATCCACCTGAACCTGTGGTCAATATGCCACTTCATTTACTGTTACAAAGTCAGATAAGAATGATTTAAACCATGCCAATGCAATTCTACTAATGCCAATGTAATTTCCAAGTCTATTCAAAAGAATGTTGCGGTCGAAAGAATCAAACTCATGACTAAGATCCAATAACACTAATAGAGAGATTGGATAAGAGCAAAATCATTTGTAACTCTAATGAGAGCAGAGTCAGTACTATTATGGTCTAAACCCTAATCATTTATTTCTAAAAAGTAACACAGTTGTGAGGATACTGCCTTTAGTATTTTTGACAGAAAAGGTAGATTTGAGATCGGCCTGTAATTAAATAATTATTTTGGATCAAGTTGTGTTTAAAAGTTTTTGGTACGTATCCAAATGGCAAAGATGAATTGAGAATGTTAAGAAGAGGATCTATAACTCCTGGAAGCATCTCTTTCAGTAGCTTGGTATGTATAGGGTCTAACCAAGTGTGTCGCACAAGTCCTGAAAAGTGAAGCCAAAACGTCACATATATGATGTTGACATAATGAGTTATTCTGTAGTAATCTGTACTAACCTGATTCTGCGGGAGTGTGGGTGGGGTCTTGATACTGCGGTTCCACTTCACGCTCACTACTGCGTAGACTCAGGTCCCAAATCAGCGCTATATTGGGACATTGGCGACTTCACTTTTGAAGGTGCATCGTCCATCTTTTTTTACAGTCTATTGGTCTAACACATGTTGATTTTGTTTATTTAAGTTTAATAGACAATTTTTTAATCTTCTATTGCAAAGAATGAATGTAATTGTATGAAATGTAATGTGCCCGTGAGCGCCATCAGCGTTTCTCACAGGTTCGCTTTTAGAGAGAACGGTGTTATCTTAGCAGTCTAATTTAATAACTAATAGTCGTTGCGATGGAAGTGAATCAATCAAAACTAACTTTAGCTGGAAAATATCTTTATTCAAGAACTGCTATAAAGCCAAAACAATCTCTGTTACCTTAAATTATCTGTTTTATCACTGTAAAGCTGCTTTGAAACAATCTACATTGTTAAAAGCGCTATATAAATGTAGATCACTTGACTTAACTTGACTTCAAAGACTAATATAATTAGTAAAGTAATATAAAGTAATTAAAGTAATATAATTATCAGGTTTTAGCCAGGTTTCTGTCAAACACAGCACATCTAGTTTAAGATCTGTGATCATAAAATGTACAATAAGTGCTTGTGTAGAAAGGTATCTGATATTCAGTAAACTGAGCTTTATCATTTGTTCATCTGCATTATGTCTGTTAAAGGAGAACTCCGGTCAATTTTAACATTGAGCTCAATATTTAGTAAATTTGGAGTGCTGTCAATACAGAGAACAACGACAAAAATCGGTGTTGCCTACACCGTGTTATCCTCTTTTAAAAATTTGCACCCTATTGACTTGAATGGGGCACGTTTTAAACCTGCTTTTATTTCTCTTATCATCCTTGATGTGTCATTACAAGTGCCCAGCCATTTTAGATGATTCCTTCAGAGTGAACACGAGACCCATCTAAAATGGCTGGGCACTTGTAATGACACATCAAGGATGATAAGAGAAATAAAAGCAGGTTTAAAACGTGCCCCATTCAAGTCAATAGGGTGCAAATTTTAAAAAGAGGATAACACGGTGTAGGCAACACCGATTTTTGTCGTTGTTCTCTGTATTGACAGCACTCCAAATTTACTAAAAATTGAGCTCAATGTTAAAATTGACCGGAGTTCTCCTTTAACATCAATAAAAAATGTACCCTAAAATGGGTTTAGGAGGGAACAGACACGGTCTCTGATGATATCTAGGTGAAAGTCTCTATATTTTGGGATTTCTCTGACTTCTGTGACATGAGGTGGCTAGCAGACAGTCAGTTTAGCTTACTAATCTGGGCCCCAGTTAGTCAAATTTCAACTATGTGCCATACTACAGTAGAAGAGCGATACCACCCCAGGAGGGATGAATACTATGTCTTTTCAACAGGTCAGGTTTGCCCTAAAAACTTTTCCAATTCTATAAACCAATTAATGCCACTTAATGTTTTAATATATATTCGCCCTCTGTAATCATAGTTTGTGTGAAAAGGAACAAAAGTTGTTGGTATTTTAATGCCTCTAGTTTTCATTTCAAATGGAAATGACAACGTTTTGCAGAAATGACATGTGAAACAAAATTTACATGACAGACCATAGTCATCATTACTGTTTATGAAAAAGCAAATGTGATCACAGAAATTTCTAGGTTGTATCTTTATCTGATGGAATTCAGAACATATTGTCTCATTGGCCATTATCTCGTCAAAAGTGAGAACTGTCAAGCAAAGATAATATCAAGAGCAGCCACGTTTCACCAAGTACAGCTATTGTGCTTTAAAAAGTAGATAAACATTACGTATAGAAATATCAATTGCCTACACTAATACACAATACTAATATACATTGCCATTTTATTTTTATGTTATGCAAAAGATGTCAAGGGTTCCGCCAGGCTCCACCACCACACAATCACAGAGATCGCTGTCACCTGAGTACTAATCACCAAAACCTGCATGTCATCTGATCATCAGCACAGTCAGTTCAAAAGCACTCACCTCACACAGTCACATTGTTTGGTCTCATTTGAGTAAGGACTCACTTCCCTGTTACTCTTACCTTCCGACGATTGATGTTTAGTGTGATCGTTTACTGTCCTGTTTCTCCAAAGTCTCCACTGGTTCCTGTCATCACTCAGCTATACTTGCCCCTCTCCGTTCTATACTGTGTACTCCAGCGACCTCACCACAGCATCCACAACCTCCTTCATCATCTGCAAAAGAAACACAGACTGTCAGTATATCTCACCATCATTATTCAAAGACATTCTCCATTATCGTCACCCACTGGTGCTCACTGACTTGTTTCAATAATTCTGTTTCTTACCAGTATCATTTTGTCTGGAGTCTATCTGTTCCATAAAATGGCCTTTTTAGGGCCAAGTAAGTGTGCATGTTGCATAAGAGCTTTGTATCTGAGATCTTTCTTAACTCATTCTGGAGATTTTAATCTTCAGATATGTTCTGTTATCTGATGTAAAAGCTTTTTTTGATCCTCCTGCTGCTGTTGGCGCCACACAATGATAGATTGTTAGTGCGGTTTGCAGGCTTGGAGTTCAGCATCAGGACATGAGCTCTAGGCTACTGTGATTGAGACTTTGAAGGGCACTAGAAATAATAGACTAAAAATAAAAAAGACAATTAATTATATATCTACCCTTTTATTATCTGCAGCAATACCATCAGGTTCAGACCTCACATCTCTACACTAAAGTTCGGTAACGCTTATTATTTTAAGGTGACTTAGTTACACGTTACTACATGTTCTTAATATAGTAATAATAGTAAATCATGCACAATTACAAGTAACCAACCATAACTCTATAGTAAGTATGTACTAATACTACTCAGTATGCTACTTATTTGAGTAATGTAGCTACGTCACCTATTTATAACAACCAGGGGAACATTAAGTAATGTATAACAGAAATTATGATGATCTATAGGAAATTATTGGGTATTTTTAATGCATTATGTACATTAAAACATGTTTCTATTGCATTTTATGTACAATGTATACATAACTGTGTAATATGTTAACTGACAAACAATTTTGTTTCAAAGTTTAACAGTTCACTTCACTTATTCATTTACATTCAAGTAGCCTATATATGACATTTTTAACATGACATTACCTAAATATCTGTTAAAACATGATGTAATAATATTTTATTAAAGTTATTATGAAGTGTTCCATTTTTATTTAAATATATCTATAATAAAGATGGGTAAATGTCTATATTACAAAAGAGACAGACTGAAAACTTTCATGTAAAAATATATATATTTATTACAATTTATAAAAGTAATTTTGAAAATAAGACAAAGCTGTTACAGATTATGAAAATATTGAAATAGTGCAGGCTATCTCATAATACATTCTCAATTACACCCTGCCTCATCCCCCCATCCCCCCATCCCCCATCCCCCCATCCCCCCATGCTACTTGTGAACAGATACAAATTTGTTATTTCTGGAAAATAAAAAGTATACTGTATACAAATAATTTAATGTCATGACTGAAAATAAGTATTTGTCATACTTGTCTGCCTCCCTGCCTGGAAGCTAAAACTTAGCTCGTATATTAGAATCTTGACATATTTTGACAACAGTACATCACAGCAAAATCTTTTTGCATTCTGATTGTGTGTGCTCTTCCTGTTGTTTTAACATTTCTACAAACTAGATCATGTCTTGTGTATATAAGTACATATATTTGTTTTAATAAATAATATGTGCTTTTGCTGAGGGAAAAGTATTTGTCACTCTTTTTGAAACTGGCAAATGTTAAAAAAATAAAAGTTAAAAGGTGCTCAGACTGGTTTCTCCATTTTGTCACCTGATGAAGTTTTGGTTCCTTGCCACTGTTGCCTTGGCTTTTGGCTTTCTGAGTCGGGGACATTTATTATTCAACAATATTATTGATCTGCCTTAAGGTGGACGATAACGCAATTTTCAACTTTGTTTAATTATTTTCATGTTATCACTGTGAAGCTGCTTTGTTACAATATGTATTATAAAAAGCACTATTTAAATAAAGGTGACTTGACCTGACTCATTACCCTCAATGTTTAAAAATAGAACAATGTGCCTTGGCTATTTCTGTGTGCATTTTCTTTGAGCAAATAAACATCATGTGACCCATTTAAGGGAAATTTATAAGTGAGTTAAATTAAGTTAAATTGCCTCTGAATTCTTATTTGTTCCACTCTGTGTGGTTTCCTCTTGCTGAACTTCCACGGTGCAAACATCCAGAGGCTCTTGATCTTTCTTTTTCATTGCAACTATTATTTCATCTTTCTTCAGCTGTGATTCTACGTCTTTCACTTGCATCTGCTCTTGTTTTTTCCTTTGTTTGTCGATTTTCTCCTCTTTCTTCATCTTCCAGAAGTATATTAGGTTTTTCTCAGGATAGGTGACTTTAGCAAGAGGCAGTTTATGAATGCTTTTTGTCTCCGTAGTGATCAAAAGGAAAGTAAGGGCAGAAAGACAGAAGGGCCAGGTGCATGCTGGGAGTCCAAACTGTTGAACCATATAAATCCATTTAAAATCACTCACATTGTCGTAAAAATTTTATGTTTTAATAATACTTGTTGGGTTTATAATACTTACTGTAGACATCACATTTGCAATTGCAGAGCCGAGATATGCACAGAAGAATGCTACGGGAAAACAATTATTTCAGTGATTTGCCCATAATTATAGGAAATTGTTCTTACATAATCAGGAAGGAAAGGAAATCTCTGATATGAACCTACCACAGGCCACAGCCAGAAGATGTGTCTGCCATGTGAGAGCGTAGAACATCCCACCAATGGCAATGCAGGCCAAAACACAGTTATAACCCCACAAGCCAAAGTAGATGTTCTGGAACGGTGCAGCAAGAGCAAGACCTGAAAGTTACGGTAAAGTTACACCGTAATCGTCAATCTTAAAATGTCTTAATGCTGATGATATATTTATTATTGAACATTCTAATACACTTGTGATCTCCTCCTACCTGACACCATACCAACTGCTGATCCAATAGTTGCATGTGCTAATGTTATGGGTGAGGAGACGAACAAGGCAATCATAAATATCCCTCCTGTCCAAGCATTGTCACACCCATATACCTGTCCAATACCCACAGGGATTGAGCTGAAAAGCTGTATATAAAAAAAAAAGATTATATATTTAAAATATTTTACTGCAGCAACAGCTATTTTCAACATTGATATTTATAAGAACCAATTATAAATGTGCATATTAGAGTAATTGTTGAAAATCCAGCTTTGCTATCACAAAAATAAATTAAATTTTAAAATAGAAAAAAGTTCTTTTAAATTGTAATAATATTTCACAATATTACTGTTTTTACTGTATTTTTCATCAAATAAATTCAGCCTTTGTAAGCCGGTGAAAGGCAAAGTAGCGCATCTACTTCGCGCCGAGATAGCGAAAATGCTGAAAAGGGGGCCCTAGAAACCATTCCTCTAGCACAGAGTGAGTCGGGTTTCTACAGCCGGTACTTCCTAGTACCCAAGAAGGATGGCGGTCTCAGACCCATCCTGGATCTCAGGCGTTTGAACAAAGCTTTTATGAAGCGAGCGTTCAGAATGCTCACGACCAGACAAATCCTCACGCAAATTCGCCTGAGGGACTGGTTTATTTCAGTGGATCTGAAAGATGCATATTTTCAGATACAAATAGCGCCCCATCACAGGCCTTTCTTGAGATTCGTCTTCGATGGTCAGGCTTATCAGTACACCGTCCTTCAGTTCGGCCTGTCTTTAGCACCTCTAAATTTACGAAGTGCATGGACGCGGCGCTCGCTTCCCTGAGACAGCGGGGCATGTGAGTATTGAACTATTTGGACGACTGGCTAATTCTAGCGCAGACAGAGGCGGAACTGATGACACACAGGGCTTTACTACTCAGCCATCTAGAAGGCTTGGGTCTCAAAGTCAATTGGACCAAGAGTTCACTGTCTCCCAGCCAGATAATCTCTTTTCTGGAAACAGATTTGGACTCGGTGTAAATGGCAGCGTGGCTTACGTCACAGCGAATACAGCACCTAGCGGCGTCATTCAAAGTTGGCAATGTCACTCAGTTTTCAGAGGATGCTAGGTCTCATGGCCTCAGCCTCAGCAGTGCTTCGGCTGGGCTTGCTTTGCATGCGTCCACTTCAGCACTGGCTGAAGACGCGCGTCCCGCGCCGGGCGTGGACCTCCGGTCATGCACTTATCAAGGTAACCCAGAACTGTGTTACAGCTCTAGCGCCTTGGAAGGCGACCGACTGGTATCAGTCAAGCATAGATCTGGGGACGGTCTCGAAGCTGAAAGTAGTCTGGGGTATTTCTTCCCTTCTTAAAGGGCCACCACGTCTTAGTCCAACATGTCGGTGGTGTCCTACATAAACCAACAGGGCGGTCTCAGATCACGAAACCTTTGGCAGAAAGCCTCCTCCTGTGGTCTCAGCACAACCTGCGCTCGCTGAGAGCGGCGCTTGTGCCAGGCTGTCTGAACGTGGGTCCAGACATGCTGTCCAGGGACAACGTTTCCCCAGGGGAATGGTCCCTTCACCCTCAGGCAGTCCAGTCACTGTGGGAAATTTTTGGCAGAGCGGAAGTCGACCTCTTCGCGTCACACGACAAAGCTCATTGCCCAATATTCTTTACAAAGAACAGGGACGCGCTTAGTTCTATCCTGACTAAGGTCTATCCTGACTGTCATACTGTGTTAAGCACCTATTCATTCAGTAGGCGACTGTGTTGCCTTCTGTTATTCTCATTAGGCCCACTTCTCGTCGGCCGTGATATTACCCACCTGTCATATGAGCCCCGGGCACATGCCCTTGGGACAATGTTGTGGACAATTCTCAGCACGCACGGCGTTTTACATTGGGTTCCGGTAGCGTAAGCTAGCTTACACAAACGAGAGTACTCTCGTAAGAGAACGTCTCGTTACTAATGATGTGTTCACACCAGACGCGAATAGCGTGTCAGGCGCGAGTTATTTCAGTGTTAAGTCAATGCAAAGACGCGTAACGCGCATAAAAAATTCCAGCGGCGCGAATGAGGTGTAGAGTGCGGCGCGGTAGACGCGGTCAATTTCACTCCAAACGCTTGCTTTTTACGTCTATTTAGCTTTGGACGCGCGAATGCATTCAAAATGTTCAAGCGTCAAACTAGATGCGGCAGGCGTGAATTTGACGCGCTATTCGCGTCCGGTGTGAACGCACAGTAACGTAACCTTGGTTTTCTCTAGAAGAGGGAACGAGTGTTGCGTAACCCTGCCGTGCTTGTGCTGCGATCTGGTTTCACTTCAGTCGATGAAAAACCAAAGTGCATCCTATCGGGATCTGGCTAATAAAGGCATAAGCCACGCCCATTCTGGCAGCCTGCCGATAGGTTGCAGCAAGTTGCCGCAGAGCAGCAAATAGGCGCGCGAGCTGCCTCGCCTAGGTCTGCTCGCTGAAGCAATATGCGTTTTAAAATAATACAAAATTAAGGATAATTTTTGGCTTCAGTATTCTCGGGTAAAGGGATTTTCCCGTAGCGTAAGCTAGCTTACGCAACACTCGTTCCCTCTTCTAGAGAGAACCGAGGTTACGTTAGTAACTGAGACAACTTCTTTCAAAAACATTTCAGAATCCTTACTTATTCCAAATACATACGAAAGATTTGCCTTTTAGAAGATAATCCTGCTTTAGAACTTTAAACTTGACATTAAATTTGAGCAGAAAATCTGGAATTTCCTGCTAGGTTGAATTCCATAATGTCAGTTACAGTGTCTCATGATTAACCTGCTCTCTTCAGTGTCATGTGATATCAATCTAAGATTCCTAAACAAAACTGTTGCACAATTGCCCTTTCTTGTTCTGGGGAAGTGATGCAACTTTGGGACAACTTTCACTTCTTTGATTTTGATCTCATTTCAATTTGTTAGCTCTTACCTTTGCATAATCCAGCTCAGACCATGTCATGTTATGCAAGGATGTGCGTGGCTGGATGAGAATCTGCGGGAAGTGATGATTGTAGTGGCCTGTAGCCACCATATGGAGGCACACTAGTATGTTAAAAGGAAGGGTAAAAACTGGCAGATCCCACCGACTGTTGATGGATGCCAAGGCACTGGACACTATGGGACTGGAGAAAACAACAATGCTAGAATTCTATAATCCAGCACAAGTCTAAACTAGTGGTTCTCAACTGTTGGGTTGTGACCCAAATATCGGTCACTGGCTAAAAAAAAACCTTAAACAATGATAAATTCGATTAATAAAAGGCATTGTGTATAGTTTGTAAAACCAATACACTTTTAATGGGGAGGAAAAATGCTTCCAATATCTTGGAGGTGTGTAAAGGCGTGTCCAATCAGATTCATGCGTCACTTAGAGGCAGATAGATCATTTGCATGACACTTTCTGTGCCATATGGTCATCCTCAAAGTTGAAGAAAACAATGCAGAGTAAAAGAGATATAAATAAATGGTTTGTTTTTAATGACATGTTTGTTTACTGTTGTATGATAAATCATTTTGGTAGTGTGTTGGATCACCACTAAATGTCTAAAATAAAAAGCACAATTGGGTAATGCTTTACAATAAGGTTCATTAGTTAACATTAGTTAATGTATTAACTAACATGAACTAACAATGATCAACACATATGTTACAGTATTAATCTTTGTTAACGTAATAAAAATACAGCTGTTCTTTGTTTGTTCATGTTAGTTAACAGTGCATAAACTAATGTTAACAAATACAACCTTTGATTTTAAGAATGTATTAGTAAATGGAAATTAATATGAACTGAAATTAAAAAATGCTGTAGAAGTGTTGTTCATTCTTAGTTCGTGTTAACTAAGGTACTAATGTTAACTAATGAACCTTATTGTAAAGTGTTACACGAAATTGGCTGAGAACCACTGGTCTAGACTAGCAAAAAAAGAAATACATCATCCCCTGTGTAAAATGTCCTGAATATTTATATTTGAACTAATTAACTAATATTTATATAAATACAATCAGAGAAGATTTTGTTCTAACATAACCCTTTTCAGAAAATGTTAACATTTTTGAACATTCTGTTACCATGTGAGAGAACTTCATTACTTCAATCATATGACAGACTTCGACTGATGGAACATTCTATTCCTATCTGCCTTTGACGGATCTAAATTCCTTGCATTTTAGGCCCTGTCACAAATTGCACCCTAATCACCCGCGGTCTTCGTATCCGCACGTTTGTGATGTAACGCCACTTTGACTGTCAGGTAGAAGTTTGTTTCGGAGCTCACTGATCATCATACACTAAATGACTGAGGATCACAGACTTTTAAGTTATTCTGGACAGAACAAAATTGTTGCAAGGAGATGCATGACAAATTAAATCCATATGTGTTCTAAAACCAGCTCAAATTATCAAACATTTTTGATATCCATCCACCGGCTGAATGTATTCAGAAGCTAAATAAATCTGTACCCATCATCATACACCACATGATTTTTGCTGACCAAATTTCTGCAGACTGGATCTGACTGCAAATTGAGCGTGCAATAGTTGTGTAGTGTATTCCAGCCTTTAGTTATTTCCTTTTTTGATACAAGTCAAAATTAGCCATACTGTAAATGAACTGAAGAGCAAAGAGATGAACTCACCATGCCATTGACATGAAGATGTTGGGAAGAAGCAGCCACCAGTACCAATCTCCTGCATTTGAGAAAACCGCCATCAGAAGACCAACCAAAATGCCATTATATCCATACAGGCCGGCTGCGATCGCTCCTCTGAGGGAAATATAAAATATTGATTATAATTCTGAAACCACGCTCAATCATTTAGAGCATCAAAATGTAAATGTACTATAAGTCGTTGCCTAAATACCTGTTCTGACAGAGGATGAGTGCAGAAATTGTAGCAAACAGAGTGCCAACAAAACCATTGAGTGCCCACCATCTGTTCTGAAGGATCAGTCCAGCAAAGATGATCAGTCCACTGAGAGGGTTGTTCACAAACATCACCTGAGCTGCTCCACGCAGCACCCAGTCCACAATCTGGAGCAAGATAAATTGCCCTGCACAGCGTAAACATGTGAGAGTACAAGTGGGTATAAAGAAAATCACCATAGAGGTTTGCATAGAAGTTGGAATACAAAACTGTATTTATTATCCTTAATCCTCACTTTGTCCTTAAGTAATGAAATAATTACTTTTCTAGCATAACTTGCTACTAATATCCATATGTGTAATATGCATATTTGTAGTTAGGTATTAAAGGTTATCAAAAAAAATTGGAAACACACATGTTTGTTTGGTTAGTAAGTGTGCATTGTTTTTCAGTTGGGTGTGGATCACTCATTATGCAACTCCCTAAAGACAATGTGTCCGTATGCAGACTAAAAAAAGTAGTTAGTACATTAACTATGAGCACATCTAGCAGATTCCCACAGGTTTAAAAGTACCAGAATAGCTTTAGAACGACAAAGTGTTACAATTTAGCAGTTGTTCAGTCATCTTTGTGGTGAAATTAACAGCAATGTTTAGTTGAGTTAGTAAAAGGCTTTTCTCTGGTTGAATATGATAATTGATGATTTTCTAAATTACTTTAGTGCAACCTACAGTAACTCCTAACTATTCGCTAGCAGAATTAATGTTGTTGTTTTTCCTTCTTTCTAAATTTGGCTCCTTATTGAGATCTAAACTAGCTTACTCTTGTACCTTTCATCCATTCACCGAACACAGCCATGTCTCCAGTAATGTAAGACAGCCATTGGGTGAGCTTTGCTTTAAACTTCTGATGTGAAATTGGCCTCTCGGGTCCCTGCGGCTGCTGTTTCTTCTCCTCTGTAGTTTCAGGGACTGGATTTGACATGAGTGGTTGCAGCTCCTGTAAATATCAACAGATTTCATTGTTATAATAATGATGCTGATGAAAAAAAAGGCTTAGGATTTATATTCTTTGCTGGGGTTTGTTTACATTCTGGCTCGAGCATGACCGGGTTTTCCTTTACAAAAACAGGAAACATCTCACCTTTGTGTTTTGAGAACTGGAACACTGTGAAGTAGAAGTTCTGCAGAGATATGGGCCAGCCTTCAAAAAAAGAATTAAATATTATTAATATGTTTATTGTTTCATTATTAATTAATTTATAGATACCATAGTTTAGAAAGAGAGAGAGAGGATCTACCTTTAGTTGTGTTCCAGGCATATATGAAGCCAGTTATAGAAGCAATGAAGTTTATGGATGGTCCATAAAGCCACTACTCCGATGGTTTTATAGTGCTGGGTTGCATGCGTTGCTCCACCTCTATTCATGTAGTGCTGATGCAAATGAGTGATAAAGCCACCTCCTCATTCCTTCTACATTCTCTCTGCAGTCCTAGCAGGTTACTTGAGCACGGTTCACTACTTGAGCAGTGTCACTAATTTAGCTTTGTCACTCTGAGTCTGATTGTCTGCTAAAAACCCATAAAAATAACACTTTATGGCTTATGAGATATGCTTTGGGTATGATCGATATAAATTGTTGATGTTTTTTTTATTATGCAGGTACTGAATAACTTAAACAAACACAAATTTGTCTCAATATTTAATAAGCAGATCACATAGAACAAATATGGATTAACACATACTTGAGGCAAATCCGAGCTTGATAATCAGCTCTGAAAAAACAAAAGGACCTCTGTTGTTGAGGCCACTGGCTGTTATATTTATTAGCTGTTCAAGTGCATTTGTGAGACATAACTGTCAAACAGGAGACTAGCAGCTCAGCTCTCTTCATGTTGGAGTTACATTGGTACTACCATTCACAAGTTTGGAGTTGGTAAGCTTTGTTATTGTTTTTAAAATAAGTCCCTTATTCTCACCATGGCTGCATACATTTGATTTGATAAAAAATACAGTAAAATTGTGAAATATTTTTACAATATAAAATAACTAGTTTCCATTTGAATATATTTCAAAATATAATTTATTCCTGTGATGGCTAAGCTGAATTTTCTTCAGTGTCACATGATCCTTCAGAAATCTTTCTAATATGCTGATTTGTTGTTTGTGTGTGTCCCTTTAAATGCAAATGAGCTGCTGCACCCAGCACAGAGGGTGGAACTACAACAGCTTGTGTCCTGAAAATTTCAAAAACTTTTAGCGTTTTATGTTCAAAGCGAAGTCAGACAAAGATGGAGAGACTCAAGAAGAAGTGAGAACATGTAGAATGCAACAGGACGTTTCTGAATGGTTAGTTCATTCATTGATGTTGCTTGTAACAATATGTAATTATTATAATGCTTGTTCAGACTATACCGGCCGCTAGGGAGCGAACAAGGCCACTCCTAGAAAAAGAGCCAGAGAGTAAGAGTGGGAAGAGTCTGGAATGTGACAGTGTTTGCAGACCTTTTTGACAAATAAATAGACACCCCGTTCGGCCAGTTCAAAGAATACGGACTCATGTTTTATATGGAAATACCTCACTTTAACATGGTGGCAGCGGCAGTGGATTTTTGCCCAAGTTCTTAGTGGTTTACGGCGGAGGCGCTGGCGAAGTCCGAAGACGGTAAAGTGCTAACGTTAACGTGTAGCGTGGATTAGCATCGAAGTAAACAAGCTAACGCTATCGGCATGGACGGACTTAGACCTCCACAGACGTTGTGTCTGGACTCCAGCAACCTGTCTAAAACGTGGAAGTCTTGGAAAGACGAGTTTGAACTGTACATTGGATTAACTGTTGCCGAGGACGACGAGAAAAAAAAGGTCAGGCTTTTCAGTTATCTGGTTGGTGAGAGTGGCAGGGAGCTACTGGATACGTTAATGGGAGACACAGCGAAGTCGGACTGGACGATTAAGGACGTCATTGAAAAGTTTGATAACTACTGCAGTCCTAAAGTGAACGAGACCATGGAGCGGTACAAATTCTTCACAAGAAATCAAGGTACCAGTGAATCCATAGATGGCTATGTTACTGAACTCAAGTTGTTAGCAAAAACATGCAATTTCGGGACATTGCGAGACTCACTCATTCGTGACAGGATTGTGTGTGAGATTAACAGCAGCAACATGCGAGAGAGACTATTACGGGAGAAAGACATGACATTGGACACTTGCATTCAGCTTTGCAGAGCTGCTGAGTGGTCGCGGGAAAACTGCAAGGCCATAGCGGGACACACAGTGGAGGAAGTTCAGACAGTGCAAGGAGCTTCGCGCCTACAACAGAAAGAAAGCACCGTGGATTGCAAGTTTTGCGGCAAGACACATGAGAGGAGCGAACAGAAATGTCCAGCATTTGGAAAGAAATGCACAAAGTGTGGTAAGGAAAACCACTTTGCGGTTAAGTGTAAAGCCTGTGTAGCAGTGGCAGTATTATAATTCGACTACGCCAGTGGTGCGGCAGTTGACACACAAAGACAGACTGGGACTGGTTGGAGCAGCATGAGAATGCTTTTGTGCAACTAAAAAAGTCTATTGCAGATGCTCCTATAATGAAGTACTACTGCCCAGAGAAGGACCCCGTAGTGCACTGTGATGCATCAGACACAGGTTTGGGAGCAGCACTCATGCAAAAGGGTAAGCCCATCGCATATGCAAGCAGAGCACTTACACAGACGGAGCGGGGTTATGCCCAGATTGAGAAAGAGTTTCTAGCCATGGTGTTCAGTGTAGAGAAGTTTCATCAGTACAAAGTTACGGTCCAATCTGACCATAAACCGTTAGAGTCCATAGTTAGGAAACCTCTTTTGAGTGCGCCCAAGAGGCTTCAAAGAATGATGCTATGTATTCAGAAATAAGACCTGACTGTAGTGTATGTTCCTGGCAAAGACATGTTACTTGCAGACACCTTAAGCAGAGCATATCTCCCAGAATGCCCATCTCTGAGCTCTGTAGAAGCTGAAGTAGAGACGGTTAATATGGTGCAACACTTACCCATTTCAGGTGACAGTCTAAGCCAGATCAGGACAGCTACAAAGGATGACAAAACTCTACAAACTGTGATCCGACTGATGAAGCAGGTTTGGCCATCGGACAAAAGGGCCGTGCCTCAGGAAATTAAACCCTACTTCTCATTCCAGGAGGAATTAAGTTATCAGGACGGCATTGTTTTTCGAGGTGAACGTGCTGTTATTCCAGTATCACTGCAGAAAGACATCACCCGCCGCCTGCACTCCTCACATCTCGGAGCAGAAGGATGTCTCCAAAGGGCCAGAGAATGTGTCGACTGGATTGGCATGAACGACCAAATAAAGACACACATAGCTCGCTGTGACATCTGCAGGTCAGTGGATGACAAACAGCACAGAGAAACGCTCAACCCACACAATGTGCCAAGGAGGCCATGGGCCAAAGTAGGCGTTGACCTATTTCACTTTGATAACAAAAACTACCATGTAACAGTCGACTACTATTCCAATTTTTGGGAAATTGATTTTTTGGCAGACACAAAAGCTACTACAGTGATAAAAAAGCTAAAAGCACACTTTGCTACATACGGCATTCCCAACACAGTAGTCTCAGACAACGCACCGCAATATTCATCGCAAGAGTTCCAAAAATTCAGCCAACTGTGGGAATTTGACCACAAAACCTCATCGGCAGGTTACCCACAGAGTAACGGCAAGGCAGAGTCTGCCGCTAAAACTGCAAAGAGACTGTTACACAAAGCCAAAGCTTCGGGACAAGACCCATATCTCGCGCTCTTTGACCATCGTAACACACCGTCACAAGGACTGGAGAGCAGCCCAGCTCAAAGACTGCTGAACCGTCAAACGAGATCTCTGTTACCGGCGAAAAACAGCCTTCTCCAGCCTAAAGTGGTTCAAGCGGAGCAGGCACTGTTTAACAACCAACAGTGTCAATGTGCGTACTACAACCGATCAGCCAGGGATCTAGATGCCCTACGACCAGGTGACACGGTCAGAGTGCAGCCATTTGAGCCTCACACCAAATGGAAGCTGGGCAAGGTGAAAAGACCAGTTGACCCTAGATCCTATGAGGTTTAAATGGATTCGGGTGCAGTTCTCAGGAGGAACCGTAGACACCTCAGACGTGCCCATGTTGTTCCTCAAACAGAGGTTGTTGATATAGAGACAGTAAACACTCCGGGAACCCATATAGACACTGTACTATCCCAGCAGAGCCCTCAAACTCAGAGCGATACCTGTGACAGGGATGTGCCGAAGACAACTAGATGTGGTAGAGTTGTTCGTCAGCCTCAACGCTACAAGGACTTTACTACTTAAACTGTCATTTAGGTGACTTAAAAAATAAAATAAAATAAAAACTTGTTTTGAGATGTTAAAGTCATTTTGGTAGTTTGGGTAATTGCATGTATTTAAGCTGTTCGTACATTTGAAAGTACATTCTTATATGCATGTAATGTTTGCACATGTCTTTCAGGGAAAAGAAAAAACTTTCTAAAAGAGAAAGGATGTAACAATATGTAATTATTATAATGCTTGTTCAGACTATACCGGCCGCTAGGGGTCGAACAAGGTTACAAGATTAAACAAGAAACTGTTACTAAAACATGAAGCAGTTCCAACTTTAAAACCTGAGGCAGCCGTTGTTGGGCCACAACCTGTAAGTAAGACTTAATCATTTAAAATGTATTTGCATGTATAATTTTAGACGTAATGTTTTAGTTTTATCAAGGACTTAAACAAATGCCAGCGCTGGCGTTATAGCCACTTAAGTTATGCTATTTCGTGTGTCTATGACAAATGCGTACAAACATTTTGAACCTGAATTTGTAATTATGTACTAATTTTGTAAATGTATTTTCCATGTATACTTTATGACGTAATTTTTCGATTTGATCAAGAACGTAAACCAATGCCAACGCTGTTTATTTATAGTAGCCAGTTAGTTCGATGCTATTTTGTGTGTATAAGACAAATGTGTATAAAGTTCAAAAAATGATATGTAATCGCAACAGCAAACTTCAGCTGCAGTATTACTCAGTCATTTATTCTGTTATATTAAATGTTTAATCGGGAGAAAAACGTATCTCAAAAGCTAACAAACAGCAGTGGCATTTTCAAGTAACAGCGTATCGAAATTATTATATAATAATAGTAGAATAGAATAGAATAGAATAATAATAATAAAAAAATGTACCATTCAGAAACGTTTTGTAAGAGCCGTATTTGGGGAGGTTCTGCTTGACTCTCTTCATTGCTGCTTTCTGGGTCGGATTCTGGCTCAAACTGATATGGCTGTATTGACACCATTATTTACATTTGACCGGAGCACATGCAACTTTCGCCCATAAAGGTAATGGGCGTGATGGGCGTGAAGTTTCCGGACAACGTGCACTACGCAGTTTAGCCAATTACAACCATAGACTGTAAAAAAATATGGACGTAGTGTCCGTGACGTCACCCATAGGTTTCTGAAGAGCATTTTTGAAGCCTAAAGTGGGCGGAGCCGGCCGTCCCCATCTTGGCCTCGCGTCACCGCTCGTCACTCCCGGATAACAGAATATGGGCAAAGAGGCGGAGCTGAGGAGCCTGGCTATCTGAAACCACGCCCACCTAGCGCGACGTTATGGAGTTAGCTCAGGCTTGGGAGCTAATGCTATATGCTACTCACACAGTACCAAGTCTGCGACTGCACAGGGGCTCGCGCTAAAGCCAATTAAAAGGTCCTGTTTTTGCCCTTCGAAATATTATAATAATTAAAAGACATAGCTACAAGTGAGACTGTGTATCGTGATTCAGCTATTCTGCTAGTTGAAAATGTATTATGCAGTAACTTTACAATATTACTCTGAGAGTGTGTGTGACCATGATTATGTGCATAACGTGTCAGTCACTCTTTTCTTACAGTCTATCTATGGTCCGTCAGCGTGGCATCGCTCGTCAAGTTCGTAGAGAGCTTTATTATTCAGTCCATTTTTAATTCTGATTTTGCCCGCATCTCAATTCTCAAATGAGTCAAAACATAGATATATTACCTATGAAGTTCAAGTAAATGCGCTAGAAATCCGCGCTCATTCTAGGATGTGCATTTATTGCATGGACGGAGAAACACAGACACTCGCAGGATTTCATCTGACGGTACATAAGCATGTTATAATCTGTTCTAGAGCAACGGTACCGCAGAACGAGTGTAGCCTTTATATCTATAGACGTTTTTAAATCTAAAAACTACAAAAAGCAACGAAATTGTCAGACATCCATTAACGTTAGTGCATGTTCACCGAGGAAAACCACTGGAATACAGCGCTGGTTTTTCTCTCGAACGACAGCGGCGGAATCCAAAGCCGTGGGCGAGGTAACGTTAATGGGTGTATTAAATTATATGAAATAATCCCGAAAAAAAGCACAAACACGGCAGAGATGGCAAGTTCAGCAGCTGGAATTTGCTGAGGTGAAGTGACGGCTAACCGGCTAGCATTTACATCAGCGGGAATCCACCTGTCACTCAAAAGTGGACACACCCTTAATTTTGCAGAACTTTAAATATTAATCAACTAAACGGGTGAGTTATAAAAAAATGCACCCCCCTCACAGTTGTTATGAAGGGAAAAATTAGCTGTATAGACCAAAGCCACAGAGAGAACCAGGCTGTAAACATGTTTTTTTTCTACTGTAAAGTTGGGCATTTTAACATGCGGGAGATACAGATTTGACTCCCTTCTGCAGCCAGCCTCAAGCGGCCAGTCGATGAGTTGCTGTTTAATTCACTTCCGTGTTGGTTTCAAGAGAGAGACGGGGAGGTTGCCGCTTGATTACAACACACCGGCCCAACTAACCAATCTGAGCCCATGCCTGTTTCTGGTTTCATAGAATCAGGAAGTCAACCGGTCGTTCAAATGACAGAGGAGAAAGCGGCTTACAATAAAAGTGAAATTTATGAAAAATAAGGCTTTAAAAAAAAAGAAAGACGAAGACATGTTATATTGCACCCCATAAACACAATCGTCCAAAGAAAAAAAAAATCAGTAAACCACCCCTTTAATGCTCAAACAGCAACATTACACTTACTAAAGTTAGAAAAGTGAAATCATAATCAACCACCCCTTTAAAGTTCTGAAAGAATAGAAATGATTTATCATTTTGAGCAATTTAATGCATCCTTGCTAATTAAAAGTTTCATTCAGAAAGGATGCATCACTGAACCCAAACTTTTGATAGTGGATCTGATTAACACCTTCTCCAGCGACCATAAATGAAATACCCAAAATAGTCTCACTTACTGTTAAAACCTCCATTCCCTGATGGAGGGAATGAGACATTGTGTCGAGACTGACACTGGAGGGCCACTCTTGGGAGCCCCAAACACCTCTAAGGAAACTCCTGCCTGTAGAAACGCAAGGTCCAACCAAGGGTTGAAAGTGCAAAGACAAATCTGTTGCCATCACCACAGCTGAGGATGTCATATGCCCCAGGAGCCTCTAAAAATATTTCAGTGGTACCAATGTCTTGCACTTGAAGATGTTCAAGCAGTTTAGCACTGAGTATGGTCTTGTGAAAGACATGTTGTCATGGTCCAACTCCACACAGAGAAAAGCGAGAGCTTGCTCTTTTCCCAGTTGACCCAAAGTCCCAGCCAGGCTAGGTGCTTGAGGACCAAGTCTGTGTACACAGAACAACTCTCGAGTGTGGGCTAGGATTAGCCAGTCGTTGAGGTAGTTGAGGATATGAGTGCCCACTTCCCTCAATGCCTCAGCAACTTTCGTGAAGACGGGAAGATGGGACAATGTCTACCCGCGGTGGGTAGCTCTCTGCGAGGTGGAGCAGGGCATGCCACGTCAGGAAGCCATTCATCCCATCAAAGCTGTGCCAAACTGTACATCAGAAAACATCAGTGGGTCAATAATCAGGTTTAACCGGCAATGTAAACAAATACTAATTTAATCTAATTTCTCCTCCTGGCCACTGGCTCGCCAAATAAGGAGCACTTATTATAATATATAGTGGAGTGATGCCTTTCTAAGGAACTTTTCACAGGAGGAGTAGACAAAAGAAAGTACCAAAATAGTTTACTTAGAACATATAGCTGGCATTTATTGAACATCAAATATCAACCAGTATGACCTTGTTTATCTTTTCTTTGTAATGTCCTTTTAGTTGTGAAAATCAGTATTTGGGCCCTATCTTGCACCCAGCGCAATTGACTTTGAACACCGACGCATGTATCATTCTGCACCCGCGCACAGCGGACTTTTCTCTCCACAGACGCACGTCGGTAAATTAGGGGATAAACTTGCGCTCGCGGGGGCGGTTCAGCGCAAAGAGGAGGCGTGTTCCGGCGCAAAACTTCCATGGTGCTATTTTCCAGTTTTAGAAAGCAATTGCGCCACTGACCAGGAAAAAAACAGTCTAAAGACAGTGGCGCGTTGCGCGTTAGTGATATGGTATTTTAAGGGCGCGTGCTTGGCCATAATGTGAACGCGCATCCACTTTGATTCTCTAATATAAACAGACGCAGCAGTTTTCATTTTTGCAAATCATACATTATTACAAGGAAAAATATTAACACACGAGGGAAATCATTGTTGTGTCCGTGAAGATGAGAAAAAGATCTATCTAGATTTTTTTTTTAAAAATCTAGATTAGGCTACACATTTACCCAAATTATACGCCTGTTTAACCGAAGCTAATTTGGGTGGGTTTCTCCCATCATCCCCATTGTCACTTCTCTGTGTTTTACGGCCCTGACGAGAACGTCGGCCTCCTCGGCTGTGATGTGAACCGCTACTGGCGTGCGCTGGCAAATCCGCCGTTATAATAGCGATCCGCCATGGAACAAGCGCGCTGGCTCTTAAAGGGAATGTGAGAGGACGCTCTGATTGGTTTATTTCACGTTACGCCCAAACCACACCTATGAATAATGAAGCTACTTCAGACCAACCCCTTTTACATTTGCGCCAGGCGCAAGAGTCATTTATCCCGCCGGGAAAATAGCAACAGCGCCGAGATCCGCCCACAAAGTTACTTGCGCTTTGCGCTTTGACACTTGCGTTTCAGATCGTTAAAATAGGGCCCATAGTCTTAGTTTTCAACTTTGGTTGAAAATATGGAAAAAATGGAGGTCCCAAAGTTGGGAAAATATTAAATAAAACAACCTCAGAGCTCTGATGAAATAACCTCAAAATAATAAACCAAAGTCCATCTACCCGGGTAGTATGGTTTTTTTTAGTGTGGTGAGATCTTGCGCTTATCTGTACGATGCAATGAAGAAATGGTGAGTAGAAGCAGTTCGTGTTGCTGGCAAGATGATCATTCGCGCCCTCTGCTCTTCTGCCTCGCATGTCTGATGGTTAATTTTTCCAATGGAACTCCCTCTCAAATCATGCATCCAAAAAAAAACCGGAGAAAAATCATACAAGTAGGGAAACTCCTTGTCGTAATTTCGACCCTTTGCTCTGTTATTCCTGCCGTAGAAGTAGGTTTGGTGAGGAAAACCCTTTTAACTAGCTCTTAAATGTTATTTATTACTTTATTATTCAGTGTGAAAAATCTAAATGGGGCTTCAGCTCACTATCGTTCTGCTGTTCGCGATTTCTCTCTTCTTCTCCAAGAATCAGTGTAGCAGTTTCCCCTCTGTGCAGCGCCACCACTGCCACCCACTGTACAAATACGGTGTGCAGGGAAAACATTACTAAAAGTAATCAAGAAATCAGATATTAAACTAGAAAAACACAATCCTGTTAGTAGGCTATTTTCGAGTGGGTTACATCTATATCTGTAAAACGACTCGATGAGCTCGAGTTGTCATAAAGTGCTCGCTCTCACTTTCATTTCTGCCATGATCAATAACGTTAGTCCTGCTGCTCCGGAGACTGTAAACTGAATCACGAGAGCAGTTGTACTGATCAATCCTCGAGTAACAACGAGAGTAAATGAAGACTGCTATGTTTATTCTAACATCCAAAAAACAAAACACCTCAATCGCTTTCGGAGACATGCTCTACAGCTGCTCCAGCATCGAAACAATGGCGGACTGGGTCCAGCTCACTCAGGGCGGGTCTATGCTCAAACTGCAGTGTCAATCAACAGTCGTGGGCGGGGCTTGTGCAATTCTACCTCACATTGCGTTGATTCTGAGAACAGCTCGTTCTGAGACAGTGCTTATGATTTATGGGGATTTAAAAAAAAAAAAACACTGGTTGGGGTGGTTGTGTACACACAGTGCCAACACACATTTATGTTCAAACACCATGTAAAAGTGAATTTTGCATAATAGGTGCCCTTTAAAACGAGCAGAATCTGTAAGAAATGTAACGACCCATAGACAAAATAACTGATGAAAATAAACTGTTGTGTGTGCGGTGGTATGACAGAAGCTGTGCACAAGGCAACCTGAGTTTGAATCCTGGCTAGAGGTTCAGGCTTCTCAAGCCAACATCAAAGTTTGTTCACAAACTTTAGCCTCTAGTTGTGTTATCAACCCTCTGGGTCGGCAATCACGCCGGCGTGATCTGCTCGCCTTTTTCTTATCAGTGCAAAACAGACTCAAAATACAAGTATTATAATATAATATCAATTATCAATATAATGTTTTTTGGGCCCTGGAGGTGTTCTGACATGCTCTGACATTTGTGCTTATTTCTGTTACTTGTGATATTTTCATGGCTAAAGTCTGATTACAATGTATTTAGCACAAACTCTGCTACAATAATACGTCAGCAACATGTAAAAGTTTGTAGTTTTGAGATAATGACATTTATGCGTGGTTTGTGGGAAAAAATGAGGTCATGAAGCCCATACTGATAATTTCTTCACGAGACTTTTGAAAATTGTATCATGTAGCCTAGAATATTTGCTTCAAAACTATGTGAAAATCATCCTGCCTACTCATTCAGATAAAACAATATATTGATTTAAAATTTGTAAGACATGTTTTGTGTAAGAAAGCTTTATGCGAGGAGGCTAATCATCATGAATATTGATGTGTTTCACACCTGAGAAAGACAAAATCGAAAGGTGCATCACTATGCACAGAGAGAGAGAGAGAGAGAGAGAGAGAGAGAGAGAGAGAGAGAGAGAGAGAGAGAGAGAGAGAGAGAGAGAGAGAGAGAGAGAGAGAGAGAGAGACCCATAGTTTCATCCCTCATCGAATATCACACAGAGAAACAGCTATGATGATTCAGTGAACATTAGTGGGAAACAAATGTTAAAACTCTGTAAAGGTTTAGGACTATACATCCTTAATGGCAGAACGCGTGGAGATACATTAGGTAGATTCACTTACTGCTCCAAATTAGGAACCAGTGTGGTTGACTATTCAATAACGGATATTGATCCAAGCTTTATTAATGCCTTCACAGTCAGACCTCAGCTCCCGATCTCCGATCACTGCCAAACTGTGCTTTATCTGAAACCCCCGTGTGAAGTGACCAAAACTGCTCCACTTGAATCTGGAAAACTGTTTCCTCTGAAACCTAAACTTACATGGAATCAATCCAGCTCAGATCAATTCAAAGAAAATATGAACAGTCCTACTATATTAAAAATGCTGGATGAATTTATGTCCACCGATTTCACTTTAGATATTAATGGAATAAATTTAGCAACAAAAAACTTAAATTACATATTCAAAACATTGATAACTCTATCTAACATTAAACAGCAAAGCAAACATAAAACAAATCAACAGAAAATAAGAAAGGATGTCTGGTTCGATGATGAATGTGCAGGTCTCAGAAAACAACTGAGGAGACTCTCTAACAAGAAGCACAAAGATCCGTCCAGCCAGACATTACGGTTTTCTTATTCAGAATGTCTGCAAAATTACAAAAGACTTTTGTGGAACAAAAGAGAAAAATATTTAAAAAACAAAATTAATGAAATTGATAATTCGGTAGATCAAAACACTTTCTGGAACCTATATAAAAAACTTGAAAAACCCAAATTAGAGATGTCACTCCAGAATGGCACAATTTGGAAATCTCACTTTGAAAATCTGTATCAAAAAATTGAATCATCTGACCTTAACCAACCTCAGAATAAAATAAAGAAAACGCTAGAAGACCTGGAGAAAACAATTAAAAATTATCAAAATCCATTAGATAAACCTATAACACTATTTGAAATATTAGAACATATAAAAAATCTCAAATTAAAAAAAGCATGTGGACAAGATCAAATTAATAATGAAATGCTTAAACTCAGCAGTCCCACCCAGCATGATAAAAACTCTAGCCAAATTATTTAATCTGGTTTTATGGTCCGGAAACGTCCCTGAGATCTGGTCTGAAGGACTCGTCACCCCTATATTCAAGAAAGGTGACCGCTTCGACCCCAATAGTTATCGCGGCATCAGTGTAGGCAGTGCTTTAGGAAAAGTATTTTGCAGTATCATAAACACACGCATCGTCACACATATCTCATCACACAACATCTTAAATAAAGCACAAATTGGCTTTTTACCAAAACAGCGCACATCCGACCACATCTATTCTCTCCACACTCTAATCCACAAAAACATCAAGGACAAACAGAGGAAGATTTTTGCATGTTTTGTAGACTTTAAAAAAGCATTCGATTCAATTTGGCATGATGGTCTACTGTACAAACTCCTAAAAATTGGCATCGGCGGAAAAACGTTTGATATAATCAAATCTCTATACACCCACAGCAAAAGTGCGGTGAAAATCAGTAACCACAGAACCGCATTCTTCCAGCAGAGACGTGGAGTGAGGCAGGGCTGCAGTCTGAGCCCGACTCTATTCAACATTTACATCAACGATCTGGCATCAGTGCTGGAGAGCTCTACTGTGCCCGGCCTCACTCTACACCACACACAGGTCAGGGGTCAGGGGTCAGAGGTCAAATGTCTGCTGTACGCGGATGATCTGGTCCTGCTGTCCCGCACACCTGAGGGCCTTCAGCAGAGCCTGTCCCTGCTGGAACAATACTGTCACGACTGGGCCCTGACAGTCAATCTGGACAAAACCAGAGTCATGGTGTTCCAGAAGAAGGCCAGATCTCAGGCACACAAACACCAGTTCCTGTATAAAGGCCAGGTCCTGCAGCACAGCACTAGCTATAGCTATCTCTGGGCATCGACATCAGCGCCTCGGGACGCTTCGGTCTGGCTGTTAACACACTCAGTGAAAAGGCACGGAGGGCTTTTTATGCTATAAAGTCACGAAGCGGTCACTTAAAATTACCCATTAAAACCTGGATAAAATTATATAATTCAATAATAAAACCAATTCTTTTATACGGATGTGAAATTTGGGGTCCACTGCTAAATTTTAAAAATTGGGATAAAACACCAGTAGAAAAACTACAATTGGAAATTGGCAAAAATATTCTAGGGGTTCACAGGAACACGTCCAGTGCCGCCTGCAGAGCTGAGCTAGGCCTGTACCCGCTGAACATCGAGATCCAGAAGAGATGTGTTCAGTTCTGGCATCACCTCCATCAGGCTGATCCAGAGTCAGTCCAATATAAAGCCCTCCTCGCCAACGAAAGCTCAGCAGAACCTCATCCATTACACACACTCGCTCTGCAACTCGTCCATCAGACTCTCCTCCCCATTGACCACAGCTACAGCCCCACAGCTATTGTTAAAGAAATCCACACACATCTAAAAGACACTCATGACCAATCACTAAAAGCTAATTTTGACCTCCAGAATAAACTCCAATGTTACTCAACCCTCAATAGAACCACTAAATTGGCCAGTTATCTATTTATTAAACATTTTAAAGAAAGACAAATCCTCTCAAAATACAGATTAAGTGACCATGATCTGGAGATAGAGAGAGGAAGACATAGACAAACATGGACCGAGAGAGAGCAGCGGATCTGTAGACACTGTGATCTACAGCGCATAGAGGATGAGGAACACTTTCTGCTCTTCTGCTCTAAATATGCCAATATAAGAGAAACTTATCTGCCCAGATTTAAAACCTTGATCCCATCATTCTCTGAACTGAGTGACACTGGAAAAATGTTCTTCTTACTCGGAGAAGATGATAGTACAGCTGCACTAGCGGCTAAATATGTGTTAGCTATATTCACAACGCCAGAGACGGCTAACTCTAGAGTGACCCACTGTATATATTTATTTATTAAGATGGATTGTGTTTATTTATATATATTTACTATGCTACATATGACATGATCTACTGTATACATATATGTTTGATTTATTTGTTTGTTGTATTATTTACGTATAATATGTTGATGCTTTGGCAACATTGTGTTACACAGTCATGCTAATAAAGCTCATTTGAAATTGAAATTGAGAGAGAGAGAGAGAGAGAGAGAGAGAGAGAGAGAGAGAGAGAGAGAGAGAGAGAGAGAGAGAGTATCTAGGTGAGGCAAAACTGAGGGTAAAGTGAGAGAGAGAGAGAGAGAGAGACCCCCCCCCCCCCAAACCTGATATTTTATTCAAACTATGCATTTAGGCCTTTAAAGGGGTCATGACATGTTTTTTTTATTTTTTATTATTATGTTCCCTTAGGTGCAAATATAGTATTACTATAGTTTTTTTTACAAAAAACTTTTAAAATGTAGTGATTTATGACCTTTTCCCACCCTGTTTCTCATCCTCTGATTCAAACAGTCTGTTTTGGGGGTGTTTCCCCTTTAAGAGTTCAGTGTTAACGCCCAGTGTTATGATTGGCTAACGTCAGTGCCTATGCATCAATTATTAACGCCCCCAGCCAGAACATTTGCGGATTCAGCGTATTTAAAAAGTAGTTTAAAGTTTTAAACACATTACTTACAGTTTGCGTCGTCGTTGTTGAGTCCAGAATAGTCGGCACGGACTTATCTTTGAGCACCAGTTTTCTGGCAAAGCCAGCATCATTTTGGGTTTTGTTCTCAAAACAGTCATCCTTCAAATGTATAGAACAAACGCTTAAACTAACACTGCCGTGACTGAGACGTCCGCAAAAAATTAAGTGCATCCATTTTTCCCTGACGACTGGATCTTTCGCAGCGTATTCAAAGATGTTGTTTGTCCACAGCCAGGAACAGCACATCTGCGTGGCATCGTAATTTCCCTGTACACAGACCCACTCGCTGTCCGTCGACTGAACACTGGTGAGGCGCGCAGCGCGCGGGCGCGACAATGATACAAAATGAGCGTAGTTGTCTTGCGCTTAAAGCGTAGTTGTCTTGCGCTGGAGGCGGTCATATGCAAATGCTGGTACGTCACTTCGCACCGTGACGTCACTTCTTACCATGGATCCAGAACGAGCTGTATTTAGAGCTTGATTAAATAAATGATTCGTTTATAATGGGGAGGACGTCTTAAGCTATGAAACTTGCAGGACGTTTTAATGGTACAAAGACCTCTTATATACCAAAAGATCAAGGCAAATTTGGTTTCTCATGTCATGACCCCTTTAAGATGTATGCAATACAATAAAACGGCACTATTTTGCCCAGCTGTGTGCACTGTGCAGTGCAGTGCACTATTCTAGACTAATGAAAACTAGTGATGCATCATCATGCTCAGATTTGACTTAAGGTCCATTAAATAATACAAACAATTACACAGAGGGAACTAGGAATGGAAAGCAGTGAGACATGTAATGACTATTGTACACTGCAGTGGAGTAACACTGACAACCACTTCTAACAAATAGGCTACAAGTCAACAGAGTTCATTAAGGTTCCCTGATGTGACGAGAGATGTGTTGATCCTAACTTGTATCCTGCCTGCTCAACAGAAATTATTTAATGAAACTATTACGTCCAAATTATTACCAAAATGATGTAAAGTCACAGGCATGAACATTTTTAATAGGCTAAGGCTATCACAGATGAATGAAGCCGCAGTCAGCCAATTGTAGTAAAGACACCACACCACAGTATGATTCAAATATGACAGATTTTATTTATTGTGAACCTAAGTAATAATTGTCTTATTATGTTATTGTAATTGTGTGTGTGTGTGTGTGTGTGTGTGTGTGTGTGTGTGTGTGTGTGTGTGTGTGTGTGTGTGTGTGTGTGTGTGTGTGTGTGTGTGTGTGTGTGTGTGTGTGTGTGTGTGTGTGCGTCAGAGTGACTTTATTTATTAACGTTTATTTCTTGCTGTGTTGGCTACCTAAGGACACAGAAGTAGAGACACACTGGGCAAGGGAGTGTGGTGCCAGTCTTCTTGGCAGTGCACCACTCCCCTCTTTTACCTTCCCATACTTGTGTTCCCTCCGGGCTCTTTTTGGAGGTCTACCAGTGATGAGCGCCCGTCTGCCCCCCAGCGGAGTCTTACGACGGGCAACAGCTGTAGGTTGCACGCCTATTTGTGTGCTCATTTGCAGACCCTTTCTTGCCTGCATTCTGATGTTTCTTGCAGCAGCACTCCTCATCTTCCCAAAGGTAGACAATGCTGAAATCAGGCCGCTGTCAGTAAGAATGGACTCGTAGGATGAGACAAGGGATTGTATTTGGGCTTGGAAAGTCTCATCATTTTGAAGCTTGTCCACAAGGTCATTAAACATTGATCTGAGACGACCTTTGAGATGCTCACGTTGAGATGACGCTTCAGTTCCAGAGCTGTCTTGTGGTGTTCCAGCTTGGGTGCCTTGGGTGGGAGTGGATGTTCCAGCTTGGGTGCCTATTTCTTGGGTGCCTTGGGGTTCGGAAAGAGATTGTTTCTATAGAAGATGGGACGAATCAGCACATTAACATGACACAAAACTGCTAGCTTTAGAAGAAGATGGGACGAATAAGCACATTGGCATGACACAGTGGCCCTTAACCACCACATTTCTGTGTGGCTATAGCCTAAGTTACTGTACAGTCGATTTACCCTCAGTGTTTGCCTCACCTAGATACACCATATCTCTCTCTCTCTCTCTCTCTCTCTCTCTCTCTCTCTCTCTCTCTCTCTCTCTCTCTCTCTCTCTCTCTCTCTCTCTCTCTCTCTCTCTCTCTCTCTCTCTCTCTCTCACTCACACACACACACACACACACACACACCACACACACACGTGCACCTCTGCACCACCGACTATCACCTCTCTCTCAGTATCTCTCATCATCACAAAACTCGCTCAAACATTTAGGACTAATCTAAACACGATCTAAACAGGCTATGAAAATGTGAACTTGGAATATAAATCTGACGGCACGCACTTATCACACTGTTTACTAGCATAATTCACCTCTGTTGGCGGTAAATCAAATAACCAATCGGAGGAGAGCCCTTCTAGCCAATCAGAGGCGAAAAGGGGCGGGACCTTCCCCTACCATCCTGGGAAAAAAAATATCGCCACCGGCGCCATCTAGCAGGCATACAATAACGTAGGCATTTCCACGCCCTTTGATTGGATGGTCAGAGCGTGTACTATTATTACTGGTAGTCAGAGCTAGCTAACCGCATCTGTTTCGAACTGTGTAAACTAAAATACCTGTAGATTTAATCGTTTTTCAACCCACAAATTAATGTTTATTTCCTTCCTCGACCACCAGCAGGTTCAAACCTACCGGAAAAAATCCCTTATTCAGCCGTATTACGCAGAGTCACGGAACTCTATCGATCTGTCCGGGTAAAAACAGAACAGACTGCAATGTAAAGTTATGCCAGGATTGATTATTCAGGACTGATACTCTCTAAGCTTTTATTATGAAATTTTATCAAACACAAACAAGTCTAGTTTCTATGGAAACAGAAAATTATCACTTGAGCACATTGCTGACAGACTGGGCCACCACACTACCTCACTCACAAGATACCAAGAATATAAGGTAAACATCATCTTTTCTGCTCTAGTATTTATTGTGCGTCCTTGCCATTCAGCTTAATAATTGTGTATTTTGAACTACATTTTAAAAATACATTTATATTACTGTTGAATTCATGTATATTAAGATGCTAAGAGTCAAAACTAATGTAGTAGGCCTTGCTAGCTGGCAATTAGCTAAAATATTAGCAAAAATGTCATTACCGCAACATGTCTTTACCGCAGCAAATTTAGGTGTTGCGGTAAAGACCTTATGTTGCGGTAGAGACAAATTAAAGGTTTACTGTATATTCAATTACAAATATTCAGTATATTATTAGTACTGAAGTATATATTATATATTAGTATATATATAAACATGCCATTGTTTAACCCTAGATGAGACCAAATTCATCCATGCAAAAAAATGCAGAGAGGAAATGAAAAAAAGACCCAGAGAGATATGCAGACAATCTGCAGAAGGAAAAAGAGCGTTACAAAAAGAGAAAAGAGAGTGGGCAGATAAAAACTGTCTCCCATCTAACAAAAAGAGAGAAAAAACTGAAAAGAAGGCAGTGGAGGATAAATAAATAAAAACAGAGGGCAAAACAAAAAGTACTGAATGCCTCAAATCAGTTTGTATCTACAAACACACCAGCAATATCCCCATCTGATGAGGACTTACTTGCTGCTCCACTAGAACCTTCACCTAATGTGGAAGCAGTTTTTAAGAGGGGGCGTAAAAAAGAGTCAAACAAAGATGTACTGCGAACTCAGAGATGTAAAGCACAGGCTAAAGTAATGACAATGACCCTTATCCAGGCATCATCCAAGATGTTGATGCTCAAAGTTGTGCTTTGGTCAAAACAATGCACAGGGTTGGGGCCAATAGGTTTTTTTGGCCAATGAAGGATGATGTGATCTGGTACACTCATGAGAATGTCGTTGGGCTTGTGCCAGATCCACAACCAGTGACGTCAAGACACATGAAACTTACCGACTCGGTTTGGAAAGAACTCTGTTCTCGTTTTAATTAGTTACCTGTACATATACCAAAAGCCTAAATGTTGCAATGAGATTACTTCTCAGTCTGAAATGAGAAATAATTGGGTACGGTACAAAAATGTAATGTTGTGGTGAGATAATGTTAGTGTTATGGGTTTGTGTTAGTTTAGTATATTATTAATGTTCGTGCATCAACTTTAGGAGACAATATTTTTGAAGCAGTTATAGGGAGTTAATTAAAAAGAGTAATTTACTGCAAAACTGCTACTAGCTTTTGCACATGCAATACCTTCTGTTTTCTGTTTGTTTTACTGTTGTTCTCTACAGTAGCCTGTTTTTGATTTCGTGGCACTTTAACATTGTGTCCTTACTGACACAACATGTCATTACCGCAGCACTACTATTTTCTTTTTTTTTTCACATTTTCATTTGCAAAAAAATATTTTGCACTTAAGTTGAGATTATTTACACATTGAAATAGCAACATCTGTCATAAAAAGTTAAATATGTTATATTTTGTGTGTATGGACACAATTGACATCTAAGGTTACTGTAAAAATGTTACATGGCATAGAAAAAAAACATGAAATTCTCTATTTTGTATATTATTTTTTTATATCAGTATTTACAAAACTGTATCAAATTTTAAAAAGCTATTGAAATATATTACATTTTTATAGAAGTTAATAAAGAAAAATGTATAAAATTAACGTTATTGAAACGTTGCGGTAAGGACACTTTTTAAGAAGATGACCTGAAAAACATAAAAAATAAACATGTTCCGGATTAAATTCTTAATGACTACATTCAATTTTGTGTACATTTTTATATGTATTACAGACTGTGATGATTCAAATTGAAGTTCATAGAGGTTGATTTTTTTTTAAATTGGGATAGTCAAAAGTGCCCATAGTTGCAGAAACACCCATATAGGAATAAGTAGGAGTTAATATAGATAATAAATTATACATTATACAGTATGAACCCCCCCTAGACTTGGTTTCTGTTTCCTCAGCCATGTCAGCTAGCCTCAGACTATTTACATGCTATGGCTGCGCTACCATTTTATCCCTTTTAACAAATTCTGCCATTTTAATAATTGTACCAATGAGAATAAATAAAATACATCTGTTATATCACCTTCTCTCAAATTCCAGTTCAGTTCATCTTTAACATACACAACAAAGGACAAAAAAGCACATTATTGAACACACTGATGTAAAGACAGAGACTTGAACAGTCACATAACTTTGTGCCGTTCCTGAAACATAGTACATACCTGTCATTTCCAAGGCGTTTGATTTTTCACTTTACCATGTTCATGTACAGAGACTCATGTGAATGTTTAAGTCAGCAGGACTCAGTGGCATCTGGTCCCTGTAAAAAAAAACGGCTGTTAACATGCTGACATCAATATAAACTATAGGGCTGCACGATTTTGGGAATACATTTTTCTGGTTAAAATTGCGATCTAAAATTAACAAAATACACACACACACATATACATATACATACATACATATATATATATATATATATATATATATATATATATATATATATATATATATATATATATATAATGAACCCCAGGTTTGTTGTGCCTTGTAGGCATAGGCTACATGTAGTGCTGCATAAAATAATAAGAACAATAGCCTGTAGCAGGCGGCCTATAAATTGTTAACCCTTTCACACATAAGGCACATGTTATTAGCATATCCATCTGCAACTGGATATTGGACTTTCTAAATCAACAGACCCCAGATGGTGAGGTTAAATAACCTCTTCTCCACTACACTTCCTTTAAACACTGGTCTGCACTGTGCCGCAAGGGTGTGTGCTCAGCCCATTACTGTACACCCTCTTCACCCATGACTGCTCCCCCATTCACAACACTAACTCCATCATCAAATTTGCAGACGATACAAGGGTGCTTGGCTGGATCAGGGACAATGTTGAATCAGCCTACAGGGAGGAAATGCAGCGTCTGGCTGCATGGTGTGTAAATAATAACCTTGCGCTCAACACCTCCAAAACCAAAGAGCTCATTGTGGATTTCCGGAAAGCAAAGGCAGGCACCCACACACCCATTTACTGTACATCAATGGGGCTGAAGTAGAGCGGGTCACTAGCTTCAAGCTCCTGGGTGTCCACATTTCACAAGACCTCTCCTGGTCACTCAATACCTCCATTATGATCAAGAAAGCTCAACAATGCCTCTTCTTCCTCAGGAAACTGAAAAAAGCTGAACTGTCCCCTCGGATCCTGCACCTGTCCCATATGTGATTTTTTTGTACCTTCTTTTGTGGCTGTGCTTGATTTTCGGCTGTGAAAAATAAAAATTTAGAAAACTTAGAATCTGAACAATATATCCTACAGACACAATCCACCCCATTTTCTCTTCATCTTTGCACAAGGAATTGATATACATGAGGATTGTCATGATTTGATGATGTATGGTGCATTAAAACTCAACTAAACGTAACAAAATGTAAAAAAATCAGTGACATTGGATCACTGGAACTCCTCCCCTATGGACCCTATTGATATATGTTTTCTAACTTTTGTACTTTTACAGTCTTTAAGATGTCTAATAAGCAAATGTTGATGATCTCTACTTGAAATATTGTCACATGTTGGTCCAAATGAACATCTCCCATAATAAGGAGTTACTATTCAAACCATTATATTGGTATTATATTTATTGAAACAAAACAGAAAGCCACTCATATAGTCAAATATGTGTATAAATAGGGTATAACAAATCCCCATTAGAATAAACTGAAATAGAAAACAGTGATTCTAATCACTGAATGAAATGTGCTATATAAATAAACTTGCCTTACCTTGCCTAATCAAAGGTCAAAAGGTCAAGGGCAATGATGTCTATTCATCATACAGCAGGTCTTCATAATCGATCTCTTGCTAACAGTAACAGTAACAGTTGTTCCATGGCTTCACTGCATATGTGCTTTTGCATATGTCTTCCCCTTCAGGACACCTTCGAGACAGCCAATAGTGACAAGTTCTGCCTCGATGAGGATTTCAGCATAGCCTGAGCCCTTGCATGTGTGGGCTTCCACCATGCCCATGTAGTTCATCCCAGTGTGGAAGGGTCCTGGGGTGACCACATGCTTTTCATACTCATCTGGGAATTTCCGAATGAGAACCACCGAGGTCAAAGGTGTTGAGGACGTACTCCTGGCCCACCTCCATGGTGGCCTCCTCAGACTGTTTTAGCAGCTCCTTTATGACTGAGTACTCTGTAAAAGGTTGGTTGATTGGTGTGAAGTAGTCGATGGTAGATCTTCGAGGGGGCTTGTAACCAGTGGCTGATACAAAGCCAGCAAACCCTGCAACAAGTTGCTTTGATCCACTGCTTCCCACCACGGACAAGTAGCCAGACACGATACTCTTGGATTCAGTTGGAGTAGACTTTGTTGTTTGCTGTGGGTGGAGTAAAATCTGCTCCCTCAGGAAATTTGGGGCCGACTTGGCTATAGATATGGATGGTGTTTAGGGTCTCAGGTATGTCTACCTTAAGAGAGTGTGTCTTGTTCCGTTTGTAGAGTTGGGGGCATCAAATCCAGGTTTCACCTCCTGTATCATGATCCCACCGGTCCAGTTCACCACATTTGAGCCATGAAGGTTTGTCGTTATTTTGTTCAGATTGTCCCATTCGAGATGAAACACATAGTGTCCCTCACCAGTAATAATTTGTGGACCGAGAGAGATGGAAACCTCATTGAGGGCCTTAGAGCGGTCTCAAGTTCCAAGCCAAAGTCATAAATTTCACAGTGAACTAGCCTACTGAGTTCTTTAAACACATCTTCAGATGCACCTGAACACATCATCAGTGATGTAACCTGGGGTCCTCGGGTGTTTCGAGTCTTTCAACATCAGACACCCTCGCCCAGGCGACCCAGCCACGGCTGATCAGACCGCAACTTGTGTTCAGGTAGCACTCGCTTGCCCCCATGGTGCTCCTCTACGAATCCAGAGCCATCTCAAGGCTTTCTCGGCTGCGTCGGTGGTGTTCTTGATGGCCCTGCTCCTTGTTGTTCCTGCAATGCCCAGCGCAGTAGAGGCTTTGTGTAGGGAACGCCTCACAAATCCTCTTCAGCCAACCTCGATAGGCATGCATCTCACCTTCCAGCCCTGTGCTCGGCAGTCTGTGACCAGATGTTCATATTTGGTCATCTTTCTTTCGTGGGCTTCTCCCAAGCGGTCCTCCCATGGCACGGTCAGCTCCATGATGATTATATTCTTGGTGCTCTCTGAGACTAGAATGATATCTGGCATTATAGTTGTGCTGACGATGTGCTGGGGAAATTTCAGCTGCTTCTCCAAATCCACAGAGTTTCCAGTCCTTGGCTGATGCCAGGATCCCTGCTGGGGCCTTCCTCCCTGCTTGTGGCTGTTCTCCTGCCCTAACAAATGCGATTGAGCAAGTGGTGTTGCTGCCTCGGCCGCCTTTGCTGATTTCTTTGCTGATGGTGTCTGCAATAGATTTCAGCACCTGGTTGTGACGCCAAGTGTAACGACCCTGGCCGAGCGCTGTTGGGCAGGAGCTCAGAATGTGCTCCAGCGTTCCACGAGCTGGGCACAGTTGGCAAGTTGGTGTGTCTGCTTTTCCCCACGTACAGAGGTTTGCTGGGTTAGGCAGGACGTTGTATACTGCCCGAATCAGGAAGGTAATGCGGTGTGGCTCACTTTGCCAGAGCTCCGTCCAGGTGACCTTGCCGTCCATGGCCTGCTCCCACCTGGTCCAGGCCCCCTGTTGCCCCATTCCAGCTGCTCTGCTCGTCCTTCCTTCTTCCACCGCCGCTCTGACCTCTTCCTGTATTACATTTACATTTAGTCATTAAGTAGACGCTTTTATCCAAAGCGACTTACAACTGAGGACTACAGCAAGCGAGTCATCGTGAAGAGGCAAAAATAACGCAAGAAGTGCTCAAAATACAAAGTTCAGGCATTGCTCAGAGTAGCATAAGCCAAACAAGGGAGGATTAAAGGAAGAGGTTTTTATTTTATTTTTATTTTTTTTATGTCAAGTGCTCACGGAAGAGATGAGTTTTCAGTTGTCTTTTGAATGTAGTTAGGGAATCTGCATTCCGGACGAGGGTAGGGAGATCATTCCACCAGCATGAAACCGTGAATGAGAATGTTCTGGAGATTGATTTTGTAGCTCTCTGTGATGGTACCACGAGCCGTCACTCATTGACCGATCGCAGGCTTCTGGTAGGGATGTAGACTCGTAGGAGCGAGTGAAAGTAGGAGGGAGCTGAGCCTGTGGTCGATCTGTAAGCAAGTGTCAATGCCTTGAACTTGATGCGAGCAGCGAGTGGTTGCCAGTGCAGAGAGATGAACAGAGGAGTGACGTGGGGCTTTTGGGCTCGTTGAAGACAAGACGGGCTGCAGCATTCTGGATCATTTGTAGAGGTTTATTTGCACATGATGGAAGACCAGCCAGAAGAGCATTGCAGTAATCAAGCCTAGAGATAACCAAGGCCTGGGCGAGAAGTTGTGTTGCATGCTCAGTTAGGAAAGGCCTGATCTTCCTGATGTTGTGCAGTGCAAACCTGCATGATCGAGCTGTCTTTGTGATGTGGTCTGTGAAGTATTAGGCTGCGCTTCTCCTTCCCCTTCCACTCTTTATGCCGAGGTGGTGTTGGGAACATCCTCAAGCCTGCTCTTCCTCGGGCCACCACTCCCACAAGCTATTTGTGCCGCAGTCGAGCCTATGCATCCAGCACAGCGGCTTGAGCGCTCCATTTCCTCCCCGTCTTCACCAGCACTCCTGCCTGGGCCACCTTTGGGTCGTTGGAGTCTCTATACATCAGCACCTCACGTGCCCGAGTCACTTTAAACTCCTCTTCCAGGGATTTCAGAGGCAACCGGAGCATTGTGGTGTTTCCATTGAGGGCGATGTTACTGAGACTCCTGGGCAACCCTAACCATCTCCTGAGACAGCTGCTGACCTTTCTTTCCAAGTTCTCCACCGTGGAAATGGGAACCTCAAACAAAAGTAGCGGCCAGAGTATTCTTGGCAATATACCATGAAGGTAAATCCACGCTTTAAACTTGCCGGGGAGGCCAGGACGGTCTGTTACTCTTAACCAGTTGTCCAGCTCCTGGCAGGTTGACTGGACTGATACAAAGTCTCTGATGCTGCTGTCAAAAATCTTGGCCAAGCTTTTCACCGGCTGTTCTGACAATGATGGTATCTTTGCCCCTTTGATGCTGAAATTGAACCTCTCCGTGACCTTGCCCTTCTTCAGCACTAGCGAACGGGACTTGGCTGGTTTGAACTCCATCCGAGCCCACCGGATAAGCTTTTCCAGCCCTTGGAGTATCCACCTGCCTCCTGGCACTGACTCTGTGGTGACTGTCCGGTCATCCATAAATGCTCTGATTGGTGATTGGCGGACCCCTCCTCTGCTTCGGGGCCCCCGACACTCAGGCTCTGCCGATTTGACAATCATATTCATAGCCACCGCAAATAGGATCACAGAGATGGTGCAGCCTGTGATTATTCCCACCTCCAGTTTGTGCCAATCTGATGTCACACCTCCTGCAGAGACTCGCATCCTGAAATCGTTGTAGTAATCCAAGATCAGATCTACAATATGACGCGGCACATGGTGCTTGGTCATGGTGGTCTGGACCAGCTTGTAGGGGATAGAGCCATATGCATTGGCTAGGTCTAACCACTGTACCGTGAGGTCTCCCTTGCGTTCACGAGCTTCCCGGATGAGCTGAGTCACCACTCCCGTGTGTTCTAAGCAACCTGGGACTCCAGCAATTCCTCCCTTTTGCACAGATGTATCTATGTAGTTGTTAGTTAAAAGGAAGTTGGTCAGACGCCTTGCTACTATACTGAAGAAAATCTTGCCTTCCACGCTCAGCAATGAGATTATTCTGAACTGGTTGATCTTCTTGGAATCTTTCTCCTTGGGGATCCAGACTCCCTCAGCAAATCTCCACTGCTGTGCCACCTTTCCTCTTCTCCAAATGACTCGAATAATCTTCCAGAGTCGCCTGAGTAGCAAGGGACAATTCTTGTAGACCGGGCGTTGCTCCTCACTGGCTTCCTTGTGCTGCTTCTTGAGGGACTTCAACTCCTGCCAGATTTTGCGGATCTTTGCTGCTCTGTGGTTCATGGAGTAGGTGGTTGGCGTTGATCGCTTCTCCTCAACCCCGAACCTCTCCTGAGCTAGGCTGGAGATGATGGTCGTCTCCCTTCTCTGTTGCTTCAAGCACCTTGTCGACGTCCTCGTCGAACTGTCTCCAGACTGCCGTCTTACAGGCCTGTGGCCACTTGATTCGCGCTTTTACCTGGGGCGTAAGACTTGGGGGAACGGTTAGTGGCACACGGAGGCTCTGAGCGCTATGGGGTGCTTCCTGGCTCGGCTCCTCCTGCTTCTCATCAGATGTAACATCTGTGCATTGTGACACATGTTCGTTCTCCAAACACTTCATCCTGGCTTGGTGGATCTTTAGGCCACGGCTGTTTTTGCAGGTTTTCCCGCACCTGCATACTGCGGTCGTTGTCGTTCCTCCATTGCCATTAGTTGGTAACCTTGGGTCTGTCAGATTGGGGTTCTCATTCTCCCCCTCTCGGGCTCCCCTGGGGGTATACTTCCATGAGTCGATCTGTAGCTTCAAAAAGGGTTCCTCCTCTCGGAGAATGTGGTTTGGGCTGCCAACCCTTTCCACCCCGAGTGCTGTCTTCCCAAGCTGCCAACTGTCTCTCCAGTAGTCACCAGCCTCTTCCTGGTTGTCAACCAGTCTATTCCTGGGAGTAACTGGCCTTGCCAGAACAGGTAGTTCTTTAAACACATCTTCAGATGCACCTGAACACATCATCAGTGATGTAGCCTGCTGAGAATAGTAGTCAGTAGTTTACTGCGATAAATGTGACGTATAGTGGTACAGAGGAGGATATGCTTAGGCAACTTCCACTCTCCCTTTGTCACAGCACGGCAAATGTCCTGAAATAATAAAGAAAGCAATTATAATTGAAGTGTTCAAGCAACTATAGTGTACACAAAATAAAACATATGCAATATTTAAAGGCAAAAAATATATCAAAGTGGAGAGTTGTCATACCTGACTTATAGACCGCACAGGGCGTCTTGTCTTCTAACTCTTCTCCAAGTCAGCATCACCAGAAATCATGAGGGTCAGGAACTTCATGAGATTAGATGGGAGGAGGTCATCCAAGGACATGACCAGATCATCAGCTGTGGGAGGCCATGGAAGAGAATTTAACTCTCTGTATGTCTTCTTGATTGTACCACGAAGAAGAGGCTCCCCATCTTATATGCCTTTCTAATCAGTTTCATCATCTCAGCATCCCGGATAGCTTAGAAGAACTTGATATTGGAACAGAAACTTTTAACTCTCTCTTTTCCAGCACTTTAGACACAGTTGCTCCGTTGCGCTTAAAGAAGATTAAAGAAAATAATCCAACGCCGTGGTACAACGAGCACACTCAGTCCCTTAAAAGATCAGCCAGAAAAATGGAGCGCAACTGGAAGAAAACAAAACAAGAGGTATTTCACATTTTATGGAAGGAGAGCTCGATTGCTTACAGAGAGGCTTTAAAAGCTGCTAGATCTGCTTATTTTTCAACCCTATTAGAAGAAAATAAACACAATCCTAGGTATTTATTTGAAACAGTGGCTAAACTAACGAAAAGAAAGCTTCAAATCCAGAAGTTTCCAAACAACACAGCAGTAATGACTAGGGATGCTCATATTGACCGTTTAACCGTTAACCGAAAGTAAACATTTTGACCGATTAATACTACCAGTTAAACAGGTTAAAATAAATAAAAAATATATGTTTTTTTAGCTTTTTTTGTTGTTGTTGTTTGTTTGCTGCATGGTTAAAAAAATTGTATATAGCCTATATTTGTTAACTCACGCCTCACGGGGTGCGTCGACACGCGCAACCGTACGCGCCTAAAGACATATTTCGCTGAGCAAGCGAAAAGTAATAGCCTACTGTGTGGGACCATTTCGACAGAAAGGGCGACGAAGTCACTTGCAAAATATGCTATGCGGTATTAAAATAAAGCAGTAGTGCAAGTACAATGCAATAGGCTATCACTTGCGAAGCAAACATCCACAAGCAAATGAAAGGCACTTTCCGAAGTTGGCCACTCTAGCGATACGTTATCTCTGTATTCTCGGGACATCTGTGCCACCGGAGACCCAGACTAACCCCACATCATGTATGTTACTTTAAAAAAAATAAGAACTAGAGAAACTGTGGATTGACGTAGGCCTGCTATTTTTATTTGACGAAAAAACGTAGTCTGAAAGAACCCTGTTTTTTAAAAGCTTCAAACTGATTCAGTGTTTTCTTCTTGTCATCTTAATTTGTTAATTATTTTAAAAATTAAGTTTAAAAAATATATTTAGTGTAGGCCTATTTTAGTTTTGTTATATATATTATTTCATTCTGTTTTTCTCTGTTGTCACTGTCAGAAATACTGCAGGTGCGTGATAATTTAATGTGAATCCAGGTTCTGTTGTTGATCTGTTCTGCATGCTGCTGTTTACTCGTTAAAACAAACCCGTGATAATTTTTTTTTTTTTGTATTTTTAACAGGTCACAGACACTCGTTCATTTTATTTTTATTTAATGCCAATTTAATATTATAATCTTATCAGTTAATGGTTAATAATCGGATAACGAGCGGCGGTTGTCGGTCGGGAAAATTATCCAAAATGAGCATCCCTAGTAATGACTTTATGAACTTCTTCACTTATAAGATCGATAATATCAGGGACAAATTTATAATTAACTATGCAACCGTCTACTAAAGTATCGCATCAGCGAGAGCATTGTAGTCTCCCTGAGGAAAATTTTTATTCATTTGTTGCTATATATCCTCTTCTTAATATCATTAATTCGTCTTTGTCTCTAGGATACGTACCAAAAACCTTTAAGCTGGCCATGATTAAAAAAACACAACTTGATCATACAAAATTAGTCAATTACAGGCCGATCTCGAATCTGCCTTTTCTGTCAAAGATATTAGAAAAAGCAGTATCCTCACAACTGTGTTCCTTTCTTGAAATAAATGATATCTGCGAGGATTTCCAGTCCGGATTTAGTCTGTACCATAGTACCAAGACAGCTCTCGTTAGAGTCACAAATGATTTGCTCTTAACATCCGATCATGGTTGTATCTCTCTTTTAGTGTTACTCGATCTTAGTGCTGCATTTGACACCATTGACCACAACATCCTTTTAAACAGACTAGAAAACTATGTTGGCATTAGTGGAATTACACTAGCATGGTTTAAATCATACTTATCTGACCGTTATCAGTTTGTAGCAGTAAATGAAGAGATGTCTTATCGATCACAAGTTCAGTGTGGCGTACCACAAGGCTCAGTCCTAGGACCGCTGCTGTTCACTCTGTACATACTACCATTAGGAGATATCATTAGGAAACATGGAATTAGCTTTTACTGTTATGCCGACGATATTCAGCTGTATATTTCCTCAAAACCTAACGAAACCTACCAATTCACAAAATTAACGGAATGCATAGCTGATATAATAAAACTGGATGACTAGTAATTTCCTACTACTAAATTCTGAAAAAACAGAAATTCTAATTATAGGACAAAAAACTTCCTCACATAATAACCTGTCTAACACTTGATGGCTGCTCTGTTAAGTCTTCGTCATCGGTTAGGAACCTGGGTGTGCTTTTTGATACCAATCTTTCATTTGAAAGTCACGTGTCTAGTATTTGTAAAACCGCATTTTTCCATTTTAAAAATATATCTAAATTACGCCATATGCTCTCATTGACAAATGCGGAACAACTAGTCAATGCGTTCATGACCTCAAGGCTAGATTATTGTAATGCTCTACTGGGTGGTTGCCCTGCACGCTTAACAAACAAACTACAGCTAGTTCAAAATGCAGCAGCTCGAGTTCTTACCAGAACCAGGAAGTATGACCATATTAGCCCGGTTCTGTCAACACTGCATTGGCTCCCAATTAAACATCGTATAAATTGTATAATTTTGCTGATTACTTACAAAGCATTGAATGGTTCAGCTCTGCAGTACTTGAGCGAGCTCTTAACGCATTATAGTCCTTCACGTCTATTGCGATCTCAAAATTCCGGCCAGTTGTCGTTGATAATACCTAGAATATCAAAATCGACTGCTGGCGGTAGATCCTTTTCCTATTTAGCACCAAAACTTTGGAACAGTCTTCCTACCATTGTCCGGGAAGCAGACACTAGCTTTAATCTAGCTTTGTCAGTTCAAAGCTAGATTAAAGACACATCTCTTTGACCTAGCATTCACATAATACATTATAGACTTCTATAATTCAATGTTAGGCTGCATAGATTAGGTCAGCCGGAACAGGGAACACTTCCCTTAAATCCTGATGTACTCGTTACATCATAAGAAGAATGGCATCTACGCTCATTTTAGTGTCTTTGTTTATCCCAAGGTTTTCCCTCAGCCTGCCGGATCCAGGCCGTATGAAGATCTGATGAAGGACCTTCGCCTGGACCCGATGACAACGCAGTGCTGAAGTGCCAACTAGCCTCTCCCTATGGAGGATCCCTTTATCACTCTACAGATAAAGCGTTGTCGGGATCATTTCGGTTTCGGGTATCTACTCCGAAGTGATACAATTCTGTCTAAAATGTTTAAGGCCAGAAAAGTAGTTTGTTAAGGCTTGGTTTGTAGGGAATTACAAACCTGCACACATATATTCAAATGTGCATAACTATAAAATGAATTATTAATGCGCACGTGAGCGCCATCAGCGTTTCTCACAGGTTCGCGTTTAAAGTCTGTGTAGAGAGAACGGTGTCATCTTAGTGGTCTCTAATTTAATAACTAATGATCGTTGCGATGGAAGTGAATCGATCAAAACTAACTTTAGCTGGAAAATATCTTTATTCAAGAACCGCTATAAAGCCAAAACAATGTTTTGTTTGTAACTCTGTCACCTTAGATTATCCTTTTATCACTGTAAAGCTGCTTTGAAACAATCTGCATTGTTAAAAGCGCTATATAAATGATGACTTGACTTGACTAATTCTTCTGAGGTAAATCCAAGGTAAACAGTACAGCACAAACTCGATGAAAAGCAGAGAGGAGTATGTTACTGAAGTCTCTAATTCTTTGTTTTTGAGGTGATGAGGGCGTTTACAGCTCTGCGTTCCTACACGTGGACTATTAGCATGTCAATTGCTCGTGCGCGCGTGGGTGTGGCCACATTAGAGTTAACGAGGACGTTCACAAAGTTAACAAACATTCGCTAAGTTACAAGGTCATTTTCTGTTGCGTTTCAGAATGAACTTCACATTGAGAGAGACGGCAGAACTCGCATCGTGTTTATTTTCTTCAATTTACGAAAAACACAACATTTTGGTTTTTTTATGAGTGTACACAAATAAGACATAACAGTTTTGAATGATGTATAACACTTATATGTAACAGATTAAAATCAACAGAGTATTTTGAGTCTCTTTTGCACCGACCCCAGAGGGTTAATTCCGCTCAGGCAGCACTCGTGGATGAGTCATGTTCTCATTGAGGGAACATGGCCATCTCGGTGCTTAGATCAAGACTCAATGACCTCCGTGGTGGTAGAGTCCCCAGAGTCATCAGAGTGCATGCCCGGTTGGTCAGCCCTCCTGATTGGCTAGGTTCCTCCATGTGCATGGTTCCCCGCTTGGGCAACCCCCACGTGTGTATTTCCACAGTAAGTCTCCTCCGAGCATGTTTCTTTCCCTCGTTTTCTGCAGACCCATGGTATTTTCATTCCATTGGCTCTTTTTCTAATACTTGAAGGTGATAGGGCTCTCGCGAAACCCCTATTCCGTCAGTCACTGACGTAACGTCTCCGTTCCCTCCTTATATGTACATATGTAACCGAGAAGTTATAGGCTATTAGGAAAAACTACCTTGCACACAGAGAATAAATCTCAAAACAGGGAGAGCAGCTGGGAAATTTAAAGAGAAGAACAGTAGAACACCTGAACAGATGACTGTATTATTTTTCTGCCAGGACCAAGACAAGACAAAGACAATGATGAACACTCTGAGCAAACACTGCATTAAAGGGATAGTTCACTTTAAAATTAAAATTCTGTCATCATTTACTCACCCTCAAGTTTTTTCAAACCTGTATTAATTTATTTCTTCTGCTGAACACAAAGGAAGATATTTTGAAGAATGTCGGTAACCAAACAGTAGACTGTACCCATTGACTTCCATAGGAAAAAAAAAATACTATGGAAGTCAATGGGTACTGTAACAGTCTAGCTACTGTTTGGTTACTGACATTCTTCAAAATATCTTTCTTTGTGTTCAGCAGAAGAAATAAATGAATACAGGTTTGAAACAACTTGAGGGTGAGTAAATGATGACAGAATTTTAATTTTAAAGTGAACTATCCCTTTAAGACACAGGATGTTTTATTTTAGAGATTATGTTCAAATTATGTTTTAACAATGTTATAGATAAGCTTTTTTATGTTTAGGAGAACAAAAATAAAACTTATTGAGAATGTTAAGGTAGACAACTTACTTAAGCTGGACAAAGTAAGCTGGATCTTCTAGTTCTGCTGTACAGCCGAAACAAACTGTGTTGCATTATTTTCCTTTTATCAACAACATGGTGCTAATAAAGGTGACTTGACTTGACTTGACAATGTTCTAACAATGTTATCACTAAACGTGTTTTAGAGAATGCTATCCTACCCTTTAAGAGAACATTCTGTGAACAAAAATAAACCTTCCAGCTAAAAACCTTACAAGAATGCATAGGGGGACAATGTTCTAACAGTGTTATCACTAAACATTTTTAGAATGTTTTTAGAGAATGTTCTCCTACCTAAATAAAACAAAAATAAAACTTCACGCTGAAAAGTTTATGAGAATAATGTTCTCATAAATGTTTATGGCTTACAGTTTATGAAAACTCCAAATTCAAAATTAGAATGTTGGAAAAAGGTTTTCATAGCTGTAAGCCATAATCATCTAAATTATAACAAATAAAGGCTTAAAATAGCTCACTTTGCATGTAATGAGTCTATATAATATATTAGTTTAACCTAATTAATAAGTTGAATTACTGAAATAAATGAACTTTTGCACGATATTCAAACTTTTAGAGTTTCACCTAGAAAGTTTTAGAATGTTATACCTTTAAGAAGAACATACAGGGAACAACAATAAAACTTCCCGCTGAAAACATTACTAGAACACTGCAGGGAAATGTTCTTAGATATTTTTAGAACAAAAAAAAAAATCTAGCTGGGTTGCAGACTCTGCTTTGGCTGTGTGAGTTCATTTGTTTTGGAGGAAGCGTGGCTTTGGGGACGCTCTGAAGGGAGGGTGGGATCTTATGGGGTGGGACCTAGCTTGCTATTGCTAGCCTCTCTGAAATTGCCTATCCCTTTAAATACTACAAGTGTCTTGAGAACTTGCAATCAATAGTGGACTGTTCTCGATTCTCTGATATCTGTGGAATGTGAAAACGTTAAGATTTTTTTTTTGTTAAATGGCCAAGCCTATATTTCAAATGAGAGATAGCTTAGTGTTATTCTCATGACAAACATCTTCTTTCCTACTAGCAATTTTATCATATTACTTTCCATTCAACAGTTTACTTCAAAGAATTGATCAACAAGCCAATATTTTTTTTTAACCATATCATATAAGACATTTTAGCACAGGTAGCAACTATTAGACAGCATGTGATACAACTTTCTATTTTTTCCAGTATATTAAACATCTAGTGGGTCTAACTCCATTCCTAACTGAGTTTGTTAAAATTTTACCTCAAACTTTAAAAATGTGTATTGATCAAAGAACTGATTTCTAACTGAAACTGTTGTGCAACATTTCTCTCATTAACTGAAAATGTACAACATATTTTTTGTCTCATTCTCTCTTCATTCATTCATGTTTCATACTAGGACAATGTGTTCCATGATCTTGGATAGACTTGAGATAAACATACTGTATTTGTTTTCTGAATAATTTAATTTCAATTTTTCTTTGGCAGCATGAAAAATTACATAAGGAATGTTGTATGTTGCATGCTGGGACCTGCATGGGATGCTGGTTTGCTGGTCCCGCATGAGAAGCAGGAGTGCTGCTGGTGGTTGGCCAGCTCATCTTTGCTTGTTAATGGCATGATTTTTCTGCTCCACCAGTTAGATCAGCACTACTGGAATTAATGCTGGTTTATTCTGGGGTTTTGAGCAGGGTCATACCATTTAAAACCATGATATAGGGTGAATGCAGGTAGTTGAATCATCTTTATCATGAGTAAAAATCACTACAGAGTAAAAATCAGCATTAGGTTAAATTATATTTTATTCAAGAGGTGTCCCACTGTCACAGTAAATGTGATTGACAGAAACACCTGCAAAATTGTGATTTGGGGATGTATTAAAATTTCAATTCAGTGTAGTAGATTTTTAGTTTTGAAAATGTACCTATTCATCCTGTGCTCTCTGATAAACAAAAATACATTTTTGACAATTATTTAAAACAAAATAAAGAATCGTACACAGGCCACTTCCATTTGTGTGGCTTCATAAGTACTATACCAATGCAGTGAAGATTTGATACTGTAATGTCATTGCCTGTGAATGGTGTTTATGTAAGAACTGAACATGTCAATCATAAATGCCTTTGATGGACAACCATCACACGATAAACAATTTGAATCATGCACTCAAGTGTCTCATCAATGCTGTCATTTAAATTTATGACTAAACTGACTAAATTTAGCTTGACTGAACTGACATGTTATATAGGCTACTGATCTGCCACAACATTAAAAGCACTTACAGGTGAAGTGAATAACATAGGCTATTGTTACAATGGTGTGGGCTTACCTGTCAAATAAGGGGTGTGATATATTTGGTATTAACCCAGACAGCAACAAAATGTCGACCCAGATCCGAAATAAAAAAAGCGAAACATTGAAATTACTTTGACAAGGGCCAAACAGTGATGGCTAGATGACTGGCTCAGAGCATCTCCAAAAACAAGAAATTCTTGTGGGGTGTTCCCGGTATGCAGTGGTTAATACCTACCAAAAATGGTGAAAGGAAGGACAACCAGTGAGCCGGAGTCAGGGTCATTGGTGCCCAAGGCTCATTGATGCACCTGGGGAGCAAAGGCTAGCCCATCTGGTCCGATCACAGAGAAGAGCTCAAGTTGCTGAAAAACTTAAAGCTGACCTTGTTAGAAAGATGTCAGAACACACAGTCCATTTCAGTTTGCTGCGTAAACGCAGAGTCACGTGATGAGAAATGGCAACAGGATGCACTATGGGAGGCGGTCGCGGAAGCCATTTGGTGGAGGCAGTGTTATGCTCTGGGCAATGTCTGCTGGGAAACCTTATTCATGTGGATGTTAGATTTGTACCATTGGTGCAGACCACGTTACCCCTTCATGGGATATAATGCATTCTGCCACACATAAAATATTGTTCAGGAATGGTTTGAGCAACATGTTGAGGAACATGAGAAACAAGTTCAAGGTGTTGCCTTGACTTCCAAATCCCCAGAAATCAATCCAATTGAGTATCTATGGGATGTGCTGGACCAACAGATCTGATCCATGGAAACTCCACCTTGCAACTTGCATGACTTACAGAATCTGCTGCTAATGTCTGTGCCAGACACCACAGGACACTTTCAATGACATCACATCACAGCTGTTTTGGCAGCACAAGAGGGACCACAATATTAGGCAGGTGGTTTTAATATTGTGGATGACAGAAAAAAATAGAAGAGGCATAATGTACCTTATAAAAGCCGGCATAAAATATTTTTTTATCTTTAAATATTTTTTTTTGTTTCCTGTTATTAGGACTTAACAGTGGTGATGGTATACAAATAAATGTCCACAAACAAATTACTCACATAATGGGACATCCTCAAGTGCCCTTGGCAATGTTCTTTCCCTCAGGTATGAATCACAACTGAAATAAAAAACAATTCACTGCAATTACTGTGGATTTTTGTACCTGTGGGAATGAGGACTGCCAGTATCCTATTTCAAAAGCAGTATGTCCACTGACTAGGTTTGCTCAGTTTTAAGGGCCAAATATTTGGTTGAATTAATGGTAAAGTTGAGTTAATGTCCTCTTTAAAACAAGATACACAGCTCCACCTCCAGGCAGGACACATGATGACCAATGCTCCCATTGAACACAAGAGGGCAGAAGAGTTCCAGTTATTTAAATGCTGCGATCATGCTTGTGAAGTAAGTTGTGTTTTCATGTCTAAAGCTGAAGAAAACAAAATGTTGTTTAAGAAAAGAAAACTCATTTTATTACAATACTATTCGGAAGGAAATTAAGAAAGATGTAACTTTCTTCACCGATGGTTTAAGCCAAAGAGTAGGCTATTTTCTGTCCTGATCACAACTATTCAGTGAGTTACAAATTAACTGACCTGTAGGCTAGTGCCAAATCAGCGATGCCTCAGGAGAACAGCACTATAAGACCATTCATCTCTCCATCTGTGTATTATTTTAATCCAACTAACGTCAATTGAACTTGAAACATCATGACACTCAATAACAGGAATGCAAGTTTTCTTTTTGTAAGAGAGCGTTTGGCAGGCAATGTGATGAGATTTCCATATGGAAGACCAGCTTTAAGAGCAAGATATTGTCCAAACAATTATGCAAACAATGGATAGATTGTAGTTAATTCATAATTAACTTAACTTACTCGTCATTTACATTTATCATGCACTGGACTTCAACCAATCAAAACTTTCTCATGTCTAGTCTGACTCATGCTGAAAATCAATTAATTGAAGAAAATGCCTGAGTCCAGATTTGTGTGTGTGTGTGTGTGTGTGTGTGTGTGTGTGTGTGTGTGTGTGTGAGTGTTCAAAACCATTACAGTTAACTGAATTGAATTGAAAACACATGTGGGGTAAACTGCTCTGTCTAATTTCTAACAGGCAATTCTAAGTATCACGAAATGAGGAAAACATGCGCTTCTTCCTAGTAATATAGTCTATAATACTAAAGAGAATTTTGCCAACTGTCTTAAAATAACCAATAATTATTTTTGAGTAGGAAATGAGGTTATAAATTCTGCAGCTTTTTTTGTCATGTCTGCAAAATGGAGCTGCACATCAAAATGTGAATTCCTTTAGTGTGAGTGCCAGCGCGTTACATTGCAGACGGTCAGACCACGTGCCCAAACAATTACGTATTGCCCGAAAGTAGTTGAGCTGCTAGTAGGCCTACCAGAGAATGAATAATCCTGACTGGCTTTATTTGCACGTGCATCACACTGAAATTACAAGTGACAACAGTTCCATCTTTAGTTTCTTGAAGGTACTAGTCACTAACACAAAACACAACCGGTGCAGTGCAGGCGAGTATGAACTCACGAGAAGATAAAAATGAAACAGACCTGAGGGAGAAATTCTGACGGAGCATGATGTTCTCATTTTGTTTTATTATAAAAGAACCTGGTCGAATATTCCTTGTAAAAACAAGTGAGAGTCATGTAAAGTGATTCCTGAACTATAAAACGCCTTTATCAAAAATCTACGGTGGGAGCTAAATCATCTAGATTTAGTGACAGGAAATACCTAATAGTGTGACTAAAGTTCTTTCAGGTCAAGTCCTGAAGACTACATATACGACAGGTGATAGTTCACAAATCCCTGTAATTCATGCTATGGTCCTTCATACTATCATTGAATGATCTGTCAAGTCATTAGTCAATGTACAGCGACATCTACTCTCTCCTGCCTCCAGCACTGTCCCTACATTCCATATACAATAGGTTGGCTATATATGGCCAACTACCTTACTCACACTAGGATACAGACAGCCAAAGGAGCAGAAGTGGTTTCCAGATGTTGACACAGACAGACAGTAATTGGAGTTTGTGATGGCTTCCAGCTGCCATGGAACACAGCCAGTGAATTCTCCAAAGGGAGTGAATGTTCTGTGCCATAACTCACACAGCGAGGTTTACAATAATAATAATAATAACATACTTTGCCATCTTGTGGGGAAACAATTACATAGTGATTGCAATATTTTCTTTTCTTCTTCTTTTTTTAAAAACAAAAGCTCAGGTGAGATGCTCAGACAAGAGCTGATAGTACTGACCAGAACAACATCTATATCATTAATGTACTTTTCCATTCAAATTTAGAACAGCACTAAACATTTCAGATTGTGATCTTGCAAATTAGATCAGATTATTTTACACTTGTGAATTTGGCATGTGCTTTTATTTAAAGGTGAACTATGCAGTTTTTTTTTTACCTTAACCGAACAGCTTCGGAGTCTTTGGAATGGTTATATTACTTTTTTCGGGTTGAATGGTGGTCGTTTCGGACCCCCCTATCGCATGTGAGCGGAAAAAACACACTTGCAACTTTGAGACGGCGGGCCGGCGGACGCAGCGTCAGGAAGTATCGCGTGATATCAGCTCTCGCAATGTAAAGAATTGCTTTACGGCAAAAATAAATCTGCTAAAATTCTATCATTATTGCGCTCCCTCACGCTGTTCAAACCCGAATGAAGACGACGTTGTAAAGAATGTCCCGTCTGCTTTGATGTCGTTGATCTACTAGCCTCTGGTATCTGAGAGTCGCCAACAAGTTTTTCGACAGTGTTGTCAAATATCTATTCCGAAGCTGTAGGGGGAGCTCTATAGAGAAACCTGCATGCAAAAAGCGAGAATACAGCGAAGAAATTCCCGAACCTGCATAGCCGGTTAATTTTTTAGTTTTAATTTTTTCAGTTTCATTGGAGTCGAAACCATGACCTTGGCGCTGCTAGTGTCATGCTCTACACTTTAAGCTACAGAAATGCTTACACAGAAATGCAAACATATATTATCGGTTGATCTTTTACAGTGTTTCACATTTAACACAATATATAACATGCAATCACACATATAAGTAAATGCTGAAATGCTTCTACAGATGCTAGGCTATATTCAAATATTTAATGTCATATATTTTGCCTAGTCCAATATTTGAAGGATTTTCTCTCCAGTGATTTCTAAAAAGCATCTAGCATGACGCCTCTAAAAACACATCTGCTGTTTACTTGTCAAAGTCACTATAAGAGACAGTGACTATTTTGTTTAAGATCCCCTAAGTGCCGAAAATTCTCTTCTCAACATCTACTGATAAACAAAAGACGCATGAAAGCTGCATAGAGTTTATGGCAATGGGCATGTTTAATGCTGTTCATCTGCAATATTTTGCCATGACTCTGATGGGCTACACAATACTTTGTCTTTAATCCAAGTCACTGACCTGTCTGTAAGATCTGATGCGTTTTAAACTTCACCTGGCCTTCTGCAATTTATGATGCTGTCATCAGATCCTGATTTTGCAGAGTTAGACATGTTCCTGGGTCAACGTATTTTGTTGATCCTGGAACAACATATATCTGAAATATCTCAACCCCTAAACCTAACCCTACTCATAACATTATCTCTAAATTCATAGGGAGATGATAAGTGAATAACACTGTTGTAGAAGCAGCTTACCCTGGTTGTAAGCCTAAACTTGACCAAAACTGTAAACGTGTCCCTCAAATCTGATTGGTTGGTTGGGGTGTTGTTTCAGGATGAACAAAGTTAATGTTGCACTGAAATCAGGTTCTGCATGCTGGGCACACAAAAATAAAAATGCAACATTTTATCATCCTCATGTCATTGCAAACATTTCTTTGTGAAGAACACAACAATTTTTTTTCCTTTTTTTAAGTTTAGGGTAAGTAAAATATTTAAATTTCATTCCATACTTTTTTTTATTTGGGGGTAAATGTTCATTTAGCAACAAAGATGATATGTTTATGCAGTGCATTACATACAAATAAATGCTTCACGTTCTTAAAATGTAACAAAAGTAGCATGACTAAATTCAAACATCTAATGCCAAATAAAATGTCTCACAGCATAAAGGCTAACCAGATGTGTTATATTCTGTCATATTTCGCCAAATAAAATGGCTCACAGCATAAAGGCTAACCAGATGTGTTATATTTTGTCATATTTAGTCATTTGACTCAATGTAACATGTAAACCTGAAATGAATAAACACTTACAGTACCTCTACACCTTCTAATCTTGCCTACTTTACTTTGGACTGAACATAGTGCCTTCACGATTACCGCGGTGCCTCTGATTAATCACGAAACCCTGCGTTGTATCCTCACACATGGCAGTTTGAGGGGCAAATGGTTGAAAACCCTTAACATTGACACAGACCAGATGTTGGCAACATCCCCAGTTTTACTCTAAATGAAATGGCGGCAAAAAGCCAACAACCTGAGCTGCTTTCACTATGAAATTATATGTTTACAATAATGTGCTATTGCTGGGGCACAGGAGTGCAGTTTCTCAAGGAGCGGGAAAACGAAACCAGCTGTGAATAGTCAGGAACAGTTTGGGTATGGATAAAAAAATATATATATGACGGGTAGACAGAAGACTCTTTTCATTAATGTGTCAAGTTTTGAATCTTTAGGGTTTTCAGGTTACATTTTTTATTCGTTTGTTTGATTCAGCCCTTATTATTTTCCTTATGCACTTTCATGTCCAGCATCACTTAATAAGAAAACTGGGGTGAATGGGGCAAGTTATTAGAGTATTAAAAAAACGGTTGTAAAATTTGGATGTAAAATTGGATATAACTTTACACATTAAAGGTTAGTAAGGATTTTTTCCACACAAAATGTAGACATTCTAATAAGTAACTTTGCAACTAAATGTCAATTGACTCTCATTCATTTGCTACTATATGTCAACTAACTCTCACTTGAGTATTAGTATACTGTTAGGTTAGGTTTAGGGTTAGCAGAATAAGTTGACATGTACTTGTAGTTGCTTATGTAGAATGTCTGGACCATCAAAATAAAGTGTTAGCAGATATTAAGCAGACAGTCACTAATACTCTAATGACTGGTAGTTGACATGTAGTAGCAAAGTTACTAGTTAGTAGAATGTCTAAAGTGGACTATTGAAAAAAAGTGATACCTAATCATGTAAACGTGTATTTGTTTGTGGCTATAAATGGCAAGTATTACAGTTCACTTAGGTATTGGATTCATTCATTTCCATTACAAGTGCCTCGCTGTAACCCATATTTGTGTTTTTCTTAAATAAAACGATGGAAAGGTTAAATTATATTTGTGTGGTAATCAACATTATTCCACAAATTCTGTCGATTGAGATTACCTTGTAATGGTCCCAGGATATTCCTTTAATAGTGCTTCTGTGGTACCAAGTAAAACAGAAAAGAAAGAAAAAAGTACATGGAAAAAAACCTAGAGGGTTATATAATGTATTTGCTCAAAGAGCTCTTGAATCCAAAACAATAACGAGAAGAAGAAAACACTGCCCTGAAGTGAAGAGAACAAAATAAAATCAACACTCATCACTGTGATGGAACCTAAGCAACATAAACAGTAACATATTACCTTCTTCCATTTCTGACCTCAGTGGCATTACATAATGTCACAGTCATCCACCGTTTCAGATTCAATTAATTCTCCAGAGCGACTAAGGGTCAGTTTGCCTCTAGCAATCGGGTGTTAAGTGCCTTGCTCAGTGCAAGTGAACTCTCACCAGCTCTGCCGTGGCATCAGCCACTTCTTCCTAGCATCGATCTCACATCTTTAGTGCTTGAAATATATTGACACATTGTTATTATCATTTGATACGTGAGATCATATGGAGTGGCCCACTGCATAGTCATCCTAAAAACAAGCGAGTCGCATGCAAACGTATGAAAAGCTGGAAGAGTGAAGTGTTTCCAAAACAAAACAGACACGGACACTAACATAACAGTGTAGTTCTAATGTTTTAAGAGCTGTGCCGTAGGAAAAATGTCTCACCTCGGCGTCTGAGGACCTAACCTTTCAGATCCTCTCTGTATGTTTGGGAAGAGAGCGCCGGAGAAGGAGACTTGCGTGCTTTGCTCCAAGCCTTGAGTTAGCCTCACTAATTACTGCGAATAAAAGCGCCTTTTTACTAAACAGTAACCTGAGTGCTCTGCTGGGAGAGTTTTCCTGTAAGTAGCTCTCAGGAAGAGCAATCAAAGACTTGGAGAAACAAGGGGGGGGGTTACAAGAAAGTAAATCTCAAGTTCAAGTCACTGCGTCTTGCAGGAAAAATAGCACAAGGAAAAGAGTGCAAGTATGATTGATGGTTCCTTACATAAGCAGAGTGCAAAAGGGATGAGGGATTTCTGAACCGTTTTAAAGGAGGAATATTTGAAAATTCTCACGTTTTTATATTTATAACTCAAATCACCTGGGGGCAACTTAGGTTTTCCATCAGGGAACCAGAGGAACACTTGTTACACATACAAATGGTTTTACAAATTAGATTTAACAATATTCAGTTATCAGCACAGTTACATGTATACAGTGTAGGCTACTTAAAATATTTTAAAAATAGTAATATAAAATTATTACTATTATTATATATGGATAATTAAAGGGGTCATGACATGAGAAACCAAATTTGCCTTGATCTTTTGGTATATAAGAGGTCTTTGTACCATTAAAACGTCCAGCAAGTTTCATAGCTTAAGACGTCCTCCCCATTATAAACGAATCATTTATTTAATCAAGCTCTAAATACAGCTCGTTCTGGATCCATGGTAAGAAGTGACGTCACGGTACGAAGTGACGTACCAGCGTTTGCATATGACCGCCTCCAGCACAAGACAGTTACGCTTAAAGCGCAAGACAACTACGCTCATTTCGTATCATTGTCGCGCCCGCGCGCCGCGCGCCTCACAAGTGTTCAGTCGACGGACAGCGAGTGGGTCTGTGTACAGGGAAATGACGATGCCACACAGATGTGCTGTTCCTGGCTGTGGACAAACAACATCTTTGAATACGCTGCGAAAGATCCAGTCGTCAGGGAAAAATGGATGCACTTTATTTTTTGCGGACGTCTCAGTCACGGCAGTGTTAGTTTAAGCGTTTGTTCTATACATTTTAAGGATGACTGTTGAGCTTTGCCAGAAAACTGTTGCTCAAAGATAAGTCTGTGCCGACTATTCTGGGCTCAACATCGACGACGCAAACTGTAAGTAATGTATTTAAAACTTTAAACTACTTTTTAAATACGCTGAAAGATCCAGTCGTCAGGGAAAAATGGATGCACTTTATTTTTTGCGGACGTCCCAGTCACGGCAGTGTTCTATACATTTAAGGATGACTGTTTTGAGGAAAAAATCCCAATATGATGCTTGGCTTTGCCAGAAAACTGTTGCTCAAAGATAAGTCCGTGCCGACTCTTCTGGGCTCAATAACGACGACGCAAACTTACTTTTTACCATGGCTAATATAAACACATTTGTATAAGAGAATCTTGAAAATATGTCGCCTTTCTAGGCCTACATGTGATAGAAAATCAAAAATGTTGCCTTTATCAATGCTGCATCTTCAAAGATGGCCTGTCTGTGCATGCATTTTTGTCTGTGGTAGTTACACCCTATCATTTCATTGGAATTAGTTAAATAATGTTAAACTGTTAGCAAATTAAGCTATAGGATAATTATGCAACAATAATCCGTTTTCAAGTGTCTCGGGTTAATTTTTTTTTATTAATTCAAAATAGTTTCACTTTCCATGTGGACACGGGCTGATCCAGTCTTCGTTGTTGTGGTGATCGTTCATTTTCCTCTGATTCCGGCTCAAACATAATAAGGTTTTATCATTGCAAGAGCCATCGCTTCGCATGCATCACCCGCTATTAAACAGTTGCGCCGAATCCGCAAATGTTCTGGCTGGGGGCGTTAATAATTGATGCACTGACGTTAGCCAATCATAACAGTGGGCGTTAACACTGAACTCTTAAAGGGGAAACACCCCCAAAACAGACTGTTTGAATCAGAGGATGAGAAACAGGGTGGGAAAAGGTCATAAATCACTACATTTTAAAAGTTTTTTGTAAAAAAAACTATAGTAATACTATAATTGCACCTAAGGGAACATAATAATAACATTAAAAAAACCATGTCATGACCCCTTTAAGCTAATATATATATATATATATATATATATATATATATATATATATATATATGCAACTTTTAAGCATATATATATATATATGTATATATATGTGTGTGTGTGTGTGTGTGTGTGTGTGTGTGTGTGTGTGTGTGTGTGTGTGTGTGTGTGTGTGTGTGTGTGTGTGTGTGTGTGTGTGGAATAATGATACAAATTAGAATAATTAATCATTTAATATTCCATAATTTGGGGAATTTATTTATTTTAATGCACAAAAATTAATACTTATGAAATAATAAACTTGAAATTTCTGCTTTTAAATATATACTCAACAAATTGGCCCCATTAACCCTGAGTGTTTTATTATTATTATTATTATTAAACATAGCAAATTATGGGGTACCAAAGTTATAGGATATTCCTTTAAAAATAGCTGGGCATTAAATTGCATAAAGAAAATAATAAGGAATGAAACAAACAAACTAATAAAAAATGTAACCTCAAACCCAAATGGTATATTTTTACATACTAATATTTTATACTTTTATGTTATTAATTAACAAAATAAAAATACTAATAAGCTAATAATATACATTTACCAAACTACAGGACTAACATTAAATGTGGGTCAGATAGTGTAAACTTTTTTTTATCATTACATTATTTTTGGTAACAGTTTATTTTACAGTGTCCTTGTTACATATGTTACATGTACTCACCATAGTAATAGTAAATTATGCATAATTACATATGCAACTAACCCTCAACCAAATCCTATAATCCTAACCCTATTGTAAGAACATGTTGTTAATTAATATTACTCAAATGTATCATTACAATGTAACAATTACACCTTAAAATATAATGTACTGTAACCTTATTTTTTTTATTAAAACAATGACAAGATTTAAGTATAAAATATTTAATGCTTGGTGGGCCTTATGAAACTATGTTTTGGGTCTAATTTGGTAGTTTGAGACTCAATCTGATGATCAACAAGCTTTGCGCTATCAAACACACCTAATCTCATGTCTTTCATGACCGTGAGCCTTTCGATTTCATCCATCTTCGCACATTACCTGTGGTATGAAACGGTTTTCATTGAAATTGTAAGCATTCATCCCTATAAATCAAGATTTCCCATGCAGGGATATAGAGACAGTATCATATTCTGACTCTGCTCTGACATGTAAATCAAAAATCCTGAGTGAGGGGGTTGCAGACGGGTTCTGGGGCGAATGTGTTTTAAAACCCTCGTCACGTAGTCCTCAAAACACTAACAGCTTCATTCGCTATCCAAATTGCTGCAAGTCAGGCTGTCACCGTAGCAACTGCAGCTGCTACCCTGCCAGTTGCCAATCATAAAAAATAGCATCCTTCGCGTCCTGCGACATATATGCACATTGTGAAGCGTAACCCAAATAGTAAGTGGTGCTTTGAGGAATAATAGTAGATGGGAGGGAGTCAAGAGGGAGGGGTGGCTACATTCAAGCTGAGGTAATTACAGGCAGATGGAGAGGAAGTGATTTGCTATAGAATATTTCTTCTTTCTTCGGGGATTTTCAATCGGTTTGATGCAATATGTGAATGCAGGAAGACCGTTTCTGTCCAAAGTCTCAAATGCACGCATTTCAAACTAGATAATTCAAAACTAATAATAATGAGAGGAAATGGGTCACATTTAACAGTTTTGACCATCTGCAGCGAAGAAGGATTATATATACAGAGCCACAAATTACTTTAATTATACCATTATTTACAGATACGTAGGCCTACTGACTGATTATTGCAAAAAAAATGCTATTTCAATATGCTATTATTATGCATGTTATATTTTATGTTGCAAACATGCGCGTCTTAAGGACATACGGTATATTTTTTATTTTTTAAACCTAAAATTAATTGAATGTAAATGCAAAATGTAAATATATATTGTCCAATGTGATTAAATGAATAATTAGGGAATCCAAATAACAAATATGTACATACATCTACTAGCAATATACTTTTGGACATTAGAATATATTTATGTGAAAATATTCCAATATGGGATTAATCATCTTAGAAATTAAGGTGAAAATGAATTATTTTCAAAACTGCTTGCTATGTTTTATTATGCAAGAAGATCAGTTGGAACAAATCCTGAAGTCTAGCATATTAGGCTAGCTGACATTTTGCAGCACGTCAATGTCAAGATGTTGACAGCAAGCACATCCAGTGAAGTACAGTTAGGGGACAGACGATGACATTGGCTTGTTTATTTTCTCTTTTTATAGGTATGTCAAGCCCTAACTCACATAATTAGGGGTAACATGGCTGCGCTGTGAGCGACGCATAGCAGTAGTGCCACAGATGAGTCACGCCAACATGATTCACACAAACAACTCTCGTTATCATCTGCACCCCATTACCTCTAATAGCCAGACCCCTGTCATCTGTTTTTGATTTCAAAGCACAATTATGACTTTTCAACAGAATTTACAGTCTCAAAATTTCCGCACTGCACATAATATTGACGAAATGTTGCGGCGTTGCAGACGTACGCATTCACCAGCCTGACTTGAGACATTTTATTCTAGCCAAGTGGAGCCCTGGAATATTTGGGCAGTTCACCCAGCTGCCATGGCAACAGGAATTTTTTACAGAGGCACAGGCCTATGGTTAGATGCTTTTCACTTTGCCTTCACCAACCAATGGCTGGGATTTGGGCCAATCCGTTTATCTCTACTATGCAGAGTTGTAATAATGCAGTGAGAGGGAATGAGGTGTAGAGCTTGATGAGCAGGGATTCCCTCTCCTAAACTGCACACTGACACCAATATGTATAGAAGACAACCTTGCTTGATTTGAAAGGTAAAAAGAACAAACATTCATGGAAATTTTGATTTTGTGAAGTGAAAACAAAAACAACCATTTAGAAATCAATGCAGATACACGTTCAAAAGTTTGGGGTTAAAACAAGGGCTTTTCACACTTGAAATAGTTAACCCTGGGTCATTCTTGACCCAGGGTAAATGCAATCTTACTTGGTTATCTTACTTCACATTTCATATTGCTCATCATTTACCCGGGGTTAACAATTAATCCTGGGTAATTATAAGCTGACATTTAAGAAAGTCAAGTTGAGTCCTGCAAAGGATCAAGTCAAGTCAAGTCAAGTCAAGTCACAATAACAAGTAGTTATTTATTTTTTTCCCTCAGAAATTATTAACTTTATTAATTATGCATTTATACCAGAATATCAATGGTAATAATAATATAATAAATTATAGTTTGTATTTATAATTCTAAAAATACTGAATTATTGTTATAATAATTCTAAGAAAAATGTTGAAGATAAAACTGTTGAATATAAATTCACAAGTGTAATGCATTAATTATACTGGTTTAATAGTAAAGTTTGCTTTTATATATATATATATATATATATATATATATATATATATATATATATATATATATATATATATATTCTTTTTTTTTTTAATGAAATATCACCTACAGGGAAGTGACATACAGTAAATTAATTTTCCAATCACGGGCCAACATCTGACCCCTTAAATTTATACCTAATATGTAACCTTGTTAATGTATTATGTAATCCTAGGGGTGAATTATTTTAAACTGCAATTATAACTTCATTCATAATTTTATGAGTTTAAAGTTTTAAATATAGATATCTGAATTCATAAAAACTAGATGGGGGGGGGGTACTAATTTATACTTTTAATTAGGCCTATAAAATTAAAAGAGCCACTATAGGTGGCGGAAAATCGCTGCCTTGATGAATGAGTCATAGAAGCATTCATTCAACTATTCATACAAAATGTTGAGTTATGCATATAACTACTGTTCCAAGAAGGAGGGAAAAGAGGTACAACAGATGAATATGGGATATCGCGCTCTTGCGCCATTTGCTGAAGACACGTTTATTCATGCCTGAAAGGCCAATGACGCATGACGACGTGGGCGGCGTTACTTTCCCACAGCATTTAAATGCAGTCACATGCATCATCCCCTTTGTTCAGTCCAGCTCTTAACCAAGCCTCCGACTGCACAGGGCTCAGAGGTGTTGTACCTGGTTTCCCTCCTTCTGGGAACAATAGTTATATGCATAACTCATAAGCCCAACTGGCAGCCTCATGAAAGTCTTTAACCATGCCCATGACGTTTCCATGCCCCTCGTAGAGTGCGCACACCCCTGCAGGCAGAACCAATTCCGTATATGCTATAGACATAGATTTCGACAATCTAATGTGAAAGACGTCGCTGAGATAGAAACTTCCCATTGGAGTTCCCACTTCTCCAGTAGGAAATCATGATCAAAAGCTGGTCAGATGAGTGTATAGCCAGCATCTGCTTAAAGTGCCTGCGTACAACTCGCACAGGGCACAAAGCAAGTCTTCTGTCTTTTCAAAGATTTTACCGCGATATGACTCCCGACATGACGTATAGATATGACGTGTACGATGCGACGGTAGCCACATTACAACGGTGCCAGTACACTCACCACACACCAGCTATAGGTGGAGAGAAGAGAGAGAGCACTTGAAAACAAAACCCACTAGATAAAGTACACGCGGCAAATGTGTCTTTCCACAAACGTGGCCAAAGGAGTAATCTTTGAAACTCTTGACTGTGGGTGAGACGGAGCGGAACGTGGAAAACGAAGTATACCCGGGCCTTTAAGGAACTCAATGGCAAGCATGTTCGAGCTTTGGCGCAGCACCGTTAATGCCCTCACGACAAGCCAAAAAAGCCATCCAATTAAATTCCAGAGTGGAATGGGAGTGACATTCCTTTAAAAAAAAAAAAAAAAAAAAAAAAGAGAAATCAGTATCCCCTCAATCAGGCACTGGTATAGCGATAAAGACCTTTATCCACACCAGGCGCTATGTATTGTAGCTACAATCAGATTCTCCCTCTCTACGGGTAGGCCCCTAGAGACCAAAGTTGCAGAGGTGATGTCCTATCTGATGCCCCCTGATGTCCCTCCTGCCTGGGACATCAGGTCCCTGCATAGGGAAAGACACCACAGAGTCCTTAACAACAACATCATGATGTCTTCGATGGGCAGCAAGAAGCCACCAAAATCAGAGACCGAGCCTTCTGCGTACAGCGAGTACAGAGTCCTGAGCGATACATGCGACAGGGCATCCAACCCCAGTGGGGCGCTCCTGTCCATAATCAAGAAAACAGCGAGGTCGAAATCCAATCCCAGATCTGCGCCACTATTCAAGGCACACGCTTACAGAGTTCCTTGTCTGTGTTGTGATGCATTTGTCGTTGTGTGGAACCCTGCCCAGGGGGATTCAGGTTTCACAGGAGATCAGGGCCTGAACGCACAATGGCGCTATCGACGCATGCTTAAATGTCGTATGGCTTATAGAATGCTACCGAACGCCGGTACCCACGGACAAAGGTGACCCAGCCATACTACCACTATCGAGCCAATGAGCCCCAGCAGTCTCAATACTGTAAGAATAAAACGTGTGCGCCTCCCCAGTCGAAACTGAGCCAGACAGCTGTGAAAATCCTCTGTCCTCTGTTCAGCTCTGAATCCATCTCCAGACCGAGATATAGCATCCGCTGACTCTGGGCCAGCCAGCCCCTTTTGAGATTTATCAGGAATCCCAGTGGTCGTAAATGTAAAACAAGTACATGTGTTTGTAACTGCTTGTTCCCTGCTGTCTGCACCCAGGAGCAGTTCGCCCAAATAGGCGAACAATCTAATGCTCTGATGGCACAAGCAGAGCCAACACCGCTTCTACACATCTTGCAGATACGAGCGGCGCTAGGGACCTAAAAAAATAGAAATAAAAAATGAAACCACATGAAAGAAACCACAGCCGATAGCCCCACTGGAATCGTGCGAAGAAGCCACGGTGTCAGTGCACGTGTGCGCCACCGCTCAAGGCAGACATCAACCCCCGTATCCTTTTGCAAACATCGCTGTCTATTGCATATCACTGCATTCTCCTCCTGTCGGCACACAGCCTGACTAAGGTTAGTGGTTCTAATGCATTTTGATTGTTTTGACAAATCAACAACTTAAGGCCTAGTATGCTGAACACACATTTCTTTAATTGACAACATACTTAAACTTACTTACACCCGCTATCTTGCAGGGTCCCTTCTACCAAATCTGGATAGATTGTGAGATTCTCACCACTGTTTTTACAGGAGTCAAATAGAACCCGCGTGTATTCCTCGGCCGAATCATCACCCCTGACAGTCAAAGTTTGGCTCAGACTCAGAGCAGCAAGAGGAACCTTGAACACTACACCAACACTCCTCGGCCTCCAAACAATCACACCAACTCTCTCTAGCCTCCAAAAATGGCGATCGCCGCTTCTGGATTAGCACCCGAAGACAGGAGCGGACCACTGCCCCGCCGAACACACACTAAACGAAGCTCGAGTGTGAAACGATAGAGCTGCCGGCAGTGCACATGCACATGCATCGGGGTTGAAGAGATCCTAAGGTGGACAATTTCAAACACACTGTATAGTGCTTGTGAGCACTATCCAGGTATCAAAGCTAATATGTGCTAAAAACTTTCCCTTAGTTTTCAACAAAAATCACCAAAGTGCGCTAATGTGAGTCGCTTAGATTCTTCTTGCGAAAATGTGACATACCGGTGTTCTAGCAGCACGGTGAAGAGCTGAAGAACAGGGGGATGACGCATACGACTGCATGTATAGCCTATGCAAATAAACATTTGTACATCACGTTAATTACAAAACATGCCATTAATCATTAATAATCATTTTATTCTATTGACAGCATTAAGCTACAATTGAAAACATTATTTTGTATAAAGAGGCATGCTGTTCTGACCATTATTCTCTCTAGATTGTCAATTTAATTATATTGAACAGGTTAGCTTCCATGGCTTTCCTTTTTTAAAGTGGTGAATGAAGTTCAAGGCTGTGATGGTCAATTATTATGCATATATCAAATTTCCTTTTATAAATAGTCAATTTCAAAGTGTTTATATCCAAAAAGGAACGATCTTGGGAGATTTATTTTTAGGGAACCATATCGGTATTGGCCGATATATGTTTATAATGTTATCGTCATCGGCTAGATAAGAATATTTGGCGGATATATTAAAGTGGATTATTAAACAATAGATTATTTCAATAAATAATAAAACATTAAATAATGGATTATTTCATCTTCAGATCACCATGGTGGTTTTGAATTGCTTGAAATATTATTGGAATCAATTTTTTAAAAATAAAGTTGAGTGCAACGTTTAATAAAATTATGCGAGATCACCACGTTATATTTTTTCTGTGCTTGCGCAGCGTCATGCAATCGCCCTGACTCAGTCCTTTAATTTTCAACTCGAGTCAGACATCTAGAAAAGCAAACTGGTTACTTGGAAAAGGCATAAGAATACAGACAAAGCAACATAATACATGTGATGTCATACCTGCAATTAGGGAGGGAAATAAGGAGCTTACCCCTGACAAAGAAATTAAAAGGGTATTTAATCAGTTTTATTCCAAATTATATGCTACATCATAATCTAGTTATAGTTGATGAGTTGAAATGCTTTTTGTTTAGTATTATATTACCCATTTTATCCTCTAGTGAAATAAATGTATTGGATGCACCAATAACTCAAGAAGTCAGAGCTGATATTGTGTATTTGAAATTTGGAAAATCACCTGGCTCATGGTTTTTCAGAAATATTTACGGTTTAGATTTTTTTGGGGGAGGTATCAGTTCACATTGGACAAAGAAACAATGTTTTTGTAGAGTTTTACAAATTTCCAAGGCCTCCTCAGAAGGAATCTCTTTTTTTTTTTTTTTATCAAAGGTGTATATAAGGATTTAGAACAGGAACGAATCTGAGACTGATTTGGCAAATAGATCTTAATAGTGACAAATGTGTAGAGTTCGGTCACACAATTTGAGGAATATGAAGGAAGCAAGAGGTAAACTGATCCAGTATAAGGTTTTACATCAGTATTACTATACACCAGTAAAGCTTCATAAAACGATTTTTTTTTTTTTAACAATAAGAAATGCTGGAAGTGTAAACAGGAATCTGACACATATATCCATGCTCTGGGAATTAACAAAGGTTTGTTCCTTTTGGGAAATTGTGTTGAAATGTCTTTGTGAGAGACCTCCTACATTCACCAAGGGTGTGTGTCTTTTAGGAAATAAAAGATTCTTCAGGTTAATAACAGGACTTCTTCCTGGTTTACTGTAGGTTACTGGAAGCCTCAGCAGCACGACAAGACACTTTGATTCTGGAAAGATATACAATATCCTACAATTAGAACATGGTTTGAATCAAGGATTGAGAGTGCCTCATTAGGAAAAATGTTAGCAGGACAATGTATAAATCACACAAATTTCACTCAAAAACATACAGTAAAATATATTAAAATGTAATTTATTCATGTGATGGTAAAGCTGAATTTTCAGCATCATTACTCCAGTCTTCAGTGTCACATGATCCTTCAGAAATAACTCTAATATGCTGATTTGCTGCTCAAGAAATATTTATTATTATTAATATTATTATGGATAGAAAGTTAAAAAGAACAGCATTTAATTGAAATAGATATATTTTTTTAACAATGTAAAAGTCTTTACTGTCACTTTTAATCAATGTATTGCATCCTTGTTGAATATAAGTATTATAATTTTTATTTATTTTTTTAAACACCAAACTTTTTACAATGGTTTTGAACTTTTTACATGAGTGTTCATTCTGTTTGAAGGTGCAAAATATTCCTTAATAAATATAAACGGTCATGGCTAGAATGTCAAGAACTATGCAAAAAAAAAAAAAAAAAGGCAAAGAAACGGAAGTGAGCTCTCGATAAATTCATTTATTTTATTTTTTTTGCACAATGAATGACATGAACAAGATCAACTGTATTTTAAGTGCTCAATACTGCTCACCGGAGATGGCTGCACAAAATGAGCTTTACAGTAAGAAAAAGAAATAAAAAAATAAAACTACAAGATCATGAACGGCAAACATGACCAAACACATGCAAGCTTATATGTATGTACATATGTACAGGGTAGTACTTGTATTTATAAACATGTCTGTATACACAGTTACACACAACATGAATGTGTATACATACATTCTATGTACAATGCATATGTTTGTGTATATCAGTATTTATTCTTCTCTATATACGTCCATTATTTGCTGTTTTTAATATCCATACAATGTACAAAATGCTTTATGAATTTAAAATCCATTACAAAAAAACATATCAAACAATGTATAAGATCATCTTCTTGACTTTTTCAAATGTATATGCATACAATGAAATAGAGCATGCAGAGAGAGAAATCAAATTATCAAAATGGTCATAACGCCATATGTATGAATTCAAATGTAGAGAGCGATAAGAGCTTCTGTTGTGTCCTCGTTAGGAATATTACTTTCGATTAACACTTCATTTTGTATTATAACTTCATTAATAGCAATACAAACTAAAAATACAATAGTACATTTGAGTGGATGACATTCTCTCGGTGACCTCGGAAACATTTACTCGACACAAAGTCGCTATTGACGTTTAGGAGCAGGAACATAAAAAAATACACTTAACTTCACAAGGCACCAATTATCAGCTGGTGGAGAAAATATATCTGGCATTTTAAAACCGAAGCCGAGCATATTTGAGCTGCCAGGCCTTGTTACCAAAGCCACGTTTGATTAACCTATTATAATCATCTATAATGTTTCAGAAAACTGCTACGGTGTACATTTCGTTTTAAAACATAGCTTTCGGTGCTTAAAGCACTAATAAATGGTCAACATTTTTGGCAATGTTCGCAAGGTGTTTAGCGGAACCAGCGCAAATGGACACATCCTACAAAAGGTCCAGTACAACTGGCTGAGGCAAATAGCTGCCGGCATATATTATTTCTTTGAGCTTTAATGCACTGCAAGTTATCACGAGGACAGAATGGTTCATAACACCACATGGCATGTTAAGCCACTACATGTGTCCTGCTTTGGACAACTGTGAGTGCAACATATTGACATGATTCTTAGGCATGATTCACGCAGCTATACAGCAACCTACAGAAGGTAGACTATTTACAGGGGACAATTTGTTGAATTTAATTTTTTGATTAAGGCCGCACTGCTTAGAGGCTGATTTTCCTCCTCTAGACAATGACTAGAATTGCAAAAGAAATGATAGTCAGTTTTAGCACTATTCTTTTGAACGGTTCAGATTTCAAATTTTTCAGTAAGACCACTTCATTAAACAGAAAGCTTACAAAAGATTAAATGCTAAAAGTTATGTCAGTGGATTCACAGCAATAACCTGATGCATAGTAAATAAGCATGTGTTCATTCAAAAAAAAAAAAAAAACCCTGCGTGGGTTTGGTTATAGAGATGTTTTGAGTGTCTTTAGGTGTACTAGATGTGCTGCCTGGTCACTGAACTGTATATATGTATATAAATGTATGTATATAGACAGAATGAAGCCTATTTAACTGTACCAAGACCTGTGAAAATGAACACATTACAACCAGGGCAGCAAAATCTATTATGTACATTCTAGACTGATATCTTGCCATTAATTGATCCCAGTACCTGAACATGTTATGGATTTATAGACAAACATAAGGCACATATATGTAAAAACTAAGAAATCAATAACAAATGGAAAGCTATTCAAATTAGGACCACATTCAAATCTATTCTGTCGCTTACGTATATCAGTGTAACTTGTTTCTAAAACCGCGTAGGACATATATTTGATTAATTTGTGATGTCCTATGTTCAAGACGATCACCTGTATAGTCTTCAGTGTACATTCTGTTTTGTATTTTTCCAATCCAAATGACAGACTAATCGAAAAATAAGCACACCACCACCACACCATTCAGAGGAATATACACAAGCAGCTAAACTGAAACCAATCTATCCTATGATGCACAACTACACTGAAACTTTGGTCATGGAGATATCTAATACTGACAGGTATATAGACCTACTATTGTTTAGTTGACAAGAGCAGGCACATTCTCAAAAGAGTCTCTGGAGAAGGCCATTCGAATAAGAACTTGTTTTCCAGTCAGATCATGAAAATATCACCCAGGTGCTCACTATTATTTAAAGCGAAAAACCAACACTGACACTAAAACTTCAGCCCACTCACACTTGTTCTACAAAACAGAAAGAAAAGAAATAAGTGCTTTGTTGGTTTTAAATGCAACCGTAGCATTTTTCCATCGAGCCTGTTGTGAACTACTGGGATGCGTTTTGATGTCCTGTGTCGTCAACAAGCCTTCGATCTGCAGTGATTCCACTTCGTTAAGATTACACGACTAAATATGTTTCTCCATTTGAACAAGCTTTCTACTTCTATTTGGTTAAAAAAACGGAACAAAAACATTTCAAACTTTATATGGTTTTTGATTTGATATGCTGACAGTATAGGTAGATCTAAAATACTTTGAATTTGAAATGTTAGTAGAATATGATGCTATGTACAGTGAAACGATAGCCATCAAAACATCACTGAAAAGGGTTTCATCCGAAAGTATTGCCATTAGTTCATGCCTGAAACACACCTGAGCGCAGGCAAGCGTATGTAAGCGTGTGTTAGCGGTGAGTTACCAGTGAAATCAACCTCTGCCAGAAGATCTGTGCTTTGTGCTTGAGCGAAATAAAAAACAAGAAAGGAAAAAGTGCACAGTACTGTCATTTAAGTTCATTTACATGTGCTGGTAGATTATGGCTAAAGCCATATTTTCAACATCCTCATGGTTATGGGCTTTGGGAGAGTAAAAGTTCAGTTTGTCTCCTTGAGACCAATAATAAAGTACGTGATAGAATTGTACATACTGAAAGCGGAGCTCTTTAGACCACAACCATGGTCCAAATTCTCAGCGAATGCCCATTAAAATGTGTCAGTAGAATTCAGATCAAAACAAACCGAAGAAACGATACAAAGACCCAAGCACAAGGCTAACTCACAGTGCACTGTCATAACCTCGCTAATGAGAGGTGAGAGTAGCTGCTTCTTTCCTATACCCTCTTCCTCTGCGGTTTGGACGCTCCATTTGGAGCTCCGGCTGAACTTTGTGCCAGTGCTTGCCTCCCTGCATGGAGTGCGGGTTGGTTTGGGATCTGGCCATGTGTACCACTGACTCGATGGCGTCTGTGATGGAGTCATGATTGGAGAACTCAAGCTGAGCAGGCACCAGACCGGTGTGAAGGTTCCTCTTCCCAGGAAGGTCCACACACTTTTCAAGTACTGGCATCTGACCCAGCAATCCCTCCTCGAGAGAAAGCGGCTGCTTCCTTGGCCTCCCTCGGCGTCTCTTCACCATGTTGTTCCCCGTCTTGGCCTGCCTCTGAAGTCTCTTGACTTTTAGAATCTTGTTGACGTGATCCAGGTTTTTCTTGGTGGTGAGGATCTTGGAGAAGGCACACATTTTTCGCATGTCGCACTGGATATCTTCCACTTCGTTGCCCTTGTACCTCCTCTTGTATGAACTATGGTCTGGAGATGAAAGGACAAGAAACAAAACAAATCAATGAAAATGACAAGCAACAGCTTATTCACAACCAGTTCCAAAAATATCAGAATTAAATGACGTTTGTTAGCGGTTCTCGCTTCTGGAACGAGTACTAAAATACTATGACCGAGTTTCCTGCACTACCTTACTCAGTTGCACAGCAACACCGCTACTGAATCAACTAAAAATATACAGCACAACCAGTTTGATTTTAATTAGAGAAGTACAGATTGTTTTTTCATTTGACAATGTGTAGTTAAAGATACACCATGTTTTGCCAGTATTTTTTTATATACGATACCATATGATAGTATTTGATTTAATATATAGTTAAGGCCAATTATGGGTTTGCATTTACACCACCTGTCTTTTTAAAAAGACATTAAAAATATAATTGAAAGACCTTTTGCACGAATGGTTTTAAAATTATTTATTATTGAAATTTTCTCATCATTTGGCAATAGAATTGCATTTATTTAATCTAAATATTTAGTCCCTAAAAGTACTAAAAGAATCATTAATGGAACTATCAAGGAACTGGAATCAATAAGAGGGATCAGAACTGGAATGATTACATTCTTTATGGTTCCCATCCATAGCTATGAGACACTGATTGTGAAAAATGTGCTAGGCCAGTCTGGTAAACATTTGACCAGTCGTTTGTTATAATATAATTGAATTGTACATCATCTCGCTAGCTGAAGCAGTGATATTTATAAAGTAAACTTAAGACCCCTGAGTGAGTCATGACGTATGCAGCCAGACTGAGAGAGATAAACTTTCTTCTGTGCTTAATGATGTGACAACCCAATGTGTCAACATTCTAATTTGTATTAGCTGGTGTATAAATATTCCTGCATATACAGATCTGATAGCAATTGATACAGCCAAGCTTATTGAGTCATGCGGTTTATCATTATCAGCTGTCAGTCTAACAGAGTGAAGCGTTAATAAGCGAACACGTGAACAATGCCCCATGAGAGGAGAGGACTGTGAAGCAACAGCTCACTTAACACTTGACATGTGGATAACTGCACCCATGCACATAACAAGGAAACATCAGGAACCTCCCACTTATCAGTCAATCAATGAATATTGCCAGTGTTCACATTCACAATGAATAGATGCGTCTGTAAATGTGAGTAATAAACTACGAGGCCTCAGATACATTTGTGATTAATTTACTGCCTCTACACTTCACGTTGGAGCTTTGGAAGGAAGCCCAGACCAGAGGAAATGCTGGGTTTCTGGCAGCCTTGTTTGAAATGAGTTCAGACAGCCTAAAGCTGCCTAAAATGTGTGTTCCACATCTAAGATCTCTCCTGCACTCTTTTCATATCTCTGGAGAGGTCTCTTTTTCTCTTTTCTTGTTGATTGCCACTCCATCTGGTAGGTTTCCATGAAAACAAACAAGAGCTATAATTGTGGAAGATGTTTGAGATCAGGGCGCTCTATGCATTTCCAGGTTTCTCTTAAGACTCACTTAAGAGTGCACCTGTGCAAAATCCAAAAACAGGATACACTCCTTCTTAATTCTTAATCCAGCTTGGAATCTTCTCATTATAGCATTAAAATGCAATGTTAAATCAAATGGCAACCACACTTTCTAAACAATCAACAGGGCTATTTTGGATGCGAGTTAGAACAAAACAAAACCGAAAAAAATGTTTGCATGGGTCACAAACCAGCTGTGCATGGGCTCCTTCAGCCCATTTGGTTTCAATAAAGTAAAATGTGTGCCTGACTAAACATGAGCCCTTCCTTCTCTGGCCTCAGTTTATCACTGGGAAACTTGCAGAGTCTTCCCAAGTGCCAACAAATCATTGGACAGAGACATTCATTTTCAAAGGGAGTGTCACAACTCATTTATTCCCTGAAATCTCTACCTGCATCCTGTGCACAATGTTTTCATTAGTGGCAGCAATTTATGGACTTGCCTCGCCGCTGTCCCCACAGCTCCGCTCTACACGGTAGTGGAGGCCTACTTCCTGTTGCCATGGCAACCGAATTCCACAGTTCAAAGGTAAATGATTTAAAAACATACAGTGGTGTAAGATCACATTTTTGCCCCTGCAAATTCTCAAGTCGATTGTCAAGGCAAGCTACTCATTTAATACACAAAATCCTTAAGCAAATGTTGATGTAGACCTGCTTGAAAACTCATTATGCACTGGCATTAGTAAGAGTTTTAATAGGGGTTTTCTTGCTTGCAGTGTAAAGAAAGATGAAACTACCAGTACGATCAAATGGAAACCCTTGGTGTAATTCCTGTGCTAGCAAATTAGTGGCATTAGGTTTTACGTTAAAGAGGGTTGAGAGCTGAAAGATCTGTACATTGAGAGCTCCATCAGAATATCAATCCATACCATATGTGCTCACTGATGTATGATGAATTACTTTCAAGAGCCTGTGAAAGGGTGATATTTCTAATGAATACATTTATTTAGCCCTTTATATAATTTTTCTTTGATAGATAGATAGATAGATAGATAGATAGATAGATAAACATAGTAAAGTTAGGCAACATGATACAATTCTTTTACGTTTAAAATATGGAAAAACATCTTCTCCAAACTAGACACTCCCATTACAATGATTAATAGCCTTATTATCAAATAGGTGCTGTTGTCATGCCATGATTACATAGCAAATATAACTAATTAATCGTAAATGAGATCTGACCTTAAACGCAAATTTGAGCATATTAAAGTCTCATTTTGCTGCTTTTATTGCATGATAGCCATAATGCCACTGGCAAAAAATGTGACTGCCATAAAAAGGCAATTCTGTCAAAACATGCTTCTCTAAATCTGTGCTTTGAAATCAACACAGATGTACACTTAGGTGGGATGTATGTCATATTTCTCTGTTTAAGTACAACAAACTAGCTCTTTGAAGCATCGAGTAAATTCATGGAGGTGGGTGGTAGCAGGCAGAATGTGAGTCATCCTCATAGTTCCCCTAGGGGAGTGAAAATGTAATCTAACTGTGCCTTGGGCTTGCAATTCCCCTTCAGTGGAGTAGACTGGATTCATTAAACCTCTGGCTTCTCTCCAGCTCTTTTAACAAGAGGCAAGGTTTTTTATTGCATGTCTGTAGAATATAAATCAAAACGTGTGAATAATATATCTCTAAGAAAAAAACATTGGCAGGCAGGGGCGAAAAGGGAGGAAAGAGAAATTTGTGAATTATAGTTGTCTCCATCCATGCATTACACTTTGCTTGCCAGATGTACTGAGAACAGAATACAAAGTGTTCAGAAAGCACATTTGTTTCTCTAGATTTTGTACTTAATGGCAGAACATGATTTCACTTGTATACAAATAATCACTGCTTGGTAAAGCAAAATAATGTTAATTTATAAAAATAAATAAGTGAATCAATATTTTGTGTGGACCTTGCATTTGTCTGAATGCATTTCATAGAGACAGATATATTTTTACCTGCTACAGCTGTGTTAGACTGGTACATCTGCTCGGCCCTCTCTTCTCTACCTCCATGGAAAGATGCCATGCTTCCTCCTCTATATGCAGCAAAGTTCTCCAAGCTATGCCTCCTGATGTGAACGCTAGAATCATCATCCTCTAAGTGCTGCCCCTTGAAGGAGTCCAGCGTCTGGTCCTGGCTGGCTCGCAGGCGCTCATGTGGTTGTCTAGTGCAGATGTTAAGGAAGTTGTTTAGTGTCTCTCCTCGAGTGCGTTTACAATGCTGAGAGTCAGATAAGGATAATGATGACAGCGTGTCTACTTCAAAGTAGTTCCTGGAAGCTTTTGGCGAAGCATCTGTGCTTTGCTTGCCTCTTTGCTTGTCCTTCAGTTTGGACAGAGAGTTATTCTCGTGTCTCTCATTTAAGAGGCTGAGAAAGGCAGGACTCTGGGTTCCACTGAAGAGCCCGCCGAGATCCTCCCTCTGTGGGATGTACTGATCCTCTTTATGTTTGTACTTGTGCTTGTGCTTGCGTTTGTGGAGACAGACACTTCCCAAACAGCTGCTCGAAGGGTGATGGGAGTCGCTCATTCTAGATGAAGGCATCTCATGTGGCATATTCTTTGCTCGATGTCTGCTAGGAGCAGTGAGACTGGAGGACGCACCAGGGTGGAACTTTGGTGGAGGGACTGGTGGCCTCATGAGAGGAGAGGCTGAAGGTCCAAGTGCATGAGATAAGTAAAAGGGAGAAGGGTACTGACCATAATAGCCCATGTTTATCATACTTGTGGCAAGAGGCATGGATGTGTAAGGCATCGCGTAGGGTGCATAGTAATTGCCACCAGGCACTGGGCAGCCAAACCCTTGAATAAAAGGCATCTTTGATATTGGCTCGTTTGACTTGGCTGGCCGACCACGCCTCCTCTTTGACTTATCAGAGCTCCTGCGAAGATAGTGCACAGGGTCGTAGGGATAGTATGGCATAGGATAATAGTGGTCAAAGTTGAGACGGAAGATGCTGGGATAGGAATTCTCATGGTAGAATTTGTAGCTGCGGTGAGAGATTCGGAAGACCTGGAATTTGCTAACCAGCTCCTCGAGGTCAGCCATAAACTGCAGGTCGTCCTGGCTCTGGAGGGCCTTGCGTTTCCTCCTATGCTTCTGCTTCTTCAGGCTCTCTTGAGCAAAGAAATTTTCCACAGCAACCGCAGTGACACGCTTCTGGTAGTGCCCCCTCACTGCCTTGCTCTTTGCCTCTATAACAGCTGCCTCAGTGGCATCAAAACTGCAAAGATCAAACGAGTATCTCCGACGGGATGCCGGGCCTTTCTCGGTCTGGTCAGATGTACTGTTGTTGTCTGTGCCAATTCCACTATCACTAGGGATTGTCTCTTCACTGTGGGACTCGCTAACTGGAGACAGAGTGACTTCTTTGATGGAAGCCACTTCAGACAGGTGGGATGGTGAGTTGGCCATTAGTCTTGGGGGAGACAGTTTCCAGTTACTACTGAGCAAGCCCTTATGCGTTTTCGTGGGCAATGCACTGATAGGCTGTAGATTTGGCATTGTCTTCAGGTCATGCTGGCTGGTATCTGTGGTGGCAGGGTGAGCTGTCCCACCTGCTGCAGAGTGAGAAGAGAGGGACTGCATGACCCTGGGAGAAGGCATTCTGGTTATGGATGATGTATTAGAAGGCACTAGAGGGTTCTCGAAGGGACTTGAAATAGGCAACGAGTGCTTATCACTGGCTTTGTGCTCATTTTGCTGGGCTTGAAGATCAATTCTGGGCTTCCTTCCCCGTTTTTTGCCTATGTAAATAGTCCCACGCTTGCTGACATTGATTTGCTTGCCAAAACGGGCCTCGATTGTCGATGCCACGGTCGTCATGGCATTTGAAACCGGAACATTGGACTTCAAGGCAAGATTGCCAGGATTAGAAGTGGACAAAAGTTCATTCAAAATGCTCTGCATCTTGACCAGTTTCATTTTCTTAGTTGCCCTCTTTTTAAGGACACCTTCTTGACCTGATTTCTTGAGTTTTAACTGTTGTGCAGGAGGGGATTTGTTGAAGGCCAACTGCACTAATTTTGACATATTATGCTTCCTCCTCCTTTTTGAAGTGCTGGATGAATTTTGAGTGATAGGGCTAACTGGGCTTGTTGCGGTTCCTTCGTGAATTGTCTCCACAGTAAGTAATGGCTGTTTCTTGGGCCGTCCACGTTTCTTTTTCACTGGAGTAATGACTGTCAAACTGTTTGTGTTTGTGTAGAGTGGGCTGGATGGGGTAATAGGGAAGGCAGAGGGTGGATCTTCAATGGACAGAGATTGATTCACGTCTTTATGAGGAGAGGAGTTCTGGGACTTTAAATAAGACCACCTGTCCTTGACCTTTGATAGCCTACCCTCTGTTTGCTTGTCGGCATCAATCATTGATCTTGGTCTCCCAGCTGGTGTTTTCCTCTGTCTATTCTGAAACATCTCAACATCATCAGTCATTGTCCCAGCACTGTCTTCCTCGCTCTCTCGTAAATTCACACCGAATTGTTTTGGTGCAATGAAATCTATTTTCTTTGTCATTTTAGGTTTTGTGCTCCCTTGGTCTGTTTTATCAGTCGTCTCAACTTGCTGTGTGGTTTGTGAATCAGATAAGTTATCTTCAACTACTTTTCTATTTCTTCGCTTTTTACTCATGGATTCATCTGCGTGAAGGGTACCGCAGCTTGATGTTGTCTTACTCTCATCTGTCCTACTGCTTGACTTCTCAGGCTCCTCAGTCTCAAATTCATTTTTATCAGTTTTGTATGGTTGTCTTTCCTTAGTACTTCCTTGGTTTTCAGTATCTCTGTCCATCTTTTTGACCCACTGAAGGCCTAAATTATGTGTGGTTGGGGCCTTCATTGGGTCTTTCCTACCATATTTACGTTTGATGTTCCCAAAAACCTGCTCAGTGACTACCTGCAAGCCTCTGTCTTTGCTAAAAGAGAACAGACTTGAGTCAGCTGGGGTACTCATTAATGTATCAACTGGAGATGATGCTAGTGTGTCAGTGCTTGGGGAAGACATGGCAGATGCAAAGAGACCTCCAGATGAACTGCCTGTGCCCTTTTTAACTTGCGTTTTCGAGAATGATGTGTTGGGTTCTGACAAAGGGTTCTTGTTGGTGCATGCTGATTCTCGTTTTGATTCTGGTTCTGTCCTGTGTTGCTCTTGGTACACTACATCTCCAACAGTATTCAACGGCTTTGTCCAGTCAAGGTGGTGAATGTCGTTGCTTTTAGACTCATGCTTTGGTTTTGTGCTCTCCATCATCACGTTGTCAGTTTTATTCACAAGTTTATAAGGCCTCTCATAGGTCTGAAATTGAAAAAAACAAGAGGAAGAATTTAGAAAATAGACCAACGTTATGTCAAGATAATATTATTAAATATTTAAGGAGTAAAACTTAATATGCTTTTCATTCTCTTAAACAAGGTAGATTGACAGAGAAACATTTACACCTCATATATACAAGGAACCTACATGTTGCTACTGATAACAACTACTGTTTTGCTGCCAAGTTCTCAGCTTGTGGGCCACACCTACTGAAAGCATATAATACTGTGTACAATTGTGCAAGCCTTTGAGACTTGTGGTTTGGTCTGTTAGAAATAACGTATTGCAAGATCAGCACTTGATACTAGGATATGTTCTGTAAAGCCATCCTGTTTTCAAAGCCAACAGCTACAGGCGGTAATGAAGTTTAACCACAGTTTTGTTTTTCAGCAGGTCAACTTCCATTTCAGAGCTCTGCAGCTGAGGCTAAGACAGTCTATGCTGCGGTTTCAGATTAGTTTACATCTGGGGTCCCAGTGTTTTCAACAGGCTCACAACAGGAAAGACACCTAGAAGACTAAATGCAAAATGTAACTTTAGAAAATACAAATTGTACCTACTTAAGTTACTGCATAAAATAAATGAAGAAAAAAATAACAACAACAAAAGAATCAATTGAGAATCATTATACAAATAGTATTTAATTGTTTAAAGCTTAAAGTGCTTTAAAGAAAGTGGTAGGAATAAGTTATGTTACTTTGGCACTGACAGGTCTGATTACATCAGTAAAAGATGATTTAGTCTCCTGGAGTCTGGTTTGTTTGGGTCACAGAATTTCTGACATAAACCAAACAAGTGCATGGAAATACAAATGTGGTAAAAGAGTTTAGAAGAGTATAAGTAAGTGCCCTTGAAAGATGACATCCTGGAGTTATGAACGGCCTGTCTTAAAACAACAGTGAAAGTGAGCTGAACTTAGCTGAACTATGAAGAAACCAAAGAAAAAGCACATTGTAAAAGCTCACAACTGCATCTCTTATTTGACGCAAAATCTTAGTCACTTTAGGTATAACTGACTAATGACTCTTTTACTAACTAGCTAGATTTTTACATTTTCTGAAGAGAATGTGAGGGTACTTGCCTCTGAAAAACTCGCTACCACGGTGCAAGGTTGTGTGGGTCGTTTTCTAAACCGTTTCTAAAGCTTATCTGATGCTTATCTACTAATTGGTTAGGTTAGTTAGTGCCAACCCATTAAGTCTGGCGATGGGATCCATTGGCTTGCACCATTTCCCAATCCAGTTTCTCTCTCTTTACCAAAAATGACCAAAATAAAACCCAGATCTTTAAAATACAGATAGATAATGAGGAAGGAGAACAGCAGTTTGGTTGTCTTAAATGTATTTCCCTTAAAACCAATCTGAGAACCACAGGAGCTACCTTTGACAGAGTCCACTGGCAAACTTTATAATTGTGACCTGCCAACTTTTCACACTATTTGGAAGAGCTTTTTGTTCCTCCTCTAATCAGCCAAGAGTAATGCATCACTTAACTCCTAACCAGCTCCTGAAAGAGCCCAGGCAGGCAAGACTTTTATCTGCCGTGCACAGCCCTCACCTAAAATATCCTAGCATGCTTTTGACTTGTATGTGTGCGTGTGTGTTTCAGGAGTCATCCCTCAGCCTAATCCTCTCCAATATCATTCAATCAGTAGTTTTTAATTAAAGGGAAGCAGACATTAATGAGGGATCACTCCTCTGCCAGCCTTGTCCTTTTTATTTCCCCCATCTGTGAGAAACTGCATCACCTTTCAGATTCCTAATCCTGTAATCCTATGAGGAATTTGCGGTCTCCCCCGGCCCACAGGATACAGTCTCCGCTGCTGAATGCCAAGTCTCCTGGCCGCCCTTTAATTTCCCAAAATGGCATTATAACAACAACAACAACAACAACAACAACAAAAAACAATATCTGAGGTATATGGTGCAACCTCGCCATTGAGGATGCCAATGCTATTCTAAATACTCACTGACTGGGAACCTCAATATCCATCATCTTTATCGTTTGCATGTCATATTCCATTTCTTTCACCGGAATAAAACACTTCCAGTTTGTAATCTGACATGAATATGACACATAAATTGAGTTGCCTTTCAAATAACAAGTGTCAAACCTACAATTCAAGTGAATTAAAATCAGAAAAAGAAAATAATGAAACTGGCGATGGTGTTCAGCAGTCATACGTTACAAATACGCCATTGCTCAGTGTAAATACACCACACCATATTGTGTCAATGCGTTGACAAGTGAGTCCCTCACCAGATAATAAAAAATCTCTGCAGTCATAAATGACTTATGAGCCCTCTAATGAGCACTTCCTATCTGTTGTAAACAGAGCAGCAGTTCTGGCAGGGCCACTGGGCAGTCTGGCACAGTAGGCACCAAATCCTGGCGGACACCATTGCACTCAAAGCCCAGAACTGCAGGAGACGAGTCAGTCTCAGACCAGATAAACAGACAGGGAGAAGGCAGCCGAGATTACAGAGTCTCTTGCATAATAATAAGCTAGGTTTGGCATCTTCATGGAGCCCTCGATACCCCCTTTTTCCCTCTTCCATTTCTTGCTTGCTCTTGTTGTTCTCTTCATTTTCTCCCCCTCCATCACCACCATGGTAATTGGCCAGCCAAAACCTCATTGGCCTCTTATGTGTTTGGTAACCATGGGATACTGTGACTCAGAGCCACTGAAAATAGACAGAAATGCAGCGAGCCAAACATGCGACTTTGCCCGACTGATACCCGGCCAAACTTGCTCTACCCTCCACTAAATCCTGCCTGTCCTGATGCAAGAGCTCACTGTTTGCCTTTCAGACTGACAGATGAGCAGTCCACAAGCCTGATGCTGGATCAACACAGCTTGGCGTGACTCTGGAAGTTTGGACACATCCAAACTTTGACAAACGATGCAATAACACTAAAACAGCTTGTAGAAGCAGAGCTGCTACACAAATTGCAACCGGCACACCACAAATGCAATATTGCGAAGGGGTCATTTCTTTCGCTCATGTCATCCCTGCAATCCCACAAGCTTTTATAGTTCGATTAACATGACAGCAGGTCAGCTTTGTTTTCTGACCAAACGGCAGTGTGCTAGCCACGGGGCTAATTGGTCAAATTACAGCCTTTGTAACACGGTCTCTGTAACACTTTCTGAATTGGTTAGTGAAAGCCAGCGCTGAGTTGTTAGACATCCCTGATGCCATGGTGGCCATGGGTAATGTGACACCCGATTGATGACAACACAAACCTGGATAGAGTGTCAATCACCTGATCTGGAAAATCTATCTCTAGTTACAGGACTTGAGGCGTCTTTAAATCCATCCTCGGACAGTCAAAATGCCCACTAGTTTGACACAGTGGATTACAAAGTAGAAAGGTCTAATATAGAGTAAATGCTGTGTGGAAACTTCTGATGATTTTGATATTATGCCATGTATTTGACTGAAGTACATGCATGTCACAAATCTAAAAGCTTTAATGGTGTGATCAAGAGTGTTTTAAGTGCCTCATAAAAGCTTTGTAATTGTAATAGCAATTTTAATTAAGTCTCATGATATATCAATAGATCAAATATAATTTTGACAATGCACTTTATAGAAGCAGGCATAGGTTTACAGTGGTTTTTCCCTTATTGTCTCCATATGGGCACATAATGTAGTATCTACGTATAATTTGATGTTTCTTAGGCTTGAATATGTTAAAAGATCAATAAGTAACATGTGAAATTTTTGTGATTAGGCTAAGTGTAAAATTAATATCAATGCAAAATTCTCGTCAAGGCTGTAATGTGATTGGTTATCAAGGCACACAATTATCCAAGTTAGCGGTGAGGCTTTTTCCTATGACAAGAGCCACGGATCCTCGTATCTCCCAATAATAAGACCATCTCTGCTAGAAACTTCCAGGTAAGTGTTTTAAACTTGGACCCCTGGTTTATTAAATGAGAGAAAAGTTGATTTCCATCGTTGCATACTAGAGTTGGCTAAAAAAAAAAAAGCCTAACAGCTATTGGCATAATCCATTGGCATACTCCATGAGACCCCACTATCCGTGACATCATGAGGAAAAAAATATTTTGATAAGTGAAATTGCGAAGACACATTTTTCATGAATCATTCACAAAACGACCAGGAACATGCATTAAGAAAATAAATAGGGTAAATTATGATTTAATGTTGACTTTAATGTCATATGGTATAGTACTGTCAAATCTATAATAAAGGCATTTCACTGTACATAACATTTAAAAAACAAGAAAACTTAAGGATCTATTTCTTTAAAAAAGAAAAATCGTAATATTGCTAACCCTCAACGGATGTCTAGTTAGGGAATGGTTTACGTTTAACTTCTGGTTTACGCCACCATCACTCTTTGCTAATACATCAGAATTAGCATTAAAATGAGCTGTTTGACAAAAGAAACAATTAGCAGCCATTTCAATTTCGCTCTCTCTCGGTCTAATACTTTTAATGATGAATTAGATTGATTGGTGGAGAGGGTCAAACACAAACGAGCCCTTCTCGCTCTCATTGGCTACACTGCTGTACTCTCTCATCTCTTAATTTGGCTTTTAATACTATTAGCCTCCATAATCATGGCAATTGGCTTTAAAGTTCCAGTCACGCTGTGTGTTTGTTGATGTGGGGAATAATTAATTATGAGCAGTCCCACCAGGCCTTCTGAACTCATCCGCCCTGACTGATTAACAGACCGTAGGCAGCAACGGAGAGCGCTCAATCTGTCGCTAACATATAAGAGATAAAACTGCCAGCATCTTCGGAGATATGATAAAAGAAGGTATCCCGACCACCCTCCTCCCCGAGTGTGTCTATTGGTTGCCCCAATATCAACGATTGTTTTTTTTTTTTGACTCGTCACAATATGAGCAAGTTTCTCTATCTTTAGAGAAGACCCATCTGGATGATGAAGAATGAGAGGAAAAGATGGGCTCATTCTGAGACCCATTATAAAACGTCAACGGATACGTTAAGCCGCGGCTTTAACAATGCATCTGGCACAAACTAAATAGAGTGCCCAGTTTGTAGCAGAGATGCTGCATGAATACGTGAATGGATAATGAAACATTTGTGGCGGTTCAGAGGCTGAATAGAGGATAATAGGACGTAGCAGCATTCTGATGCCATCCTGCCATGTGCCAGACGCCAACAACTGAAGAAGCTCAGATTCAAGGAACATCTGTGTCGTTTAATGGTTGCTTTCGAAGCCAATCCGCTATGAACTTCAGCTCAAGTGATAATAAGAAATCCACTGAGTGCTGCTTTACTGGTTTATGGACATTGTGTGGAGAGGAGCAGAGTCACAATGACAGATAGACTGACAATAAACAGAAATGTACCAATGGATTTATTAAGTAGTGGAGTGTGCCAGCTCTTAAAGTCTAGTTGCTTTATTGCTAGACACCTTCCATCACCTGCAAGAAATGTGCAGAGTCACTAATCCTGCATGAATGCTATAAAGAAACGGCTAATTGAAATCTAAATATTTACAGAGAGAAAGGGGGTTCTTAAAAAAAATGAGGCAACATGTCAAGCAGGACATCAGTAAAATGAAGTATCCTCCACCTGCACTAATGAGAACAGTCAGCAGGGGTCATTAGCAGGAATCATATAGCTCCGTAACTAATGTCTTTCCACAGCTGCGTTCAGTCTGCAACTCCACTCTTTAGGGTTTATGACTAACCTCCATGTGGCATAAATGATGTTTGTTTACTGCTAAAGTTAAAGAAATATGCTTTACAATACCAAGGCAAATTAATTACACCTAAGCTTGAGATATATATATATATACATATATATATATAATACAAATTTTATATACAAGTATTCTAACTTTTTAGACGTGATGGATATACTGCAAATCTGCAAAGATGAGTGGTGCTTGTCTGTACAAAACACTATCATGATGCTAGTGTCATGATAAAGGTGAGGCAAAGACAAGGAAAAGTGGATCTAGCCTTGGAAAGACTTTTTATTTCAGACAAAAACATAAACCATAACACACAACCGCGAAAATCAACGTATACTGTACATACTGTAACAGCTTAAGACATGGGCAAGACAATACAGGACAATGAACTGAGCAAACCAAGGGCACTAAATACACAGAATAACGAGGAATTCAACAAGACACAGGTGAACAACATAATCAGTAACTATGGAAACAAACTGGCATTCGAGAACAATGGGTGGGAGGGGGGAGGGGGTAGCTGATAGGTAGCCTGTCAATTTTTTGGGTAGCTGATAATGTATGAGACTTTTTTCACCTGTTTTATTGTCCGATACTGTAAGTGAAAATCACATTATCGCTTACAAAAGTACACTACCATTCCAAAGGTTGGGATCGGTAAGATTTTGTCATTTTTATGAAAGACGTAGTAGATGTAGAATCACCAATGTAGAATTTATTTTATCAAAAATAAGTAATATCATGAAATAAATTGAGCTGCTAAACATTTTTGTGGAAACTGTGATAAATTGTTTGATCAAAACCGAAAAGAATAAAAAAGAAAAAGTGTAAATTAAAATTATAAATGTTTTTACTGTCACTTTTGATCAATTTAATGCATCCTTGCTGAATAAAAGTATTAATTTATTTTAATAACAATAATTGTAAAATATCATACATTTTAGTGGTCCTAATCTTTTAAATAGCACACATCTCAACCAAGTACACGATTTGAGGCATCATTCCCATTCGTAGCACAAACAGTGCAAGACTAATTACGCTCTGAAGTTTAATACTTCGGGTGAAGGGTTTTGAAAACCTCCTAAACCAAAATATGAGCTGTAGTAACTGCAGTGTGACCTAACATGTTGATGTATTTCAGCATCATGTAGTTGACACAATTTGTGGCATATAGCCAGGGGTCATTTTGTCTTCACCCAGTGCTTTCAGAAAATCAATCAGTCTCAGACTGTTTACAATAGATCACTTCACTAAATCCCCTTATCCAGATGAAGAATTCCATTTGGCATTTCTAGTGTTTGTGGAATGCACCACAGGAATGAGAGAGTGGTGCGGTTGTAGAGGTCTGGGGGGAGACTGAGGGGCAAAGGCCTGATGAAAACCATACCTTGCTCACTTCCATTATCAACAATGAAAAGCCAAGACTTTTACTGTAAGTGGGCGTTTTATGTTGATTTGAGCTGAGCGTTTTCTGCTGGATGGAGTTAGCTTTTAATCTGGGAAGGTGAAAGGTTCTTGATCAGTATATAGATGGACGTCCTCTGCTTACCTGCCATATCAGATACAGCCAGACTAAACACCATTAATGAGACCAACTTCAGCCATGCATCACAATGCAAGAAAACTTCTAGGACTTTACACACTGAATTATCTTTTTCACAGTATTGCATCAATACTTTAGATTTTTTTTTTAAATCAATATTTTTCTGTTCCCGTGTGCATCATACATTATATGCATTGCTATATTGCATTTTGTCAAATGTATTACAACAACATGTACTGTATCAGGAAGCATCTGCCGATACTAGGGAATAGGGATGCACCGAAATTCTGGCCAATGCTGACAAGCCAAGTTTCATGTTATGGTTAGTTTAATATGAAAATTGTATCTAAATAGGACTACATTAAAAGTAAAACTACAAATTAAATCAACCATTTTAAAGGCTACACACGTGAATTTCAACATTATAGAAATTGGATATTCATTTTGAGATTCACTTAAAATTACATTTAATTGTGGAATTGGTAGTATTAGAGTAATAACTAAGTTAGTATTAGATGATGGCAAAGGTAATCTAAATGCAAAAATATGGGACCAACACATTTAAATATCCAATATCGACAGATACCAATAAATAAAAAAAGTCAATCAGTTAATAACCGATATGGTAATGATATTTTGTGCATACCTGGTCAATACCAGAGTCCCTTTCAAGGAAAGTCAGTTCACTCGTCGGAGGCCATATTTACTTGGGACGCTATTTTGGACATCAAGACCCAACTCCTATGTACTTGAATGGGGAAATATTGAAATGTCAAAAACTGCTTACCAAACTCACATTTAAATATCATATTTCGAATAAGCAATACAATCTGACATCAAACTCCCCATAAATGTTGTTTTACACAACCTTAAATAGCTAAAAAGTGTTGTAAAGTTGGTAAAGCCAATGGGCATGTGCAGTCCCAAGAGCGCATCTCAGGACACTGACCGTTTCTATGGCAACCGAAGCTTCTAACAGCAGTTGCAGGGATGACTTCATCAATTCATAGTTTTCAGTCACGTGACCGGTGCAGAGACCTGGAGGGCAAAACATCCACAAAACCGCTGCACATGCCTGTCAATGTTCTGTTTCAAGCCACAAATATTTCAATCATCTCTCAGAAGAAGAAAAACAAATATATGTGAAAAACTGCAGGTTCTGGGATCTATCACTATACTATGATATTAAAAGATCATATTCAGTATAAACCTTATTGATGATGCATACTATATGCAGGCAAGACAGAAGATGAGTCCAGAATATGAATGCAACACAAAATTTGCACATTAAGAGTTTTCCTCACAGGAAATGCTTAACATGAAAGTTATGCACTATGCATTCATATTCTGGGTTATTTTGCTTAAGTGTACATAGTATGTTTTATTAATGAGGTTTATACAGAATTTTGTCATCCAATATCACTGTCATAGTGTAAGAAGTTTTGTGCACACATCCAGCACGTGTGACCAGAAGGCCACGTCTCAGACAGGACACTATAGGCCTACGTGTTTGTTGATACCACCCCTCGAATGAAATCTTCGAAATAGATAAAACCTTTATAAAATAACATTATACAAGTCGCATTTATTTCTGATATATTTTGGGATTTTAGAAACTGAACTTTGGGTTACAGACTAAGCTCCAATAAACAAAATGCCTCCAAAAAATAATAATAAACTACTAACTCTAGAGAATAAAAGCACCCTTGACATCTCTCTCTCTCTTACACTCACACACACACACTTCTTTGCAGCCCTTTATTTGGCAAAACGCCTGGTGGCTTGAGTGTTTCATTTTTTCCTGTGTATAGGTCTGGGCAGATGTCCAGAAAGGCCTCGGCACAAAGAGGCCGAGAGAGGGAGAGAGGAGAGGGAAATATACTAAGGAGAAAGGACAGAGCAGAGACATGAACAGGGAGACGAAGCCCCCACCCCACCCCACAACCCAAACTCTCCTTTTCTTTCATAACTATTCCCTCCAAAAACTGCGAGTGATTGATATGATCCTCACATGCCTCCCTTGGCTTTGAAACAACTACACCCTCCTTTCTGCCCCAGTAAACCCCTGCCCTGCCCTCGTACCCCCTCCGCTATCCCCCCTTTTCGGCAGTGGACCACCCTACCCTGTGGGAACAACGCTGGGGAAGAGATGTCCCCCTCCTATTCTCCTGAGCGGACCCCCTCGGGTTCCATTGAGAGCGGAGCAGCCCTCTCTGATCTGGCCTGCTTTGTGTGACAGGCTGACAGGTCCAGAGCAAACAAACAAAATGAATACTAACACCCCTTTGTGTTCGCTTCCCAACGAGCGGCACTTAAAGATGGGGGGTGGTGGTGGTAAGTGCAGCCTCAGGAGAGATGACAAAGGCGGCGGGGGGTGGGGGGGATAAGAAACTCTGGACCCTGATACCACATAGACAAAAATACCCCCCTGCCACTGCTAGAATAAAGAGCTCCATTTAGCGGGCCCGTGGGCCACGGCGTCTCAAGGTGCGTCTGGCCTGATACATGCCACGGACTGGACAGTGGTGGGCCAATAGTGGGCCAGTAAGCCTGAAAGTCTGTTCCCTCCGCACATTCACAGCTCCTCCATTCATGACCTCTCGAGTGGCGCGCTCTCATTCAAGTGCTGGGAACAAGAGTAAGACATTGCACGGCTCAGAACTTCAGCTGCGTGATAAGATTATTTTGAAACTCATCTTGACAACTTCAGTTGCTCCTCAAGCGCAGTCATCTCTAAATATCGTAATAAAGGCAGAACTACAGCGTCTGTCAGAATACAACACGTGAGCCACTATAGTTGCCTAAAATACAAACACTTCATGGAACAATACACATTTTTTGCACTACACATCAAAACCCCTTTCGAAAACACCCACATGATTGGTGGAAGAAATGCATATAATGAAACGTTACATTTCTTTTGTGTGTGAAATTACCTCAATTTTCTGGCAATAATGCGGGTAATAATACGTTCGGCTGCTGCTGGCTCATTTCACCTGGGTCTTCAATGGTTTTTGCATTTAAATGACTCAAGCAGATGTTCTGAGACAAGTCCTCACTGCCAAGACCATGACAGACAAATAGGCCCAATAAAATCAATGATTTTTGTAGAAAAAAATAAGATGATGGCTTGTATTAATATGGATCTGTACCTTGAGCTCAAGAAGCTCATAATGCTAGCAAAAATTATTCAGTGCAAGCCAAGGTAATATTCATACATTTATATGAATATAAATACAAATAAAAAATATATATTATACACACACTGCCATGGTACCAACAAATTAATTGATTTAGCAGGGCACATTCATCAATTGAATCAAGGAATGATCTGGTAAAGAAATATCCTGAAATGCCATATGGAGAATGAAGGTCAACTTAAAAAGTTTCACACAAACAAGCACTGAATGGTATACTTTTCTTAAAAGTCATTAAACCAAAACCCCAAAAGCCCCACAGGCAGAAAGGGCCAGGCAGCCATTTTAAGAAAAGGAAATGATCCAAGGTCTGTGAGATTCTGGGTTATTTCAGTTTGTGGAAGTGCTTCAGGCACCAAAATGTCAGGATGAAAAAAAACAAACGCACAGACTTGATGGAATGTGTTCTTCACCACAAGCCAAGCACTGTGTAATTAACACAACGTGATTGCAGAAGTATCATAGAGAGCAATTTAAAGCAACCTTCCTCTTTTTTTATGTACTGTCCCTGTGGGATCACTCCAGTGAGAGAATAATAAGAACATCAGTTTCTGGAGGTGAGATTCTTTTCAATCAAAAATGGTACTTTACAGAACCTAGTTTGAAGAAATCCAGTTATAGACTCGTGTTTAAGAGCAGTGTTTCCCAATCTTTTTCAGGCACGGTTTTGATAAGTAAAAAAAAAAAATCCCACGGCACACCACTAAGTACTAAAATAACAAAATTGCACAATCATGCATTGCTTCAAATGGCATATTAAAACCGGTTTAAAAGTAGTACTAAAATTCAAGGTTAAAACTTGAGTAAGGTAGGAACACAATAAAGTCATATAGGTCGGCTATATGATGTTGTTGGTGATGATAAAACAACAAATGTACATATTGTCGCAGTCGGGCGGAAACCTTGTATTTTCTAAAATAAACACTGTGTCAAAGTTTGTATTGTGACTTTATATATGGTCAGACACTTGCACGTGTCTTTATAATATTAACAATTTATGAAAATCAATATCAAATGTAGTTACGAGGTTTTTGACCAGCGAATGACAGAGATATGCGTTTAGTCCGTCAATAGAAGAGCTGCCCCTGAGGCAGAAAGTGCATCACATTACGTTTTCATCAACTTACAGGTTATAAAGTTTATTGTATCTAAATGGGCACTCAGTTTTTCCTGTTGTTGAATACATTTGGCCACTATCTCATGATATAAAAGATAAAGCACTATGCACAGGATACCAGACTCTTTGCTCTTCAAATACAAAAAACATTAGCCTTTATAAACAATGTTTCTTAAAGTAAAGAAAATGCTGTACTTAATCAAACAACTTCTTTATTTATCTTTGCATTGCAAACAATCCACAATCTATCTCCAAAGTGCTTGCAGTGTGCAGCACTTCATTCTCCATAGAGGAGTTACTGAGGTTTCGCCGACAGTTTGAGGAGCCAATGGAGTTACGCGGTGTAGTCACAAGCTCTTTTTGATACTTTTCATTGGTTAATTATTTGTAAAAACCCACAGTGCAGAAAGTCATGTATCACAACGCAAGAAAACTTCTAGGACTTAACACACTGAATTATCATTTTCTCACAGTATTGCAATTTGCATCAATACTTTAGATTTTTTTAAAGTTTAAAGTTTTTTTGCAGTTAAAACTCACATACAGGCGTAAATTGAGGTTGGGAAACACTGTTCTAGAAGGTTGCGTCTGATCACATAGCAAGTATATAGTTACTTCTGTGCCAATGTTTTAAAATAGTCTAAAAAAAAACATTTTTTCATTGTATTTAAGAGCTACAAATTTAATAAACTCGCAAGACCTCACGTTCTCATAAACAGTCTTGCTTTGTGAGATCAAATGACTTCTGCTTAGATTGATTAAATGTTCTACACCTGTTCTAAAAATAAAATGTCCTATAAATGTTTATGCAATCCACACCTGCTCCTTACTGGGTTTAAATTTGGCATGTAAAATTGATAAAGACTAGAATGACTAGGTCACACATTTCATTGGGCATCTATGACAAATCCAGATAGGCACATTCCTAAGAGTAATGCTTTCAAAATTGTAGTTAAAAAAAAACAACACTTGGCAGTACTACTCCAGCCCAAACAGGGAGAATGGAGAAAACTGGGGCACAATAGTTTAAACCAATAAAAAGGATTGCTTGGTTTCAATCCTTAAGTTACTGAACAATGGCTTCTTTGTGACAGTGAGCACTTGGCTCCCAGGCAGCTGTTTTTCCACTCGATATCGATCTAACCCAAAAAAAGAAAAAGCACCTGTGCACTGGAATACAGGACAAGAGGAGAAAATGCTAAGCAAATCGGAGCTTAAATCTGCCTCCACAAAATACATCTATGCAGGTACAAATGATCTGAAGGGAAAGTATAACACAGTGATAAAATCAATGTCCTCAACTTCTCAAAAGCGCATTAATGTAAGAGCAGATCGATGCTAAAGCTGCACAGTCATAGTTTAAGTGCCTTCAAATGATGACCCACAGGCCAACTGCTCATCACATTTCATAATCATGTTTCCATAGAATGAATGAATGTTAGCTGACAAACAGAGGAAATAACCTTGAAAAAGCAGTAATGACAGATGACACTACACTAAACTTGACAAGATAATGCTTTTTAGACTCACTAAACATTTAACTGCACAGCAAAGTCTGATCCACTATAAGAGCTCGACTAAAAAAAAAAAACTAGGGAGCCATTGACTCCTAAAATGAAATATTTAGAAGCCTAAAGACTTTTTAGTTGCCAAATAACAAAACTGCTCGATAAAAATAGTTGTTCAGAAGTGCTTCAGTTCATTGAGTGCACAGCTTACTTATAGCAATACACTGCCATCTGTTTGTCCGACATGTAAAGCAACCAATCACAGTTTGTTTTGTTTTTACATGCTGTTTAGGGGTGGGGTTACCGTATATGAAATAGTCGATTCAAAAGACAATAATAGAAAACACTCAAGTCTCGGGTAGCCAGACCTTCAGACTGACACCAGTAGGTCTGGACTCCATAGCAGCTTTCATTGGCCAAGGACCACCCAGAGGCCGTCTAAAGCAACCAATCAAAGTTTGTTTTGTCCAGGGGAATGTTTAGGGGTGAGAAAATGTAAAAGCGATGTTGCTATGACAGAGCTGTCCGATATGATTATATTATCATATATTGACAATGTCTCGCAAAGTATCGCAATATCGATAATAACAGTCAGTTACCAGACGATCATCGACAATATTGGGAAAAATTGCAAATATATTTCACATAGCCCCATAGTTACCATACACACATTTATTAACACGTAACAGCATGAATTAAATATTTTCTAGTTAGTTGTTAGCAGGGTTGGGAATAGAAAATCGATTCCAATTCTGAAATCGGATTCTTAAGGTCAGGAATTGAATACTTTTTATAAAATATATTTTTAAAATTTTAATGTGATTTTTAAACGATTATTTAAGCGCAAGAAGATGCGAAAGAGAACGCTTCTGTACATGCGTGCTGTTTTCGGTGCTGCACACACATCCAAAGCGTGCACAAAGAGCTGCCTCCCATATAGTGCATGGACAAATAATACACACATAATTATGTCAAAATATCCCCGTAAACACAGTCGGTTTTATCATAAGTAACCGTAAACAGTTGAGAAACAAAAACAGTAGCCTATATTGGGTCCATGCATTGACACTAGCCTAAATATTTTTTTCTAAATTACACATCTTGATTTTTTTATTCTACTAAGTAGTTAACTTAGCAATTTATTTTGGTCTGCACTCTGCAGTCTAATAAAAGTTAAACAGAAATAAATAAATTAAATGTTAGCAGCCGATGTAACTGCACCTGTTTCTGACTATTAATTTAAATAGTGTATAATGATGAATAATAAAAAATAAAAAAATCACAAATAATTTAGTCATATTGCAAATGGTAGAAGAAATTGTGGTGCTTTCAATGTCTCGTGCACGCGTTCAGAGATTCCAATGTTGGCAGCTCCGTTATAGCATTTTTGGAGAATTATGCTTTGCAGTAGAAAAAAATAAATAATTAAATAAAATACACAAATATAATTTTTAATTATTTCTGTTTCTAAATAAATAAAGCATTTTTTTGTTTTTATTTCGTTATAACGAGCCTAAGGAGACCTTGGAACTCTTTAAAAAACTCTTATTAAAAAAAAAAAAAAACTTAACGCTTTTGCTCATGCAGAATGAACCAATTCATTTTAATCCCTGATTGTAGACAAATAACAAATATAAAACAAGTTTAAAAACAGAGCTACACATTATAATTAAGGAAATTAAACTTATCATCATGAAATGTGTCTACTGGGGCGATAACGCATAAAAGAAAGAGAAACACTGGTCCTAATAAAAAAATAATAGGCAAGACACACTGCTATATGACGTCAACATGCATTTATCATTCTTACAATCACCACCAGAATGTTCACCTTTTAATATCTGCTCAATTGTATTCAACAGTTCTCCTCACGAAACAAAATTCATTTTAAACACAAATTTGATAAGAACAGTGTGGAAATTATTAGCAACAATAACATAAAAGCAAAGCTAATGTTAGTTTAAGCTCAAACTAACCCAAGTAAAAACTTTAACATTTCAATAATTAAATTAAACTAACTGAATCACAGGCTATCATTAGATAAACTGCAGCCAAACTCAACATGATGTGTGTTTACGGTGTATGTCGGCAGAGTTGTCTCGGGCGGGGGGCGGGGCTTGAGTAGACAATATAATCGGATATCGCGATATTTCAGCCCGATCTCATCCCAAGGCGTCATACGATCTCATACTGACGCTTTTGACATATCGTCTACATCCAACGCACATGGCACCCTTTAGCGTCAATATGAGACGCAGATAGATATGGGCCAGAAGGCGCCTCCTAGCGGTCTAACCCTAACCCTACCCCAGACCTAAACCCAACCATAACCACCCAAACAAAGCTCTGTGCGTGTCATATTGACGCTAAAGGGTGCCATGTGCGTTGGATGTAGACGAAATGTCAAAAGTGTCAGTATATGATTTAGGCTAGTTTTCTCTGGCCATTTTGCACAATTTTCTGCATTTTTTCACCTTTAAATAAAACCTGGTTGTCTATGCAGTATAAAACCTATTTTGAAAGCAGTGAATTATTCCTTTAATTAGAATTTCATAAAAGTACCAATTATTTCAAAAATATAACACAGAACTGCTCGAGGACATCTCATTTACTTGTTATTAAATGTCTGAAACAAAACTTCAAAAAGAACATCTTCCAAAAATGTGATGCCACTAACCTGGTAAACTAGCTCTTTCTTATCAGCGTTCATAATGTTATCCCGGTATTTTAGTTACCTTAAATGACTTCATTCCCAGGCCAACTGATTTAAAAACCCGGAAGTTTTGCAAACGCCAAACAATCAGATAGGAACTGGCACTTTTAGCAAACTCTTGCCAGTTTTGTATGCAACAAGCATTAGACAGTCAGTGAACGGACAGTAGGCGGTCTGTGGGTGTGTCGTCTGAGGCTGAGACTATTTTAGGCTGAACATTTGTTTAATGAGCAGGATCTTCACTTGTTTGCTGTCACTTGGATCCGAGAAAGGAATGTAGCAAATAACTCAATCTTCTTTTCAACCGATGTTTCAAATCATGTGATTTCAATGATTTAAGATAAAAAAAGCATACTAGATAAAACCCTATCAAATTCAAGCAAGTAAACTTTACATTTTAAAGTAACTATTCATATTCTGAAATGAAAAGGGTCTTAAAATATAAAAAGGTGTTACTTTGCACAAAGATGACCAATTTTTGGCATGCACGCCATACACTAAAATCTCAGTTACTATGGTGACATCCATTCCCTTCCCAGATCCTCAAAAGATCAGCAGAACGTGCCGTCGGTTTACAGTACTTTCACCTGAACACACATCAATTACGAACCACCTTCTTCCCAGTACGCACCCACACACACGCCTCCCCCACCACCCCAATGCATTGAGCGTGTGGGTGAAAGGTCATGGTAAAGTAGCATTCCACAGAGAGTGAGACACAGCCCTGTGAAAAGAGGAGAGGGGGGAAATGGGTTTAGTGTCCCTAATCCCACAAGAGACTGGAGGATTTGCAAGGACACCCAAACCATTCCCGGTGAAAAGCTACGGTTAGCAGCTCGCCCACAGCTCCCACGGTGTGTGTGGTCAAACATTACCATCCACTGGGATAATATCATCTTCACACTGGTCATAAGTCCATGGGCATGTTAAACGGCATGATTTGATTTGGAAACCACAGCAAGGCTCATCAGCATGAGATACTTTGATCGCCCCGAGTCTAGGTTCACAGGCATGGCTGTAGTTTCTCATGAGCGGGGAGCGCGGCCTGTGGAATAAAGAGGCTCTTTCATTGCTCTGGGCTGTTTGAGAGGGCCACTGCATTGGTTTGCTCTCCCTGTTTTATCTTCACAATTAGACTGACACTGAATACTCTGAAGGGTCACTCCTGGTGTCACACTAACAAAATACCCAACACAAACAACATTCTCTTCATTTGTCCACCATGCTTTTGGCCCTTCTCAGGCCTCCACAGTAATTGTTCATCTTTGAGGACAAATCCTGCATATTAAGTACTTCAATGAGAGTATTTATTTCCCACCCCCGACCAAAGGAAGGGACACCATCTGAGAGACAGAGGCTGCTTTTGTAGGCCAGTTCAAAATGTCTCATGTTTTGGTGACATATTGCTGTCACTGTACATTATATTTGTCTGGCATAATAAGTAACAACAACAGTTGATATTGCACTGAGGGGACAGCATGTCAGTAACAATTAGGGATGTGCAAAAGTAAATTCTCTTAATCAACTAGTAAGTGGGTTGGCTGAACGAACGGCTGAAGACTAGTCGGTTATTAGGGTCATGTCAGATCAGACACGTTACTTTGCGCATTAAGACAAGACAGATTTTATTATAATATTATTCTTATATTTATGTATTTGGCAGACACTTTTATCCAAAGTATTACATTTCAAGGTACACGTTTACATTATCAATTATTGCTTTTCCTGGGAATCGAACCCATGACCTTGGCGTCGCAAGCACCAGCGCTCTACTGTTTGCGCTACAGGAAGGTTTTGTCGAAGCGGAACAGGTCTCGCAACACATTCCTAAATAGACTAACTGATTCATACAATCTTAAAAACACTATGGAAAAAAGGGGCAACAGACAACGATGTCCTCTTCCACGTGTAAGCCAACATGTGAAAAATAAGTAAGACTGAATCCAATTATGTATAACCAATAATGCAATTGATTTTGAAGAAATTATCAGGTTAATTGTCCAGAATATTGCACAGAATTAATAATACAGTCCAGAAACGTAATAATAATAACTATTATTATGGTACAAGAAGTACCATGCAAATAATATGGTACATGTCATTCAGTAGTAAGTACCATGGTTTCAAAGTACTACCATCAGACACCATAGCTGTACAACAGTACAATTACAGTACATTTTCATACAGGTAACAATAAAATGTAATAAAGAATTTGTTCTTTAAATAATCCCCATATCCCAGGCTGAGATGACCCTGTCTGGCACAATTAATTACTAAATTTCATGGGTCTGTCAAGCTGCGAGAGGGTAAGAGAGGAAGCGAAATGAAGAGTTGCTTTGTGAAAAGGTATCTGGGTCCGCTAACATGTCAGCGGCAGGGACAGGGAGCATCTCCAGCAGACAGCTGATGGGTCTGATCGCATTTCACTGACAAACTCAATTGCACGTCGAGTGAGATCTAATGAAAGTCAATATGCCACATGGCCCCCGTGGCTATACTGTCCACTCGCCAAGACCCAATATCACTCATTTATTCAGTACATTTCCAACCGTACCCCCATGCAGTTTTAAGTTCCCTGGTGAAAACTAACTCCCATAAAAGATGTGACAACGCTTTGCAGTATTCATTTAGTAAGCGCTAATTGAGACAATTAACAAAACACCATTTAGTGAACCCGATAATCACATGCTAGCATGACTGAAAAACATTCCAGTTGACAACAGCATGATAACACAAAAAACTGATCACTGACAATGCAGAATTGAAGGGAATGTTCTCCCTCTAAAATGACAATTCTGTCATCATTTGCTCACCCTCTTGTCGTACCAAACTCGTTCATCTTCAAAACACAAATTAATATGTTTCTGTCCATCCATTGAAATTCTATTCCATCAAAGACATTGTAAACGCAATCCATTTGAACCCTTATGCTTAATTCAAACAATCTGAAGAGACATGACTGCTTTATATAGCCTAATACAAATATTTCATTTGGGCTTATATGTGACCCTGGGCCACAAAACCAGTCACATGGGTCACATTTGGCCGATATACAACTACGGTATTCGAAAATCTGTAATCTGAGGGTGCAAAAAAATCTAAACATTGAGAAAATGGCCTTTAAAGTTGTCCATTTATGTTCGCGATTGTGCTGCATTCACTCACAAAAATAAATGTTTTATATATTTACAGTAGGAAATTTACCATAATTTAATGGAACATGATCTTTACTTAATATCTTGATGATTTTTGGCACCAAACATGCTTGCTTGACAAACGAGAACCAAAGAGTTTTGTTCTTCTTGTGTACGTACTCAAACACATTTGAGCTTCCGAAAGAACCAATGAGGTTAGCTCTTGAACATCAATGAATAGACAAAAGGATAAGAGAAAAAAACTATTCATCTGTGCTCCCAAGAGGAAGGACATGAGGGTGAGCAAATTATGAAAATGTAGGGGTGCTCTAACCATTTAAAGGTCTACAAAAAAAATGAACAGGTAAATTAAATGAATAACTATGTACTAAAAGTAAACTATTAAAATGTAACCTCAACTGTCAGAAGATAATCGTTGTTTCTTGTGTAGCAAGTTAACATTTGCATTGTTTAATTAAGTACAAACACAGAACAAAAAGAGCATAGGCAGTTAACTGCTACATTCTTTGCTCACCAGACGTGAGGTTTCCCAAACCTTCATAATCCTAACCAACATACACACGAGAGGCTCTCTGAAATCACCAGGCTCACTTTATTGACCAAATCAAAGGCTCTCACAGGAGAACCTGTGGTTACCAAAGGCAGCTGCCCTGCAGGCATCAGCACAGGCAGGAAACACACTTTCACAGCATACAGGCCTCAGCTTCTTACAGGGGACCCAATTAACAAACCGCTGTTACACTGAAGAGACACCCACACATGCTCTTCTGCAAATGTTTGCTATCATATTCGCTCATTTCTTAAGGGCAGTAATGGTTTATAATGTCAGCAAATATGGTGTCATGTGTGTCATTTGGTTTTGTTTGGCAAACAAAGCAGCTAAAGTACATGTACATCAGTACATGTAGTACAATATACATTGCAATCATGCAACTGTGGAGCATGGCGTCAGCAACAACAAAGTCTATATAATAATACCTTATTCGAAAAGCACTTGCTCGGCTAGGCTCAAATGAATTAATTTAAATGTAAGTGTAAATGTAAATAAATAAACCTGCACATAGGTTGTATACTAACACTGAAGCTTATAAACAAGAGCTGGGAATGATTACTGCTGCACTGGCAGGACAGCCAGCTATTAGCGCACCGAGGGTCACATTCATGAGACGTCCCAGAATACTGACACAGTTTTTTTTTTTTTTCCCAGATCTATCTTGAGAGTCTGTGTGCTGAGCTTTGAGGTCAGTCCTTGCCACTCACAGAGAACTGATGCAGTGAGAAGCAAACAAATCCACTGCAGTGAGTTAAAAGGGCCCTCCAAACATCAGGGGACACTATAGACATTTGTATCGACACAGTCAACAACAGTAATCGTAAGTCATTAATTTTCAGTGAGAGAGAACGATTTGAGGTGACATGAGCAACGGAGACCACTGGTGGTGGTACAATAATGGTGAGCAACACGTGAGCAGCATTAAATGAGGCAAATACCAATGAAGTCAATGAAACTCTTGTGATTGCCACCTAATACAGTTGGACAGCGCAGCTGTTCTCACATTATTAATTAGTAGTCGATTTTAGCACCAATTCCAGTCAAATTTCACAGTTCTCAATATGATTTCTGGTACCATTACTTACATGCCACAAAACGAATGTGCTACTGAACACATTCTAAAAAGTTAAATGCAAATATTAACAAATTTAATTAAAAGTATTTCTCAATTACCATCTTAAGCAGGGGTGGGTGATATACTGGTAGACATGATTAACTGGCAGAAATTAGTCAACCAGTAGAGATTGGGCTTAAAATGTTAAATATACATACATGTACCTACGTATGTGTCAAAGTGACCATGTATTTGCAAGTAAGCACAGTAATATATGTCTTAAGTGAATGTAAACAGTTGAGAAAGAAAATGGTCTTAAAGTGTGTTACCTGCTGTCATTATTAATGTCAGGGTTTTTCCTGCATTGAAAATGTTTTGGCGGCCGCCAAAGCCATTTTTTTGTTCCGCCAAAGCCATTTTTTTGTTGCGCCAAAGCCTTATTTGGTCAGTTATTGCGATTTATGAGTGATGTAGATGACTGCGGCACTTGTGGCAGGGCGATTAATATTACCAATAAAACAGATAGCAGCAGGTCTAAATGGTGGGCAGATCTATTTTCTATCCGTTAACATCCACTTAAGATATTTCTGACCGTGTTTACAAGATACTCATGCAACTGCGAGCTTTGAAAAGCAGCCGTCTGTTTTGAATTTAAAAAAATTCAGTATGGCCAGTACTATTGATACTGTAGGACAACTGGTTTTAAACTATTAACATTAAATTGACTTAAATTTACAGAAGTAGCATACTTTTGAAATTCATCTTAAAATAGCAGTCAAGTTGAAATGGCAACTATAGCAACCAAGAGTAACTTTGCGAACTCCTGCAATCGGACTGTTGTCAGTCTGGATGCCCCTTAATGCAGAGGATGATGAAGACTGCTAATGTTTTCTCATCCAGGTGGTATGGGTCACTTCCTGTTATTTTGAGAGCCCAATGGGCAGATATGGGATAATGGGCTACTTCATAACAAACTCAGGAAAAGTTCCCTCAGAGCAAAGTCCAATGTGGCAAGCCTTATAAGCTGGCTGACATCAGGAGATTACAGGGTTCAAGACGGGATCAGGATCAATGAAGAGGGACTTAAGTCTCGAGTAACACAAAAGTGTGCACAGAGCACTCAAGTGTGGTGGCTTTAGGAGGATGGAGTGCCCTTTTACACAGTGCTTTTCTATCACTGGTTTAAACTCAGGGGCAGGGAGGGTGTACTCGTACTACTAATGGTAGTAATCGCCACATAAACAGGAAATATGGTCAACGTGGATCTTTGTATAGTCTATATTCACAATCGCACCTGCACGCCACAGCTCTCAGGAGGGTTCGATTGGAGGGTTTGTGAGTTAATTTCCCTTTATACGACAGGATACATCTAGTTTAATTTGTTAATTTAAAACCTGGAGACCATATCCACTGTAGCCTCACCTACTGAACACAATCCCCATTGAGACAGCGTGAAAAGCGGTGATCTGTGTAAAATAAATCCACTCCTCCTGAAAACACCAATAACATTACAGTCCGTAACCCTGTGCCCTCCCACATTCCTTGGGCATTTCTCTGGTCCCAAAACTGTAATTTGACATCTGGGCAATATTAACGGAAACTGCGGCTAAACAGGGTTTTTTGTTCCACGGAGCAGTGATAATAAACAGTGCTGATCTAGAGTAGGCTACTTTTAACCCTCATGCTCTATTAGTAAAGGAATAAAGGAACAGTTCAGAATGGGATATAACAGTGTGAGCACTTTGATGTTCTTCGCTTTACTTTTTATTCCTTTAAAAGGAGTTTAGTCAAACAGGAAAATTCTTCACACAAAAAAAAAATCTAACTTATTTGGCTTTCTTCTGTGGAAAAACAAAAGGACAAATTTGACACTGCTCTTTTCCATAGAATGAATGTTCTAATCTCCAAAAAGAAAAATAGTACTTAAGTATGTATAAAAAGTACTGTAGTGTTCTGAAGCCATATGATAGCTTTGTGTTGGGAACAGACTGTTCTTAAACTCCATCTTTAGCCCTCAAATCTCATTCATACATCCGCATATTCAAACTTGACTTGACAGTTTGTTGGCATCTATGCTTCCAAAACCCCCTTTTGGTGAAGTTTGACAGTTATATGTCGCTATATGTTTTCACGGCATGAAAAAGAGTAGTGAGAAGAATATTGTGTCTCTAACATCTCCTTTTATGTTCTACAGAAGAAATAGCTAAACTGAGGGTGAATAAATGATGACAGGTTTTGGGCGAAGTATTCATTCATAACCATAACTAGTTCATGTTAAAAACTTGCCAATAAAACAAACTATTAAACAGAATTATATGTATTTGTTTGTGGCCACTAGAACAGCAATTGTAAAGCAACTAAAAATCACGGTCCAACTCTACCATCAAGCAAGAAACTTTGCCCTCAGCTACTGGCCGCCAATCAGTTGCAAATTATGCAAATCAATTAACTAACAAACTACAGATCTGCTTATCCTAAAACATTAATTTAAGGTAAACTGCTGACATGCAGCTCAGAGGTCATGTCTGTCCCCCTCCAATCATGATAAACAGACTTCAATTTGCAATCAAGTCTAGAAGCCAAAAAAGGAAAGAAAAAAAGATTTCACCTAATTTACAAGGCTTGAGAATGAACAAATGACACAGGGTGTGATTGTAGCTCTGAATGATCAGCGTCAGTGATCCCCGACTGGTTTTCTTTTGATTCAGGATCCAAATTTTATATTTGACGTCAAGTTGCAGTATCAAAATTATTTACATCACGAAAACAAAATTTTGATGGGTCCATAATCTCAGCAACACACTCAACACACAAAACAATGATCGGCACAAAACATATTTATCCTCAATACAAAATAACTGTATTTAAGGTAGTCTAGGTCATATTTTATTTTGCCTAGCATAGTTTTGTTAATAATAATTAATTTTCAAGTGCATTCATGTCACACAACCTGTCCATGCTAGTTAAGATTTTATAATTTGCATTTAGCATGAAGAATTTAAACCTCTCCGAATGTGAAGCAACCTAAAGGACTACATTACCAACTTTGTAACATTAAAGTTGAGAAACAGGCGTACGGATTATACTGCAGCGTAAGGTGACGCTTGCTTACGTTTTAAGGAGAACATAGTCCACCCACAGCACTCGGCATTCGCACAACAGAGGGATTGTGAGCGTGCCATGAGATGCCTTGAAACAGAGTACCACATACAGACATGGGGGTAAATGATATTCTTTGTATGTAAGCTAGGCATAGCGCTCGTAACAGAAATATTTGTGGATTAGATGTGGCTAGCAACAGTCTGTTTATAGAAACCACCTACCAAAATGTAAAGGTCTCACCAGGGGGGAGATTCCAGTTGTCTAAACCCTGACCTGTGTCTGTCTGTCAGAGTCATCCCAGCTTTGCAAGTATGAATGCAAAGGGTTTCAGTATTTCTAAAGCATTCGACTACTTACACCTGGGGTTCCCAAACTTTTTAATCAGCCGATCCCCTTAGACGTAAAACATTTACTTGAAGTAATAGTAATGCTATAAACTTCTGTCCACATAATTGTTGGAAATTATCCGAATGTGAATTTAAATACAGCGATCCTAGTGCACATTGCATGTTAATCTCAGCGCTTGCAGAGATGAAGATGTTTTGGAGAGATGATGATGTTTTTAGAGATGCTTACATCAAAATGATGTGTCAACATTACAGTGTACACTTGATGCAGTTATTCCCAGGTTTGATGTGTCAATTAAAAGATCATTCTCCCACCAGCTGTTTTGAAAGTTGTTTGTAATGCCTGAATCAAAGTTGCATCTTGTTCAAGCTAATCAAAATAGCCTAACACCTGAAACCATTGTCAAGTACTAAACCACACAACACAATCACTTTGGGCTCCAAGTGGACTCAACCCAGTCTAATCAGACTTTTGTAGATGTAGAATTTAGCTGAGATATATTGAGCAAGTAAAAGTTCAGTTTGGTGCTTGTCCAAATTGGTGTAGCTTAGTTAGCTAAATGGGCCCCAATTTTGATTTCTGCACAAGGCTGCTGGCTGATTCATGCTGTCAAATCATTTGCACCAGTCTGAAATTGGTCTTTTTCTCTCCCCCTCACACACACTCAACCCATCCCCCAGAGTGGCCTACCATCCCAACAGTTCACCCCAGGTTAAAAGAGCGCCATCTACTCAGTCTTGTCAAAGACACAGATTTCATTACCCAAACTGCACTCCTAATACATGAATGTCATTTGTCTGAGCAGCAGTCCTGATGCTGATAGCTTTATTAAAGACTGGTAGCGATGTCCACTGCCCTCGGGTCTGGGATGAACACATGCAATGGCAGAGTGCCTGAGCTGGCTGAGGAGGAGGAGGGTTAGCTTGAACAGACACAGAGGGGCAGCTGGTCTTTCAGCTGCAGTAAATCATATAGACTCAGCCCAAACCCAACCCCCACACCTCTCCAAAGAAAAAAATACCCCAACCCTTCCAGCCCAGTGGGCCAAAAAACAAAGACAGGGACCACTAGCAAGCAGCTGGTAAGAAGAGTAATCTCAAATAGTTTCACCTGGGATCAAACCGCCAGTGAGATGTCAAACTTAGCAAAATAAAATAATAAAGGTGCCGTTTCATGCAAAATGTCAAGAAAAAGAGTCAACTGATTAGTGATTACTGTCCATAGTGTAGCGATGTATGAAGCACAAGTCAGACAGAAGTCACTATCAAACCAAGCAGCTTTCTGTTGGTCAAAGTGGCAAGTTCGCATAACAAACTGAACCTGATGCAAAATTTGTGGGTGAAATTCTTTCACCCTCACGCAGACTTCCTGAACGAGTAGATTCCTATTGAAATGACTGGATTTTACACGCAAAAATTTACCGAACAACAGTTAAATGTGACCACATCCTTAACTCACATTATAGATTTTGTTATCAAATGACTGGGTCATTTCTCATAAAATATGAAGCTGTAGTTCAAACTGATCTTAAACCATTGTGAACATTTTCTGTCATAATGGTTAGGATGAATGGTTGCTAGGGCGTTCTGAGTGGTTGCTAGGGCATTCTGTGTGGTTGCTAGGGCATTGCTGGGGTGTTGTGGGCGGTTGCTTAACGACCCATGTAAAAAATATCTGACCTCTAAGTCTCTATAGCCGCGTTTCCATTACCCTTCAAATTGCGCAAATTGAAATTGCGAATTGAAAATACGCTCAATGGAAACACGTCAATTTCGCAAAAACTCTCGTTTATCGCAAACAAGTTTTTACGCTCGCATGAGGAGGTTTTTCAGCCAATTCGAAAAAGGAATATTTCGCAAAACTGCAATGGAAACAGTTTTTGCGCATTTACAGTCACCTGACTTAGAAGACGCGGTGTGTTTGGGGTCCGTGTACGCAAATAATAATAATTATCATCATTATTATAACATTTACTAGGCTACATATTTAGATGACGCTTTTATCCAAAAAAGGAACAAAGCAATTCGTCAAATGTCATTCATAATACGGGTTAGACAATAATAATACAGAGCTGAGATTATCACAAATAAACACAATATTTTGACGCATATGTGTGGAGTGTGGAGCGCGCACTACATGGCACGGAGGCGCGGGCGTGAACACTTGCATTTTCCTATTAACAGTGAAACAACTTAATATAGCCTACTCTATAATTTCTGGTCATACAGAAAATAATAATACATTATTTGTAACTACTTTTATTTGTGTAAACATTAACAAGAAAATGTTGTGCTTTTGTAAAATAAAATAAAACAATCAGGCGCGTTTTCATGATCTCCGTGAACTGGAGCGCGAGAACTGAAACAAAATATAGCCTATAGGCTTAAGCTTGAAATGTCCACTTTAAAACGAACAAATTCGAATCGAAAGCTAATACATTTTGTTCTGATTAAGTAATCCGTATGAAAGGTGCATTTCTCTCTAAAAGAGCATCTGCTTAACAGCGGAGATGGAGATGTTTTATAGCCGAGTTAGAAAACAATAGTTTAATAATATTAATGGCTCTTCTTATTCAGCACTGCGGGAAAATGTCAATTCCAGGTTCTAATTTGGCCTTAGAAAACCAGTAAAATCGACAAGTTTTCCATATTAATTTGTGAATATTTTACATGTTTAATAAAGGGGAAAAAAGTAATTAAACAAACATCTGAAAATTCGTCGATATTTACTTTTTTGCGCAGCATTTGGTGTAGCCAGTTTAAATAAAAATTGTGGTGTTCAACTTTGCGTTTTAAAAAGACAACCGTTTATTTTTCGTTTTTCAATTACGGGTTTAAAAAGGAAAAAACGAATGGACACAAAAGTAGCCTACATGGATCGTTTGGAATAGGAGACAGAGTTCTTTATTAAATTCATAAAAGAAACAATAATTAGCCTATAGGAATACTGGATTCTAAACTTCAAAGAAATGCCACAATCAAAACCTCAGCGCAGAAATGAGGGTGAAACACCCAGAAACTCCTTATATTTCGTTTGGAATATAAGGGTCTTTCCCTGCCATTAATGCTTGGATAACACGTACGTCTCCCTCCATTAATAATAATAATGTCTAATGCGGTGGCTGTGAGATTATATAAACCAACGTCCGCTGCCGTGATTTTTAGAATGACTTTATCGCGAGAGAAAAAAGGACGTTTTAGTCGCATAACATCGGTTAATGGAAACGCCGTCATTTCGCAATAGTTTTGTATCGATATTTAGATAAAAGCGCAAAACATTTGCGCAAATCTGTAATGGAAACGCGGCTTATGATATTCTGGTGACTGGTCTCTAGATATGAGTTAAAGGGATAGTTCACCCAAAAATTTTAATTTTGCCATTACTTGCCTTGCCTCAAGTTGTTCCAAATCTTTATGAATTCTTTCTTATGTTGAACACAAAAGAAGATATTTTAAAGAATGTGGGTAACCAGACAGTTGATGGACCCCACTAACTTCATAGTATGGTTTTTCCTACTATGGAAGTTTGGAACAACTTGAGGCAAGGTAAGTAATGGCAAAATGTTCATTTTTGGGTGAACTATCCCTTTTAGTCCCTCCTTCATTAGAAGTCTACAGAATTTTTTGGTCCATTTTATTGTATGGCTGTGACATTGTTTCCATACAAGTACACTTAATTCTAGGATTGATCATGTTTATTTGTTAAGATTGTGTTTTTTTGTTTTTGAAAAAGCAATAAAAACATTAATGTAAAATTAACACTTTGTGCAGGGTGAAAATAAGGATTTTACGTACCAACAAAGTAATTTATGCTTAACATATAACCTACATACAGACCATATTTTTGCAAATTCTGGTCACACAGGACTCATTCTTGCATTCAACAGATGGACGAAGCACAACAGAACAAAAACAGCATTGTAGAAATGTGTTGTTCAAGGTGTGAAAAACCAAGAAAATGGCAAGGCATGATGCAATGGCTGAAGATGTCCATCTAACGTGTACAAAAGCAACAAAAATACTGAAAAATAGTGCAAGAATAGCCTACAGTCTGAGTGAAAACAGATTGACAAACTCCACTGCAAAATGGATTGCTGTAAACTGCAGCAACCAGCTTATGTTCAATGACATGGAAATAAAACAAACAATATTTTTGACTTCTAAAGGCAGAGTTATGTATTTTCATTATTTTCATTATGGGGGCTTTCCTGAGCAGATCTTGAAATATGAAATTAATTGTGATTAATTTGATTTAATAATCGACAGATCACATAATTAATTTCAATATATTTGTAATCAATTGTCAGCTCTTATACTTAGGATTATGGTTTTTGAAAAGTACTTGCAATAGCAGTAGTAATTTTTGCTTTAACAAGTACCAGTAAAAACTGATGATACAAAATGATAAAAATATCAACAACTGCATCCCACTCATATTCACACACCGATTAGACTGCCCCTGAAAAGAACAACAGTAGCTAGAGTACTAAATAAATGAAGTAAAACCACATTCAGGGACTTTTTTTTTCTTGTTCTGACAGTCTCCTACACACAAAGGTCACTTTTATTTGACTGCTCAACTGCCCACAATTTCCTCCCTAGTCACCATCAACACTCCCTCAATGACAAACAGCTTGTTATAAATACCTCACATCAAGAGGCTGAGGGAGTCACCTATCGACTTCAGCGAGAGATGGCGAATTAATTTTCCGGTGAATACACTGGACCGGCTCCTAATGATTACAGTCCCGTATTAAAGGATGACTCCACGGGCGCTGGGTAATGAAGCTTTTGGAGCAGGGCTTGTGTGACAGACAGATAAGAGAGTGGCCAATGCCATTAGTACATAAAAACCAGCAGCCAACAGGAGGGCCAGGGTTTGGACACTCTTAAAAGGGGCTTCCTTATCACACCTCACAGATACTTAAATGGATTTAAACCTGAATTCAGCTCCCGCCGATGGCGAGATAGACGAACGTAGCTGAAAGGTGACGCTGGCAGTAAACCATGGAAAACCATACAACACGCCAGTTTATGCGAGTCTCTATTTCTTTTGATGTGATTACTGTTGACTCCACTTCACTGGCAACTATGGTTGGGACACACGGGCCAAAAGAAAATATGATACATATGTTAGTTGGATCCGTCCGTGGCAGTAGATCACTTGGGTGAGCTATGCATTTGGGAATAAAGGCCGGACTTTTGGCGGGTGGACGAGCGCTAGCTTGTATACACAGAGACGGAGTTGATAGGCTGTAACCCTGAGTGATGAGCCTGTGTGTGTGTGTGTGTGTGTGTGTGTGTGTGTGTGTGTGTGTGTGTGTGTGTGTGTGTGTGTGTGTGTGTGTGTGTGTGTACGTTGAGGTGCTGAAGTGATATTGAACAGAGTGAGAGGAACTCAAACAGAGGGTTTAACCTAGAATTTAATATAGGCCTAACACACACACACACACACACACACACACACACACCCTTGAGCCTGATAAGCTATTACCGTACTGGATCTCCAGACACTATAATTGTCCACACAAAAGACAAACTGATTATTGAACGTACACACTACAGGTCAAAAGTTTGGAATAATTATGATATTTTTTTTTAATGTTTTTAATGCAGCCAAGACTGCATTTATTCAAGCAAAAATACAGTAAAAACATTAATACTATTATTATTAATGATAATTAATGAATAATTAATGATAATTAATGAATAATTAATGATAATTAATGAAATATTAATACAATTATTTAAAATAATCGGTTTCAGCATCATTACTCCAGTTTTCAGTGTCACATGATCCTTAGGAAATCTTTCTAATATGCTGATTTGGTGCTCAAGTGATTTGGTCATCATATTTTCCACAAAATTACCAAGCAGCATAAATGTTTTCATCATTAATAATAATAAAAAAACATTATTAGTAATTGAGACCCAATAATAATGGATACAAAAAATTGAGCAGCAAATCAGTATAAAATGATTTCTGAAGAATCATGTGCTGGAGTAATGATGCTGAAAATTGAATATTGAAAAAAAAATATATTTAAATAGATTTTTTTATTTAATTTTCATAATATTTCACATTATAACTGTTTTACTGCCTTGGACACAAGACTGCTTTTAAAAACATTAAAAAAAAAATCTTAATTATTCCAAACTTCTGACCAGTAGTGTATATATCGCGAATGGGCCGTGCTGAAAAAAATAACGAGAATATTGTGACCGTGTCAATGGACTATTATCCAAAAGACTGTAGCACCTAATGAAGGCCCAAACACAGATGTGAACGCTGAAAAAAGTAATCACGGCTGATTGAGAGAAATCAGTGGAATAATTTGATGTACAACAGTGTTGTCTGAGGCTGACTGCAGGTTCTCTGAAAAATATTTTGCTGCGCACAAAGGCTTAGTGGCGAAGTCAAGTCCTTCCCTTAATTACCTGCTATTGTATCACACATCTCCCGCCCATCCCCCGCCACAGTAGGGTCCCATTTTAACCAGGCTCCCCATATGCCCCGGCTCACTTGTTGGCCTTTCCTCTTTGCCACCATCTGGCATATTAGTTCAGCCAAAATGAAAAAAAGAAAGAGCCAGACACAATGAGACAGAGAGCTAGCCCATCTGCTCCCTGCCAGACTCCCCAATCATTACTACACAAAAGCTGCATTTACCCTGCTACACAATCCACCGTTTTTAAACCTCTTATCCCCTCCGCTATCGTTGCTCCAAGAGGAAGTCATCCCTCAACCTGATTATGGATGCGTTTTTTTTTCCAAGCAAATGCGAACCAAATATGAACAATCAGGGGGACAATACAAGGTAGAGACGCGAAGGAAGCGTTCGGCCCCACAAGCTCGTCTTGACAGGGAAAACGATCCTCTCGGCCCCCTTGTCAAGTCAGGGCTCGAGCCGCTCGCTCTCTCCCCTGACGAACACGCACCAATGAGCATGCCCGCTCCGGCGGAAATGGCTGACAATCAAAGTGTTGTCGTCAAACATGGAGCAGTGACGGGGCAAAGATCGCTGCCGTCTGGCCCTCAGAGAGCACACGCTCACGCATTGATCCACCTTCTATCGGGCTTGTCATCACAATGAACTCACTACTGTGTTAAACCACAGGGGTGATACTGGATACAAATACATTATAGACTTAAAAGTCAACTGCACTTCAGTGGACAACCTTACTACTTACTACAACCTCGTCTACTACCACAGAATGTACATAAAATGTATTTAAGTTCCAGAAGTAACAATCTCCACTAAGAAATTGATTTTTATCACAAATGTATAAACTGTTTAAGACCGACCTATCATCAGCTTAGCAGGTGAAGCCAAAGGTCAGTGTGATATCAACTTCATCTTTAAAATATTCTGTGTAACTGCCAAATTCCCTGCGAAGAACTACATTATCCTCAATCCTAAAATGGGCAGCGCCTTGAATCCACCAATCAGAGAAGTCACTGTAGGCACTGTCACCATAGAAACGAGAACCACACCAAACTTGCCACACCCATAAAGCATGTATTCATTAGCAATTGTGTAATATATATATATATATATATATATATATATATATACTTTGAGCAATAGACATTTATGCAATTAACATTGTTAATTGTTAATTTAATTGTTAAATGTTAATTGCATAAATGTCTATTGCTCAAAGTATAATATATATATATATATATATATATATATTATAAACATATAAAAAGTATATTTTTAAACTAGCCTACATTGAATAATAAATGTCTATAGCTCAATATTTTGTTACAATATTTATATTATATAGTTTTATATTATACGTTATATGCCACTTTTAAAAACTTTTGGCAATCAAAAATCGTTTAAAGTATATATTTTTACACATTTTAATGGAAGTATAATTATGAGTTCATGGTTTAGAATACTTTGAGGAATTTTTTGAAATCCCAGTGAAGAAAATTAACAGGAAAAATACAAAATACAAAAAAGTAGGCGATCACTATAATCATGCAGAAACATGTGTACTAGCCTTTTAAATTTGTTCAGAGTATTTTGACAAAAAATGTGAATTCAAACTGAATGTTTTTCTTCACAGTTTGGTAAAAAGGAAAAATAAATAATAGGTGCCATTTGCGAAACCAGTGGGTTTAGTCTTAATGGAGATGCCAAACACAACGTGTCCTGACCTCTGCATATTCAGACCGCCTAATTGCACATCCAGACTCTGTGCTTTTACAATGCCAGCGAGAAGGCTGCGATCTATTTCTGGCTGTGTGGTCACACTATTGTGTGGGTGCAGAAAAATTCTGCTGCATTAAACTAATTTTCCAGCACCGCAGCCCACGACAACACTTAAAGTGCAAAACAGGTCATCAAGTGGAGTGAGTGGAAGAGGACGTCTAATCCATGTGAGGAGCTCGAGTTAATTCATCAGAGTGCCGGTTTGTCTAAACTGCCATTGCCCTGGCGTTCTGATTACACTAGCAGGGGGGGAAAGGTTGTAGCTACGAATGGAAGACGCAGCGAGCAGCTGTCGCGTCCGAGTGGGCTGATGTAAGCCCTATTCTCAGCGAGTCCGTGGCGGTTTCAATTACGCACTAACCCCTGACCCCACGCTGCTTGTAACCGAGAGATGAGAAGAGGTGCTGGGCATGACGCCTATAAGCTCCAAACGGCACTGACAGAATGGGATTTGGTGGCTCTAAATGAGGAGTTTGTGGCACTGTCCCTTCTCGAATTGAATGGGATTCCATCTGTGGTGCGTGTTTGGGGGATGGGCGGTCACTTTTCTTTGCCTTTTCGGAGCGGTTTTCTATAGACACGGCTACACTTTAGACGGTGGAGTGAGGCCACCTCTTCTGTTCTTCCTTCTGCCCCTTTTGACCCTCTGTCTGTGGTCAATGTGGAGATTGCCAGAAAGAGACAGCTGCACTCAAGGCTTCCCGCCTCAGTTCCCTGTTGCTCTTTGAGCCTTTCTTGGTTTTCCATTGATTTCTCCATCACCCTCTCAGCTGTGTGTATCTGCCGCTTTAGAAAATTTCATCTCTGTGGGGTGGACGAAGGCTAAGTTTCCCAGCCCGAAAATAAGAGAAATTCGAGACCCCTTGGCTTTGGCTTTGCGGCAACAATGTCCTTCCTCTCCAGGCGAAGAGAAATCCCTGGGGAAATCAGATAACATGCAGCCACATACAAAATTCAAGGCCAATAATCAAACCATCAATTGTTGGGATCAAGTCAAATGCGTTTGGCAGACGAGGATGGGCTTTTAAATGCACATCACACGAAACAGCAGGAGCTGGTCTTCCATTACAGTACAAATAATTCATACCCTGAGAGATTACTGTAAAGATTAAAAGATATGAGTGCGTTTCAACGCCAGAGATTCCACACGAAACACAATCAATTTGAGCCTGCGGTGCGTTTGCTGAAAGATGCTGATGCTGGCAGTTCCTTCTCTGATTCAGTAAGCACAGATTTTTTCTCCCTAATTATGGTCAAATTACAGACTCTGGCTGTGGGATCAGCAGCCTCTCCTCCCGTTCTCTTCCACAATCCTTCATTCTTCTGCGAAGACGGGGAAAATGCGACATATCTGTTTTAAAAACTCAATGGAGCACGCTGTGGTGAGCTGAAAGTGTTTACTAAAAGGAGCCATTTTAGAGTCTCACATTTTCACGAACTCGCACAATTTGGCAGAAACCTCTGTAGCTCTCCTTAAAACAAGTAGCAGGATCATGATACACTGATGGTATCAAACATCTGATAAATACCATGGTACTGAATCATTACCATTTTCACATACTATGGTCTTTACTTAGGATATGTCACACGGGCAACATGCCATGTTTTGCACCGTTTTCTGAATGTACAGCTATACTTGTACTCCACAGACAGACATATTGGCCAACGCAATGCTGTTTTTAGAGCATCTGATCTCTCTCAATCGTTCATCATTCATGTTGTATTAAATGTTTAGATCATCCAAAAATGAAAATTCAGTCAGTCATGGACTTTCAATGGAGAGACAGAAATCTCTCAGGTTTCGTTAAAATATTTTCATTTGTGGCTCAAAGATGAATGGAAGTCTTAGTCTTATGCTTTTGGAGCAACATGAGAGAAATAATTTTTTTGGGTGAACTAACCCATCTTCTGTATTAAAAACTCAAAACCACCCTAATTATACAGGTCTACCTTGTGGCCCAGGGAGTCTAGTTGATTTTGAAAACAGTAGTTTAGCACATTCCTAGTATTTACATGCTACTCTAAGAGACTTCAAAGAATAGCTATGTACTACTGTACCATTGCTGAAAAAACAAACATGAAATTACGATGGTACCATGTCCAAAAATCATTCTACTCATATAATTCTCTTATCCCAAATCTGAAACGGTCTCAAATATTCAAAAAAGGCCCTTTACACTAAAGATATCTGGATTACACATAAGTCAATGAACTCGCTGAGTCTAAATGCCACAAAAGGTTAATGACTAGCTGTTACGTTACTCTATGGCACACGCTGGACACACTTCATTTGACAAGTAGCCAAAAAGCCGAAAGCCCAGAAAATGCAATTGTATTATCTAAGCCCAGCACAAATGTGATTTTTCTTTTTTAAAGAGAACAGCACAGACTTCAAATACCATGTGGATTGTTCAATGAAAAGGACATGTCAAATGCAATGTTCACAAAGTTGAGAATATGAGCTGTAAAGATGTAATTGGCATGATAAAATGTCTAAGTTGTTAGTTATTACATTAGTACTTAAGAACCTTAGTCAGATGCCATAGTTAATTTGACACAAACAAGGATGGGAGAGATGGAAACAGAAGTAAAATTCATAAAAAGGGATATGTAACTCAAACATTTGCAAATTTAATGAATGATTTATACAGAATTTAGTTTTTCTAATGCTTCATGAATGAGGCCCAATATGTTGTATTGTCATCGGTTGCATCTATTTTTCATAACGCATTCTTTACGATTATAATTTTTTTGGTCCACCAGAAATGTGTGGAAAGAACAGATAATTGCTGCTTTTTATCTTACAATTCTGAGAAATTGTGAGTATTCTTTGTCAGAATTGCGAGCTTATATTTTGCAATTTACACTTGGGATGCACCGATATGAACATTTTGGCCGATACTGATAAATCTTACTGGTAAATTTATAAATTGAAATCCAATTTTTTTATATAATTATTGAGAGCCTGATTACAAATACAAAAGTCTCACCATTAAAAAAACATGTCCCAAGCACACAATTATAATGTTCTCATAATTTTATCTAGCCAACATGACAGCCTATATGACAGCACATGTTGCACTTAACTGTATAATCCTTTTTTTTTAAAGTGATTCCAATCATATTTCAAGCATATCAAAACCATCATGGCGAACAGTGCGCATCTGAAGTGTCTCAGCTGAAGGAAATAATCCATTATTTATCAGCTTTAATATATCGGGCCGATAATGATAATATTAAAAATGAACATATATCGGCTAATGCCGTTATGGTGGCCGATATGTTGTGCATCCCTAATTCACACTTTCTTTCTCAGAATTGTAAGTTTAAATCAGTTATCATCTTAATTATTTCCTGTTCATAAAGATGCCCAAAACCACATTATAAATTCACAAAATAAATATTTTGTTAATGAAAAAAAAAAAAAAAAAACGCAAAAGAAATAACATCTAAACAGGCTTCCATAGGAAAGACATATTTTTATATATATTTCATCAGCTGACCATGGCTCAATTACAATGCAGTCAAATTCAATATTGCATCTAATCTGACTACGGTCCATACTGGCTATTGCTGTAATGCCATACTACATCAGCACAACAAAGTGATCACATGACAAGAAAACAACAGCATTTCTAAAGAGTGACGGTTACACTAACCCTTTTTCTGGGTGGTCCTTTATCTTGCTCTTTCCCTCCCTTGCCACTCTTGGCTTGCTTGGCGGCCTTCTGCTCTCCTGGCTGCTTGATGGTGATGCGGATCTCAGGGGGACAGATGTAGTTCTCCAGGTTCTTTGGAGGCTTCTTGGCCCGCTTGGTCGTTTGGATCTTCAACTTCAAGCTGCCTTCGGAGAAACTGGCCTCCTTGATGGAGAATTCCTGCTCCTCCAGCACATCTCCCTGCCCCCACCTCTCACTGTCCGCATTGGAAGTGACATCCATGTCCTTCCCCAAACCGAGATCTTCGTCCTCTTCATGGTCCTGTTGCTCTCCAGGTAAAGGGAGGCTCTTCATTGGACTGGCGAGGAGACCCACCTCACTGAGGTCAGCTCTGTTGATGGTGGTAACAGTGGAGAAGAACTCCTCGTTTCCTTTGGGCCGGGCCGTCCGATTAAGGTCTCTTTGCTCCATTGATAATCTCAAAGCTTGGTCCAAGAATCAGGAAACAGGGACCCAAAGGGACAGTTGGGCACCGGTCCGGGTGATTGAGTTTAATCAGTGAGGGATGGCTTTTGGCTCTACTGCTCCCGGAATCTTATAAATCTCGCTAAGGTGGAGTTTTTCCCAGGTGAAACTGAAAGTAGAGTAAAAAAAGAGCAATTTATTAGTTGATTAAAACTATAAACATTCATATATGAGACATGCTAAATCCTATTGAACAGGTAAAAAGTCTGTATCAAAGCATTTACACATCACATTCTTACTAGCATGTGTCGTAACATGGCTAAATCAATTTTTTTTCAGGGTTAATCAGTTTCTGTTGTTCTAACAAGTAGCAACAAGTGACAAGACGTATTGTTAGCACTTCTATTTCTATTAGCCTACATAGTGCTGAGTAGCCCACTCCAGACAAATCTCATAAGTCCAATAAGGTAAACATAGATGTGTATTAAATACCAAAAGTCATTTTAATTGTTTTTAATTAGAGATGCATGATTTATCTGAACTAGGGATGCACGATAAAGAAAATTTGGCCGATATATTAAAGGCGATAAAAAATTTATTATTTCCTTCAGCTGAGACACTTCTGATGCTCACTGGTCGCCATGATGGTTTTAAATTGCTTGAAATATAATTTAAAATCACTTCAAAAAGGTAAATACAGTTAAGTGCAACATGTGCACCACAATTGTCATATATAGGCTAAATAAAATTATAATTATATGCTTGGGACATGGCTTTTAATGGTGAGAATTTATTTTTTAGGCAATTTGTATTTGATTTTTATTGATTGATCAGGCTCTCAAAAATGAAATAAAAATCTGGATTTATATTTACAGGCCAATATATTGGTTACCGGCATTCAAATATAAAAAATGATCGGTATCGACCAAAAATTTTCATATCGATGCATCCCTAATCTGAACCATATAAAATGATAATAAAGATTTTGTTTTATTGATCCTCTTTTATTTTAACCATGTTTTTACATGACTTTTGAAATCATCTAACACTCACTTAATCTTGAAAAACACATTGGCCTGGTTCCACAGACAGGGCTTAGATTAAGCCAGGATGTGCATCTTGAGACAAAACAATGGCAGTGGCATATTTTAAGGTATGTCAGAGCAAGTTGCCCTTAGTTAAAACAGCTTAAACATGCATTTTAGTCTGGGACTAGTCTTATCCTCGTCTGTGAAACTAAGAGTTAATATCATTCAAAAATATTTGTCTTAATCTAACAAAACTCAAAAAGAATATACATTTTTTATACGGCACATTATAATGCTAAGATGCCAACATATAGATTTAAACCACTGATTTTAGTGGTTTAGAACTAAAATGTTTGACATATATTTAGACACAATAGTATATCATTTTTAAATCAGCCATTTATCAGTTATGTGCCATTACATTAAAATAATTGACAGTTTATTGGTAAAATTTAAATAGAATTTGTAAACAGTTAAGTATGTCAGGGCTGGTAGGCTATGTGATGAAATACTTCCTCAGTACTGTAATTCCTATTTAAGTGGGCAAGGTGAATTACAGAACAAGACAAATATGTCTTTGTTAAACCACCAATTAATCAGGATCGGGGTTTAAGCACACAGTCTTCAACCCCAAACGGTTGTACTGCTGGCTCCAGGCAAACTCCCTGACACCATAATTACATTGCTGACCAGCTCATTTGCTTTAGTGGTCAGTTGAGTAAGCCTAGTCACGGTGTGAAAGTCAACAAATGAGGCCTCTGGCCCAGTGATAAACACTTTCCAGACATCAAACAAACCACAAACTGAGCGACCACATACCTGGAAAAGCCCAATTAGGGTTGAATATAACACCTCCACAGCACACATCAAATTGGGCATTGAATGAATTTAGCATAATTTTGGGGGGGATACCGGCTTTCAACATATCAATTATTTCAGTCCAAACAAACCACGATTAACAAATTAAATCACAATCTGTTCTGTTGACTGCACAACTAGCCTAGATCTAAAAATAATTCTAAAACGCATTCTGATTGGCTCAGACTGATGACATACGGATGTTATGTCATACCTATGTCAAGGCCCGGAGACACACACAGTTAAGCCTGACAAAACAAAGTTGACAATAGCCAGGAATGGTGGACCATGGCAAATTTAAAAATAATCCTTGAAATAAGCAGTTTCTATTTTGGAGAGGAGATCAACACAAACTCTCCATTCGCCAAGCATCAGCCGGATGATGTCAGTATTGATGTATAGACTGAGGGTTCGGAGCATCGAGCTCAGTCTCTCATCTGCTCTTGGCTTGTTGTCAGACAGAGCTCAGTGTCATTTACCCTTTCAACTGCCAGACAGGTGACAGATGAGAGGCTACTGAAAACAACGCCAGCTATCGCAAGACAGCCTGGATCCACGCTAGACTAAACAGCTCAATCTATCCATCATATCATGACAGTCAAAATAGCATGTTTCTCATTCCAGCCTGTGCCGACTCAAACACAGCCATTCACAAATCCTCAATTGAAACCCAGTTGTTTATCTTAGTTGTCTATACCTCTTGAGTAGTGTCCCGATGCATCTTGGGTGTTCTAGCTGTTTGGCAAACCAAATAAAAGTGTGACGCCAATTCACAATGGCCACGTACACACTGCAGCTAAAAACGGTTGTCACTCCTCTTTAAGGCCTTAATACTGTTCTGTACAAATATGGTTCAGTATGGAAGCTGACTTAAAACTAGTCAATTACAGGCCGATCTCTAATCTGCCATTTCTGTCAAAGATATTAGAAAAAGCAGTATCCTCACAACTGTGTTCCTTTCTTGAAAGAAATGATATCTGCGAGGATTTTCAGTCCGGATTTAGACCGTACCATAGTACCGAGACAGCTCTCGTTAGAGTCACAAATGATTTGCTCTTATCATCCGATCGTGGTTGTATCTCTCTATTAGTATTACTGGATCTTAGTGCTGCATTTGACACCATTGACCACAACATCCTTTTAAATAGACTCGAACATTATGTTGGCATTAGTGGAATTGCACTAGCATGGTTTAAATCATACTTATCTGACCGTTATCAGTTTGTAGCAGTAAATGAAGAGATGTCTTATCAATCACAAGTTCAGTATGGCGTACCACAAGGCTCAGTACTAGGACCGCTGCTGTTCACTCTGTATATGCTACCATTAGGAGATATCATTAGGAAACATGGAATTAGCTTTCACTGTTATGCCGACGATACTCAGCTGTATATTTCTTCAAAACCTAACGAAATCTACCAATTCACAAAATTAACGGAATGCATAGCTGATATAAAAAATTGGATGACTAGTAATTTCCTACTACTAAATTCAGAAAAAACAGAGATTCTAATTATTGGACAAAAAAACTTCCACACGTAATAACCTAGAGTACTGTCTAACACTTGATGGCTGCTCTGTTAAGTCTTCGTCGTCGGTTAGGAACCTGGGTGTGCTCTTTGATACCAATCTTTCATTTGAAAGTCATGTGTCTAGTATCTGCAAAACCGCTTTCTTCCATCTTAAAAATATATCTAAATTACGTCATATGCTCTCAATGAATAATGCAGAACAATTAGTTCATGCGTTTATGACCTCAAGGCTAGATTATTGTAATGCTCTACTGGGTGGCTGCCCTGCACGCTTAATAAACAAACTACAGCTAGTTCAAAACGCAGCAGCTCGAGTTCTTACTAGAACCAGGAAGTATGACCATATTAGCCCTGTTCTGTCAACACTGCATTGGCTGCCTATTAAACATCGTATAAATTTTAAAATATTGCTGATCACTTACAAAGCACTAAATGGTTTAGCTCCGCAGTACTTGAGCGAGCTCTTAACGCATTATAGTCCTTCACGTCTACTGCGATCTCAAAATTCCGGCCAGTTAATAATACCTAGAATATCAAAATCGACTGCTGGCGGTAGATCCTTTTCCTATTTAGCACCAAAACTTTGGAACAGTCTTCCTACCATTGTCCGGGAAGCAGACACACTCTGTCAGTTCAAATCTAGACTAAAAACACATCTCTTCGGCCTAGCATACACATAACACATTATAGACTTATATAATTAGGCTGCATAGTTTAGAACAGCCGGGACCGGGAACACTTCCCGTAAATCCTGATGTACTTGGTACATCATAAGAAGGATGGCGTCTACGCTAATATTAGTCTCTCTGTCTATCCCGAGGTTTACCGCTGTCCACCGGAACCAGGCCGTATCCAGATCTGATGAAGGACCAGCGCCAGGACACGACGACGACGACGCTGACCTGAAGTGTCAACCAGTCTCTCCTCCTCTCCACTCCGACTTCAACCAACCGAAACTGGACAAATACTCTGATTCATTCTGAACTTCATACACTGTTCACTCATTGGCCAGAGGAGAACTGGCCCCCGACTGAGCCTGGGTTCTCCCAAGGTTTTTTTCTCCATTCTGTCACCTGATGGAGTTTTGGTTCCTTGCCGCTGTTGCCTTACCTTCTGGCTTGCTTAGTTGGGGACATTTAATATTCAACAATATTATAGATCTGCCTTAAAGGTGGATGATGATGAAATTGTTTTTTTTGTATTATTTTCATGTTATCACTGTGAAGCTGCTTTGATACAATCTGTATTGTAAAAAGCGCTATATAAATAAAGATGACTTGACTTGACTTGACTTAAAGTACAAAAATTAAAAGGTAATTGAGATTATTTTTACTCGTTATGATTTCTTACAATTGTGACTTACAGTATTTTAGTATTTTAATACAGTTGGGACTTTATTTCTTGGAATTGTGACTACATTTAAAATAATTGCAACTTTATTTCTTACAATTTTGTATATCTCGCGATTAGGGATGCACCATATTTTCAGCAATCGAAATTATTCAGCCAAAATAGCTATTTTCATTATTGGGCCAAAATAGTTTTGGAGGGTCAGGGCCCGGACGAAATCAGTGACCGAAACAGGTGTTTAATTAATTCTTCTCAGATGGCACGTTTTGACTGTGTTCAGCGTCCATTTCATGCACACAACGTGGATAAGCTACAACAGCTAAACATGTCAACCATGTGGACACTAGCTCTGGATTGACCATATTAATTTCATGATTTTAATCAGTAATATGGTCTGTTAAATCTAAAATATTTGAGTCTGTACTGTTTTCTGTTAATGTGCAGCGTGAACAACATTTCACTAAACATCTGTAGCATCATGCCTGCCATTCAATAATTGCAAGCTTTGTGCTTTTTTACTTTTAATATGAAGCAACGTTTTGAATTTCAAAATCCTCCCTCACCTTACTCGTCTTCCGAGAGAACGATTTCTCTGAACCCACTGCGAGTGCCACAGAGAAAACCAAAGCATGCAAAATATGCAAACTTCATCTAAATTGAAATTATTTTGTTTTCCACTCCAGATGTACCCTTATCAAAATAATATATTTATTTTAAAATGTAACATTAACATTGTAATGTTGTAAACAAAGCAAAATATTAAATGTGCAAAGAAACTGGCATTTTTCAAGTCGACTAGCAGTGTCGTTTAATCGACTAGTCTTGCACATCCCTATTCTTTAGGGATGTGTCCAATCAAAACACCCTAGCGACCACTAAGAACCACTCAGAACAACCTAGCAACCACCTAGCAACTATCCAGAACAAATATACATCAACCTACAACCACTCAAAACATGTTTGTCTCAAGTCACTAGCACTACTTTTGTCAAAAAAGACCTAGCCTACACAATACGGATTAAACTGTTGGCATTCACTTCCGCAAGTAAATACGGTTGTTCACATAGTCAGTCAATAATCAAGGCTGGAGATTTCTTGACTCAGTGTGATTCCTGGTTGTGTAAGTCTAATCCATACACTCACAAAAATAATGCCCCTTACTCAATACTAATCCCCAACACACAGTTTATGTAACAGAGAGCCCTGTCTGGTATAGTGGGCACGCTAACTGCACACTAATTGTGTAAGAAAACAGTCGGCTCATAAACAGGTTTATTATTATCACAAATACGCCCCGGGCAGACCGTGGGTAACTACAACACATAAAGCAGTTCTGTGTCAGCAGCACTGCCTGTGGCAGACTCAAAGGGGGGCATATATTCAGACGCTCATACTCAAGGGGCTTTGCATACTGATCTGCCCTCTTTTCTGATGCATCTCAATTAAGATGATCAGAGCATCAGGGGGTAATTATCTGAACGAATTCATCTCGCTCAGCTCAACAAAATCAGCTCAACTGGGTTATGACTATAAATCAATCAAATGCGTTTCAATAGTTGCTGAAAATTACAAAAATAAACTGTAATCAGGGTTTAACAACCTAGGGGCTGGTTGAAGGAACTGCCACTCGCCCTGTCAGGCCAGTTCAGTGGTATCACTAAATTGTGTTATCCATGTTTTATGCCTTAGAAACTGGTTTTGTGTGATGTATTGAACATTTCTGTAGCAAATTTAACCATTTAAAACTTCAAGGTAAAGTTATGTAGCTTGTGATAGTCCTGGTAATCTTGATTAAAATAAATGTTATTGTTTTTTAACAAAAGGCCATTTACAACTACCTTTATGGAGCTGTGTATATAATTTCATTAAAGTTGTATGTGTGTGTGTGTGTGTGTGTGTGTGTGTGTGTATGTGTATAAGAAATTGCTTAAATATATACATATAAAATATATATATTATATATATATATATATATTATATTTATATATAAATATATATTCACTAGCTTATTTTTATTTTCAATATATATTTTATTTTAAATTTGTGTTCAAATAAAAATGTGCCAGTGAAGATGTTAGCAGGGCAAGCAAAATCTGAACTCCTAAAAAACACTCTTGATCCCTGATATTAATATGACAGTATATTTTGTTAGCGAGATGTAACAGTATGTTCAGGGCTTCTTTAAACGCATACGTGCTCCAAGGACTTTTTTTGAACGGACACAATCTGTAGTCGGGTGTCAAGACTGTGTGCGGTGGTGAGAGGATTCCTTTCTGTCCCCGTCCCTTTTAAGGCCATGAACAGAGAGCAGGCTTGAGGTAGACTCACAAATAGCCTTGCCAAACAACCATGTGCTCACACTTTGTTGAGGTCTGGTGGTAAACAGAGGAAACTCTAAGCAGCTTTATCGTCATCTTTTGGATAAGATGGGATCCAGTTACAATTAAAACTCCTTTGAGATAATAAACATACTTTAATTCTCAATTGTTTACAATAATTGTTCTATTAGTTTCCTGCAGCCAATCGGTCTTCATTCTTATCCTATATCCAATAAGTATTTGTGTCCATTAAATGGTCACTAATGGCTTGTTTCCACAGAGCGGTATGGCACAGTAGAGTGCAGAACGGTACGCAATTATTTCCGTTTCGATATAGTCAGAAGTTGTGAATATTCACTTACAAACTTGAATATTTTCACTGAAATGAACAGTTTGCAAAGGAACTGATTCAAACTGACTGTGTTTTTGTTACTACCGGTAATCAAAGCAAAGAAGGATAATGATCAATAATGAGTAATTCCTTCATGCATATCTTTCTTCTTTTTTTTTTTTTTAGACATTTTAATCAAAATTTCATAAGGATCTTGTGGAGAAAACGACAGACTTCCACTGGTGACAATAATTTATGCCATTGAAATCCCACAAGCTTGAGTTAATTTTGAATACAATGCCCACATCTCAAAATCCAATCAACAACCAATAGATAATGTCCCCACCCTGCTTTTTGTCTACAATCCATTACACACAGATGTATCACAATAAGGAAAAAATATCTAGCACTACTTTTGTTTTATTGCAACTTTAAGGAACAATTTTTTTTATTCATTGTATTTTTACATTTACAAATGTTGCTTAATTTTATGCAAAGCAAAATTATTGAAAATACATATGCCAAATACTGGATATAATCCAATTCCAGCCTAATTGTTATTGCCAAGAAACACAGTGAAGGACAGAAGTGCAGTCCGTTCAATGGAGATTCTATTAACGATTTTTTTTGGAAATACATATTTTTTGTGTTTTGTCAGCTTGAACGAGCGAACACCCATGCACACAGCAGCACACCATATTGAACGGACTGTACTTCTCCCTCACAGTCTGATTTTCGTTTGTGTGAAATCAAATAAGGCGTCTACTCTGGCTAACATCAATAGACCCCTCAGAAGCGGCACAGTTCTACAAACGAAGGGAAACTTCACAATCCCGGCCATATTTGTTCAAGGCAGACATCAATTGTCATGACACGGCTGAATTACACACTCCATGTGCCGTAGCTTCGGGCGGCTACACAAATATATTCTACATCAATGGTGGGACGTAAATAAACACTCACTGGTAGCATGGTGAGGTTGCCAGGATTGAAACAGAATTAAACCAAATGTGTCTGCTGTCTAAAAAGCATGCTTTCTTTTCCACCGCCTTGACCAGACACAGTCACACAGTGAAAGGCTGACCATGATGTTCATTTCAAGGCCAGTTAAGAAATCTAGCTTCTTGAATGGCTGGGCTGCCACATCGGACAACACTAATGGGACAAGGTGCTAAAGTGACATAAGGGGCATGGTTGAAAAGATTTTACAATCCAATGACCTCAAAAAGAACCGATACAAATTTTTAGGCCTGCAAATCAAATCACAATTGCCTTGACAACAAAAAACAATTAAACACGCTACTAAACAATCCTTCATCAGCAACTGCTTCCGTTCACCATTCCCACCAGTTTGCACTTTTCTAATGGAAGTCTATGAGGATCTGTGGATTGTAGTTGTAGATTAAATTTAAATGGAAATTATCCAAAAAATATACAATGTGAAAATAATTAAATTAACTTTTTGTGACTTAATTTACATATTTACTGAGGTCATAGTACACTACACAGTACAAAAAGTCTGTAATTGTATTGCTTTATTGGTCAGATTTTCATGTATTTTGAAATTATCTGTAAAATTACTGAAATATGCTGTAAATTCGCATTGCCCAGTGTAATATAGTGTTGTCAAAAATATAGATATTTCGATATGTATTGATAAAATATCTGACATGGTTCCAATATTCCTTTTCTGCAGTACCGATACTGCGCGTTGTTACGCTCTCTTCTCTCCGACGGCGAATTTACTTTACTGTTAAAACCACCAGAAAAACGTAAAGCCATGTTCATTTTATTTGTCTCTTTATTCTAATCTATTTATTTGTGCTATCGTTTGCAATTTGTTTTTCAAACCTGACTTTTTACTTGTAATTATTTTGTAAACGTAGTTCAACGATTCAAATAAAGCCTCCCTGTGCTGTGTGAAAGCTACTGAGGCAAAATTAGCCAAATTATCTAAACAAATTGAGATAATAATAATACAAATATTTGTATGGCAGTATATGGGAGTTTTTCCATGGTATCGAAGCCATTAAACTAAAGTTGACTGTGTGTGTGTTTTAAACTTTGGATGCGGACCATTAGTAATTTAAAATGTTTATGATGTTTAAATTTGAGGTGTCAGTTGGTGTAGTTTTGTTTTTTGATCGACATTAGCCAAGTCCTACTCCCTAGTTTTGTTGTTTTAGGCTTTCCCTTACATTTTGTTGCCAAATAACTGCCATGTTTCCACCTGAGGAAAAAGTAGAGTGGATTTATAATAATTAACCATTGGTACACATGAGCCATGACATAATATACGAATTTGGAATTTAAGGCATTCGACATAGACTTCATCTATGGTGCTATTGTATCTTCTAGCGGGGCTACCAAAATGCATCACCTCCCTGCCCGATGGGTATCTTAAATAGTGAAATAAAATTCCTTCCTTGATTTACATTGTTCACTCTTTTGACTTGTTATCTAAAGAAAAAATAAGATCATGGATGTTTTTAATCATGTGGATTTGTTCGCAGTGAAGTTTAGCCAATGCTAACGTACTTGCCGTGTGTGTGTTAGTGATGAGTGGATCACGGCTATTTCCGCAGGTTTGGCGGACCAAATAATAAAATATAATATAATAATAATAATAATAATAATTCATTACATTTATATAGCGCCTTTCTGGACACTCAAAGCGCTTTACATAGAAGGGGGGAATCTCCTCAACCACCACCAATGTGCAGCATCCACCTGGATGATGCGACGGCAGCCATATTGCGCCAGAACGCCCACCACACACCAGCTTACTGGTGGAGAGGAGACAGTGATGAAGCCAATTAGTATATATAGGAGGATGATTAGGAGGCCATGATGGACAGAGGCCACTGGGCAAATTTGGCCAGGATGCCGGGGTTACACCCCTACTCTTTCGAAAGACATCCTGGGATTTTTAGTGACCACAGAGAGTCAGGACCTCGGTTTAACGTCTCATCCGAAGGACGATGCTCTTTTGACAGTATAATGTCCCCGTCACTATACTGGGGCGTTAGGACCCGCACAGACCACAGGGTGAGCGCCCCCTGCTGGCCTCACTAACACCTCTTCCAGCAGCAACCTGGTTTTCTCAGGAGGTCTCCCATCCAAGTACTAACCAGGCTCAGCCCCGCTTAGCTTCAGTGGGAAACCATTCTTGGGTTACAGGGTGATATGGCTGCTGACATACTAAACAATTTCAGGTGGGTCGCGGGTGGATGAGAGGTAAATCATTAATGTGTTGATTTTATTAAAGACAAGGAACTCTCATTTCACTGTAAAACGCAACGAAGGTGAAACAAATCAAGGATAACATATGGAAAGTATGTAAAACAAAAGAAAAAAAACCTACATGAGATATTGCTTAATAATTTAACAGTTTTACCTAAAAATATACACAAGCTTAACAGAAAAGATTTTGATAAGAATTTTCCAACATAATGATTGGAAATATAAACGTGTTTAAAGTTTTTTTGGTCCCACTTTATATTAAGTGGCTTTAACTATGTACTAACATTGAAATTAATACATTTGATACAATGGACTTATTGTGTACATATATGTTTTTACATTGTACTTATATTTTAAAAATACCTGCTTGTAATTACAGCGGTAATTAATTTATGTAATTACACTGTTTACCTGTCCCTTACACCTTAAACCACCCTTAAACTTAACCATACCAGCACACCTGTCCCTAACCTTACCCGTATCACACCGCAATAGCAGAAAATGTATTTTACAATACAATATGAACACAATAAGTACATTGTACTTATTTTTCTATGTAAGTACATAGTACTTAAAGCCACTTAATATAAAGTGGGACCGTATTTTTTATTTTATTTTTTTAATTACTAATTTTCTGAATTAAAAACTAAACAAAAGGAAGGAAAGTCAAGTACCGTAGTCTAACAGCACAAAGTAGTAGTCTAACGGCACAAATCAAGGGTTGGGTATGTGATGTGTAACGGCTGTGAAGCGCTTTATGCATATGACAAATGAATAAAGCCTATATCCAGCCTTTGCTGGGGCTGAATGGATTTCATTTCTTGTGTCTGGGTTCGGGAAGTTACAGTGATGGATACAGTGTAAAGTCTGTTTAGGCTATTAAGGAAATAAAATTTTGTATAAAAATAAACGTTCATTTAAAAGCAGCTTACTTCAGTGTAACATGTTACCATATCATCATGCTTAACAGTTAACACTGAGAATTTGAATAATTGTAATGTGACGATCGGGAGCGCAGTGGAGAAAACTGCGAAAGTCACTGACACTTTTTTCGGGCTATAGTTAAATTCATTTCGGATAACCAAAAGAGTGCCTGCCCGGAGGGCTACCAGCGATTTTGAAATTTAATTCATATAATTCATGTTCTGTCTTGGTAGGAAGTCCGTTCAAACAAACATTTGAATGCAATGGTAGTTCTAGTCAGTTTAATCACCATTCTAAAATAATGTACTCCCTTCATTAAAGTACACACACACAAAAACAGGAGCACCGACACTGACAGGGTTCAATACACTTTTCTTTGGATTTGTGCAGATTTCTGAATGAACATGTCCTATGCACTCACTCTCTCTCTCTCTGTAGATAAGATGTTGTGAGTTGCTGATATCAAGGGCAAGGTGAAAGGGGGAGAGTAGCACCATTTAAAGATAATATAATATTTATTATTTGCTGGAATTTATGTTTTTTGGGTTTGGTTTGCCACAAAAAGTCACAGATCCCTTCTCTTGTGTATACTGTATGTTAAAAAGGAAGTTATTCTTGCAGCTAGAGTACTTTGTTATCTGTTAATAGCCACTTCACCATCCTCAGTGTTGCTGTTAGGTTGATGTCTACAACTGCCTGAACATCTCGTACCCATCAAACCAAGGAGCAACGCTGGAGTTTTTGCAGAGGTAAGAAATCAGTTATCAATTTCATACACCAAATCAGTTATGAACACTTTCTCTGGCTACGTGATTAGGGGTTCTCGGTAAAAAAAAAAAAAAAAATTAGAACTGCACCGTTCTCCACCCACGGTTCTTCAAGCACTTGGGTTGCATCTCAAAATCTGATGACGCATCTATAATATGGTTTGTTCAAAATAACAGTGCGTAAAACAGACAGTTCTGCTAATGTTTGTTTCTGTCGATGGATGCACATGCTGGCTCCCGATAATACATTACAACAGCAATGATGATCAAAAGAACATGAACAAAACGGTCACTCTTTGTAAACTTTGTTCAATGCGAGTGCCATATGCTCGAACATGACCATTGATTTACGCCATCACCCGGGTGTTGATAACGCACGTGCGAGCGCATGCGAAACCTGAACAGCACACGTTGTGCATTTAAACTAATTTAATTTAAGCCTTGCCAATTTAAACATTCAAGAGCAAGATGTGAAAGAGAACGCATGTGCGCTGTGAGATCTGTGTGTGCACACAGCAGACATATTCTGTTAGTGAACTTATACAGTCGAGAAAGACAACGCATATGTAACAGTATTTTGTATCCATGCATTATAGCTACTGTATATCTTAGTGACAGCAGCCTAATATGCCTGCTGTCTGTGTTGTTAATGTTAATCAAACAACAAAAGACAAGGAAATCCTTCAATGCTCTTGCTTGAATAGCTTATGTAACTTTAATAAGGATGAGGATTCATCTTTAATTTATACAGTCAAATATGCAATGGTATTTAACATTTGATTACTTTATTCAATTTCTGCACCTGAAAACTGTTAGACCTAACCGAAAAGCACTGTTAATTTAATTCTCATTTTCTTTATTTTTATTTGACAGTAATCGATTAGTCCAGTAGTCCACAGCACATACCGAACCGTGAACCTAAAACCGTGATACAAACCGAACCGTGAGCAATTTGAACCGTTACACTCCTACTACACTAATCTAAACACATTTGAAAACGCTGTTTTTGTTTCAAAATGCTCCTCTGCGTCACGTCAACACTTGCATTTTCAAAAGTTTCTCATCTACACTGAAATGTCAGAAGACGCTCAAATCATCTTACTGCGCAACCATAAATTGTAATAAAAGTGCACAGAGATGAAGATACTGAGAAATCAGACGTAATAAATTTGTCTCGTTATTCTTCTTGCACGATCATTTTATTAGCCACATATCTCACCACTTATTGATGCGTTCAGGAGAAACTCAAATCGCCATTCATTGTATGGTCTAAAACACAGCCATTATGAACACATTTTCTGTCATCTTTACAGGAATGTAATGAAGATTGTACAAAGTAATATGTATCTTTAGCAACACTGTGAAAGTTAATAGCACATAGCAGGCACATACCGGTATAAACATAGATGGGTATCGGTACAATATGCATCACATGACTAAACATGTCATCTTTCTCAAATAACTATTACAGTCCACACTACAACGTGAAAGTGCTGTTTTCAAATTTATTTACTTGGGAGAGCATCTTCAAAAAACTCAATTTTCTCAGGACAAAAGAAAAAGATGTGTTTTCAAATGTATCCAGATTAGTTTAGACGTAGCCTCTCTCTCACACACACACAACATCCCCTCACACACACAGTTACACACGATCTCTCTTGCAAACTCCCACCACAAACATGCTCTGTGCAAAATCCCACAATGCTGTTACTTTTATTGCTAGTAGCCTATATTACACGAGGTATACAGTAGACTACATATCATTACTGAAGTTTTTTGTTTTTCATTCAACAAATGTCTTTTCAAGATAAACCCAAGGGATCGAAAGTAGCGAACAACACCTTTGGAGCTGGTTGGAGCTAAACTCTGCAGGACAGTGGCTCTCCAGGAGCAGTTTGACACATGCTTTGTACTGACCACCAGCTACTTTCTTGAACACCTGCCCTTAAAGTGTCTAGTAATCCTGAAGACCGCCCTTGTGACAAAAGACTCCAGACTTGACTCAGACTCCAGTGATAAAGACTTCAGACTTGACTCGAACTTTAGATAAATAACTTGAACATCTCTGCTTTAAACAACCAACAAGGATTTTAAATGTTTTGTAACCAAGTGCACAGAGAACGTTTGAGCCACGCACCACGCAGCTCACACCAACTGCAGCTCTGATGGATCTGCAGATGAACAAATCATTTATCCGTCTCTGTGAGTAAACTAAGCCCGTCGTGATTATACAGTTCAGTCACAATGTGGTCCTCACATTATATGATGTGGTAGACATTTGTCCAGTTCGGTTCTATTGATACAACGCGGGCATGTCGAGAATGCGGTTGTGAGTCCTGAAAATGAGCAGGTGTCAAACTATGAACGCAACCGTATTAAGCAGAGCTGCTATGGCCTATATTATCTGCTCTAGAGGTTTTTGTTTTGTTTGAAACATTACTGGTGATTAGGGATGAAGGTGGACAAAGTACACAACTTCCTTACTTGAGTATAAGTACAGATACTACTGGTCAAATATTGCTCCGTTACAAGTAAAAGTTGTACTTGTACTCAGACTTTGAAAACTTTCATTCATTTTCTAAACAAAATTAAATAATTTTATATTCTCTCATCCTTTTTGTTCTTCCATTGAAAGTCCGAACAAACAAAAGTTCCATACATTAAAATGTTTATAAAGACAAAGCAGTTTAATCCAAGTCTTCTGAAGAGACACAACCTCTTTATATGACGAACAAATTTCATTTAGGCTTTTATTTATATGTAAACACTGACCAACGTACATACATAGAGCACATATACAATATAAACAAAAGCTTGACCATACTTGATTGATGCACAAGAAAAAAAAATCTCATTCTGCATGTTTCAGATTCTGTTCATTATATCTGAGGTTCTGTGCATTGATCAGTGATTAAAGGTGAATTGAAAAATAAAACATCGAATAAATGTTCATCATATAAAGCAATTCAGAAGGCCACTTGATTATTAAACCACTTGATTCGATGGATTACCTTTATGATCTCTATATGAACTTTTTGAAGAGACAAAGACTTTCAACTGAGGGTCAGAATTAAACCTCTCAGATTTCATTAAATGTTTACAACAAAGATGAACAAAGTCATAGCCTACATTTGTAACAACATGAGGGTAAGTAAATGATTTTCATTATTGGGTGAAAAAACAGCAGATAAAAATCCTTAGCAATGTCACACTTCATTCCAGCCTTCATTAGAATAATATCCATTAACTTCATGAGCATATTTTACTGAATCACACGTACATGTCCTGTTTATTCCCATGTAATGCTGTGTAAGGCCCATTCACACCAATGACGATAGCTATATCGTTCTCAATATTAAAGAATGGCTATAATGATAATGGCACAGAGAAAAGATATCGTTGGAATCGCTTTCAGAACGTTTTTTATCCAGCTGATGAACGATAAAAACATAGACAGCCAATCAGAATCCATCCTGCTGTAATGAGCTCGAGCATTTAAAGCGGCAGACAAGCACACATGCGTAAAATAAACAGAACGATATGGCCACTGGTGTGGAAGCTCACGCTAATATAGTTATCTTTATTGTTATCGTTCTTGGTGTGAAAGGGCCTTAAGGCTTGCCTGAGCGTCAACAGTAATGAAGGTGGTCTTAGTGAAGGGTCACTTTGGAGGTAGACTATTCGTTATGAAGCGCTGCAGTGATGACGTATATTTGTAGTCCAACCCAAAAGTTAGCATCACCCAAGACTTCAGCGTTAAGCTTCTGACAACTCTTTCTGTCTTTTTTTTTTAAGTTCCTGAAGATTTTGCAAGAGTGTGATTTTAAACACAATAAGCCTGTAAAAGCAGATTAGTAGATGAGTGTACCTGTTCAGCGTGATGATGTTTAATGTAGCCTACCCCACAAACTTTGTTGTCCCATTTAGCCACTATTTGCCCTTTTCAAGACAAGGAAAAGCTTCTTTTTTTTAAACACACACAAACTGATGTATTTCATGTCGTAGACTAAAAAGTGACAAAAAAATAGTTGAGCTTGTGTTAAACAACTAATTTCTGGGTTTTTTGGCCTATAAAAATACGTAATTCCTGCAGCACTATTAGTTGCTGCTAGTTTGCAGTGTTTTCATACCCTACAACAGATGAGATCTGCAGTGTTAAAATGTGATGTAACCTGTTAAAGGCACCTACACACTACAAGATAGGCTAATCAGGCTGATTTTGGGCCAATTCTCCCCTTCCAACAATCCTAGGTAAAAATCACGATTATCTTGATGGTTCTACAGATTATCAAATATTCCTGTGGTGTGAGGTGTGTTAAGTGTGCTTAGTTGAATCTGCTCGGGAAGAACATCGGGGCCGCACCGATCTCAAATCATAAATATCCTCCATGTTGAATATTTCCGATCATAAATCCTGTGTTGTGGAGGGGGGACCCCAAAGAGATTGAAGATTGAAGCATAACAACTTCATCCAAACATTTTCTGCAGAAAAAAAAGCAGTCCAAGGCAGCACTATCACCATTTCATCTTGCGTCCGCCATGTTTGTTTACTCTAAGTCACGTTTGACCGTGAGAGATTTTGCGACTGTTAGCGTGTGGTATGCATTCCTGGTCACATCGCAGCACTCCACACACTAGAGGAACAAAACTGTTAAATCTTTTAAATCAGGTTTGTGGTCTCTCACATTTTAAAAATCTGATAAGATATTTTAGTGTGGGCCAGCCTTCAGCAGCATAAAAATTGAGGGTTTACCTCAGTGTGGTTCGAATCACAACTGGCATAGCATATGTATGAAACATATTCGAATAATAATTTCCATTTCTATACTGTCTAATAGATAAGGTTACTGTTTTTTGTCACATTTAAGGATTGAGCACATTGCAAAACTGACAGATTAACATGCTGACAATTGGCTGTCATCACAATCCCTGGTGCCAACGATCCAGAGTAACTGAAACATCTGAACACCATCCTTCTCCAGCAGAGTTTCCAAATGTGCAGCCAATCCCACTTGAATTCGCAGAAAGAAAACCAGCCGCCCTTGTCTTGTATTCTGCGATGACAAAAGCAAATGGATTTCTGCCAAAACGTCAATTTTAAACTGAGGAGAGATCAGAATTTCGACCGCAGTGAAAACAAAGTGGCTGTAGTAAAAAACAAAAAAAGCAAAAAATGAAACGGCCCTCCTCCCCCTGTAGCTCACTGCCAAAAGGTGTTCTTGTTCTGATATTTGGTTTGGAGCGGCTGCCAAAAATTAGATATGTCCTTGGATATCTCCCTCTTTCCTTTGTCTCCTGTCAGGACTTGGCTGTCCTCCAATGCAACTAGCCATAGCCAGGAACAGAGGGAGCTCCATTCACACACATAAACATCACTTTGGATTTATCCTTTGCTCAAATACTGTGGTTCTTTTGTGTAATCGTATACTCTGTATACAGATACAATAGGTTTTCTGGAATCTTTTTGTAGGCAAGCGCTCCATAAGTAGATGTGTTTGTGCTTTGATAAATGGATCGGTCTCCTGATTTGACCCGGGTTTTTCCATTGGCTTTCTATGAAACGATGAAGACTTAGAAGAGTTTCTTTTCCATTTTGAAACAACTATACAGTGATACTCATAGCCAGAACTACTGCACTCAAATCAACATTTTGTATTGTACCAAAACTCGATAGCCTACAACCTCCATTTCTGATACTGACCACAGACCTTCAATTCAGTTCAACCATTTCATAAGGCCTCAGCGAGGATAAAGGTTTAACCAAAGCTTCTGACCAAACTCTGACGCAACCAAAGCATTGATTTAGGCTAAATGCCATATCGCTCTTCAGAAGTTCGATATTCGGGCATAAATATTGAAAGCATGTCTCTATGCATTTGAAAATTAAATGAAAATTCAGTCATCATTAACTTGTTTTAAACCTGTATGACTTTCTGCTGTGGTAAATAAAATTATACAGTTTGAAGAATGCTGGCAACTAATCAGTTTTGGTTACCAATGATTTCCATTATAGACAAAAAATATTGAGACAACTTTTGTAAATGTAGGCAGGCAGAATTATAATTTTAGCGCAAACTATCCCTTTAAGGTGTGATATTCAAAACATATAATTTGTCTTGTATCCTCAAATGGTATTGGTCTCATAGAAGTCGGCATTAAACAACTTCTTCCCTATCGTGAAATATATCCGAGGGAACCCGGTGTTCGAACAATAAAAAAAACATAGTGCTGGGATTTGATTTTGTCCATAACAAGGGAATTGATTGGATCGTTGTCAGTTGCTAATTGCTGCGTGAGTGAGTGACAGGTTTATGGAGGTGATGGATTATTTTCACGCCGCCATGCCGGTTGGTGCACATGTCATCAGAGAAAGAATATATGTCGTTGAGTGAGGAAGATGAAGTTATTCTGATTAAAGATTACAAGAGCAAAAAAATAAACAATGATGTGCACTGATAAATCATGTATAATAAACACTGCAATATTCCATATAAAAATAAGAATTGTCCATTTTGATTTCGTGGTGACTTCGTGGTAATTTCCCCTAGAGAACATTCTGGCTCTATCCAATCGCATACTTCACTACTATATAGTAGGCGAAAAACAGTATGTGACAAAAGAAGTATGTCCGAATTCACAGGACTCATAAAAGAGTAGGCAAAAAGTACCCGGATGCCCTACTTCTTCCGGCGAGATTCCTTATGTATTCTTACGATGCACACTTTACTATTCCATGAAGCCACGGGAAAGGATTAGGCTAGTGAATGGAGGTGAAGCACGCAACTGATGCTGGAAGGTCACATGACGATGACAACATGGTGAATGTAGTATGTCTGGATTACATTCTACACATACTTTTTAGTGGTCGTGAAGTTACTTATTCAGAATAAGTACCTACTCACGAGAGTATGCGGTTTTGGACACAGCCCATGTGTTTCAAGTCAAAGATGCTGAGAAAAACCACCCAGATCGCCTTGTCATAGCTCCTCCCCTTTCTGCAATTAGGCAAGGATTTCAGCCACTCAAATGAGGGGCAGGATACTAATAAGCTCAGATAGGCTAAGTGTGAAGAACATTGATGAATACAGCAGCAAGCAATCCCTCTTAAATTCAGGTTCTGAATAATATCTGATCTTGGTAAATGTCAGCAAATGTTAATTTACCCATGCAACCTCATGACAGATATAGGAAACCAAACACTTAGATCAACAGTTGCATCATTGCTACCCATTACACTCAAAACCTAGTAGTGAGACTCCTACTTGACAGCATCTTGTGGCAGCACAGGATGTTAAAATGCCCACAAACGCTGTCTAGGTAGGCAGCTCGCAAGGTTTTGAGACACATGCAGTCTTTAATGAGTAAGAACACAAGTGACATGGAAAGCAAGCCTACACTGTGGCTTATAGTGGAAATTACTATAGGCGCTTGACAGTGCAAACACACGCCTACTCTCTATCAGCGGGAAACTGATGCATGGCCACGATTACAGTAAATTACGCCGAATAATGTCTCTTCGTTTGAATATACCACTATTATGTATAAGTTAGATCAAAATCACACAGCAATGGGTATTTCTCCCACTGTCGCAAATGCTGCTGTCCTTCAGGGTGAGTTAGATAAACATTCACCTTACTCTGTTACCCAACAATGATTTCCATAAGTACTGATGAATATGTTGGTTACTGAGGTCAAATTAAACCAATATAATAGAGTATACCATGTAAGTTAACGTTAAAGGCAGACTATAGCGATAGTCCACTTTTTTCTTCAGGTTAAAATGGAGCTCTGCAGTTTTTAAGTGCGTCCCCAAATTCAAAACAACCACATCGTTTTAATTATTTATGTTCAAATAACTTACAGCTGCAATTCCACATTTAAACGTAAATAAATGGGATTATAATAAAAACTGCACGTTGAAGTGTGGTGGTTTAAGGAGCAAGAGGTAAACTCACCCATTTTTGAAGCTGCTGCTGCTGCTGAAGTCTACGAGAGTAAATCCATACACTAGATTATGACAAGCACTTTACAATCCCTCAAACTCAAGCAAACGGCTTTTTATCGCTTTAAAATGGCGTCAGTCGCAATCTCGGGTGAGATTTGTTTTTGCAAACAGAAAAACACACATGAAGAGTGTTGTATTCGCGGTCGATCAGCGGAGTGCGTCTGCAGATTCAGATGAAGTGTGGATTGAAGCGGGAATATGGTGTACAGTCACAGCGCTGCATTGCTTCCCTCTCAAATCATCAGACTCGGGGGTGGATCGAGCCTTCCCACTGCGGAGAAAACAAATCTGCTCTTACGATCCTTAATAATTTCCAAAGTCCTGCTTTAGATGACACGCCGGACCCGAGCGGTCGTGCAGGGCAAATATCCAGGGATATGCAGACTCTGCTGGTTCCGTTTCTGGACGTGTTTGATCGGAGTTAAGCGAGTGTGATGTGACTCTTGTTAGACTCCCGCAGTAGTTTTTGATAATGATCGGTGTGCTCAGCTCTCAGCAAATGCTCTGACTTGCCCTGCTGACTGCTCCTCAGCGCCCTCTACTTTTAGCGCAAAGTATTTGTCTATTTATTTGTTTGCCTGTAGCACAACATATGTATTTGTTTTTAATCGTTTGTTTATTTGTAGCACAAAATGTTTATAAATTAATGATTCATTATTATTAATTAATTATTGATTATTTTTCTGTTTGCTTGTAGCTCAAAATATGTATAGGCTACTCATTTATTTGTATTTATCTATAGCGCAAAATGTGGATTACTTTATTGTATCTGTTTGCGTTTAGTCCAAAATATGTATTTATTCATTTATATATTTATGTTTGCTTGTAGCACAAAATATTTATTTATTTGTATTTATTTATTTATTTGTATTGTAAAAGGTTTATTAATTAATTATTTCTTTCTGTTTGCTTGGATCTTAAAATATGTATATTTGTATATGTTTGCTTGTAGCGTAAATATATATATATATATATATATATATATATATATATATATATATATATATATATATATATATATATATATATATATATATAGGCCTATATATATATATATTATTTGTACTGTAAAAAAAATTAATGACTGAATTAATTGTTTTGTTCTGTTTCCTTCTAGAGATCTTAAAACATGTATAATTGTATATGTTTGCTTGTACCACAAATCTTGATTTATTTATTTACTTACTTACTTATTACTTAGTACTTAAAGCATAATAAGTCCTTATTTTTATGTAAATATTTCTGTTAAGGTTTTTTTTCATCTTTATCATATAAATCTTAATTTGTCCTTGACATTTTCATTGTTGATTTATTTATGTTTAAGCAAACACTAATTGATTTTCAACATCCCTCCATTTATAGCCTATAACTTGTTCATCTTTATAATCAATGAATAAATTCATGCAATCCAAATTGTAAGCAGCTCATACCCTTTTTATTTTGTTATTTTCTCTCAAAGCGACTATATTTGGCAGACCGAAATATTATTTCACTTGGCACAGCTTGCCAACTTGCATATAAAAGTAAATAGTAGCAAATACTAAGGCTATATTTGATTTAAATACAGCATTTTTAGCTGTGAAGTGAACTGTCATCACTCATCCCCCACATTATTCACCTCTTTTGGCCTTTAGACAGAATGGGTGTTTATATCTGTGTATTGATTGAGAGAGAATGTAATGACGCTCTGAGACCTCTTCAATATAGAGGTCAGCATCTGCTCCCTTGACGGCCAATCAATGTCTCGACTGTGTTAGTAAATAGTTCTCATTGGTCAACCTTGAAAATCAATGACGCTACCGATTATTCAAAGAGATTCAATTCAAGGTTGCCATGGATACCACATGTAAAGAGTTTAGACTAGAGGTTTGTGTGATGTGCATATTATGGACTACTCTGTTTTTCGGCTTTATGCTGAACGTCACATGAACAAACAGGAAAACAGGTCTCATTGTATCCGCTTGTCGGAGAAAGTGTTAAAGGGTTAGTTCACCCTAAAATCGGGTCAATGGAATCATCATAAATAGGAGTTTCCATAGGTAAAAATTGGACAAAATCACCCTCTTAAATTGTATTTACCACTGGGAAGCTCGGGATTATTTTGAGTTCCTAAATTGGGCGGGCCCTTAACTTTAAATATGGCGAAGGGGAGAACAATTGCTGCTGTGACTGGTAGCCTATTTATAAGGTTTTTCCACAACAGCTAGCCTACATCAACATGTCGTTAAAACAGTGCATTTACATATAATCATTTGAAGCGTATTATGTTTTATACACAGCGGAAATAGCCTCTATTTGACCGAAATTCCAGAATCTTCAGCAAGCTGACTAGTGTGGTGAATATTTATGGTTGTCAATGAATGGGACCTTGGGACGCTAAATATAATTTTTGCTTTAATAAGATTTCCCCAATAAATAAGTAAGAATAAACCTGGTGTCCTCCATATTCTTGTTGTTTTCAACACAAAGCACTTAATGCAACAGTCAGTGGGAAGTATGACATTTCCGATAGCATGCGTGAAGCACCCTCGTGTCTTTTAAATTGGTGGTAATGCCCTTTTCACAAGATGTAAAATAAATCTCTGATGTCCCCAGAGTGTGTGTGTGAAGTTTTAGCTCAAAATACCCCACAGATATTTTTATGAAGCATGTTAAAGTTTTAACTTTTTGAGGGTGAGCAAAAACACACCGTTTTGTGTCTGTCCCTTTAAATGCAAATGAGCTGCTGCTCCTGGCACAGGGGGCGGAGCTACAACAGCTTGTGTCCTTTTACCTCACACAGATATTCCACTGAAAATTTCAACAACTTTTAGCCTTTTATGTTCAAACCGGAGTCAGACAAAGATGGAGAGACTCAAGAAGTGACAACATGTAGAAGCAACAGGACATATCTGAATGGTTAGTTGATGAATGTATGTAGCTTATGTGTAGTTATCTTCTAGTCATTGATTAGCATAGACCCTTTTACAGCCCACGTGATCAAATAGTTGCGCGCGCATTTTGGCAACGGAAGTGGTGTTGTTCCCCACTGGCTCTAACGTGTTAGCAACTCCGAAAGTTTATCAAAACGGTTTCCCAGCATCAAAATGTCTGATTGTTGCGTTTACGGTTGCACTAATCGATATTCCACCAAGGGGCTTAAGTTTTATAGGATTCCGACAGGATCACGGCCGTTTCAGAAGAACCGGCAGCGCCTGTGGCTGCAGGCGATTAAACTTGTTGATTGGAGCGAAGACATAATAAAAAATGCTCGCGTCTGCAGCGCCCACTTGACACTCTGTAAATGTAAATTATAGGGTTGGTGATGTCACTAACCCGGGAGGATGCTCGTGTAGTCCCTACCAGCCGATGTAGTCCTTAAAAATTATTTCTTTAAAAGCAATCTCTCTTTGCTTTGAACTCTGAGCATTGTAACTTTGTATAATCTCAAACAGCAACATTACACACTAACCTAAAGTTAGAAAAGTGAAATCATAATCAACCACACCTTTAAAAATGACCTTCGTTCATCTTCGGAACACAAATAAAGATATTTTTGATGAAATCTGAGAGCTTTCTGTCCCTTCGTTGACAGCCTAACTACCACTCTCAAGCCCCATAAAGGTAAAATAATTAATTAAAAGTAATAATTAATCATTAAAGTAATCGACTGCAGTGGTTTGTGCACATGTGCACCTCAATTTTATGAAGTGACGCGAGTGAAAAAAAGCGATGTGAATGTGATGCTCTCGTGAATGTGTGTTTCATTTAATTTAATCAGAAAGGGTTCATTTGTGTTCCAAAGTTAAACGAAAGTCTAACAGGTTAGGAATGACATGATGTTGAGTAATTAATTAATATATCATATATATATATATATATATATATATATATATATATATATTTTTTTTTTACAGAATATGGATTCTTTTTTGCGCATAACCCCCATAATGAATAATGGAAATTAGCCTATATTGTGACCAATATATTTATATGCCGGTCTCAGCATTTATAATGAATTGGCTATAGGCCTACTGTAAAGAGTATTTGTCACTGAATGTTGAGTTAGTCCTCAGATCTGTGAAGAGAGCAGTAGGTGAGAGGTTTTCATATGCAGTTTGTTTCTCACACTAATATGTGGTTTTATTGTAAGTTCTTCCGCAGCACTTGAGCAGAACATGCAGAGTCTCAAGAAGCAACAGCTTTTGGTTGCAGAACATGTCCATGATTGTGGCTTTATTCTGCTAAAGTCTTGTAGCTTATAAATAGATATTTTAAAGATCGAAACCTCTATAAGACTGTGAGCAAATTAGCCGCTTATTTTATGCTTTTGAGAATTGTATATTTTTTGTAACCTTATTAAGATGATCAAATGTCTTGGAACCGGAACAACTTGGACATAAAACAGTTTACATAATTTCATTTTCAGAAGGTTTCACAAATGTGGATTGTAAAAAATAACTACAGATGTCAATATCAGCCCATGACAAAAACCTTGGCTTTAATTTGCAGAGTTTCACTATTATCTTGCTCACCTGTTCTTCACAATGTAGTTTTTCATCATGAAATCTAGAAGTTTTGAAATGAACAATCATACACTCCGCAGAGAAGATGATGACTGAAACTTTGACTGAAACTTGTAATGACAATGGACCTGTTCTTAGTGGCCTATATCCGTTGTTCGTTTGTGCTTTCAATAAATGTGTGTACATACATTTAAATAAAACGTAATTGCTTACAATTACTTTTTTTGTTTGGTTACAGATAATTTGCTTTATATTCAAAGCACACACAGAAAAAGAAAAAGTGCTGCATCACTCATTTCAAATGAGGCCAGTCTGATGCAGCTGATACAAAACAAGTCTCTGATGCTTCTCAAGCAAATGAACGACTAGTTCAACATCATGTATACGATTTTAATCTCACCAATCAAAAAAACACATTTTCATTATAAACCAGTCAGAAGTCATTCTGTAATTTGAGGACATTGGGTTTAGCAGCAGTTAAGAAAATTTATCTGATGGGGTTAGTGCACAAAACCACAAATGTGTTTATCAAAGTCAAAGGAAGTGGGCGTCTTCATAAGAACAGCTTGTGCTAACCACTTCCTGTTGAGATGGGAAACTTCTGATGGAGATAGAAGGCGTACAGTAAACAAGTCAAACAAAAAGGTATCTAAGGGGGGAATGTGTTTTAGAAGAACAATTGTGTGATAATTACACTACAGACAGTCTGTTAAACTTCTCTACCCAAACGCACGAGAATCAAAATTCTTTGTGAAGATCCATATTGATTGTATTAATTAAAGAATAATAATGCTTTCATTGCTGGACTGGTTGAATATTCACTGTTAGATTTCAAAATATCTTTGTTGTGCCTGTTGCTGACCGTGTTGAATTCTGTGCTTGCATCTGAAAATAGAATACTGAATAGAAGAATTAAAAGACACACCACATCTACAAATCTGCAAAAATGGAAGAACATATCCTCATTGGATTCAGCCGATCAGACATGTAAAATTATGTGTAAAAATTTCCCTATATATCCTATATTGTGAGAGAAAGAAAAAAGTAGCCTAATGCAAAGAAACAGGAGAAATTAATATTTCACTCGATATTCACACATAACGGAACATTATTTAGATTAGATTATGATTTAAATTCTATACTAGTCTATTAATATTTAGTTTCTAGTAAATAGGCATATACATGTAGTGTAAATGAAAAGAGACGCTCGAGCGTGTTTTTGCTTTGACAACAGTGCCCTCTGCAGGAATATATATTTATTAATGTCGTAATGCGCAACATCGATTTGTGTTTAAATTATGAAAGCAACCATTTAAAATAAAATTAAGGTAAGCAATGAAAATAGATTTATAGCTAAGGATTTGCTTATGAAACAATTCGTCATGTAAATAGATTCTCGCTGAAAATATTTTCTAACAGAGGTCTTTATGATTCTCGGTGAAGGTCGGCGCCCTTAATAAACTGCAAAATGGCTTGCATTTATTTAAAATAGTCTTCTGTACATAAATTAAATTAAAATACTGGCAGCGTGCCTAAAATCATTGTCCGTTTATTATATATTCTGTAATATTAGTCACAACATTTTAACAATATAAAAGCGTGTTTATTTGTTTGTTTATTTAATAACTAAATTATCAAAATTAATATTATGTCATTAAAATATGATAAACAAATCATGCAGCAAAAATGTAATATTGGCTAATAAACACATCCAATTTCCGTTTCCACTTGTTGGACTTTTATTTGACCCGGAAGTGTAAAGTGCTCTTTAATACAGGAGGAAGTTTGCTTTCACAAAGAACAGTTTTGCAGTTGGTATCATGTCATTAGATGTAAAGTCTAGATCGAAGCGCTATGAAAAGCTGGACTTTCTGGGTGAAGGACAGGTAAACGACATATTTCTGAGCTGTTGTTCGATCGAATACATTAGAACAGAACAGCCTGCATCTGCAGCACAGCTCTTGCAGCTGCATATCAATCTTCAGTTTTATCAATGTGTCCTGTCCACAGATAATGTTGTACCATTATTTTGCAGTTTGCAACTGTGTACAAGGCAAGAGACAAAACCACAAACACCATTGTTGCTATTAAAAAGGTAAGACCATTCCCATTATTGCGGCAAAACCATCACTTGTGATCATATTCGCTTGTTGTTATTTTGCATTGGGTACTTGAATATTTTATTATAGATTTTGTTGGTAACACTTTACACTAAAGTTGAACGTGTTAACATTAGTTAACATAAACTAACAATAAACAATGCTGTATTTATAATCTCAATGTTAAATGTAACATTTAATAATACATTCGTGTAAATGCACTGTGAACTAACATGATCATAATGAACAATTATATTTTTATTAACAAAAAAATAATAATGTTTAAAGGTGCTCATTGTTAGATGGCAATTAACTAATGTTAACAAATGAGACCTTATTGTAAAGAGTTACCATTTTGTTTTTATCATTGTTCAGTAACATCATGTCAAACAGTGAATTTCTTGTTTACAGATAAAAGTGGGACACAGAACCGAGGCGAAAGATGGTGCGCTTTGGATCAATCTTAATCTTTATATATATATACACACACACACACACACAGAGAGAGAGAGAGAGAGAGAGAGAGAGAGAGAGAGAGAGAGTTTAATTTGAGTCTTGCATATTTTCTTCTGTTATCCAGGCATCAACAGAACAGCTCTTCGAGAGATTAAGTTGTTGCAAGAGCTCAGTCATCCCAACATTATTGGTGTAAGTCATTTCTTTATGCATATCAATCTATGATGTGTTAATTATGGCATAATTCTGACATAAATGATGAACCTGTTTTTTGCTTTCAGCTCCTGGATGCTTTTGGGCACAAATCCAATATCAGTCTTGTCTTTGACTTCATGGAGACAGATCTCGAGGTGACGGCAGATGAATGCACTTGGACATATATTGTTCATTTCAGTAATTTTATCAACAAACCTATCACAGAGCAAAAGCATTAACAATAAAAGTCAATGTCAACACAAAAACAAGCATGATGTTTTTCAGCCCTATCATTTGTTTGATCAGTGCTGTTACAATGAATAATATAAGTGCATTGTTGTATTATGGTCTGTTTCAGGTGATCATAAAGGACACCAGTCTCGTGTTGACGCCAGCCAATATAAAGGCATACATTCTAATGACATTACAAGGTCTGGAATACATGCATGATCATTGGATCCTGCACAGGGTGAGGCGCTGAGATATCTGCTCTGTTTTTAGTTATGAACACTACCGGTCAAAAGTTTGGGCTCAGTAAGATTTTTTTTTCTGGAACACCAGAAAGAAATTCACACTTTTGTTAGGCAAAGATGCATTCAATTTATCAAAAGTGACACTGAAAACATTTATAAATTGATGTTGCAAAAGATAAAATGCTGGATAAAAAACTAAGCAGCACAGCTGTTTACATAATTGATAATAATAATAAGAAATGTTTCTTGAGCAGCAAATCAGCATATTAAAATGATTTCTGAAGTATTATGAGACATTGAAGACTGGAGTAATGATGCTGAAAATTTCAGCTTTGTAATCACAGGAATAAACTATATTTTAAAATATATTAAAATAGAAATTTTAAAATAGACATAAACAGTTATTCTAAATTGAGATAATATATTTATTTTAAAAAATATGACTTTTTTTTTTTTTTTTATAAATGTTGAACTACTTGACTTACTCCCAAAACAAAAGTTCCTGTATAAAACTGGCACCTTTTTTTCAGGATCTGAAACCCAATAATTTGCTACTGGATGAGAATGGAGTCCTGAAGCTTGCGGATTTTGGCTTAGCCAAAGCATTTGGAAGCCCGAACAGAGTGTATACACATCAAGTTGTTACAAGGTTTGTGTAAATCTCTGATAATTCTGAGGTGTTAACATTTACTATAGTACTTGGATCTTCTTTATTATGCTATTGTTTGACTTTTCATGTTGTGTGGTACTTCTCAGATGGTATCGTGCCCCAGAGCTGCTCTTCGGTGCCAGGATGTACGGTGTAGGTGTGGACATGTGGGCAGTTGGCTGCATTCTTGCTGAGCTTTTACTCAGGGTGAGGATCTTTGTACAGTGTTTGTAAAGCCATTTGGCTCTTTTGAAAACCAATCTGACCATTAACATGTATTTTAAAGTCAGCATGAAATGGAAGTTGCGCTAGTGCTTCTCTATTGTGACGTTACATCCGAGTCAAACGGCTTCTCAAACAAGAAAAAATGTGGCACGGGACTTGATTTTGTCCGTCGGGAATTGATTGGATTGTTGTGGTTTGCTATTGCTGTGATGTCATGTGAGTGACAGGTTGTCCCGCCCTCGCACCAGTAAACACATCATCAGAGAACAGAAGAGATGTTGCTGCAAAAGGGAGGGGAAGTTATTATGGTTAAAGATTACGAGGAACCAAATGAAAAATTATGAACATGAAATTGAAAAAATATGTCATAATGTGCATTGATAAATCATTCATAATACTGCAATATACCATAAAAAACAAGAATTGGTCATTTTGATTTAATGGTGACTTTAAGAATGATTTGTTCTTGTATTTTAGTTGCCATTTTTGGCAGGAGATTCAGACTTGGACCAGCTGACGAAGATATTCGAAGCTTTGGGAACACCAACAGAGGACACGTGGCCTGTGAGTTGTAGTTATCTATTTATTTGTGATGAGAGTGTTTTACTTCAGCTTCATTTCCACACGCCTATAACGATAACTATTTTAGCATCCACACCATCGCACAATTACATAGTTTATTTTAAGGTGCAGTTATGTTGTCAATTCTCAAGCTCTTTAAAGCAAGATAGATTATGATTGGCTGTCAATGTTTTATCGTTCATCAGGTGAAAAAAATCTGATTAAAAAATATATAATTTTGTTATCATTAGAGTTGTGGTCTGGACTCTGCTTTTTTTTTTTTTTTTACATTCTTTTTTACATTTAAAATTATTATTTTTTAAATATACCTTGATTATTTGATAATAATCACTTGCATGTACTGGTTAATATAAGGTAACTACATGGGTTAAGGTTAGGTTTAGGGGTAGTGTGACTGGGCAGTGGGAATTTACTTGAGATACTATTAAGGGACACATCATTCATATTTTCATATGTCCAATCTTTGAGGCTTTGAGAAATCTGTGTCTAAATGAGGTAGAATCATTGATTTGTGCCGGTTGTTGTTTCAGGGGATGTCCAGTCTCCCAGACTATGTGTCATTTAAACTATTTCCTGGCACGCCACTGGAGCACATTTTCAGCGCAGCTGGTGATGACCTTCTGGAGCTCCTGAAGGGGTTATTCACCTTTAACCCCTGCACACGCTCTACAGCTTCACAGGTGCCAATAACCTGGTTGCAGTTTAATCAACTTAATCGTAATGCTTAAAGCTAATCTATATTTAAAGAGAGTGAACGAATGTATACTCTCGTTTCAGGCTTTAAAGGTGAGGTATTTCAGCAATAGGCCAGGACCAACCCCGGGACCGCAGCTTCCCAGACCAAACTCCTCAACTGAAGTCCTGAAAGAAAAAGAAAACCTGATGATTGGAATCAAGAGAAAACGTGACAGTATTGAACAGGGTGAAAAAAACATGCACAAACACTTGATGAATGCATCTGATAGCGTGTTTGTTTCTTTAATGGATATATCCGTGTTGTTAGACAGTGTTCCAAGGGAAATGCTTATTTGTTCAGAATAATCAATTCCAGTGCTGGTTAACATATAGAGATCAACAGATAAATAGGAGTTGTTGCTCTGTTTAGATTACACTGATATATAATGGATATGGATAATGTATAATGAAAATAGTGTCCCACATGGTAATGAATGTTTTTTTTTTCTTATTCCTATTCCATTTCTTAGGTACCCTTAAAAAGAAACTGGTGTTCTGAGTGAATTGGATGCTGTTTTCTTCCACTGGTCCTGCATGAATGGAAAGGAACGTATTTATGTGTCAATCCGTTTTTTCAGTTATTTTTTTATGTACTATAAATATTAAATTATAGAAACATTTAGTTTTGCCTGTTGTCTGTTTTAATTAGTTATGCACATCACCCCCATTTATGTCACTAGTATAATAATTTACAAAAAGCATATACAATACATTTTAATTTTTAGTAATAATTAAAAATATATACAATATTTCACAGTAAAAAAAAAAAAAATTCTAATAAGCTATGCTTTTAAGGATTTAATGTCTAGTTAATAGTTTACAGATTGGTCTGCCCAGTGTTCTCTGATGCAGTTTTGAAGCCGCATCATTATTCCTGAGTGAGGTGCTGTTGTGTCACAGACCTGCCTGTATCTTCTCTCTGCTCTGGCAGTTCGGTTTGTCAGAGAACTGGCTACACTTCACCAACACTTTGTGATATGTTGAGAGTTTAAGATTTACAGTTAGCACTTATATAACCAAACACCATTTAAAACCCATTAGTATTACATAAATTAAATAAATCCATATCAACCTACATGTAGTTTATTGAACCCTATCACTTAGGCTACTGTTGAAAACAGATGTCTGCAACTTGAATACTTTACACACGGTGTCAAACACAATTAGGAGAGGCATTGTTTTGCTGTCACCGCTTGCCAACTGGAACACCATTGTATGAGCAAATCCAAACCCTTATGAAAATTAACCATGGGTTTATTGTGGTAAAAGTGTCATGCTTTTTTGGCAGGTTGATTATTTGTATAACCAGTTTACTACTCCATGGTTAAACTATGGTTAGTGTAGCAAAAACATGGTTAATTTGTGGTTACCATGTTGTAACTATGGTAACCCTGTTTATTTTGTTTTATTTGTAATAAATCCATGGTTAATTAATTTCGTAAACTCCCACCCATCAACCGCGCTGTAAACAATACAAGTAAACCCACATTTTTTTAAATTATCTAAAACAACGTTATCCAAATTAGAATAATAGATGCATAGTTTAAACGTGTTACTGTTCTCTAGAAAAATCAGGTCCGGTCGGGCTACACAATGACAATAGGCTTCAAATACATGTTTTTCATTGTCATTGTGTTCAAAGGAAATTCGAAACCTCACATTATGACGATAGCGGAAGTGATATACAGTGAGGATATTATTTGATTTCGATGCCAGATCAATACTAAATTGGTTTAAACAACAAAGCACCAATGTAACCCAACACGCATCTGTAATTTCGGATTTATCTCGGTCATGATCTCGCAGACTTCCGCACGCGCTAGTCTCGTACAGCTCATGCTCGCACACACGTCACACAGTCCATTGTGAGCAGCGGCGGGGGCGCGCGTGCAGGACTGTTCGCGGGAGCGCGAGACCACAGAAGACACGAATCACGGTCGCGTTATTTAGAATCTCACGAACAACACATTTGAACTGGATTAGTGTGTGTAACGAAGGATTTGCCTCGGTGTCAGCATGTGTTCCGCGTGTTGTGTGTCTCAGGTGAGTGATGCTTTTATGTACAGCATGTAGAAACATCACCGTCGTGAACCGCGCGGAACCCTCGGTTTCTCCTATTTAAATTATTTTCTATAGCATTTGATGCTGATGTACACGCATGCTTTAGAAAAAGTTTAATAATAAAAGTTACGTTCTTTAAAAATGTGTGATTGTTGTATTTGTTAATAAGTATGTCAGTTTCAAATAGGCTACACAAGCAGCTTTTTAGTGTCATCCTTGTTTGTTCTGTGTATCAGTTAACAGCCATGAGTTTTTGTTTTACATAATTTTTTGCATGGATATAAAACATCTTTTCATAAACTCCTTATTTTAGTCCAGTATTTATTTAACATAACTAATTATTTATTAATGTCAAACCCGACTGTAAAGATGCTGTTGAGGGGAAGATGCTTATAGACGAGCCTAAAGACGCTTTGATGGTCTCACTCCCAGCCTGGGCGAACTGGTCTGTTGCCTGGTTTTAGATGGTTTTGTCATTTTTCAGCTAAACGCCAATTTGGCTTGCCTGAAAGACCAACACAACCCACATAAAACTAGCAAACCATCTTAGGCTGGTTTAAGGTTTATCAGCAGGGTTGATGGTTTCCACTGACTCTATAAAGATAATATGTTTTCATCAACTGTGGTGTCAGTGTTATCTGTTATCCAACCAGAATTGTATCATGACTTGTTCTAACGGTCAGAAAATGATGTCATCCCTACGATTGACCATGTTTCATGTTCCTTTTGTCCTCATTTAACATTCTGGTCAGAACAAATATGTCCCTGACTCCCTGTCTGTCCTTTCAAAATGAGCCACATTTGTAAATGAAATTTATCAGATGGTATTGGAGGACACTCCACCAGGAATTTGGAAACCCTTCAGGTCTAGATATGGCAAATGAGTGATACTGATAACGTAATTGTCTACTTCACATTCTCAGTGTACTAATTTCTCTGATGGTCTTGTAGCCCCTTTTGTGCGTGGTGGCGTCCGCGGGTGGTCTTTTCATTTCCTGGTTGGATCCATGTGGCTGCTTGTTTGCATAAGATTAGCAGTGGAAAGTGAGACCTTGCAGTCAGTGTTCGGCATCAATAGTGTTGTCTCATTAGTGCTAAGCTTGTCAGGAGCCAGTGGCCCCACAAATGTGTGGAGTCGGGGGGGATTGGCATCGTGTAGTCTCTGTTTGTTAACTAATTGCTATCATTAGATAACCCGCTTAGTTTAACTGTTGATTCAACTTTGACACTAATGTATTCCCTCTTTATGGCAACGACAACAGCAGCGTTTATTAACATTTGTAGATTCCGTATTCAAATGAGCATTAAACAACCTCACAAGACGACACCAAATTCAATGCGCCTTTAGTTAAATGGTTGAAATCTTGATACTGTGACATCAAAGCAATTAAAGTGGCATAACACACACAGGTTGGACAGTATAATTTAGCTGTGTTGTCCATAACTTAAAGCGACAGTTCACGCAATAATGTCATTATTTACTCATCCTCGTGTTCTTCCAAACATATATGACTGACTTTGTTTAGAACACATGCAATCTATTTTGAAGAGTTACTGTTTTTGTCAATACAATGAAAGTGAATGGGGTCCAAAACATAATTGGGGCCTACTGACTTTTTCACTGTAATGAACAAAAAAGAATATAGTCATACAGATTTGGAACAACATTAGAATGAGTAGGCCTAACTCATGACAAAAAGAAAAATTTGGGGTTAACTGTCCCTTTAATACTGTAATTCTCATAAGATCAAGAGAGCATTGTTTAATTTCTGTTCATTTCATTGTGTTGTGGGTTTTTGGTCAACTTGTACTTCCACTGTACACCACTATTTACTTGTCAGTTTCATGGTACCTTTTCAAAACTCTTTTACACTTTTTTTGTTGGTGGCACTAATGTATAGTCAAGCTCTTGTTTTCCCCCTTTAACAGACAGACCTGTTCGTATTAAGAACAAAAACTAAAGATACGGATAACTATTAGCATAAACACCAACGTACAATAACATTATGATAAAACCACACAAAGTGATTATGACTGTAATTCATACGACCCCAATGGATATTAACATCTGAAGTGAAAATATATGTGTGAGAAAAAGACAAATTTGAAACTTATATTTATATTAGTATTTTTCTAATATTTTACAAATATATATCAGTATATATTTTTATTTTATAAGTATAATTTATTATTTTTCTAACACGCCTAATATCATCCCACTCCAGAAGATGTTGATTCATCCACTGGGGTCATATGGACTACCGTTGTGATCGCTTTGTTTGGTTTTTGAAGCGTCACCTTTTGTGTTACTAATCCACTTGCATTTTATGGACTCAGGCCCCGTTCACACTTGGTATTCAGATGCGTTTTGGTCTTTCAGTTCACAAGTAGACAATGGAGACACATTCCCGTTCATACCTGGTGTTTTTAATCCGTTACTTTTGTCCACTTTCAACCACTTCTGTCCTGTTTTCATTGAGGGGAGGGTCTATGGGTGGGTAAATGGTTGGGCTTTTTCAGACCTTTCGATTATGGACAAAATAAGCTTGTACAATTTACATATGAACACGACCGGAGAAAACAGAAAAACATACGGAGAGGAGCAGCTTACGTTTTCTCTCTGATAACCACAAGACTATCAGAACACAGTGAGTGTGTGTTAGAAATCAGGAATGGTGAGAGAACATTGTGCTTGGTAAATTTTTCATATTCAAATCAAACTTGGGTCTTCAGCCGACAAAGTTAAAACACCATCTGGCTAGCGTGCTTCTGCTTCCCATAATGTTTAGGTCAGTATGTGCAGAGAAAGCGGTATTTTGTGGCGATTCAAATGCATTTGACCACATGAGCATTTACACTGTGAAAGTAATCCAGTCTAATCCATCTCTTGAAGTGGTTGAAAGTGGACAGAGATGGATTATTTTTCTAAGAATACTGGTTTGTGTTCATCTGGATGAAAGTCTTGTAAATCTTGGAGGGCATAAGAGAATAAAACATTTTGGGTGAAATATCTTAGACACATCTAGCAACAGTTTGAAGAAATCTGATGTCAAGATGTGAAACAGAATAGCATGATGTTTTGTGGCATTTTGTTGCATTCGAGCGTTTGAAAAGGTTCTCAGTTACGAATTTGCCTTTTTGTCTTGTCCTGCAGGGAAATGTTATGTAAATCTAGCTGATTTCTCCTTCAGATGTCTGGGTTTGAGTCATGGATGACTGTCCTATGAATCAGTCGTAATGATGCATTCTGCATAAAAAAAGCTGGTTTTATTGCCCAGTAATATTGTGCTGTGTAAACATTCATGGCTTAAGACAGTTCTGTTACAGCTTTGTACTGGAAGGGTCATTATCTCATTTTCTGTTTGTAATTAATTGAGTGGCACACTGTTCTTGATCAGGCCTTGACATAACTTTGTAAGATCTGATTGTCTGAACTCCCACATGAGAACTCCAATGACTGTGTAGCGTCTCTTGGTTTTTACTGATGAAAAGCCATGAAATAACACAAATCACTTGAAACATCACCATAATAGGCCAAAACAAAATGTGCTTTATACTATAGGAACAATTTATGTGGATTTTCACACGTTCCTCATATCTCGGCTAGTGATTTTCTTCTTCTATGAACTGAATGGTGCCATTTGTGGCAGGACTGTGTTGACTTTTTGGGTAACAGTGAGACATTCTCACCCTTCCACACAACCTTTATGCATCTCTATCGCTCTCCCTCCATTACCATCTTAGAGGGTGTTTACTCTTGTCCCTTGAGCCTTTGGGTTACTCTGTATTTGCAATTGAAAAAGCTGTCAAGCAATCGGCATCCATCCATCAACGTTGTGCCATGCGATTCTGGTTGGGAAGGTTTGACTCTTCAGTGTTACTATGGGTACTCTTCACACGGGCGAAAAGAGCACTTTTTTGTGTACACTTCAAACAGTGAAGTAATACATTTTTGCCTCAGCTGTACAATTGCCTGGCTAACAGACCCACAAAGCAGCTATTCATGACATGGAGACACTATAGATTTATTGTCCGCTGAGTTTCGACATGATGGTACTTCTCAGCTCAGTGAAATAATGTGTCTTAATGTTCTTGGCCATTTGCAACATGCAAGGATCACTTCTTTAAACTGTGTCCGATTATTTGTTTGGCTGACAAGTAAGGGTGTAATAATTATACACTCAATCAAGGTTTGATACAATTCACGATACTATCACAATACTTTAAGTTAAAATAAATAAGATTTTAAAATACATTTTATTTCCCATTTATAAGTTAACCAAATGTACGGTTTGATTAAATTGCTAAATTTGGTGTTACATTAGGTAATGGGTGTAATGAAGGGGTTGAGGCAGTCGGATCCATTTGCAGAACTTTATTCCAGCAGGTAACAAAACAAGGAAACACTGACATGAAACACGAAGAAACATGCAGCGTGGCAAAACAAGACTTCACAAAGGGTAATAGTGAGAGTGGGGTATAAATGTGTGTGGAGCTGTGAGTGGAACTAGATGCAGGTGTGAGAGTGATCAGTGGAAACAGGTGTGTAATAAATCAGTCCAGGGTGTGTGTGTGTGAACAGTCCAAGGGAAGGTAGTGCAGAGGTGGAGCGCCCTCTCATGGCACTCGAGGGCAATCCAGCCGAACATGGTCACAATGGGTAATTACATCTGCTTTTTTTTCGCCTGTGTTTTGATCTGGAGATTCTGTACTCTTTTCAGAAGATGCATAATAGCGCTCCCTACTGTATAACAGTGAAAACATGGATTGCCGGAATGGCGGAAAATTTCGTCAATAACGGGGACAGAATTAAAAACATTCCAATCAATTGGAATTTTTCCAAATGGGGAAATGGTTCTGTGTGCGCATCATTTTATTTGACAATTATTGAAACTACAGCAAAGAATCAGCATATTTAAACAAATTGTGGGGGACTTAAATGGGGTATGTTCACACTTGGTGCTATTGCTCTGTTAGTGCAGTTAATTTGAATAAGTGTGAAGGCTGCCTTTTGAACCCTGGTGCGCACCAAACAAGCGGACCGAGACCGCTAAAAAGATGAATGAAATATGAATGCAACACAGACCTGTAAAAGACATGTAAACGAAACAAAAACAAAAAGACGTGACCATAAAAAGGACAGAATGCTCTTTTTCTCTTGATTGTTGCCCATCACGGTTTGGTACAGGCATCAGAACCGCGTCTCCTCGCAGCAGATCTTCATTTGTGTGTGTGACGGAGGGATTCCTACCGCTGTTTTGACACCTTTACACATTTTATAAGCTCTTCACGAGTTCTCAGGCTACTCGCATACAACGAGCACATTTAGCCCAGCACATAGTTTTGGATGTTCAGTAAGTTCCGTCTCAAAATAGGCAACACATCATACAAGCTGACCAATCAGGTTGTCAATGTATCCCTATGTCTTTAGGTTCGGTGATAAAAATACCAATCTGAACGCTAAGTGGCCCAGAACTAAACGTTTTTTTTTTGTTCGTTTGTTTATTGGTCCAGACCAAACTAACCAAGCCAACCGAAGTGTGAACACACGCTTAGATTTATTTTTTCAAAATAGGACATTCTGTGTGATGATTCCCATTTTCTGCAATTTGGTCCATGGTTTCACACCGTGGACATCATAGGGCCCTAATCTAGCCTGTGCTTGAGTTAGCTTTTTCCCCAAAAATCATACTATTGTGTCTTTGTAGAGTCCAAACTCATTGCGCATATTTGACTGCCTTACTATTTTATTTTATTTTATTTTTTTTAACTTTTTATAAAGGATGTAAAAGTAACTTTTTTTTTAGCATCCAGCAGTTCTCTAATAGCTTTAGATCTTTATTTTATGGTAAGCTTTTCTGCGGGGTGTAAACACAGCGGGACTACAAACAAACCTAGAATGTGTTTGCTACAACACAACGTTCTTCCAACTTTTGGATGCAGTTTCATCCTCCACACACTTCTGTGGAGCTTGAGAAATTCCCAACTCGAATTGTTAGGAAAACAATGTCCATAGGTTATTGTCCTTACCAGTAGTCTGTCACCTTTCACCCAGACCCCTGCTGGTTGCGGGAGAGGGTAAGAGAAGGGCTCTTTGTAGGGGGTTGAGAACTGTCTCCGGGGCAGGAGATGTGGGGGATGGTTTGTTTGCGAGAGGATGTAGAGTGCTGTCCCACCACTCGACCGCTGTTGACGAGTGAGAGGGACTCCATGGTGCTGTGGAGAAATGGGTCTGTCATTGGTCGGGGTCGTACGTGCTGACCACCTGCTGTCTGGAGAGGGGGATGAGTCCTCCTGATAGTGTGATAAACCCGCCTCTGCTGTGATTCCTGCTGTCTGTGTTGTCACATAGTTACTATGATGTGCCGTTTACTGTCAAATTCATGAACCTTTAGGCTTCTACTAGTGCTTTCTAGAGGAATATCAGCTTTATTGTGTTTTCTTAACTTTTAGTTTGTTGAAAATAAAGATCCCATTCCCAACAAGTATATATACATTAGAGTGTGTTTTTGGATAACACCAAATGAAATATGAATGATTTCTTTAATATTGACAAATCATGCAATAAACATTTTTATTTAAAAAAACTCACTTCTGGGTGGATCATTTTATACTTTATAAAATATGTAACATCACATAATATTATATAATTATTATTAAAATAACCATAGGAGAATGGCAACAGAATAAGTCACATGGTATGATCTAGAAACCTAAATAATAATACTTATATTACACATTTACATTATATTATATTTAGGGATGCACGATATATCGGCCACCATATCGTATCGGCTGATATGTTCATTTTTAATATTATCATTCGAAACAACGGACCATATGAGATTCTACACAGTTCAGCGCACTTGGATCTGCTTCATAGAGATAAAACTATTTACATTCGATAATCATGAAAACAAATCTCAGATACCGGTTGACTAGGTAACAATGTTGTAATTAGACCAAAGGTTCATTTTGCGCCGGAGTTCTCCGTTAATTATATTTAAGTTATTATTATTTTAAACATTATAATAAACATGGATCCTTAATTATATTTAAGTTATTATTTTAAACATTATAATATAAATAATTTGTTCAAGTTGTGAAATGATGGTAATGATGTGAAAAGCACCAAATGATTGGTGCTCTATCCTCTTTCTCTGCTTGCATGATCTTCTCTGCAAACTGTAAATGAAGAGATTAAGCGATTTCCAGGGACGTTTGTTGATACTGCATCCCCTCAATCCGATCTCAGAGCCTCGTGTTATGTCTGTGTCTTGCGTCATGTGATTTAAGCTGCTTCATAGTAACAACAGCCCAGCTCTACTATTCCTTACAGCCAATAGAAATGAGGCATTTGTGTTGCTAAAGGGGATACCGACCAATAAGATGTTCATAGTCCCTCCCAATGCTTCTCCTCAGTTTAACAGTACATTGGTTCTTAATCTCAAAAAGATTGTTTTGTCTTTGTCATTGGTTTACAGTAACACTGCCTTTTTTTATACTTTTAAGTGTGCAAATGTGCTTTAAAATTTATTGTTTAATTGTAAATCATTGTAATGGTTTGTGAAGGGTTATTATTAAGCACTTGCATGTGTCCCGCTCACTCTTCTGATGTTTTTCTGCAGCTGGCCTGCTGCTGTGGATCGGCTGCCTGCTCCCTGTGCTGCGGCTGCTGTCCCAAGATCAAACAGTCCACCTCGACACGCTTCATGTACGCCCTCTTCTTCATGCTGGTCACGGTGACCTGTGTCATCATGATGTCCCCCACTGTGGAGACGGCAATGCGAGAACATGTGAGTCTTTGTTCAGAGCTTCTCAGTTTGCATTTTTTAGTATCAGGTTCCCTCATATATAAAGACCATTAAATCTAGTCTCAGGTCAGCAGCAGTGGGTGGTGGCAAGTCATATATAAACCTACTGGTCTGGTGTACTTCATTCATATTTGGTGGGCTGTTTTTGGGGTAAAATCTGCAGAATAGTGCTGCACTCTTGTTTGTAACTAAAAGAATTGTCAAGTTACTTAAAAAACAAAACTTAAAAAAGTGGACACACAATAGGGCCAGGGATGTTTCTAACTTTGTGAATGACAGGCATTGAAAATCTGAAAGTCTGTTGCCGTAGATTCTGTGTGGGTTTGTCATGTCAACTTCTTGCTCAAACGATTTTTGAGTTTGAGGCGGCCGGGAAAATTATTTGAATCATATAAATGGCAGTTTGAATTTAATGGCAAAAACATGTCTTGTCGTTAAAACATTTATATACCATGACGGGAGTCAGATTCAAAAGCAAATTACTTCTATGCTGTGTTATGTTATATATTAATAGTTTAGCATCCAAATACATTACGAATATGAAAACATTTAGTTTCGGGCTGAATGAGAGAGGTATAGACAAAGTGAGCCCAACATCGGTTTCTGTTTCACTTTAAATGAATTTGTGTTTGCTTGACGTTTATATAGCTACTTTTGGTTTTCAGTCATGTTCTGTTTTGAATACTGTTAAATTTATAGGATTGGTTGTGGAGTGAGAGGAACTAAAGTAGCCTATAGCTATGTTTATAGTCAGTATAATGTTTGTAAAAAAATAAACATTTTACACTATTTCCAAATGATTCCTTCTCTTAAAAACAGAATTTTATTTGTGTAGTGTATTTTTAACCATGCAGCTAACATTTTAATATATCTTTAAAAATGACTTAAATTACTTTTTTAAACCGTTTAACTGAGAGTATTAATCGGTCGAAATTCTTACTGTTGGTTAACCAGTTAATTATGAGCATCCCTAATTTTATTTCAGTAACAGAATAAAAAATAAATGCTTTACTTAATGGTAATAACACTGCTTTTATTAGCCTTTAAAAAAAAATTCATTAAGGCTTACCACTGTGGAGTTACTAGTTTGAATCAGTCTGAATTCATTAGAACAGATACTGATCTGAACTCAGATGATCTTTTTCACTGACGTCTATCTTGAAATGAAGAAATGTTTGTGCAAGTGTGGTTTGTGAAGCTCAGAGCAGTGTTCTAGCTGTTCTATAAAGACGGCAATGAAAAACCCCCAAAGTAAATCTGGATTCAAACCTCAGACTTTTGTGACTTTTGTTTTAGACTCCTAACTATGGGGTGGGGGTGGGGGGTTCTCGCTAAATAAGTAATTGCTTACCTTACTGATAGAAGAACATTATGTCCTCTACCACCTGAATAGATCTTTTTAAAACCTCAGGGGACATTTACAGCATTTGTAGGGACAACATATATACGCATTCATTCATTAATTTGTTAAAGAAAAGGTCAATAGAGGGACCAAGGGTTTATTTGCAGGCAGCTAGCCCATGTTATTCAAACAAACACAAAGGAGAGCTACATGACTCTTCTGCTTCAAAGCATGAAAGGAATGTAAGACTGAGTATCAATGCTCCATCATAACATCTAACACCGCATAACTCTTTCTGCATGTCGATTGTTCTGTAACTATATAAAAAAGGTAACCGAAAGCTGTTGAAATGCACTTAAAGGCTGGGTGTGTAACATGAGCTCAAGCTCTCTTTTTGTTCTCAGCACCACAATGAGTGCTTACTGAGTAAATGCCATGAGTATAAAAACCCTGACACTAAAAAAGACCAATGCAGTTATAAAAAAAACGCTGCCTCTCGGCGAGGCACAAAAGAACGGCCACTGAGGTGCCAAGACACAAACAGATTTACAGCTGTTGAAGCTTTTTCACAAATAGTAGTTTCAAATTTAAGAGCACATAAAATCCCCCCCCCCTGGTGGTCTTTCGTGGTTACAACACATGGACAGAGCAAATGGGATTGGAAATGGTGCATTCCTGACAGGAACACCTTAACAACCTTATATTATATGATGGTCCATGATGTTATAATAATAGCAGTGCAATCCAGCATTATAACAGGTCTACAAATTGTAGACTGTTGGGAACCTAAATATATTTTAGGAATTGACCAGTGCCTGTAGTTTGTGCCAGCTTTCCCTTCAAAACCGCAAAAGAGAACCATAAATATACTGGTTCGAATTTGACTGACTTCTTAGCTGATCTCTGAGAAGTTAATACACTTAGTTACAGAAAAAAACATGATAATTCCATGTTTTTGGACCTGTACAATAGTAATACTATAGTGTTCAGTTACTTTGGAGTATGAATTTGAATATTATATCAGTAAGATTTTTAAAAAATGTTTAAGTCAAGTCTCTAATGCTCACCAATGCTGCATTTCAAAACAAAAACATTAATATTGTGAAACATATACAGTCTTAAACATTGTTATTTCTTTGTTTAGTATTTAGGGTGTGTATATAATTGAATCTTTCGAATTCCAGCCTGAATGGGTGTGTACACAGATCAGATTCTGTTTAACTTTAGCCTTGGCCTGAGGCGACTGCATCTATTCTGTTGCTCAAAATGTAATTTTATCCCTGTATTGTTTTGTGCTTTTCTCAGATTCCTTTCTACACAGAGATGTGTCATCAGCTCAATGCGGGGGAGAACTGCAGTACCCTAGTGGGCTATTCGGCCGTGTATAAAGTCTGTTTCGGCATGGCCTGCTTTTTCTTCTTCTTCTCTGTGTTCACCATTCGTGTGCGAACCAGCACAGGATGCCGGGCAGCTGTTCACAACGGGTAAGCGGTCCGCCCAGACACTTTTGAAGTGGTATTTACACTGGAAACGGTGCTTGTTCCTCCTCTTCTTTGCTCCGTGGCCCCTCTCGGCCCAGGTTCACGGGAGCTATAGGGACCACCGTGTGTATTGTTTGGCCTTCTGCCTCCACTCCTATTGCTCCATTATTCACCCACAACCAAAGCCCTGAATAGAGGTATTAATTTAAAACTCTGTCCAGAGGAAATGGCGCTCGGAGACGAGCTTTACCCCTATGAATGGGATGGTTTGGCCCCACATGAGAGCACTTCATGTTGCAATAATCAGATCTTTGTGTTGTATGCAAATGCAGGGTGAGGAAGTATATGGCTGAACTCAGTGTTTTATCCAGCTCCATCCCGCTCTGCACATTCATACAAGCCTTTAGAAAAACAGGCTCAAATCCCTTAATAAAAACCTCATTTAGAACTTCCTGAAACCACCCTATGATGACATACTAACAAGGGTAAACAGGAAATCTTATACTAGATGGAAAGATTCAAAATCCCAGGATGACACTGTACGAAAAGTATCATTTTCAAGACATATATTTAGTGTGCATATACACTCGTTCAAACGTTTACATTTTGTTTTAAAGACGACTCTTACGCCCACTAAACTGCATTTATTTGATCAAAAAGACAGTAACAATAATATTGTCAAATAGTGTTACGAATAAAATAACAGTTTTCTATTTTAATGCATTTTAAAATGTCATTTATTTCTGTGATGGTAAAGCTGAATTTTCAGCAGCCATTACTCTTCAGTAATAAGAGTCTTCAGTGTCATATGATTAAGAAATCATCCTAATATGCTGATTTGCATATTGATAGCATTTCTTCTTATTATCAATATTGAAAGCAGTTGTACTGCTTAATCATTTTGTGGAAACAAAACTAATTAGAAAAGAAATTCAAATTTCTAAAGAACAGAATTGATTTAAAATAGCAATCTTTTGTAACATTATATAAGTGTCTTTACTAATCAATTTAATGCATCCTTGCTGTATAAAACTATTAATTTCTTTACCAGCCCCCAAACTTTTGAACAGCAGTGTATCTTTAAACTAATGTCTGGATTTTGGACTGTAACAATTTTAACAAAAATGAATTATTAACAATTATTTTTGATTATTAATATTATTTCGTTTCATATTATATTATTATTTGATCATTTTAATAATTTATTTCAAGATTTAGTACAAGTATTTTATTTTTTAGACATGTTTTCTAAATAATATCACACTTAATATTGTTTTCAAACCTTATAAATATTTCCCTTCATTCAGCATATTATGTCTTAAATCCTGTAACCGTTTCTTTGTAGGTTCTGGTTCTTTAAGTTTGTGGCTTTGCTGGCCTGCTGTGCTGGCGGATTCTTTCTCCCAAATCAAGACACGTTTCTAAAAGGTTTAGTATGATCTGTTTTCATATACACATTCTTTTTTTTATAACATGTGCTGCTATTGTTTCCGTGCACCCTAAAGAGGCTTGTAAGATTTTATTGAAAGGAATCGAGACGTTCCTGGAAAATTTGACTATTTCTACTTTGAGCCCGCAGTAGTGTTGAGATCATGACTCTTAAATGTCCAAGAGCAACAGTTAATCTACAGTGAGCATCTCTTTGTGGTTCATAAACTCTTTCGTCGCCTGTATCAGTGACCTCATGACCACAGACACATTGAGAGGAATGTGACACAAGTGTAAACCCTATTATGTAAATCATATTATGAGAACAGATTTGATCATTTTAGTGATATCTATGAATTAGCACACTTGATTTAATGGACATAAACATACTGAGACAGTACCATATTATTGTAATCAGATTGTACAGATGATAATCATAAATTTACTTAGTACCTTATGTTACATTTAAAAACAACCCTTTCAAAGTTTGCAAAATTGCTCATGTTACTTTTTTTGGTATGCATAACATGTTAGCCCAAAAGTCAGTGTGCAAGAGAAGTTCATGTATGCTTTTACTGTTTATTAGCTCAAGTCCAAACGATTATCGCTGCTTGGTGTCTCGTTAAATGATTTGTGCTTCCTGATGTCTTTTTAGTACCTGGCGTTTAGCAGAAAGCATTGTTTGTTTTGACATACAGTATCAGCCAGAGGGAAAGACCTTTGACTCATCTCTCTCTCTCTCTCTCTCTCTCTCTCTCTCTCTCTCTCTCTCTCTCTCTCTCTCTCTCTCTCTCTCTCTCTCTCTCTCTCTCTCTCTCTCTCTCTCTCTCTCTCTCTCTCTCTCTCTCTCTCTCTCTCTCTCTCTCTCTCTCTCTCTCTCTCTCTCTCTCTCTCTCTCTCTCTCTCTCTCTCTCTCTCTCTCTCTCTCTCTCAGTCTGGCGTTATGTGGGGGCCGCTGGAGGTTTTCTCTTCCTCATCATCCAGTTGATGCTTCTCGTCCAGTTTGCCCACAGATGGAATCAAAACTGGTGAGCCGACGTTTAACGTGTCCAAATAACTGTCTGTTTTTCCTTTCTTTTGCTCTTTTCATTCACCAAGTGGAAAACTTATTAGGCTCCAGTACTTTCCATCATCGCATCCAACGGTTTCTTTGGTATGTAATTTGAATCCCTGCAACTGGAAATCATTAGGTCTGGGAATGGAGACTATAGTGTAATCTGAAGGCGTTATTTCCACTGTCAGATAGGTTGCATAGTTGCCAGCCAGGGTGGTCCTAACATTGTGCTGCTATAGCAAATGAGGACTTTTTAACACCAGGTTGAAAGATTTGGGGAAAGTTTTTAGATTTTAGTCACTGGCACTGTGGAGGACCTCCAGTTTCTACAACCAGCAGAGCAGGTTTCATACCAGTAACAGTTAAAGCGTTGTTTAGAGTTCTCATTCCAGGAACCAGTGCGTTTTGTTTCAGTGGGAGTTTTCAAGACATGAAACATTTCAACTTTGAGACAGTCAAGGTTATTTTTTTATTTTTTTTAAGCAGAGCTCTCTGAGTTCATAAATAATGCGTGTTGTGGCGGTAGTGTATGGCCTTGTGTTTTGCTGTTGACATTATAGGGAGGAGAAAGAGAATAAGTAAGAGGTTCTTGGCTGCTCTCCAGTCTGTTGACAGGAAACCCATGGCAGACTCAATGTGCATCATAGTTTCCTCTTTGCTCAACAAATGGAAGCCTCAGCACAAAAGGGCAGAAACATTCGAGACTGTCACAGGGAATTTTGTAATACGTCAAATATGTCCCAAGAAGTAACTTTAATTTGACAAAACCACCCTTTGTGATTCATTTATGATTCAAATGTAGATAAAAATGATCATTTAAATACATATGTATATTATTTAAAAAAATTCTGAAAACAAAAAAGTATTTAAAGTTAGATTTAGTCTCGTTTATGTATATATTATTATTATTATTATTATTATTATTATTATATGTATTAAAATAGAAAACCATTATTTTAAATTGTAATAATATTTCACAATATACATTTTATTTGTATTTTTTAATCATATAAATGCAGCCTTGATGAGCATAAAATACTTTTTCAAAAACATTAAAAAAAACTTTTGACCCTATCTTTCATATTATTTCATATGAAGAAACAAATACACTATGTAGAAATGTTGAAGAAATTGAGGAAAGTTTTTATGCACACTTATGTTATACAAAATAAGAAATAATATGATAGATAGGGTCTATCATATTATCAGGATTCCTTAATGAACAAAACGTTTAAAAGAACAGTATCTTTGTGAAATATATACAGTACTATTTAAAAGAAGTGTATTTTTATGAAATATGCAATATAATAAATGTCTTTACTGTCACTTTTGATCATCTTCATATTTCTTTACAAAAATCTTACTGACCTCAAACCAGTAGTGTATACTTTTTGTAATAAAATAATATTTTATCAGCATTATTTTAATTTTAGGTTGTGAAAATTCAGAAAAGCTGCTGTCTTTGAAGCTGTCATTTAGTCTACAGAAATTATATAATACAATCTTTGGTCCCACTTTATATTAAGTGGCTTTAAGTACTATGTACTTACATCGAAAAATAAGTACTATGTACTTATTGTGCTCATGTTTTATTGTAAAACACTTTTGCTGCTATTGCAGTGTGATACGGGTAAGGTTAGGGACAGGTGTGCTGGTATGGGTACGTTTAAGGGTGGGTTAAAGGGGTCATGACATGAGAAACCAAATTTGCCTTGAACTTTTGGTATATAAGAGGTCTTTGTACCATTAAAACGTCCTGCAAGTTTCATAGCTTAAGACTTCCTCCCCATTATAAACAAATCATTTATTTAATCAAGCTCTAAATACAGCTCGTTCTGGATCCATGGTAAGAAGTGACGTCACGGTACGAAGTGACGTACCAGCGTTTGCATATGACCGCCTCCAGCACAAGACAACTACGCTTTAAGCGCAAGACAACTACGCTCATTTCGTATCGATGTCGCGCTGCGCGCCTCACAAATGTTCAGTCGACGGACAGCGAGTGGGTCTGTGTACAGGGAAATTACGATGCCGCAGATGTGCTGTTCCTGGCTGTGGACAAACAACATCTTTGAATAAAAGATGCGAAAGATCCAGTCGTCAGGGAAAAATGGATGCACTTTATTTTTTGCGGACGTCTCAGTCACGGCAGTGTTAGTTTAAGCGTTGAAGGATGACTGTTTGGAGAACAAATCCCAAAATGATGCTGGCTTTGCCAGAAAACTGTTGCTCAAAGATAAGTCCGTGCCGACTATTCTGGGCTCAACAACGACGACGCAAACTGTAAGTAATGTATTTAAAACTTTAAACAACTTTTTAAATACGCTGAATCCGCAAATGTTCTGGCTGGGGGCGTTAATAATTGATGCATAGGCACTGACGTTAGCCAATCATAACAGTGGGCGTTAACACTGAACTCTTAAAGGGGAAACACCCCCAAAACAGACTGTTTGAATCAGAGGATGAGAAACAGGGTGGGACAAGGTCATAAATCACTACATTTTAAAAGTTTTTTGTAAAAAAAACTATAGTAATACTATAATTGCACCTAAGGGAACATAATAATAAAATAAAATAAAAACATGTCATGACCCCTTTAAGGTATAAGGGAATGGTCAACAGTGTAATTACAAATGTAGTTACATTCATTAATTACAGCTGTAATTACATGCAGGTATTTTAAAAATATAAGTACAATGTAAAAACAAGTCCATTGTATCAAATTATTAATTTCAATGTTAGTACATAGTACTTAAAGCCACTTAATATAAAGTGGGACCCAATCTTTATATGTGTATATGTATGTATATATATATATATATATATATATATAGATTAGAGACAAATCAAGTGTTTCCTCATGGAGATGTTGGAATGAAGCAGACGCTGGAGGGCTGCCCAGCAGATGGAAGTCACCGCTGTCAACACTTTTTATGTGCATTACTGAAACGTTCACTTACCCCACGCCTTCACGTATCTCCACTGCTCACTCAGTCACAGTTATCATGCACGGATATGGTACATTCATGATAAAAGCATTCTACCGCATTCTACTCTAACTTACAGTTGATGAATTTCATTGAAAGTCTCTTGGGGCAATCTTGGTTTAACAGCTGAAGAAACACAACAGTTACAGGCTATTAGCGAGAAGAACATCAGGATCTCTAGTGGCTTACTGGTCCACCTTAGACTCAGCCTCAGGTGGCTCACCCACAAACCAACTGTAAAGTGTAAAGACATTATTAATGACAGTAAAGACATTAAGTACAATGTATAAAAGTCATAAAATCTCATTCAAATGTAATGTGACACTGAAGACTGGAGTAATGGCTGCTGAAAATTCAGCTTTGCCATCACAGGAATACATGTGTCAAACAGTTTGTAAATTATAATCATATTTTTGATTAAAAAAAATGCAGCCTTGGTTGAGCATGAGACTTTCACAAACACTCAAAAAATCTTAACAACCCCAAATTTTAAGATGTTATAGTTCAGTTTGATCTCATTGTTACCTGATTTCAGATTTACCCACCCCTAAAAAAAAAAGTGGTTGTTTGTGTTACCTGTCGGCCCGAATGCCCCTTCTTGTCTAAATGGGCGGTTCTGGGTCACAATGTATGAGAGTGAATATTGGCTATGTGGGCCAACCCCTACCTGGATTTGAGATCTAGATCTGAAGGAATGTCTACAGTGAAGAGCTTCTGTCATATGAAAGGAATGAACGTTGGTCATTATGGAAATTATCCAGTTGCGTTTGTGTTCTTTCATTTTTTTTTTTTTTTCGTCGTCAGTAGAGCTTTCTCCTATTGGCGCTATTTTGGAATTGCGCTGTAAATCTGGGCCATTATTTACAATATCATGATAATAGAGTTCAAATATAAAATTATGCAATTCCAACACACTTGTCTAATGCTAACATGCATAATCTTTATGTTTAAAGACTTAAGATTTATAATGTTGTTTATTTTATATTGTTAATGCTGGCTCCTTGTACCTCCATTTTAAGTACTTTATCGTAATTGCAATTTTGGTAACACTTTATTTTACAGTGTTTTACACGTACTTACTGTAGTAATAGTAGATTTAATTATAATTAGATATAAGATATAATTACACTGTAACAGGGACACCTTACAAAGTGGGTTACACTTTATTTTAAGGTGTTAGTGTAATTATACACTTAAGTACATAGTAATAATAATTACCTTCATGTACTTACTAAAGGGTTGGGTTAGGATTATGTTTAGGGTTAGTTGCATGTAATTATGCACAATTTATAGTGTTTACTATAGTAACTACATGTAACGTGTAATAAGGAAACTGTAAAATAAAGTGTTACCAAAAAGTCGCAATTTTTTTTTTATAGACCGAGGGACAAAATTGTTTTCATCGTGCCACAAAAGCTGAATTTGTTTTGAACCGATGAGCATTCCTTTGAACCGTCTCCAATGTGTCCCTCCACAGGAGCTCAGGAGCCAAATATAATAAAATGTGGTATGCAGCACTGGCTTTTGTCACACTGGTGCTGTTCTCCGTGGCAGTGGGAGCCATGGTGTTTATGATCATGTTCTACACGCACACAGAGGCCTGCTTCCTCAACAAGCTCTTCCTGGGAGTCAACTGTGGCCTGTGCTTCATCGTGTCCCTGCTGGCCATCTCGCCCTGCATTCAGACCTGTGAGTTTACCAAGAAGCTTGGGCTTCAGTGACCTACTTTTTTGTACTAACAAGCAGATGTTTGTTTGATGTCAGGCAAACAAGTTTATTCATAGTGCCTGGAGCTGGAGCTTTTCCCATGTGTGTGCAAGCCGGAGAGTTTTATACAATCAATTATCATGGATTCTCACTAAACAGACCAACATTAAAGGTGAAACTGAGTAAGCAAGTCATTTAAAGACACACTTTGTAACTTTTGGCCCGCTCGTAGTTAAAAAACAAAACTGCATGCATTTTGCGGAAGAACTTGACTGCGTGACTGCGGATGAATATGGTTATCTTGCTTTAAGTAAAATGTTGTTTAAGGTTGATATTGTTTATTTTTTGCATTTGTGACATTTTGTCAGTTTACCACAGACTGTGGATGAAGTTTGCAGAGCTTAGCTCCATGTTAAGACATTACATGCTCAAACAGGCTTGACAAGCTATTCTAATGGTAATGGTTATACATTTGTAACCATACACAATCTAAATATTTATTCATGGTGTTACCTGCTCAACTTGTGATTGTATTCTTGTAAAAGCATTTGCTGTTTGTTTTTACAAACTGAGCCAAGTCTAAAATAATATATATGGTAACAAATGTAAATACCATCCTAAGTAGATTAATTCTGGCTGAAACTGACAAGCTTATATTTATAAAAAAAAAATTATGTTATGCCCAATAACCAATAAATGTTGATAATTAAAAGTCTTTCATAATTTGTCTAAATTAAAAATTAATAAAATAAATTAATAAAAACTAAAAGCAATCGGTTTAAATGCTAAAAGTGATGGTAGACATCACAGCATTATAATGTACAGTATGACAATTGAGTTTATATTGTATATTATTCATATATTGAGATTTGTTAAAGATTACATTAAAGTGTTATTAAATACTAAGCGAAGGTGATCTAAATGTTAAAATAGAGGAAATAAGCATGAACAATTATACATACTCTACCGATATACAGTATCTTGTGGATCCAAAATGTAGATTTTTTTTTTTTTTTTAACTAAAGTAATACTTTTATTTGGCAGAACAACTGTTTTCAACATTGATAATAATAAGAAATGTTTCTTGGGTATCAAATCAGCATATTATGATGATTTCTGAAGAATCATGTGACACTAAAGACTGGAAATTCAGCTTTGCCATCACAGGAATAAATGACATTTTCAAAAATATTAAATTTTAATAATATATACTGTATTTTTTTACAGTATTTTTGATCAAATAAATGCAGCCTTGCTGAACATAATCTTCTTTCAAACACATTACAAAATCTCACCAACCCCAAAAACATGATGTATGAATAAGCATAAACACTCAAACAGACAGTACAAATCTGTATGTGCTGCTATTTACCAATAAATCTGATGTTTTGCTCGGTTCTCCACACAGTCCAGCCCACCTCAGGTCTGTTGCAGCCCGCGATCATCACCGTCTACGTCATGTACCTCACCTTCTCAGCGCTCGCCAGCAAACCCATTGAAAGTGAGTAAAAATACTCTCGCTTTCATACTCAAACACAATCTCTCACTCGGTCCTGGGTGTGTCTCTCAATGGTCTGTGGTGTGGACAGAGCAGTAAACATCTTATTAAAATCAGTCCTGTGCTCTGTCTCTTTCAGCGGTGGAGGAAGACGGAAACAATGTCACTGTCTGCGTTCTCCCCTTCAAATCGGGACTGAAGAACGACACTAACATAGTGACGGGCATCGGAACGGTCATACTCTTCGGCTGTATACTGTACTCTTGGTATGAGCAATGACAATTTTGTTTTCTCAGCCTCACCGTAAAGGAATAATTTACTCATAAATGAAAATGTTTCCTTTGTGTTATTGATACAAATGTGATTTTGGGGTGTTGCAAAATACCCGTACTGATGATAAATGTGTTATTTAAAGAATTAAAAATTGATACCGTTTTAATAATACACATCTGATAATTTTGTAAATAATCCAGTGCCAGGAACTATCTTGTTAACACTCAACACTAGTTACCACCAATCATAAAATGGATGAAAAAAATAAAAAAAACATGACACTCTACCCATATCCCAAAAGAGTTGGGAAAAGATACCCCAGTCTGCAGGAAGTGCCAACAAACTCCTAGAAAAAATAGGTTCAAGAGGTTTGTCGTGGAAAATCTCAATATGAAATCAGACCTACTAATCTGACTTCCTCACCACGAACAATTTGAACAACCTCTAGTTGACAATATAATATAATATAATATAATATAATACAATACTACAGTACCTTCGGGGTAATTCCCATCCCAAATATATAACAATATAATACTACGGTATCTCTGGGTAATCCCCTTCCCGAAAACATACAATACAATACAATACAATACAATACAATACATCGAGGTGATTCCTAAAAGCTACTATCACTTCCTCAAACCACACGTGAGCAGCAGGTCTTTAGCATCTATACACTCTCAGTCAGTGCCCCTCTCAGGTATACGCTGGTCCGACACCGTATTACAGCCTCACACCGAGTGCGGGTCTATAGTCTTCCAACACTATCACTGACCCTGCTGTGGTTCTCTGAACGTTGAATCTTTAGTACTTCTTTTTCTCAGCTGCGCAGCATATACCAGCCACAAGTCCCAAGTTGCTCTTTGCAGGAATAAAATATTTATTTACGACCGGGAGCTCACTTGTCACAACAACCAAGAGAGACTCTCTGACCAGAAATATACATGTACATTTATATCTTACAGTTAAGTAGAAGTTAAGTAAAAGTTTTTTCTGGATAAGTTTAGATTCCATGGGTATGGTCTGCACTTTTTTGTATATTCCATGTTGAAGTGTCCTTTTGACCACTTCTGAAGACATTACATAAAACATTTCCATCACAGGTTCTATATAGAACCGTAGGGTTCTTGACAAAATTTTATAGAACCCTTTATGCCAAAAAGTTCCTATAGAAGGAGAAATTTCTTAAATGATAGCTTAATGCTTTCATGTTTAACAGGAAGTATGTATGTTTACGAGCCGTTAATCATAAAATGTAATTAAAGATTAATTAAAACTAAATCCATAAAATGATCCCAAGATGGAAAATCCTAAAATGTTCTATATAAATAAAGCGCCTGACAGAACCCTTTAAGATTCTATATAGAACCTTTTCTTCTAAGTTCTGAAAATCTGATATTTTGATGGCCCTAATCTAAACTGCATTTTAAAAAAACACCATAAAAGTGCATATGACTCATACACTATTCCAAAAGTAGTTTTTGTGTGAAAAACAGACTTAAAGTAATTTTCTAGGAATCTTCCACCTTGAGCGTAATAAAAAAAAAAAAAAACGCAAAGTTTTTTTTTTTTTTTTTGTTCATAATAAAACCAAATCTTGTGTTCCACTGAATAAAAAATATATAATAACATTTGCAAAGACATAAAGATGCACAAACGACAGTATGTTGTATGTATGTAACTGTCCCTTTAAATATGCTCAGATGTTTTTAGTCTGGATGCAAATCCCCATAACATGTCATTTAAATGGGTGATCCCAAAAACTAACCCAGGAGGAATAGAAACACGTAATTATCTGGCTATGACAAGATGTTCATTTAGATTTAAAAGCAGGTAGTCTGGTAGGAAGGGAGTGAAGATTAGAAGCTCTCATACTGTCAAGACGTGATCGCACATGTGTTTCTCATTTACTGCAGACATGTCTGCTGAAGCTCTCTCTTTAGAGCCGCTCCTCTCCACCAAAGCCATATTTACACACATGTGATTCACAGCGATATATGTGTTAGTTATCAGCCCAGTGATTCATTGCGGTGTCTCCAGTCGAAATGCTTTTGCCATATTTCCAGTTTTCGTGAGGCAAACAAAGCTTTGAAGCAGAAAAATTGACTTATTTTTTCATCTGGTTCTGTCTTGATGAGTTGTAGTCTTGGGAATGTTCTGCTTTTACGTTTGACTGTTAAAAAAGAACAGTGCCCCCATGTGTCTGATGCCATTTGAGTTCACATAAAAATACTCTTTCCCTCCAGTTTGATCTCCACCACCAAGAGGAGTTCAGCAGCCTTGCAAGTGTACAGGAACGATATGCCTGAAAATGAGGTGAACGTTTGCTCACCTTTGTTTCTCTCTGCAGTGTTTCATACAACATTACATCAAACTAAATCATCAATCATGCCATCTCTTCTTTTTTTTCCAGAGAGCCCGCTGCTGCTTCTGCTGTGTTGATGATACAGGCAAGATGCTTATTTCAACCAACACCTCTTTTAGTATATAGGAGATCACTTATTTAGGAATAACCCATTTTCAATATTAATTTGGATGGTCTAACACAGTAAAAAAGGGTAGATGGAGCCTCTAGGTGGTGAAGAAGAATTACTACAAGTTTCTTAAAACAGGTATTTTATAATAAATATATATACATATTTTCCAGAAGATTATGATGATGAGAAGACTGCAGGAGGGCAGAGTGTGAAGTATGATGAAAGAGATGGCACAATCTACAGCTACTGGTACTTCCATTTTGTTTTCTTTCTCGGATCCCTCTACGTCATGATGACTGTAACCAACTGGTTTCAGTAAGTATATACAATTTTTTTTTAATTTTGTATCTCCGAATGTCGCACCAGTTGTGTCATTTTGCCTAAATTTAGTTATTTTAGTATTTAAGTTTCTATTCCTCAAAGAAAGGGTGAATAATTAGAAAGTGAATTATGTTAATTGGGTTAAATTATTGTCTACATACACTGCCGTTCAAAAGTTTGGGATCGGTACGTTTTTTTAATGTTTTTAAAGTCTCTCATGCTTACCAAGGTTGCATTTATTTGATTGAAAATACAAAACAAACAGTAATATTGTGAAATATTATTACAATTTAAAATAACTGTTTTTTTATTTGATTATATTTTAAAATGTATTTTATTCTTGTCATGCAAAGTTTTTTTTTTTTTAGCATCATTACTCTAGTCTTCAGTGTCACATAGTCCTTCAGAAATATTCTGATTTGCTGCTCAAGAAACATTTATTATTATTAACAATGTTGAAACCAGTTGTGCACTTTTTTTCAGGATTATTTGATGAATAGAAAGTTCAAAACAACAGCATTTATTTGAAATAAAATCTTTTGTAACATAAAAGAATAAAAAAGTATTAATTTATTTAATTTTCTTTCCAAAAAAAAAAAAAACGTACAGACCCCAAACTTTTGAACGGTAGTGTAGAATGTTCCAAAAGCTTTCTATATCAGATAAATGCTGTTCTTTTGAGCTTTCCTGGTGGAAAAGACTGGAGTAATGATGCTGAAAATGCAGCTTTGCCATCACAGGAATAAACCATATTTTAAAATATATTCAAACAGAAAACAGTTATTTTAAATTGTAATAATTTCACAATATCACTGTTTTTTCCTCTATTTTAATTAAATGAATGCATCCTTGGTGAGCAGAAGAGACTTAATTTGAAAACATAAAAAATCATACCAATCCCAAACTTTCAGTTCCCAAGCGGCTGTGTGTGTGTGTGTGTGTATATATACAGTATATAAAGTAGCATCCGTATCCAAACTTTAATACCAGTAATTTTAAATTACCAATTTAACAATACCAATTTATTTACATTTACATTTCTTACATAAAATAATAGCTGTATTTTTATTTTTAATTGATGTAGTCAGATCATTTTATTTATTTGAGTTGTAATTTTGTACACTAATTTTACCATCAAATTCCTGTGACCTAATTCAAGCCTAGTATGCAGTTATGAGGAACACCAGATGTCATTGTGTATTATTAATATTCATGTGATCTTCTCTCTTTGCAGTTATGACAACGCAAAGATCGAGAAGCTGCTGGAGGGGAGCTGGTCAGTGTTCTGGATCAAGATGGCGTCTTGCTGGGTCTGTTTATTTCTGTACATGTGGACCCTGGTGGTTCCAATGCTCTTCCCAAAGAGATTTCAAGCCTAGAAACCCTTCACACATGATCCAGTATCACCACTGTCCATTTACAACTACTGTGTGTGTGTATGTGTGTGAGAGAGAAAGAGAGAGAGTGAGTTTTGTCTTTTTTATTTGTTTAGTATAGTAAAGACTGCTTATGTTTTTGTTTTTAAATACATTTTCCATGGAGATTTGTTACAGAAATCATGTTATGGTTGCTCCCATACTGATGTAGGGCTCTTGTTTACCTCATAACATGAAGGTATGAAAACAAAGCATTTGCACAGGCTCACACATCACCTGTAAGTGTCTTGCTTGTTACGCTTTTCTTTTGGTAGCTGAAGAATTCTATGCAAATCCAAAAACCATCTCTGATTTTCATTCAAGAGTTTGTCTGCATTTTTTAATGTAATATTTTTTAAGATTTGTTGTTTTCTATAGTTATTGTATTTCACTACGAGGGTGTTTTACTAAGGTACCAAGACTTTTCATTTGAGTTAATGTACCTATTTATTAAATAGAAATTATGATTAAGTAGGAGACCACGGGACCACACCGTCTATCAGTTGCACTCATGTGAACAAACCAGCTGAGAAATGAGGTTATTCCAGTACATGTATGTGAATAGATACTCATATGAGAGTTCTTGTTGCCGTATTTATAAAAGCACCCTCATAGCTTCCTTTTAAGACTGCGCCAAAACTATGTTTCCAAATAAGTCTGCAACATTCCTAAAGTTTTCTATCTTTCGGTTTCATCTTCAATCTCAGGTAGTGATGAAAGCTACATATTTAGCATAGGGTATTTCCAGTGAATCATACCATTCTAAGAAGAGCATGTGACTGCCATTCCCAGTTAAGGTTCGTAGTTCAATGATTTGAGATGGACTGGGAAAACCAAGGCCACAACATTATGCCCCAAAAACCTAAACTGTCATACAGATTGTTATATGTGTGGCCCATAGCAACATCGAAACTATAAATAGTTTTTCTTACTTACTTTCCCAATTTTGTTACATTTTTAATGGTGCTTTAGACCATGGATGTCCTATAATATTATATCTCAGCTCATGCACTAGGCTAACAAGCATGCCATTTGTCAAAGAACACATTTATACCATATTTTATACTTCTAAAGCATTGTTACAGCTCTGTTGTATTTAATCTTTCAGGTTTTTGTTGCTATAAGTGCATGTTTGTGTTTCTTGATTGTGGCGTTCGGTTTACATAGTTACAGGAGCTGCCCATATTAGACGCACTGTAGCATTCCTGATGCTCCCTGGTAGAAAAAAAAGAGTCGTTGATGAAGAAAATACAATCTAGAACTGGAATTATTTGACATTTTATGGTTATTTCCTGTGTAGCAGTCGTAGCTGCCCTTAATGTTTTGACCAAACAGACAAACCAAAATCTCTTTGTCTTTCGCTAGAATTGGAGCTAGCATGTCTTTACTTTGTTACTTTCTGAATAACTTCTGAAACTTCTTGGAGAAAATGATTGCCTTAAACACGACATGTTAGAACTGCATCAAGCTATAAGCATACTGTTTTATGTAACCTGTGAATAATTTGGTGCTCAGTATTTGGTTTAACCGTGTTTGTCTGGATTAAACATCATGCTTTCCTTTTATTTACAAATATGCTGATTGCAATGTGTGCTTTATGTAAATAGTCCTTTGTAAAGATGACCACTAGGTGTACTCATAGTATTGCAAAAACATCTTGCGCTTTGTGCTGTTCTCACTAATTTCACATGAAAACATTATAATCCAAAAAATATGTACAGTAAATTTAAAACAATTATTTTCCTCATTTATATGCCTTGATTTGTATTATTATTATTTACTTTTCCTCATTATTTCAACACGTTTCATGAAGGGTCAAACGAGTTTAACTGTTGCAGGATCAAACCCATATTCTTTTTAGTGTTTGTATTGGTATTTCCAGTTCTTTCAATAAAAAAGACAAATTAATACAATACTGTTGTCTATCGCTTTATTTAATGTTTTTATATATGAAAAACAGAATGTTGTCATTTAGTGGTGGATAAAAAAAGTAAGTAACTAACACTGAGCATAAAATTACACCTTCAATTGTATACACAAGTCATATTTTCATATAGTAAACTACTTTCATTGAGCTTAAATCAATGTTACATTTCAGTCAGTTCCTCACACAATGACTACAGAAGACTTACAATAGAGCAGACCAGTTGTGTGGACCACTTGCAGGATTTTTTTTTTAAAGTTTACATCCATGGTCACTATGAACTATTGTAGTATGGAAAATACCTGACCGATATATACACTAAAATGTTTGGGATCAACTTGAAACCTGAAAGAATTTCTTTCTTCTGCTGATCTGATGTTATTTTGAAGAATGTTGGTAACCGAACAGTTTTTCCGACTATGGAAGTCACTGGGGTCCATCAACTGTCTGGTTCGGTCACCGTTTAAATTCAGGTTTGAAACAATTTGAGGGAGAGTAAATGATGACAGAATTTTCCTTTTTAATTTTCCTTTAAGCCTCGTCTGTGAAACCAAGAGCAAGATTTTTAAATTAACTTTTAAAAAAAAAAAAAATTTTTAAACAATGAATTTATTCCTGATGGCAAAGCTACATTTTCAGCATCATTACTCCAGTCTTCAGTGTCACATGATTCTTCATAAATCATTCTAATATGCTGATTTTCCGCTCCAAAAACATTTCTTATTATCAGTGTTAAAAAGCATTATACTGCATAATTTTTTTGTAGAAACTGATCATTTTTCAGGATTCTTTGATGAATAGAAAGTTTAGCATTTGTTTAAAATCTTTTATAAATGTATTTAATGTCAAATTTAATAAATTGAATGCATCCTTGCTGAATAAAAGTATTAATTTATTTTAAAAATGATTTCTTACTGACTCCAAACTTTTAAACGTTAGTGTTTTTGTTATTTGTTTTCTCATAAAGGTTGGAGCAACAGTGAGTATATGATGACAAAATTGTCAGTTTTGGGTGAACTATCACTTAAATATTACAGCTCAATGACAATCTCCAGAAAGTCCAAGCACAAATCCTGACAATGTGCATTTATTTATTCACTTTATTAATATTGAAGTGAGTGTTTAGTGTCGTAGCACACAGGCTTTGCTCTTTTGGGCTGAAAAGCATTCTTGTGTAGTAAACACTACAGGTGTAAATTCAGCATAACTATAAAATGTTTTGTCTTGAATGCAAAGTCAGTAAATAGTCCATGTTTTAATGGAAATAAGAGTACCCAAAACATCAGTCGCATCTGCTTGGGTGCTGGAACCACTTCTATAGAGGTGTTTTGCCACTAATAGTGCTCTCCTCTTTCTTCCCAGCTTAGTTGCATTACTGCTGGCCTAGTTCCTCTGTGTAGTCTTCAGGGATTGTGTCTGTTAATGCCAAAAGACATAAATTAAGATACGCTGAAAATACAACCTGTTCCTCTAATATTGTTTGAGCACTGCACTCACCGTTACAGCGATATCTCAGGTTGGACCAGATGATGTTTTCCTGTGAAAAGCAGAACACACCGAGACGTCCCCCTCTCATGCTGGTGTCAATAACAACTCCAGAGTCCGCAATCAAGTCGGTACCTTCATAGAACGTAACTCTGTGCCAAAACAGAGAAAAAAACAAAAACGTGTTGCTTTGCTTCAGTGAATTGTTTCTCCAGTAAAGTCTGAAGTCTCCAATATTTACAGCATCTAACCTGATGTATCCCACTTGGGGTCTGTGCATCAGATTCCAGCGGTATGACACCTTGTCCTTCCAGCCCGCATTACGAGGGTCTTTCCACAGCAAACGCACCTGGTCGTTTGTATCTCCAGTATGCCACAGTGAATTCCTCAGGAACTCTCCAGGCCCAGTTTTAGACTTTACAGCCTAGAAATGCACAATGTATTGCTGAATGTCTTCAGTCGAATAATCAAATCTAATTGCGACTTGCTTGAAGTGCAAAATAACGTTTTGGTTTCAGATTTAACACGAGTTAAGTATTTTTGCACACTTTAGAGTTTAGCCAAAAGCACTTTTCTAGATTTGCTGAGGTCTCAGTGGAGCAGCAGTAATGGTAAAAGCACACGCTGAGCATTCGGACAGACAGTAATAGAGATGTAGAGCGCCCGGGACCTTAAGCTGAATGCCAGGCTCAGCCACGGCTCGAAATGGCACCGCCTGCCAGTACGTCTGCTCCGTCTGCTTCCACATCACCACATAGAAGCTGGAGGAATCCTGGTAGCCAAAGATGAAGCCCGCGTAGTCGTCATCGGTCACTGTGTTCACGTGGAAGGTGCCCTCAAAGTCCACGCCGCTGAATGCTGTGTATCCTGTATGGAGTGGTAAGATCGTGTCATGTTCTGACCTAGATTTTCAAAATACTCAAATTCAACCACTTTCTTCTGTGGAACACACACAAAGATTTTTAGGAAAAATAATCCAGTTCTGTCAGTCCATACGATGCAAGTGGAAGGGACCGTCAAAGTTGACGCTTCAAAAACCACAGAAAACGAACATGACGGTAATTCATATACGACCACAGTGGATGATTCAATGTCTTCATATATGCGTTCATGAATTCGCACTTAGAGTAAACGTCAGCATATTGTGACGGTCCTTGTGTGATCTTCACAATGCTTGCTTACATCAACCTTCACAATGTGCTGGCATAGTGCTTTACAATGCAGTCACCTATCAGAAGGCCACTGGGGTCGTATGGGTTACCGTCGTGTTCGTTTTGCATGGTTTTTGAAGTGTCAGCTTTAAGGGTCCTATCCTCTTGCATTATATGGACTCAAATCTCAACAAATCTTTGTGTTTCACAAAAGAAAGAAAGTCGTATACATCTAAGACGGCATGAGGGTGAGTATGACCAGTAAGACCAGTATGAATTTCCATGCTGGTCCAGGCAGGCTCATGCTGGATTGGTCTTTTCACAATGGAAATGCTTGAGATTATTTTCTTGTTTTTGAACGGTTTGGGTCAAATAAGCTCACCAACAGCTAGTCCTGGGTCACTGTTCATGGTTTGGACAATCTCCATCCCCTGATTAAGAACAACCCAGTTGGGGTCGATCTGAGCCTCTCCTTCTGGATCCAGAACCACGGTCTGATATTCCCTGAAGTCGGTCAGAGTGATCTCTGCATTCTCAGGGCAGATGTCGATCGTGTCTATCACGTGATCTTTGTCCAGGTCTCCGGTGCAGATGTCACCCACCCCATCATCTGTCAAAGTGGAAGAGCAAAAGAAAGATATTTTCCTTATTTATCTTTTTATCAGTCCGATATAAATGTGTGAAGCACATTATGATGCAGTGGCCCCAAAAGTTATTTGGACACTTAAGTCACACTTAAAACCAAATAAATGTCATTAATTAAAATAAAATAAACGTAGACCAGAAACATTTTGCTTGAATAATTGAACAACTTGTGTTATGGCATCCTACTAAGAAAATGTTGCTGTGCGTACCGTTTTCATCCTTCTGGTCTGGGTTTGGCACCAGTCTACAGTTATCTTTATCATCCAAGATGCCGTCATTATCATCGTCATCATCACACTCGTCCCCAAGCCCATCCTTATCGGTGTCCAGCTGTGAGCTGTTAATGATGTTGGGGCAGTTGTCTTTGGTGTTCTGATGACCATCTCCATCACTGGAACAAAGACCCAAGTTGTAAACTTGTTTTATATTGACCGTCAAGGTAAAAGGTAAAGCAGACTCTACCTGTCAATGTTTGTGTCACAAGTGTCTCCTACAAGATCATCGTCAACATCCGACTGAAAGAAAACCGAAGACACTATTAAAATAGTAATATTAATTATGAAATATACAACATACAGAAGAAAAAAAGAAATTGAATAATGCACATTAAGGTGCGGTCACATTTACCATTACTTGGTCGAAATTTCATCCGTGCATAGAAATCATTTCTTTTCTTCCTACATCTCTATGCTTTTGACAATGGACCTTTTTTAGCTAATTTGACCGGCCCGCACATTTACGCAACAGATAGTTCCTTCAAATCTGCATTGTATTGTGTTTGTATCATTTCCATTGTCTGTTTTTATGCCAGTAATGTGTTGGTTTAACAAAAGAAATTAACAGTTTGCATCAATCTTTTTGAGTTATGCCAACTTGGAATAAAATTATGTTCAACTAACAAACTACAGGAACTTCATCATTTGTAATACAAACGCACATTTTTAAGTTGATTTCTCAAAAAAAAAAAATCAGTTGCAGCTCTGGAAACAACTAATCTTAACAATTTCAGTTAAAATCCACAGCGTTCATGGCCCAAAGTACCTTATATTTGCATGCAAGTTTACAGAACAAATATGAACACAGAAATTTGGATTGGATTGACTGTTTTGAAATTTATATGGTAGTTACATAGCCCCCTAAGCCTCTGTTATCATGAAAAAAGCCAGGAAATTTCAGTTGACAACATGGGACCTTTAAGGATGCGAGAGCGCAGTCTACTGCCTTTAGGAGGTTTAGTCTCCGAAAGGCCAAATCCAAACCATTGGCTTCCTCTAAGCTCTGACCTGGCTTGGAGACAGAGTCAGTAGAATGGCGTGGCTGCTTGTATCCCCCCTCCGAAGAGTAAGGAGCAGAAGCACTACGAAAGGCAGGAGGCAGGACTTCAGGGAAGTTATCACAAAGAAGTTCCCTGAGAGAGTGGCTGATGAGTGATTCTAAAATCACCCTCCCTTCCCCCACCTACGACCCCTCAGAGGAAGGTTTTTTATGGGGCGCATGAGCTCCTCTGAGCGCGGACATCTTGGTCTGTCCTGGACTAATTATGAAATGCGTGTTGCCAGTCTATACCGACCCACGATCTGATTGGTCCATGGACAATCCTTAAAGTAAGCGTTAGGGTAACTGCTTAATGAAATGACCACGATGAGATGATGAGATCTTGTGTTAATTAGATAGACCCCAACAACTATCGTCCAATCTCCAACCTCCCTTTCCTCAGCAAAATCCTGGAAAGAGCAGTGGCTGCCCAGCTTCAAGATCACATGTCCCACTATGAGCTCTTTGAACCCCTCCAATCTGGTTTTAGAAGACACCATAGTACTGAGACCGCCCTCATCAAAATCACTAATGACCTTCTGCTGGCTGCTGACAATGGCCTCATCACCGTCCTCATCTTCCTTGTGTCATGATTCTGCCCTGGTGTCTTTGTATTTCTCTAGTCTTGAGGCAGGATCATGACAGACCCATGTTTTGTGTACAAGCACATGGTCATTTGTTTGGGCCATGTGCTTGTGTTGTCTCGTTACGTTACCCCGCCCCCTTGTTATCCTCGTCTTGTCATTATTGTCTAGTCAGCTTCACCTGTTCTTGTCATTAGTGTCTCCCTATATCATCCCCTTGTGTTTGCTGTCCTGTGTTGGTTAATTGTCAATCAATGTGTAACCTGCCTGTGTTTGTTTCATTGCTGAGAAGTCCTTGTCAAGTAAGAGTTTTATGTCTGAAGAGTTGTATGTAGTATATCCCAGTTCTTAGTCTACTTATAGTCTTGTTTGTTAGTCAACCTTCCTTACCTCTGTTTTACCCCCTCGTGGGTTTTGTTTTCCCTGTTTTCTGTTATAAATAAACCTTGTGTGTTTGCATATTGTCTGCAATTGGGTTCATCCTTCCACCACATGACACCTTGACCTTTCTGCAGCTTTTGATACAGTTTCCCATACTATCCTTCACTGCTTTTCTGAGCTCGTCAGCCTCAGTGCCACAGCACTGTCCTGGTTCCGGCCCTATCTCACTGACCGGAAACAATTCATCAGCATAAATGGCTCCAATTCTGATCTAGCACCCGCCAACCATGGCGTACCCCAGGGCTCTGTGCTTGGTCCGCTGCTGTTCACCATTTACATACTACCCGTAGGTCATATTATCCGTAAACATGGACTTAACTTCCACTGCTACGCCGATGACATTCAACTTTATATCAGCACAAACCCCTCCTCCCAGCTCCCACCCACACAACTTGTCAACTGCCTGCAGGAACTCAAATCATGGATGACCACAAACCTACTTAAACTCAATAGTAATAAGTCAGAACTCATGGTTGTGGCCCCTGCATCATTGCTCAGAAAAATTGGAGACCTGGCCCTAGTTGTGAATGGCTGCTCCATTTCCCCATCTCCTGAGGTGCGCAACCTGGGCGTCATCCTGGACGCAACTTTATCTTTCCGGTTCCACATCAACAACATCACCAAGGCTGCCTTCTACCACCTCAGAAACATCTCTCGACTCCGGCCTTCACTCACAGATTCAGTAACTGAGACACTCATCCATGCCTTTCTCACCTCCCGCCTGGATTACTGCAATGGTGTCCTGTCTGGACTGCCCACCAAGGCCCTTAGCAGACTCCAGTATGTTCAGAACTCTGCTGCCAGGGTTCTAACCCACACAAAGCCCTGGCAGCATATCACTCCCATCATCCAACAGCTCCACTGGTTGCCAGTCAAGTCACGCATCACCTATAAGATCCTCCTGCTCACTTACAAATCTCTCCATGGACTCTCACCAAAATACCTCACAGACCTCCACCATCCCTACACTCAGTCACGTTGCCTGCGGTCCTCTGACAAGGACCTGCTGGACACCCCCCGCACCAGGTTGCGGACATTTGGGGACCGGGCTTTCTCTGCAAATGCTCCAACATTTTGGAACAGTCTACCACTTCACGTTCGCTCTGCCCCATCTCTGCCCATGTTCAAAATGGACCTTAAAACATTTATTTTCATGAAGTCTCTAGACCCCTAACCCCTCCCCGCCCACACACACACATACATACACACACACACACGTTTGTTAAGCGACCTTGGGTACCATGAAAGGCACTATATAAGTCGAAGTTATTATTATTATTATTATTAATTCAGTTGCAAGTGGTCGCGGTAATCCTTACGATGACCCTCTTTTTAATTTGTGGTTTTTGGTCTTTTTAGTAAATCTCCTTCCAGTACACTTAGCAGTGCTGGTGAGTCAAAGATAAATGTGAACTATGTTGCATTCTTGATCGACTCACGCTTATGAGCATCTGTCACTTAATAGGAATTGTGCAGAAAGAGCCAACCATTAGACAACAATGTTTCTACTATGAAACTATATGGCTGGTTATGTCTGAGGACGTCCTGCCTCTTTGGTAGAAGTGGTGGTGACAGAAATGGAACGAATTTCCCTGGTGTCACCAGAGCCAGCTATTCGACTCCTTTCTAGAGAAACGTTATATCAGGGTTGAGCCACAAAATGCTAGCTGTAGTGGATCTTAGGTAGAGTACCTTTTATCAAGGCAGAGTATGAGCTGCATTCCCCCAGTTACACTGGGGTGTTTAAGTAGGGCCTTGCTCCCCTGCGGCTTCCTTGGGGTCTAGAGTCTGGGTAATGAAAATGATGGGCACACTGCATATTATGCCTTGCTTTCATTTCCCTCCTTCGAGTAAGGATAAGGCTCCCCCTTGGAGGGTCATGCTCCCTTCCCTTTCATGAGCTGCTCTCAAGATTTTAGGGTACTTTAGGGTAGAGCGGGTTGAATAGAAATTATGATAGGTTTTTCACAAAATTCCCTCAGTTCCGTTTGTTATTGCATATCCAAAGCCTAGTGAGCAGGTAGCATGGAGGAGTGGGTTTTGGTTCCCCATGGCGTCAACTCCATGACCCCACGTCAAAGTTCCACTTTGAAAGGGAACGTCTAGGTTACGAATGTAACCTTGATTCCTTGATAAGGGGGACGAGACGCAGCATCACATTGCCATCCTTCAGACAAAAGAGTTGATGACGTATTTTGTAGGCGCCTTCTTATACTCACGGGCGCTCCACTCATGACATCATAGACTGCCGTCAGCCAAGCTGAGGGAACACAGTTGAGGGTGTTCCCCATATCGTCAACTCTATGGCGCTGTCTCGTTCCGCTTCTCAGGGAATCAGGGTTACATATGTAATCTAGACATTTTTTTATTAATTCCCCCCTTTTTCTCCCTTTTATTTCAGTTTTAGTTATTTTAGTGCATCAAGTTAAACTAAATGAAAATTAGACATTTTGCCTTGGGAAACTAGCTGAAATTTGGTTTTTTTTTCAGTTAAAGGTACAATATGTAAGAATTGTAATAAAATATCCAAAAATCACTTGCACAGTGTGATATTTTTCATGCAGTTTGTATGTACTTACAATATCCTAAAAGTTCCCAAAGATTTTTAATTTCAGAGAAATTCTAATTTTAAATGATGGGCCGTTCCCAGAAATCCCTGTTCACTTGTCACCTGTCACTGACATAATATCCGCGTTATCCCAGGTTCCCGCTCGTACTGCCATAGTAACCATGGCGACAAACGTGGACAACAGCGTTAAGTTGCTGCTGTGTATTAATGCTCATGCTGTTGTTGTTGTTTCGTTCAAACATTTTGGACCATGGCAAGCAGACTTTGTGACAAAAGGAGAACTAAAAAGAGGATCAAATTCAATATCAGCGTGGCATTTTCGAGATGCCGAGAGCACCATGTCCGTGACAAACTTCAACTTGACAGAGCTCTTGCATGTATATGACTTTATTAGATAGGTGAGCAAATGTACATAAAACTAATCAATGTTATATAGTTCAACATGATGAAATGTTAGAATATGACCAGTATGTTATTCTAATGTTGATCTAGCTTACTGCTAGTTTCATACAGACAAACTATCACATAGAATAACATTATAACTTTCACCACACTCAAATGCAGTTTAGTGTGATAGTGTAGACCAAGTGAAACAGTGCTGCGTTACCTCACAAGTTTCATTCGTCTAATAAACTGACCTGTGAGTAGTAATTCTGCACTTGCGGGTAGTTTGGTAGAAATGAAATGTCCTTATTCCTGATATCTGTCTCTTATTAGCAATCGCGCCCTTCTTCCTACCACAGTCATGTTAAAAACATCAATGTATCCAATCATCCATAAACATTATTAGATCCATCAGCTTCAACACAAGCTCCAGATCCATAATTCTGCTTAATGCTTATGCGTCATCAACCTACGCTTTTGTTATTGTAACAGGTTAGCGACCCGTAGCGGCGAAAAAAATTACATATTGTAGCTTTAACATTTATTGAATTTCAAGTATTTTTTTAAAATGAACTATTATGAGCCTGGTATAAAAAATGGATAGGTATTAATTTTGAGATGAACAGTTAATAAAGTGCCTAAAATAAAGATGGCAAGCGTTCTTCAAGAAACTTTTTTTTTTATATATATATAAATATTTGCCATAGTCTGTTGCTATCCTTTTAAATTAGGTTTAAAGTTAGAATAGAATAGAATAGAATAGAATAGAATAGAATAGAATAGAATAGAATAGAATAGAATAGAATAGAATAGAATAGAATAGATTTTTTTTATTAGAGACAGGTAGTAATAATGTTGTTCGGCACCTGGTTGGGGTTTGGCACCTCAGGGCAGCTGTCACATGCATCACCAACGCCATCATGATCTTTGTCCTTCTGGTCTAGGTTTGGAACCCTCTGACAGTTATCCAAGATGTTCTTCAAGCCTATCAGAAGTACAAGGATGCATTCAGTAATTCGTCAACAGATGAGTAAGAGCCAAGGTATAAAATAAATGATCATACAAAGGTATACAGAGACGTTCTGTCGAAAATGTCATTGAATGGAGCAAACTCCATCAGGAGAAATGTATTGCAGTGTTATAAAGTTGGGTACAGTGATGTCTTTGTGTACGATTTGTTGGGTTATGTCACAGGGTGGCAGTGTTTCAGAAAGACTTCTGTGGAATTGTTTCCACGCGTCAGCAGCTCTTGGCTCGGTTCAGGTTCTTGGTGGAAATGTGGTTGCTAAAAGGAGACATGACCAAGCTATAAAGAATCAAGTCAAGTGTCTGGATTTCTGCCTTGATGAGCAGACCGTAAATGTCAAGAGCTGCCTGGGCTTGATTTTACACTTTTCAGTCTGGAACAAATAATTGTTCATTTGAAACAATATTTTCAGTGTGGTGCCTTATAGACGCTGTTTATACAGCTACATGTCACTTCAGTTTTACATGACCCCGAGCAAGCTAAAGAGCTCAATTTGTGCTTTAAAAGCACAGAAGCTTCTGTTTCTCCTCATAAAATTGATCGAAGCACAGGAAAATCCAGATAAAAAACAGGCCCAAAGGGTGAAAAGGATATTCAAAACATAACACCCCATTTCTGCAAAAAAAAAAAAAAAGTATTCGGCCACGTAACAACCGGATGGTGCATGGAAAAATGTGAGCAAAAAGTATGGAGAATTTATCTTTAACAAAATAAGACCTGAATTAAATTACCATCCCCATCTATGTCATCATCACAGGCATCTCCCAGTCCGTCCTTGTCTGTGTCCCGCTGGTCCTGGTTTTCTACGTTTTTGCAATTATCACAAGCATCACCATGAAGATCTTTATCGCTGTTCTTCTGGTCTATGTTAGGTACCAACCAGCAGTTGTCCTGATGGAATACATTCATGCAGGGACTGAAACTGACGGGAGCTTATCAGTTCAAGAAAACAATTGGTCATAATGAAATTATGTGTCATCTGTACCTGATCATTAAAGATGCCATCACTGTCTGCATCCTTATCACAGGCGTCTCCCTTCCCATCTCTGTCTGCATCTTCTTGGCCCGAATTTGGAACAAACATGCAGTTATCCTGAAAATGAAAAATAAGAGAAACTGGTAAACACTTTACAATAAGGTTAATTATTCAATACAATAAATTTCAGCATTTCTTAACCTTGGTTAATGTTAACTGAATGATGCAAAATTGTAATAATTTCAAGTTGCACAAATGTTTTTAAATGTTAGTAATTTTCATTGAAAAGTGTGGAATCAGTACAATTTTTTTAACAGAAATTAAAGGGCTGGTATAATGCCCTTTTCACAAGATGTAAAATAAGTCACAGATATTTTTATATAGCATGTTAATTCAGTCAAAACATTTAAATTGATCAAAACATTTACATAAATAAATGCAGCTTTGGTGAGTATAAGAGATTTCTTTCCAAAACAACAAAAAATCTTACTGATGCCAAACGTTTGTATGGTAGTATATATTTGTAGATCTAGACTGATAATTGTTAAAAGTTGTCAGTTAATGATATCTAAAGCATTAACTAAGGCTAACAAACTGAACATTATTGTAAACTTCTTACAGAAATAACATGAATATGAGTATGAATATGAATATCACCTTCTTGCAGGTTCCATCTCTGCATTGAAGTTCGTTATCTGGATAGGCGTCAATGTCTGTGTCTTTTCCACAGACATAGCCGTTTCCTGCCCACGCAACTTTGCACTAAAAGCAACAAGACATTGAAGCATGTTAGATGGCTCAAAAGCATGGAAATTACAACTGCTTAAGCCTGATAGTAAATAAAACATCTGTCTGAATGCTTGACGTCTCACCAAACAGCTGATGCTCCCATCTCTCTCCACAACACAGTCTGCGTTGATGTCACATGGATTTGGCTGGCCGTTCCCACACAGTCTGTCAGATACAAGAGGGCGGACCAGGCCAGTGCTTTTGCAGCCAGTATTCTGGTCACCAGTGAATCCGCTCTTGCAGTTCCCACAGTGAAACGCACCCTACAAGAGAGCAAAATTTTCACATTTAACAATATTTAGCTGTTTTTCTCCACAGGCCACATAAGTATAATGGGTAATCTAGGATAGTAAGGCTATTTTCTTACCACTGTGTTATGGCAGTATGAATTGGGTGTGCATCCACCGTTGTCCACCTGGCACTCATCAATATCATTACAGATCTGATAAAAAAGGATAAATCTTAGAGATAAATCTAAATGTTAATCACTGTATGACACTAACAACACTACTTTTTTTTTATTATAAATTATAAATGATAATTTTTTTCTCTATGAGTATCATTGTAATACTATGCAATTGGAGTAACATGTAGATATGGTTTATAATACAGTTTATAATACAGTAAATATGGTTTATAACGTACAGCAATACGTTCAGTATCAAGACATACTGTATATCACAGTATTAAAATCTTTATATGGGGTGCTTTAAAATATCTTATTACTATATTAATAAAGGAGATCTATACATACATTTGGGGTCAATAAGATTTTTTTGTGTTTTTGAAAGAAGTCTCTTATGCTCACAATGTGCATTTATTTGATAAAAAATACAGTAAAACAGTAATACTGTGAAATATTATCATGTTTTAAAATAACTGTTTTCTATTTTAATACATTTTAAAATCTAATTTATTCCTGTGATGGCAAAGCTCATTTTGCAGCATCATTACTCTTCAGTGTCACGTCATCCTTCAGAAATCAGTAGGCTATAATATGCTGGTGCTCAAAAACATTTCCTATTATTTATTAGATTATTATTTTTCTTTACTGTCAATTTACATCAATTTAATGCATCACTGCTGTGTAACAGTATTAATTCATTTAAATAAATAAAAATCTGTCTGACCCCAAACGTTTGAATGGCGGTGTACATATACATTTGCACACAGTGGTAAATAAAAATTAAATTAAGCTTTGCATTGTCCCAAATACGCACTTGTTTGTTTGCCTGAGCGTAGTGAACGCCCACACCCTGGATCTCTGGGCCAGAGAAACCTTGTGGACACATCTCACATCTGAACCCTGGCGCAGTGTTAATACATCGTACACCGGAGAAACATTGGTTGAACTGGCACTAAAATTGAACAGTGTGAAAGGTTAGCTTGATTTATGGTGTTTAACAAACAATGCTCAGTATACATATAATGACGTTTAAGTCACACAGCTGCACGACGATCTGTGAAAAGTTCTATAAAACAACAGGAAAATTACCTTAGACCCTACATAACGGTTTAAACAATAATTCATCTAATAAAACCCCTATTGAAACCCTGATGAAATGTTAATAAATCATTATGTGTTCTTGACTGAGTTTTATTGTTCATCAATTAAGTAGAAAACCTTGTCAGATGTGTTGAACAGTCTGAGCTAGTAGAGATACTGCAGTCATTACTCACTTAAAAAACATGAGTGTTCCTGTTCTATCCTAAATACCCAACTAAACAGGAAATGATGTGTGGATAGATAAACAATATAAACAGCAAAACTTGATTCAAGAAAGTCATAAATAATATAATTTGTATAATAACGAACAAGTTGAGGTTATGTTTAGTTTGTTCATATTATTAAATTCTGACTAATGTTTTGGGTATACCAATATTATGAAAAAAAAAAAAAAATCTGAATCTTAAATCTAACCTCGTCTACATCATCACATTGGACTCCATCTCCAGTGTAGCCCTCAGGACAGGGTGCACAGCTCACACCTTCAGCTGTTTCGATACACATGGCTGGCGTAAAACAGACCCCTGGTCCACACTTGGACCGTGTTTTACTTTCTAGTTCCGTTCCTAATGCATTTTGAATATTAACACAACACTTGAGTTCACCTGTCTGACTACTTCAACATCTTCATTAAAAGCTTCTACTAATGGACTTGTACTTGACTGAGCACAGACATGATTTTTACCTTTTAAAAATGTTTTCTCATTATAACTGTTTCTCATCTTCATAGAAAAAATCTTACCGCTGCATGGAACGCACTCCAAGATAGTCTTTCTCAGGTCAGCAGTTTCTTTGGTCTGTTGAAAACACATGCTCATTATTCTCTGGAAGAAACTATAGGGAACCAAAGTTCTGAAGAAACTATAGGGATAGTTCACCCAAAAATGAAAAGTGTGTCGCCATTTATTTACCATCATTGCGTTGAGAGACTTTTGTAGAACATTTTTAAGAATTTTTCTGGTCACTAATGCTATGAATGAGGAGTTCTGTTGACAGGATCGACTAAGTCAGAGAAATAGATCAGACTCAAAAAATGAATCCGACACATCAATATTTCTCCCATAGAGAAAAAAACAAGTAATGGGTTTTAACAACATGAAAGTCATTACATGATTAGAGAATAATTTTTTTGGTGAACTCTCCCTTTAAGGAACTATTTCCCCACACAATTTAAAGTTACCTGCTGATCCACCTTCTGTTTCAACTCTTGGATCATTCGCATGAGCTCAAATATTGGGCCAGCTTCCATCTTTGAGGTTGTTCCTGCAGAAATGTAACATAATAATATTTCCTGTAGCTAGTAGAAGCAAATAATCAATCATTAAAGGGTTGGTTCACCCAAAAATGAAAGTTCTGCCATTAATTACTTACCCTCATGTCATTCCAAAAATCTGTTCATATTCGGAACACAAATTAAGATCTTTTTGATACAATTTGAGAGTTTTCTGTCCCTCCTTTGACAGCCTGTACTACTTTAAAGCCCTAGAAAGGTAGTAAAGAAGACATTATTAAAGTAATCCACGTGACTCCTTCTAGTTTATGAAGTGACGCAAGAGCTTTGTTTGTGCAAAAAACTTGATCTACCACTTTATTTACAAAATATTAATCTCTAATGCACGTTCACGTAACAACGTGTTGCTCTCGTGAACATGCGCGCATGTGTGTTGTGTCAACGCGACACTCCATCAATTAATGTGGAGATTAATATTTTGTAAATAAAGTGGTAAATTATGTTTAAAGCACTTGTGTCGCTTCATAAAATAGATATTACCGTAAACCACTTGGGTCTCATGGATTATTATTATGAAGCCTTTACCTTTCTGGGGCTTGAAAGTGTTAGTTGCTTAGGCTGTCAATGGAGGGAATGAAAGCTCTCAGATTTCATTAAAAAGATGAACGAAAGTTTGTAACGGCATGAGTGTGAGTAATTAATGACATCATTTTCACTTTTGGGAAAACTAACCCTTTAACAAAACTAAAGCTGTATAAGACTACTAGCCTAGTACAACTAGTAGTTGCACCTAGTAGTTGCAGTGTTTCTCTCTCTTCACTGCAGTCCTGAAGTTCCACGACATTCTCAATAGACTCGTCGAGCACGAGCCTGAGGTCTGACAGCTTATCCTGTGACACAGGTAGCCCACATGTTTATTCATAGATTATGCTTGCTGTATATACACTCATCAGAACAATTCTATTATTTGTTCAATCTTTTTGGTTTACCTGGCTTGAGGTTTGCAGGGTCTTCAGTGTGACTAGTTTTGGGCCCTGCGGCAGTGACTTAAAGGCCAGCGGCACGTCCTGCACTCTCTCCACCAGCCTGCAGTCCACATAGAGAGCCGTGGTGGGGGTGCCCTGCTGCAACCCACTGAAGTGGAGCAGTATGTGGTGGTGTTGACCATCTGTCAGTGGCACTTTACTGAAATTCGTTGTTCCAACCTTTCCGTTGCTTTTCAGATATTTCAAAATGACTGTCAACAAAAAGAGTATTTGGTGTACACGTCAAGTATTTATTGAGCCATTGAACACAATGCACATTGGTGAGCTCTGATCAGACAGACCTTTGTTGAGTTTCCCCTGAACAGTGAAATCAAAATAATCTGTGTTATCTGCAGCGTTGAAGATGCGGAAGACATGGGTTGGAGCTTTGTTCTGCAGCTGCAGCCTCGCAAGGATAAAAACGTTGTCCATATTCTTTGCCCTTATTCCTCCTTGTAGAAGGTCAGGTAAGCAATCCGGTGACACCAGAAGATCATAAACTGCGAAATTTGCATTTTTGTTACACTCGTACACAAATTTATATGGTTCCATGAAGAACCTTTAACATCCATAGCACCTTTCAATTGTACAAAAGGTTCTTCTTAATAGTGGGTTTAAAGTTATAAATAATAATAGTTATAAAGTTTCTTGAAATGCACAGCATTATTCAATGTGTTGCTGACGTAATTTCCACTGAAACAGGAAGACAAGACTTCTTTTTTAAATAGCCAATAGCCTTTCATTTATATCACAGCCCTGCTAGACCAAGGGGGTAATCCATCAGCCGGAAACTGAAGCTTCCCCGGGGGCCGCCATTGCTGTTAGCATTCCATTGACTCCCATTCATTTTGGCGTCACTTTGACAGCGAATAACTTTACATCTGAGGCGTTTAAAGACTCCATTTGTCCATTCTAAAGAAACACGACAATGTATAAAAGGCTCCATTACCTTGTATCTTACGTTATGGCCCCGTAGAAGCAGTTTTTGTAAAAACAGGCTAACAATTGCGTCATAACCACTCGACTCTCTGTCGCACAGTCAAGAAATTACCGTATATAGACGGGCGGAGAAGCTCGCAAGAAATCGGGGGGACGTGGAGGCATAAAGTCAAGGGAGAAGCCCATAGAGAGTAATAAAGTTGCGCCTGCTCTATCTCATGGACAGCTAATACTCACGCTCTCCGTCTCTGTGAGATTCGGAAGGGAATGATTCAGATTTCTCTTGGCACAGCTACTAGAAGACTTACAGCTGTCAGACAAGTTGCTCACGTCACATCAGTTTGAGCCTGCGCAGTACGCCTGGCGATCAGGAAGTGAGTGCTTCTAATTGACTTCACTTTTCTCCGTTGAAAACTATGGGGTCGCTGTGTCCATCTTATATACTGTCTATGTGCTAGACCTATTGAGCTCGGTAAAGCTGCAGTTTCCTCCTAATCTCTATCTAATTCTACTCCTAATCTCCTCCATGTCACTTTAAAATACAGCATTCTGTGCAGAATTCAAAAGGGTTGATACGTTTTTTGGTATGCACCGTCTCTCGCATATGATCCGCTCTGTGCTATCGTGTCTCAGACTTTGTGCGCGCTGCAGCGATTCTCGTGACACTAACCCGAAACCAGACTTCCTTTGCCCCAATGGAAAGCATATTTACACTGTCTGAATCCCTATCCCCTATAAAATAGCAAATGTGTGAACAAGTAAACAATTTTAGCTGCAGCTTCAATGTATATTTATAATGTAGGGGGCGGGTCACTTTAGAGAGCATTTGATTGGACAGATATATAATGAGAAGCTGACGTGCAGAGTGATGTCATCAAAACCAATGATCCATATTAGTAGAAGTGAGAGAGAATTAGTAGAAGACTGTATCTTATAAATGTGAATTGTGTCATTGTTTTGGAGCACACTACCATATAGATAATAAGGCTAACATATTCATAAGCTACTAAAAGCCAAATAACTTCAATTTCGATTTCATGGGGACTTTAAATGTTTTTTATATTTAAAAAATTGTTTTAAGAGCGTCATAAGTGTCATTGGACTTTTTTGTGTTGCATTTTCTCTGTGAAGGAAAGCTCAGGAAAACAACCAATGAGGTCATTGGCAGATCTGACCTGTGTGTGACTAATGGTCATTTTATATAGTGTTCAGATTTGTTAATTCCACTGCATGCTGGAATTCCAGACAATTTATGACATTTATGGAGTGATACACTTTCTACTTATCATCACATTGAATTAAATGAATCACTTGATGATTCTTTGTGAAATGTAATAATTATAAATAATACTATAAATATATAAATAATGAAAAAATTTAAATGGCTAGAATCTTAAAGAAATTCAGTTTAACACTTGTACTGTAAAAAAAAGTTGCTGCCTTAAATAAAGTATAATCAACTTGGATGTTTAAGTCATTTAAACTAAAATGACATTAAACTGACTTAAAAATTAGCTGAATCTTGCATAACTTATGAAAAAAGTAGCAAATTGCTTAACTTATTTTGATGAACTTATTGATCATATAATTTTTTACAGTGTACAAACGGTTAAATATAAGGTTTAAGGACTTACCAATTCCTTGAGTTTTCACTGTATCAAGGAGTTGTAAAATTAACTGTAAACTGAATATGATTCTTGTCCAAATACCCATTGTGGATTTATTTAGTCACAAATCCAGTTAAAGTGTTCCAGACTTATTCCTGGAAAAGTCGTTTCTGCTCTGACCCCTAATTCAGGCTTGACCAGTAGCCGTCAAAACAGAAATGTCTGTTCCGTGCAGATCAACGAGAACCAGACTGGTGCTCAAGTGATTTAAACTTTTCAGATGTCTCTCTCTATATAAGGTGTGACCAAGCACCTCCTCCAGAACGCGTCTGTGCTTTTACCGGAATGTATTGCTGTAAGGATGTCAGATCAAAACCTTCCCAAAAAGGTAATAATGGTAAATAATGGGAGGATATGCTTTGGTATTTGATCAGTCCTTGTGTACAGCTGGTTAAAGGAAGCAATGTATATGTGCTTTTGACAAAAAAAAAAGTTTGTTCTTGATTTTACATTTATTATTTTCATTTAAACTTTACTTGAAAGTGGCAACTGGGGTTACACACAAATAATCATGGCATAGGCCCTACTTTAAAGTTCACCCATATTTTATCCATAAATTAAAATTTTGTTCTGTCATAATTTTCTCACCCTCAAGATGTTCCAAACATGTATGAATTTCTTTCTTCTGCTGAACACACACACATATATATATATATATATATATATATATATATATATATATATATATATATATATATATATTTTTTTTTTTTTAAGAATATGGATTACCAAACAGTTGATGGGCCCATTGACTTCCATTGTATTTTTTATTTTTGTGTCATATTATGGAAGTTAAAAGGGAATTCAACTGTTTGGTGACCCTATTCTTCAAAATATCTTATTTTGTGCTCAGCAGAAGAAAGAAATTCTTACATGAAATTCTTACAACTTGAGGGTGAGTAAATGATGACAGAATTTCCATTTTTAGGTGAACTATCCCTTTAACAATCCGATTGCCTTTAACCAAACAATCTGACCTGCCAAAAAAAAAAAAAAACATTTACAGGAATAATCTGGCTTGACATGTCCCTGAGTCTTGCCAGTTTGAGTGTTACGGCAGATGAGTTATGGAAAATCAATTAAATCTTTAGCTTCATATAAATGTAAGAGTTTACCACATTAACTCTGCAATTGCCTTAGGCTATTGTATTCTGCAGACTCTCAACCTCTTTTACTTAAAAAACAAGCTCACACCAACTGTGGTCAAGCTGGTGTTTGGAACATGGCAGCTGGTTTGTTGCTAGTTAACTTTAGCCCAACATCTTAACCAAGGTGGTATAGCTCTAAGCAAGTTCACCCAAAAATTAAAATCATACCATTTTCACCCTCAAGACATCCAAGGTGTGTATGACTTTCTTCTTTCAGACGAACACAATCAGAGAAAATCCAAGTCAATCTTCTTCAAAATTATTTAAAAAGCCTTTATTTTACTGGCTATTTCATAATAGAAAATTTAAAAGACATTGGGGAGAAGCAACCCACGTGTAGCGGTGCAAACAGTCTTCTTCAGGGTATAATATTTAGTAATATTTGAAAATATCCTGGCTCTTCTCAGCTTTATAATGGTAGTGAATGGAGGGCAAGTTTTTGAAGCCCAAAAAAATTCATCCATCCATCATGAAAAATAATCCATACGGCTCCAGGGGATTAATAAATGCCTTCTGAAGCGATGGGTTTTGTAAGAAAAATATCCATATTTAAAACTTTATTAATAACTAGATTAAAAAGTTCGTTGAAACAAACTTTAAGTTGGCTTGTGAAAGTTTGGACCAGATAGTTTAAAAAAGTTTGAAGTAGTTTGAAGTTTAAAGTAGTTTAAAGTAGATTTAAGTTTAACGTAGTTTAAAGTTTAAGTAGATTACAGTTTAAAGTAGTTTGAAGTTTAAAGTAGTTTGAAGTTTAAAGTAGTTTGAAGTTTAAAGTAGTTTGAAGTTTAAAGTAGTTTGAAGTTTAAATTAGTTTGAAGTTTAAAGTAGTTTAAAGTAGTTTAAAGTAGATTTAAGTATAAAGTAGTTTAAAGTTTAAAATAGTTTGAAGTTTAAAATAGTTTGAAGTTTAAATTAGTTTGAAGTTTAAAGTAGTTTAAAGTTTAAAGTAGATTAAAGTTTAAAGTAGTTTAAAGTTGAAAGTAGTTTCAGTTGGGGAGTTTGAAAATCTGAACATTCCGCAATGTTAAGTCAATGGGAGTTTTTTCCGAGTTTGATCGTCATTTATAGGAAAACCGTAAGTCCGATCAGTCTGAAAAGATATAGCAACTAACTTCAGAACAGTTTGAGTGTCTGAGCCGAGTTTGGAGTATGTAGAGTTAAAGCTCTAGGAGGAGTAGCAGTCAACAGTTTGGTAAGAAGAATAATAATAATAATAATAATAACTAGAACGTACATTTCCAGAAGAAAATGTGAATGGTGCTTGCAGTGGCAAAACTCACCACTCGGTTGCTAGAGTGTGGTACATGATTGCATACGAGCCAACAACCATGTCTGTACGATGTTCTGCTGCTGAGATATGGCTTATTCATGTTGTTCGGTTGGTTGCTAGGGTCTTCTGGGTGGTTACTAGGGTGTTCTGGGTGGTTGCTAGGCAGTTGCTAGGGTGTTCTGGGTGGTTGCTAGGCAGTTGCTAGGGTGTTCTGGGTGGTTGCTAGGCGGTTGCTAGGGTGTTCTGGGTGGTTGCTAGGCGGTTGCTAGGGTGTTCTGGGTGGTTGCTATGGTGTTCTGGGTGGTTGCTAGGGTATTTTGGGTGGTTGCTATGGTGTTGCTAGGGAGTTCTTAGGTATTTTGGGTGGTTGCTAGGGAGTTCTAAGGTATTTTGAGTGGTTGCTATGGTGTTGCTAGGGAATTCTGAGGTATTTTGGGTGGTTGTTAGGGATTTCTAGGGTATTTTGGGTGGTTGCTAGGGTGTTATGGGTGGTTGCTATGGTGTTGCTAGGGTGTTATAAGGTATTTTGTGTGGTTGCTAGGGTGTCATGGGTGGTTGCTATGGTGTTGCTAGGGAGTTCTAAGGTATTTTAGGCAGTTTCTAGGGTGTTATGGGTGGTTGCTATGGTGTTGCTAGGGTGTTCTAACACACACAAACTTGCTCACACACACACACACACACAATATGAAGTTATTAAAACCTTTAGTATGGGGTTAGGGTTAAGGTTAGGCATGAGGCCGGTATTTAAAATCTCTATTAAACGAGTGCCTTATAATGAGTGCACGAGGCCTGCGGCCTCGTGCCTATGAGTGAGTTTTTATAGAGTATTTAAAATCTCTATTAAACGAGTGCATTATAATGAGTGCACGAGGCCTGCGGCCTCGTGCCTATAGCTTATGGTTGCTAGGGTGCTGTAACTGGTTGCTATGGTGTGGCTATGAGGATTTTAGGCCATTATTTATTGGCTGCATGATAATATAAATCCTCTGAGGGAGAGAGAGGGGGAGACATGCAGGGGTGTCAGTGCCCGGTTGCATAAAGCACCTTAAGTTTTTCCCTTAAGTATGACACTTAAGGGGCGATTTCCCCTTACCTAAGAGAATAACTTAAGGGTGTTGCATATAATCTCTTAAACGATTCTCTTAGGTAAGGGAAACATTTAAGTGTTTCACGACAGCGATCCTGGATTCACGTTATAAAAGTCTGTTGTTGCCATAGATACGCAAAACACTAACACAAGCGGGAAATAGCCCCCGCAACCCGGTGAACCACTCTGCTGACAGACGATTTATGAACGTGGAAAACATCTCCCACTATCGTCTGTAAACTCCCAGTTGCAAAAAAACGCAGTGCTATAAGCAGTTGTAACACCGCAGGTAAAGAGTGGTTGCGATGTGTGACACGGTCAAGGGCGCCGTCTAGTTTGTTAGTGATGTCAAATATTGCGCGTCGATCAAAGCGGTATTCATGCAACAATAGGGTTCTCCCTATCCCTAAAAATTATTCTTGGCACATAATTATCTTCAGCTCGTTCCATAAATTCAGCCATGTCGTCTTATTTTTTGTCCGCGTTACTCTTAAGGTTACGATTTCCAAACCTTAAGTTATACTTAGGGAAATGACCGTTAAGGGGTTTTATGCAACACTTAACGCTTTTTAAGGGATTACTTAAGTGAAAAAACAGCATTTAAGGGAAATTCTAAGTGTTTATGACGTTTCACTTAAAAAAACCGTTAAGTAACACTTAAGGGTATTTTTCTGCAACACCCTTAGGTTTAAGGGAAACATAAGGGCAAACTTAAGGGAAAATTTCACTTAAGGTGCTTTATGCAACCGGGCACAGGCCCTTTGTGTCTGTGTGTGTGAAAAATGACAGTTGGGATTTGAATTTCTGAAAATTCCGCAATGTTAAGTCAATGGGACTTTTTTGGCCGCTTTTTCGTCCGCTGTGCGAACATCGTACACCCGATCGCTTAGAAAAGATATAGCACACCTCTCCTCAATGAGCCGGTCGATTTGACACCTCACTCAGGGGTCTGTGACAAACGGTGCGGGGCGAGTTTCGCGCCAAACTTTTGTGTGGAATAATAATAAGAAGAAAAATAAGTATGCAAGAGAACACTAATGTTGCTTTGCCTATAGGCAAGCACCATTAACTAGATTAAAAAGTTCGTTGAAACAAACTTTAAGTTGGCTTGTGAAAGTTTGGACCAGATAGTTTAAAAAAGTTTGAAGTAGTTTGAAGTTTAAAGTAGTTTAAAGTAGATTTAAGTTTAACGTAGTTTAAAGTTTAAGTAGATTACAGTTTAAAATAGTTTGAAGTTTAAATTAGTTTGAAGTTTAAATTAGTTTGAAGTTTAAAGTAGTTTGAAGTTTAAAGTAGTTTGAAGTTTAAATTAGTTTGAAGTTTAAAGTAGTTTAAAGTAGTTTAAAGTAGATTTAAGTATAAAGTAGTTTAAAGTTTAAAATAGTTTGAAGTTTAAAATAGTTTGAAGTTTAAATTAGTTTGAAGTTTAAAGTAGTTTAAAGTTTAAAGTAGATTAAAGTTTAAAGTAGTTTAAAGTTGAAAGTAGTTTCAGTTGGGGAGTTTGAAAATCTGAACATTCCGCAATGTTAAGTCAATGGGAGTTTTTTCCGAGTTTGATCGTCATTTATAGGAAAACCGTAAGTCCGATCAGTCTGAAAAGATATAGCAACTAACTTCAGAACAGTTTGAGTGTCTGAGCCGAGTTTGGAGTATGTAGAGTTAAAGCTCTAGGAGGAGTAGCAGTCAACAGTTTGGTAAGAAGAATAATAATAATAACTAGAACGTACATTTCCAGAAGAAAATGTGAATGGTGCTTGCAGTGTCAAAAAACACGACCCGGTTGCTAGAGTGTGGTACATGATTGCATACGAGCAAACAACCATGTCTGTACGATGTTCTGCTGCTGAGATATGGCTTATTCATGTTGTTCAGGTGGTTGCTAGGGTGTTCTGGCTGGTTGCTAGGGTGTTGCTAGGCGGTTGCTAGGGTGTTCTGGGTGGTTGCTAGGGTGTTCTGGGTGGTTGCTAGGGTGTTGCTAGGTGGTTGCTAGGGTATTCGGGGTGGTTGCTATGCGGTTGCTAGGGTGTTCTGGGTGGTTACTATGGTGTTCTGGGTGGTTGCTAGGGTGTTATGGATGGTTGCTATGGTGTTGCTAGGGAGTTCTTAGGTATTTTGGGTGGTTGCTAGGGTGTTATGTGTGGTTCCTAGGGTGTTCTAAGGTGTTTTCGGTGGTTGCTATGGTGTTGCTAGGGAGTTCTAAGGTATTTTGGGTGGTTGCTAGGGTGTTGCTAGGGAGTTCTAAGGTATTTTGGGTGGTTGCTAGGGTGTTGCTAGGGAATTCTAAGGTATTTTGAGTGGTTGCTATGGTGTTGCTAGGGAGTTCTGATGTATTTTGGGTGGTTGTTAGGGTGTTATGGGTGGTTGCTAGGGTGTTCTAAGGTATTTTTGGTGGTTGCTATGGTGTTACTAGTTGGTTGGTAGTTTTCACAGATGGTTACTATGGGGTTAGGGCTGAGGTTAGGCACTCGGCCGCAGAGTATTTAAAATCTCTATTAAACGAGTGCATTATAATGAGTGCACGAGGCCTGCGGCCTCGTGCCTATGAGTGAGTTTTTATAGAGTATTTAAAATCTCTATTAAACGAGTGCATTATAATGAGTGCACGAGGCCTGCGGCCTCGTGCCTATAGCCTATGGTTGCTAGGGTGCTGTAACTGGTTGCTATGGTGTGGCTATGAAGATTTTAGGCCATTACTTATTGGCTGCTGGATAATATAAATCCTCTGAGGGAGAGAGAGGGGGAGACATGCAGGGGTGTCAGGCCCTTTGTGTCTGTGTGTGTGAAAAATGACAGTTGGGATTTGAATTTCTGAAAATTCCGCAATGTTAAGTCAATGGGACTTTTTTGGCCGCTTTTTCGTCCGCTGTGCGAACATCGTACACCCGATCGCTTAGAAAAGATATAGCACACCTCTCCTCAATGAGCCGGTCAATTTGACACCTCACCCAGGGGTCTGTGACAAACGGTGCGGGGCGAGTTTCGCGCCAAACTTTTGTGTGGAATAATAATAAGAAGAAAAATAAGTATGCAAGATAACACTAATGTTGCTTTGCCTATAGGCAAGCACCATTAATAAGAAGTTTAAGTACAATATCAGTAAGTTGGCTCTCACAAGCCAACTTAACTAGCTTCCGGCAGACGGCCGTACACTGCGATTTACGGCGAAAGACCCAACGCATGACGCAATGACGAACGCGGAAGCGCAGAGGATAGAGCAAAACAAATAAACGGTCACGAATTATAAGTCTAAAATGAGAATTTCTAAAGAGAAATGTCAGAGGATTTCGATATAAGAGAAAAGGAGCTTGTGTTTGTTGCACAGCCCTATTTGTTTGAACGGCGAGAGGCGTCTAAGCTTACGCCTACATCCGTCATACATCACGTCAGGGGTTACTTTGTGGCGCAAGCTGACTTGCGCAGTATAGGACATCTGCCAGAAGCTAATGTTTTTAATATTTTTTTTCTTACACAAAACATATTGCTTTATTAACCCCCTGGAGCCATATGGATTACTTTTATGATGGATGAATGCATTTTTTGGGGGGGCTTCAAAATCTCGTTTCTCGTTCTCTTTTTTTATGGAATATTGCAGTATTTATTATACATGATTTATCTATTCACATTTTTATAAAAAAATAATGTGCCCTGAGATTAACCAAAATAACTTCCCATCATTCTCACCTGCAATGCCATCTACTGTTCTCTGATGACGCGTTTACTGCATAGACAGTAGCCTATATAGAGCTGGTAAGTCCCGCCCCCTCCGTAAAACCCCGCTGGACCTCAAAGTTGAAAAAGCGTCAATGCAAGTGAATGGGAGAAAATAATTATTTTCTGGTCCCGTTCGAATTGTGCCATGAATGTGAACATATGTTGTCTGTGAATTTTTTATATAATCTTTCATGTTACAAGTTTGACAGTATATGGTATGATTCGTCGGCTAGCAGTTGTGGAAAAGACATAACGAGAAAGACTACATGTCGCCTATGTGACGTCACCGCATAAAGTTGACTTACCCGTGGTTTTCGCCAACCTCAACGATTTTGTCCTCTCCCTGAAAGAAGGCTGTGAAGTGCACCAAAGACAGCCATGTCTAGCGGGATCCGTGAGCTAGAGCCGTGAGCTGGTGGTGTTGACGTTTCAAACGCGTCGACAGCAGCGAAGAGTTGTAGTCCACAAAGTGCTCTCACACAAAGTCTACCCGTATCAAACTTCTACCCGCTAAATTGTCGCATTCTTCACACGAAAGATTATATAAAAAATTCACAGACAACATATGTTCACATTCATGGCACAATTCGAACGGGACTAGAAAATAATTATTTTCTCCCATTCACTTGCATTGACGCTTTTTCAACTTTGAGGTCCAGCGGGGTTTTACGGAGGGGCGGGACTTACCAGCTCTATAAGGGTTTACTGGTGCAAGGGCGGGACATCCTGTCACTCACATGAGATCACAGCAATAGCAAACCACAACTAGAACGTACATTTCCAGAAGAAAATGTGAATGGTGCTTGCAGTGGCAAAACTCACCACTCGGTTGCTAGAGTGTGGTACATGATTGCATACGAGCCAACAACCATGTCTGTACGATGTTCTGCTGCTGAGATATGGCTTATTCATGTTGTTCGGTTGGTTGCTAGGGTCTTCTGGGTGGTTACTAGGGTGTTCTGGGTGGTTGCTAGGCAGTTGCTAGGGTGTTCTGGGTGGTTGCTAGGCAGTTGCTAGGGTGTTCTGGGTGGTTGCTAGGCGGTTGCTAGGGTGTTCTGGGTGGTTGCTAGGCGGTTGCTAGGGTGTTCTGGGTGGTTGCTATGGTGTTCTGGGTGGTTGCTAGGGTATTTTGGGTGGTTGCTATGGTGTTGCTAGGGAGTTCTTAGGTATTTTGGGTGGTTGCTAGGGAGTTCTAAGGTATTTTGAGTGGTTGCTATGGTGTTGCTAGGGAATTCTGAGGTATTTTGGGTGGTTGTTAGGGATTTCTAGGGTATTTTGGGTGGTTGCTAGGGTGTTATGGGTGGTTGCTATGGTGTTGCTAGGGTGTTATAAGGTATTTTGTGTGGTTGCTAGGGTGTCATGGGTGGTTGCTATGGTGTTGCTAGGGAGTTCTAAGGTATTTTAGGCAGTTTCTAGGGTGTTATGGGTGGTTGCTATGGTGTTGCTAGGGTGTTCTAACACACACAAACTTGCTCACACACACACACACACACAATATGAAGTTATTAAAACCTTTAGTATGGGGTTAGGGTTAAGGTTAGGCATGAGGCCGGTATTTAAAATCTCTATTAAACGAGTGCCTTATAATGAGTGCACGAGGCCTGCGGCCTCGTGCCTATGAGTGAGTTTTTATAGAGTATTTAAAATCTCTATTAAACGAGTGCATTATAATGAGTGCACGAGGCCTGCGGCCTCGTGCCTATAGCTTATGGTTGCTAGGGTGCTGTAACTGGTTGCTATGGTGTGGCTATGAGGATTTTAGGCCATTATTTATTGGCTGCATGATAATATAAATCCTCTGAGGGAGAGAGAGGGGGAGACATGCAGGGGTGTCAGGCCCTTTGTGTCTGTGTGTGTGAAAAATGACAGTTGGGATTTGAATTTCTGAAAATTCCGCAATGTTAAGTCAATGGGACTTTTTTGGCCGCTTTTTCGTCCGCTGTGCGAACATCGTACACCCGATCGCTTAGAAAAGATATAGCACACCTCTCCTCAATGAGCCGGTCGATTTGACACCTCACTCAGGGGTCTGTGACAAACGGTGCGGGGCGAGTTTCGCGCCAAACTTTTGTGTGGAATAATAATAAGAAGAAAAACTAGAACGTACATTTCCAGAAGAAAATGTGAATGGTGCTTGCAGTGGCAAAAAACACGACCCGGTTGCTAGAGTGTGGTACATGATTGCATACGAGCAAACAACCATGTCTGTACGATGTTCTGCTGCTGAGATATGGCTTATTCATGTTGTTCGGGTCGTTGCTAGGGTGTTCTGAGTGGTTGCTAGGGTGTATTGGGTGGTTGCTAGGCGGTTGCTAGGGTGTTCTGGGTGGTTGCTAGGTGGTTGCTAGGTGGTTGCTAGGGTGTTCTGGGTGGTTGCTAGGCAGTTGCTAGGGTGTTCAGGTTGGTTGCTAGGGCACCACAGATGGTTACTATGGGGTTAGGGCTAAGGTCAGGCACGAGGCCGCAGTTTAATCTCTATTAAACAAGTGCATTATAATGAGTGCACGAGGCCTGTGGCCTCGTGCCTATGAGTGAGTTTTTATAGAGTATTTAAAATCTCTATTAAACGAGTGCATTATAATGAGTGCACGAGGCCTGCGGCCTCGTGCCTATAGCCTATGGTTGCTAGGGTGCTGTAACTGGTTGCTATGGTGTGGCTATGAAGATTTTAGGCCATTACTTATTGGCTGCTTGATAATATAAATCCTCTGAGGGAGAGAGAGGGGGAGACATGCAGGGGTGTCAGGCCCTTTGTGTCTGTGTGTGTGAAAAATGACAGTTGGGATTTGAATTTCTGAAAATTCCGCAATGTTAAGTCAATGGGACTTTTTTGGCCGCTTTTTCGTTCGCTGTGCGAACATCGTACAACCGATCGCTTAGAAAAGATATAGCACACCTCTCCTCAATGAGCCGGTCGATATGACACCTCACTCAGGGGTCTGTGACAAACGGTGCGGGGCGAGTTTCGCGCCAAACTTTGTCCAGAATAAAAAGAATAATCAGAAGAATAATAATAAGTATGAGCAATAACACTAATGTTGCTTTGCCTATAGGCAAGCACCATTAACTATCCAATCAAGTCCTGCCCCTACATTTCAAGAAGCCAACTTCAATTTCATGCTGACTTTAAAAAAATACATATACAATAGTTTTGTCTTTTGTGATTCATGTAACTTCTCCAGGTTAGCTTAGCCTAAATATGCAAAAAAAAAAAATTCAACCTTTTTTTGCATTATAATTTTACATTATAATTTTTAAATGATTTTAAGCGTGCAAAATAAAAATATTTTTTATTTACCTAGATTTTTTTTTTCCGTTTCACATATTTCTCGAGACGTTATCTCCATTTATTTATTTCGTTTTTTATATATATATTGTTGTTGTAAAAACAAAACAAATTTTTGTTTTGTTTATTGTTTGTTTGTAAGGAAGTCAGGCTAACCTTTTCGGTTTCCACGATATATAGCAGCTAAATGTATTTCCTCAAACATTTGCAGGGTGAAAGTTGTCACCTAGCACCCTGGGATGCTGTTCATATTGCACACAAACATGGCGGAACCCATGGAGCTGCAGCTGCTCTGCTGGGGAGGCGACTGGGATCTGCCGTCAGTGCACACAGACTCCCTCGTCGTGCTGGTAACTACACGGGTTATGTTAACGCTTGTTTTCAATACATATTCACAATGCAATATTTAATCAAGAATGCCCATGCCTTTTTGGAGAAACCTGTCCTAGGGTCTGGATAGCTTTATCAAGCACTGTCAAGAGTCATTTTGATGAATGAAATTGTCGCTACACTAATACGCCAGTTCAGTTGTAAACTGATGCATCCGTTACAGTCATGCAGATATGATATCAACTGAATTGCATTGCATTGGTTTGAGCGGTTGATGTTAGTAAGCTAATGTGTCGCACAGCTCCGGTTTTTATTTCTTGAAGGTCAGAGGAATAATGCTGATAGGATCTGACGGGTATGGGATATTTTTACTCGCTTTTCACTTAGAATAGAGATTATACAGTGCTTGTGGTTTGTGCTGGAGTACTTTCTTGTTTGTTTTTGCAGCTGCTTAAATCCTGCGTTCTGATAACACTTTGCAAAAAAAAAAAACCATAATAAAAGTCCCACTATAGCGCTAAAGATGATTATCAATATATATGTAAATCAGTCATCTATTCATCTGACTTGTTTTTAATGTTCTTTTATAGGCTTATGCAAAGTTTGCTGGCGCAAAGCTTGCGGTAAAGTCTGTTGACTGGACGTGGAGGACTATTACAGGTCAGATAAAATATTTTTTTGTAGTCATGGTATGAGCATATTTAATGTAGGGAAAGTCTGGATTGTAGCGCATCCATAGTTTTCCAAAATGTAATATTGTAAATGCCAAACATTGCTGAAGTGTGTAAAGGGGTGAGCAGCTTTTTCTAATGGTAAGCTGCAGCTGTCACATTTCTCTTTCCACAGCATCTGTGCCACAACTATATTATGAGGGATCCACAGTCACAGAACCAACACAAATTCTAAACTTCCTACGAAAACAGGTAGAAATTAATATCTGTTTATAGATTTGCTTCTTTTTGTGTAACATAAGTGGGGATATTTTACAGTTTGTCAGTCATTGTCGCAGAAGAACTGGAATCCAGGATACTGATGCGAAATTTATTTTGACAAGCTGACTGTATTACACAGCTTTACCTAATACATTCATATGCATGCACATAAAATATGTATTTCAATGTGTTTATATGCAATTAGCTACAGTTTATTGTCTATATTTGGGCATTCAAAAATATTTGACCACAGAATTTCACAACTAACTAATTGGTTTTGAGTTTTCCAGAGAGCCAACATTTTTTGTAAAGATATATTGGAATATACATACAAGTGTAATTTATAAAAAGTATCAGCAAAAGGAAAACAAATAATACATGGAATATTTGTGACACCATTCAAAATATTTTAATAAAGGTATAAATACAACAGTAAATTATGTTTCAATAAAATGTTTCCCGTAATCCACACAGAGTTTCAATGCCGACTATGAGTTGACAGCTAAGCAAGGGGCAGATACAATGGCTTACATCGCACTACTGGAGGAAAAGCTGCTGCCAGCACTGGTATTTTCACTGCAATTCACATAGTGATTTAAAATTCCTGAATCTCATAATGATGATTGTATGAATTAAGTGTTGATTTGTGTTTTTAATTTGTAGCTGCACACATTCTGGGTGGACGCAGAGAACTATGCTAACCTGACCCGGCCCTGGTTTACGTCACATTCCCCGTTCCCCCTCAACTTCTTTGTACCGGGTCGACAGGCCAGTTTGGCTTTGTCTCGCATCTTACTGACCAAAGCAGAGTCGCCATTGCTGAACATCACAGAGGTGGAGGGAAAGGTATGAGAAAACAGATCCATAATTATGTACGGTCATAATAATTCTTACCTCAGTTACTGCGTCTCATGCATAGCATTGGATTCATCTATCCCTTTTCAATGCCATGATGAAATGGAAATGTCTGTGGTTGCGTTGTGAGATGGAAAACCGTTTCTCTCTCAGACCTCATGAGCAAATCTGTGGATTGTAGAAAGCAGAGGATCATGAAATATGTTACACAATGAATGTGCTATTGTAGTTATTCCATTCCTCATAATAATGAATATAAAAATTGTATGGTTAGTAACATATTTTCTTTTAGATCTACAGTGAAGCCAAAGAGTGCCTGAATTTGCTCTCCCACAGACTTGGGAACTTCCGCTTCTTCTTTGGAGACACGTGAGTTTTTCATTTTTATCCTATAATATTTATCAGCTCTTTAAAGGGATAGTTCACCCAAGAAAAATGGTCATAATTTACTCATCTTTCTTTCTTACTGTATGACTTTCATGGAACATAAAATAAGATATTTTGAGAAATGTCTTAAGGCCCTGATTTACTCACAGCGAAGTTCTTTTTCGATCTTCGCTTAGAGGTAAAAAAAGAAGTTCAAAATACCTGAGCAGCGTTGTACTGTTAGTGAACATCCCGACGCTGCTTAGAGTGGCATTTAGATTAATATGTTAATGTGCTCCATGCTTTTCTCTTTATAACAAAATAAACGCATAACAAAAATCACAGTGGTCAGAAGACAGCTGTTAAGAAAGCATCCGATTATAGCGATGTAGATATGTTTGCACGTGCTCTGCAATTTGGTCAGTGATGTCACGTTTATTTACCGGTATATAGCACTTTATTCAATAGATAGCTCTAAAGCAAGCAGCTTTGTAGTATTAAAGGCGTCCTATTATGCCCTTTTACGAAGTCTTGATTTTGTTTTAGGGGTGTACTAGAATATGCTTTCATGCTTGATTGTTAAAAAATTATTTATTTATTTTTCTCTCACATTTTACATTATTACAGCACCTCTCTCCCCAGTTTGGCGCGAACGCGTCGTTTATTTCCCGTTTCGATTAAGTCCCTCCTTCCGAAATATGAAATGTGCTGTGATTGGTTAGCTGGCCCAATTTGTTGTGATTGACGTGTTCGGGAAATGTCACGCCCCTTAACTGCAAGCTCTACTCAGATGTAAATATTAAAGGGATACTTCACTGATTAGCATTAAGCTTTGTATCAGTAGAAACCTGGTAGTATTTTCAAATGACTGAAATTACTGTGATTGCAACAAAAGGCGTGCATGTATACATAATGAATGGCGACCGCAGAAACGAAAAGCCGAAATCCGGTGCGTGAATCCGACGCTCGTGGCCTCTCGCACAAGCCGCAACACAGCGAGGAACAGCCGCGGGCGATGGAGGAACCAGAGGCGGCCGGAGCAGCCGCTGCAGCAGAGGAGCGAGACCCGCCCGGCGGTCAGGAGGAAAAGTCCGGGCAGACTCGAGCTGGGGCGGACTAACTCGTCACAGAGATTTATGATAAAATTGCGTCTTTTTCAGTTTCTAGTCAACTAGTAACCTATTTGTATCAATTCTTCCGATACTGGTCTCTGTAACCGGTAAGCGTGGCCTCGTAGGGCAGCGAAACAAGTGCATTCTGGGAGTTGTTGTCTTTCATCCACATGAGCCAAAAATACATTTTCTGGCTTTTCTCAGTCTAGAAGGCACCAACTTCTAAAATAATTTCACATTTCTACTACATACATGACCAAATTTAACTGCACATTCATCTTTCCAGCGGTGAAGTATCCCTTTAAGGATGGCGTCAGTTTCAAACCAATTCAAGCTTGATTCAGACTTAAGAATGGTAACAAACAAAACCATGATTCATTTTCCTAAGGCGGTGAACAGTCTTACAAAAGCAAGCGCTTACAAAAGCTAAAGTAAACACAATATCAACACTAATGTTGGCTAGCAGGCGAGTGGAGCGGAGCCAAACCACTTTGCCCTTTGTTTACATTGAGGCAACAACATTAAACTTATAATTGGAACTGTTAATAGAAAACGCAACTTTAAATAATAAGACATACTTACAAGTTGTGATCCACAAGCAACAGATTGTCCAGACAAAGTGTAAACTGATTGGTTTCAGGAGAAGCTTTTGTGTGTAGCCAGCATTGTACTCTCTTAATTTCTGGAAGCTGTCCTCCGTAAAATGTGCAGCACACAGACAAATGTTAGGGTTATAATGTTCAGGAACAGTGTTTAAAATACATTTTAACCACTCGTAAGTCCGTCAGCCCTAGGAAGGTCAAACTAATGAGTTTTGGAAACAGGGTGGAAAAAACAGGATCTCTTTGACATGGCGACAACACTCTTCTCTAACGCAGCTCAACCAGGCCTTGTCCCCCTTTTTTTGCGTATTCTGTGGGCTGAGATTATTTATATGAGGAACATTCTGACTTCATAAGATCCGTAAAAAACACGCTGTAGTCAAAGCGAGTCGTTCGTTTTAGTTCTTGGAAAGTGGATTCTGTTAAATAAAATATTCCCTTTGGAGTGGACTTTGAGCTTTGTAACCTTTTTTTTATTATCTTTTTTGTGCTCAAACAGCAACATTACACGCTAACTAAAATTGAAAAAGTGGAATAGCGTAATAAGACCCCTTTAAACATAAAAAACAGTGTCAATTTAGCTTTTGAATTAGAATAAGAATTCAATTTCTACTATAAAGCAGCTCTCAAGTGGATTCATAGCAGAGCCTCAGATCCACACCTACCTACTATGTAATCGCCATGGACCAATGCTATATAAAACCAGATAACTTTTCCAGAAAGTTCACGTTGGCAAGCTGTTTTGAACTCCTGAAAGAAACTCCAAACGAACTTCGTTTTGGCCTGATTTTGTTCTAAATGACGTCACACCCTTTAGTTCTTCTATCCACTCAAAATATATCGGGGTGTTGGAAGTCAATGACCTACAAAACAATTATTTGAAATTGTAATAATATTTCACAATATAACTGTTTTTACTGTATTTTTAATTTTGAAAACATAAAAATCCTACTGACCCCAAACTTTTGTACAGTAGTGTATAACTTAGTTAAATGTAATCATTGTTGCGTGTCAGCCTGAAGTTCACTATGTTTTCTATTTGCTAGGCCTACAAGCCTGGACGCATTTGTATTTGGCCACATTGCCCCTCTTATTAAAGCCCCTCTGCCCAGTGGGCAGCTTCAGAAGCACCTGAACCAACTTGATAACCTCTGCCAGTTCTGCAACACCATCCTTAAAAACTACTTTACCGATGCCACCACTGAGAAGAGATTGGACTGTAAGTAGTCACTATAGTACTATATTAATAACACACAAAAAATAGTATTGGTCCTGCTCTGCTCTCTTTCTTCTTTTTTTATTAGTTTATCTCAAGTTTCATTTGTTTGTTGTTGAATCATATAGAATTAAATCATTTAACCAGACATTCATGATTCATCACCTTTCCATTGCTTTCAACCCGAGACATTTGGCTCAAAGCAGATGCTAAAAGACAGTTTAATAACAGCATGGTCTTGGGCCTCGTGGCTATTTTAAGTGATTCGCTATGTCTCTTTGGCTGCACTCTGATTCAACTAATCTTTCTCGCATGTGCGTAAAAACATCTGCTTTTCTCCAGAATCAGTGCCCTTTCGTCTTTTCTTTTCTTTATCTCTGCCCTCTCGCTAGGTTCACCAACGGCTACCCATGATCCTGTCGATGCAAACCTCCAGAAACTGACACAACTTGTTAACAAAGAGTCCAACCTTATTGAAAAGGTCTTGGCTAGATCTGCTCATTCACTTCTGAATTTAATGTCATTAGAAATTACAGTACATGGTCAAAAGTATGTGAATGCCCACACAGTTTTTCCACTATGTATTGAAACATGCATGTTAGTATTTTCTCCTATTTTGAATTTTATATACAAGAGCATAGGTGATGTCAGACACAAATATTGAGTGATGTCCCAGTTCATCCTAAAGGTGTTCAATGGGGTTCAGGGCTAGTCCAGGCCAGAAAGGCGTCCAACTAGAACCGTTTATTCACTTGCTCTTTACACAGGGGCATTTCATGCTGAAACAGAAAAGTCATTCAGCATTCTGCTGAAAATGTTTGTCATAATATATAAAATGTGTATGATGTGTAAAAACATTCACAATTATGACCGGAAAAGACTGTAATAGATCTAATAGGAAATGTCTTGTAAATTTACAGTAAAATAGTTACATATTTTTTAAAGTGAAAAATAACCAGTCTTATAATTTACATTGAAAAAAACATACATTGGCATTCACAGAATTCTCTGTGACAGCTCACATGATTATTTTTCATTGAAATAACTATTTCTAGTTTCTAGGTTAATTATAACTAGTTTCTTTTTTGATTTTTCTTATCAGTTATATATCATTAGGGTTTTGTTGCATGATGGTGTTATGTATTTGAGCTTGTAGAAAAGTTACTTGTGATGAACATTGATTCATCATATGTCTTTCTCTTTACCACTTGTGTTTTTAAGGTGTTGGTCTGCATATTATAAAGGTTAAAAAATATATATAAAAAATGGAGTATTCTGGTATATTAAAGGGATAGTTCACCCAAAGAACAATTCTGTCATCATTTACTAATCCTCAAGATGTTCCAAACCAATATGAATTTCTTTCTTCTGCTGAACACAAAAAAAAATATGTTTTGAAGAATATGATTAACCAAATAGTTGATGGGCCCCATTGACTTCCATAGTATTCTTCAAATTATCTTCTTTGGAGCAGGTTTGTAAACACTTCAGGGTCAGTAAATGATGACAGAATTTTCATTTTTTAGGTGAACTTACATTGTTTTAGCCCAAAAAAAAAAAAAAAGAAGATATATTTTTTTCCAGTATGTTCAGTCTGTAAAACGTCTCCGGTTACGCATTTATGGTTCCCTGAGAAGGGGAACGAGACACTGCGTCCTCTATAGGACCCAGTGCGAGTTCCCATTTGAATGGGAACTTAAAATCTTAATACCATATTTTTACAGTAAAGTTTTGCCAAACACAGCTAATGTTTGTTTACCTGCTTAGATACAAACAGGGTGTCCGCATACTTTTGGTCATGTAATGAATCTCATAACATCTTCTTACATCTTTTGGAATTGACACTTGTCCTGTGAGTCTTATCTGTATATGTCTTTATGTCACAGATGGATGATAATCTTCGCAGCAGTCCGCAGCACAGACCGCACAGACATGAGGCCAAACCCTCGGCCATGGCCAGTGAGAGGAGCTCAACCTGAAAACCCTATCTAAGCACTGACTGTACCATTATTTATTTTTTTCCCATGGAAATTGAAATAATTTCCAAATCATATTTAAAATCTAACACACTGATGGGGTCATAATAAATGAATGCTAGTTTTTCATAATGAAGTTGCTGAAATGTTGGTTAACTTGGTTTGAGTGTCGGATTCTGTAATACAACACCATAAAGGGCTTGTTAAATGGGCAGTCGTCATCTAATGTATATAAGAATCATTAGCACATGTGGCAAGTACATACATTATAAAAAGGGAAATGCTGACTATTAATATCTAGCGATACAAATTTAATTGTTTAAAGGAGATGAAGCTTTTAGGTTCGGTTGCATTGCTCTTGCTCCTGGCTGTCTTTGGCTTTCTCTTCAAATACTAATTGTATAGGGAACTTTGAATGCACAAGCTTGCTTTCTAAATGCAAAGGCTTTATGTATAAGTTTTATGGTGTTTTATTTTTTCAATCCTGCCCAAACACAATTACAGGTATATTATAAGCTTTACGGTTTATAGACTGTTTCAGCTTTTATTTCATCATGGTGTTGTTTAAAATCAAATTAGGATTTCACATTTTTACATCTTAAAGGTTCACAACAGTTACTTTAGTGCATACGGCAGCTGAAATATCATGCATGTATTGGCATTGTGCCGCATTACAGCATAACTTTATCTTATTTTAACTGATCTTTCCATTTTTCTCACTTATTTATGTAACCTTCACATTCTTTTGGTGCAAAGGTATCTTGAAATCTGATTGTGTGTACTGTGTATACATTTATTGTTCTTCAAATTCCTTGGGAGGTTTTGTACATGCAAGGAATGCCTTAAAAGTCCAGTGCTGTGTCATGCCATTTCACCTGACTTTATTTTTGATGTATTCATTATTCATTGTCTCTCAAGAAATTGTATATTTCTTAATATATTAGTGTACAGCAATGTTCACATATATGTATATATAAGTGCAAGAAAGTAAAATTCTTTAAAATAGACAAGTTAACATGTTTATCTTATTATGCGTTTACATTTAGTTGCTTACATCAAATGTAAAACCCTCAACATTGTTTATTTGTATAGTGGAAAGTACATCCTGACGTAACTTAAGAACTCATTTATGCTCTTTGAATGAACAATACTAACATATTGCTCAACTTTCTGTTCATTCATCATTTAAATGTAGCAGTAATGGAGAGACAGGGCTGGTGTTTAGATGTCACATGGAAGTTATTACAACTCCCCAAATATTCACATTCCCTCAACAAGATGGAAAGGACAGGAGATTTGCTGTCCCTTTTCCCCTCAGTCTTTACCAAATGAAAGAAATGTAAATTTCATCAATGACATACAGCTGGAGATGAGAGGGGTTAATAATTCAACGCAGACAAAAAAAATATATATATATACATGCGGGTCAGAACGATTTTTTAATACTTTTATTTATACATCTTTACAATCAAATAAATGCTGTTCTTTAGAATTTTATTTTCATCAAAAACATCCTGGAAAAAAACATCACACTTTCCCAATAATTACCAGAACAACTGTTTTCAACACTGATACTAATAAGAAATGTTTCTTGAGCAGCAGATCAGCATATTAGAATGATTTCTGAAGGATCATGGGACACTGGAGAAATGACTGCTTTTCCATTTTACTATATTCAAATAGAAAACTGTAATTTTAAATTGTAATGTATTTCATTATGGATTTTGATCAAATAAGTTCAACAACATATAGACAAAAATCTTACAGACACCAAACGTTTGAACGATATACAGTATATTTAATTTATATATAATCTTAATTCATCTATGAGCTTAATTCTTTGTTTATTAAAACATTTCTAACGGTAAAACTTTTAAATCAATCCAGTCATTCTCAGAAATACAAATAAATATACAAGTAAACTAATTTATACCACAACTAACTTCTTCAACAACAGAGCACTGAAATTTAAAAATTTGAAAGAATAATTTACAAAATGGATACCAAACAAAGAGCAATCCCTACAGTATGCAGCCATTAAAGATAACAAATACGGTTAAAATTATTTTCTATTATGCAAGTGTTGATTTTGACATGATAGTGGAGCTTTCAGAATGAAAAATGACAATAAATAAATTAAAAATACACCATACTCAAATGATCCATTGTGATCCATTGATCTAAAATCAGTCTATTCACTTTACTGCACTTTTACCTTTGGTTAGTTTTTGATTAAGTGAGATCCAGCAACAATTTTTAATAGAAACTTAAGAGAAATAACCTTTTCCTACCAAATAATGAAAATAATCTAAGCCACAGAAATATATTAGGGAGAATTCAGCTATGAAAGTCTATTATTAGCTTTGCCAAAATTAGCCAAAAATGTATTCAAACAACCTGAAAGCCTGTGGCTTCAAAAATAAATACACTGACACTGAATATAAATGTCTGCACATCATGTGATCCAGGGGTGCATCATATATGACAAGCAACAAAACTGGTCGCATGCACTTTCAGTTTAATAGGCCTATATACAAAAACAACGCAACAGCTCCACAAAACTAGTTTCTGGAGGGATTTAAAAGCACAGCTTCAAAAACAGTCCTTCCTTTCACAAAACGTAACATTTCTCATAATCTCTTCAATCACACCATATCAATAAACTGAGCAACTTTTCACGTGACAGAACAATATGGTTTAATTTCCTATTCCTATAAAGATTCACTTGATTCATATACTGTCGCACAACCAAACCCAGAGCACTGAGACTTGAGTCATGTAAACTAGCAGTGCTTAACAAACTCCGGCACCTCCATGGTCATTTTCAGCTCTAGATTCCCCGGCTGCTCTAGGACAAACACAGGGTGGCAGGGCTCTGTGAAGGTGTGCTGAAAAGTGCCCAAGAGCTGCCCGTTCTGAGCATTGAAGAAGAAGAGCCGACCCTGGCTGTAGTCCAACAGAGTGCCGATCCGCGCAGGCATGTCCACAACAAAGATGTCCGACTCCACACGGTCATGAAGTAGCTCAAATCTGCAGCTGGAGAGAAGACGGGGTAATACAACACATTCAATATATCAAATAATGAACTTTATATTCATCAAAGAATCCTGAAAAAAATAAAAATAATAATTGCATCATGGATCAAATCAGCATACAGTATTATAATGATTTCTGAAGAATCATATGACGGTGAAGACTGGAGTAATGATGCTGAAAATCACATAAATAAATGTTTGCTATCACATAAATAAATGACAGTAACACAACATTATAGGTTTTACTGTATTTTTTGATCAAATAAATGTAGCTTTGAGAGACTTCTTTCAAAAACATAAAAAAATCTCTTTTGAATGGTAGTGTATATGCAATGTGAACATTGATTCCCTCAATACCCTTTTATGATTTTTTTTCTTTTTTTTTGTCTGTCATCCATTTATTCCAGAACCAAAAGTGTCTGATAGGGACACTACTGATATTGAACTGGTCATGTGATCTCACCAGTTATGTAGAATAAAATAGCTTTTTTTTTCTAAGCCACAGAAATGGCTGCAGTCTTTATCTCAGATGTACATGTCACTTTTCTAAGTGTAAACCTTTGGGGAAAATGACTTATTTTTTACCTTTAAAGTTCAACACTTTACAATCAATCAATCAATCAATCAAAAAAAAAAGACTGATTTAAAAGACTTGGTTTCATTGAAAAGCATCTATTGTGCTCACATTTTGTGCAGATGTGCAAACTCTAACATCATACACAATATACAGTACCTTCATAGTAGTGTTTTTTAGAAGTAGGCCTACACAATACTTTTTTTTTTTTTAAATACGTATTTAATGGAAGACTGAGAGAACTTTTTTAACGAGAGAACAGATTTAATGAGAGATTTTTTTTAATCTTTTTGAAGACTCAAGTTAATGTACCTCCCTGATTGCCAAAAAGCCTTAATTACAGTGTTTCCACAGTTTGGAATGCAGCTCCAAAAGTCCGACCAGCTTGTTTATTTAAACTGAAAAGAGCAGATCTTTTTTTCTACTGGAAAGACTTTTAAATGTTAGTGTTCAAAAAAATATTCAATGACCTTTGTATCTAATCCTTTTTGGAATAATGAAACACATGGACAAATACATGCAACTACATGACATGAATGGTATACCTTATAGATGTAGGTACACAGTGCAGACACCAGGAGGCCCTGTTCTCCCCCAGTGTGCTGCTTAGTGATACAGTTTGATATGCGACACCGATGCGGTAGGCTTTGCACCTTGACACCTCTGTCTCCCAGTAGTAATATCCAAGAGAAGGCAAAAGCTCACCCATAACAGCTGGACATCTAGGAACAAGTACAAAAAAAAGAGAGAGCATGCATTTGCTGCAACTTAAGACATTTGTGAAACAGTATGTGGTGGATCACAAATCTGAAACCAAAACATGAACAGTATATGTTGTGCAATTTGACAATAAATGGTTGTTTTTTTTCTGCATAAAACTATGTATGTACAGTGATAGATTTGTAATGGTGATAACTATTGCACTGAGGTACTTACTCTATGATTGAGGACATTTTACTGTAGGTGTCTTGTGGGTATTCTACCGAGTTCCTGTCCTCTGAAACCTCCAGCACTGAGTTGGCCGTTTCACTGAGGAAGCGGAACCTTGTACCTTAACAAATAACAACATTCACTAGTCACCAAAAACACACCACAAATAAAATGCAACAATTTTGTCACAATTGAATTGTGATGCTGTCAGGTCTTTGTCAGATTAGTGAAATTTCATGGGCAAGAAAAAGTCCATTGTCAATTAGTGTAGTGATGGATGAAGCACGGCTCGCACAGAAGTCACTTTCAAACCAAGCAGCTTTCTGTCGAATCCATCTGCCCAACTTTAAAAATCGGGAAATCTTTCACCCTAACACAAGATTTGCATGGATTCCTATTGCAATGACTGGATTTCGCCCATGAAAACTCGCCGAACAACAGGCACATTTGTCAGACTGATGATGAATCTGACCTCTGGTTGAGATAAGGGCCGCCTCGCTCTGCTCACTGGCTCCTCCGGCATTCACAGATTTGATGTAGAAGAGGTAATTTTCATTGGGCTGAAGGAGGACCCTCTGCTCGTAGCCTTTTATCCCTGATATGGATCTGTGTATGGAGAGACAGTTTTCAATAAGTGCAGCTTTACCCTCTGTAATGCTCTGGTGTCTACCCTTGAGGAATCATGGGAAACTGTGTTCAATGGATTTCAGTGTACAAGCTCTTGGTGAAATATGCTACATGAAATATTAATATTAAATGCTACTGATGGCAATCAATGAGTATGTTTAATACCATAAAAAATATGTTTGCTGTAAAAATTTGTAAAATATACATTTCACCAATTAAGTCAGAATAAGCGGGAAATTTTGACCAATTTTTCGGACCAAAGAAACGGCTGCTTGAACAAGTAAAAAAAAGTAGGGCGGGAATTGATTGGATGGTTGTATTGCCAGGGGGGAATTTGATTAAAGAGGTCCTATTATGCTTTTTTACATTTTCAACTTTATTTACTCGGTTTATTGCTGTTTGAGCATAAAAAACAGTCTGCAAAGTTACAAAGTCCACTCCAAAGGGAGTTATTCTCTATTCTCTATCAGTAAGCATTGTTTATGAACTCCCTAAAACACCTTAACTGTAATCTATAGTTTTCTTACAGAAACGTACACTTCACAATATCCCTCATTTAAATAATTCCCCTCAAAGGCATATGCAAAAATAAAAAGGGCAGCGAGGTCTGGTTGAATTGGATTAGTGTGTTGAAACTAATAATATAATATAATATAATATAATATAATATAATATAATATAATATAATATAATATAATATAATATAATATAATACAATATAATATAATATATACCAAAAAAAGAGGATTTTTGATTTCATGGTAACTTAAAAATAAAAAAAAGTTACCATAACACTATTTAACAAAACATGAAAAAAGGACGGTTTTCTCTTGACCCCTAGTGCTGTTTCTGGTTGTACAGCGGGCTGGTTAACTGTACCTGAGTCCCTCTCTCTCGCATGCATACTGGCGGCAATACTCCAGTGTGAAGTAGTCTACAGCGCTGGGCTGAACCGAGCTCCAACGCAGCGTGGCCGTGTCCCACAGCACTGTGCACTGTTCTGTCTGGATCACCGGGACAGAGGGGGCTAGAGAGAACACGGTGAGCTGAGTTACTTTTCAGACACTGACTAACAGATAATCCCAAGTTTATTTTGATAAATGTGAACACTCCCTATTTAATCTGGATTGAAAACACATACACTGTGGAATTCGCATTCCATGTCAGTGATCTTGTAAAGAGGCTCTACATGGTCATCTCATTATGTATTGATATATTATGACACACAGCATGATCTCTTGCTCTCACAAACATCATGCGAGTCAAAGGGGATTTGCACAGAGAGTAACTAACCGGTTCTGAAGGGCAGTCTCTCACTCGGCATGCTGCAGCCTGTGTAGTTCACCGCCATCACCCACACTTTATAACACTTATCCGGTTCCAGCTCTTCTAGATTACAGTAGCTCTCCTTCACAGTCACCCTGTACTCCTCTGAGATAGCTGCAGATTCAATTACATTTAACACACTTTAACTCATCTGAGCATCCCTTTGACATACTTTTACATACTAAGAAGTGTTTGTAGTACTGTCAGATTGAAAAAAAAAATGTTAAAGGGGTCATTTATGCTTAAAACTATATTTTGAACAATGTTTCAACTGATTTTATCCATAAAATGAAAGTCAGTGCAGTCCAAAACAACATTTTCAAATGATCTTCTTTTATGTTCCACAGAAGAAAGTAAGTAATATAGTTTTGGCGGCATGATGGTGAGTAAATTATTTTAACAGTTTGAGCATTTGACCCACAATTGCAAGGATGTTTTATACTGATAATAGTAACATAGTAACAACATATAAGAATATATTCCATTCTATAATGTATACAGTGCTGGGTAGATTACTTACAAACTGTATTCCATTACTGAATACAAATTACATGATGAAAACTGTAGTTAGTAACATAATCTATTACATTACACATTTTAGATAATATAATCTGATTACTCTCTGACCACTTTTGAGCTAACTCATTTATCACATTGATTTGAATATAATAATCTTGTAGCATATTGATATAATAATGCAAAGAGCAAAAGAAAAATGTACTCCAATCTTTGTTAGCAACAATGTAAGGTGCATTAAACGTACGTCAGGTTTTCATAAATAATTGAAAAGCTAATAATGAATTCAATCTTGAAAATGTTAAAGGGATACTTCACCGCTGGAAAGATGAATGTGTATTTATATTGGGTCATGTATGCAGTAGAAATGTGAAATTATTTTAGAAGTTGGTGCCTTCTAGACTGAGAAAAGCCAGTAAATGTATTTTTGGCTCATGTGGGTTGAAAGACAACAACTCCCAGAATGCACTTGCTTCGCTGCCCTACGAGGCCACGCCTACCGGTTACAGAGACCAGTGTCGAAAGAATTGGTTAAAATTAGGGCTGTCAAAAGATTAATCGCAATTAATCGCATCGAAAATAAAAGTTTGTGTTTACATAATATATGTGTGTGTACTGTGCATAATTAATTATATATAAAAACACACACAATCATGTATATATTTAAGAAAATTTGGTTATATTTATATATAACATATTTATATATACACCGGTAATATAAATTATAGAAATGTATATACAGTATATAAATGCAAATATGTCTTAAATATATACATGAATGTGTGTGTATTTATACATAATAGTTATACACAGTGTCAAATAATGTAATAATGTAGGTTTAGTGAATGGTGACTGTGGAAGCAGGAGCCGAGTCCAGGACATTTGGGGCGATCTCGAGGGGTGGGGGGGGGGGGGGGGGGGGGACCTGCTTGCCGGTCAGGAGGAAGAACCCAGGCAATCCCGGCCGGACATGTCAAAAGAGGATGTATGGTCACCACTACTACTCAGCTTTCTCCACAGAGCAAGAGCCTGTTAGCTTAGCTTAAAAAAAAAGATGGCTGACACTGTTTGCACTGACATTCTGTGAGTGAGATCCCACCCACTATGGGCGGGTTGAAAACATACGGCACTAGCTTCTTCTACTGGCAGTAGTTTTTTTGCCTCTGGCCAGGAAATACTCCGATGACGCAAAATGACGATTTTTGCGTCATAGGGAGATTTTTTTCTAGACAAAAAAATACATAAATCTCTCGTCTCAAGGGGACATGAGGCAGGGAAGCATGGTAATTCGCAAATACTACAGGTTTTCTACTGATACAAAGCTTAATGCTAATCGGTGAAGTATCCCTTTAAATAAAAATATAAAACACTTTAATTTAATTTTAGGAATCTGATTATGTAATCCAGATGACATATAATCAGTTACTACCCAGCACTGACTATATAACATTCAAATCAAAAGTTTGGTCAGTAAGATTTTCTTTCTTCCATTTCAGACTTTCATTTAGCATGAATGCATTAAATTGATTATAAGCGACAGTAAAAACATTTATGTTACTAATTTATTTAAGATAATACTGTTTATATGTATATATATCACAGAATCCTGAAAATGGCTGAAAATGTACTTTGCCATCACAGGAAAAAAACATTAGAGACTTCTTTTAAAAAATCTTACCAACCCCAAACTTTTGAACTAGTGCATTATCTGTTTTCAGTATGGATGTTAAAACCCTGCTCTCCCCTCTAGTCTTACCTCCTTGTGGCTCTTCCATGCAGTAGACTTGGAAGCAGTCAATAATGTCATCCTCATTGACTCTCCAATACACAGTGACGGAAGTGCTGGTTGCAGAATTGGCCTCTTGAGGCTGGAGATGTGGTTGTTGAGGCACTACAAAACGAGTGATAATTCAAGTCAGCAAACCGTGAGGGGTGTTTATCTGCAATGGAAATCTTAGCTGAGGCGCACCTGGAATGGCTTGTCTGTTTTTCCTCTCATTGCCTGATTTGCCCTTTGCATAGTCCTCAAAAACCAGCAGCCCTCGTGGACCAAGTTCAAGTGACATGGTGGATTCCAAAGCTGTATTCAACCTAATTCAAAAAATAAATGGAAGGGTCACTTGGAGGGAGACTGCAAGAAAATCCAGCTTTTCACAATATTTTCATCATGTGTAAAAACCCCATGCGGGAAATTATTTGATTTCTATTAATTTAAAGGCTACAAACACTTGATTTAAACATTGTTTTGAACACACCAAACTCAACAAGGCAACAAAAACAAGCTTCATCGAGCTTCTATTCGGATCATTTTTGAAGTATTGTAATTAGCATTCAATGTTAGGAAAGCCAATGGATGCAACATAAATTCAAGCCATTCAGTTACCTCATATTGATATCTTTTGATGACTGAAAAGGGGTGGAAAAAATAGCTTGATTAGACTAAAATATCCATTCTAGATAGTTCATCTCTCTTAACAAATCTTAGCTAAGCACTTTAAAAATGCTTCCAAAGCAACTATGGCCTTGGACAAAATCAATACATTAATACTAATTTTAATGCGTGACCTACTTTAAGCGAGTAACTAACACACAAATGAAGAAAACCTCACAGAAAGAAACTTGAGTGGGTCCGTCTCTTCCTCCTCCTTAGCCGTCATCTCCAAAGTCTCCTTGGCCTTGTCGATATTCTCCTGGAACGACACAATCTGGTCGTACAACTGCTCCAGTTTGGCCTTTTTCTCCTCCTCCATGGCCTGAGACATCTCATTATACTGATCCATCACCAGCTTCACCTCTTGCTCATTGTGCTCCTTTATGATCTTCTCACAATCATTAAAGTTCTCCTGTGGGAACAGCACAATAAAGCTACACATTAGTTCTCAGTAACCTTTCTCACTTGAATAGCATCCCCAAGCTGACAGTGCACTAACGTAAGCACTACAAAACTCTCACTTCAGATTTTTGGGAGTGCAAAATTCACCTTCAGGATTTTGTGGGTGGTTACCAGGAGGACATTGCTACTCATTTTCTAGTACAATCACAACCCTTTTGACCTGATGTGTATGATCTTTTGGTCTCTTTTTTTTTTTTTTTAAGGTATTTTGATGTAATGCTTATTCATGCAGAATTTATGTAATGCATATTTTTGAGTCAGGAACAATGCGTTTCATTTAAATAACATTTAAATGTGGTAAAATTCTTTTTTTTTTTTTGATCAGGTGGTACAACCAAATATTTAAAAAAATAAAATAATAATATATATATAAATATATATATATATACTGTATATATATATATATATATATATATATATATATATATATATATATATATATTCCTATGAAATCTTAAGTAACCCTTAGAGTAGTCTACAGTGCCTAACTTATTACTATTTTTGTGGTTGTTTTTATTAAATTAATTGATAATTATTTACTTCTAGTGGCCAGGGGCCTCATTTATAAACGTTGCATACGCACAAAAGAAGGCGTACGCCGCTCTCTACGCAATAATTGGTATTTATAAAAAGCAAACTTCACGGGAAAATGTGCGGTCCTTCACGCAAGCTCTGACCCAGGCGTACGCACAAAAACGGGTGAAATGAGAAATGGCGACACCGTCGGCAGAAAAGCTCATAAACCCAGAAACACGTGAAAGTGTTTGAAACTGTAGACCGTTGTGTAAAAGAAATGGCAATACTGCCTCTCATAAATAACATGAAGACTTCACAAAACAAGTCTTACAATTAACAGCCTACACGAACACCCGTTTGATCGATCTGCAGTGTAAAACAAACAAAATCAAACGAAAATTACAACAGAAATGCAAATTAACACATATTTGCAAAAAGAAAAGTGAAATATGTTCTGCAATAATATTGGCATGTTATGCAAATCATCCTCATAAATAATATGGTAAACAGAACGAAATAATGTACAAAACTGATATTCTCGTCAATGTCCGTCTGGCAGAGCAGATATACTGTAGATGCAATTAGATAGACAGACATATAGATAGATAGGGAGGTAGATAGATAGATATATAGATAAATAGATAGATAGATGTATTAATTGTCCACTGGGGAAAGTTGTTTTCATAGTAAAAATGTCTTCATCAGCTACGGAATCATGGTATTCATGCATAGGCTATGCCTTTAGTTTGTTTTATTTTAAACGTATGACGTATGTCTCAACCATTCAGAAAGCTGCAAGAAATGACATTTGCACTGAACTATTTCCCATCTCCACGTAGATTATAATAACCGACATCGGTAGCTTGTCAGATGCAATTAAATGGATGGAAATAAAATGCCCATCGCAATGCGTAATGACGCACAATGGCTGATCTTGTCCGACCATTTCTTTTTTATTTCGGCCACGGTCCGAGGTTGTGAGGCTACAGCATTAACGGCGTCTGCAACCTTTTGCCACTCAAGTGCCTTTTTGGCATTAGTAATGCCCACACTGTGCCCTCCAAACAACATTTTTCTCCTCTTTTCCACCTCGCCAACGATAACTTCCACTTCAGATTGAGTGAAGTTATGTTTTTTTTTATTTCCTCTCTGTGTTTGCCATGATTTCTCAATCGATGAATATTAACTTGTTGGCGTTTCACGGACTATTTATGGGCACCTATGGGCGTGACATGAAGCCGCAAAAGCTGCGCTACATTTAGAATTGATTGTGATTTATTAAGGGAAAACTGCGTATGATGTGCGTGCGCACGGTTTTATAAATCCGAATATTTCTGTGCGTACGCACGTCCTATGTTTCATCCGTACGCCACTTCTGACGCAAATCCTACGCAAAGTTTTATAAATGAGGCCCCAGGTATTTAGTATCTTTAGCATCCAATTTTACTTTTAAAGACAGAAAAATAATCATATAAGTATACCGGTAAATGCATTAAATACTTTTCAGCCATTTGTTCACTTTGACCTATTATTAGTTGGTTTAAATCAAGAATTGACATGGTTGTACCACCTGATGAATATAAGTTATGTTACCTGACAACATCAATACTACAATTTTTACATTTCAATTACATATAAAAAAATAAATACAAGTGTTTTAGTCATCTAAAACTAAGTAAAAGTAAATTGATCAAAATCAGAATAAATCACGTCATCACATTCGGGATGGGAACTGGAATAGGCCACAGAGCAATATATTGGTTAGATACACTGTAATCGATTGTGACTGAATAACAACAAAGTTATGTTTTATATGGATACAAAAAGAATCATCAGCTTAAGTCAGTTGAGAATTGTAAGTGTTTTACAAAACAACATGAACAAGTACATCATACCTAATGATTTTTTGATGTGAGTACATAGTAGTTAAGGACACCTAATATAAAGTGTGACCAATTTTTCTTTACAATAGTAGCATCTAAAATTATTTGAAAAAATATTATAATGAAAATACTTGAAAGTGTAAAACATCTTTAACTTAAAACTAACATTTTAGAACAAAAAAAGAATAATAGACAAACTTAGCTTAAATGTATTATTTATTTAGCTTAAATAATGTATTTTATTTCATATAGGAGCATTCATTGCAGTTGTGCCACCTGACAGGTTCTTCTACTTGGATCCCTGTACTAGATTTTACCTATAGCAAGTTCATAAACAGTTTATACATTTCTAATACAATAAAATGTATGATAAAAAGCATTTTTCTAGTTTAACATTGGTTGTACCAACTGACATGGAAAGTGTACCAACCTACCCATACTTGAAAGTAGCTATTTTTATCAGTATTTGAGAGAGATCTACAAACCTTTTCACTCTGCCACAAGGATCAGTTGGGCTCCTCTAGATGATGCACTATCATGTTTACTGTTATTATCTTGTCGATTAATAATAAAAGAGCCATGTTTGCAGTTGTGACATTTGAGAATTAACAAATTGCCAGACAAAAGTTGTTAAATTATCTCAACAGCTTGTGAAAGGTTTCAAACATTAAATAAACAGAGCAATTCCAAGAGGGTCCTCCCACCATCAGTGCTCGAGCCCTAATTATGCCATAGTATTTTATTTTGAATTTCTTATTATTAAAACACGATAAATAGTTTTCTTAGTCTGTTCATTTGTGCACATGACATTTGGGGGTTTAAGATACCAAAACATAAATAATAATATTTTATAATATACTAAAAATGAATCCAAACTAAATGGGTTTTAGGTCACTTAGAATAAAGTGATATATCTATCTATAAATTACAGAAACGTCTGTCTGTCTGTATGTCTTTTATTCGCATATTATCTCTCGAAACGTTAGTCCGATGGATTTCAAACTTGACAGGTGTCTTGCTATGGGCACGAGTAAGTGCAGTGCCAAGTTTGACGTTGTTTGGATTAGAAATGCAAAAGATATTGTTAAATATATCGGTAAAAGAAGCACACATTGAAGTTGTGTTTTAAAAATAAACTTTCTGACATAAACACTCTGTCAGCTAAACATTAAGTCAGTTACACTGTTTACTTCAGTCTTCCTACCATTGTCCGGGAAGCAGACACACTCTGTCAGTTCAAAGCTAGATTAAAGACACATCTCTTTGACCTAGCATTCAGATAATACATTATAGACTTCTATAATTCAATGTTAGGCTGCATAGATTAGGTCAGCCGGAACTGGGAACACTTCCCATAAATCCTGATGTACTCGTTACATCATAAGAAGAATGGCATCTATGCTAATTTTAGTGTCTTTGTTTATCCCGAGGTTTTCCCGCAGCCTAAAGCGTTGTCTGGATAATTTCGGTTTCGCATAATCCCGAAGTGATAAAATTCTGTATAAATATGTTTAAGGCCAGACAAGTAGTTTGTTAAGGCTTGGTTTGAAGGGAATTACAAACCTCTGCACATATATTCAAATGCGCATAACTATATAATTAATTCTTAATGGTTTCTCACAGGTTCGCGTTTAAAGTCTGTGTAGAGAGAACGGTGTCGTCTTAGCGGCCTCTAATTTAATAACTAATGATCGTTGCGACGGAAGTGAATCAATCAAAACTAACTTTAGCTGGAAGATATCTTTTATACCGCTATAAAGCCAAAACAATCTGTTACCTTAAATTATCCGTTTATCACTGTAAAGCTTCTTTGAAACCATCTACATTGTTAAAAGCGCTATATAAATGAAGATGACTTGACTTGACTTCTGAATATTATATTTTATTCACGGCCATCATTTGTAGTAGCCTTTTCACAAACGGTTTGCTCAAGTGTAGCGTTTTTTTCCGGAGTTCACAGTGTAGCCTGCTCCCTGAATCGTCGCGCTTATTTGTGGATGTTAACTGAATCTGTAAGTCAGCTATGCTGTTTAACGTTACTTCTGAATAATATATTTAATTCTGGTGCGCTTAACGTTATCACTACTGTGTAATAGTAGCGATAGCATTCACAGTCTCTTTCACGGCCATCATTTGTAGTAGCCAATTTACAAACTGTTTGCTCAAGCGTAGCGTTTTCTCTGAGTTCCCTGTGTAGCCTGCTCCCTGAATTGTGTAGTTCAATTTTCCATATTTATTGTATGTCATTATGTCAGTATCAGTATTTAATTTCTACCGTGCACAAATAAAAATGTCACTGAACCTTTGCTGTGTAATTGTAACAATGAGCACTCAAACACACCAAACCAACAATTACTAAAAACACACACAAAAACAGATTTTGCAAGGGCACTTTGCACTAGTGTCATGAATTTATCACATTATTTATAAGGAAATAATGCACTTGGACACAAAAATATGCATGTCTTGTCATTGACCAAAATTTAAGTCTATGGGATTGTGTTTATAGTCTACCGAGCTAAAACAACATTCGGTACAGTTCCATATGTGTAAATGAATGCATAATAATGCAAATACCTCCACTGTGTTGTATGCCAGTTCAAGCTCAGATACAAAGTCTTCAATATTCTCTGATCTTCCTTGTAAAACTGATATCAGTTCACTCAGCTGATTCTGAAAAAATCACATGGAAAGTTACATTAGACAGACAACATGAAACATTTTGAGGTGCAGAACACATTGCAAATTACACAAAATAACTAACATGTATATTGAACGGTTGAGCACAAACTCCTGTTTCTTTCATACTTGCATATTATTTTATTTTCTCCTTTGGATTTTTCCTACTTGCAAATATCAAATCACATTGGTGCAGTCCTGGAATAAACTACAGATGAATCATGGAAACAGCTGTCTACTTTCAGCTCTTGCTATGAGTCAGTCGGTTCTGATTCATCTGCTATGAATGCTGTCAAAGGCCAATAAAGTAAACAATTTCTCATTGTCTCAACCTGATTTATACTCAAATATTCTTGTGAAGTCAACAAATATTGTTTTAAATTAAATGGTTTTACAACTGATTATGTGTTTTTATAATTTGGTTATATTAGACACTGGATGAGTCCTTCTGTAAACACATGAGTAATCAGTGACAAGCTCTCCAAAAAGGCCAGCAGTGAAAGATCACATGTCAAGCTGATGTCAGGAAATCATGTCTTAGCACTCTTTCAAAGCACAGGGAGCTTAACTTACCTTAACACTGTCATAAGCCTCCCCCAAAGAGGCCATCTCGTGGTCTTGATGCTCAGCCTCACTCAGCAGTACTGGACAACGGCAAACAAGGCAGAACGCATCCATTGGTTGAATTTCAAGTTCCTCTTGATGTTCATATTCCGCCATTTGTGCACTTTCCAAATCCTCAACAAATTCAAAGCCCTTTTCCAGAGTTTGATCTGACAGTCGAACCTGTTCACAGTGCCCATCCTCAGCTAGAGCTTGTTCAGACTGCCTTGCCTCTTGTTCGGTGACTATCTCATAACCAAGTTCCTCTGCAATTTCCTGCTGCACATCTGGGTCGCAGCTCAAGGTCGACAGGTCCTCTTGAGGTGTAAAACTTCGCAATTGTGAGAAGACACCTTTATCCTTACTTAGGCTTCCTCCTCTATGTATATTTTCATACATTTTGTCACTATCCTCTGGCTCTAAAGGTGAGACTCTCATTGCTGAGGGGTCATCTTCATCAACTGGAGGAGGCGAAATGGGCTCTGGTAGGTCTGTTATATCTTCAATCTGTGCATCAATCTGTGTTTTCTTTCCTTCCTCTAATGTTTTTGTTGATGTTATAGGTAACATCCTATTCTCAATATCTGTCCAACTAATGGCTGATTCTTTTACTGGGATCTCTCTGGTTAATATTGTCACGTCATTTATTTCACTATATTCTGCTACCTGTTCCTCCTTTGTTGGTACAACAGCTGACAGTCTTACTTTTGATAAGTCCTCTACATTGTCTGATACTTTTAGCTCTTCCGTGCTTTCTCGAGCAAATGCCTCCATTCCATTAGCTAACAATATGCTATATTCTTGCCTTGAATTAAGCATTTGATTCATCTCTGGTGTCACTCTTTTCTCAGAAGGTATCTCGTCCTGAACAGGCTCATTTGTGGTGTCAACCTTCTCATTTGCTTCCTCTGTAACATCCACCTTGATTTCCTCAACTTTTTCATGTTTTTCTGTAACCACAGGTTCTTCAATCTTTGGTGTGTCAACATGTTCTTTTTGCTTTTCTAGCCTTTGCTCAACCAATGGTGCCTCATGTGTTGGCCCATCCGTACCTGTGCCCTCTTCGTCTTTCTTGTTTGTTGCAATTAATTCATTCTGTAATTCTGGATACATTTTCTCCTCGCTTGTAATCTCAGGTTTAGTCTGAAGCTCAATGTTTGCTGTATCTGTTTCACTTGGATGTGACTGCTCTAATGAGCTCTGAACAGAAGTAAATTTAGACTCTGGCTTTATTTCAATTTCTGTTAACACATCTGTTGTACCAATATGAATCTCAACCTCTTGCACTGCACCAATTTTGTCAAATACTTGCTCTTGTTTTTCCTTCTTGGGAATTAATCCTTCACTCACTTTATTCTCAACCACAGCAAGTATTTCTACATTTCCATGGACTTGAGAATCATTTTCTAAAGACTTAGCAGAAAGTTTAACTTCAGTAGCATCTGTTGTAATTGTTTCAGTCTCTTCTAAAGGCTTAACTTCTTTCTCTACTTTTGAAGGTTCTTCAGTTTTTGGAGGTTCTGTTTTATCTAACAGAGGTTCTTTGAGAATGACAACCCTCTGAGCAATTATTTCTGGTTCTTCTCTTTTTAATATGTCAGTAATGCCTTTATCGAGCCCTGAGGTAAGATTTTGCTCTAAAATTTTGCCTTGTGTCTTGGTTTTATTATTCTCTCCTTCACCATTTTTAGTAATAGTACTTGTTTCCTGAATGTCAGCAATGGCATCAGCTACTTCATGACGTCTATCCACACTGCCCTCAGAATCACCAATGTTTTCAACAGCATGTGGTACATCAGACTGAATTTTCTCAGAGCTCTTTGTTACAGACATAATTTTAAATTCATCTTCAGTTTTAATAACATCTTCATGGCCTAACCCCCCAGGCACTTGAATATGAGCAGTCAGACTTATTTGTTCCTGTCCACTGCGATCTACTTCACTGGTGGTTTTGCATTCTGGCTCAAGGACTTGATCCATTTGAGGTTGTGTGTCATTGAGGTCACCTTTAGTTGTGATACTGTCCTTGATAATGACAGTGACATCACATTGCTTTTCATTTTCCCTACTATGCTTCGCAACCAGGTCGTCTGATGTGACCATTCCTGTAATGATAATTTCCACCTCTGGTTGGATTTCTGGAGCACAGTGTCCCTCTGAATAACACCCTGTGGACTCACACTGTGCTTCACCTTCAATTTTATCTTGCACACATAGTTGATCGACAGTTGCTTCATCATTTTCTTCTTGTGGTCCATCTAAACATCCAGTGAGTTCAAATTTACTTTGTGACCATGATAATTTCCCCCCATCTTCCTTCTCTTTGGCCTCAGGTACATTAGCAACCACTGGTGTTTCATCCTTTAATATGAATTTCTCCAGATATCCATCTGCATCATCAGAATCAGAGTATCTCCTTTTGAAAGACCGTTCTGAAACAACACTCTCTGAATCTGAGAAGTCATCTTCTTTCTTCCGGTCTCCTACTGTGTCTTCATAAAGGTCTGAGTAATGGAAGGACATTGCTCGTGGTTCCTCAAGAAGGACAAGATCTATGATCTTTGGTGGTCCGGTAGGGAGGTATACAGGTGTGAGAATACATTCCTGACTCCCAAATAAGACTGATCCACTCTCTTTAAGAGATTTAGAGCTCTCTTTTGCTGTACTTCCAACTCTGCCCTCACACTCTTGGGGAGGCTCTGCATTCAACTTATTTCCATAAAACACTTCGTCAAGATGCTCACCAGCAATTTCAACATCACTGATGAATACAAAGGAATCATCATCAACAGCTTCATCTACTTTTGGTTCCTTGAGGTTCTCTTGAGGTTCCACCGGCTGGACGGTCACTTCTGGTTCAAGTTTTTCCATTAGTGTAGTGCCATCACTAGGTGCCTGCTCATCTAACAGTGTGAATTTTTCAAGGTAGTCCATATGAGTTTCATCCTTTCTGGGCTGTTTGTCAGCAAAGATCTGAGACGAACCCTTCAAGCTTTCATTTTGCTTTATTTCCTCAATGTCTATCTTCACAGGACAATTGTTTGTAGCTACAGGTCCATGCTTATGTTTGGATTTTATCTTTGGGGTGTCATCCAAGTAGGCTAAATTCTCCACCAGTTCAGTGCTATCTTCCTCATCTACAGTAGCAAGCTTTGACGGTACAACAATATTGAGTATTTCAAAACCATCTGATATCAAACTAAAAAGATCTTGATCCTTGCTTCCAGCAGACATACCATCCTCATTGCTTTCAGACCTGATATTCGGCACTGACACCTCAATCATTGCAGGTCTTTCCTCACCTACCCGACTTTTTGGCAGTCTGGAGCTTGGCTTTTTAAACCTGTCACCCAGCTTGCCTCTGCTGCTTGTTTTTTTCCTCTTTATTCTGTCTTCATCCATTATGATCACAATATTCCCCTGTGTTCCAGAACCTTCCATGCTGTATTGTTCAGATGGAGAGCTTCCTTCTGAAGCCCATGGAGTTGAGCATCTACTGGAAGCCGTCTCCCATACTATCCCACTGTCCTCGCTCTGTACTGTCACCATAGAGAAGGATGGGTCAACCATCAGACACTGGAGTTTAGGCTTCACTGATGGATCCTGCATAACTTCCTTTAAACTAATCAAAAAGAGTTTAGAAACAGGCATGATTCAACAAAGCAATGTAGTATAGAATACTGCAGTCTATGGCAGATATTGTAACTTTGTCAAGTCAAGTCAAGTCACCTTCATTTATATAGCGCTTTTAACAATATAGATTGTTTCAAAGCAACTTTACAGTGATAACAGGAAATTAAAGTAACAGTGATTGTTTTGGCTTTACAGCAGCTCTAGAATAAAGTTGTTGTCCAGCTAAAATTAGTTTTGATTGATTCACTTCCGTCGCAACGAACATTAGTTATTAACTTAGGGGTCGCTAACACGTAGGGATGGGACGGTATGAAAATTTCATATCACGATTATAGTGACCGAAATTATCGTGATTATCAATATTATCACGGTTTTGTTAAAACGAGATGAAAGTGTTCAAAAAAGAACTGATGCTCACACTGACAACATTTCAACAAGTTTTATATTTGAAAATCAACAAACAACAAATAAAACAAGCAGCTCTATGCACTTTTTAAAGCAACATTCTATTCTGTGGCATTTCCTTCCTTATAATGACGTCGTCATAGCAACGCATTATAACACAGCGCACATCCATGCATCACAACTCTCGTTTCATTCAAATACAACTTGCCGTCTTGCATCTCCATTTTTGATTGTATTGAAAATTAAATCAGAGTTGATTTATTGTTTGCAGAAATTGATAATATTGTTGTGATCATCTTGTCTGGACAATTGTTCTGTACGCTGTACAAAATCGATTTATAAACAGGTAAGATTTAAAACATTAATCTCAATTCAATATGTCCCCGTAATTATGTGGTTAAAAAAAAAAAACGTGGTTATAAGTGTACAATGAATCTATACATTTTTATTCCTTATATGTCACTCTTAATAAATATTAATAGTCTTGTTTGAATGTGTTCGATGGTCTTTGGCTCAAAGCCACTTGCTGCAACCTTTTCTTCGCGAAAGCTTCACGTTTATTATGAGTGAGATAAAATATTTAAATTCAAAACATTTTGTGCCAAATTATTTCACAGACGTAGTTTTGCTATTGAGGTCAAAGTTAACTTGGCTTGCGGTTCGCTATACAACAGTGGGTGATGGTCACACAAGACGACTCGGCAGATTTGAAGTGTTTCTGTTGCTGCGACTTTTTGTTCTGCAGACAGGGTGACCATCCTCGATTAGGTTTCCCTCAGGACTTTTGTAAAAGCCTAAATATGACCACACCTCAGACTTGGTCCTCTTAAAAGGCTGAAAAATCTCCCGAGCATGGTCGCTGCCATCCGCCATTCCTTCTCGAATAAAAAAAAACATTGCGCGCAGCGCCCGCGTCAAAACTGATGCTGGCTGGACAGGATTTACAGTGAGTTATTAAAATCGCGATAATCAAACACGGTTTTAATGATAATTAAATTTTAGACGATAATACTAACCGTCAGTACATTTTATCGTGGTTTATCGTGAAACCGGTAATCGTCCCATCCCTCCCACGACACCGTTCTAACAGAAAACCCCTAATCTGGCCGCTCATTTTCACAAATCAGTGCCTGGTGGCTCGAGAACGCAAACCATGAAATAGGTACAAGCCTTAAAAAATTTACAATACATAATTTTTTATCACTTCCGCATAGCCACGTGAACCGTAATTATCCCGACAACGTTTTATCTGTAGAGGGAAGGGAGGGAGGCCTTCGCAGGGGAGAGACTAGTTGACACTTCAGGACTGCATTGTTGTCCAGGTGCAGGTCCTTATTCAGAACCGGATACGGCCTGGATCCGGCGGACTGCAGTAAACCTCGGGATAAACAGAGAGACTAACATTAGCGTAGACGCCATCCTTCTTATGGCGAAGGATTTATGGGAAGTGTTCCCGGTTCCGGCTGATTTAAACTATGCAACCTAACATTGAATTATAGAAGCTTATAATGTATTATGTGTATGCTAGGCTAAAGAGATGTGTTTTTAGTCTAGATTTGAACTGTCAGAGTGTGTCTGCTTCCCGGACAATGTTAGGAAGATTGTTCCAAAGTTTTGATGCTAATAGGAAAAGGATCTACCGCCAGCAGTCGATTTTGATATTCTATAGGTATTATTAACTGGCCGGAATTTTGGGATCGCAATAGATGTGAAGGACTATAATGTGTTAAGAGCTCGCTCAAGTACTGGGGAGCTAAACCATTTAGTGCTTTGTAAGTAATCATTTAAAAATGTATACAATATTTAATAGGGAGCCAATCATACTTCCTGGTTATGGAAAGAACTCTAGCTGCTGCATTTTGGACCAGCTGTAGTTTGTTTATTAAGCGTGGAGAGCAACCACCCATAATAGCATTACAATAATCTCGCCTTGATGAAAAAATGCGGTTTTACAGATACTAGACACGTTACTTGGTGTCAAAGATTGGTATCAAAGAACACACCCAGGCAGGGACGCGGGAACTGTATTGTGAGAGGGGGGCGGGATTCTTGAGGGGGGGACTCGCGCCCTTAAATTATGTCTCCGCTGCGGCTGCGCATACAACATATATCACACGTAAATTTTAAATAGTCTGGCTGACCCCCCAGAGTGAGTTTTTCAAGGCGACCGTTATTTAGAATGTGTCACTTTATGGTTTCCATGGTGACACGTCATTGCTTGTCATGTGACACACCGCAGCAGTAACAGCGCTGAATGAATGATGATCTGCTTAAACTGCTTTTATGTCATTTTTCCTTTTTTATACAGAATATTCAAAAATGTGTTAGCTATGGCATGAAATGTCTGATATTCCGATTGTCAAATACATGCAAGTGGAAGTGTATTGTTCCAACGTCTATGCACCCAGGATCCTAACCGACAACGAGGACTTGACAGAGCAGCCATCAAGTGTTAGACAGTATTCTAGGTTATTACAAGAGGACGTTTTTTGTCCAATAATTAGAATCTCTGTTTTTTTCGGAATTAAGTATTAGGAAATACTTTTTTATATCAGCTATGCATTGCGTTAATTTTGTGAATTGGTAAGTTTCGTCAGGGCGTGAAGAAATATAGAGCTGAGTATCATCAGCATAACAGTGAAAACTAATACCATGCTTCCTAATGATATCTCCTAAGGGTAGCATGTACAGAGTGAACAGCAACGGTCCTATTACTGAGCCTTGTGGTACATCAAACTGAACTTTTGATCGATAAGACATCATTTACTGCTACAAACTGATAACGGTCAGATAAGTATGATTTAAACCATGCTAGTGCAATTAATGTTTAACTAATTTTCACTAATGCCAACATAATTTTTGAGTCTATTCAAAAGAAAGTTGTGGTTGATGGTATCAAATGCAGCACTAACATCCAGTAACACTAATAGAGAGATACAACCACGATCGGATGATAAGAGCAAATCATTTGTGACTAATGAGAGCTGTCTCGGTACTATGGTACGGTCTAAATCCTGATTGAAAATCCTCGCAGATATCATTTCTTGCTAAAAAGGAACATAGTTGTGAAGATACTGCCTTTTCTAGTATCTTTGACAGAAAAGGTAGGTGTCAGTAACAAATAAGGTTTGTTCTTTGAATAAGCAGAGCAGCTTTTAAGGCCTCTCTGTATGCAATCATGCTCTCTTTACATGAAAAGCTAAATACCTCTAGTTTTGTTTTCTTGCAGATGCGCTCCATTTTTCTGCATGTTTAGTGCTTAACTAATGATGTTTGGAAGTTAAAGGGATAATTCACCCAAATATGAAAATTCTGTCATCATTTACTCACCCTCAAGTTGTTCTAAACCTGTATGAATTTCTTTCTTCTGCTTTTGACTACTTGTCTTTTCTTCCCCCCCATACTATGGAAGTCAATGGGGCCCCATCAACTGCTAGCTTGGTTACCCATATTCTTCAAAATATATTATTTTGTGTTCAACAGAAGATAGAAATTCATACATGTTTAGAACAACTTGAGGGCGAGTACATTATGACAGATTTAAATGTTTGGGTGAACTATCCCTTAAAAGCATCAGTTGATGATGTTTGAAGTTAAAAACAATTAGAAGCATATGGAGCTAGAATATCTGCTTATTACAGACTTGGAAGTGGATTTAAACCCCCAGCTGAACACACATATATATATATATATATATATATATATATATATATATATATATATATATATATATATATATATATATATATATTTATTTTATTAGGTTTGCATACTTTTTTTGTGGCTACTTAAATGATTTTTGAAAATATATTATATATAAAAAAGAAATGCATGTAACATTTTGTTCTTGGGTGTAGCTAGTAATCACCCAAATTAGGTGGTGACTGAGGGAAAGAACTTTCAAAAGACCTACGAGAAAAAATCATTAATCCCAAATGTTATAACTATAAAGTGCCCGTGGCAAACTACCTTTTATGAAGTTCCTCAATCTCATCTTCGTCGTCGATATCGATTATTCCGGGCCCCACGTCCTGCAATTCCCCCATCTCTGGCTCTGTCCCCTCACATTCCCCTTTCACAGCACGATCCATTTTGATAATCGAAATATGTTGGTGTTATTTTAAAATAATAAACGGTCTTGGCTAGTACAGCTTCGTGTTGGGATCATGTCTCGTTGTGTGCAGTTCGCCTTACTCAGCGGCTGCTGTAAATAGATTACAAATATTCCTGTGCTCAAGGCTGCGCACTTGGAAAAGTCACCGTTGTCCCCGTTCTTTGAAGCCCGGGTTAAGGATATTGCCCAATATATTTCAATTCCTTTGTCAACTTTTAAACAGTAGCACATCGCTGACCATGTCCAGAACAGTAAAGCTTGCATGAAAGTACAGTGGCGGTGTCCCCTGTAATATGACACGCAGAGAACACCGCCATGTCCATGAGGGACAGGAGTGGAAGACTCAGGCCACCGTAGTGTCAGTTTTCTTTTGGCTGTGCTAATTTTACTCTCTAACCCCCCCAAGCAGCCATATCAACGTTCTTAAACTCATATCATGCTATGAATCGAGAATAACAACCCATTAATGGGTACTACATTCAAAACATAAATCACATTTACTTGCCGTTGAAAGTGTTACTGCAAGCTTCTAAACTGCTCACGCAGAGACCTATCCAGTTCAAAAGTAGCCTACTCAATTGACCAATATAATTCTCTGAACATATTTAAACGTATTCTGATTTGGTCATACAAATAATTTACCGTAAAGTAGGAAATGTAGAGGTTTTACCAGTTCTACATAAAATAGCATTTTCATTTCTATTTGAATATAAGAAGAGCAAACGAGAAATAGAAGAACACTAAATTAGAGACAAAAGGCAAAATACAATTCAATAGTGACATTTTAATTATTTATATAAACATTTAAAAGACTGTACATACACAACTATACAAACATGACAGAACATAGACAAACAGAAAACCCATCACTGTTAAATGTTCAGGTAAAAGTAGTCATTTGCCAGAAACAAATTTTTTAATTGTTTAAAAAAAATAAAACTAAATTGGGGGGGGTTTTGAGGAAAAAGATCAGAAAGACAGAAAAGTTGAGCATAAAGCAAGATTAGACAATTTGTATTTTGTTGCCGTTCTGCTTTCATTTATTTCAGTGAGCTGAAAAATGATTATATTGGCTAATAAACCAAAAATTGCTCACAAAACAAAAGTTTTGCAACAGTAAATTTATTTAATGAATATAAACTGTATTCCATATGGGCAAAAGATATTGCTCAGTCTCTGACGTTACATGACATGTACATCTCAAACATGATGCTCAGGGTCGAACTGATTGTATCCCCGTCAGCTTATTGGATTTGGCTCAACACATTCCAAAAGGTCCAGTATATGCAAAAGCCCTTGTAAAAGAGTAAAGCATTTATTCTCACAATGTCAAGATGGTAGTTGGGCACTCCAGGTTGAATCCATCCTGTATGTTCATTCTTACTTATCTGTGGGCAGCCCTAAGTCTTGCTATCTTTTTGGTCTTGTGTTTTTGAGAGGCAGGATGCAGTTGATATCTTTTCTCTTCTGCAGAACCTGGTAGGACTGTAAATGATCAATAAAAGAGCTTACATTACCAAACATGAACTCAGTGCTGTTGCAAAAGGTTTGTTCACGAATAAGATGGGAAAAACATTTTTGCAAATGTAACTACACATTCCAGTTCATTATTTCCCCATTACTCAAGACATCTTTTGCTTTCTTAAAACAGAACTTGCATTATGGAGCATAAATGCATATACTGCAAGAATACTTTTGTTTTTCAGATTTCACTCTTTGAGAAACCTTTATAGAACTACATATGGCATGATACATTAAATATTACACCGTATACCACCGACATGCTTATATTTGCGACTTATATGTATTCAATTATTATTTGTATTAAATGTATAATAATTTAATATTAAACATATATTTATATTTTAATACTGACATAAGGAGGCTTACCTCTGTAAATTGTGCTTTAATGGCTTCAAACTTAGCTTTCTCATGAACGGCTCTGGCTGTGTTTGTACGATCAAATGGCTCTGAAACAAAGTATAAATATTCATGTTCTAAGGGATAAATAAACGTTAATAGCAATAAACCACTGTTATACTTGCGTATTCTTTCAGTGCATGATGTACAAAGATTCCGAGAATGTGTACCTTCTACACAGACGAACTTATCTCTCCATTCTCGGCATCTGTTCTTGGGTAAAGTTTTTGCCTCACGCACAGAGATCACGTACTTACCCCATCTGTGGAAACATAACAATGAACCGTAAAGACATGCTTGTCAATGCATTCAGACTTGTTTATTCAAAGAAGCACATGCACATATCAAGTGTTATGAACATTAGAGCAGGCCATCTGGACCAGGGAAAGGCAGAGGTTCACCTGCTGTTGTCAATCTAGCAAAGTGACATGAAACAGGAGCCTTGCAGGTGGCTTAGATTTAGTTTAGCTTTTGTTAGCAGCATTGGCCCCCGTCTATAACAGGTGAATATTATAACCTTCTATGTAAACTAGAAAATAAATATTACGCATGTGATTGACAATTACAGGTGAATCTTGAGAAATTTCAGTAATTCAACTTAAAAGGTGAAACTAATATATTATATAGACTCATTACATGCAAAGTGAGATATTTCAAGCCTTTATTTGTTATAATTTTGATAATTATGCCTTACAGCTATGAAAACCACAAATTCAAAATTAGAATATTGTGAAAAGGTTTTCATAGCTGCAAGCCATAATCATCAAAATTATAACAAATAAAGGCTTGAAATGAGTCTATATAATAATATTAGTTTCACCTTTTAAGTTGCATTACTGAAATAAATTAACTTTTGCACGATATTAAATTTTTTCGAGTTTCACCTGTATTATGCAAATTGAGCGTCAGTTCTGGCAGGCCAAGTAGTCAAGACGCTGCTAACACTATTGGCCAACAACACGGTCTCATCCGCTGATCTGCATCAGCTGTTCAACTCCCCTAGCTGCTAATGGCTACGCTCAAAACAGGGCGCCCTATTTAAAGCAGATTCAGTTCGCTCCTAACTGCTTGCTGCTCGCTTCTCTGCAGCCCGCCACCTCCCCACCTCGTCCTTGTCGCATTTGCTTTTCTGTCATCGTTGCTGCTCTGTTCATATGGGGAATAGTTCAGCTCTCCCAGTCCTGTGTGAGCGTTCCCTAATACTGCTGCTGTCCTCTGACTCTTTGCTATTTCATGGTGCTCATGAAAGGTCAGAGGACTCCCTGAACAGAGCCATACCGCCAAAAAAAATTATTCCGAATTTATCAACTTGAATTGCAATTTATTCAATAAAAATTTCCTAAATCATTTTTATTGTCATGTGTGTTCTTGACTTAATGGACCTGACAGAATTGCACTAAAAATTCAAAGACAACTAAGTAAATCAGGTGGGATACAAAACGCGTGAACTAAAACAAATTTTCACATGCATTTAATAGCTTACTAGTGTAGGATACTTTTAGAATGTTTTCTTGTTTTGCCCTAAATATAGGGTTGACTTGTGCTATGAAATCAATAATGTTACTTACTTGAAGACAGTGGCATAGTACTTCAGAAAACCCAAGAGCAAGTCTCCCAGTGATGACTGGTTTTTAGACACAAAGGCCGGAATATTGCTTGATCCACTCGGCACAAGATGAATGTCCATCTTAGGGTTGAAGCACTCCTGCAAGAAGTGGTTTCAGCGAGAATTTAAAAAGCAAGAAAAAAAAAATGCATGCATAATTCATTAATTCATTAATTTATTAGACAATTTGCTCACTGGATAATCCCTTTGAAGGCATGGAATGACAGGTTCGGGAAGGGCTATATGTAGTTGAAACATTTAGAACAGAACAAAAGCAGAAAAACATTACATAAGAAGCTTGCAGCTAGTTTAGTGCATTAGATCTTAACAATCCCCCCAAAAGAGACTTACTCTGAAGGTAGTGCAGGATCATAAGAACCAGTGTGTAGCTGCTCAGCGTTCCACGGCTGGCATCATTGATGCAGTGGTGATTGGCCCATTTCTTTATTACAAGGATGATAGGACGGACACGTTTTTCGACTGAAATAAATACAAAACCAGAAACGATTAAATATTTTCACAAAGATCTCAATTAGGCACAGAATTCTGAACTTACCATAGGCATACGTCCGCAGTAAGAAGGTGTTTCTGATACCGACAGTGTTGTTGAAGTTCAAGTCAAACTCCACACCACTGGTATGCAAAAGAATTCCAGGAAAACTGTGGTTAGCTGTTGTATTGAACTTTTGTTTGGAGATAACATTGTCTTTAATGACTTCCCCAGCAAACAACCAAACCTGTTTGTCTGGTACAATTGGCTTTGTCATTCGTTGTATGTAGTACACTACTGTTCAAAAGTTTGGGTTAAGTAAGACTTTTTAAATGTTCCTCTTATGCTTAACAAGGCTACATTTATTCGATCAAGAATACAATAGAACAGTAAAACGGTTAACTATTATTACATTTTTAAAATAACCATATTTTAATATTGTATTCAGTATGACATGATTATGGAAGCTGGTTTCCACCACAGAATAAATTTATTTAAAGTAATTGCGACTTTCTATCTCACAATTCTGACTTTTTATCTCAGAATCACATGATATAAAGTCACAATTGCGAGTTATTAAGTCAGAATTGTGTGTTATAAAGTCAAAATTGCTTTATATAAAGTCACGTTTATATCTCGCAATTCTGACTTTATAACACGCAATTGCGAAAAAAAAAAATCCACGTTTATTTCTCGCAATTGTGACTTAATGACACGCAATTCTGAGAAATAAAGTCAGAATTTTGAGATGCAAACTCGCAATTCTTAGATAAAAAGTCACAAATCTCTTTTAAAATGTATTATTCTGTGGCGGAAACAAGATTCGATACATGATCATTCTAATCATAAGAAATCATTCTAATATGCTGATGTGGTGAAAATAACCTTTCTTATTATTATCAATGTTTTATATTTGTGCTTAATATGCTTAGGTTGTTGTTGTTGGTATTTTCAGTATTCTTTGATGAATACAAAGTTTAAAAGAACAGCATTTATTTGAAATAGAAATCTTTTGTTTTTTACTGTCACTTTGTATCAATACATCCTTGCTAAATGAAAGGATACATTTCTTAAAAAAAATATTGTTGAAACGGTAATCTATACGACACAAAAGTTTAAAGGACTTACCTGACTCTGTCCCTGAACTTTAGAATGGGCACTTTGGCTCTGATGAGCTCAGGCCTCTCAATGTAAGCTGTGAAACAGCAATCAGGCCATATTAGTGAACGTAACAAAGCCATTGTGAATAGAGCATGAAACTACTGTAGACAAATTCATAGCAAAACACTTACACAGCTGGTAAAACAATTTCCTCACGAGACTGAGAACATATACCGCATCTGTTCTGTGGTTTCCCTATGGAGGAGTATGTAGAGAGTTAAATATAAGACAGTAAAGCCTGAACAATTAGTATAGAAACAATTTGGACAGAATACAAACACAAAGCATTCGTTCTCTAGTCTAGATTGAATACGCTTACAGTTGCTTCTTCAAAGACGAGACAAAGATCAGCATCACTGGTGCGACTACCAAAGCCATTTAGAGATGACCCGCCCAAGAAGACTCGTGCACCTATACCAAAAGTAGAGAAAAGACTGAAATAGCACATAACGGTATGGCTGGAGAAGATCCCAATCATAATTTCAGCAAAAATGTATGTAATGTACCTGGGAAGATTGTCCGGATGTCCCTCTGCAACACTGCTCGACAATTTTCCTTCTTCTCCAGATCATCACTCTGTTGCTCACAAGCATGAAACAGGTCGAGAATCTGCTGACTTAGCTGTGGGCAAAGAACAATAAATATAATACTGTAAAAAATAAATGTACTTCTCTAGTCTACACTTTGCCTCAAAAAAGGTGATATGACTAGACGCTTAAAAATAAAGGTTACAAAAGAGGGTTTTCACAGTGATGCCATTGAAGAACCATTCTAGGTTTCCAAAAGAACCTTTCAGTCAACATTTTCTTAGTGTAGAAAACATTTTAATAATCTAAAGAACTCTTTTCACTATAAAGAACCTTTTGTGCAATGGAAAGGTTTCATGGATGCTAAAGGTTCTTCATGGAACCATTAATGCCAATAAAGACCTTTAGTTTTAAGTGTGTACGTCAGTCAGAATTTATGGCTTGTATCTGCATATTCACCTTATCATTGACTGAAGATGGGTTTAAGGTGCTCTGATGGGATCCCTCTCTCAAAGACGGCACACAGCCTCCTGGTTTAGAGGTGGGAGATGAGTATGCGGGGACACTGATATAAGAATTACATGCGTCTCTGCCCGTCACTGGTCCAGCCACCGGTTGGGAGGCAAAGTTGGCATTTCTGGCAGGCTGGCCGCTAGGACCCGGAGAACTGAAGCGCTGTTTCTTCAGGTCATTCTGACTGTGATTCTGTCTCCTCCTGGCACAGTAAAATACATGTTGCTTAAGACAGAGAATTTAAAACGTCCCATTGATTGAAATACAGATTAGCAACAATAATTTCCAGTGGTTTGTGGTCACGTGTTCAAAATGCTGCTCACTTTCTGTTGCTTCCTGTTACTCTATTTGGACTGCAATGGACATCTGGCAGTTCCATTGGTGTCCGTTGGTAAGTTGGAATCAAACGAGGAACATTCATTGGTGGACCACTGAAGCTAAGGTGATAGACACTAAATTAATCGAATGAATTCACAGAATATATGAAGAATTTCAAACACACAACCAATGACATTTCACTGATGAATATTCACTAACTTTGTTACATTCTGATAGCCTTCAGTTCTCAGTTGCTGAGAGACAGTGTGAGGTAGAATGGGCTGGAATACATGTTCAGATAGCCCATCTTTATTGGAGAAGACATAAGCTCTAGGGAACATTCTCCTCTTCAGCCAGAGCAAACATCTACTGTCTGCACTTTCACAAACAATATCACAATAAATAAACAGATGTCTGACAACAGTTTGAAAACAGATTGTATTCCATTTGTTATTCTAACCATTATCTGTGATTATTACAATGTCCATTGTAAAGTGAACGACACCCAAGCAAATGACAGTGGAAAATTTACACTGCACAGTGGCTCGTGATCAAGTTTTAATTGAGAGATTTTAACATCTTCGTAGTGTCCCAAAAAAAATAACTAAAATAACATTTTCTTTAATAAGTAACAAAAAATAAATCATAGCATGCAGCTGATTAACGTTAGCCGACGAGCGGTAGACATTAGCGAATTTGCTAGCTTAGAATAACTGTTTAAGACCAACTGTCAAATGTCTTTAATAACTGTATATGATTGTTCTGTGTAATAATAACGGAAGAAACTCACCAGTATGGAAGGCAGGTTTAATAAGAGAGCGAAGAACAAGCGTGTGTGTAAAAATATCAAAACACACTATTCTCTGTTTCCGGGTTATTGCGCACCCGAGCCTGACTGTTTTCAAAATAAAAGTACCGTGCGACAACCTATGGCGACAACACATGGGGATGGGAGGAAAAATATAATTAATTAAATCGTTTATGTAAAAAAAAAAAAGAATATATATATATATACATATATATGTATGTATATATATATATATATATATATATATATATATATATATATATATATATATATATATATATATATATATATATATATATATATATATATATATATATATATATATATATGTGTGTGTATACATTTTTTTTTTATATAAACGATTTCATAAATTAATTATATGTTCTGCTGTGAATTTAATCTGTAAGTGAACACTGATGGCTAATTGTCATTGGTTTCCTTGGAAATTTCGTATGGATTTTGATGTTTTTCAATTTATGAGTAAATGTGGGCCTGTGGTAAAAACATTACTTGAATATTACGTCTACAGCATAAATGACAAAGTTCATATCTCAAAGTTAAAAAAATTAAAGACAATGTATTTTCTTTCTTTCTTATTTTCTTTCTTATTATTGTTGTATAGGCTATTTTTTAAACTTGCTAACTAGGCCTACTTTATAACAACTAAACTACAGCAGTTGCTCAGTTTCAAAAAGCATAAACTCACATCTTTGTTGTCGTTGTGAGTTGTGACAAATATTTGTACACTACATTCACATTGCCATTTTCCCCAATGCATAGCATTGGTGGTTTTCACTGCATTCTGTTCACAGTGTTTTACGCTTCACTGTGCTCTTTGTTCACAGCATTCCACTTTTAACTGTATTCTTTGTTCAGTGTGTTCCAGAATATGCAAGTGGAAATGAAAGCAGAGTGGATCTGCCTGGAGCGAAAGAGAGGGTTTTTTTTAAAGTTGGGGCATTTTCCTCTGCTATGATCACTCTCAAACTGGGTGGGTTTCTTGATGAAAGCTTGATGCTCGCTTCTTTTTTCAGAACAATTTTCATTGGCAGAGAAGAAATATACTAAGCTAACATCCACATTTTTTGTCTGAAACACAGATATTACCTCTTGCTTTTTGAACTGTTGTTTAAAAGCAACATTACAATGCTGTTGAACTGAATATCAGCAGGACTGATCAGCCTACGGCCTGCTGCCTGTGTGATCATTCTGCACAACAGCTCATTTGCTAGTTTTGTTATTGACAAGAAGTGAGGAAGACAGAGAGAAAAAGACAGATACAAATTCCTGGATACACTTGGAGGAAACAAGAAATAGCGTTTAAAGGGGGTTCGAAATGTAAAGGTTACTGGTAACTCTTCATTTCTCATAAGATGTTTTGATAGTTTTAAAGGGATAGTTCCTACAAAATGAACACTGTCATCGTTTACTCACCCCATGTTGTTCCAAACCTGTATGAATTTCTTTCTTCTGCTGAACACAAAAGAAGATATTTAAAGAATGTTGGTAACCAGACAGTTGATGTCCCCATTGACTTCTGCAGTATTTTTTCCCTACAAAGTCAGTGGGTGCTGTCAACTGGTACCCATATTGTTCAAAATATCTTCTTTTGTGTTCAACGGAGGAAATAAGTTCATGTTTGGAACTACATGAGGGCGAGTACATTGATGATATAATTTTCTATTTTGGGTGAACTATCCCTTTAAGAGATTTTCAGAGTTAAATGAATATTGAAAACCAGTAATTAGGGTTTAATTTTATTTACATTTCAATAAAATTATGACAAGGAAATAGGCTAATTAATGTGAATTATGATGATTGACATAAAATCCCATGATGAAAAAGTGCCAAGTGTTTTTTAATGGGAGAAGAGCGTGCCAGGGGGCGTTGTTGTGGGATATTGTGTGGTATGTGTTATGACCATCGACTGACAGCAGATTCATCTTTAGAGCCACACACACACGCCCACTGAGAGAGAGGCAGCGGCTCTTTATTCACCCCAGCGCCACCGTTACCTCGCGCTCTTCAAAAACACATATTCTAACCGCAGAGATGCGAAGTGAGCCCGTCGTTTTGCAAACTAGCTAAAATTGGGCAGTATTGGTGGGCTATTCACCGTGGGATTCGTTTAGTGCATCTGACAGCCTACATACAGAGCGCGTAATGAGAGACGCAGAATGCCGCTGCTCATAATGTGACTGACCGCGCGCACCGCATCCAAAGCCTCTACATTCAGCCTGAAGAAGAAACTCGGTGACCAACAAAACGCATCTCGTCTCAGGAGAAGAAAAAAAAACCACCAACATGGGGTAAGTTGCTTGTAAATAGCACAAATCGCATCTCGTCTCGGGAGGGAAAAAACATCAACATGGGGTAAGTTGCATGTAAATAGCAAAACGTATAGGCTAGGAATTGGCAGCGCAGAGCCTGACGGTTTTATCACCGGTCTTATGAGGACAGGGCAGAATGTAAGGGCAGTTATTCATGTTCATGAACGCCTTAAGTGTCCTTAATGGTGTGCATTAAAATGTATACTGAATTATAATGCTGAATATATATTTATATGCGTTATGTGTTAAATATTTTGTAATAAAACATTTTTACATACCCCCCATACACACACACACACACACACACACACACACTATTATGTGAGTGTGTACACTCATATATTTTGCATTCACTTTTAATTAATCATTTATTCTTCATCCACTGGGTCGACCATTTTTGACCACTGAGACCACAGTCTGTTGGTTAGCCGCGTGTATTATTTTTAGGCAAATGATAACAAGCATGTACTCTGAATGAGAATGAACATCAGCTAATTTCATATACTGATGTGCTGCAGTGCCAAAGGCCTTTAATCTCGTCATGCTTATGTAATCTACATTTCAGCAGAGCACCGCTGCATGGCACAGCCTCATCAATACAAGTTTGGAGCCAATATTGGCAATGACATCTGATATATCTGTACATGCTAGTGGAATTTCCAAAGCTCAGCTGGAGATTGATCTGAAATATAGATTTTAAATAAAGGTGACCCTATACATGGCTATTCAATCTTAAAGGGTCTTCTGCTTACAGTTTGTTCTCAAATCTTCTCCATTGGTACCCCGCCGCATGTAGATATTATTTAGGATCTCAAAATATATCCCTGGGTAGTCTTTGATCGATGTCTGGAAGTGATCATCTTTTCATTTTAAATGTGTTATTACATAAAGATGGATCTTCTTGTGGTGGCAAAGCATTTTCCATTTAATAAATAAAAAAAATTTTTTAAACTTGAATTGCTTTAAGTCCCCTCTTCTTCATTCTTAATTAAATTATAACCGTTGAAAGATTCAAGGGCTGTTCTGGGAGTATATTACTCTGGAGAAAACCATTCCCACTTCCTACTCAATTCAGTGGCACACAATTCAATTTATTACATGCTAAAAAGTGTTTGGTTGTTATGCAGTTTGCTAACATTACTGAACAGCCGTTGTTAAGGCAGTAGTGGGAGTAATAGGCCTGCTGAACGAATGCAACATGTTTCTCATAAGCAGTGCATTGTTGCAAAATCCAATTAGCTAATTTTGCTTATTAGGATAGATGATTTGAATTGCACCTTTTCAAACTCAAGCTTGACCAGGTTATGTAACTAACAAAATAGCTTCTTATCCATATGTCTTGTACATGCTATTACAGATCACTTAGGTTTGGAGTGTGGCAGAAGTTTGGTCTTCTTTATTGTTGCTCTATTATTTGATCAGTAAGACAGATGTTTAAAATGAAAACGACTGCTTGCTCTGGATGGAGGTGTGTTGTTAAAGGTGCGTGGGTGTGAGATCAACACTGTTGATGTTAATGCAGAACTGTCTGCTTATGATTTCTTATATAATTGACCATATCACATTTAACATTCGGACAGTCTTGGCTTCAAGATACTTTTGACTGTTGAATCCAATGGATTCTACGATCAATCTGTTCAAAATAGTTTAGTAATGGCTTGTAACATTCACATTTTCTCAGATTGCTCTTAGGGTTTGTGTTTTCATAAACATTTAGATATAAAATCTAGTTTTCATTTTCCTTTTCTAAATTAAGGCTGTTCCCCCATCCTATGTTTTCTGCGTGGGCGGTTGACATTCAACCATGAATTGATGAAACATGAAATGGAAAAATCTTAGCAAACAAGATATGAAAATCATTACGTTTATTCTGTTTGCTACTAAGGAAAAAACACAGGATACTGGAATAGTTTGTGTTTTAACCTATTTTTTCACATTTTCTTTCATATAGTGTGACAGATTGTACACTGCTCAAATATATAAAAGCCTTTTTTTTATACAATTACTGCATAGAAATGATAAAGCTATTATTAAGTACATTATTTAATTACTGCTATTACAATTTAAAACATTTTTATGTTACTTTATATATATATATATATATATATATATATATATATATATATCTATATATATATATATATATAATATATATATTTCTTTCTAATATACACCAAATACGTTTGCCACTATAATTATAACAATATGAGAACATGTATTATAGAAAATGGAACCCAAAAACGTACATAAGCAAATACACTGGAACCATAATCAGAAAATAAAATAGTCAGCTGCAATAATGTAGCAATATGTTCCAGTCTATTTACAGTTTCATTCATACTTCATAAGTTTGAGTGAGAACAGAGAAAAGTATGTGTGGGTTATTTACACAAACAAATTCGGGTGGAAATGTCCCAATAAGCTTGGCTAATGGATTGCATTCACAATATAAACATTTTAAGTTTCTACATTTGAAATGGTTATGACCCTATGGAAGCATTGTGATGTCATGTGAAGCACCATGTATGGTGAATGCAACTGCATTTTAATCGAATTTAAATGCTAATTATGCAACAAGCCTTTGATGCTCTTCAGAGATCTTCCGCCTCCACAGTGCAGCGTAAGCACTTCTCCGTACTCCGCATTTCTCTCCCTCCTTCGCCTCGCTCCTCTTCCTTCTCTTTTCCTTCTCTATTTCTCTCATTCCTGCACATCAGCCCAGCAGCAGCTGATTAGAAGCACGCTAATGTAATTGAATATGGTGATTAATTATCCTGGGAATAGGAGCAACAAACCGTCTGTGTTTGTTATGTTTCCCCCTTTCCCCCATTATACTTCCCGCTTCTGATCCTATGTTTTAATAAGATGGATGAAATATTAGAGTAAATTGGGATTGAATGGGATTTCTTTCCGGGATTTGAAGGGTGTTATCTGTGGAATTGGGTCAGAGGAGTGTAGGGTGTGGGAATGCTATGGAAAAGCTCCATCTGCCGATGACTGAGCATACAGTTGTGGAGACATATGCCCTTTGACATTGATTTGAGGCCAGTTGCTTTTAGAGTAGTATGTTGGGGAAGGGTCAATGAGCAGGCTATACTGTAGTGGGCTTCCCTCTGAGTTTGGATTTGGATTTTGAAGCAAAGCATTTCTCTTTACCTGAAACTTAAAGGGCATTAGTGAACTTCCCATAAAATCTTCCGAGTCGTATCTGATCTAAGTATCCAGAGATAAAGCTGAGATTGTCAATAATTTTGAGCCTGATGCATTTGTTAGTTGTCCCTTTAAGGATATTCTGACTATTGGTATGATGGTTCTGTACTTTAATATTGTGTTAAAGGAACATGCCGACTTTTTGGGACTTTAGCTTATTCACCGTTTCCCCCAGAGTTAGATAAGTCCATACCCTTTTATCTCCGTGCGTGCCGTAACTCTGTCTGACGCACCCACCGCTAGCCTAGCTTAGCACAAAGACTGGAGGTAAACGGCTCCATCTAGCATACTGCTCTCAATAAGTGACAAAATACTGCCCACCTTTTCCTATTTACATGTTGTGATTTGTATAGTCACAGCGTGTATAACGCAAATAAATAAATGAATAAATAAATAAATTCTGCGGAGTGATATGCTCAACCAAAAATCAGCAAAATCAGATTTTGCGAGCAAATCACTCCACCCAAGCAGGAGTGTCCACTACAAATCACAACATGTAAATAGGAAAAGGTGGGCGGTATTTTGTCACTTATTGAGAGCAGAATGCTAGATACGGTGAATAAGCTAAAGTCCAAAAAAGTCGCCGTGTTCCTTTAACCCTTTGACGTGTTCAGCACCGGTTTGATTGGAGCATTCAGTGCATCATGTGATCAACTGCTAGATTCAAATGTGCTTTTGAGCTTTGGCTGGCGCTGGCTGCAGTGTGTCACATGACAAGCATGATGCGTCGCCATAAAGTAATTAGGAGATATGTTCTAAAAATAACGGTCGCCTTAAAAAACTCACGCTGGGAGGGTCAGCTAAAATATTTTAAACTTGCAGTAGCTAACATGAAATCACCATGAACCACAGCACTTAAATATTGGTCAATGTTAATTTCTACTTATATTGTCTGTATAAATGATAAATGATAAATTAACAATAGTTCATGAATATACATGAATCAACAATGAATTGATTTCATTGTTTCCAAGATTTCACTTTTTTTTCAGCATGAAAGTCAGCATGAAATAAAATTCAACCTATTTTCTAGGTTCTATTATTGTGAAAAAATCTTCTTTGCATGTGCTTCATTTAAGAAAATGTTCATGTTAAATCAAGATGTTATTACTGGACCTTCCGGTGAAAACAACAGAAAACTCTCTGGTGACATATGTAGGACTTCTCCAATCATTTAGCCTGTTTAAAGCTCATGTTTATCTAACTCCGCTCTTGACTGCAACGCCCACATCTCAAAATCCAATCAACAACCAAATGTATAGAACCAAGTACCCATCCTACATTTTTCTTGTTTGAAAATTCATTACACGCGAATGTAAGTCACAAAGACAAGATCTGTCGTTACTTTCATTTCATTGTGACTTTGTAACATAAAAGCAGGTACACTTAATATATTAGACCTCTATCTCTATGGTTAAAACATAAAACTCTATGCAAGATACTTGTGCTGTTGTTGTTTTTTGTATTTTTTGTATTTTTTTTACTTCGCTACTGCTTGAAATGAAACTGACATCTACCACTAAACCAAATCATCATTGTAAACTTTCCATAGTAAATGAGGGTATAGCAACAACAATATTGAACACTGATTATTTTTTATGCACTCCCTCAATAATGAAAATGTATTAATGTTTATTTACAATAACAATGTTCTGTAGTGCAACTGATATTAATAAATGCTGTATTTTTTTTTTTTCATTTTTAGTTTATTATACCTCATGAATTGAACCTTACTGAGAGGTTTTGCCATGATGAATTGCTGATGACATGTATGTATCACTTTGAATGAGGATACATCTGTAATTGTGTTAAGAAGAATGAGAAAGTTCAGAATGAGACAGCTCATCTGACTCGGGCTCCAGGTTTCTTTTGTTCTCTTTAGCAATGATGGCCTATTATTCTAGAGTGATTATTCCTCCCTGCTTGTGGTCCACATGCTTTTCTGTTTTTTTGTTGCCCAAAGTGATGATAACGTTCACAAAACTGACCTTGGTTTTCTCCGTGCATTGGCCTCCAAGGTGATTAATTGCTTAAAGGGATAGTCCACCGAAAAATGAAAATTGTCATCATTTACTGTCCCACATGTTATTTCAAACCTGCACTTGTGTTATTGTGAAACATAAAAGAAGATATTTTGAGAAATGTCTGTGTTGTTTTTGTTCATACAATGAAAGTCAATGGCGTCCAGTGTTGTTTTCGACCCCATTGACTTTCATCGTATGGACAAAATCTTTTGAAACCTTGTTTGAAATGTTAATGATGACACGATTTTGATTTTGGTGTAACTATCTTTTTGCAGAGTTTATTCTTTTGTGTCATTATCGAAACCTTGGCTCAGGTGTTTATGAAATTCCACTAATGCTCTGACTAAAAGAAGTAATGCACATTAGTTTATCTACTAATTACGTTACCTTTGTCTATGTGTGATTATTATTAAATTAAGCTAGGGTGTCTAGGAAAAGAGCCCTGATACTTCCAACTTCCAACAGCAAAGATCAGGTCAGTAGGGGTGGGACTGCACAGATTACTGCGACCCTGACTATATTTAGTGTCCGTCCCACACTGCCCCAGCCAAACAGCTGGCATTTCCATATCAGCAGGGCGTTGAATGGTCGCCTTGCTCTGTTAGCAGGGCACCAATGCGTCTGACTGCTTAGGCAAGACCCAGGTTTCTACCTGGGTTCAAGCAGTGGTGATCAGCAGCAAGATGGAGGCTGAAGAAATGGTGATCCGTCTACCGGGACGTTCCAGCGCGCCTGGCGGAATCGGAGAGACAACGGTGCTCAGGCACAAAGAGGTTCACCACTTTTTTTTCCTACCTTTCAGGGAACAGCCCATCTACAGCACCCGGGCACACGTCTTCCAGATAGACCCCAGCACTAAGAAGAACTGGATGCCCACCAGCAAACATGCGGTCACTGTATCTTACTTCTATGACAGTACCAGGAACGTGTACAGGATCATCAGCTTGGATGGATCAAAGGTAACGTGGTGTTTTTTTTTTTGTCTTTTTTTATACTGATGTGGATTCATGTTCGTTGGTATACTGTAGGAAAGCATCCATTGAGAATGTAGGGAAATATGTCCTATAATATTATGAATATTATGTTCTTCTCAGTGGGGGAGATTAAAGGATTGTCTTTGGTTCAGGAAAAGCATCTGATAATGCTTTCCAAATCTCAAAAATATAATGTGTTTGATGCATTCAGTTGAATTAGCAGCAGATTTTGAGTGTGCAGAGGACCGACCTGCTAGAGATTCCTATCAAACATATTCTCCGGGATAGAAGTGGATTATTTCGTTCTCCCTGTGGAGAGCAGCATGCACTTGAATTGGTCACTGCTGTGCAACCTTACACAGTGGATGTAATGGCCCAATATTCAGGAAACATCAATAGCCAGTGGTAGTGACTCTACATCCGCTAGAGTTAGTCCATCCATCTTACCGTTGGCTATTACTTTAAGGCTTTTATAGTTTCACCCATTTATTTGAATGCAGATGGTGTAATTGTCCACAATACTTCACAGCAGACCACTGCAGACCATGTGTCTCCACCATCCTCCTGAAATCTCACTGTAGAAAGCAGTCGTGTGGTTTTGTAAGTCAAATCACAAACCCTTGGACCCAATTAGCCTACAATTCAAAAGTATAGCTTCTGCAGGAGAGGACCCACTGCTTTCAAAAACATTATATGAGCATTGTATGGAGTGTTTAATGTGCAGTCATAACCCTATACTGACGGTTTCTCGACTTTAGCAGAGGAGGATTTTAAAATAGCTCCCGCAGTATGTCTGAATGTGCTTGTGAGTTGGGATGCTCAGCCCTCCCCTTCGCTTTTGGTTTCAGAGACAGAAATAACATGTGAGCCAATGCACTTTGCACTGTGACTGTTGACACCTACACACGCGCACACTGTTTGTTCAGCAGTTAATCCTGTTTGATCCATGTTGAGTTTTGTGTAGACCTTAAACATACCATAGGGTCAACGACTTTTTTTTTTGCAGATCTATTAATTTATTAAAAAATATTAATTGTATATTAAATGTCTTACAATGACTTGAATACACCTCTTCTCTGACGGGCATAATTCTTATGTTTTGTGGCACGGAAAGTAAAAAAATAATGTCTCAATAAAATAATGAAATTGAGAGGACCCCTGTAAATCATTACGACTGTGTGTCAAGGTCAGTTAGTCCTAAAATTTTAACTTTTATGACAATCGAGTTGTGAAATGTCATGTGGTGGTGCTCCCAAAAATGTAACGATATTTATGAATTAATAATTCGTAGTTAGTAATTAATTTAATGTACTGTAGGCTAATGTAAAGTACATTTAGTTTAATATAAAGGTTTCATTAGTTAACTACATTAGTTAACATTAACTGAAAATGAACTGCCCTTCTTCAGCATTTGTTAATGTTAATTTCAACATTTGTTAACACATTATTAAAATCAAAAGTTTTATTTGTTAACATTAGTTAATGCACTGTGAAGTAACTTGAACAAACAATGAACGGCTGTATTTTTACTGACTAACGTTGACAAAGATGAACAAAAACATCAATAAATGTATTGCTCATGTTTAGGTCATGTTAGTTAAAGCAGCACTAGGTTACTTTTCAACCTTAATAATATATTTCCAAGTCTCTTGTGATGGTACATCGACTTACAATAGGTTGAATGACACGTCTGCCATAGCCTGACGGGGTCTGTAGCGTTTTTAATCGTAGGCTACTTTTAAACTTCGGGTTTCGGGTAGTAACCGGCGAACAAAGAGAACTAGCCTAACTAGCCTAACCCTAACTAGCCTAACCCTAACCCTAGCTAACCCTAACCCTAACTAGCCTAACCCTAAGTTACAAAATTCGACTGCTTTACGGCATATACGTCACTTCCACCACCACCCCCACTTCCTTAAAATCGGACGTGCGAGCCAAACTTGCGTTTGTTTGCCAAATGTTATAGTCGTGGACGAAGCAGCACAGAAAAGCAAGAAAGCAAAGGTTTTGTCGGAGGAAAGCAAAAAGAGGAAACGAGAAAGTGATCGCATTAAAGGCAGAACGAGGATCAACACTGGCGTGAGCTGAAGGAGGAGGAGGGGTGCCCGATGCCACCCGTCCCGGTTCTCCAGGGATTGTTCTCTTTTTTGAGCGACAGTCCCGGAAAATTTATATTATTTCCCGGGACACGAATTGTCCCGTTTTTTTGTGAAAATGTACTTCTAAAGTAGAATTTCCTGGTTTCAAATAAAACCATTTCCGTCTACTGTTACTGTGTTTTCTTCATAGTTGTGTACAGTACATCCAATCATGTGTCCGTAAACCGGTAAAAACCATAGATATTATATAGAGACTAGATGCCCTATTGGCTGCTGGGCACCGAGAAATACGGCCGCCATCTTAAACCGGTCGTACTCCTAGTTTCGTTGCTTAGCAGCAGTCAGATTCCAGAGCACTGTGGAGCATTTTCCTGTTCTAATCGGCGGACCATCGCAAATAGGGCCCGGGATTACTTTTCACAAGTACATTTTTAACATTACCGTACTTTTGGTTGTGTTTTGTGAATAGAATATTACCAGATAATTGAGAAGGAGCAAGGATCTTTGATATTACTGTACAGAAATCGTAGCCAGCCAACGTTCTAGGCTAGGTTTACTGCACCACTCGGCATGGAGAGGTTGGGTTAAGTCAGTTTATATACTGTCTATGGGTAAAGTAATTATTACAAGAGCTTCTCGGTTATCAGATACAAGCATTCAACGGCCCTGTAGCATAAACATATACAAATATAGGTTATTTGTGTTTGCGCACGTGATATCAGGAAGCAATGTAATAACGTTAACTTACCTGTGTAATACACACATGACGGCGATGCGCAAATCGAGTGTGTGTGTGTGTGTGTGTCACAACTTATTAAAATATCTTACTTTACTGCAACTATCTGTTACTGCTTCTTTATCATATTTATAGTGTGTGCTTTAAAATACCTTATCCTGTATCACATATTTTGATTTTGGACGTCTGGTCACTTTATATCTTTATTATTACTGGTAAGCCTACTATGAATATTAAAATATGCCGAACCATGTGTCCTTTATCATATTTATATTGTGTGATTTATAAAATACCTTATATCCTACATCACATATTTTGATTTTGGACGTCTGGTCACTTTATATCTTATATCAGAATATTATATTACTGTTAAGCCTACTATGAATATTAAAATAAGCCGAACCATGTGTCCTGTATCATAGCTACATGAATGACATTTGCAGAAAAAAACCCTGCGTGAAAATCAGTTCGGTATTCAGTGAGATATGATTAATTAAATGCGCTGACAGCTTGCACCTGCCATACAGATTACACTGAGTGGAGCGGGTGACCGGTTTAAGATGGCGGCCCCACGGCTCGACCGCGCTAATAGGCAGTAGCGGTCGATAGGGCGTCTATCTATATGATGTCTATGGTAAAAACCATGGTAAAAACGGGTAAAACAGTGGATTGGCCAATGCCAGGCGTTTACATTTATTTGATTGCAAGCTCAACTTATCGCCTAGCAACTGCCTGTGCTGTCGGTCGGTCGGTCGCGCGCGCGCATCAACACAACTAAGATGATACAGTGTGAGTTTAGTTGCTAGCTAGCTTTTTAAAAACTGTCTATTTACATCTATTGTGTGAAATGGGGGGAGAGACGGACGAGGAGGATAACACAACAAAATCGGATGAGCCACCAGTGTCAAAGAAAATACTATTTACAACCTACTCAGACCCCAAAAAGTAACGTTACTAATAATCTCAGTGTCCCGGTTTTTCACAAATCAAAGGTGGCAACCCATGCCCGACCGATGCGGACTTTCAAATATTAAATGAAAGCCTATGTCTAAAGGGCGTGAACACGTTTGGTATGGGCTACATTCTTGCAAGTAAATATATAAGATGTACAAAATCATATTTTAGGATACCTAACATGTATGTGATATTTGTTTATTTGTCTTGCCTCAAGCTATAATGCAAATCGATTTGTAAAATTTGCAGATTCCTCTATAGTAGCTTCTTGATATTATAATATTGACGATATATGGTTATTATCTACCACTCCACACATTGCATTGAAGTATCATAGCCTATAGATTCAGTAAAACGGTAACCAATAGACTAGGCTACTATAATGACGCTGACTTGTAAACGTGAGCATCGCGATCATTTGTCGTTTGAAAAAAAATAAAACCCATGAAATTATATTGAAATATATGCCACTGTACCTGGATGAAGACATTTCACACGCGACGCAAGCAGAACACCTGCATGTGAACTCCTACAGTGTTCAGGGCTATCATGGTTGTCAACAAATGCACGTGCATGTATGACAGGGTTTACGACAGTAGTAGAGGACAATACTGTTTCCCAACTCTAGGGGGACCCCGAGAGCTTAAAAGTTAAAAGTAACCTGGTGTTACTTTAATGCATTAACTAATGTTAACAAATTAAACCTTATAGTAAATTGTTACCAAATTAATTAGGTGTAAGGAAAATGTGTTGTTGTTTTTTACTTGATGGTTATACCACATGACATTTGTAATTATTTTTCATTTGCCATCTCAGAAACCTTTTAAATATACAACTACTGGTAATAGTCTATAGCTTGATTTAGGTAACTATCAACACTAGCAAGTATCATAGTAATTCCAAGATATTGTTTTAAATACTTTGGAGTATCATCTAAATACCAAGGGACATACAAATGCTTAACATTTAGTACCTGATATGATCTCTGTCCCATGGCACCGCCGCCGTGCCTTTTTGTTAAGAAATTAGGTGGTGGTATTACAAAATACGGGTATCCATAGTTGCATTATTATGTCTTTAAATGTTACTGTAACTTATGAGACTGGGACAGGGAATGGGGTCAACACAGCAGATGTAATTAGAGTCTGATCTTAAGTCCAGTCTGAGCCCTTCAGGGAATTTAAGTCATGCTCACAGTGGCTAAAGGTATTAGCAGGATGCTACATTGATTGAAGAGCTCATGTTAAGCCTGACATAATATTTAAGTTCTGACCATGGCTGTGTTTTCGCCCTCTACCCGTGCAATTTATTCTGCCCTTTCTTCAACTGATTGTGGTCCTGTCACTCTGAATGACAGAGACTTGTCACTTAAGCCTGGTCTTTATCTGAACCACCGCTGACCTATAATAGGCAATAGCAGAGCGAGCAGGAAGGTCTCTATTCGCTGAGTGCTATTCACATTATCTTGGATATAACTTCACTTGACGGTATCTGATCAAATGCAGTTTCCTTTTAGTTGGGACTCTTCTTTGAGCCCTTTCCTCCTTACATTTTTGCCAATTTATTAAAGTCACCAACCATGGCGTGATGGTAGGGACAACCTGTCACTCGCATGAGATCACAGCAATAGCAAACAATAACGATCCAATCAATTCCAGATTGACTAAATTCAGTCCCGCTCTACTTTTTTTTTGTGTCTTGTTTGAGAAAATTTGGCTGCCATTAATTACATAGCTCAGCCATTTTCAAAATAGTAAAGCTTTTACGGTTACATGCTATGTTTTTTTTTTTTTTTTCAGTAGTAGTATAGTTTCAAAGCGCCATTTTTTTAACAGGTTAAAAAATTATTGACTGATTAATACAATCAGATCCAACTCCCTGCAACATTATTGCTTCATCATGCATATGTGTGACTCTTGAGCAGTCTAAATTTATTTATGTAAATTAGTGTGTAGAAGTGGGAGGTATATATTTAAAATTTAGGCCTGGTTTCACAGACAGGGCTTATAGATTAAGCCACGACTAGGCCTTAGGTAAATTAGGATATTTAAGTAGCTTTTATAAACGTGCCTTAAAATAAAATATGGCACTGACTTATTGCTTTCAGATAAAACATTTTAGTCTGGGACTAGTTTAAGCCTTGTCTGTGAAATCGGGCATTAGTCTACTTTTTGAATGTAGCGTATAGTGTAACTAGCTAAACTAAAAAGATTTGTTTTTTTATTTTCTTTTTTTTAAATCATAGGGCTTTTCACACTTGGCATAGTTAACCCTGGGTCATTCTAAACCCCTGGTAAATGGATTCCTGGGTTATCTTGCTTCACGTTTCACATTACATCTAATTGCTTTTACACAATTTACCTGTGGTTAACAATTAATCCTTGCTATACTTAAGCTGACATTTCCCACTGTATATTCCTAAACCCTGGGTTCGCATTTTTTTATTTGAATTTGTAGTGTGCCGGTGTCATTAATTGGACAAACGCAGCAACCTTTTTACATAAAGCATTACGCATAATTATGTTATATATTGTCGACTGTCAATCAAGTTTTACTGAAGGGACTTTTGAGACTATAAAGGTGAAACTCTTGCCGTTTTCTAGCACCATATTTTTTTCCCCTCAAATGCTGAAACATAGCCTGCTTATACAACACGTGTTGTTCAAAGCACGTGAATATGCACATGATTGGTTGGTTTGGAATAACAATAACCCGAGGTTAAGCGCAGTGTGAAAAGCACTTATAAGTATCTTGTTGCTTGGGATGTGACATTAAATGATCAGAAAAGAGCAAATGCCATGCGCCGGAAACAAAATTGCGTTGCTAACAGCTAGGCTATTATTGCGAGTGACATCCTGCTCTCTTTTAACCCCTGACAGATTGCAAAAGTGGCATGAAACGGACAGCTTCTTCCAACAACAACGTTAGCCTCAGCGCTGTTCTCCGCTGCTGTCCACCCACTGCACAGCTTTCAGCTGTTCACATGCAATTACAATCCTGAAGTGAGTGATTATACAGGAGGCTGCGTGGACTCTGATTAGGGCTCTCGTCGAGCCAATCCGTCTGCTTCTGAAAATAAAGACAAATACCAGCTCCAGCGTACTTAGCGTTCTGCTAGCTGAGTCGATACACAAGAACTCAAACTGTGAAGTTTCTGAGCTGGTCTTCCACACATTCACATGCTCATCACTTCATTAGGTTCAACCCACTTAATGTGTACGTTAGGCACAGCGCAAACATCAGTCACGCTGATGCAGATTAGCAAACATCAGCAGATTTCTAACAGCAGATTTGTTAGAAAACCTTCAGTCTGGTTGCTAAATATCTTAATTATTTAAATATTATATTTTGACATTTTCTGAAGAAAATAATGAGCTGCTTACCCATGCAAAACTTGCTGCTATAGGGTTGTGTGTCTGGTCGCTTCCCATAGTGTTCTGAACGTTTGTTGTTTAAACTTAAATTGTTAGTTCACCCAAAAATGAAAATTATTTCAGTAATTACTCACTCTCATGTTGTTCCAACCCCGTAAGACTTTAGTTCATCTTCGGAACACAAATTAAGAAATTTTTGATGAAATCTGAGAGCTCACTCCTTCATAGGCTGCAAGGGAATTGCATCTGCCAGCCCAGACAAGTTAGTAAAGACATCGTTAAAATAGTTCAAGTGACTACAGTGGCTCAACTGGCTCAACTCGTCAGTTTATCAAGTGACGAGAATACATTTTGTGCGCAAAAACAAAACAAAAATAACAACTTTATTCAACTATCCATTTTCTTCTGTGTGGGCCTCTGAGTGAGTTCACGTAGTGTAACAGCGCAGCGCTTCTGGGTTGTACGTCAGAACGTAGGCTCACTATTGGCCGACGCTGGTCATGTGTGCATGTGTGATGCTGGCCAATAGTGAGCCTACGTTCTGACGTACAACCCAGAAGCGCTGCGCTGTTACACTATGTGAACTCACTCAGTCTCTTATGCTCATGACTGCATTTTTAGGGTATTTAATAATACCGTAAGTACAGTAATACTGTGAAATATTATTACAATTTATAATAACAGTTTTTTTATTTTAATATATAGCCTATAAAAAAAAATAGATTTTTCTAATTGCAAGGCTGAATTTTAGCATTATTACTCCGGTCTTCAGTGTCACATGATCCTTCAGATATCGTTATAATATGCTGATTTGCTGCTCAAGAATCATTTCACCACCCAGACTTTTTATCCCCAAATTGTGATAATTTAAATAGTCCCAATTGTCATCTCTAAATTTTACATGGAGAAATTGGGCCATTTTGAAAATCTTTTTTGACCACAGTTTCATAATTAATAAACATTTGAGTATTTGGCTGAACAAATGCTTGTTTCAGACTACTGAGAACTAAAATTAACTATGGGCATGTGGACTATCTCTTTTCAGCTCTATTCCTGTGATTCCTATTACTATGGTAACAGCAACTTCATGATAGGTGGATCTCTCTTCAGGATTATGTGTAGCAATTCACCAGATATTCATTGCTTAAAATTTATTTCTGGTTTTCACAAAGGCAGATGTACTGTATATGCAATTGAAATTGAATAGGATTTTTACTTTCAGAATCCTGTTGTGCTCTGTTGGTCAACCTTAAATACCAGTGGAAATGCTGAATACTGGAAGTATAGAATAGAGGGAACAGCTTTCATCCTTCCAATGATTGTATAACATGTGTGTAACACACACACACACACACACACACACAGGAAGCTGACAGTGGTAGCCCACTGTCGATTTTCTCGCTTGAAATTACACGTTTGTATGTGGCCAATTGGCCTTGTTCTGGAAGTGTGTGGGAGTATGAGAGCGCTCGAGGCCTTTTATCCACACAGCCTTCGTGGATTGCTATGCTTTGTGCATCCATCCATTTCATGTTTTACATTCCCCATCTTGAAGTGCAAAAATAGATACAAATATGAGGTTTATGCTTAAAACAAGTTTTTTTTTAAAATCTGGAACTCCATGATATGAAATCTATGTAATTTTATAGGTAAATAATTTTTTTTTGTAGAAATCTGGTACTTAGGCTATTAAGAATGTGATTTCTGTGAAGATGATACAGGATTTTGATGACTTTCTAAATCTCTGGATGCTCAAATTATGATTGTGAGATCCACCGAATATGTGCAACATTCACAGTGCATCTCTCTCCTCTCTCTCTCTCTCATTCTCGCTCTTTCCTCCCTCCTTATTTGCTCTCGGTTTCACACCCACACAAACACATTCACTGGCAGGGACTGTCGTCATTTCATCAATAACATTTCACAGGCTTATAATGCAGGAAACATCCTGAGATGTACTGAAGGCAAGTGTTTGTGAGCATCCATTTCTGACCATCTCATTTAGACATTTTTTAAACATTTTTTAAGATAGACCCCTCATTCAACAGCATATGAGCTGTTTACTTACTCCATAACTAATCACTGATTAACTTTAAACTCCATCCTTGTGCCTTGGTATTAAATCCACACAGAAAATGTGGCCAAAGATTTCTGCACCCGTCGTTTACCTGCCATTCCCTTGTATTGTATATTGTATTATATTATATTATACAACAGTTAATTCTTGTTCTGATTGGCTGAGAGCCTTTTCCAGCCATACGATTCTACTAGTATCACTACGGGAATTGTTTCACTGTTGCACTATTCACTGCATTTCCCACAAAGAGTGTCATTGCGGACTGGCAAACCACCATAATTTTACAAATACTTTGTTGTTGTGTCACGGAATGTAGTTTTAAGAGTTTATTAGGTGAGAATATATTTACCTCAAATATGCGACTTATAAATAAAAAATGCATATTTGACAATTTGTTGAGACGTTTTCGGAGATGTGAGCTCCAGTCGTTAGCATTCAGCGTTCACGTACCCTTGAGAACAGCTTTGGGCCCTATCATGCACTCAGCGCCAGGCGTGATGCAAGTGTTTTTTGTTTCAGCCCGACGCAGTTATCATTTTTCATATTTAAATATCAAATGCATTTGCGCCCATTTGTGCGCCCATGGTCTGAAAATGAGGTGTGTTTAGGCGCATTGTTGGAGTGTTGCTATTTTGAGGCAACTGAAATAGACTGTGTTGACCCGGCTACAGGCGCATATTACTAACACACTCCTTAAATAGAATTTATTTTTATTTAAAGAGCGTTAGTAATATGCGCCTAAGAGTCCACAACAGGCGTGCACTTTGTCCCGTAGATGGTCTGCTCGCACGCAGACCCGTTTCCTCTCTGTTTTTCGCTTGCAAATTTTGCCATGTAAATAGCGAATCCGCCATGGCGAGAGCGCAACTGTCTTTTAAAGGGAATGGGAAATGATACTCTGATTGGTTTATTGCACGTTACGCCCAAAACACACCTATTACTCTTTAAGAGAATAGGGACAACCCTTTTAGACCATGCGCCGTGCACGTCCCGCTTAGAACGTTAAAATATGGCCCTTTATCTCGGTTAGTCCTTCGGGAATTTGCTGCTGGCTCTTATCTAGGTAGTGGTTGAACATGAGGTTTAATTCATTTTGGGTATATCAAACGGGCAATTGTTGGTCTTATTAATCTACCTGTTCCAGAGCTAATCGATTTGGCTTAGGGCAAAGTTACGTTTCACAACTTTATATTTTCCTCAGTGGACATTCAAACTGATTTTGTGATTTATGAATATAAGATTAACCTGAAGAATATCAGCTAGATGCAGGTAATGCATTCGCTTAGTCGATATCTCACTCATAATACTCTCCTTTACATACAATCAGCTTCAGTAAAGCGACTCAACATTCCTAAAGTGATGTTTTAGAATTAATAACGGAGGCTTGGGCTCAACTGTCAAACTGTCAACTTGAGATTTGGATCCACGGCGGAAGGAAGTAGTTCTGCACAAAAGAGTTTTTTTTTTAAGACAATCCGTTGTTGTTGTTTCCTATTTATTGCCATCAAACTGTTGTATAAACGCAATATCAAATTCATAGCCGTCGCCGAATCACAACCATGCTGATATAGAGCGATATCACACGGCTATTTACACAATGCCTTTTTTTTTTTTTTTTTTTTTTACAAAATGTTCCCTAAAGTCTGTGCAAATTTTTTTTAAATGATTTCTTTAGAAAGATGTCAGAATTTTTATTTCAGTTATTTTAGTATTGTTTATATACTATTATTGTATTTATTAATTTTGAAATAGATTTCTATTTAGCTTTAAATTATTTTTATTTCAGTGTTAGTAATTTTAGTACTCCGACTTAAACTTGAGTCAGTTTTTTAAGTTTAAGTTTTTCATATAATATTTATTTATATATTTACTTAATATATTACTTCAGCTTTATTTCAATGAACAAAAAGGATTTTTAATATTTTAGTTTTAGTGATAGTTAACAACAATAACAACTCTAGAAATATCAATGGCCATATTTGAACTTACTAACTCCAAGGCCGCATCTCCGACAACAGATCTGTATGAGCATGATGATAAACTAATGGATCACACTCTTTCACACACAATTTTATGCTGGCTGTTAACCCAATATTTCAATCAGCCCATGTTATGGACCATATTTCTGCCTATTTTTTGCTCTCTCAAAAGGCCTTGACCATAAACGCTCCAAGGCCGGATTGAAAACACGCACTCGTGTTTTCACATTCTTTTCTGAGGAGTTGTTTTCTTTTTCATCTCACAGGCAATAATAAACAGCACTATCACCCCGAACATGACCTTCACAAAGACGTCTCAGAAGTTTGGGCAGTGGGCAGACAGCCGTGCCAACACAGTGTATGGGCTGGGTTTCTCCTCTGAGCATCATCTGGCCAAGGTGGGTGGAATTCTTTCTCTCTCCTATCTCTCGTTTTCTACCCCGTGTCTCTGGAGGTCTTGCTCTCCCTTTCTTTCGTTCTCTTCCACCCCCTGTGTTTCTGTGCTGGGGAACACCTACACACTGTGCCCTAATGAGGAGCTGTACAGTCATCTGTGCGTGGGAGGCTTCTTCTGTGCAGTGCTTTCCTCTCTTTCTCTCCCTCTCTCACTCCTCTGCATTATGATGATGCACTGTCAGGAGCTCGCCACCTCATCTAGTCTTCCTCTTCTCCTTCTTTTTCATTCCCTCTCACTCTCCTCTTTCCTTTGCTTTTACATATGCTGCATTTACTTCATACAAAGTGAATTATATAGCAGTATTTTTACTATTATTTATTTATCATTTTGAAAATGTTGTGTTCATTTACTCACTCTCATGTAGTTCCTGATCTTTCTCACTTTATTCTGTGGAACACACACACACACACACACACACACACACACACACACACACACACACACACACACACACACACACACACACACACACACACACACACACACACACACACACACACACACACACACACACACACACACACACACACACACAAATGGACCATAACAGTATCATAAAAGAGCACTGTACAAAGTTTAAATGTGCAGTTGTTACATTAGCACGTTATTTCTACTTTATTTAATGTAAAATATATCAATAAAAATTACTATGGTAATTATGTAACTTAAGTCAGGTTGATTCGGTCGTATTAAATCATATTTTGCGTAATACAATAATATAATGCAATAATGATTTTCTACACAATTTAATTCCTATTATGTTCCACAGAATAAAGTCACAGAGTTTTGATATGACATGAAGGTGAGTAAATTATTAAAAGATTATTGGTAACACCTTACAATAAGGTTCCATTTGTTAACATTAGTTAACATGGTCTTATTGGACTAACAATGAAAAATACTTTTAAAGTATTTATTCATCTTTCTTAAAGTTAATTTCAACATTTACCAATACATTATTAAAATCAAACATTGTATATGTTCATATTATTTAATGGACTTGAGCTGACATGCTAACTAACTAACAATGAACAGTTGTATTTGTATTAACCAACATTAACAAAAAATAATAAATATTCTAACAAATTAATTGCTAATGGTTAGTTAATTTAGTTATTGCATTAACTAATGTTAACCAGCATAGAGGGTAACTCATTGCAAGTAATGTGCATTATGTAATCGGATTACTTTTTCTATCTAGTAAAGTAATGCATTGATTTTAAATTAACAACAAAATATTTGAGTTACTTTTTCAAATAAGTTACTTTATTTCCTCATGTATTAACTGACACATTTTTGTCTCCATGTTGAGAGAAATCGGGTGCAGAGCGTTGTGTGCGCTGTGCAGATGATTATTGTAGTTCTAGACTAAATTCTAGTTCTAGACTAAAATAACACACATTTACTCATCTCACTTGCACAAAAACAGTAATCCTTAAAGGGAATAAAAACAGTGAATTGCAAATAGGGCCCAATTGTAATATGAAATATCAAAGCTGCATAGAATATTAAAGCTGCAGTTTTTTGGGTTAAAAATTATCCAAAATATTTTTTTGAGCAAGTACATAACCAGCCAGTGTTCAAAACTATCTGCTTGGCCCATGCGAAAACAAAGATAAATATCGGAAGGGCATTAAATGTAGTCACGCAATGCTGATGTTGTTAACATTAACAATTTGAGAACAAAGTATAATTTGCACGGTTTGACGTGATATGATAAATTTACTGCAATTTACTTTTTATTCTTAGTTGGTCAGAACAAAAGTGGATGTTACTTGTTCAGATTAAATTTTCTGGTGAAAATTCTTATGTTGGTCATACTTCCAAAAAGTAGAATCTGTGATTCCGAATGACAGTATCCACACCGGCGCGGTGACTGACAGCTGGATATTCTCCTCAAAACATTGCATTCATCCACGCTGTGCCGTGCCGAGGCACAACCCACGTAAAGTTGATAATTCCACGAATATCTGCAATTGCAGATTTCGAACAGCTTTAAGCAATCCTGCAGTATTTAAATATGCCAGGAGCTATTCTATTCCATAAAATAATTCACATAAGGTCCCAAGAATACAGTCTAGCTCTGATCAAAACTGGCTGTAAAAAATAAATCTGCATTGTTTATCCTTTTGATCTTTCATTCAAAAAATTGCCAAAAATCTAACCTTTCATTGAAGTAAAATAATTGAAAGTGGGGGGGGAAATCACATTTGAAATAAATGTTTTTCTCCAAAACACATTGGCCACAATTATTGGTACCCCTAGATTTTTTTTCGAGTAAAATATCTCTGAAGTATATTCCCATTAATATTTACCTTTTTTAGCACACCAGAGTGACTAGGAACATGAAATTGTCCAGCCATGACTTCTTGTTTCACAGGAGTTTAAATATGAGGAAACACAAAGGCCCAATTCCCTTAATCATCCATCACAATGAGTAAAACCAAAGAATATAGTTCTGATGTGCATCAAAAGATTGTTGAGCATCACAAAATAGAAAGTGCCTGTAAGAAAATAGCTAAAGAATTGAAAATCCCCATTTTGACCATCAGGGCAATAATTAAGAAGTTCCAATCAACTAAAGATGTTATGAATCTGCCAGGAAGAGGACGTGTGTCTATATTGCCTTAATGGACGGTGAGGATGAAAGTTTGAGTGGCCAAAGACTCTTCAAGCATCACAGATGGAGAATTGCAGAGATTAGTTAAGTCTTGGGGTCAGAAAGCCTATTATTCCCCACAAGTTGTTTGGGAGAGTTTCAAGAAAAATCCCCCTCACTCATCCAAAAACAAACTCCAGCATGTTCAGTTGTCAGACACGACTGAAACTTCACACGGCACAGGGTTCTGTGGTCAGATGAAACTTAAAAAGGAGCTTTTTGGCAGCAAGCACGCTAGATGGGTTTAGTGCACACAAGGATAAAAAGTACCCCATGTGTACAATTTAATATACCATTGGATCTTTAATGTTGTGGGCATATTTTTCTGCTGGAGGTCCTGGACTTCTTGTTCAGATGCATGGCATCGTGGATTCTATCAAATATCAACAGACAAAAAATCAAAACCTGACGGCTTTGGCTATAAATCTTATAATGGGCCGTGGTTGGATCTTCCATCAGGACAACGATCCAAAAAAAACATCAAAATCAACACAAAAATTTGTTACGGAGCACAAAATGAAGCTTCTGCCATGACCGTCCCAGTTCCCTGACCTGATGAGTGGAGTGAACTGAAGAGAAGAAGCACCAACATGGATCTGGGAATCTGAAGAGATTCTGTATGGAGGAATGGGCTCTGATCTCTTGTCAGTTGTTCTCCAAACTCATCAGGCATTATAGGAGAAGACTCAGAGCTGTTATCTTATCAAAAGGAGATTGCAAAAAGTATTTAATAAAAGGGTGCCAATAATTGTGGCCAACGTGTTTTGGAGAAAAACATTTATTTCATAATGTGATTCCCCCCCCCCCACACTTTCAATTCTTTTACTTCAATGCAGATTTATTTTTTACAGCCAGTTTTGATCATATTTACCAGGGGTGCCTGAGGCATTCTGAGGACGACTGTATGCTTATTTTTGTTTGTTTTCCAGAGAGACTTCAGATAATAGGTGGATTAATGTAAAGTGGGATCAAAGTGGTATAGATGGGCAAGCCATGTATCACCAGAATAAAAGCTAATAATGGCTGAATACAAACAAAAGAATAATGATAAAAAATAATGAAGATTAGGTCTCAATCATGGCAGAGGTGTGAAAGGTTTGTCGAGTGAGAACAATAGAAACATGAATGGGGCAGTTCTCCTCGCCAGACGTTGGACAATAGACTGCAAATGGGTGATTAGAGGGCAATAAAATAGTTTATTAGCATCTTATCAGCCTTTTTTTTAGAGATAACATCCTCAGATGTGAATGAATGAAGCATGAGCAGATGTGTGGCTTCAGCGTCATTGTGTTTCTACAATACAGACACATGATATTTTTATTTTACATTTAAAATAAATATTCTTAATGTTTTAATTTAATATTTTTTTTTATGTTTGAGCTTATATATCTCCATAGACAGTGAGTATTAATGAGTAATGAACTCTTAATAAAGTCAAAGTCTAAGTCTTGAACTGTAAACTCTCAAGTGTTGGCTTTCTAAATATATGTTGGCTAGGCCTATGTGTCCATTCAGAATGACTTATGAGCAGCAACCTTTTTATTTTGGGTATGTAATTTATGCCCCACTTGCCAAAATGCGGGTGTGGGGTAAGGGATTAAACATCATATTTGTGTTTAATTTTTGTTAATGTTTTTATTGCTGAAGTAATAATGTCCCATTTTTCTGCAAATCAGAATAGCTGCAAAGCTGCAAGGTTTATTTGAGCTGCACCCTCAGGTGTGAATCTGCATTTCCTTTAGCTTGAGGCTTATTCATTTCACTTCTGGTGTGAAAGTCCTTTACATTTGCCAAAAATATAACTTTTTTTTTTTGTTATTGCAAAAATTAACAAGCTAGCCCAGCCCAGGTGAGAAAATATAACACAAAAGTATTGTAACATAACTTTCCATAAAAATTAACGAAGTAACAAAATTAGTTAATATTTAGGAACACAATATTGTAAAGCATTACTTTTAACTTTCCCCAAAATTGGCGTTAACTAATGGAACCTTATTGTAAAGTGTAACCATATATTTGTTTTATGTTTGGATGATCTCTTTTTAATTACAAATGCCTCAAACTTTGAGATACTACAAACTTTCTGTCTCAGGTATATTCACTCTAAATCTGATTTTTAAACTGATGGAACACCATAGTCCCTGACCTAAAAGTGTACATAAATCTTCCTGCTCGATATATTTCAGAGGGAAATGCTTCAGTCCTTCCAGAGCCCAGGAAGCTTTAATGGGAGCAGTCTATATTGGGAACTGACCATTGCTCCTTTTTTTTTTATAGAAGAGATAACACATATCCAACTCTAAAATAGTTAATCCATTTAAACATGATCTTCTTATTTCTGTCTCTGTAATCAACATTAAAAGAACAGCATTGATAGTCACCAACATAAATAAGAATTGCATTGTGTATGCAAGTCTCCAGCTTGATGTTCTGGTGTCCCCATCAGAATTTAATTTTTAGCTAGCTTCACAGGAATACTTTTTTTGGTCGAACGATTTACCCAGAAAGATCATGCTAGATATAATCTGCTGGACCAGCACCAAACTACCAACCCAGCAAACAGGGAACGTTCTCAAAACTTTAGCTAACGTTATGGCAACTTATGAACAAATGTTCTTCCAGTGACAATCTTAATCTTTAATAATGTTCTCAAAAAGTTAGCACAAAATTATTATTTATGCTTTTAGGCTACCTGAAACGTTTAGTTGGATGTTGACCTAATGTTTTTTTGTTTTAAATGTTAGGCTGCTACTTATTTCAGAATATTCAGAGAACATTCAAATGTAATGCTCCCATAATGTTTGAAAAATAATAAAACGGAATGTTTCCTTAAAGGGATACTTCAGGATTTAGCATCAAGCTTTGTATCAGTAGAAAACCTGTAGTATTTTCAAATTACCGTGCTTCCCTCCCTCATATCCCCCTGAGACAGAGGATTTTTTGGCCAGAGACTACAGCCAGTAGAAGGCACTAGATCCGCATGTTTTCAACCCGCCCATAGAGGGTGGGATCTCACTCACAGAATGTACAAATAGTGTCAGCCATCTTTTTTTGGAAGCTAAGCTAACAGGTTCTTATTCTGTGGAGAAAGCTGAGTGGGTTATCATACATCCTTTTTCCCGGACATGTCCGGCCGTCGAGATCGTCCAAAATGTCTGGGATTCGGCTTTTGGTTTCTGCGGTCGCCATTCATTGTTTACATGCACACCTTTTGTTTCAATCTAACTGAATTCATTCCGATTGGTGAATCTGAATGTAGTGTTTACATGAACGCTAAACAAGTGATGGGTTAATGACTGTGCGTTTTAACATTGCTAAGAAAAGTCCCGCTCCTCCGTGAGAGATACGAGACCGGTGCGTCCCACAGGTGTCGCTCATCAGTAATCACGCCACCGGCCTCGAGTCGTTCTCCTCGCCGGCCGTCAGCCTTGTCCTGCTCGCCACAGTAAACATAATGAATGGCGACTGTAGAACGCAAAAAATCCCTGGCAGACTTGTCACGGAGACTCACTAGTAGCCTAGCCTTGTTGTTTAAATGCGCTTGGGAGTGGCCTCATTGGGCAGCGAAGCAAGTGCATTCTGGGAGTTGTTGTCTTTCATCCACATGAGCCACAAATACATTTTCTGGCTTTTCTCAGTCTAGAAGGCTACAAATTCAAAAATAATTTCACATTTCTACTACATAAATGACCCATTTTAAATACACATTCATCTTTACAGAAGTGAAGTATCCCTTTATTGTTCGCATAAACAAGAAAAAAAGGTTTATGAAGCATTTCCATGTTCTTTTGAAACATTCAGAGAATATTCATAATTAACATTTGTAACTTAATGGGAATGTTAGCAAACTGAATGTGAATCCCATAGTTTAAAAGCTTGAACCTTGTTTTCTCTTATCAGTTTGCAGAAAAGTTTTCCGAGTACAAGGAAGCAGCTAGGATGGCCAAGGAGAAGTCTCTAGAAAAGATGGAGCTGGCAAGTTCGCCCTCTCAGGTATGCCCTGTAATGTCTGGACTCTGAACTGTTGTTTTAGTGTATAGTGTTTACATGGAGTGAAGTTTGCTTGGAAAACTTGTTCAAAATAGGAGAATATGCAGTAATTGAAAAAAATCAATTTTTTGCAATCAGTATATTTTCCATTTATGATTTATTCTTATCAGTACAGTCTAACCAGTGCAGAACAATGATGTTCATAAAGACTGGTCACGGCATTTCAGTCTCTAAGGGAAATCTATTGTTTCTAAGAAAAATGTCGTTTTCCTAAATCCCCTGTTCTAATTAGCAGCTTAACAATTATATTTGTAAAAGAAGATTATGTATTGACTATGTGAGGGTGCAACAAATTAATAACCCACGATTAATGGCTTTTCACAGGAATCGCCTGCCGACATTCATTCCCCCCTGACTCCACCCGTCACTGCGGACCTCTGTCGAATCAACGGCACTGGTGATGACGTCACTCTGTCTGACGTGTCACCGAACTCTATGCTCCAATCAGACCTTTCCCCGACCACGCCGACCCTAGCACACAGGTAACTGGGGCTTAATATAACATCTTTTCAGAATCCTGGTACAACAAGAGGTAACACGTTATCTCGATAGTCCACTTTAGACATTTTACTAATTATAAATAACTTTGCAACTACATGTCAACTAACTCTCATGAGAGTATTAGCTGACTGTCTGCTTAATATCTGATAACACTTTATTTTGATGGTCCCCCATCAGACATTGTACTGACTATAAGTAGCTTTGCATTCATGTCAACTTATTCTACTAAAGGCCCCGATATACTCACAGTGAACTTCTTTTTCTTTATTAGCTTAGGGGGAAAAAAAAGTTTGTGATTATAGTGGTTTACTGTAAGCGAACATCCGACGCCACCCACATTGCTGAGAACAGCGTTTAGATAAAATGTTAACATGTGCGGAACAGAAGAAATGAACCCGGACTAAAGGTAGTTCGAAGGTGTTTACCAGCCAGACCAAACATTTCCATTTTGGCTAACTTTTTTAAACTTATTTTCTACTATAAAGCAGCTCTCCAATGTGTTCATGTTTTTACTCACGGACATCCGACAGTGATGGACGGAACAGAAGAAATAATCCCCCGGATAAGATTTCCATGTCAAAAAAGGCGGGGCCTCAGAGCCACACTTTTACATAATTTCCACGGACCAATGGTAGTTTCTAAGGCGTTTACTGTATCGAACTCTTGATATACGAATTTCAAATGAACCTAGTTTTGGTCTCATTATGTTTGAAATGACGTCACACCAGTAATTCGATTTCACTTGAAGTATATCGGGCCCCGAACACTTTCCTAAAACTCTAATGAGAGTTAGTTGACCAGTATTGCAAATTAATGAAAGTTAGCTGACATGTAGTTGCAAAGTTACTTGTAGTCTAAAGTGGACTATTGAAAGAAAAAAAGAAAAAAACGACAAGATTTTTTATTATTTTTTGATTATTTCTTTAATTTCTGCTTTTTTTCCCCATGCATTGCTCATTTCCTCTATTTTTACAGTTAGATTAGCCTCCATCTTAAAGTTACTCAAAACACTAACTTAAAGTGAATCTTTAAAAACACTAATAATTTAATAACAGTATTAAATTGAATCTATTGCAAACCTCAAAATGAATATACATTTTTCTACTATAAATTATAATGTTGTGAGGTCTAAATTCACTTGTAGCACTGGTTGATTTTAGTTTTAGTTTTTAGTTTTTTTTAACAAAATAATATTTAATTTTAATATCAGCTGTGTATAAGTTATCAGTCATAACTAAACCAAACTAAATAATGTATTGGCTTATTAGCCAGAATTATAATATTAACACATCCCTAGTTTATTTGTTGCCTAAAAGTAGTGTTAAAGTTAGCAATAACAGTCATAAGTTCATTGCAATTTTCCTGAGCACTTTTCAGCAAATTATATTCAGTATGAGCATGCAGACACTTGTTCATATGAGTATGTACTCAGCATGCTTTTTTAGTCTGACTGCAAAGGCAACATTTTGAGCCCATTTCACCAGGTCTCTAGATGCTTGAATTTTAATTGGTTGAGCAATCCAGTGCTTCAGCTTCCAAAATAGCATCCTACCATTTCTTACATAATCTCAGGTTAATGTTTCACTCTCACCTGCCACTTGAAAAATACTAACCGATTATTGGACGCAAATACACAGCGGACCAAACCGCATTTAACACCCACACTGCAGTTCTCTTCCAGACAGCTATATGGTTTTATAATTGTCATGCATTTTAGAAGCATCAATAACTTTATTTTTTTCTCTAGAATAATGTCCAAACAACTCAGAATTATATAATACAGTGGCACGTTTTCAACCCAGAGCAAATGTGACTTATGAAGATGGAGGCGGCGTCATCTGTTGCAAAATGTGTCAGAAAACCCACTGTTAAATCAACACAACCTTTTTGTTTACAATGTGACCTCAAATTGGATTGTGTTTTGTCCATGTGAATTCATATATTATGAACAAATTCATATGGTCTTTTTTTGTCTTTTTTTTTCAGACACGTGCTTAAAACTTGTCGGGTCTGCTCCTACTGATAGCATCATTTCACAGCTGTTTGACATGACTACAATGTTTTATAATGAATGCACTTTTATGCAACAATGACTGTAGATGCAACTAATTCTATCTGAAGTTCTGTTATTATTTTTTAGACAGATATGCATATTTGGTCCCACCTTATATTACGTGTCTTTAAATTAATAATATGATACAATGCACTTATTGTGTTCATATACATGTTTTTACATTGTACTTGTATTTAAAAAAATACCTGCATGTAATTACATCTGTAATTACACTGTTGACTCTTGCCTTACACCTTAACCAACCCATAAACCTACCCATACCTCCAATCCTGTCCCTAAACTTACCCGTATCCCACCTCAATAGCAGCGAAATCATTTTGCAATACAACACAATAAGTACATTGTACCTGATAATATTTTTTTTAAATATAAATACATAGTAAAGACACCTAATGTAAAGTTTGGCCGCATACTTATGTCAGCTGAACTCTCGTGATGTTGTTTTAGTAGTCATGTTTTAAAATCCTTTGTAGAGAAATCATTTTTGGAAACTGATATTTTCTGCAATTTTTTGGGGAGAATCTTTTTGTGACTTTGTTTTATGGTCTTTTTTTTTTGTTTTGTATCAAGTTGTGTTGATATCTGTAAATCTGACATCACATTTAATACATTTATTAAATGTCATTCCACTTCAATTTCTCAGTTTGCTGAAGTTTTCCAACTTTAATTTTAACAATGCATTTACCGTAAAAACGTTTGACACGAGTAAGTGATCTTAGTAAAGCAAATTGTCCTTTTAGTTTTGCCAAGACTGATTCATACCACTTTGATATTATAAATGTAATTTATATTAATAATCGGCAATTCGTTCATCAGTGAGGCTGATTTTGAAGTAAATAATGCTATTAGCTCCCTTAAAGATGACCTGACTTCAAAAGTCCCCTTAAAAATACTGTTCCTGCACTTGATGAAGGTGTAAAACGTGTATACAGTATGAATGTGGTGAATGGGTCATAGATGAACCTGTCGAGTGTATTTGTTCTGCTTTGGCTGTCATTACGTGGTGAGTGAATTGAAGGCATTTCTTCAAACACTAATTCTCTCACCCACAGTCTTGTGCATTACATTAAAGTGAGTGTTGAGAGAGAGGCTGTTTGGGCAGTTGTCATGAATCACATTTACAGTGGGGCTTAATATGATACGCACACTACGCGAAATGTGCGGTACACCAATCAATACTCTTTAAACTTCATTATGGCCTGCTCTTCATGTGGCGTATAGAAAACAGTCCGTTTTATCGGTGACTTAAATGGTATACATTTAACAGAGGTGCATTGTGGATCCATTGAAATGGTTTGCATGTTGATTACTGGGCCGTTGGAGGAACGATCAGATGGAGATTGTTTATTGATTCACATTCAGAAGGCTTGAAGGACAGTCACGCTGACATTACGCTGTTCTTTGTAGTTATGTAATGTGGACAGCCATATGCTTCTGTGCACCTGCATATACACAATGGTCCTTTAAAATAATGCCACTTGGTTTGATATTTCGTAACTAATGCAGTGACATTCTTATAGTGTAAGTGTCCAACTTTTTAAATACGAATAAGAGGCTTAAAGACTTTTTTAAATACAAATAATTTATTACATGAAACATAGTATACATAAAAAAAATGCATCATGAACAGACTGAGAATGAAATAACATGCAGATAATTTATAAATTACAGTTTTTTGACTAAACTATTTGTTTCCAATAAGTCAATAAGTCAACTTTTTATTTGTTTCCAATAAAAACAGCAAAAAAACTGCATTGAACTGATTCCTATGTGTTCTACACATTTTCCATGAAGTTCAAACACTCTTTTATTTATTTGGCTCAAAAAAACTCGTATAAAATGTAAAAGTCAGTATTTCATTCTCGATTAATTAAAGTGTATTTTAGGCTCTAAACAATCCCATTCAGTCAAAACTGAATGAACATTTAACTACACTATACTGCAATATACAACATATGTTGACTTACCAGGCTGAAGTCCCTGTTTCTCTTAGCTTGAAGCTGCAAGACTTCACTCTCATCTTCTCTCCTCTCTTTATCCTGCAGAGGAACATTTCTTCTCCTTGTGTGCGGCGCTTTATAGCCATGTGTGTCTCCAGCCTGTTGTGTCACAGCTTCAGTAGGAGTCGGAGCGTGTGGGCTGAGGTGTTGTCTGTCGATCACGTCAGCCACAGCAGAGGTGGTGGCACCGGGGGAGATGAAAGGGAATTGGCGGCGCTCCGTATAGCGTAGGCGTCAGTGCTGAGGACTCTGTGCTGGTTCTCTGCACGTGTCCTGGGCGACGGTTTGCGTGGTTAAGCTGCGGTGGTGGAGTGCGTGGAGGGAGGCAGAGGAGGTGGGATGTGTGATGAGATGTTAAACAGGATGACAGCCGATGGGATTCCTCATAGTCTTTTGGAGATGTGGGTTGGTTATGTATTCACTGGCACTGTGACACCGTTTCAGCATTTGACTTTTTTTTTTTTTTTTTTGTCAGTACATGAGGATCAGAGCACATTGTAAATTTATGCTTGATTTCTTTGTCACTACATGAGGAACACAGATGGACTGATGAGAAATGGTGGAATGTATAATCGAAGAGTTAGCCTCCTTCTTTTGTCTTTACACTTTTGAGATCTCTTTAAGAAGGCATTCTGCTTTGATTCATTTCAGTTTGTCACGTTCCATCAATCTTTTTATTATAATATTTATGCAAGTGACATCGAATCTGGAGTTTTTAATAACCCTTGTTAATTGCTCTTGAACTGCGTCCAAGTCTTGGTAAAACACAGAATGGTCGAATTAAAAACCCTTGTATCCAACTTTAATTACAGTCACGGTTAAAATGACATTCTTCCTACGTTCTCTTAACAGTCCACATGGTCTAGACCAGGGGTATCAAATTCAGTTGCTGGCGCGTCACTATATGCGTTTGATCTTGTGTTCTCGTACAACGCCATCATCAACCATCGAAGTTCAATTCCAAGGGTCCTATCATACACCTGGCACAATGCGGCGCGATGCAAGTGTTTTTTGCTAGTTTCAGCCCGACGCAGTTATCATTTTCACGTGTGTGCCACGTTGTTTAAATAGCACCTGCATTTGCATCCATTTGTGCGCCCAGTGTGCTGGTCTGAAAACGAGGTGTGTTCAAGCGCATTGTTGGCACGTTGCTATTTTGCTATTTTTTATGTGCCCCTATAGGCGGCTTCTTACACACACAGGGCCATGTGCTGCTGCGCACACAAACATGCCAAATATGAAAAATAAAAGGATTACAATGTAAAAGATTATTATTGTGTACATAAAGATATGGTGGAATCTGGCTTGTCCCGTAGATGGTCTGCTTGCGCGCTTTAACCTCGCGAACGAGCTGATCCGTATCCTTTCTGGAGACGCGTTGTACCGGTAAATAGCGAATCCGCCATGGCGCGAGCACAACTGGCTTTTAAAGGGAATGGGGGATGAAACTCTGATTGGTTTATTGCACGTTACCTCAAAACACACCCACTACTCATTAAGAGAATAGGGACAACTCTTTTAGACCAAGGTCGGGCACCGACCATTTTTCCTGTCGTTAAACTAGCAAAAGTGGATTCGGACACAACCTAAGTGCACTTGCACCGTGGGCTTTAGACCATGCACTTAGATCGTTAAAATAGGGCCCCAATACTCAAGAACGCAAGTACAGAGGACGTATGAAAGTGTCCGGATGTATTCTTGAACACAAGTCCGTTCTTTGTGTTCTTGAAATTGAGAAACAGCCACTGTCCTGCAAAGTTTAGCTCAATTAAACACACCTGAACCAGAAAACCAGGGTCTCACTAGGCATACTAGAAGAAACATCCAGACAGGTGTGTTGAGGAAAGTTTGAGCTAATCTCTGCGGGACAGTGGCCCTCCAAGATCGAGTTTTGACACCCCTGGTCAAAGAATCGTTAAGAGTGTATTCTCACCAAGACTGCCTTTATTTGATCGAAAATACAGTAAAAACAGAAATATTGTAAAATATTATCACAATTAAATATTTTTTTTTCTATTTAACATATTAAATGTCAAAGCTGAATTTTCAGCATCATTAATCCAGTCTTCAGTGTCACATGATCCTTCAGAAATCATTCTAATATGCTGATTTGCTGATCAAGGAAATGTGTTATTATTATTATCAATAATTGTGCTGTGAAATATTTTTGCGGAAACCGTGATACATTTTTTCAAGGTTCCTTGATTAATAGAATGATCAAAAGAACAATTGAGTATTATTATAAATGTCTTTACTGTCCTTTTTGACCAATTTAATGCACTCTTGATGAATAAAAGTATTTAAAAAATAAAACCTTACTGACCCCAAACTTTTGAGCAGTAGTGTCAGATATTTAGGGCTAGATTTACTAAACAGGATTAGCGTGAGAGCGCAATTCCAAAAAAGCACAAATGGAAGTGGAAAGTTCTGCTTGTGATCTAATGACGATGCGCAAATTAAAGAACACAGATGCAGCCGCATCATTTCCATAATGACCAAAGCAATCTACTAAGAGTAGCGTAAATAAATTTTTCTGGACGGTAAATAATGGCGCAAATACCAGGAAATTGACTAGCGCAAACCTTAGTAAATCACCTTGCGTCATTCATTTAAATACTCTCCTCCCATACATCATACAATCTAAAAGGGAAACTCCTAAAAATGCATATGGAATAAGGTCAGCTGGAAAATGAACCCTGTCCATGCCCTTTCAGCGCTTTTTCACTGCGTGTCTTTAGTAAATCCATACTTCCTGTTTTTTAAAGCCAAAAGAGGGTTTGCGCGGGCGCAAGCTGTTGGTAAATCTGGCCCCTAATATGAAATTTGATTGCATTACTGTTTCATTCTGCTCTTTAAAAACTGGTCATAAATTAAATTGATCACAGTTATTTTATTCTATTGACAGCTCTAGTTTTAGTCAAATACCTTTGTTTATTTTAAACAGTTATACGTCTTCTTTTCAGTCTAATAGTTGGTGGAAAAAAGGAACACTGTTAGCTTAATAAGAAGTAGGTATCCTCGAGATACTATTTTAATAATTTGTGTTGCTTCAGTACAGTGACAATATAAAAGCCAATAATTTGAGAAAAAAGTATTTATAACAGTATATTAATTTTATACATGAAATATATATACCCTATAGCTGCCTTTATATATATTTAGAAAGTGACTCCCTCATAGGGGGATCTGAAGGTTCTTGGCATGAAAAAACCCTGGCCTATAGATTGAATCCCAAGTCTAAAATGGACATTAACTATCAAGGACATATAATATGCAAAGTTGATTTTAACGTTGTTTTTCATTTTTGTCTACAGCCCGACTACCAACAAACACTGGGAAGCAGAGCTTGCAACACTTAAAAGCAACAATGCCAAGCTCACAGCTGCTCTACTGGAGTCCACAGCCAACGTCAAACAATGGAAACAGCAGCTAGCAGCTTATCAGGAGGAGGCCGAAAGGCTACACAAACGGGTGAGGAGGGGAGAGTTGACCTTGTAACCCAATATCATGAACATACGACAACATTGGGTTCAATATATCTATGAACTAAGCTAGGGATGCAACGTCGGTCCTGGAGAGCCACTGTCCTGCAGAGTTTAGCTCCAATCAAACATATCTGAACAAGCTAATCAATGTCTTCAGGATTTAATCCTGTGATCAATTTAACTCTGATTAATCCTGAAGACATTGATTAGCTTGTTCAGATATGTTTGATTGGAGCTAAACTCTGCAGGACAGTGGCTCTCCAGGACCTATGTCAACTAAGCTAAAACTGTTGGTAAATTCCCTAGTGTTTCTAATGTCTATGACAAAGTTGTGAATCCCTTCAGTTTAGGTCTTTGTAACCTAAACTAAATTTGTGAACTATTTTTTTGTGTTTGTTTTTTTGGTCTGCAGGTTTCTGAATTGGAAAGTCAGAGTAGTCAAACCAATGTGATCAAATCCCAGAAAACGGAGCTGAACCAAACAATAGAGGAGCTGGAGTGTACACTGAAGGCAAAAGAAGAGGTACTGTTTGTTATGTTGTATGGTCAATGATATCACTAACATCCTTCTTTCATTATCATTTTTTTGGCTTTGTCAGATGCTTAAGCCATTTAAAATGTCTTTCTTACTTGTTTTTCATAGGAAATGGTGCGATTGAAAGAAGAAATAGAAAATGCAAAGCAGCTTCAAACTCAGAAAGATGAACTCACTAAAAAATTAGAGGTAAGAACAGACAACATCCCACCTCTCTCGGAAGGTCCTGGAGTCTCTCACATATTGAAAGTGGCTCCATGATGCCCGCAATTTATATACAATATCCCGGAAATCAAGCGAGCGAGAGAGAAAGCATGTTTCCACCTGGTATTAAGATGCGTTTTCGGTGAACCGATCACAAGTGGTCAGCCAAGACGCATTACCGCTACACCTGGTAATATCATGCGTTTCAAATGCATCTTCTGTGACTACTTGCACTCAGATTTTGCTCCTTTTTTCGTCACACTCAAATACATCACTTTCACTTTCGGCACACAAACACTATTGAATGAGCAAATAGTAGCCTGTAATACAATTTGTTTTATATTATGTTTGTGCCATCTCCCGAAAATTCGTTTTTGCTGGGTAGAATGTCTGTAAGAACAGTGAAACAGTGATTGAAATATTACAGTATGTTTAAAGGGATAGTTCTCTTTAAAATGAAAATTCTGTCATCATATACTCACGTCAAGTCAAGTCAAGTGACAAGTCAAGTCAAGTCAAGTCAAGTCAAGTCATCTTCATTTATATAACGCTTTTAACAATGTAGATTGTTTCAAAGCTGCTTTACAGAGATAAACGTATAATTTAAGGTAACAGATTGTTTTGGCTTTATAGCGGTTCTTGAATAATGTTATTTTCCAGCTAAAGTTAGTTTTGATTGATTCACTTCCGTCGAAAGGATAATTTGTTATTAAATTAGGGGCCGCTAAGACGACACCGTTCTCTCTACACAGACTTTAAACGCGAACCTGTGAGAAACGCTGATGGCGCTCACGTGCGCATCAAGAATTAATTCTATAGTCTTGTGCGTTTGAATATATGTGCGCATGTTTGTAATTCTCTAGAAACCAAGCCTAAACAAACTACTTGTCCTGCCTGTAAATTTGATACAGAATTTTATTTTATTTTATCACTACGGGGTAGATACGCAAATTTTCCACAATGCTTTATCTGTAGAGTGATAAAGGGATCCTCCATAGGGAGAGGCTTGTTGGCACTTCAGCACTGCGTTGAAGTGCCAACGTCCTTGCGTCCTTCGTCACATCTGGATACGGCCTGGATCCGCCAGGCTGTGGGAAAACCTTGGGATAATCAAAATACACTAAAATTAGCGTAGATGCCATTCTTCTTATGATGTAACGAGTACATCAGGATTTATGGGAAGTGTTCCCAGTTCCGGCTGACCTAATCTATGCAGCCTAACATTGAATTATAGAAGTCTACTCACCCTCAAGTTGTTTCAAACCTGTATGAATTTCTTTATTCTGCTGAACACAAAGGAAGATATTTTTTTTAAATGTCAGTAACCAAACAGTTACCTGGTCCCTTTGACTTCAATAGTAGGGGAAAAAAATACAATGGAAGTCAATGGGAACAGTTAACTGTTTGGTTACTGACATTTTTCAAAATATCTTCCTTTGTGTTCAGCAGAAGAAAGAAATGCATACAGGTTTGAAACAACTTGAGGGTGAGTAAATGATGATAGAATTTTCATTTTAAAGTGAACTATCCCTTTAACATATATTGATCAGCCATTTTAATCTTTTTATAGAAAATTATACTTTTATTCAGCAAGGATGTGTTAAATTGATCAAAAGTGACTGTAAAGACATTTATAGTGCTACAAAAGATTTGTGTGTGTTTGCCCGATCAATATAATAAATATATACAGTATATTGCTATTGCAGCAAAGGGAGGGGGAATTGAAATTAAATATTCAACAAGGTGTTATTGTGAACACAAACTTGTGCCCATGTCTTATACCTTTAGTGTGTAACGTATGCCCACACGGTGTGTTACAGGACACAGATTTGCGGAACAAGGAGCTTGAGGAACAGTTGGTTGATCTGGAGCAGCGTCTGGAGTCAAGTCAAGTAGATCAAGAAAACCTCCGCAAGAACCTCAAAACTCTGCTGGAGATTCTGGATGGAAAGATCTTCGAGCTGACAGAGCTGAGAGACAACCTAGCTAAGCTCATAGAGGACAGCTAGACTCCTCAACCTCTAGCCTCAAAACTTGATTTTAATGCCACTTTCCTCCTTTTCTGAAACACACCGCATCCGATTCAGGCAGAGAGAGTCTGGCGTACTTTCGAGCGACGCCTCGACCGTCGGTCTCTCCTTCACTCACTTACACGGAATGATTAACCATTGGTTGCACTTGATTTTGTATTTTTGAGGTGGGTTTGTTCTCTTCAGTGCCACTGCTACCTACCAAGTTTTATTGTCAACAATACTCCTGTACTTTTATTGATGTTTCCTAGAATTCCCAATTCCAAAATCCCAAATTAGGCAGCCTGCAAAAAAACACATGGCTGCATATATAGGCTCCTACTCTTTAAAGGTGCTGGTTTCGTGTGCCTGGCTGTTTGGCGTTGATGGACGTTTCTTATGCTGCTGAGGACACTACATGAATTACACTGACTGGATCTTCAGTCGTATTTTAAGACTGGATATTCAGAGCCATATGTTGTAGCCAAATGTTGTTGGCTTGCCTCTTCCCCTTCATGGAAACTGCCTCAATGTTAGGTCAGTCAAAGTTTCAGGATACTCAACCGCTGACCTAAAAAGCTCTTGACATTTAGCAGACTCCGAGACGTAGATGTGGCATATGCTTTAGGCCTGTAATATACACTGAGCAATATTAGTGTGAGCGTTTGTATGGCAGATTAGTGCGAGCCACCTCAGTGCGTCCGTCAGGTACTCAAACAGTGGAAAAGACGAATTTATGGCCTGCTGTAGTTAAACTCCGGATTTCTCCAATGACCAGTGTAATGCTTTCGGATCGTACTGGCCTTATAATAACCCGTATCTATACATTTTTCAGGATTTTCTTGAAGACGAGGATCTTCCTTTGTTTGTTGACTTACCAAATGCAATTATGTACTCAATTCCTTACAATTTTCAATAACAATATTATTGTAATATTTAAAAAGTCCATCCTGCTGATGGGTATTATGATACATAGATCACTGTCAGTATGATTGTATTTATATGTGGGAAAGTTCTGTTTTAAATTTCCCAATGTTAATAAAGACTATTTAAAGATATCTTGACTTGATTGTTCTTTAGAAACAAAGCGAGAAAATTATAGCGTGACACACCAAGGTTTTATAACATTCAGACCCGCAATCTATGAGAGAGACAACGACTTTCTCTCACGGAGTGATTTGCATCAAGGCAGGTCCGTCATTTAAATTCACAGGGCCCAGGGCAGAATTCTGGCTCTATGAGTAAGTTACAGTATGCAATATGATTCATAGCAGACCTCCTTTGTCACATGACCCGCGGTAATATCCTGGTTTTACCCCTGCCGCCTATGTAAAGTACACTAGTAACAACTGAGGAAAAGAAAAAAAGAGGGAAAGAAATAACCTTTAATTCAGTGGTTCCCACTTCCCAACCAAAGACCACCATTGTCTAAAACAACATTTGAAGGCCACATGACTTTTCTAGTGATTTACTGGAAGTATTAAGAATGAGGATTTTCCCCCCTTTTTTATGCATAACTGGAAAAAAAATTATATTGAATAAAAATGCCCATGGAGTTGTGAGATTGTAGGCTACTTTACCAGGTCTTAGAAATCACACTATTAAAATGAGGCTTTCCTTCAATGGTTAACTAGACATTCTGTTGACTAAAAGCAAATTTGCACCTACATGTCAACTAAATGTTATTAGAGTATTGGTAGACTCTGCTTAACAGTTAACTTTGCTAACATTTTGTTGGTCCCCCAACAGACATTCTACTGACTATAAATAACTTTGCAACTTACGTCAAATTATTCTACTAACCCGAACCCTAACACCTAACCACAACCTAACAGTCTACTAACCGTCTACTAATACTCAGTTGACGTAGTTGAGAAGTTACTTATAGTTAGGATGTCAAAAGTGAACCATCAAAGTATATATTTACAGTATATTAGCTTATTGCTTATTTTAATGCTTGTTTGGTCGTATCTGCTCCCCTGGTTGAGAACCATTTCTTTAATCCTAAACTTGAACCTTTTACAGTTTGAAGGTTAGCTTCCCAAAAGAAGCCATTCGTTCCCTTTTTAGAATGTTCACGTCTAGTAAACACGTCTAGAATATCAGTGAGCAGGTCAGTAACACATCAGAGTGGTGCAAGTCTTCAGTTGTGGTAGAGCGACACCTTGTGGTTGGTAGCAGAACTAGAATATAATTTATGTCATGTAGAACATAGATACATACATAACACAAGATGATAGAAAGAACATTTAAATAAGTAAGATTAAGTAAAGTAAGAATAAAAAATAAAATAAAGAATGATAAAGTAAAGCTGTTCTAATGAAAATGGCTAAAGTATAAAGGCAAGGCAAGTTTGTTTATATAGCACATTTCATACACTATGGCAATTCAAACTGCTTTACAGAAATTAATTAAAACAATCACAAAATAAAAGCAAAGAAAATTAAAACGGTTATAAAAGAAATGAAAAGAGATATACAGTTATAAAGTGTAAAGAGGAACATCGTCTTGATCATGACGACAGCTGGATCCAGGTTGGTGAAACCCTGTGGAGAAGCAGATCAGAGTAGCAAGGACATTTTTACAATTAAGAGGTCAGTAAACTGGATACAGTATTTAACCTTTAAAATTTCTCCATAAAAATAAACCCTCCATCACCAGTCACTCTTGTCTGCTTTCCAATAAGCCAGTTTGTTCCAAATGTTCTTTTTGTAAAGTAAATGTAACATTTAATGAAAAATATTCTAGAAAAATGCTTAGCAAAAGATCAAAATAGCATTCTATTTATCAGTAAAAATCTGAACTACTGGTACGGCTGAGACATCAAATAAATATTTGTAACAATAAGGTTTACAATAAGGTTTCATTTGTTAATATTAGTTAATTATTTAACTAAACAATAATTCTACAGCATTTCTTAGTTTTAGTTCATGCTAATTTCAACATATACATTCTTTTAAATTCTCATGTTGTATTTGTTAACATTAGTGAACTAACATGAACAAACAATGAAGCATTTTATTTTAATTAACTAACATCAACAAAGATTAAATGTTGTAAACAAAAAATGGCTCACTGTTAGGTCATGTTAATTCATTCATTAACAGTAATGTGAACAAATGACCCAAAAATGTATTGTTGGGCCCTGCATAAAATGTCATACTATAATTAAGTTTACATTTAATTTCATTTCATTTATTGATGATAATTGTACTTTTTCCTAACACTTTTCTTCAGAAATATCACATTTTATCCATTAAGAGAATGCATACTATAATCTCACTTTAATATTTTATCAATATTTTATGCACCTTGGTTTTCAGTTTGCTTGAAATTGTGTGAAATGTCCGTTAAATTAAAATTAGTTCGATGCCCGCTCTTTGAAGTCAGTGGGTCTATTATAGGATAATGAATAAAAAAGGGCAAAGTCAGAAGATTTTCTAGCCTATATTGAATTTATTTATACTATCTAAATACATTAGAACAATAGATTGAGTTTAATTTTCTATAAAATAAGAAAATATTTCATTTTAAATGTCCGCAAAAATTCTGTCAACTATGTTACTAACAAACACCCCCTGAAAACTAAAATATGGTTTATCCCAAAACCATGTGACCAGAATTATGTGATGTCAGTTGAGCTGTGTTCGAAATCGCCCCCATTCCCTTCACTATTCCCTACATTAGGCCTACTCCACTAATATAGTCCACTTGAAGGAGTAAATGAAAACGAACGCTTTTTCAATAATCATTTGAAACATAGTAAGCTGGCAACTCCAGTAGTAAGATGAAAATATATATCTTGAACTCTGTTATGAAAACTAGCATGTATAAACCTTATTAAATAATTTAATTATCAATCAAAGAGGAATTTATAACTGTATGATATTACGCTGTAGCCACATTCATTGGACCAGCGGTTTGGAAAATGGATGGATGGATGATTCAGGGGGAATTCATTTGGCACGACCCTTACAGTGCATTATGGGTATTCTCTAGCCATGGCAAATACAGTGCTATGCATAAGTTTAGACACCCATGCTAAAGTTGACTAAAAAGAGGAATAAAAAATCATCTTTTGGAAATTGAACTTAAAGCCTTAATTTAAAAAAATAGGAAAAATCCAACCTTTAAGGACACCAATTTTCTTTGTGAATGAATAATGTATCGTAAATAAATACATGTTGTTCCTTAAAATACAGGGTGCATAAGTTTGGACACCCCTATGTTAAATTCCCATAGAGGCAGGCAGATTTTTATTTTTAAAGGCCAGTTACTTCATGGATCCAGGATACTCTGCATCCTGATAAAGTTCCCTTGGCCTTTGGGATTAAAATAGCCCCACATCATCACACACCCTTCACCATACCTAGAGATTGGCATGGAGTACTTTCCATAAGATCATCTCTCAATGCAAATCAAACCAGCTATTAGGCTAACTGAAATAAAACCATGCCAATCTCTAGGTATGGTGAAGGGTGTGTGATGATGTGGGGCTATTTTAATTCCAGAGGCCAAGGGAACTTTATCAGGATGCATAGTGTCCTGGATCCATGAAATAACTGGCCTTTAAAAATAAAAATCTGCCTGCCTCTATGGGAATTTAACATAGGGGTGTCCAAACTTATGCACCCTGTATTTTAAGGAACAACATTTATTTATTTACGATACATTATTCATTCACAAAGAAAATTGGTGTCCTTAAAGGTTGGATTTTTCCTATTTTTTTAAATTAAGGCTTTAAGTTCAATTTCCAAAAAATGATTTTTTATTCCTCTTTTTAGTCAACTTTAGCATGGGTGTCTAAACTTATGCATAGCACTGTATCTTCTTTTTTTCTGTATTTTATCTCCATTGTCAAGAACAAGGAGTATATTAATTGCCCGTCAACTATGTTGGGTTATGGTTTGCAATATTTTTATCATTTTATTTCAAATAGGCCTAAATATATTTTTAAAAAATAGGTTAATCTGATCAAGAAAATATATTTGATTGGCCAGACAATTGCCTGCCATTTCAGTTATGATGCAAAATGGGGAAATGGTCAACTGTGTTACCTGTCAACTATGTTATTTGCGTCAACTACTGTCATTGTCAACAATGTTTTGACAGATTTTTTACAAGTTAAATGTCTAGATATTGCTTTTAATATTATTTTCAGGGTATAGTTTCTATCAACATGAACTTGCGTTTTGCACAACATTCTTAGAATTATCTTTAATCTTTGTATTTATGGTAATTAAAACATTATTTTCCTTAGTGACTGTGCTGAGAATTTTACACAAATATCTGCAAAAAAAAGAAAGAAAGAAATATTGCAGTCCCTTAAAAATGTATCACCTAATAAGTGTGTGGAGTGGCATACAGTTTGTCTGTAACATAGTTGACAAACTCACCAGGAAAAACATGGGTTTTTGGGTTTAACGATTAACGTGTTTAATGATAAGCTTTGTAAGCTGACACTGCACTGATAAAATATGTAACTGAAACCAATGGCTGTTTTATTTATTTAAAGCGTATTGTTTTGACACTTTTTCCGCTGATGTGAAATGTACCCTAAATTATAGAATGACTCACATAATGGCTTTTGTATAAGTGTTTTGTATTGGATATGGATTTGTTCCTCTTCTAAATAGGCTATTGGGATTGGAATGCATTACTTTCCAGTAGAGCTGTTGTAGGTATTGACAATATGTCTAACCAGTTCAATTTGAGGACACTGATGAGCCCTTTGGCCCGTCCTAGCCTCAGTTTCCCTGAAGATTAAACTGCTCCAGTCTGCTTCACCTCAATCTAGATGTCTTTTAAAATGTTACAGCCAGGGAAAGTCACAGTTAGTTTCTAAGAACAAACCAAGATGGATACACAGAAACACGTTTACAATGAACTTTTGTTACATTACCATTTACTTGCTAAAAATAAATATTAGTACTCAAATCATGCTATTTACATTTAATAGCATGATTTGATAGTACATTTACAAAATAAAATATTTGGATTTGGATACAGACATTTTTGACAAATTCAGCAATTAAAACAAAAAGGTTGGGAAAGTACATGACTTACATATTCTGCTAAGCATCTAGGGGATGTACAAAGTATTTAATCCCCTTTGCTTCATAAAGACATTTTATCTCACTGGCAAGTCAACACAGCATTTCTCAACATGATAACATCCAAAAACTTGAGTGGGAAAAGACAGACCCCAATTCTGCAGGGCAGATTAGGATGAGACACAGTGAAGGTATTTGTCAGAGTTATTTTTTTCTTTCTTTCAGTGGCTTGATCTTGGACTAAGCTTGTTTTTTAGTTCAAAATAAAAATACTTAAATATGTTACAAATAAAATGAGTAATAGTGACAGAATAAAGTGACAGAAATACAGCACATGACAAAGAAGAGTAGGGCTCTTCTTCTAGGGTACTAAATAATTCAACTGTACACGGTATAAAAGCACCAGTTAGTAGACTTTGTTTGAGAACAGTGTGTACTATCATGCTTTTTTTTAAAACACACTTTATACACAATATTATATCCCACACACTGTCACTCACTTAAAAGACACAATAGAGCTCTCTAGAGTTGACACAGAAGTACTACAACATGCTTTTGTTAATTCATACTTCAATAGGCCCATTGTCCTTATGGAATCTATTTAATACACTGGCCTCACCATATTAATATTTAAATATTACAGATTGGTAATCATTGTGTAATATTTACAACATATGTCACAAGGCTTGATTTGTATTAAAAATAATAAATAAAGTTTTTTTCTTTCTTTTTGTTATATGAAGATACTTAATTTATTTTCAAAAGCCTTTTATCTATGTTATTGCCTCACGAGACACATTGACCTAGACACAGACTTTAAATCTTAAACTATTAAAATCCCTTATAAAAATAATAAAATATCATGATCGTTTATTTTATTCAATTATAAAAATTGTTAGGCTATTATGAAGTCAACAAAGACTGGAATACATACACGTTTTCAGTAGGCATATTTATTGTGTGAAAATTATTTAAATTATGCCTGTCCCACAGTTGCAGCAACATACTGTACCACCACAACAAACATTTTAATCTGTATTTGCATTTGTAAAGTAAGCTAAGGGAACCAAGCCGTTTTCTCCATGATTATTTTTTTTCCTTCAAAAGTAATAAGCCTTGTTTAGTAAGAAAACACTGATGATCTTCTAAGTAGGCCTATATAATTTAAAAACATAATACTATTTTTATTATGTAGCCTATCATTTTCACGCAGACTGAAATTTTGTGGAAAATGTGAAAATAGCTAGGTAGGCTACTATTTAATTATGAATTTGAAAGGATGCTGGCCATACCAAAATATTTTTAAAACATAATTTCCCCCAAAGAATGCTATTAAACCCAATTTTTTAGATAAATGGCGAGATGAGTGCATGGTACAAATTACACTGTTCATGACCAGTTCATCAAAAGTTTGTCATAGGCTAAATAACGAGTTCTCAGGTGATGAAATGTAATAGGCTGCAATGTTGGATAAATAGTGGACAAATTAAACACAATTTGTGAGAGTGTAAAATGTGTTTTTAAGAGTCCCAGGGCCAAAAGCATATCATCCAGCTGTATAAAAATGTGTCTATTTTTTCACACCACCCCATAAATTAACGGTGTCTCTTGAAATATCGAACTGGTATAGGTAATCAGATTCTCCAGACAAATTTAAACATCTTCAGCAAAGAAAACGACAATAGCCTACATAATAAAAAAAGGAGAGCTCGCCTGTGTCAGTGAGCCGTGTGCTCAGTCTCTATAGCCTATACTATAGGCGCATTCCGAGCAATAAAAACTTCCCGAGGGGCTGCAGTTGAGGAGGCGGTGTAGAAACAATGAGAAAGTAGCTGAAGTGGGTAAGAACTGACATTAATTTGAGACTAACACCGAACTTGGATCCGTGAACTTTAAACAGTGGAATATTGTATGATTTTCCATGTATTCCAGCCTCCAGAGGTTTGATTGTGAAGCTGCATGTTTCTGCTGTGGCTCTTCCCTTCTGGCTCGTGTCGTGTAGCGTCAGAACAGAGGAGATCCGCCAACATCAGGAAGTTAAAGACTAATCAGCGAACTGCCCGTTAATTCACTAATGTTAAGGTAAGGGGGATACAATCATTTTATGTTTGTCTTTCGGACTGCATGTTATTGTTCGCAATTCAATTGTGTCGCATCTAGGTTTTGCCATCGTCGAAAATCACGCCTAACAAAAGAGATCATTTACTTTTAGCTTGGTGGGATGATACAACTTTACTTAAAATCATTCAGAGTAACAGAAGCGAAGAGAGGTGTGAGCGAGAGGAATTTACTGCCTCTCTAGTCTCTTAAATATTAATAAAACTGCATTCTGAATTTGTGCTTTTATGCAAACTTTGGTAAACCGTGACTGTGTTCAGGATGTTTGGATGTATGAGAAGATCTTCTCGACAATAACACGACGAGACGCCGGTCATTTTTTAAAGATTTCAGGGTTAAATTAAGTTATTATCAAAGTTGGCTTGATCGGCTTCTAACCAAACAGTACAATAAAATATTTTTTTCTGAACATTACACTTTAGTAATACCATGTTTTATATGTAGCCTATACCATAGAAACATAATGATTTGGGGACAAATATTTCACTAACCAAAAAGTAGCCTACCATGATTATTGTGGTTTTGGGGTTTGGTAACATGACAATACCATTATGTTTTTGGACATGTAGGCCTACCATAATATGTGTTAATGTAGCCTAATGATACCACAGATTAATGTACCAGATTCATTGTATTATGGGAGTTCTACAATAAAAGTACGAGAATCTGCTAACGAAAACACCATATTGATAAAGTAGAGGATAGCCTGCAGTAGCCTAACTAATTACATGTATAAGATAGGTTGAATAGGATGAAGATATTTGAGGATGAATACAGTGAAGGATTCTTCTCAGCTTTCTAACTGTTTTGAAGGCAGCATTTGGTCAAATAATCATTTGAAACTCTATTGAGCCATTGAAAAGTCTTTTCACCATTTCTAGGGACTTGGTTCCATCTTCATTCAGAGGTAGAGAAACTCTTCATCCCTTTTCAGGACCATGTTAATTCCCCAGCAGGAGAGCCTTTGTGTACACATCTCACAGGCACAGCAACAGGCTCTGACATTCTTCAGGCCCCTTAAGAATCCATGGCACTTTCCTATTCGGTTTGCTGTCTCCTTTTTTGGGGAAATCATGTGGTGTGATTAAATTAAGCGTGAGCTCATTCTTTGTGTTTCTTAGATCTGAAACATTCTGGCCATTCAGGTAAACGGTTGGGCAGTTCACAATACAGCTTGATAATCAAGCAATCATTCTTGAGGACTGAATTGACAAGTCTATTGCAACAAAAAAGCTGTATACAGAAGACATACTGTATATGTGTATACATATTTGGAGATTTCCTGGGACAACATGCTTTGACATGGTGTTGTGATTACCTAATGCCTACCATTTCAATTTTAACTGATAAAACAGTGCTTGATGCAAAGTGAAAGACTTTAACCTGACATAATCATTCATTTATTAAATTCATATCACCTGCCTTCACAGTACTGTCATTGAAGGCTTTAAGGAAACCCTTACCTGTCATCATGTTCTCAGCCTCAGTTTACTTAAAGTAGGAGTTTAAGTCTGAAATGTCATGCCTTTCTTGTGTTTAGATTAGGATTTCCTTGAGAAGTAGAGTTTGTTCTCTCACATTCTTTATTTTACCAACTTACATGCCTGTACAAACAGGCATTTGCTACTTACATAATCTTGTGGTATCACAGTAAGGACCTGTCATAACACAGACTAGGTGAAAGTTTCATATAGCTTGCAGCAATGTTCTGTGATAGGCAATGTGAAATGACTCAAACACTCAGTGAATAGGTGGCTAATTAATATCTAAATGTCTGTATGTAAAAAAAATTAAGATTTCTCAGATTGAAGGTTCACCCCCTTACCAAAATTCACACTTGTTTTTTTATGGATTATTGCTGTATTTATTATAAATTATTTATCCATTTATACTTGGTTAAACGTCCTCTCCCTCTTATAACAACATCTCTTTTCTTCTCCGATGACGATACTTTGCTCGTCCGTGTTCAGCTCCATCTCACAACGCGCACATAGAAAGCGCATGGAGATCAGTCTCTTTCACAGTTTAATGTGCTTTTTTAATGTGCTTTAAAAAAAGCATGTCCCACAGTAGACTACATTTTATGACAGACACGCTACATGATTTAATGGATTTGGACATTAAGTTTAGGCTTTTAAGGAGGGGCAGAAGCACACTGCTTTAAAGGGGATGAACGGCATGCGGCCCAATGTTCGTTGTACCTCGATTATCACGTTTTAATAATCATTGGAAGCCAAAATCGAAACCAAAACAAAAATTTGATTCTTCGCACATCCCTACTGCTGTTGAAATGTTTTTCTAATGCATCACCATGCATGAAAGACACATGATACAAGTTGGCCAGTCAGCACAGTCATCTAGTAGGCAGTCATTGCTGTATTTTAACATTATTACGAGGACATAAAAGATCATGATCTCTACTATTCGCTTAGAAGTAGATCATGGACGTCTTCAAGATTGATCAGGATATAGAATCATCAGATCGGCCCTACTTCCATTTTATGCCGACTTCATGCAGCGTTTCTCAGAAATTGCTTACTGCACCTTTAAATACTGTGTTGTTTATGGCTTCAGCATGTCTTCCACCTCAGTTTCAGTCCTCACAGTTTTATTCCTAAACTTCTCCCTTGCAGTAGGGTGATTGATTTTATTTTATTTTTACTTTAAACAATTCATAAAAAAAAAACTTTAAAAGAGATTAATTGTTCATGAGTCATGAAAACAAAACAAAAAAACACCCAGGATGTTAGGTCGAAAATTTTACCCAACCCAGCTGGGTCAAAGTGGAGAGTTTTATGTATTCAAAATCCTGATCAGAATCAAATTTCCTTGTTTCTGGTCCAGAGGTCAGTGTGCTGATTCAGAGCTCTTGTGCAATCTAGATTTATGGTCTTGATTATAACTTTCTAAACAAATGTTCCTTTTTTTCCCCCTCTTCATAGATTTGTTAATTCTGTGTCAGTACATGGATACTTTCCAGATGGTTCAAGATCTCAGGAGTTGCAGTTTGAAGAGATATGGGACTGATTTAGCTGTGATGATAACACCAATGGCCCTTCACTGACGTGCTGCTTGACCTCAACAGAGAAGAAAGCGTTTCCTCTCAAGTGCCGACATCAAGGTTCTGGAGAATGTGTCACGTCATAGTCACATGCCGCTCTATGCTATGGACCTTGATGAGCATTGTGGTGGCATTTGCCGAGCTGGTGGCATTTATGAGCGCTGAATGGCTCGTGGGAAATCCAGATGGTTCTGAATTCAACTTCACCGCTTCCCAACGCAGCGACCAGCGCACCCTGGGTATTTATAACCGCTGCATCAAGATGGCACAGCAGAAGGTGGTCCAGTGTGGGCCCTACGCCACAGACTTTATGGAAATAGCCAGTGGCTTCTGGCAGGCAACTGTTATATTTCTAGTCATCGGAATCTTTCTCCTGTCCGTTGTGGGCATCCTTTCGGTTTTCAGCATGTGCTTCCAGAGTATCTTGAAGAAGAGCATATTCAACGTGTGTGGCCTGCTTCAGGGAATAGCAGGTAAGATGGGAAAGTATACCAAAGCACTGCTTTCTTAGATTCTTGGCAGTCTTTTGTGGTGGCCATCTTTATCTTAAAACCACAATCAATTAAACACAGAAAATTAGGGAGTGTGTTTAAGTGAGACACTCAAGTTACCCCACAGAATGCTCTGAACCTTGAACAGATTCAAGGGTTTGACATTCCTATGGTGACCTCAAAGACCATGCTATCTAATTATGAGCTTCAGGACTCTCATCATCCTATTACAGAAAAGACAGTCTAAATATTACGGCATTGGAAATGTTACTTCAGTTTGTCTCCAATGTTTATAAAACCTTGTTAAGCCTGTCCTACTTCTGCTTTAAAACAGAACTTGATCTCCAGCATACAGAGGCACAATGTTTGAAAATCTCAAACATTTGAAACATAAGTGTGTGTTTCTTACGTGCAACCAAATAAAAGTCTTAAGAAAAATATATACATTCTTCTTTTAGTTTAAAAAATAAGAAAATGGTATATATATCCAAATTTTCTGAAGAGACTCGATCGCTTTATATGATGAATAGATTTAATTTAGGATTTATTCACATTTAAACATTCATCAGCGAACATAAACAGAAGCTCAACCGAACCTGCTTGATGTGCGAGAACAAACCTCATTGGTTCTTGCGGAAGCTCAAACGTGCTGCGTAACGCGAGAATGAACCTCATTGGTTCTCGCACGTCAAACGAACATCCTTGAGCTTCGGTTTACCACAACTGATGTGATGTGTGAGTTTGAATTTTTAAAGGGGTGGTATAATGCCTTTTTCAGAAGATGTAAAATAAGTCTTTGATGTCTCCAGAGTGTGTATGTGAAGTTTTAGCTCAAAATACCCCACAGATATTTTTTATATCGACACTTTTTTTAGGGTGAGCAAAAACTGATGACATTCTGATTGAAAAATATGAGGTAAATAAAATTAAAGTGAAACATGCATTAATGAATAGTTCACAATCCATTGCATAGATTTAGAAAAAAGATAGAAATTATTTTCATTTCATGCTGGCTTGAATGCTTTGTGAATACAGCCCTAGGAATCCAACCTCCTTTTGTTACCATTTCTCAAACCAGCTCAAAGGAACAGAGCTATAATGTTGACTGTGGCAGGGCACTCTGAGTCACAATACCAACAGATCAGTCTTGATAATGCACCTTACTTGCAGCCATGTCTGGAAACACTAGAACAATAAAGTATTGCGGCATTTTATAGAAGACCAAGACCAACAACAGGCACAAGCAAATTACATAGCTCTTTTATAATTTAATTGAAAGATTTACGACACGGTGATTGAGTCATTTGTGAATAGTAAGTGCGTGACTTCAGCATGACTTCAGAGACAGGATCTCACTTGCCTATTTAGAGTATAAGAACACGGAATAAAATAGAGGGATCACAGTGACTGGCTCTGTTTGGTATGAAGATTAGATCAGCAAGAGTTCTTGCCTTGACTTTTAAACAGTACTTGCAATTAAATCACAGAGTTTAAGGCAAATATCTATTTAAAGCATAATCACATAGCTCATTAGAGGCACAGAATGACATTGAATTGAAATCGTGACTCATGGCTCACCCTTAGTTATTACAGGGAAAACGTTCATGTTGTAAAGATATTTCTTCTGATGATGTTATCACACAGTTCAAAAGGGCTACAGGGTTGTTGTCAGGACAAACAAGGCTAAATCTCAGTTTCTAGTTTTGTATGAAATGTTTCTGAGGAAAGAGAAACTTTAAAGTTGGAAAATTCAGTTTCCAATCCATATATGTGTGTATGTCTACAGTATGTGTATGTGTGTGTATGTGTTTGTGCGTCACGGTTTCGGTATGTGTTATGCTTAGGGGGAAAAAGGACTAATGTTAAATAAAAATAAGAACAAATAATCAAAAACTACAATGAATAGCGCAAATAAATACAATAGAGCAAAGATACAAATAAAATAAACAGTGCTTTTCAGATTTTTCAGGTAGGTATAAACGCATTTTACAGGTACAAAAATTGAATAAAGTAATACAATGTAATCAAATCACATATATTTGTTGAAATAATAAAATGATGTATAATTCAAGCAAGTGATCTATGAAAAAAACCCTCCTTATATGCGTTTTAATTGAAGGAAACATATAAAAGTGTAATAAAATACACATGTAGTTGTGTATTTTGGTGTAAAAGAAGACTACCCAACCTAAAAAATTGACCAGTGCATAGAAAAGGCGGGTTTTGTCCGCATGTCTTGCCTTAATCATGTGAGAATTGAGAAGTCCACACACCATGGATTTAACAACAATGACTGATTAATGTTATTGAAATAACTTTCAGAATTATTTTTTATGAAAGATAAAAACATTGCCAGTCCGAATCCAGCTCGAGCATTTAAGATGGCAGACAACATAACAGCATAGACACACTTACAAAACGTTATAGTTATCATTATATGGTATATATACATAATACATTATATATCATAGTTCTCAATTTTGATGTAAGCGGACTGTTGAAATGAATGATTAAACCTATCCTTCTTTTAAAATGTGACAACATCCTTGTATTTTACTGGTGAGAACATCACCTATTTTCTTTGAAAAATGTAGATGTGGATGGTTTCATGCCATTATTAGACATTCATGTACTGGAGGTGTTTCTATTTGTTAGTTTGAAGTGGTTGTCTTTGTAATTACAGCATTCCCGTTCTCCTCTTTGCAGGTCTATTCCTCATTCTAGGTCTGATGCTCTATCCTGCAGGCTGGGGCTCTAAGAAGGTGGTTGACTACTGTGGCCAGGATGCTTCGCCATACAAAGTGGGCTTGTGTTCTCTGGGCTGGGCCTTCTACACAGCCATAGGAGGCACTGTGCTCACTTTCCTCTGTGCCATGTTTTCAGCCCAGGCTGAGATCGCCACCTCCAACGACAAGGTGCAGGATGAGATTGAAGAGGGACGGAGTCTCATTTGTGTGCTGTGAGCCCAAACCACTCAAATGAAAGAGAAACATTTGTGTTCCATGTTTACTGCTTGAAATGACTGTTGCATAAATGGGAATGTAGTTCAGACCTTCTGTCGGTCTGCTGAACAAAGACTTTACAAATGTATTAGCTTTTGCTTTCTTACGTTTATCTCATCCTATCGCTGTATCGCCATTGCAAAATATACGAATCGCTAATTATTCCTAGGAAAAATAACTAAACTAAAACTTTTTAAACTAACAATGCATTTTTTAACATTGTGTTTATAAGCAAATGCATTTTATCAGTATTTTGATTGTTACTCAAATTTACATGGGAATTTTTTTTTTATAATGGATTGAACAATGCTGTAAGCAATTTTGTTTATGGAACGATATACTGAAAATAAGTGTAGTCTCTGAAAGATATCTGAAATAACTGCCCTGTATCTGTGATCTCTTTAAACTGTAAAATAAAAATGGATTCTTTGTTTAACCAATCAGAAGACGATTGATGTCCTTTCTGGAATAGCATGATCCTGCAATACAGTGTGGAACGACAGTGTCGGCTCGCTTTACTTTGGCTCAGTTTGCAGTTTAGTACCGCTTGCGAATATAGACTTATCATTATAGTTGCGCTGCCACCTCGTCTACTTAGCACAATACTGCCATTTCTTTTTTGAGGTTGCACGCGACAAATCCAATGACGCTGGTAGTGACGATTCTCTCTGACCAATCAGAGATCTGCAGTGTTTGCACGTCACATTTTAGTATCGATACCATAGACTGTAAAAAAAATATGGACATAGTGTCCCATGACATCACCCATAGGTTTCTGAAGAGCATTTTTGAGGCCTAAAGTGGGCGGAGCCGGCCGTCGCAATCTTGGCAGCATTCCCTGATAATGGGCAAAAAAGCGGGACGTGAGTAGAGCTGAGGTGCCTGGTTGCTGAAACTAAGCCTGCCTAGCTCAACGTGATCAAGTTGTCTATAGATGGAAGATATTCGGTTGATTTTTAATATATCTGGTAGGCTAACGTTCATTTGCAACACTAGATGACTTGCAGAAACATAAACTGTTGTCATGAATCAGAATTAATGTCATTCGTTACTTAATAACTTGCATCTCGAACAAAAAATTTGAAGCAAATCAATTAAAATAAATTAACCCAATTTTAGTGTGTATTTGGATGTCACCTGATTATAACTTTACTTGTCATAACGTTAATAAAAGCGTTAATTCGTATTAGCTAACGTTACAAATTATCACCACTTTACATATGAACAGCTTAAAGGACAAGTTCGGTATTTTACACTTAAAGCCCTGTTTACAGAATGTCGTAGGCTATCTGATGAAATAGAACGGTTAAGATTAAAATTTGGACACATGCTGCTGTCGCGAGAATTTTAGGTTTATTTTCGCTTTCCCCCCCACCTCCACAATGGTTGTCTATATGCACTGGAAGATTCCTTCCTAAAAACACATTAAACTTTCGTTTACAAGTGGTCAGGGGTGTTCACTGATATGATCCCAAAAAAATCGCTGAAAAAGATGCATTCCAACAGGGTTTATCGTAGTTTTTGTCCAACTCCATTGACTTGTATTGAATGTGCTGTGTGAGTTACGGTATTACTCCGCCGCTTCTTCTTCTGCTTCTTCTGTGTATTCAATGAAATGCCAGCGGTTTGCTTGCAATTGGCAAAGGTGCATTATCGCCACCAACTGGTGGTGTCTATTATTCAAGCTCTCAACGGAAGAATCTGGGTGTGACGCGTTTGGCAAAATAGGTCCACAAAAGCGAAATTAAACTAAAATTCTCGGGACAGCAGCATGTGTCCAAATTTTAATCTTAACCATTCTATTTCATCAGATACGATCTGTAAACAGGGCTTTAAGTGTAAAATACCGAACTTGTCCTTTAAGTTAAATATTGTAATTTCCCATTGTAGCAAAGTTTGTTGTTATGGGAAGAAGGAGGCAGGAACCGGCGAACAATCAAAATACTTTAATAAAATAAACAAATATAAAACGAAAGTATAAGCCACACAAAACAAACAAAACATCAAATAATACTCAGGCCTGTTCCTCTCTCGATCTCCACTGTCGTCGCTCCCCCTTTTATGCTTCCGCTCCTCCGTGAGAGATACGAGACCGGTGCGTCGCGCTGGTGTCGCTCATCAGTAATCCCCATAGACAGTAAAAGAAATGGACACAGCGACCCCATAGAGTTCGACAGAGACCAGTGAAGTCAATTAGAAGCACTCACTTCCTGATGGCTGACCGTACTGCGCAGCCTCAAACTGAGCTTGACGACGTAGAAGTGACGTGAGCAACCTGTCTGACAGTTGTAAGTCTTCTAGTAGCTGTGCCGAGAGAAATCTGAATCATTCCCTTCCGAATCTCACAGAGATGGAGAGTGTGAGTAGGAGCTGTCCATGAGCTAGAGCAGGAGCAACTTTTGGTATTCTGATGAATTATTTTGTCAATTTGCCTCCACGTCCCCCCGATTTCTTGCAAGCTTCTCCGCCCGTCTATATACGTTAATTTCTCGACTGTGCGACAGAGAGTCGCGTGGTTATGGCGCAATCGTTAGCCTGTTTTTACAAAAACGGCTTCTACGGGGCCATAACGTAAGATACAAGGTAATGGAGCCTTTTATACATTGTTGTGTTTCTTTAGAAATAAACAATGGACAAATAGAGTCTTTAAATGCCTCAGATGTAAAGTTATTCGCTGTCAAAGTGACGCCAAAATGAATAAGAGTTAATGGAATGCTAACAGCAGGTGATGGCTTGTTAGCCAATGGATGCCCCCATAGAAGGTACACTTTCTGGATGCTGGATTACCCCTTTGGTAATCACGCCACGGGCCTCGTGCCGTCCTCCCACGGCCCTCGACCTCGTCCTGCTCGCCACACCCACACTGTTGATTCATTACAGTGTCCAAAAGGTCGTAATAAATGCATTTTAGCTTAAAAAAGATGGTGGACATCACAGAGACCTCATTCTGTTCCATTGTAGCCTACTGTCAGTTCTTGAGTAACTTAATTACAGGCCTATCTCCTACACATATTTTTGAGGACATGTCAACAATTAAAACAAATACTTCAATATAGTCTGTGTTGGTAAATGTTTCGCTATGAAATGCAGGCATAACATATGACAACGTTTCAGACTGTTTTATATGGTTTCAGCCTACAGGTAATCACAGACAGTCTGTCGGATTCTGGAGTGTAATAAAGTTTTAAATAATAAATAAATTATTTGAAATAAAATTAATAAATTAAATTATATTCGAATTTCACTCACCGAAAAAATGTAGCCCAGACTTCTTGGACGGTCTGTTAGAATTAACCCACAGCCAGACATATTATTATAATTGTGAAATAATCCCGAAAAAAAGCACAAACACAGCAGAGATGCCAAGTTTAGTGGCTGGAATTAAAAAAAAAAATTTTTTACTGGATTTTTTTTTTTTTTTTTAACTAAACATCTAACAAACATGACAACAGAAGCAATTAACCTGTCACTCAAGTGACCACACCCTTATTTATGCAGGTTTAATAATTTAAACAGATGAGTTATAAAAAAAAATCCACCCCCCTCACAGTTGTCATGAAGGGCAAAATTAGCCTAGCATAGACCAAAAACATTTTTGTACCAGGCTGTGTCTGTTAACAGTTTATTTTCTGCTGTGAAGTTGGGCATTTTAACAAGTGGGAAGAAGATTCCTATTTTTTTACAGTCTATGGGGAAGCCGTTTCTCAATACCAAGTAGGCTACGCAAACTTAGGACTTGCGTCCTTTATAATATGGGGTTATTATTGTTGCAATATTCCAAATAAATAGATTAATATTCACAAATAAATGTAAAGAGATTCACAAAAATGTATCGAATGCACAAATGAATAGATTAAGATCCACAAATAAATGTAAAGAGTTTCACAAAAAATTATAAAATTCACAAATAAATAAAATGAGATTTGCAAATAAATAAAACATTTACAAATGTTTTCTTATTTTCAAACACAACTCTGCCTGGCATTTATTTGTGAATCGGTTCCTGTGCATTTGTAAATCGCTGCACACATTTGTGAATCGGTTCCTGTGCATTTGTGAATCCCCTCACGCATTTGTGGATTTTGAAACACTTCTAGCGCAGACGTGCAGAGAAATCCACAAATAGGTGGACTCCACCCACCGCCTACTCAAGCCAATCAGATAACGGCCACATCGAGCTGGCCAATCGTAGCACGTTATCGCTTCAACCAATCACGTTAGGCTTTACGCTCGGGGCGGGAAGTGGGAACTGACTGATTCTTGCATCAATGAAAGGAGCACTGGAGCGCAGTAGTAGCGCTGAACTGTGTGTGGTAAAAACACTCTGTTTTCAAAAGATTGTTGGAGTTTAAGGCCTCTTTATATTTCCATCAGGATACACTCAGGGAATTATGATAATCAGAGATCCCGAGCACAGCGCGTCAAAAGCAAAGTCTGTTCACTGCTGCCGCTGCAGTTTAAATCATGTAAAACTAGCATGTTTGAAATGTTAACACACATTCCCTATGTGACGTCTGCTTAGCTTTATATGCATAATCGTGCTCTTAACGGCTCTGATCGTAGCCTGCTTATTGACCAGTGCTGGTTAAATCATATCGTGATAGTGTACTGGACGCGTCGCGGGGCATTCATTGATAGTAAACGGATGTCCGCACTTCTGATGTAGCGGCTACTTCACGCAATTAGGACAAATGTTTTGTCTACCGCACAGGGTAGACACGATGCATGACACTATACGATTTTGCCTTTTAAAGCACAATCGCAGTGACAAATAGCAATGGGATATAAATAAATGTAATGTAGAATACCAAATATAAGCCCAAATGTATAAATACAAAAACATTTGTCCTAATTGCGTGAAGTAGCCGCTAACGTTACATCAGAAGTGCGGACATCCGTTTACTATCAATGAATGCCCCGCGAGTACACTATCACGATATGATTTAACCAGCACTGGTCAATATGCAGGCTACGATCAGAGCCGTTAAGAGCACGATTATGCATATAAAGCTAAGCAGACGTCACATAGGGAATGTGTGTTAACATTTCAAACATGCTAGTTTTACATGATTTAAACTGCAGCGGCAGCAGTGAACAGACTTTGCTTTAGACGCGCTGTGACGCGCCTCTTGCCGGTGTGTGTAGAGACTGTTCATGATGCTCGGGATCTCTGATTATCATAATTCCCTGAGTGTATCCTGATGGAAATATAAAGAGGCCTTAAACTCCAACAATCTTTTGAAAACAGAGTGTTTTTACCACACACAGTTCAGCGCTACTACTGCGCTCCAGTGCTCCTTTCATTGATGCAAGAATCAGTCAGTTCCCACTTCCCGCCCCGAGCGTAAAGCCTAACGTGATTGGTTGAAGCGATAACGTGCTACGATTGGCCAGCTCGATGTGGCCGTTATCTGATTGGCTTGAGTAGGCGGTGGGTGGAGTCCACCTATTTGTGGATTTCTCTGCACGTCTGCGCTAGAAGTGTTTCAAAATCCACAAATGCGTGAGGGGATTCACAAATGCACAGGAACCTATTCACAAATGTGTGCAGCGATTTACAAATGCACAGGAACTGATTCACAAATGTGTGCAGCGATTTACAAATGCACAGCAACCGATTCACAAATAAATGCCAGGCAGAGTTGTGTTTGTAAAATAAGAAAACATTTGTAAATATTTTATTTATTTGCAAATCTCATTTTATTTATTTGTGAATTTTATATTTTTTTGTGAAACTCTTTACATTTATTTGTGGATCTTAATCTATTCATTTGTGCATTCGATACATTTTTGTGAATCTCTTTACATTTATTTGTGAATATTAATCTATTTATTTGGAATATTGCAACAATAATAACCCCATATTTGTAGTTCAGACTTGCCAAATTCGACTTCTGCAATCAGAGGACGCGCTGAAACCATCAACTCTCGATGCTGTTCTCTTCATTCATCTCGTAGCATACTGAGAAGGATATATTTGTGTAAATAGTTGTGCAACTGCGCGAACTTTGTTTTGAAGTTTAATGTTTGAGTTCCAGAGGAATTTGTGACTGCACCTGCTCAACCACAAGGTTCGTAACGTTAAGTAAGTCTGCTTTTTATTATAGTTGCCAGCAATCATAAAATACAGCATATGAAAAAAAAGAAAAGGTGAGGACCTCGGGTCGGGCTTAAAATATAACTGTAATTTTCGGGTCGGGTCAGGTTAAATTATTTCTCACTGCCATAGGCGCATCGTTTTACTATCTTGCTGAAATCGCAATGTTTGACCATATATACTGTCTATGTGTTTGACGGAGGTCCTTCTCCTTAGTTACAGTTGCTGAGCTAGGATTGGACGAGAACCGTTCGAGGGCGGGGTTTTGCGAACGGTCGCTTAAAAAAAATAGAGCCAGCAGGAAGTGCTATCCTAAAATTAAAAAAAAGGCGTTAAAAGTGGCTAACGTTAAACGGGATTAGAGAGGCTGTCAAGGAGATTGAACGTTGTCACGTCGAACAGGTAAACTCCGTATGCTTTTAGCTTCGGTTAAACAGGCGTATAATAATTTGGGTAACGTGTGAAAGCTAGATTTATTATGCCTATTTTTTCACATCATGGACACAACAATGATTTCCCTCGTGTATTAATATGTTTCCTTATAATACAGTAATGTATGATTTGCAAAAATGAAAACTGCTGCGTCTGTTTAGATTAGAGAATCAAGTATGCGCGTTGTTCACACGCTACCCTTGGCCAAGCTTGCGCCATTAAAATACCATGCCACTGTCTTTAGACTAGGTTTTTCCTGGTCAGTAGCGGACTTGTTTTCTCAAACTGCAAAATAGCACCAGGGAACGTTTGAGCCGGAACACGCCTCCTCTTTTTGCTGAACCGCGTCTGTGGAGGGAAAAGTCCGCTGTGCACTGGTGCAAAATAGGAATGATAGTATGCGTCGGTGTACAAAGTCAATTGCGCTGGGTGCAAGATAGGGCCCATTGTGTTAACTAATAATGTGAATTTACAAACTGTTTTTTTTTTTTTTTTTTGGACTGGCGTCTCAGCTTTTCACTGCTGGAGGGAGCTAAGAACATCAAAAATTCCTGGTTTGATGGCCTCGCCCACTCATCTGGTAACTCCTATTACTGTCCTGCAGAGACCTATACTTGCTTCTGGTACACAGGTAAGCGTATAAGAGGGGGCGTGCTTAAACCAAAAGGTCGATGGGCCCCATTGACGTCCATAGTATGAAAAAATAATAATAATAATGGGGGCCAATCAACTGTTTGGTTACCCATATTTTTCAAAATATCTTCTTTTGTGTTCAGCAGAATAAAGAAACTCATACAGGTTTGGAACAACTTGAGGGTGAGTAAATGATGACAGAATCTTCATTTCGGGTGAACTATCCTTTTAATTAATACTTTTTAATTAAAATGCCTGAGACCCGCAGTGACGGAGTGATTGACAGCTGCTGTCAGACTCGCTAAAATGGAGAGTGACTGGAGTGACGCAAGTAGCTTTGCAACAGAGCGGTCATTTAAAGTTGAGGACTTTTCTACCCCACCTTCCCCTGAAGTGGAGGAATTGTCTGTGGACACAGAGCAAAAACCATATCAATTCGAGCCGCTAGCTGAAACTGCGGTGTCACAATGCATCGTGATCGGCATCCGACAAGAGAGAATGGGGCCAGTATCTGAGTGGATTATTATTACTATTAACCTACGTTAAGCATATTTTGCCGCTATGTGAAAAAAATATCCAGCAAAACGCGTCGGCGCAGTGGTGAAGTCCATGCAGGAAGAGCAGCGTTTGGCACACAGGTGCATGTATTTTCCAAGTCTGGTGGAAAGTTATGCAGTCTAGCAGTGCTGTTGCAACCAGCAACACTACACCTACGTACCAGCCTAACCACTGTACTAAACACAGATAAAGCTACTGCTAAAAATCTACACTATCCTAACTGATGCAATACTACTAGTACTAACTAACTATGCTTTCAATACTCGTAATTCCAACTCCTGACTCGCTACACTACAGTGGTTTTGACGGAACCAGATGCTTTTATACCGGCTGCCAAGGGCGTGGCAGAGTACTGTCACAGAGTTCCCTACGTCAGAGAGTACCCCTACTTCAGGAGATTCCGTTTAACCTGAAGAGGGCAGCACTCAGACGTTTTTACACCATATATTTTAAAATAAAAACACTTTATACCCAAATGTCAAAAAATTTATTCGAATCAATGAATAGCATTTATGAAGCCCCATTCTTACAGATAATTAACTAAAAAAAGTTGTTTTAGGGTTTAGTTACCCTTTAAGTTTCATTTTAAAGAAGACCCTTGGCAGATTATTGAAAAAAGTTGAAAAAGTGGTACAAGCAAAAAGTTCATAAACATTATTTTATATAAAATAGTACAGTAATAGTGCAGTTCAGTATGATTTTTCTCTCTCAAATATTACATGCACACTCACACAATTATTTCTTAAATACCCACAAACCATACTCTGACAACACTATAGCTGCATAATTTATAGTAAAAAATGGTAAAATCTTTAATTTTGAAGCCTTGCCAAAAGAATGAAAGCCTATTAACAACGACTGCATAATTTTGTAGTTAAATAGTCCTAGGATTAAAGATTGCAGTTGTAATGGGTTTCAAAGGGGACATTTTTGCCCTAAAATGAATAGTTCACCCAAAAATGAAAATTACCCCATGATTTAGGCCGTGTGTCCACCAAAGCGTTTTTTCAATTGTTTTCAATAGGAGTGCCGCTTTTTTAAAACGCCATGAGCGTAACGAGGCGCTGAGTGTCTTTTTCACGCTGAGCGTTCTGCGTTTTTTACAGGTCGGCGAGAGTTGAAGAATGTTCAACTTTGGGTAAAACGCAGCGCTCATCACTGTCACTTTTTACCCAACCGTCCAATCACAGGGGAGGAAGGGCGGGACTAATACCTCACCGACCAACGGATATTCTGTATCATAGCAACGAAGCGTCTCAACTGAAAAAAAACTCCGCTGCCAAAACGCTCTCAAGCGCACATAGCTCGGCGTTTTCAGCAGAGCGCCTAGCGTTTTCAGCTGGATAAAAACGCTTTGGTGGACACGGCCTTACTCACCCTCAAGCCAACCTAGGTGTATATGACTATCTTCTTTCAGACAAACACAATCAGAGTTATAGCTTATTAAAAAATATATCATTGCTCTTCCAAGCTTTATGATGGTACTGAATGGCAGTTCTGACTTTGAAGTCCAAAAAAGCGAATTCCATCCATCATAAAAGTGCTCCGCACGGCTCCGGGTTAATAAAGACCTTCTGAAGCGAAGCGATGCATTTGTGTAAGAAAAATATCCATATTTAAAACTTTATAAACTAAAATAACTAGCTTCCGACACAGCCGTACACAACGATTTACAGTGAAAGAGTAACACTTGACCCGACGCATGGCGCATTGACGAACGTGCATTGACGAACACCAGTCACAAATTAGAAGTCTAAAACGAGAAATTTTAAAGAGGAATGTCTGAGGATTTCGATCTAAGAGAAGAGGAGCTTGAGTTTGTTGCTCAGCCCTATTTGTTTGAACCGCGAGAGGCATCTAAGGCCGTGTGTCCACCAAAGCGTTTTTTCACGCGGCTGGCATGTTTTTTCAATTGTTTTCAATGGGAGCGCCGCGTTTTTAAAACGCCATGAGCGTAACGAGGCGCTGAGCGTTTTTTTCACACCGAAGCGCTGGGCGTTCAGCGTTTTTTACAGGTCGGCGAGAGTTGAAGAATGTTCAACTTTGGGTAAAGCGCCGCGCTCATCACTGTCACTTTTTACCCAACCGACCAATCACAGTGGAGGAGGGGCGGGACTAATACCACACCGACCAACGGATATTCTGTATCATAGCATCAAAGCGTCTCAACTGAAGAAAAAAAACTGCGCTGCCAAAACGCTCTCAGGCGCACACAGCTAGGCGTTTTCAGCAGAGCGCCTAGCATTTTCAGCTGGCTAAAAACGCTTTGGTGGACACACGGCCTAAGCTAACAATACTCCTACATCCTACGTCATACATCACGTCAGGGGTTACTCTTGTGTCGACTTGTGTAGGCTGTCTAATAGTATAATTCCAAATAAAATAAACACCTCTGCTCTGCCAAAATTAAACATTTTATACATACAAAAGACATGAAACGGAAACGATGCAATGCCCCCATAATATTACGTATTAGTATGATATTCAAATATTAGTAAGCTACTTTGACATAGGGAAATTCTGGAGAAGAGCGTACGTTGTCAAATGCACAATGCACATATGTGGCAAGCTGCATCTTAAGGTTATGAATGGGAATTTTGCATCAGCAAATAAGGACCTAGAAAAGTCATTGATTCTAGTAAGATTTGTCAAATGAGTCGGTGTGGGCAAGTCCTACACACTGCAGCGAGGGCCGGACTCCTGATGTTTGTTCTGTAATGACTGCATGTGGCAGGTGTGCTGAGGGGAGGTTTCTCATCCAGCTCTGTGTTAGTGGATAGAAGCAGATCTCCGAGTCTCTCTGTCAGTTACTATCTTTAGGCCCTGCTGGCCCTCCCCTGCTGATCAGAAATGCAAGACAGGCCTCTTCATCTTGCATGAGCATGCGATCAATTTATAATTAGGTCTGTTGTGATTAATGAATTCCCAATAAAGCACCCTCTGCTCTGATGAATGTATGCAGGCCATCCCACCTAAACTGCTGTCCAAACAAGCATGGCTCACTGTTTCATCTCATTAGATCTGAACGTCCTGTTAAACGGGAGCTGAGGTCTGATTATTTAGGGTCAAGAGTTAGTTTTGCTATCTATTGGTGGAACAGTGATTTTGTTTGTTTGCATGTATTGAGCACACACACACACGCATGCACACACACACACACACACACACACACACACACACACACACACACACACACACACACACACACACACAAATCCTTAATTAATCCTCCATTTGAAAGTGTCTGGTGTTCTATTTTGATTTGGCCATTTTGAAAGAAATTTGCCTTAGTAATCACTCAATGTATGTTACACATTCACTTCTTTATATGTAGCAGTGCAGGAATTCAGATGCTCGCATTTAATTGTAGTAACATTTATTTACCATTTGGAGGAGCCCTTGTCAAACTGTTCCTGCTGTTCCATCATCACAGTAGTACAAAATAAACATATTAAGCAGTAAATTCATATACATTTTTAAAATGTATTGGGTTTATGTAATTATGGGAAACTTGTTTGGATAGACAGAGCTTAGTTTGATTTCATTAGTTTTTTTTAACATTGTTGGTCCATGTAGATTGGTGAAAATAATGTTAACTTACATAAATCATCATAAAAACATGAGCATTGTGTTGGGTTTATGGGAAACTTTTTTTGAATAAACAGCTTTGGCACAGCAAAAGTGAATTTTATATTTTTATATGCCTTTATTTTTTACATTGGTAAGCCATCCATTGACATTGGTAAAACAAAGAATAGTAGAATAAAAAGTGAGCACAACTTTACATACGTATTACATACATATAGAAAGAAAGGTTTGTATTTTTAGCTCAAAGATAGAAACAGAAAGAACCTGGACCTTTATTATTACTATAGAGTTATAACAATAGAAAGCATATTAAAAGAAAAAAGGAGAATAAATATGAGCAAATAAATAGAAAAATAGTGACACACACACAAAATGTTTTTGTTAAAACTGTAAAAAAAAAAAATGTTTTATTTAGAAAGTAAATACGTTTAATACTCGTATTTGAGATTTATATATATATATATATATAAAAAAATTCTGGTCACTTCCTAACTTTATATTTTTACATTAGACTGCCATTTCAAACTGGTGTAAATTAAAAATGATACGGTTATTTTTCAAATGCTATGACATACTTTATCTGTAGCTGGTTTAAATATACTAAATAAAGACACTTTTACAGAGTTTCTGTAACAAACATTTATATGTATAACATAACATGAATTTGTTTTTGTTTTTATTTCATAGGAAATTTATCAAGCTATACATTTAAGGGGGAAATATGTTTGCATGCTATATTAGGAGTACTTAGCAAACTGTCAAAACAAAAATACACCCTCCATTTATGAAGCAGCGGTGTAAATACACTGATATTAAGGCCCCCCATTCTGTCCCATTCCATCTCTCTAAGCATTCAATAGGACCACCATCATTCTGCTGCCTGCTCTCACAGAATCTGCCTCCCACTTTATCTTCCATTAATGGGCTCCAATCAGATTGTGTATGAATAATCAATGGATAGTCAACAGCCGGAATGAACTCTCCTGAAGCTGAGCATGAATCTTGCTAATGGCACACATCCCAGGGATTTAATTAGGAATAATGCTCCGCTTGGGTGTACAGACCATCACATGGTTTGTTTGCTGCCGAATGTGAAAGGTAAACACGGAGGGGACAAAAAAACAGAGTAGTGTCATTTCCCTGAGGTGAGTGCTGGCCAATCTGCGGGAAACAACTGCTCATGCTTAATGCCTAGTACATTAGTCTTCTTAAACACCTGGTCATGGCCATTTGGAAATGTTCATTAACCACTGGTGCAGAGTGAATAGGTGCAATAGTTCACTCCTGCTTAATTGAATGAATGAGCTTGACTGTTGACTCTAAGAGCACTTCAGTGTTAAACATTAGGCCAAGTGCTAAAAGCCAACCCCACAATTATCTGTTTGGATTGGACATGAGAAAAGTGTAGGAATATTGTGTCATCGGACGAGATGGAGACTTGATTATATTAAAATGAATATAATGGGATATTATGGGGATTGGAGTTATTATTAAAGGATTAGTTCACCCAAAAATGAAAATTCTGTCATTACTCACCCTCATGTTGTTCTAAACCTGTAAGGCTTGCATCTTCAGAACACAAATTAAGATAGTAAAATTAAGAGTGATTTATGTCCCTCTGTTGGCAGCTATGAACTCAAAAAGTGAGATCGTAAAACTAATCCATAGGAGTTGAGAGGTTTAGTCCAAATTTTCTGAAGAGACTCAACTACTTTATATGATGAACAGACTGAATTTAGGCTTTTATTCACATATAAACATTCATCAACACACACCAGTTGTGGTAAACTGAAGCTCAAGCACGTTTGCTTGACGTGCGAGAACCAATTAGGTTAATTTTTTGTGTACGCAGCACGTTTGAGCTTCCTCAAGAACCAATGAGGTTCATTCTCGTGTTACACAGCATGTTTGAGCTTCCTCAAGAACCAGTGAGGTTCATTCTAGTGTTACACAGCACGTTTGAGCTTCCACAAGAACCAATGGGGTTCATTCTAGTGTTACACAGCACGTTTGAGCTTCCACAAGAACCAATGAGGTTCATTCTAGTGTTACACAGCACGTTTGAGCTTCCACAAGAACCAATGAGGTTCATTCTAGTGTTAAACAGCATGTTTGAGCTTCCACAAGAACCAATGAGGTTCATTCTAGTGTTAAACAGCACGTTTGAGCTTCCACAAGAACCAATGAGGTTCATTCTAGTGTTAAACAGCATGTTTGAGCTTCTACAAGAACCAATGAGGTTCATTCTAGTGTTAAACAGCATGTTTGAGCTTCCACAAGAACCAATGAGGTTCATTCTAGTGTTAAACAGCATGTTTGAGCTTCCACAAGAACCAATGAGGTTCATTCTAGTGTTAAACAGCACGTTTGAGCTTCCACAAGAACCAATGAGGTTCATTCTAGTGTTAAACAGCATGTTTGAGCTTCTACAAGAACCAATGAGGTTCATTCTCGTGTTACACAGCATGTTTGAGCTTCCTCAAGAACCAGTGAGGTTCATTCTAGTGTTACACAGCACGTTTGAGCTTCCTCAAGAACCAATGAGGTTCATTCTAGTGTTAAACAGCATGTTTGAGCTTCCTCAAGAACCAATGAGGTTCATTCTCGTGTTAAACAGCATGTTTGAGCTTCCTCAAGAACCAATGAGGTTCATTCTCGTGTTACACAGCACGTTTGAGCTTCTACAAGAACCAATGAGGTTCATTCTCGTGTTACACAGCACGTTTGAGCTTCCTCAAGAACCAATGAGGTTAATTTTCATGTTACACAGCATGTTTGAGCTTCCTCAAGAACCAATGAGGTTCATTCTATAGTGTTACACAGCACATTTGAGCTTCCTCAAGAACCAATGAGGTTTGTTCCCTCATGTCAAGGTTCGGTTGAGCTTCTTTTATGTCCGCTGATCAATGTTTAAATGTGAATAAAAGCCTAAATTCCATCTGTTCATCATATAAATCGATTGTGTCTCCAGAAAATTTGGACTAAATCGCTCAGTTCATATAGTTCGGTTTTACGATCTCTTTATGAACTTTTTGAAGCTTCAAAGTGGTTATTGCATAGCTGTCAAGAGCACAGAACTGGCTCAGATTTTATGAAAAATGTCTTCATTTGTGTTTCCAAAGAGGAATGAAAGTTTTACGGGTTTGTAACAACACGAGGGATATTAAAAGGGATAGTTCACTTTAAAATTAAAATTCTGTCATCATTTACTCACCCTCAAGTTGTTTCAAACCTGTATTAATTTATTTCTTCTGCTGAACACAAAGAAAGATATTTTGAAGAATGTCAGTAACCAAACAGTTAACTGTTCCCATTGACTTCCATAGTATTTTTTTTTTCCTACTATGGAAGTCAATGGGTACAGACTACTGTTTGGTTACTGACATTCTTCAAAATATCTTTCTTTGTGTTCAGCAGAAGAAATAAATTAATACAGGTTTGAAACAACTTGAGGGTGAGTAAATGATGACAGAATTTTAATTTTAAAGTGAACTATCCCTTTAATGAAAGTAAATGATTGCAGAATTTTCATTTTTGGGTTAACTAACCCTTCGCAGATATGAGCAATAATAACCACAGAACCGAATAAACAGTCTATTAGCTTGTATTGTAACATTAATCTATACTCTCTCAGCAGCAGCCGGTTGAACTATAATTGTTCAGTATGTTTTCTGCTGTGCGTTTTGAACACTTGGCAGGTTGAGGAAAGAAGACCACCATTGTTTTTGTGCTAATTCAGCAGGCTGATGGGGAAAGCTGGGCCAGTCTGACAGGTTGAGGAAACCCGTAATGCTTTTCCTCCTCACAGACAGCCCTGCTGACAGCACCATTTACTTTACAGGAGACCCATTCTAGCTTTCAACGCCCAAAAGATAACCAACTCAACATCTATGATCATAATGCAAGCTTATATTACCCATCGTTTCACATAATGTTTGGTAAATTTGCATGGAAAATTAAATTTGTATATATATATAATATATATATACACAAATTTAATTTTCCATGCAAATTTACCAAACATTATGTGTAACAATAGGTTAGTTTTATAATGAGTTTTATTATATATATATATATATATATATATATATATATATATATATATAAAACTCATTTTGAATATTTGAAAAAGCTATTTCCTGTTTTAAATTCCCACATTTTGTCCGTTATGTGTCAGCAGAACTGACTTTTATTTCTGAACCAACATCAATTTAGTGCCTTAACATTATTAGTGCATCATTGCAGAGGCCATAAAACATTTTGTCTCACATTCATATCTGTATATATACAGCTATATATCAACAGCTGTTTGTGTGCTCCAAATGTGAAACTCAGGTGGGCTTCATTCTTCTCAAGATATTGATTTAACAGGCAGCGGTTGTGAGAGGAAGAGGAAGAGGGAGGCTGTGTTAACGTGTAGTGTCAGTACTTGTGCTGCGTGCGTGCGTGTGTGTGCGTGTGTGTGCGTGTGTGTGTGTGTGTGTGTGTGTGTGTGTGTGTGTGTGTGTGTGTGTGTGTGTGTGTGTGTGTGTGAAGTGTGTGAAGCTTGTGGCAGTGTGTTTGTGTGTGCGATGTGCAGATGTTCCATTGTGATGGATCTATTATCCAGCTATTACAAGATAAATGAATGATCTCTCCCATTTTCCATGCCTCTAGAAAATTGAAATTGGGGGGAGGTGGTAGAGTTGGGGGTGGTGTATCATCCGGGCTGCATTATTAGGGTTGTTGGGATGGCCATTAATTTAAGAAAGTGTAGAAACTCTGGCAGCTTGAGCTCACCGTTTCCACGTTATCAATCAAGCCTCAGTCACTTTTCTGGGACGACCACACACTCAGGTTTATGCCACCTTAATTAGGATTCATGGCAAAATAGATGCAAGGAAACATCCAATACCGCTCATTGTTTCACTGTATGTATTGTTATTTGGCCAAGCATTTTGCTTGGAGTGATTACCAGTCTGTCATCAAATATTTGTAGTTCACCAACTTATTAGATAGATCATTATTCAGGGTTTAAGAGACATATAGTCGCTGTTAAAGTTGCAATAAACTTAAAATCCTCTGGAATATCAAAGTACAACTGCAGTGACATGACTCACAACAATCATACTTACAACGACTTGAATACAACTCTTCCGTGATGAGCATGTTTTTAACATTTCTGAATTAAAATGCAAATTATTATTTAAAAATCATACAATGTGATTTTCTGGATTTTTTCTGGAAGTGTACCTATGATAAAAAATTACAGACTTCTACATGCTTTGTAAGTAAGAAAACCTGCAAAATCGGCAGTGTATCAAATACTTGTTCTCTTGTTACAGGTGCTGGTCATATAATTAGAATATCATGAAAAAGTTTGATTTAATTCAGTAATTCCATTCAAAAAGTGAAACTCGTATATTATATTCATTTATTACACACACACACACTGATATATTTCAAATGTTTATTTCTTTTAATTTTGATGATTATAACTGACAACTAATGAAAATCCCACATTCAGTATCTCAGAGAATTAGAATATTACTTAAGACCAATACATTTTTTAGAAATGCTGGCCAACTGAAAAGTATGAACATAAAAAGTATGAGCATGTACAGCACTCAATACTTAGTTGGGGCTCCTTTTGCCTGAATTACTGCAGCAATGCGGCGTGGCATGGAGTCGGTCAGTCTGTGGCACTGCTCAGGTGTTATGAGAGCCCAGGTTGCTCTGATAGTGGCCTTCAGCTCTTCTGCATTGTTGGGTCTGTATCACATCTTCCTCTTCACAATACCCCATAGATTTTCTATAGGGTTAAGGTCAGGCGAGTTTGCTGGCCAATTAAGAACAGGGATACCATGGTCCTTAAACCAGGTACTGGTAGCTTTGGCACTGTGTGCAGGTGCCAAGTCCTGTTGGAAAATGAAAACTGCATCTCCAAAAAGTTGGTCATCAGCAGGAAGCATGAAGTGCTCTAAAACTTCCTGGTAGACGGCTGACCGTTGACCTTGGACCTCAGAAAACACAGTGGACCAACACCAGCAGATGACATGGCACCCCAAATCATCACTGACTGTGGAAACTTTACGCTGGACTTCAAGCAACATGGATTCTGTGCCTCTCCTCTCTTCCTCCAGACTCTGGGACCTTGATTTCCAAATGAGATGCAAAATTTGCTCTCATCAGAAAAGAGGACTTTGGTTCACTGTGCTTTATTAAATCCAGAGTCAACGCAGCCGTCTACCAGGACATTTTCAGAGCACTTCATGCTTCCTTCATTTTCCAGCAGGATTTGCACCTGCCCACACTGCCAAAAGAACCAAAACCTGGTTCAATGACTATGGTATTACTGTGTAATTACTGCGTGATTTCATGTAATATTCAAATTTTCTGGGATTTTGATTTTGTGGGTTTCATAAACTGTAAGCCATAATCATCAAAATTGTAACAAATAAAGGCTTGAAATATCTCACTTTGCATGTAATGAGTCTATGTAATATATTAGTTTCACCTGTTAAGTTGAATTCTTGAAATAAATCAACTTTTTGATGTTATTCTAATTATATGACCAGCACCTGAATGTGTGTGCGTGTGTGTGTAAAACATTTTTATTAAATGATGATTAAGATGTTCACAAACATATATATATAGCCTCTATATATATATATATATATATATATATATATATATATATATATATATATATATATATATATATGGAAAATATGTTATTACTTTCTATTTGATGGTTACACCACATGACATGGTAGCGTCATTAAATTTTCTCATTAAATTAACTTTGTTTTTGAAAAAAAAAAAAAGTATACAAGTGAGAACCCAGTGAAATCAACATAAATACAAAGATTACATATGTATTTGTCACATGTTTTAAACTATATTTTTTAAAGTTGACTATTATGTGCCTTATACACATACATAATATATTAACCCAATTGCCAAAAGCATTGTCACGTCAAAGGATTAAACTCAATGAGAAAACGCTGAATGAGTTGGAGCCTTGATTCTATAGTCTCAGAAATGACTTTTTAATGTTTTTAAAGCACAGCCTATTGTAATATTTACCTTTTAAATGCAAATGATGATCTGTAATTAAATGGGTATCACCCTGTTAACAGGGCTATCAGACTGTACTGTCTTTCCCATTATTTATTATTTGGCATTTTATGATAAATGGTGGATAGCAGTCAAAGCTGATTACACACTGCACTAGAAGTGCAGTTTACTGTCAAGAAGAAGACCGATTGACTTTATATTTACATACTAATGAGAAGGAGCACAAACTTACCAAAAAGAACACTGAGCATTCATAGGGCGCGACATTTACAAAATAAGGCTGATGCCATGCAAATTTTAAATGAAACCTATTTAGAGTAATAAATGGAAAGGGCCCCTTGGTAGACCACACTATTTGCATTTCCATTTTCAAATTAGGGTGGGTGACTCCTTGCATTGTTGCTGATGAGACAGTCACTATTGGTGAAATTGCTGCATTTTCCAGGAAGTTTGTGCTAAGTATGTCTCTTATGACCTTCTCTGTAATTTACCATTTGTCTGTTCAGAAATGCATCACTCAGGATCTATTATCTATGGCAACCTAAAGAGGCAGAAATATAGACAGACCTAAATAAATAAAATTTTAGGCATAGGGGCTTAATATAATCTATGCTATAGGCCTATTTTATATTTCGTACAGCATCTTATCACATTACCAAGAATTCCTTCTTGACTAGCTATACATATTTTTTCTATACATCTAATAAAATTAAAAAATCACATATGCGGTTTTTAAATCATTTGAATCATTTATTACAAATGCTTTGGGAAGCTCAGTAACACCTGGATGTGATCCAGTGTGATCTATAAGAATTGCTCGCTAGTTTAAGCGATGAGTTCATAAAAATCAGTCATAAGTGGATAATGTCACGCATAGAGGAGATTCAGCCAGCCTCTATTTTTCAAAATGAGTTTGATGGACGCCAAACCATTGTGAAAGTGCTGTAGATGGGGCCAGCGTTCTGCAACATATTCTGACTTATCAAGCATAGCTTTAATGGGCTGCAACTCATTGCGTGCTCTATGTTCAATGTATTAAAGGAAATAAAGGGAAAAGTCTGAGTAGGAAACAATGAGCTCATGTCTACAATGCTTTTTAACACTGCAGAAATTAGGATGTATTTATAATGGAATGGTTTACCATTTGCTGAATACTGCACAAATACACTTCTTACAGCATGCCTATTAATTCAAATATATATATATATATAATATTATATGCTCCTCCCGAACTTTCCTGAACAAAACATTGACGAGACCGGACTAAGAACTGAACAAAACACAGGGCTTAAATACATGTGGAGAGTAATCAAGGATAAAACTGAACATGTGTAGGAACTGATTCCTAGGAACTCAGCAGTTTTGTAACATAAGAACCTCCAAACATATAAAAATCTATTTTCTTCAAAATTTAAAAGGTTTTATCAAATGAGACCATGTACCCGGTACTTGATAATAGATATATATATATATATAGAGAGAGAGAGAGAGAGAGAGAGAGAGAGAGAGAGAGAGAGAGAGAGAGAGAGAGAGAGAGAGAGAGAGAGAGAGAGAGATGAGAAGAGAGAGAGAGAGAGAGAGAGATGAGAGAGAGAGAGAGAGAGAGAGAGAGAGAGAGAGAGAGAGAGAGAGAGAGAGAGAGAGAGAGAGAAATAGAAAGAAAAGCCATTACTTTAAAGTATGCCACTTAGATGTGAAATCTAAGTATCTAAAGCAGTGCCAGTCAACAGAGAGCTTACATATCACTTATATAAATATTAAATTATCAGGACGGGATCGGTATTGGTATCGGCCGATCATGACGACAAGAAATCGGTAGTCGGTAACGGCTGCAAAAATCCTGATCGGAGCATCCCTGTAAGCTTCTCATTTAAAACAACAGCAACAAACATTTGTAAGGATTTTACTATGCTCTAATTTAAAAAAAAATCCATCTTTTGCATAACCATTACACCTCTACTCTAGTTAACTCAAGCTGTTTTGATATTGTGATCAGCCTTTGGAAAATGAGGATCAATGGGACTTTTCTGTCAGAATAATACCATGCCAGCAAACGCTGTAGTAATGTAACTGATTAAATAAAATCATTTAATTAAACCATTTTCTATCATTAACAAAAGCGAGACAAACAAACATACACACAACACCGCAGACAGACTAAAACTGGCCTCTGTGACCAGCGTCCTGCTCAACCATGTCCTTGCCGCCTATCTCCCGCACCCTGAACTCCCTATTACCGATGCTAATTGCGCTAGCTCACCCTGCTGCTTCCATAACAAACCAGCATAATGCCCAAATTATGACTTTATTAATGTAAGTCAGCATCTAATGGTTTTAAAAATGATTTATATTGTTTTTCCTGTTCTGAACAAATTAAATCTGCAGCTCGAATTAACTCAGGCTTTTCATCATTAGAGAGTTTATAAGCCTGTTATCATTGCGCTTTCATCCTGCATTTCACATCTGAAACACCCCAGAAACAGAATAAACATTAAGCTGGATGTAAAAGGGACTGTAAACGAGAACACAAAAATGTCAGTCTTCTAGCCTAGATTCTGCAAATTATGAAGTGAATTTTTGTAAAGCTCACATCTTGAAAACTGGGATACCTGGAAATACAACGAAATTTAATACAGTCCACCTCTTCTTACAACCCCATTACTCTTAGCATGCTGTGAAATTCTCATCTTACACACATTGCTGGCCAGGGCCATGAATTATGCATTGTGCCAGAGAAATCCTCAATCTCACGCTTCAAGACCACCACACATTACCCTGCTTCTGTCTCTATTACCAAGATGAATTGCTGAATGGGGGATATTTGAGTGGTTATGGTTCTAACTTCATTGTTTGTTTGCTGTGTAAAATCTCTCTTTTGTGTGAGTCTCTTCTGTCTATTGAAATAACAGTGTATTTTATGCCTTTTTAGAGGGTGAAAATGATTACGGCAGTGTTCATGGCTTAAAGCGGTATGATATACTAAAATGACTGTTGTGGCAATGTGGATTACGCCTCTTGTATTGTTCTAGAGGAAAATCATGATTTTATAGTGCTCAAGGTGTGGAAGAAGGTTTCAACTAAGTAACGGAGATGCTTGCACAGGAGTGAGCTTTGTCATTTTTGAAGCATGATCATCTGAGAGTAGTTTGGTCTGTAATTAATATTTCTAGGATCTGGGAACAAGTTGAGGAGGTCCATGGACACACTGAGTCGGTGACCTCCAATTCTAAACGATCATTAGTGTCTCTTCCTCTAAAATGTTGGACACACTTACAACATTCTAATAGTCCTTCTCTAGTATGCACGATCATTCACTGAGCCCCTAATACCATCATGAAATGTAGTCACGCTAATGATAAAATATTAGCTATGCTCCCGGTGTCATAATTTAATCTCAGCCTGGCATTTGAGGTCAAACTCTGCCTTAAACTATTGAACCTCTTTCCGCAGTATTTTGGAGTTCACATGTGTGTACACAGACAGTTATAATGTTGTTTAACAAAAAGGTAACACTTTACAAGAAGCATCCATTTGTTACATTTAGTTAACTACAATTAAAATTATTATAAGATTGTCAACTAAGTAAAGCTAAAACTTTAAAAAAAAAATAGTAACTGAAATAAAGCTGAAATAAAATAAAACAAATATTAGATGAATATCAAGGCAACATTTTCATTTAGTTTAAGTTAAAGCGCTAAAATGACAAACTGAAAACTAAAATAAATAAAAACTAAAACTGAACTAAAATTAAAACTGAAATAAAAAAAATAATTATACCTAATTAGTAATATTTAAAAATATATATAAAAAAGCTAACTCAAAATATGAATAGAAACAATATATAATACTAAAATAACACAGACTACTGTACATGAGTTAACATGAACTGACAGTAAAAATATTTTTAATGCATTTATTAATCCTAATTATGTGTTAGGGTTAGCCTAACCCTAACCCTAACCCTAATCCTGTTGATTTCAACATTTACTAATACATTATTCAAATCAAAAGCTGTATATGTTAATATTATTTAATGAACCTGAGCTGACATGAACTAAAAGTTGTATTTTTTATTAACAAAGACCTACTGTTAATAAATACTGTAACACATAATACTCTTTGTTAATTAACCACTGGGAGTAAAGTGTTACCAATAAAAATATATACCAGAGGAGTGTATTATTAATATTCACGGCAGTAGGCTTTCTTGTCCCTTTTTTAAGGCAAACTGCTATGCATTGTGCAGCGATCCTGCAGCAGCTACGATCAGCACCGTTATTGTGTTTGACCCTCTCTCCAGCTGAAATAACAGTTTGACATTAGAATGCTGAGAAAAATGCATTTAATCCCTCTTTTCAATAGGTGAGCGACTGATAACTTTTCACTCATAATTAACTCATCTTGAAATGAGAGACATTTGGAGGAAATTGAACTGTCAGCCAATGGAGTCGTGCATTTGACCTCATCACAGCGAATGGGGCCCATCATAATTTGTTCATTTGGTGCCTATCAGTCTGGCCTCATCCTCTTCTTGCCAATCCGTTGACCTCCCTCTCCGCAATTCCATTTGGTTCTGTTTTAATTATGACTCAGCAAATCCAAAGCAATAGCAAAACCCACCCTGAGCTCCCCTCGACTGTCACTCACGCTCTGACTGACACGAGCCAGATAGTCTGAGTGCTTTCGGGGGAAATTGAAGCAGTGGGCGCCTAAAATGGCTGTTTATATGTCCTCTCGCAGTCGGGCTTGTTCATTTGTGCTGCTCGTCGCTTTCCTTTCTTGCTCTTGTTGGTAATATACATAATGGACATAGCAGTGCATTAACATGTACTTGTCCACAGTTCTTGATATGATTAATGTAAATAGGTGAAAAGGCTTTTAACATTTCTGATGCAAAATGTCACCCAGCACAAGGGTTCTTCTTGAGTGATTCACCAACAGAGTAGTAATTAGTCCTATCTTGACAATGCATCCATTCATATACTAATTCTCAATGCTTCAATTAAGCAAATGTTTTCCAGATTGAAAATGCCACGCTGTTTGCCAGTCACAGCTCTATTGAGGGTGCTTTTGGCTACGCTCAAGCTATGCTCTCACCTCTAGCTGATGTGGTGTGGAATTGCACAGGCAAACATTTTTAAATCCAATTTTTTGTTGTTCTTTAGATGCATTTCAGTGTATGGATAATGCTCCAAACTGCCGTTGTTCTCATCAGCATTAGTGCTGAATCAATTCGAGATTTTCCTGTGAATGCTAGAAAATGCAACCGTCCTAACCACCTGGGTCCTGAACGTCGCGACAACAGTAACGACACAATTTCAACCTAGACTTTTTTTTTTCCTTTCCCTTAGAACCTCCGTCACGACTCTGAGAATTGCTCGCTATGTGATTGTATCTGTCAAGCATTCACCCGCAGGCAGTTAATAGGCTTAACCCAAATGATTTTCTGTCCTTTTCTTTGGGCAATAGTCTCAAACTGGGAATTTGTAATAGGCCAATTTGTTAACCTTCTCAGGGCAGGAGCATTTAATATGTGTCTGGTCAGAGGAGGTAAAGACTTCCTGTTGATAAACCTGGATGTGTTCGTCTGCTTTTTGACCTTTCAAAATAATGACAGGAATTATAAAAGAAAAGAAGGACTTTTGAAATTGGATTTGTTGTATGTTTTTGATCACCTTCCTCTCATATTAAACACACAGGTCCAGAAGTCATTTATTGTAATTCACACAAGAATAGTTCTGTGATGGTAATCCTGCTCAAACTCTACTTGTAATCACAGTCTCCATCATTATCATACAAATTACATCCCCCGCTATTGATTTTATGCAGATGATTACCGATACATTTTGGAAAGTATGATTCGCTGGTAATGTTTACAGTATTAGAAAACAATTACCTCACCATATGCCTCTGAGTAATTGTTTATTATTTTTCAATTAGACAAACGCTGATGATCAATGATTTAGAAAAAAGGGCAATGAATAACATCAACAGTTATAGATTTGTTGCCAGCATTCGAGATGAATTGTTTTAACGATTTCTACAATGGCATTTCAATGGCATCCAGTGCCATTTGAGTCTGAATGTAGATGATGTGGACTGTTGGACCGTATAGGTTGTTTGCAATTTTATTCAGAAGAATATCATTATGTATGTGTAACAATACACTCATGTCACAATTTGGATCAATACTGATATTCTCACAATACTTTAAATAAAGCCAAAATAGGGTTAAAATTGTATGTTTTTTTTTTAGTAGGCTTAAGATGGACAGTTCAATGTTTACACATTAAAATACTGAATTTAGTATTATGTAATATTATATCTGGGATAGGTTTGGACTTCTCCCCCAAGCACAAGGCAATGGTGACACCAGAATAGAAATATTCATCACTCTAAAAAATGCATATGGACAAACCCAGCCATATTTGACCCATATTTGGGTTAAAAACAACCCAGCATTTTTTAGTGTAATTCGCAAAAAAAATTGTTTTCGCTAATTATGTTAGGCTGACATATATTGAAAAAGTTTTTGTATTTTGTTAAATAATATTTAATTTTTCATTTATTATTAATATTATGGTAACACTTTACAATAAGGTTAATTAGTTTACATTAGTTAATGTATTAACTAACATGAACTAACAATGAGCAATACATTTGTTACAGTATTCACCTTTGATATGGGGGTATATGTACTACTAACATTTAAATTAATTATTTGATGCAATGCACTTATTTCTGTAATTACATATATAATTACACTGTTGACCCTTGCTTACACCTTAACCAACCCATAAACCTACCCATACCACCAAACCTGTCCCTAACCTTATCCGTATCACACATCAGCAGAATTGTTTTGCAATACAACATGAACACAATAAGTACATTGTACTTATTTTTTTATGTAGGCCTAAGTATGTACTAATTAAAGTCCCCCTGTGGTGAAAATCAAGCTTTTAATGTTTTTTTTTTTTATTTCTATGTGGTGTTTGTAATATATGCTTTAGACAAACCATGTGCAAATTTATAAGTCAACACCATTGCTGAGTATTTTCTCCTTAAAACCGCAGTGAACCAAAATCGCGGTTTGAAATCGCTGGTGTTTCTGACGTCACAAACTCCCTTGTAACCAATCACGCTAATGTGTGGAGTGGAGGCGGGGCTAATTTGCATATTCATCGAACCTCGTTTACTAATTGAGGCAAGGGTGTAGAGTTACATGCAAGCTATTTTAAGGCATACATTTTTAATTTTGGTGATCAAAGATTAGTTTTAAGGGATACAATTATTGCCAACAGGGGGACTTTAAGGACACCTAACAACAATGTATAATGCACCTTTCATGCCTTTCAAAAATCATCTAGTAGGTTTGGTACATATGGAATCCAAAATAAATACCTGAATTTAATACACTAAAAATGAAATGACATATAAGGCATCAAAATGTGCTGTTTTCTCTTTTGCTCCCTCATCCAAACCATTATTTACTTCATACAGACAGAATTGATCTTGATGCAGTGCAGTCAGAGTCTTAATTGGTCAGCCCTACAGCAGAGAATAGAATCCAATGGTCTTGCTCTGAATCGATGGTCTAACCAGAGAGGGTGTGGAGGTAGAGACTGCACAGCGAATGTATGATCAATCAGCCTCAAGTGATTATTAGCAAACCTCCAGCTACAGGTTTGTTGCCAAGAGAACACGAGACAAAAAGACTCATGTGTTTCAAGCGATAGGAATGCCGGAGGGTTCTGTGAGTAATTGGGTGCAGTGTGACGCAAGTCTACCTGAAAATTCACTCACCTGAGAAGAACAGCGTCTCGACAGATGCTCACGTGAAACCCAAACACTAATGTGAAACAGACCAAACCTAAAAAGGACAAACAAACTGCTCAGCTATGCAAATGACCTCATAAATGAGGCTGGGCATGTGTGTTGTGCTGAATAATTACTGTGACATTGATAATTGCACTGTTATGTGAGATTATGTTTGGTAGCATGACGAGCAAGACCAGTCTTGCCGTACAATTCCTGGATGTCAGCGACAAGGTCAAAATGCACAACCGTTGTGGATGTAGACAGATGGCGGCCACTTGTTAATAGTATCCAAATCAGAGAAAACGTAAACGTGAATGTTTTTCTGTACTTGCTATTCAGGGATAGATGACATTAAATATTTCTGAAGTTGAGCTGTCCTGCAGTGAGATATTATATAAATGCATGTTTTAAAATGATTTCTTATGAAATAATAATGAAATTAATTACATGTATTTATTTTAATTAATTGAATTAATTAAAAATCTGTACTTGTTATGCAGGGGTATTTGACATGAAATTCTTCTGAAGTACTTGTCCAACACTGAGACATTATATAAATGCATATTTTTAAGATAATTTGTTATAAAATACTTTTTATTTATTTAATTATTTACAATAATTATTATTCGTGTACCATACTGGTACTTTTTTTAAATTCACTCCTCACAATCTAGGGCCATTTAAAATTAGCTACTAAAAGAAAAAAAGATGTTTAAAAATGGGAAAAAAAATTAAAAATCAACATTTCTTTTGGAAAAACTCTTTTAATTTATACATTCATAAATATTGATTTGTTGATAAATAGCAAAGTCTATGGACATTCTATGCATCTGTCCCAAACATGTTCCTCGTTCTTATAGGATTATGCGGGACAAATTGATATGTTCTTGATGTCTTCCATTATAGCCTGAAGGATGGTACGTGAGGTTTTGTTTATTTTGCTTGAATCCGTAAAGCTTTGAATTGGTCGGAGTTCAGGGCGTAAAAGCATCAACGTTCTCCAAGGACTTTCTGGTGAGCGCTTCTTCTCAATCTATATCTCTTATCTGTGGTTGTTGATGATGTATCTGAGTGTTTGTGGCAGCTGTGTGTTACGTCTAATAGAGCAGAAAGGCTGCTCAGAATAAAGCTATTTGAAAATTTGTTTATGTGAAATATTTGTAAATGGAAGCAGGCCCCTTGGCACCTTCACGTCACGTTCTGGTGTCATTCTGGATTGTGAATTTGACGGGGGATTTGAGGCTGGCAAATGGAGCACATGTTCAAGCAGATCACAAGACTCTTGCCTCCCCTCAGTGGCTGCCGAAGCCCGGTGTTTAGATGCCAGCGGCGTCTGCTGACGTCTCCTCAGTCATTCTGCAAGAATTCCCCGTTGGTTTCTTGGAGCTGTGAGTGTCATATTTGCTCTATTGACAGCGCATGGATCTTACTATATATTTTTCAGCATTTGTTTTACACTTGTTTTGACAGTGGGACAGATTTGGCTAGAAATAGCATTATTTCAGAGTGGCTCGACATGTAAACATCAGAAGAAAAACAATATTTCTTTGTTTTCCGGTACATGTAAACATTTTTAAAACAAAATCAATTTACTTGTGAAGCAAATTGCCTAAGGTATTAAGTCTTGTTTGTTTGGTTTTTTAAATAAATAAATAAATATCAAAATTAAGTGGGATTTTGCTGAAAAAAGAAAATAGGCTATGCCAATGGATTCAGAAAAATTTGACCCCATTTCCAATATTTTTCTTGCTTTAAGCAAACTCACTTAATTTTGATAAATGTATTTTTTTTTTTAAACAAGACGGGTACATTTTCAAGACATGCATGTACTAAAAACGCAAAATGTTTTTTTTTTTACATAATTAATAACACACGAATCCGCAAAATTTACTAAAATGCAGGCCAGTAGTTGGCGTTGTCACTTTCCGTGTAAACATTACGCACATGATGTCACTATTTTACAAATTGTAGTTTTAGTAGTTATCTTTTTTACTTTGAACCCTGTTTTCAAAAGCTTGCGTTTTCAGGCCCCCACAACCCTGTTGTTGGGCAATGAATGGCCAAAACGTATAAAAGGTTTTTAATTGAAAAAGTGTATTGTGTAAACGGCCCCTTCATATCTTAAGATATTTTACTTCTCAAGTAAATGTGTCTTGATTTAAGAATGTGTAGGCTACTAGAAAACAAGACAAAGAGTGTTTTTTTAAATGATCAGTGAACTCATTGGATAGAGCATGTTTGATTTTTTTTTTTTTTTTTTTGGTTTGCTAGTCACATTTCCTTATTTATTTGCTTACTTTTCCATTTAGTCCTTCAACACAACTTATACTCTCAGTCCTAGCAAAGAATTGTGCCATTTTGGCCTTTTAACCAGCTCTAGCAATTACATTTGATGCTCCTTAATTCTGACACAGCCTCTCCCTCCAAAGCCTCTTTTCCAGCTCAGCAATCGAGACAATATGTTTGCTTACTGCACTGCTTGCTAAGTGTTCCTTTGCATATAAATTAATCTTGATTCAGTTGACACTGTCATGCTGAGTGGTACAAATTGCCCATAGCAATAAAGCAGGCTGAATAAGAAAAAAGCCAAATTGCGGCACTTGACGTGATGTTTCTTGCTTTATGCCAATACATTAGCTGCACGTAATGAGTGCTCTGTTCTGAAAAGCATGGTATACTGGAGTTTTAATTTTACTTCAATGGAGCAGCACCATGTTTTTTGAAATCCAAGTCAGAAAAATCATTAACAATGTGGATGTTGAGGTTAAATAGGAAGCAATTCATTCACTTGCACAAGCTCCGAGTGCCATCCATCATTCTATTTGCAGAAGCTTGACAAAAGTACTTGGCTTTAAATAACAATCCATTTGCTCCTGGTGCTGGGCAAAACAGGGTTTTTTTAGGCATTCATTTACAGTGCATAGCCATATTGATTTATTTAACTTTAACTTAGAAAGAAAAGGATAAAATCCAAGGATAAAAATAAGAAAAAGAGACGTAACATGCAACATTGCAACGTAAATATAGTCGTTTGTGTCCATATTTGTTTCAAGACTTACCATAACACAACACTTTAAGGAAACAATATTGTTTTATTTACACGAGAAGTGCCTGCACAAAAAACTACTATGTGTAAATATGATGGTTATTGTAGTTCTAGAGTGAGTTTGCACGTACTCATCTCACATGCACAAAATAGATTCAGTATTCCTTTAAAATGATCAAAAACAGTGAAATGCAATCTCAGAATATTACGCAAACCTGTAATAATGAAATATTAAATATTTTTTTATATACCACAAGTTTCAGTGGTATTTTTTAATATGCTTTAAGACAAACCATGTGCAAATTCATAAGGCAACACTATTGCTGAGTATTTAATCATTAAAACTGCAGTGAACAAAAGACGGTCTGAAAAACGGGGTTTGAAATCGCTGGTGTTTCCGACGTCATCAGGACAACGTGTGATCGTCAACCAGTGGATCCCTGAGCTGGTGTGAGTGAGTGGAGGCGGGGCTAATTTGCATATTCATAGAACCGCGGATGCTAAATGAGGTAAGGGTGTAGAGTTACATTCAAGCTATTTTAAGGCATGAATAATATTTTTTTCAAGGACATTTTTTTTAAATATGTCATTTTGGTGATCAAAGATGAGTTTTAAGGGATCAAAATATTGACTACTTGGGGGACTTTAATATTCTTCTGTAATGCAGCACAGCTGAAAGGTTTGTTTGAGCTGCAACCTCTACTGTACAGCTATGAATTTGCATTTTCTTCAGCCAGAGGCTTATTCATTTTACTTTTGGTGTAAAAGATCCTTTTTTTTATTAAAAAACAAACCCAGCCCAGGTGAGAGAAGAAAAAAAAAAACATTTAAAAGTAGCGGTAATGGTTATTACGTAAAATACCAATCATTAATAAGAACGGTAAAATTACCTTTCATAAAAAGTAACTAAGTAATGCAATTAGTTATTTTTTAAAGAGTAACAATATTGTAATAAAGTATCTTTCTTCACCATGGCAGCGAGATCTTGTTCGGTCTCTGTCTCGTGGTATTGAAGACGTGTTTCTCAAGATATGATTCTAATATGGGTTATCCTGCTGTTTTGTTGTGGAAGATCCACATAATTTTTCACCAACCTATTTATCTGTGTGGGGCCTCCATACAATTTACCAACTCCGTGGTAATTATTCTGGCAGCACAAATGGAGGGGCCAGCCCTCTTTTCTCACTCAATGCTCCCTAATAGGATTGTGTCTGCTTCAGCAGACTTTAATTGAGGACTCCATGTCAAAAGAGAGCAAGCTTGAATGACTCTCCCTTCTCAGCTGCTGGTCACCATGAAGTCTCAGGCTAAATGCTGAGAGCTATGATTTTTTGTTATATACAGCAATTGCCATTACCTGCTGTTAGATGACATACACAGCTGAGACACAGCTCAGCACATTATAGTCAGGATAATCAGGTTTATGTTATTATATTATTTCATCATATTATTAAGATATTATATATCAGGGCTTTTCAATAATCTAGCTACTGACCCCTAAATACAGTATGATCAATTATCCTTGTGTGTGAGGGAAGACAATTTAAAAGGCAGCTATATATTTTCACGTATAAAGTCCCAATAAATATTGTGAAAAATTTATATTATAAATGTGTACAATATTATATTTGCTACATTGTTTGTAATTCTTTTTTTTTTTTATCATTTATTTATTTTGTATAATCTTTTTTTTTTAATATTCATTTACAATTATGTTACATTCTTACATATTTTTTTCTAGCCTCTATGAAACTGTTAATTAATGTGTTTTAATGTGTTTGTGTATTTATTTTGATCATTTATTTTTTTATTTGACAGTTTTATTTTTAAATTCTTCCACGGACCCCCTAGTATTTCCTAGCAGACCCAATTTATACTGTGAAAAATTAACATAATAAATCATGTTTAATATGAAAATATTTAAGATTTAATTTCTATTATATTGAATTATTACATTTCTTTTCTACTCACTTTTAGATTTTATTTATTTATATGAATAATTTATTAATTTTGTCTAAACTTATTTTTATTTATATATTACAGTTTTACTTACATTTTTCCACCGACCCACTAGAATTCCCTTGCAGCCTACGGGTGTCCCCGGACCCCAGTTTTAAAAAACCCTGTTCTATATTATAAATGTCATTAAGCTTTATTATTAATTCAAACATATTAATAACATAAACATATGTTTTTTTTCCGGTAATTGATCATTGTTTCTCAGCATGATTTACTGTTATTATTCCTAGGCATGCCATTGTTCACACATTATATGTGTTTTTTTTTCTCTAACAGACGCTTTTGACACACAGCGGATGAAAAAAAAAAACGGTGTCAGAAGAGGAAGCCCTGGAGCATATTACTCATTTAATCCTGATTTAGCCTGAGGGAGAAAGGGATTTTAAGTGTCTAGTGATAAACTCCCTTTCTTCTGTTGATGGTAATTATCCACGTCTCTTGAGACTCCGCCAAGATGTTGGTGGCAGGATGTGTGTTCTGATCGTCAGACATGAGACACACTGTCCAGTTGGTCTGTGTAGGTGAATAGAGCCCAGCGCATCTACAGGCTCCTCTGCTTGTTTGAAGATGGCCTATTGTAGCCCTTTTGTAAGGGATAACTGGTCAGCCATTGTGGCCAAATATGTTAGGCAAATTGAGGCAGATGGCTCCAATTCAGACACGTGGCTTTCCCAGGGCAGCGAGGATGGCCTAGACAGTGGAGAGGGGTGTTGTGGGTCAGGGCCCTGCTTGGCACTTGTTATTGCCTTCAATAGACCCATGTGGCTTTATTCACCCCCCATGTGGTGTTGCCGAGAAACACCATGCTGAAGACCCCAGCCCGGCCCGCTGAAGGACAGCATGGGGGCGGCTACAGCAGCACTCCATCTTCCTCACGGCCTCGGCATAGTCCCGCTCGAGCCCTTAGGGATTTGGATGAATAGGGCCGATTGACAAGTGGGTGGTGGTCCATCCTAAATGGCTTTTCATTCAGCTGCTATAATAGACTGGCAGGTTTTTTCCACACTCTCTATAATAGCTGCTAATTATGGGATTTGCAATGTTTTGGAATCCCTTCTTAATATTGGTTTGTGTGTTTTCTCTTTTTGGTGTGTTCTTCTGAGAACGTAGCGACTTGAATCCTATAATTTGTTCATTTGTTTTAGTTGCAATGCAGCTGCCTATCTTATATGAAGAAGGACGTTTCATTTGATGGTGGAAAAATAACATGAGATAAGAGGAAAAATATTCAATGCTTTTGCGTTCCCTGAGAAACTTTGCGTTCGCCCGTGAAAATCTTTGTGTTCCCCTGAGAAACTTTGAGTTCGTTTGCAAATCCTTTGCGTTCCCAACATCTGTTAAAATTATGACGAGCTAGAATATGTTCAGTCAAACTATTCTTAGCATGAATATGAAGATTTTGTTTTAGTATTATTAAAGCGTGTAGATTTACCATTAACTTATTTAAAATTCATAACTGTTTGTAGATGGATCTTTCACAATAGTGAAGCAACTGCTGAGATTTTTTGAAAGTTGGCATCATCTTATATGTTTCACTTGATGATGCACAGATATCAATACTTGACATACAAAACACAACAATGGTAACACTCAACAAATAATAAAAACACTTATGCAACATTAACCAACATTACAAAATGAACCAACAACACAAACTGCAAAAAGCAAAGCAAAAAAAAGTTAAGCAGCACCGATAAAACCAACAAGAATCAAGACACTTCACAGCATAAATGTTTCATACCGCACTGCATGCTGGGTACCTTCATAGTACACATGCACTGTAGAAATACAGTATTATGTTGGTTTCTTTTACAGTAAATTGTGTTTTCCAATACTGTAAACTCACAGTAAAACCATGTTTTTTTTTTTACAATTGCACATTTTTAGTGCATATTTTTAGAACACAAATGCTCTATAGCTTTCAATAATATCATCAAGATCCGCCATGTTGAAAATAGTTCTGTATTATATTCTCCACCGTGTTCCCCAGCATCTCAATTACCAGCGTCGCTCTCTGTGTCTTCTGAACATGGATGCTTTTACTCGACAAACAAAAGCGGTCCAGAGATCTCCATTTTAATGCACTGCTTATTCAAACGTGCCAGGGGTCAAGAGTGAAGATGTTACCAGCTGGCCATTCATCACGGCCATGACACCCTCTCTGCTCCGCTCCCTCACCTCCAGGCTATGCTTTATAGAACAAACACGTCACCACGGGCCGTGCAGTCATCCATTTTCCTGTGCTATGCATTAGAGCTTCATGAATATCCCCACACAGTATACTGTACCTGCAGCCCGGCTGTGGAGAGATCGCTATAGGGCTCCTTCCCACACTGAGAATGTGATCTAGTCATCACATACTGATGCTACTTCTTTCTTTAACCCTTTTGTTCTGTTGAGGTTTTACTATTTTATGTGTTTTTTTTTTTTTGCGTTAATAATTGCAAAATTACCTTCTTATTTTACCTTAATATTCTTCCTCTGTTCCGCTGATCAAATCAAATCAAATCCCAGCCGGCCAATATTATTGAAGCCGAAATCCCTGTTTGACCACATAAACATGCACTTTCCAAAAATGTGACTGTTCTATAATGTATTTATTTTATTATTTATTATTATATATAATATATATATTATGTATTATAATAATTATATATATATATATATATATATATATATATATATAATTATATTATTATTATTATTATTATTATACAAAACAAATATCATTTTATTATTTATTATCTCTATTTGCCATTTTTAAGAACCCAACTGCAATACACAGGAAATCACATTAAAAATCTCATGTGAAAATTTTCATAAGATTAGTCACAATATATTAACCTGACAGCCATTACTCCCGTCTTTATCGTCTAATATGCTGATTTGGTGCATTTCTTATTAATATCAATGTTACAAACAGTTGTGGAAACACTTTTCAGGTTTCTGTAATGAATAGAAAGTTTAAAATAACTATATTTATTTGAAATATATGTTTTTTGTATCATTATAAATGTCTCTACTGTCATTTTGATCAATTTTTTATGCGTTCTTTCTAAATAAATGTATACATTTCTTTAATATTTTACTTAAGTATACATTTCTTAAAAAACTGACTCAAAACTTTTGAACGGTCGTGTAGCCCTATATTCTTTTTCAGCTTTTTTTTTTTTTCTCAGACCAAATTTAGATTAAGGTAAGACTGGTTAGAATGCAGCATGCCCGAGATCAAACAAAACCGAATTTGTTTCTCTTTAGTATTCATATCGAGACAATATGCTCCAGACCCAATAGCATTGGCGTCTTTTGTGTCACGGGGCTGCAATCTGCCATAGGCACCATTGCACGACTTTGATTATTAACAGACAGCATGCCACCGCTCCAACCATTCCACCCCTCCCTCCTCTTCATCTGCCACCCATGTGACCCCTCCTGGCAAATGATTGGCTAATTATGATTCTGGACAGAATTTGAGGGTGGCTAACGCTGCATCTGGCCTCTGAGGTGCCTGCGACTGCAGCTGGTGTGGCTGTTCCACAGCAGGGCTGTCTGTGGCCCCTCATAAATAAAAAGCTCTTACAAACTGGTTATGAACACCTGTTAGATCATCTGTCAGCCTAGCCCCCTTCTCATCCATCACCTAGTGCTCGGGGTAGTCATTCCACCCCATCAATCCGCTCCGTACTTACCAGGGCTCAAACACTGCCCTGATACCATCCACAACATAATGGCGCTGCACTGGTGGACACTTTTAAATACAGATGAAGAATCCCTTTCTGTCAACTTTGGGTAGGCCATTTAAAAGTGAGTGGCGAAAAAGTTTACATTTGTGTCAATAAATCAGAGGAGAAGAGTCACGGGCAGGCTTGTCATTCGGACTAATGACCGAATCCTTCACGGGCTACGCAGAACGTGCCGAGATAAAATGCGTTCGGGGTTGTTCAGTCATTATACCTTTATTACCCCCTGCCATAACCAAGGAGAGGGAGAGGAGAATCGGGGGAATGAATGAGTTATGTGTGCTTTGGAAGGTGCTGTTAAACTATACACAGATAGCGGGTCTTCGTCTCTAATATTGTGACAGATTCAGGCAACCCCAACACATCATTTTCACTTTAGCAATGGTCTTAGTGTAAACCACATGGTCTCAAATGATTTGAAGCATAGTAAACTGCAGTCATTTGCTTTGTAGTTAAATGATTGGTTGGACTGTAGTGTGTCATTTTTTAACCCTTAATGCACCATTTTGTCAAACCCACATTGGTGTGAACTACACTGAGGACTATTACCCAACAGCCCATGCAGCAAAGTGTCTCAGAGGATACACAGCCTGATCTCCTGTGACTGTGTTACTATTTGTGTGTGTGTGTTTGGATATATGCTAACATGCACAATATGGGTGTTTTGACATTGATATCTATTGTTTAGTATTTATTAATATTTTGAATTGTCCTTTTTTTATATACTTAGTTTATTTTGGTTTGTTTGAGTAATTGTGTTGAGCTTTTCTAATTTTCGTAAGTGTTTTTTTAAAATATATATTTCTTACATGTATTGTTATTTCAGGTTTAGTTTTAGTAATTTCTGCTAGTTGCCAAGACAACATTTCTCATTTTCGAGTTTTCATTCATCCTTTTGTTGTATCATGACAATATGAGTGTTTGGCATTGTAATATATGACAAAATATGCAATGTTAATATGTTTGGTCTTGGTGGAATAGCTCCTCTAAGCTGCTGCTTCTGCTGCTTCTTTTGATTATTGCTGCTGTTGCTTCTGCTGTTGATAATTACTACTTCTTCTGATACTTCTGTTGATTATTAACTCTGTTGCTGCTTTTTATCATTGCTGTTGTTGCTTCTGTTGATTATTGCTGCTGCTTCTGCTTTTTGATTATTGCTGCTGCTACTGCTGTTGATTATTGCTGCTGCTACTGCTGTTGATTATTGCTGCTGCTACTGCTGTTGATTATTGCTGCTGCTACTGCTGTTGATTATTGCTGCTGCTGTTGATTATTGCTGCTGCTACTGCTTTTTGATTATTGCTGCTGCTACTGCTGTTGATTATTGCTGCTGCTACTGCTGTTGATTATTGCTGCTGCTACTGCTGTTGATTATTGCTGCTGCTACTGCTGTTGATTATTGCTGCTGCTACTGCTTTTTGATTATTGCTGCTGCTACTGCTGTTGATTATTGCTGCTGCTACTGCTGTTGATTATTGCTGCTGCTACTGCTGTTGATTATTGCTACTGCTGTTGATTATTGCTGCTGCTACTGCTTTTTGATTATTGCTGCTGCTACTGCTGTTGATTATTGCTGCTGCTACTGCTGTTGATTATTGCTACTGCTGTTGATTATTGCTGCTGCTACTGCTTTTGATTATTGCTGCTGCTACTGCTGTTGATTATTGCTACTGCTGTTGATTATTGCTGCTGCTACTGCTTTTGATTATTGCTGCTGCTACTGCTGTTGATTATTGCTGCTGCTACTGCTGTTGATTATTGCTGCTGCTTCTGCTTTTGATTATTGCTGCTGCTTCTGCTGTTGATTATTGCTGCTGCTACTGCTGTTGATTATTGCTGCTGCTACTGCTGTTGATTATTGCTACTGCTGTTGATTATTGCTGCTGCTACTGCTGTTGATTATTGCTACTGCTGTTGATTATTGCTGCTGCTACTGCTGTTGATTATTGCTACTGCTGTTGATTATTGCTGCTGCTACTGCTGTTGATTATTGCTGCTGCTACTGCTGTTGATTATTGCTACTGCTGTTGATTATTGCTGCTGCTACTGCTTTTGATTATTGCTGCTGCTACTGCTGTTGATTATTGCTGCTGCTTCTGCTTTTGATTATTGCTGCTGCTACTGCTGTTGATTATTGCTGCTGCTACTGCTGTTGATTATTGCTGCTGCTACTGCTTTTGATTATTGCTGCTGCTTCTGCTGTTGATTATTGCTGCTGCTACTGCTGTTGATTATTGCTGCTGCTACTGCTGTTGATTATTGCTGCTGCTACTGCTGTTGATTATTGCTGCTGCTACTGCTGTTGATTATTGCTGCTGCTACTGCTGTTGATTATTGCTGCTGCTACTGCTGTTGATTATTGCTGCTGCTACTGCTGTTGATTATTGCTGCTGCTTCTGCTTTTGATTATTGCTGCTGCTTCTGCAGTTGCTGCTGCTGCTTCTGCTTTTTGATTATTTAATAATTATTGTTACTGCTACTTCTGTTGATTATTGCTGCTGCTGTTAATTATTGTTGCTGATTCTGCAGCTGCTGTTGATTATTGCTGCTGCTACTTCTGTTGGTTAATGCTGCTGCTGTTGCTGTTTATTTTTCCTGCTGCTTCTGCTGCAGAGCAAGTACGGGACTTGCTACTGACAATACATACTGCTGCTGTACAATATAGCATGAATTACCCGTAGCATATTTATATAGGTGGAACTGGGGAAGGTGGAGGGTTTCTGAAAGCATACTAAAGTATTTGAAAGTTGAGCTGCAAGCTCATTGGCTGCTGATATAGCAGGAACCAATTATCTGTGCCCTTTAGAGAATTATCTGATTGCAAGCAGATTGAGTTAAGACATATCAGCCTGTGCCATCAAGAGTTTCATGACAGAACTTTGTTTTTTTTACAATAACAACACTGATGTTATATTTATATTATAAATATAAGGCCCTATTTTAACGACATGAAACGCAAGTATCAAACGCGAAACGCAAGTGACTTTGTGTTCCCGACGCAAATCTAAAATGGGTTGGTCTGAAGAAGCTTCATTATTAATTTGGGTGTAACGTGAAATAAATCAGAGCGTCATCTCACATTCCCTTTAAGAGCAGGCGCGCTTGTTCCATGGCGGATTGCTATTATAACGGCGGATTAGCCAAGCGCACGCCAGGAGCAGTTTACAGCCGAGGAGACTGACGTTCTCGTCAGGGCTGTAAAAGACAGAGAAGTGACATTGTATGAGGATGGGAGAAACCAACCTCAAATTAGGTTAAACAGGCATATAATAATTTGGGTAAATGTGTAAGCTAGATTTATGCCTATTTTTTCACATCTTGGACACAACAATGATTTCCCTCGTGTTTTAATGTTTCCTTGTAATAATGTATGATTTGCAAAAATTAAACCTGCTGCGTCTGTTTAGATTAGAGAATCAAAGTGTATGCGCGTTGTTCACACGCTACATAATGGCCAAGCATGCGCCCTTAAAATACCATATGACTAACGCGCAACGCGTCACTGTCTTTAGACTAGGTTTTTCCTGGTCAGTGGTGGAATGGACTAGTTGCACGTGGCCGCCATTTTGGATTTCTGAACAGCAAGTGTGCGGTTAGACACTTCCGGTTTTGCAGTATGCCCTGTGCAGGGAGCCGGAGAAAGACGAAAATTACCTTTTATAGTTGTTTATAGAATCAATTATATAACTTAAAATACTACCAAGATCCATATTACTGCACACGAGCCAATGGCAATTAAATGCACGTATGTATAGTCAGATTAATGAATGAAATATAACTGTTCACGAACAGAAGATTGTATTGGACTCATGCTGCATAGGCAATGGCAATTATGCCAACTGTAAATATAGTTACAACTACGATTAGAGTTGTTAAATAAAATACCCCGTGAACATTCACACGTTTGCCCTGTGATAGGCTAAAATTTATCTCCATAAATACTATTTTCTCAATTCTGCGTATATATTTTCACTTACTCTATCAATATTATCATCACATATTTTACATTTACATTTTTAACTGTACGTAACGTTACCACAAAAATGTACTATAAGTTTGTGTATATTTTACACGTAGTAAAATACTGGGCCCTATTTTAACGATCTGAAACGGAAGTGTCAAAGCGCAAGTAACTTTGTGGGCGCATCCCGGCGCTGTTGCTATTTTCCCGGCGGGATAAATGCCTCTTGCGCCTGGCGCAAATGTAAAAGGGGTTGGTCTGAAGTAGCTTCATTATTCAGGTGTGGTTTGGGCGTAACGTGAAATAAACCAATCAGAGCGTCCTCTCACATTCCCTTTAAGAGCAGGTGCGCTTGTTCCATGGCGGATCGCTATTATAACGGCGGATTTGCCAGCGCACGCCAGGAGCAGTTCACAGCCGAGGAGACCGACGTTCTCGTCAGCGCCGTAAAACACAGAGAAGTGACATTGGGGATGATGGGAGAAACCCACCCAAATTAGCTTCGGTTAAACAGGCGTATAATTTGGGTAAATGTGTAGCCTAATCTAGATGTTTTATTTTTTTTTAATCTAGATAGATATTTTTCTCATCTTCACGGACACAACAATGATTTCCCTCGTGTGTTAATATTTTTCCTTGTAATAATGTATGATTTGCAAAAATGAAAACTGCTGCATCTGTTTATATTAGAGAATCAAAGTGGATGCGCGTTCACATTATGGCCAAGCACGCGCCCTTAAAATACCATATCACTAACAAGCAACGCGCCACTGTCTTTAGACTGTTTTTTTCCTGGTCAGTGGCACAATTGCTTGGGTGCAAGATAGGGCCCACTGTATTCGCTGCTTATAAACACCAGACAGATAATTATTTATGAAACAGATGCTCTTTACTCATCTCACTTGCACAAAATAAATGCAGTAATAGAAAGCATAGAAACTCACAGGTGAAATACACAGAAAATTAAATGCATTTAAAAATGTGGTTGAAGTCATTCCTCCGGATCTTCTGTATCCACTCAGCCCGTACCGCAGCGTCAACGGGGAATGCATGAAAGCTGACTTTGTTGTAACGTGACGAAACGGTACATATAACGGCACACAACAATGAAGTGCTGAGGCTGTCACCCTCCGAAAGGCAAGTCGCCTCTCTAGAATCCTAAAAACACTAATTTTGAAAAATGATCTCGTAATGGAACTCGGTCGATGTTGTCTCTTGCTTTCACTGTATCCCGCTCTCGCTGTCAGATCACCGGAAGTTTTCACCGGAAGTACTGGCCCGCACACTCAGAGTTTGAACGTCAACGGTCGCCATTTTGTGCACGGAGCGAATTGTTTTCTGAATCTGCAAAATACCACCAGGGAACGTTTGCGCTGGAACACGCCTCCTCTTTTCGCTGGACCGCCCCCGGGAGCGCAAGTTCATTCCCTAATTTACCGACGTGCATCTGTGGAGGGAAAAGTCCGCTGTGCGCGGGTGCAAAATAGGAATGATACATGCGTCGGTGTACAAAGTCAATTACGCTGGGCTGGGTGCAAGATAGGGCCCAATGTGTTTGTGCTTTGTATAGCTACATTTTGCATTTGTATAGACCCTAAACTGAATCTCTCTTAAACAATAGAAATGTAATGTAGTGTAATGTAAATTTCTGTAATAAATATATATCATATACTGACATTTTAATTTGGATTATATATGTTTTTTGTTTATTGATTTGAATAATCAATTCAAGCCATTAGTTTAGTATTAAGAATTAATATGTGTATGTCTTTTTATGTTAATACAGTACAGTTGTCAGTACTTTTTAGTGTCAATACAAATGTACAAAGATGTGCTACAACCACACTTTATATAAAAATCCCTAATCACTAATAGCCTATGATCACATTGGTTAACCATTGAGTCTGAAAGTGGCATATTGGACAGGGACAATTTCTACTAAGAAATTGTCTACTAAAAAATGTTATTGATTAAATATTTACAAAGTTAATTTGAATTTGGTGTAATTTACTGATGTTATGATGCTTAGACTTAGTCGGCAGCAAGTCAGTTGCCTTCAGTTTCACCCAAAGTCTTGACATTTTTTGAATGGTGCGGTGAATGTAAGCTTTATGAGTATTGGCATGAAAATGCCAGGCAAGTTAAAAGATTCCCTCACTGGTTTATGGCAACTATTACAGCAGAGTTAGTCTCGGTTTTATGTGCATTATCTCAGGGCTTGGCTGAAACTATAACTTTTATGCATTCATAAAGAGTAAATTGACAACGATGAATCAGCTTTGACCAGGCAAGCCCTTATACCTTTCAGTCATCTTTTTTGAAAGTGAGAAACTGGAATGCTGGAGCTTTTTTATAGTGCTTTCTGAGATGTTTTATGATCTTAACTTAGTCATGCCCTTAAACTCTCAAAGTTACTGGAGATGACATTTGCGACTCTGTAACGCTACTAAATGAGTATGTACTTTATATTAAATCATTATGAGCAATCAGATGCATGATACCAGAAAGGTTAATCAGCATTTAGACAGAAGGCCAATTTTAAATACTAATTGTCCCCTAGAATGCCTATAAAATGGGATCTATTGCCGGCTGAAAGAAAATATCTAGTGGTGGGATCTAAGCCACTCCAATCATCACCACAGGAGCCCAATTTACAATCTCTTTGAACCAGCAAGAAGCAATAATGAGACACCTGATAGCATCCCAGAATAAACTGGAGAATGTGGCCTGTCTAGTTTGTGGCACAGGCTATTACAGAGAAGCGTTGAAGAGATGTGCAGACTCACTGGCCTGATGTGACAGCTTGATTTCCTGGCCTCCTGGTGGGACATCAGAAGAGGTGACATGAACGGCCTGTTAATTTGGCCATGTCACAGTATATAGCAGCGTCCTCTGGTAGAGGATACTTTTGGATGGTTTAGGGTGAGGGAACAGCGCCGGAACCGCCTGTCCAGTGTGACAGAGAGGAATAGTCTCACACTTTATTGTGTAGGTCGCTGAGCTCAGGCCTGAGACAGACAGTGGAACGCATACGCACACAAAAAAGCGGCCCATCACCATGCGGTGACAGGCGTGGATGGAATGGGGCGGCGATGGCTTCTCTTGTTTGCCCTTGATGAGCATGTCATTAATGGAAATAAGAGAAACGGTGGGCCATATCAGTATTCAAATAGCCTGCCATCTTCTTCTGTTCATCCGCCTGCTGATTTCTAAACATTCAGCTCCCCACTCTCAACTCTCTTTCTCTCCCAGCCTCTCTCCATTCCTTTTCTCAATTCAAAACAACCCAAACTTCAAGGTGTCCTGGAGAAAATTAGCCTTAGGAATAATTATTATAAGGTGTTTCTTTAACTATGGGCATTTTTGGCCCTGTGGACTCTTTTAAAACACACTTTTCACACTAAATAATAGATTTAATTTTGCCCTCAGTGAATCAGTTCTGTCATTTCCTCTTTTTTTGACTGGAACATCATGAACTTTTCCACCACAGTGTCATTTCCACTAAATCTCAAATGATGTAGGCTATTACGTTTAACACGTTGAAACGCTTTTAGAATAAAATAACCAATTTCCTTTGTTTCGCTAAGGCTAATTTCATTGCAATTTATGTATCCTACATATTTAAATTACAACTTGATTGGATATTTTGTTCACAAGTGATATTAACATTTTTCCTTTTGTTTTCTTTATGCATTTCTTATTTGTTATCATGATGCATGCTCTTGTAGTCTTAAAAAACTTTATTAAAGGAAATGTTTTAACTGTCGTAGAAATAACTAACTCTCTACAGCTGAGATCATTGAGGACTGTTGCAATTTGTTTAATTACATAATATTGAATAAATATTAAATTCATTGTTTTGCTAATTTTGTTTTTAAAATGTTAAAATTGAATTCTTATATTGTAAAATTGTCTGTAATGTAAACAGTCAGTTCAACAGTAATGTAGAGTTTAAAAAAATTATTATACAAATATAAAAATGATGAATTATTTTAAAAAAATGTGGTCATGGAAATTATACTACAATGGAGTTAATTTGAGGGTCTAAACATTGCTATAGAAATATTGAATAAATATGATAAATAGATAATTGTTTGAATTATCATTTGGTTTTAATAAATATTTCCATATTTTAAGATGTATGTGGGACAAGAGTATAAAATGTAAAAGTAAAATATATAAGGCAATGTGCTTTAATGTGCCCTTCATATCAACAAGTTAGTTTTGATTAAAAAAACTACAATTGAAGAGTTCGGATACAAAATCCTCTAAGTGCCACCTGAAATTTTCTTCTACACTGTAAAAAAAATATTGAGTTCATTGAAATTAAACAATTAAGTTAATGCAATGAAAGAGATTGGTTCAATCAATAGAAACTCAAAATATTATGTTATCTGAACTATACATACATTTTCTAAGTTGATTTGACAGAAGATAAAAAGTTGTGATTACAAATAATGAAAATATTTTTTTTCCAGTGTAGAATGATCATTTTTATCAAGCTTGTATATTTAAGTTCAGTCATTTCAATTAAATGACAATTAATAGGTCATTTTCATTGCAATTTAAGTGAAATTAAATTACTGAACTACAAGCTTGATAAAAATTGTCATTCTAGAAGAAAATTTAAGATGGCACTTAGAGACTTTTGCATCCGAACTCTTCAATTACAAACTAAAAAAACAAATAACCAGACAAAAACAAAAAACTCCAGGGACATAAACAACAGTAATGTCATGAAGCTTGTTTTGTACAAGCACAACGATGATGAGACATTTCCTGTGACTAAGGATGATTACAACAATCCTGTGTGACGGCTTTGCCGCTTTTCTCTTAAATGGAGTCATTCTGCACTATTACTATAGATAAACAGCCACTCTACCTCACTTTTGGTGGTATGCACCACTTCAGCAAGGAGTCTGTCAAGTAGTTAGAGGCTTAATTGGGCTGATCTGTGTTCAGTTCGTTAGAGTCATTTATCAGAAAATTGACTGGGTGACATGAAGACAGGGCAGCCCTTAAACAGACATATGTAGGGATCCACAGTCATAGAAAGTTGTGCCTTACAAGACCATCAAAGCAACCAAGGAAAAGCAGGGTTGCTTTATCCCCTGATAGACTTTTATCATAAGCTAAGAAATAATTGATGTATGACATGTACCGAAAAGTACACAAGGCATCCCATTAACAGCTTCAGAAAACCTCCCAGTTCAAGTCGGCTTATTGGCATCAGTGCATCCCTCTGCCTTTTCCATTGTGCATTACTGATGCTTTCTCTTGATCAGAGTGATGTTTGTTACAATTGATCAAAAATAACCTTTTTGTGCCGGTGACGCTGCTGGTGAATGCTGCTGTTTTGATAGGCTTCATTGACCAGATCCTTGAGGTTCAACACAAACACTCAGCGGCAGGTGCACAGCTGTGACGTAATGAACGCTCGTGCCACTTTCTTTTTGCAGGCCGGATTTCTCTATATTCTGTAATTAAGGCTGAATGTACAATGCAGCACAGGGCCAATGCAGAAAGCACTGAAGAGGATGCCTTTTCATTTAAGTGGCTTCTTCAGTCTATCTGGGAGCTGAGGTTGCCAGTGCACCCACATCTAATCATGAAAGAAAGCCTCCTCATTATTTCAAGTCATTCGGTAAAGGAGGGCGGCACTTAAAATCCCACCAAAGAAGTCCGGGACCTGTGTAATTGTATTTCTTATTTGAATGATGGTAGAAAAGAGAAAGAAAAACATAAAGAAAAGTCAAAGGTTTTTCGTTTATCATTGGGCGCTCAGGTTGTCAAATAGGTTCCATATGAAAGAGAAGAAGAAAGCATGCTGGTTTATTCAAAACATTCCCACTGATAAATTGAAACAGGCTTTTAGGCTGGTTTTGTGAATCCCGGTTCAAACAAGAGCAAGAAATACACATGCTGCAATAATAAATGCCACGGTGTTAAGTGCCTCTCTCGTTTATAGAGCGACTTCAAATGAGATCTGTGCTTAACACTTGCCACGCTGCCTCCTCCGGGTGCCTCCTAAGAATCGGGAAGTTCATCTATCGTTCTCTCGCCCGTGCTCTTTCTTTTTGTTGCTGTTAGATTTGTTTTGCTTTCAAGTTAATGATTTATTTACAACCAACTAGGAAGCGAATCAGGGCAGAGTGCAGCTTATGGGCAAAGAGGCCTGAGAAAACATCAGCCATTAACCCGTTTATTTACTTTTTTTGTTTAAATCTATAGTAGCATAATACTTTTTTTACTCAAATAATTTCAACGGACAACAATTTCACTAACCACACACAAAACCTTAAACTCAAGTCCATAAATGGATTAAGTAACTTGCCATTAAGACTTGTCATTTATATGCAGTAAACAAAACCATTAGACAATTTTGTTTTTGTGCAAATGTATTTAAGTTGCTCTGATTTGAATCACCCTTGAGCTTTTATATTTTTGGTCTTGGCAATGTCTGATTCTTTGTTTGAGGAATATAGAAGCTGTAATCCCAAAGGTTCAGTAGTTTTGCATCTCTACTACCACTGCTTCACAACTAGATGTCTATTATTGATATAACAAAATCCATGAACAATATCCATACTTCTATTATGTCACCCACTGAATAAAATACGGCAAAAACTAGCTTTTGCACAATTAGTTAAATATTCTGAAATGCTCTATACTTGTATCTGTAATAAAGGGATTGTTGGGTTAATCTGAGTAAGACATAAAGTGTCTTCCAAACTTTTTGCTAAATTGTAATTCCTCCTGATGTGGATTTTTCAACCTGTCAGGTTTATGTTCTTGCGTTTTCATTCATGTGCCTGTTTCTTTTGTTTCCTTTCAGTTAAGACTTGGGGTGCTTCTCAATATCCCTCCTCGTCTCCTCACTCCTCCGTCCTCCATCCTATGACCCGGAAACCGATCGAGCTCAGCCATCTTGAAGGACATCTCAATTCTCTAATTGCACCGCGAGGAGGCGAGGATCGAGGAGTGAGGAGGCTTCCAGAGGAGCTATGAGCGAGGATACACAGGTGTATCCTATGCGGAAGTGTTTTTACTTAACGTGACGCACGTGTAAATTCTCCTCCCCCTTCACATCGGTCACAATAATTTTATAGCTATATAATTTTATTGCAGTTTATATAAACCACACGTCACATATTTCAACAGGGTATCTTGCTTTATTATTATTTATTATGAATTTCTTAAATAACCAAACTTCAACAACATAAGGGCAGATCTTTTTAGCGCTGCTGATGACGCTGTAAAGTGACGCTCGAGTGATCAAGTATTCCAATGTATAAAAAAGCTTTCATTCGATTCCTCCGTCCTCATTTTCTTTCCTTGCAGCCTTCCCCTGCGTCCTCTAGGGGGTGGAGCTGAGACGCGAGGAAAGGAAGCGAGGAAAGGAAACGAGGATGCACAAATAAGAATTGAGAAGCACCCTTGTTAATTCCCTTGCTACTTGGTTACTGATTAGTTACACCTGTGTCTTGTTTAGTTCCCTTGTTTGCTCCTGTCAGTGATGCGCGGGTTGATCCAAAATGAGCGGTTACCCGCGGTTACGAGTCATCCAAAAATATTTGTAATGATATTCGGGTCGCGGTCGGTCGGGTCGTTTGAAATAAAGATGCTAATTAAACCTTTGTAATTTATATAGTAGCCTACCAGACACAATGTTCTATGAAATACATAGGTCTACACTTTATTGGCTGAATAACTGCGCGAGGATGACGCACAAGCTCAGTCAGAGATGACAGTGGGAAATCCTTATTTACCTGAATGTTGAGCGCGTTATTAACTTTTGAATAAAAGCTGACGCGGGACAAAATGCCCGATTTCCCAACACGTTGAACTGAGCAATGCCATTGTGCAATTTTAATAGGCTACTTTTAAACGCATATAGCTCAGTAATGTCAGTTTTATGTAGGCTATTTGCTGTGAGGGGGCGGGGGGTTTTTGTTGGGAAAGTCGGGGGAGAGACGCACACTTCAATTAGACTGGATAAACACATGCAGCATCTTAATTGTTAAGAAAATTAAACGAAATAAATGAATAAATCAAGCCTTTATCACAAAACACTAGGCGATATCATACAGCAATCAGAAAAATGCGCACCCCTAGTTCCTCCGTCTATGGCCTAATGACGCTATGATGAGCATTAGAAAAGCGTTTTAAAAAACGTGGGTCAGGAAGCGGGTCGGGTACAATATTTTCTTTCTTTTTTTTTTGCGGTCCGAGTTGCGGGCGGGTTAGTTGAAAACGTCGGTCGGGTGCGGGTTGTTTATACATTGACCCGCGCATCACTGGCTCCTGTGTATTTAGGGCCAGTTTTCATGACACCGTTTTCAACTAAAAAACAGAAACCTTTTAATGCGTTTTGGCCGTACTTCATATACACGACAACAGCATTTTGAGAGCCTAAAAAATTCTAACTTTTGAAAAAGGTTTCACAGCAAGTAATTGAAAACGATACCGTATGTAAACTACAAAAACGTCATGTGCATGTTCAGTCAATAGGTGCGTAGTGTTTCTTTACATCGCCAACTACTGGCCTGTAAAGGCCATTATTAACAAAATGAATAATCATGGCAGCCTCATTCTTGTGGTGCGCTTGAAGATGTGTGTGTGTAAATGAAATCCAAAATATTGCCAAATAGACGCTTTTATATACGATTAATCGAAATGAAACCGCACGTGATTTGGCAAAGGCTGCGATTATTTTATGCACAGCTTGTCAGTGCAGCACGATTCTCACACAGAAACTCTGCAGGTCCTTAGCATTAAAGCTACACTGTGTAATTTTTAAAGTTGAATCTAAGCAAAAAACACTTTGTTCTTTCAAAATTATATGTGCTCATTAATGTATAATTACTTCTACCAACTAATCAAGTATTCTCGTAAGCGTAGAATCTGCTATTTATAATACATACGGGTGAGCTGCTCGAATGGCGGAAGCCATGTTGCGCCTCCATCTTGAAAATACATTAGCCAAAGAGGGACATACCTGGAAATTCAAGTTTCGCCTTTCGCGTTTTTACACTCAATGGCACCGTGACGAATGCGAGGGGGAGATTACTCGGGACTGCCGGCAGATTTGAAATAATACGGCCACCGTAGGAGTCAATATTCAGTTGGTAGTCATACAATTTCACCGCTAGATGGGAGTAATTCCTACACAGTGTAGCTTTAAAACAAATAAACGTGTCAATGCAAAAGTACTACTGTGTCCTGACACAGTCAACAAACAGATATTTTGAGTCTATGTAGCCTACATAGGCCTACCACTAAAAGCAAATTCTTCAATGTTGCTCTTGCAAATATGCCAATTTCAAAGATTTAAATCACAGATGGGGGTAAATGTGGTTGCTCTCCTCCAATGACGATTCTCAATCAATTAAGAGGCTGGTGGCTGTGAGGGGCTATTTCAATTTAAATGTGTCTCATCTCTGAGCACCTAGCGGGGGCTACATCACTTTGGTTCCAAGGGGAAAAAGACATTAACACCGCGTCTGTCCTTTTTTTCCCCAGCAGTTTGTCCTCCAGAAGCTAATTCTTCAGCCACTAGTGCAGTCAAGAGCGTTCTCTCTGGGACACTGCAGTCAGCGCGCCTCTCAGAATTGATGTTTAGAAACTTTCCTTTGTTTACACCTCACTCCCCTGTGAGGCAGTGTAGAAAGGGGTCTAATTGAAAGTGACAGATCTTTAATTGAGGAGGTCTTAAAGCAGCGCCTGCCTGATGAATAACGATTGTGGCTTCACCAAAATGCATGCTTAGACCGATAACATGGATTGTTTAGGTTCTGGAGAAGTCACTTTTATTTTATTTGCACTATTGACAGTGTGTGCTTTAACCGACTAAAGGATTTGACTGCCTCTTTTATGCATGTTGTTGAAGAAATCGGTTCCTTGCAGTCATTATTTATTCAAACGTATATAATTGAATGTACTTAAGTTACAATTTAAACATGAAATATGTATTTTCGAATTTTAACTTAATTACTAATACCAGTCCCCTATTCATTCTTATCCATCTTAGAGAAGATCTCAAAGGTTCTGGGAGTCTCTGTTTAGTAAATCCTGATGTAAATGAGTGAGTCTAGGCTGTTGTGACTATCAGAAAGCACAAAGTGATTAAGAGAACAGGGTGTGTGTAAGAAGACTTTGCTATTTATCGGCATGCTTGGCACTGCTTAGCGGACCAGAGCCCCTTCAAATTGAAATATAGCAGAGTTTACTCTTCTGATTAGACCCTCGACTGCAAAGCACTGAGCCTTCAATTGAAGAAACACTTCTCTGTGACATGAAACTGTGTCTGATTTATTGAACAAATAAGGATCACAAATGGAGTCCAATCCTATTCCAAGTCCTTTCAGTTTCTTGATCTGTCAAGATCATCATCATATTTGATTATTGGATTGATCAATGCAATCTTCCTTTTATTAAAACTAGCTAACCAAAATAAAAATAAATCTTAGATATTATGTTGTTTTAGATGATACTAGTATTATCTATGTTTTCCCTTTCATATCTTTTGTTTTTATTTAAATGATACGGTATCGAAATCTTGAATAGAATCATAAAATGAATCGTGTTTAATGAATTTAATACCAACACTTCAAGTTTCTGTTACGAAAAAGGCAAAAATTCGTCATAATTTCACCAGCCTTCCAATAATTTGTTGGGTAATGGGGGGCTTTCGAGACAAAATATAAATAATATTTGTATAATAATATTTTATTTATACTGGTATAAATACAATTTGCAGAGAGAATGTTGGCCTTATATATTGGTGTTACATGCACAGCTCCTTTGGCATTATATACAAGACTTACTATACTACTGGACTACACTCTCTAGAAATTAAACTAGATTCAAAAGTTTGAGACTGTGATTTCAAAGCAAGTGCCACTAAGGTTGTGTGACCAATGCATTATCCTTCTTGGGGGAAAATAAATGTTATGCTTAACCATAGGAAGCACAATATTCACAAACCAATTGTGATGTCCATTAAGATAATTCATTAGGCACCATTTACTTTGTGTCACTGAGATAAGTAATGTTGAGAAGGACGAGGATCGAGTCCGTCAGTGTTGCCAAGGGAGCAGAAGAAGATTTGTTTTTCTGCATGTTTCCCTTTTGTCGCAACATTTTTCACTGCTATCAGTTTTGAACAATCCCCCAAAAATGGCACTTTATGTAACATTAGGTTTTGAGAAAATAGATTTCTACACTATACCAGTGTTTTTCCAACCTTTTCTGTTTTATTTACCCCAAAAGCCCCATTCAAAACACTCTCATGGCAATCTGTAACTATTTTACTTTGTAAATTAGTTAAAAAGTAAAATAGTAAAATGTGTACTATTTTTGGTGAATTAGTGGCGAACTGTATGATTTTGTAAGATGTCTTTTGTACGTTTTCGTGTGATCTGTTTTTGCCTCACTGACTACATTTTTGTGCAATCAAATGGTACAAATTCAAGCCAAATCACCAACTTGTAAATTAGTTGTTTTCTCATGAAACTGCTTGGCCCTGTCAGTGCACCTTAAGTACCCCTTCAACACCAAACCAGAAATGTGTTGTTTTTATCTCATATTACACATCATTTTAACATTAGCATTCAGATTTACAGGTTAATGTGAGCTGTTGTTGTGAAGTACTGCATGGATAAGATTAATAAAGAGTACATTTGTCAATGTACCTTTAACAAAGTCTTTGTTTAATATGCTCTGCTAGTCTCATCCACATAAACTGCAAAACACAACAAAAAAACATTTCAATTATTTTGATATTTTGAGTCATAATTTCTGTTCTAACAAATGTTCTTTCCAAGTACCCCTGCTAAATTAGACCCTGGAGTAATTCCACATAATAAAACTCATGTTAAAATGCATGCTAGATGCAATAAATTGGACAATGTTGTAGTTTTCAAGTACCTTGATATTTTTCATGTGCAGGTCTTCTAAACTTTGAAAACAAGAAATAAATTACACTTAACAGTAGACAGACAATGCAAGTCATTTAATTGCAATTTAAGATAATGCAAAACGCTTTGTGTTATATTTTAGTATTACATATATATTACGTTCCAATGAATTTCTAGTGTTTTTGAACAAAACTGTGTCTCCAGCTGTGGATTATTCATATGTTGATAAGTCATGCATGCATTTTTCGGGATGCATTCATGTTCTGATGTGAGAGCTGTTTCTTCGGGGGTTTGCTGTCCTAACACATTTAAGTTCGGCCATCAGCCAAGATGAAACACCTGCTGTTGCGGAGAAACAAAGCGCACTAATCCAATATGTATTTCAGACATGTTAAACATCAGCAGCTCCCCAGAGAGAGGCTACTGCGTGGCTACGGGAGAGAATTTTAAAGCAAACTGTTCTAATTTATGTAGGGACAATAAATCAAAATTAGGCTAAGGACAGTGCAATGCACTTCACTGTAAAATGACACAATGCTGCCGGGGCTGTATCATGGTATATGGCACCCCTGTACATGTTTGTGTCCATGGTTGTATTTAAACCTCTTTCTGCTTTATACCTGATTGTCAGTTTATGTGAAACTATGAGAATGGAATGATATCGTTGTATAAAGTGCAGGGTATAAATACTGCAGCAGCCCATCAGGATTTACTATTTGATGGACAGTGGTTTCAATGCTTCATAAAATTTAATGCACTGATATATGTGCACGTTTGCATTTTAATGTCCATGAATTGGTCTTCCACTTATATCATAGGTCACTCAAACTGTTTTGAATCATGTATGAGAGAAAAAGGGAATTGTATTTTTATTACCTCTAGTGAAATCTTAAATGTCTCTATAGGAAAGGGGATTTGGTTATAATATGCTCTCTGGGTTTGAACTTTAAAGAGGACCAGAAGTTTGATCTGTTATATTGGAGTTACTTGCTGTCAACTGAACTTGAATGGAAATTGCATTTGTAAGTAATGCAGAAGGATCAATACATGGGCTGTAAACAATAAGAGTGATTTTAAAACCATTTCTACATACAGAGAGAGAGATCACAGGTAATATATCGGGTTAAGTTTAAAATATAATTTTCAATATAAAATGCTCAGAAGAAACCAGTATCATACAAGTATTTTAAAGAATGAACGAAAGATCCCACTTCATAGTGTCTTTACTAGTACTAACATAAATTAATGATTAGATACAATGCACTTATTGTGTACATACATGTTTTTACATTGTACTTAAAAATACCTGCACATAATTAGAGCTGTATACATATCTGTAATTAAACCAATCATTTGTTGACCCTTCTCTACCCCTTAACCAACCCGTAAAACTAAACCTGACCCACACCCCCAAACCTGTCCCTAACCTTACCCTTATCCCACCTCAATAGCAGCAATTGAGTTTTGCAAAACAACATAAAAGCAATAAGTAATGTTTTTCCATGTAAGTACCGTAAATAATTAAAGACATCTCACATATAAAAGTATACATATAACCCCCCCCCCACACATGTGTACGTTATAATCATTGTAGAGTGGACTATCCACATCCACTTTTCATGTCATAAAGGTGAACAGGACAGACGCATCCCATCCTAGCCTCTATGAAGGTCACTGTAGATTACACAAGCCAATCTCACTAGATTTACAAACAACAGAAAAGGCCTTCCTAAGAATAATACTATAATTCGTGTCCAGGCATTTTACTCAAAGAGACATCGAAGATACTTGTGCCCCAATTCTGGGTGTAAAATGGCCCTCATCTTTGGAAGTCTTTGGTGATGATGATGTCTGTGAAGGGGCAGATGCTGATGGGACATTGATGGATGTCTGGAGCAGAGCTGTCATTCAACTGGAACTGAAGCCTTTGGTCAGTGATGCAGTTCCCTGATGCTGATTCTCTCTAGACACACACACGCACGCGCACGCACGCACACACGCACAAACTTGGAATCTATATCCTTTATTTATTTTTTTATTGTATATACATTAAATGTTATGTTGAGCAATTGTTTAGTTATGATTTATAATGCTAATTTCACAAAAAAAGTGAATAATTCCAAACCCTTTGTTTAAATGCCTTGTATATTTTTGTGTTAAGGCGGTTTCTCATTAGCAGAAGGCACAATTAGTGATAAACTAGCCATAGCGGCCCGACTCATTAGATGCTGAAGCTTTATTTAAAATTTGAGCAGTGCCTTGTTTCCACTCTATTCTCCACCATATGTATGCATTAATTAGAGAACTGTGGAGGAGGAGTGGACTGTTGTGTGTGTGTTTATGTGTGAGCATGAATGTGTGTGTGTGAGCTAGGCAGTGTGTATGATGTTTCGTGTTTCGCTTCAGTTCTACCCCCTATAACTGAGGATCTAATCAATCTGCTGGCTATTAAGTTTCTTAATTGATAATGCATACAAATTAAGCTGAGTGCTGTTACTTTGGAGATTTCGTGCAGGTGATTTTAGGCACCGGTCCAAATGGACTTTTAAAGCAGTTGGCGTAGGACTGAATCTATCAGGCTCAAGATGAATCCATATCACTGGGCTGAGGCTAAGAACAGAATCTTTTCACGTTCGCTTAAAGCTGCACTGTGTAAGATTTCCTCTCATCTTGCGTTGAAATTGTATATGACTACCAACTGAATATTACTTTCTAGCCCCTCCCATTCCGAGGGCGTTTTAACTCCTACGGTGGCCGTATTATTCTCTAAATCGTCGTTCTAGCGTTATGCACAACCATGCTATAGTTAGCCAAGCAACTATAAAACTTCAAATGTACACAAATAGGCTGAATTACCGGTCAAGAAGAAAGCAGGCAACCTCGACATTCCCTTTTAAAATCCTTGCTCCTCATGAGCTCTTTCCATCTTGGAAAAGCCACTCCAATATTGACTTTGGTCTTGTTGATTTGCCTGTCGTGTTGTCGTTTTAATTCACTCTTTCGCTTTCTTGGCAACCATGTCCTCGAGAATAGGCGTGATCCTCCATCTTCAACAGGCTTTCAAATGGCAGTTGGCGAGCTGGTAGTCGCGAGTAATCCCCACCTCGCATTCGTCACGGTGCCACTGTGTGAAAAAGCGCGAAAGGCGTAGCTTGAATTTCCAGGTATGTCCCTCTTTGGCTAATGTATTTTCAAGATGGAGGCGCAACAGGGCTGCCGCCATTCGAGCGACTCGCTCGTATGTATTCTGAATGGCAGAATCTATGCTTACGATAATACTTGATTAATTGGTGGAAGTAATTACACATGAATGAGCACATATAATTTTGAAAGAACAACGTTTTTTGCTAAGAATCAACTTTAAAAATGACACAGTGTAGCTTTAATGAATCAATTCAGTCAGGCCACCCACGACACCAAACACATCTGCATAATTCCAGCGGGTTTTAGAACATTGTGTGAATTGTAGAGCAGAAAACGTTGTATCCTGATCTTAGTCATAATCCTCTTAACCTTTAAAGTCGTAATGAAACGGAAGTTGTGCCAGATCTTTTTTTTCTGTGTTGTAATGTACATCCAAGTGAAACAGATTATTGAGAGAGAGAGAAAAGGGACTTTGTACTAACCATCGGTTGTTGATTGGATGGAGGCAGAAAGGGCGGGGTTTAAGTGGACTAATGATTGACCCTTTTCACATTTCTGGGGTCCATCATAGTTAACATAGTGAACTATGCCTTCTATTAGGGGTGTAACGGTACATGTATTCGTACCGGACCGTTTCGGTCCAATCTTTCACGTAAATTAGGCTAGTTTTGTGTGCGGAACATACGTCAATTCCGAGTTTCCACACGAACATATTAAGTGTCGGAAGTCTCCGCGTTGCACTGATTAAATCTGATTAATCGTTTTTGTGATTCAAATACATGTAAAATATTACCATAACATCTGTCTTCCTGTGTGCGGAAATTTGTTTATGTTGCTGTGACAACGAAACACGTGCAAGCGCGCCTGTGTTAAGAGCGCTGATGCGCTCATCTGTGGACATTTCCGAATGCCTTTCTGTTAAAAGCGGGCTTTCCACACAAACAAACGTACATGTGTCATTAATATGAGAAAAAAAATTTGGATTTTAACTCTCGTGTCGGGCTCGGACGTAAATATCGCATAAATAAAGATCACCACATACACGGCACGCTCGCTTTAGCCCAGCCTCTCGCTAGCTAGCGTCACGGCCAATATTGGTTTGAGAGTATTTTATTTAGTGGAGAACTTTGCAGCAGTATTTTATTTCTTATTCTTTTTTTTATATATATCTTTTTATTTATTAGCCTAACGTTATATTTTATTAAAAAGTGTGTTTAAAAAAAGTGTAAACAAATTGTTAAAAAAAAGTTTATAGTAAACAACCAGCAGTTTAATGTTTTGCATTTCTTTCCCTTACTGTACCGAAAATGAACCGAACCGTGACTTTAAAACCGAGGTACGTACCGAACCGTGATTTTTGCATACCGTTACACCCCTACCTTCTATATTATTGAATAGAAACTATTTTTCTGAAATTTTATTTATAAATGCACTTTGTTTTTTTAAATGGAGATATGAAAAAACATGGATATGACAATGTTGATATGTTCGGTCTGGACGGAATAGATCTGCTAAGCTGCTGCGGTTTCAGTTGATTATTGCTACTTCAGAGCAAGTACGGGACTTGCTACTGCGAATACATATATGACATGCTGCTGTGAGCAACTAAGACATTCTGCTTTTGTACAATAAAGTTTACATGAAATACTCATAGCAGATCTAAACAGGTGGAGCTGGGGAAGGTGGAGGGTTTCTGAAAGTGCACTTCATATGCAGACGCTGACCAAGTATTTAAAGCTGCAAGCTCATTGGCTGCTGATACAGCAAGACCCATTTAGGTGTGCCCTACAGTATAGACAACAATGTGATTGCAAGCAGATTGAGTGAAGGACCTATCAGCGCCATCTAGAGTTTCGTGACAGAACTTTGTATTTATAAAAAAAAAATAGATAGATTATAGATTCACAATGGTAATACTGTAAATGTGGAAACACATAATCCCATTAGTCATTTTCGGCATCAGAGATGAGCCTGTCGTTTCACCAGAAGATCAGTTATGATCAGGGTGAATTCTCATTTCATGCCAACTTTAAGATATTGGCTATAGGTTAAAAAAAAAGTGATAAAATCATTATTCAGAAAGTTAAAGTACTAAAAAAAAACAGGAATGAAAGACAGATTCTGAATGCTATTTTTCTTCTGTACATTTAACTGATAATAAAAACATTTTGCACATGATGTTGTTCATAAAGTCTATACATGTATAATCAACAGTTTAATATAACGTCTCCTGCTCAGAATCCATCAACACTGTCTCTTCATGCAAATTAGACAAAATAAACATTAACAACTCACAACCACCAAACATAAATTAGGCAGACAAACCTGGAATGACAGTTACCATCAGCATGATGAGTCATAAAGACAAAATAATGATCCAAATATTCACCTTCATCTTTATGGCTGATCTGGGGGAAAACCATTCCATTAATCTGACACTTCATTAGGAACACACTTATTTGGAATGCTAAATAGTTTGGGCAACGGAAAACATGGTAAAAAAAAAAAAATTAAATTCAAAATTTACCACCACAGAATAATAGAACAACTTGGGAATTAAATGTGACAATAATGTCATGAATGTACTTTGCTCATATAATCTCTACATCAATGTTTCTTAAAATACCACAATCAAAACAAAGGATTAATTATCATGCGCACACATCTGGATTTTGAGTGTCTTGGATAAAGTGTGCTACGTGTGTAATGTCTCTGTTAACAGAATGAGTGCAAAAACACTTGTGTCTTCATGATTCCTCAATGTCATTTAGATGTTGATATGTTCCTCATTTCAGAAGCAGAGGTCTGACATGATGGAGCCACTTGTTGGATCATTTTGAGTGCTGGTCTGCATTTTGGTCTCCATCCCCCTGAGACGAACAGACCTACAGGCATGCCAAACTCATTCTCTGATCAACACAATCTGATTTGGTCAATTTTGCCACATAGGACACATTCTCTATTACAGAGATAAATAGCTTTGGGCCAACTGTCGACCAAAACTTGTAAGCTAATAAATTATTCCAATTTCTCCCAATAGATTTCTCTAGAGACAGCCAGGGGAAATACACTTTTTGATTAGTGAAGTTATGCGTGCGTGTGTGTGTGTGTGTGTGTGCGTATATTTGTGTCTGCGACACACAGATATGTCATCTTTGATTAGGACTATAGCTTCTCAGGTGGATGTTGCCTGAAGTGCTGTCATTCTGTAATGAACAGACAGAGGTTGGATTGGCCCACCTCTCCCAATCTGGGAATGGTGGGAAAATCTTCTTACTATATTTTACGTGGGCATGAAGACATTTGGCTGAATATTAATGCAGCTGTAATTAAGTATGCCACACTCTTCGACTTGGATCTAAAAAAAACAGCAACAAAAAGGAGATTAACTCCACAAATACTACCATACAAGACCAATGTTTGTGTTGCAATGTTAAACCATTGCAATATCATTGTCGTATCAGTTATGATATTGCATTAATGTCTGTGTCCTCGCCAGACTTTTTCTTACCCAAGTGAGTAAATTTTGTAAGTGGGAAATACCTCATCATGTAGTTACGTAAAGGCTGTGTCATTAATGAGAAGCTCTTTAACCAAAATACCTTTATTCAGCAAGTATGCATTAAATTGATAAAAAGGGACAGTAAATATATTTACATTGGTATCAAATTTTTATTTTTTTTAAACGTTCTATTCATAAAATCCTGCAAAAATAATTATCGCAGCTTTCACAAAAACATTAACAGCTCGACTGTTTTCAACATTGATAATAAGATGTTTAAGGTTTCTTGAGCACCAAATCATCATAAGAGAATAATTTCTGAAGGATCATGTGACATTATAGACTGAATGACTGCTGAAAATTCAGCTTTGCCATCAGATGAATACATTTCATTTCAAAATAGAAAACATTTATTTTAAATTGAAATTATATCTCACAGTATTACTGTATTTTTGACTAAATAACGCATCTAATGCATAAATGCACATCTAATGTCCTTCTATACTTGTGATGCTATCTCAGTAACTACCTTGAATTATAATGGCTTAAACCATTACATTTAATACCAATATTACCATATAAACATAGCAGTTGCAGTGAGCATGAACACACAGACCATTTATCAACCGCTCTGTGCCCTAAATTATTACGTCTCCAAACTTTCGAACAAGGTCAAGGAAATTCAAATTGTAAATTGAACTTTGAAGGGTCAGCGATTTTTACTTTCCCTATTCATCTTCTCTCACCTTCTAACTTTGAGCCCAGGAGTGCATGATAATTGCATTTCAGTGGGTGGCAGAGTTTCATTATGTCTTCCTATCTTCTGCTCGCATGTGTAATTTAGCCAGGTCTTCTGAGAACCACGTCAAGGCAGGACTACTTTAAAGAGAAGTTGTTAGGTTTCGCAAATGAGCTCTATTTGCTGATAGTGATGTTTCCTTCGGCGTAGCCAATTTAGATGTAAAAAAATGATTTTCACTTCACGTAAACTGAATGGCAGATCTCAATGAGGTTGTTAGTCTCGGATGTTCAGCGGACACTCCAGACAAAGCATTTAATAACACAGACACTGCCGTTCTGAGTCGATGAAATACCATATTTGTCTTCCCACTTCAAGAGCGAAAAACTCAACCAGCTCCTGCGCCATAATACAGCGAGTGTATGTGTTTGCAAAGATATACATGCGAGCCTGCACGTGTGTGTGTGCGTGTGCGTGTGCGTGTGCGTGTGTGTGTGTGTGTGTGTGTGTGTGTGTGTGTGTGTGTGTGTGTGTGTGTGTGTGTGTGTGTGTGCAAAGAGCAAAGCAACCAGCTGGGTTGTAGGGGTAATAAAGAAGGAGAATCAATAGGGCATGCAATGGAGCCAAGGTGCTGCCATTTATCATGGCGCTTCTCTGACTCCAATCATTCATCAAGCTCAATGAGGCAGCAAATAGGAAAATGACTATTTGTATCAAACACATCTGCACTCATCCACTGAGGTATTTTATTCCCATTAACTTCCAAAGTAAAATACCCACTTTTTCAGCTGCTGTGTACCTGCATGTACAGCCGTGCATGTGTGTGTTTGTGTGTGTTTTCGTATATTTGTGCAGTTAGTAAGACAACTTACATTGCGGTAATATTTAGAGCTGCATTCCTTTGCACATGCATCTGTCAAAGCATCATCAACCCATCCACCTCACTCGATCTAACCATATGCAAATATATATTTATCTGTCATAACTCATGCATTAACAGGTTAAAACTTTCTATTGTTATGCATCCATCTCTCTCTCTTTCTCTCTCTCTCTCTCCAGCAATGAATGTCTCCAGAATAAAGTAAATATGCATTTCATTAACATTTGATAGTCTCTAATTTTTATTCACAAATTGCCATTCGGGGACGTACTAGATGTTCATTTCCATTGGCCGGGGCTGAATCAGATGTAAATGGGTGGATTAATGTAATTATGGTGTAATATGCCATGAAATAGTAGAGTCATTATCTCTGCTCTTTTATGAGGTGTCTGTGGATACAGTATTCTGAGGGATTTTTATTAATTTGTTTGCTGACAAATGACAACTGCACTTGTTGTTTTAGACTGTTGTCATAATAAATGTAACAATGCCCACTAAGACAATAACTCTAGAATAGATAATTACTCAAGGGAATTTATTGCATGTCATTCGGTGTATTATTTCTCGCATGCATGTGTTTGTCTTGCTTGTAGTGCAGGCTAGCTGGCTTTTTACAGTATATTTCGTCAGGTATTTGTTCGGAATATGTCTTCAGATCTAGTAGGATTATTTTATTCAATTGATTCTAAAGGCTTGTGCTGTGTTTGTGTATAGTCTAATTGTGATTTATTGCTTGGACCCGGAATCAATTTCAATCATTCTAAGAAAAAAGAAAAAAAAATACACACAAAATACAATTAATGACCTAAACTTTAGGCTTTGCTTTGTCTTTGGTAAATGAGAGGGGGGCAGAGAGGTGAGATCCAAAAAGATGTTATAGGCTTCCCATCAGACATTTTTAAAAACTAAATGAAATTCACTACTAAAAACATTTCATCTTAGGTCTAAGTACATTGTCTATTGCGAGGAAATATGCAGAAAAACATGCATCTCATTCTCACATTATTTCTCTATCTCTGTGATAATGTATTGGTCTTATTATTAGTGGCTGCATATTTAGAAACCATACCCATAATTAGCAAAAACCCACGTGCAAATGGAAAATAAATAACATACCTCATTAGTGTGATGTTGTAACATGTTTTCTGATCTATAGGCTATAAAATCTATAGGCCTATATTTTTGGATAAATTCTGGATAAATATATTCTGCTTGCACAGAATCAGCACATTTTATGAACAAATTCTAAAAACAAACCTTGAAATTCCTACATTGTGCTGATATTGATCGGGTGTGCAGTGCTTACCTGAATGAAACATTATTTGTGTTTGAATTTGCTATGTCTGTCACAAATATTCCAAATTAGCAAAGTAATTATTTGATAGTCCCAGCAATTACTGTATAAATGGTTAAATTTGGAACTATAGGGTCCCTAATTGATCCAAATTTGGTGTTGTGCGTATTTGCATAATGAGGAAATTGATAGAAAATTGTGTTCATTCATTTGTGAAGAATCCTATGAATTTTATGAATTTGAAAGCCGTCCTTCGACTTTGGTTGGGTGACTTTGCTTGCTGATCACTGGGAAAACTGGCCTCGTGCCAAGACCACAGTCACACGGATGGACCTTAATGTTAAGAGCCAGGGTTACATGTTACACATGAGATATAGAATAAATTGTATTTTCAAATGTATACATTATAACATTTTTTTTATACACAATCTGTACATTCACAGTCTGTGTGTTCTACTATCTGTCATTCCCCCCCAAATACATACTGCAACGCTTGCGCAAACAAACTGCACACAGAGATGTACTCATGCGTGGCCGCTCTGCCCTCATAAATACAGAACAGGCAGAGGTGATGTCTCCATTTCACACACAGGCCACATGCACAATATGAGACCCTGAATTGCAATTATTTTGCCTGGTTTTGACGGTAAAGATGAATTGCCAGTTCATCCTATCATTGTTTTAGTGGCCGATTAATGCCACTTGCAATACTTATGACACATAATAATAATGTTTTTAGTACACTGGCAACAATAATACTGATGAGTGAAACTCCCATGGATGGCAGTAGATTTATCACAGCAATTTGTGACACTTTTAAAATGCAAAACAAATATTAACTAAAATTGTGGAATGCATTTGTTACAGTGTTTCGTAATCTTTGTTAATATTAGTTGATAAAAAATATAACACTCTTCATTGTTAGCTGAGGTTCATTAAATAACATTAACATGTTTTAGTAATGTATTAGTAAATGTTGGAATTGACATGAACTAAAAAGTAATAAATGGTTTAGATGTATTTTTCATTGTTAGTTCTTGTTAACTAACTAATGTTAACAAATGGAATCTTAGTGTTACCCAACAGTTAAACAGTAACACCTTATTGTAGTCTGTGTTACACGTTACAGTTACTATAGTAATTACAATAAATTGTGCATAATTACATGTTACAAACCTAATCCTAATCCTATAGTCAACTATTACTCAGTAACACCTTAAAATAAAGGGTAACTGGAAATGTCTTTGTTACACTGTACAGTAATTATACATTTAAGTACTGAGTAATATTAAGTAATTCCATGTACTTACTATAGGGTTAGGGGTTTGGTTTGGTTTAGGGTTAGTTGCATGTAATTATGCATCATTTATTGTAATTACTATAGTAACTACATGTAACCTATGTAACAATGACACTGTAAAATAAAGTGTTACTGAAATCCCTTATCGGGTCTAATTACTCTTTACTTATGATGTGGCCCTTCCGGTTCTTATAAAGTTATATAAATAAAATGTCCAGGAATAGACGAATGAATGCAAACATACAAAGCTGCGGAAGTAGTATTTCTCAAAGAAAGTTTTCCCAAATATATAACCGAGACCAGTTAAAGGTAAGTAAATCTAAACGTGGCACAAAATATCTGCATCATTTAATAAAGCGAATTTGCATTGCACAACCATCTTAGGCCTACTATAATGCAGATGGTAATCCAATCTGATTTTGATTTAAGTATTTTGCTGCATGGCTACCCTTAAGTCTTGGCCGCCCATTTGGATCAAGTAGGTCTACAACTCGCCACCAAAATATTAGGATCTCAGCGCTCGAAGCACTCTAAATAAGATGTCAGATGTAGTTTATAGCATGTGATAATATCCTTCAGGGGCTCACTAAATCATTTCATGATCTGTTGCCTGTTGGCCTCATCCGACAGAAAAGGGCGAGTGGCTGTGGTGCATCGCTCCGAAAGTATAAAAGAGATGAAGGTAAGGATATTAAGTGACTCTATAGAACATCCAGGGCACAACAGAATGATTGATGGCGGGACAATGTGAGAGCTCGTGGACAGAGGACCCTTGGAGAGGCAGAAAAAGCCATCTCCAGCCTGGTGTGCTTCGCGAGGTCTATTTGTATGAGTAATCAGTTGAGCTCCCTACTCTGTCAGTCCTGTTTACTCACTGATTCTCTCAACAAGACAGTCATTGACACTGGATAGATGGGGATAGTCTAGCAGAGAAACCGGCGGCTTTAAAGAGGTTAGGGTTACGTTGCAGTCTCCAGACCCTATATTACACAATCTAATATTTATAATACCTGACTATTTATTTGAATTGTGAGATTGTATGTGATTTCCTTATGTACTAGGTGTGTGTGTGTGTGTGTGTGTGTGTGTGTGTGTGTGTGTGTGTGTGTGTGTGTGTGTGTGTGTGTGTGTGTGTGTGTGTGTGTGTGTGTGTGTGTGTGTGTGTGTGTGTGTGTGTGTGTGTGTGTTAACTAGACTGGCTGCAGGTGTCACAATGGTTCATTTCCACCAGCTGATGCCCTGCTCTTCTCGCCGTAACCGCAGTAACATTCTCTCCCCTTTCCGAACGTCACTAATTGCTCTTCCACAGTCAAACACACATGCGCACTAATGGTGTAATTGATATTCAGACAGCGCACCCTGCGAGGACACCGTAACTGCATTTAGATGTGTGCTCTTGGTCTTTTTCACTCATATTGGTTGCCCGAACCGCCACGCTGGGCTTGCGTTAAAATATGCCCACAGAGCTGTCATTTAAGCATCATGTCAAATGCAACCACCTCTCTGCATGTATGCGGCCCACTGCACTTTGTTGCTTTGTTATTAGCATGTATGCTGTAGACTAGATATGAATTTTTTTTTCCCAGACATGAAAATATCCAAATGATGTGTCATTGGTAACCCCTTGAAACAAACAATAACTATTTGTGGATTTTTTTTAATGGAAAAGTGTGGGTGAAAATTTTGTTTTATGGTCAGTCACAATTGTGACCGGTGGGATAATGTGTACTGAATTAACATATTTCTGCAGCCATCAAAATTCTTATTTTAGCCCAGTTATTAACACATTTTAAACTCTTGCTAATCACATTCTAGGGTTACTATTATACATAAAAACCCAACACTGATAGGAATACTGTGATAAAAGACGCATTTCAAAATTGTTACTTTATTGTAACATATATCATAACATTGTTATATTAGTGCAAACCCATCAATATTGCAACTTATTTGTAACATTTGAACTTTTAATTTAGTCCAGTGTTCACCGTAACTTTGTCATTGTGACATTTTAGTGCAACCTTCACTTACTACTCCAATTGATATTGAACATAAAACATTTAACACATTCAATTAGAGGCCAACAAAATAAAATGATACATTATAGAGGTAGGTGTAAGAACCAAGTGCACAATTAGTACATCACTATTTTGAACTAAGACTAGACAGACATACTGTCATACAGTATGTCTTAAATCAATTGACCTTTTACAAAAAAGGACAATTGATTCCACTGAGGACAGCCTCTTTCTCATTTTGAGGGATGACTGCAATGTTGCATGCGTTGTCTGGGGGGTCATCTAGATTACAAAAAATCTAGAACGTCTGACACAAAGTAAAACTAAAAGAAAGAACAGAGTAGAGATAGGTAGAACAATCTGTGTAAATGTGTATACCCAAATGCACTGTATTATCCCAGTGGTCACTATTGTTGCTTCTCTTGTATCTATGACCACACTCAACCAAACTGAATACTTTTGGATTCATATACAGACATCTATAGGATAATGTGTACCAAAAATCTTTGTCATATCTTTGTTAACTTACTTTACTAACCTTGCTTGTTTTGGAGCTTTGATGCAGCCATCTTCCCATGGTGCAAACAGGAAGTAAACTGCTCTGGTCATGTGACATTTTGCACTAACCATGTGACACTGAACATATTTAATTGAGACTTTAATATTTTCCATATTTGCAGGAAATGCACTAAAACTAAAATAATAAATGAAAACCTTTTGACCGATAGGGATTAAATGGTTAAGTTTGATATGGTTAAGTTAAGATATAGGCCTACTTAACTAATTTTAACTATTACTAAACTGTAGGCCTATGTTTGCGTGGTATCCTACATTTATTTTTTTCCACATTGACTTCCACATCATATCAAATCTCGCCACCCCCCGGTTATTCCGCGCACTAGGATAAGCCACTCATCCAGTTTTCCCTAATCACGACAATTACTTCTGAATTATCATCGGACCCTGACAGACGTTCCTTGTAACTCTCTTTTATTTTCAAACGGCCCCTAATCAGCGACTCTCATTACAATCGCTGATTAAACTGCAAATTATCCAGCAGCGCCAACAGTTCGCGCCTACCACCGGCTCGTTCAATATCAATTACACCGAGCAGCATGTCTGCAGCCTCCGGAAGCCTCCAAGTGCTTGATGGTGGCACTTATTAGTTTGGAAAACAAGGAAAATACTAATAATCAGGGGTCATGGGAAAAGGGAGGACACGGAGGGAAGGTGGCAATAGATGCGAAATTCTTCTTTGCGCACATATTGGTCAATAGGCTTTCCTTTAAAAATAGGTTGTAAACACCTGGAAAAGTACCTTAGCCTATAAGTCACCTATTTTCAAAACAAGTGATTTACTTTTTTGTTTTAAATGATAAGAAGTTTAATTTATGGCTTGTAATTATCAAGGTTTATAAAGCGCGGTGGAGAGATTATGTTCCAAATTCATTTGGCTACTACCCGGTCCCTTAGACAAGATAACGTCATGCTAGGGAATTACTTGGAAATCATATCTGTCTCAGGGCAAATAGCCTATAGATACAAATGAATATGTTCTTATTGAAAAACAAATGGGGTGAGCGGTTGCTATGGCGAAATGAAAGTATTGGTAAGCGCATATCAAGTATTTACAAGTGGTGTTGTTAGTTTTCCTCCGTGATGTGAGCAGAGGCGATATCGATTTTATTTTGATTACAAGAAAATTGAAAATGGGCCCCAGATGAGCATGAGCTTTTGCAAGATGTGCCACAAAGCCAACAGATAGGCCTATATCTTGACTTGTCTTGAGGAAAATAAGATATATTTTGGACAGCTTATAGGTTTTGTAGGGTTTTCAATATTCAAATAATTTTCTACATTATTCATACGAAATAATTTTCGACTCAGTGGTAAAAGTATGATCAGTTTACGCAACAGAGGAGTATATTTTCCATTTAGAACTGCAATGACACAGCTATATCTAGTCGTGCGTTAACTGGATGGATTTATTAATATGCCATTCAACTTAACAAAATGTCAGAATTGAACAAAGTAATTGGTTGAGTTAAACTAAGTTGGTTTAAATTATTTTCATATAGCTACTTTTGTCCACAAAAAAGTAGGCCCTATTCTCTGAATTAAAAAGGGATCCTTTATTATATTTCACGTAAGTGCCTCAATATAAGAACAAAATCCCTCCACAGGGGTAACTCTTTCTGCAGTCGATTATCTCAGATGAAATATTCATTTGGTGAGTTTGTATGCTAACAATGACATGAAGCCCTGATGACTGAAATGATTTGTAACTGACACAAAGTGTGGCAAAGTATGTCAGGCTTTCTGAGCAAAGATCACACTTTACTGAAGATCTGCCCAATAATGCCCCTGAAAAATGGCAGCTTGCCCACGCGCACTGCTGATTTCATGAAAAATGCATTTTGTGCTGTCATCCCGACAAGTTAGCAAGCAAATCCGGAAAGAAACTGTTAGTGCGGAATCATTATAAATAGTGATATCTACAAACTCTATTAGAAAAAAAATCAGCCTGCAATTTATTCAATATGTATCTCGTTTGTGCGTAATTGATAAATAATCAAAATGTATCAATGGAACTTGCACACATTTCAGTTACAATCAAGTAAAAGTAGACCATTTACCACCTGACTTGGTCCGAATTAGAGCTAAATTGACGATCAATTAATCTTGGAGGCGCTAGAGTTGTATTTTGTGGACAAGCAGCAGAGAAGTGGCAAATAAATGGAGTGGAGACAGGAGATTAGTGGAATGAGCAGAAAAGAGCTGAACCGCCTCGGTCTGCAGATAATGGGCTTGCAGCTGGCTCGCAAATTGCTGGATTTGTATCATCAGTATAGGAGTCAAATATACTTTATTATTTATCATAACGAATGTGAGTGTGTTTCCCCCTTGATTGTTTGTTTGTTTGTTTGTTTGTTTGTTTTAACGTGCAGTTCCAATGTGTTGGAATGATTCACCTTTAATGTAAATTGACATGGGTAAAGCATTTGGTAGCTAAATGTAAAATACATGTAATCTAATGAAACTGGATCAGTCCATTTCTTTTTAACGAATAGCTTACAATAGGCCATGTCTACAATTAACTAAGGGGTTTATTGCAACTGAGCACACCCGCATAATATCAAGATTCAAAGAGCCCCATTCACTTGCACTTTTCTCCATTTCGTCAATATTAACATGATACATTGATAAACACTTTTTTGAGAGCTAAATTACTTAGAGTAGCCTATACCTATGCTGTATGAAAAATATAAGACTCATTCACATCGGGATGTAAGGGGAGTGGTTTGGCTCATTTAAGCATTACTGTTTCACTCTCTTCTTGCAATGTACAAGGTCAGTGAAACTAATTATTTTCGGTATTAATTTGCTGATGCATTAAATTGCATTAGCAGTGTGATTATGCTGGAATTTAATAATTACTAGCACATGTTCCTAATTTGAAGAAACTCAGAGTGACCACTGACCCAAGTCCTCCCTTCTCGCAAGCCACTGAAGGCCTTTCTTAAAATGAATGATTCATCGGCCTATTGTCTTTTAAATATGACAACAAATCCTTTAGCCTACTCGAAATATGACATTGAGTTCATTGCTTGATTCAAACATAAAAAAATAAAAGAAAAAAAAATGTTTTTTTTTTAATAGCTAATTATATTATTTATATTCTGTTCAAGCTTTGTGTCAGAGTAAACTTGGCTGATAGCTTGCATCGCATATTTTAAGGCCCAGAGTTTAATTATGCATTTGTAAAACAGGACTACACCTTGCACTTCGAGAACAAAGTTTTAGTGCAAGCGGTGACATCGAAGTAAACACATTTTCATGTTTATATGATTGTCGAGCGTGCTTACCCCCAAAAGTCTCATTACGGCCCGTAATGGAGGCCAGCCACTCCGTGACACACCAAAGCTCCATTTCATTACGGTAATCGCCGTCCAATGCTGATTATTTTATTTAGGGCCATAATTGTATTCTCCCCAGATAACTCACGTTGAAATCGGGTCCACATGGAGGGCACCAAGTCTAATCACAGTATGAGATGCGACGGGGGTCGCGTCTGCTTGAATGGAGGAGCCGTTGTGTTACTTTCCAATTCACTTATTTCACGGTAGGTATATGGTAAGCCCTTTGGACCTATTATCCAACCTATGTCAAATCCCAATGTCATAAACACAAAATAAATAAGAATTCCTCATGGATGGAATTGGTAAGTAACATATCAATAGAAATAGGCTACTGTGGGGGGAAAAAGATCAAGAGCACATTCGAAATGTGAAAACTTAAATTTATAGAAAATAATAATAATAGGCTGGTAATAATAACTAGAGTATTCCTTTTCTAAAAAGGCTAAATTGTCAATGGCAACATTTAAATAAACCTTTTGAATATGATTTCATGATATTATAATGACAATATCACCAACTTCTATTAAACAGGACCAGAAAAGCTGACATAATTACATGATGCATTCTAATTTCATTAGATGCACAGTCGACTTAGAAGGCGTGCACCTGTAAAGATATTTGTTGCTAATAAAAAAAAGACCCATCGACAAAGATATTGCTGTTATAATATCCCATTATGTATCAGGATGTATTTTTTTCCCCCACTACTGAACCTTCTGTCACGTTGCATTTCGATCCACCATTAGACATCCTTGACACTTTAAAATATTTTTTCAAATGATGTCAACCACCGTCGTAAATATATCGTTATTATTTATTGTCTGAAATAATGTATTAATCTGAACGTATATTAGCCTAGGCTACTTGCAGCTCGGTTTAAGCTACAGGAAACTCCGCGACGAACCCAAAGTGTTAATGAAGCTCCTCATTGCCGATTATAAACTCAAAACAGAAATATGACGGGTCTTTGATAGGCTATTCGAGATTCCCATATTCTTCCTTTAATCACTATCATAGTCCAACGGCTTGCCGGTGCACATTCATGCCACAAAAGAGAACTGATTGATTACACAAAAATACGCTGAAAACTTGACAGCCTGCCGAATGTGCTTTCGCTGAATGGATTAAATTAGGCAATGTATGTCAGCGAGTTTGAATTAAATAAATCAAATTACTTGCGTCAGCGCTGATGAAACATCGATACAACTGAGGCATCAGTACGCATCAGTAGCTGTTTCACTGTTTCACCTCAAGCCTTTAACGAAATAAATTAGCCTAATTCAAACATGATTTACACCGCCTTCTTGCATTATATCTAAACACAGTTAAATTATCCCGCATTATTCAGATTTCACTGTAATAATTGAGATGAAAGCTCATAGATTTGGCACTAATTACTTCAAATGCTTAATGGTCTTGAAAACGACTAGTTGGAAATGTACCTTGGATGTGTTGTTAGCTGCCTCAAAGAATTCATCGTTTTTGATAGATGGATTCCACTCAAATAAAGCTGTAACTCACAGGAAGGTACAATGACACAACCAGCTCACAGAATAGTGTTCATTCCCTTCACACGAACACAAACAAGGATGACCAGCGTCCTCTATTCGATTCGTAAAGGGCCTCGAAAAGTTGGGCGATAACCAAATAGGCACCTTACAAAAAGTGTGTCTTATTCCATGCATTTAGATATTGCATCCTAAGTCGGTCAAGAAGCATAAGACTTTTCCACCTTTTGTGAAGCCTCTTTTTACCAATAAGATTTATTATTCACTGGTTATTTGCCATGATTATGAAGTCGTTTAAAATGTATAGCTAATAAGGAGGCGCTGCAATAAATCAGATTTGAAATGAACTAGAGCATCTGCAGATGAAGCCGGTTTGTGCGTTTTACTGGTTGGTTGTCTGACATTTACAAAGCCTCAATTCTGATTGGCTCCCATTTGTGGAAGCTCACGCGCTCATCCAACTATTAAGCGCCTCCCAATCTCTCTAAAGAACAGTATAATACATGGAACCGCCTTTTTAAACGCACTGACGACTTTCCTTCATTTGAGCTCTATGCGCGTTTTTAAAAGGGTTAAAAGTTGTAGAGTAGTTTGGGAAGCAGTTGTGACTCCAGCAGTGCGCAATGCTCTCTCATGCCGACCTCTTGGATACTCGCCTCGGTGAGTTATCGTCACCCAACTCCGGTCTTCAACTCCACTGTAAGCTAGAGTATTTTTTCAGTCTTCAAACTATTTAACCAATGTGATGACATAATGATATCTCAATCTGTATTAGTTTTACTTGCAATGTTTGTTAATTAGCTACCACATAAATGCATTAGACTTTGATGGATTGCGATACCTAACCATGTTTATGATTGTTTGTGTAATAAAAATGTCGATAAGCTGCTTACTATTTGTTCTTTCTGTCTTGATTAATGTTAGCAGTCTATTAATATGTTCCTGCCTTTTGGACAGAATGCTAAATTGTTGACACGTGCGTCCACAGGGATGAAAGATGCTGCAGCCGAGCTTCTCGGACACCGGGAAGCTTTGAAGTGCAGACTTGGGGGTACTGACTCTGGACACCCCGGAGATCTTACTTCTGCTACAGAGACTGTGGAAGGGACCACTCTGCTCCCCGGGGAAGACATTAGCAATGGTGGATCCAATCCTAATGGAATGCAGCAGGTCAACGCCAAAGACCAAGAAAAGCAGCAACAGCAAAACTCTAATCAGTCGGCTAGCCAACAAAGCCAGAAACAGAAACGCCACAGGACCCGCTTTACTCCAGCGCAGCTGAACGAACTAGAAAGGAGCTTTGCTAAAACCCACTACCCTGATATATTCATGAGAGAAGAACTTGCATTACGGATTGGTTTAACGGAGTCACGGGTTCAGGTGAGTTCCTGAGTGGACCTGCTCAGCTTTGACATCGCAACGGAGTTTTCCAGCTGGTTACACAGTAAAAAAAAAAAAAAAAAAAGAGAGATGAACCGAAAGCAAACCAAACGAAATTATATGATGAATATCTTTTTTTCTTCTTCTAAAGATCCGTAAATGATTCCATAAATTGCATGGTATGCAATGCATTCAACAAGGGGGTATTCTCACAAAACAACGTCAAGCCTAAAATAATACCCATATGCTGCCCGCCGCGCTAGAATTCTTTTTAAAAAAAAGTGCGCACGCAGTTTACAGTAGCCTATGCAAAAAAACGCCATTAAATAATTGCACTTTAAAAAAAGATAAATAAATGCTTCCAATATAAAAAATAAATAACTAAACGAGTACATGTGTAGGCTATGTACATATCAATTACTTTAGCCTACGTGTTATATGGGCCTAACTACGAATTGTCTCGTTAACAGTAGGCCTAGGCTATGTGAATATATGCAAATTAGCCTATATCAAATAATAGTTAGGCTAATTTAAATAATTGGCGTCAATTTAACCGGGTATAGGCTAATTATTCCGAGCTAATACGCGCTACAAGTTAAAATATCTCAGAATAAGCCGTATTCATTTTGGACGCTTCTTGTGAGTAAATACTTGATTATGGTTCCATGATGAATAACGGAGGCTCAAACTAGCCCATATTTTCTCCTAGATAACATTAACTATAACGACTTCATCCCCGGCTGTCTGAAAAACATTACTAGCCTATCCATCTCATATCCATCTTGAAATAAGAAATTGCTTGGTATATTTTTTTTACTTAAAAAAATCCCGTCACATGTTATGGCATAGTTGTGCGTGAGGATATAGCCTAGCCCAATAGTTTTACATAGAAAAAAAAATCATAGGAAAAAAAGATGATTCATAAGGCGCATAACCTCAGCATTTATAAAGAACCATTATTACAACGGCGCAATTTAGCTATATTTAAAAACCAAAGCGCTCGCATTTTGCTGAAAAACTTATGTAAGAAATGGTGCGCTAATTTATTATAGAATAGGCCTATGCTATATTTCGTTTAAAAATATATATTCTACGCAATTAAAATTGCGATATAACGTAAGCCAGTATAGAAAACTGTTAATTAAATATAGGCCTAGTTGTAAAAAGAAAAGAAAAATTGAATAGCCTAATAATTTATTCTCACTGACGAAATGCACGACTTTCTAATGGTTTGTTTTTTATTTTTATTTCAGGTATGGTTTCAAAATCGACGTGCAAAATGGAAGAAACGCAAGAAGACAACCAACGTTTTCCGGTCGCCGGGCACTTTGCTACCAACACACGGTTTGCCTCAGTTTCCGTCTGGGATGGGCGACAGTCTCTGCTCTTTTCATGCCAACGACACTCGCTGGGCCGCGGCTGGGATGCCTGGAGTCTCACAGCTGCAGATTCCTCCTTCGCTGGGCCGACAGCAGGCGATGGCACAGTCCCTGTCCCAGTGCAGTCTCGGAGCTGGCCCCCCACCAAACTCCATGGGCCTTTCCAACAGCTTATCGTCAAACGGTTCCGGTCTTCAATCGCATCTGTATCAACCCACATTTCCTGGGATGGTGCCCGCGTCCCTCTCGGGTCCAACGAATGTGACCGGCTCACCTCAGCTGTGTAGCTCCCCGGACAGTGACATGTGGAGAGGGACTAGTATCGCCTCCCTGCGCCGTAAAGCACTTGAGCACACCGTTTCCATGAGTTTCACCTAATTTGAGCATCCAAGATGTCTTTTCTGTCACAACAAACCCCAAGTATTCCTGAAAAACAGTCACGGAGCACTCAGGATATGAGGTTACCCAAATTGGCAGCCTTACTGGATGATGGAATCCCAACAATCCGCAGACAATGCTTATATACAGCAGATGTAGACTATAGTAATAGTTTTAATGCTTGAAATGTATGTAATTTATTTATGTGTTGGATTTGGTCATGTTTATTTGTTTATTTTGTTTTCCTAGCAATTGATTTTAATAATGGCGAGTTGTTTATTTATTTATGCGTATTTATTTGACTCTTCATTCACATATGAAGAAACAACTGGAGGGATATTTATTTCGCTGATCGGTGATATTATTTTCTAAGCTAAATGTAAAAGGACACGTTAATGAGGACCACATGTGTGCATGTACAGATTGTTTTAAGGCACGTATACATGTTGGAGTGATTTTTTCAGGTACAGAAAAGAACACGTTGGATTAAGAGCCACTTTCCAAATAATCGGTTTCAGATCAGATGCATGTAATTTTTTCAACCGGGATCAACAGGAAGTTGTTTACATAAAGCAAAATGAACTTGAGTGTTTGTGTAGATACGAAAAAAATCTTGTTACCTGCTGGTATGTTTGTGATATGTTTTAACTTATTGTCTGTACTGAAATATGGTTTTCGTAAATGCTTATCTTACCAAATTCAACAGAATTGGGAAGGTTTATATTACTGATTGTAAGTGGGTGAATAAAATCATTTTAAGAATTTCAGTATGGTATGTGATCTCTATAGAAATCTGAGGTCAGAGAATTACCTTGATTTCATGGTAACACTTTACAAACAACATTATAGTTAACTACATTCATTCACAAGTACAATTTACAATATTTTTACAGCATTTATTGTTCCTAGTTCATTTTAATCTCAACATTTACTAATACATTTTTAACATCAAAAAGTTGTATCTGTTAACATTATGCCCTGTTAAACAATATTAACATTAACATTTGTATTAACTGACAAAAACATGTTAATGAATGCTGTAAAAATGTATTGCTCGTTAATTCATGCTAGTTAAAAACTAATGTTAACTAATGAAACCTTATTATAAAGTGTTAAATGAAAATGATTTGAAAAATGATTTCAAAACACAAGAATGCACAGAAGGTTCCCCAAATATTTGCGCACCTAGAGTCTTAAAATGATCCTATTTTTGTGTCCAGCAGAAGAAAGTCATAGAGGTTTTGAACAACAAGACGATGAGTAAATGATGACAGAATCCTATCCTTCAACGGAACAAGATAAATATTTTACAGCTCTTGGGAAAAAGTAAATACTAGTAGACATCTACGCTATAGTTGGACAGATAAAACATGTTCATGCAGAAACATGAAATTTGTGGGGGGGAAATCGGACACATTACTCATAACCCTAACCCTTTGCTTTACTTCTAGAACAGTAAAACACCAACACAATTATTGCTATTTCACAGAACACATTTGAAGGAGGTTGCTTGATATTGCACATTACTATTGAGTTAATAAATTCCAGTTGCAATAAGTCCGGATGAAAGCTTAACTGCTTTTAGACTCTTGTAGACAAATACCCGAAGCATTGTAACCAATTAGTCAGCCATGTTTGTTCTCCTGTTCTCTTTGTGTGATCTAAAACCGTTACCACTGAGGAGGTGTAACAGCCCACAAACATCTGCTTGATCTTTTCTCAGATACAATGCCTCGGCTGTCTCCCATTTAGCAAGATTCCTTTCAACTGTGTGAAGAACCATCCACTGTCACTTCAGCAATCACCTTTAACAACTGACAAAAGACTGGATCCTGAATAAACATAACCAGATATCAAGAAATTACTGTAATGCCTGTCACAGATTAAAAACATGTTTACTATTCCACTCTTTTCATTTGAAATTTTAAAAACATTATACAATGCAATTATACAAGTGTAACATGTTCCTGGATTAACATCTTTGTTGATCGTGTAATAACGTTCCAAGTAACCAATCAGATTTGAGGGACAAGTTTACAGTTTTGGTCAAGTTTAGGCTTACAACCATGGTTAGGTGCTTCTACATCAGTGTTATTCGCCTATCATCTCCCTCTGATTTTAGGGATAAGTTATGGGTAAGGTTAGGTTTATTAGGACTACATTTTTGAACAGGAATGTTGTTTCAGGATCAACAAAATATTGTATTTGGCAAAATCACGGTACCAATACAGTAACTGATTAATGCCGGTCGGATTAACATCATGTTAAGACTGTGTCTCAAGTTCTAGTATGACCCACAAGCAGTTAGTCAGGGGCAGTCAGTCTTACTTTTCGGTATCAAATTAGGCCAATCTATGTTTTTATGTAACTGATTTGAAAAAGTCTTGAAGAAAAAATGTAGATGTCTAACTTTTAAGACTAGTCTTAGCGGTTTATGCAACCGGCCCCTCCAAGGATTACATAATCAGATTCCAAAATAAAATACTTGTAATTAGATTACTTAATGTTTTAAAATACTCATAATCAGACTACATTTACTTTTTATTGATTCCATGATTACTTAAAATTTACCTAATGGTTGCATTATTCAGAATTCATAGATTCTCCCTATAGTCTTCTGTTTTTATTTTATTTTCAATTTCGCTTTCTAAAGAACCCTATTGCTTATAGGCTATGATCAAATGTTTTGTGGAATTGCACACACAAACCGTCCAATGGTCAGGCGACTATAATTACATGGAAGGCTACACACAGCATGAACAAATAAAACATTTAAACTTTTTTTAGTAGTGTTTATTAAAAAAAAATTTTTATTTATTTTAATTAAAAGAATTTAAAATTGGCCACACTTTAGTTTAGGTTCCAATTCTCACTATTAAGTTAATACGACTTTTGCCTCAATAATCTCCTAATTACTGCTTATTAATAGTTAGTAAGGTATTGTTATGTTTAGGTATTGGTTAGGAATAAGGGATGTAGAATAAGGTCATGCAGAATATAAATTTGTGCTTTATAAGTACAAATAAACAGCCAATATTATATGCTAATAATCAACTATAGTAATAGTGAGAATTGGACCCTAAACTAAAGTTTAATGCACTTCATTGTTGATTACAAAAGTGGAAAACTTTTTATTTCTCTTTGTATATTTTATTAATATATGATACAAGATTATATTATTCAAATAAATGTTATAATTTAGGTCAAAAGTAATCTAAAAGTAGTCTGATTATATTACCTAAAATGTGTAATGTAATAGATTACGTTGTTTTTATATCATGTATTTTGTATAGATTGTATTCAATAATGGACTACAATTTGCAAGCAATCTGCCCAGCACTGAACACACAACAGAGGTTAGCCTATAACCTCATAGAGCAACAAATGAGAGACATTTAAAATCTGAAATTGCCACTCTCAGAGTGTCGCCCTGCTTTGATATTGTCCCAGTAAATTTGCATATAAGATTTTGTGGAACAATGGAAAATGTAGAATCTACACAAGCCTCCCCTGATCATTCAACAGTCTCCATGTAGACATCCATCATCATCAGTTTTAGCATCTGCTCTGAGAGACCCTCTGCCTCTCGGGCCCCCCTGTGAACGCATGCTCTGTTCACTGAGCAAAACGCACAAGTGTCTCATGATTAAAACAGAATATAATCACAATTAGGAGATTCTCCAAAACGGAATGAATGAGATTTTGTCATAAGTGTTAGTTGAAAAATCAACTTTCAGTTAATAGGTGGCCCTTAGGGCCACAGAAGACTTTCTCCGCATTCTTCATTTTTTTATATAACATGGTCCCATGGATATGGGATATATAGGACAAATAGGATTCGAGTTATGAATGAGAAGAAGGCTGCATGTGTGCCTATATTTCACAATACCATGCTCCACTCCAGAAACAACGCACCTCTGATGCACATAATCCATTCCTTGCTTTTCTATCTGTGCTCCTTCTTCACCCAGCCTGTCCACACTTGCCCTTGAGTTGCTCTGCCAGTGCATGGAAAGCACCTCACAGCTCCTGACAAGAGCAGCACTAAATCAGAAAGCAGTGGCTGGCAGAGGAGTAAGCCTCCATGAAGGTCACAGACATCAGCGGGATGCCATCTTTATCCACACGGAGCACACATCCGTGACCAACAGGAGGATTCTCCCGGTCTCAGACTGGGACATGCCATACTCTCAAAACAGCATGGACGAATTAAAACAGAACTAACCAACAGAAAAGCCTATTTTTTTTCTGCGCAATCTAGGTTTGGCCAATTTATAAGTAAAAGTAGCCTATATACACTACTGTAAGCTTATGAATTAAATATTTTCATTTTTGAAAATAGTTTCTCTGTTGGTTTGTTTTATCAATATTTCTATCTTTGTTACATAGCAAAATAACCTATCAATTTCTATAAAATACAAATACACACACAAAAAAAATATTTTAGTGATATAATTCAACTTTAGTGAGTAAAAACAGCACCTCAATCATAATAGGCTAATAAGATATCACCGTGGTTGATTATTTTGCCTATACAAATGTACGAAATCTGGGTTATAATATTCAACAGAAAATGTTATTATGGAAAACACTTTTTATGGTGTTTGTCTTCTGCAGTATTGGGAATGTGTTCATCACATGTTAACATGTTGCCATCTGCTGGTGAAATAGAGAGAATGTTTTGTGCACTAAAGGCTACCGATTCTTTAGGAATAAAGTCCTACTGCTTGAGTCCAGAATGCATGACTTTTTTAATCATTTGAAGGTTATTTAGAAATTAAAATAACCCACGGTGAACGAAGTAGGCTATAATCGAACATAATTTAAATCAGAATAAAATGTAAAAATTTAAATGTTAACATTGTTATAGCCGACAAGGCCACGTGTCTCTCATTCACTCACTTCATGTGCTATGAATAGTAGCCTACACACAGGCTATTCATTTCATATTTCTATTACTATCGGCTATGTGTGGATGTTTTTCAGGCAGTCCGTGAGTTGACATAATACTCACCTTATCTAAAAATAGACTGGATTATTTATCGTTAACGATCCGATCCTCAACACAACATATAGGCTAGTAGCGCCATATTCATTTTATTCATAAATATTGAATGTAAAGCTCCCTTTGATTTGATATGTTGGCTAAGTAAAAAATATATATGATGCAAGACATAGGCCTACTGGTACTTTAGAATACTGTTACTTCATTAGTGAATAACTAGCCTACACAGGAAATGAGTATTAACGTACTCGGTTACTAACGTAACCTCGGTTCTCTCTAGGAGAGGGAACGAGTACTGCGTCGAAAGAACGCTACGGGAAAGATATTTCTTTGTCGAGATTGAAGCCTAAAATTAATCCTTAATTTTGTAATATTGTAAAACGCTTTTCTGAAGCATACAACCTAGGCGGAGCAATACAGCTCACCCATTGGCTGCTCTGCCAGAAAAGCACAGCCTATGCGAGGCCAGAGACGCTGACCAATGAGGACGCTTCGCGCCCTTCTGCGTCACCTCCCGCCCAAACAGGCGTGGCCTAGGCCTATAAATACGAGCATAGCTGTCTAACACGCCGATTTTCGTCAATGAAGCGACGCAGCGTGGGCACGCACGGCCATGAGACGCAGTACTCGTTCCCTCTCCTAGAGAGAACCGAGGTTACGTTAGTAACCGAGTACGTTCTCTTACGTAGAGTTCTCTCGTACTGCGTCGAAAGAACGCTACGGGAACCCTATGTAAACCGCCGTGCGTGCTCTTGGACCGCGCTTGCAAGTCTCCCACACGCTTCACTGAAGCGAGAGCCAAAAGAAACACGGTCTTGAAGACAGGTGTTTCATGTCAACTGAGTGAATAGGCTCGAAAGGGGCCCCTTTCATAGCGTTCAACACTGTAGAAAGGTCCCAAATGGGGACTGAAGGAGGCCTTGGAGGGTTTAACCTCCTGGCGCCTCTAAGGAAGCGGACCACCAGGTCGTTCCTGCCTAGTGAATGGCCAAGCGTTGGATTAACGAACGCTGATATGGCAGCCACATAGACTTTGAGCGTGGATGGGGTTCTTCCCTTATCCAATAGCTCTTGCAAGAAGGAGAGAATCTCCGGTTCTCCACACTGAAGTGGTGACAGACCTTGATCTGAACACCATCCAGAGAACACCGACCATTTGGAAGCGTAGAGTCGTCTAGTAGACGGAGCCCTAGCTTGTTCGATCGTGTCTAACACTCCTCTTGGGAGGTTAGCGGGTACCCGTTTATGGCCCATACGTGTAGGGACCAAAGCTCGGGGTAAGGATGCAGAATCGAGCCCTTGGCCTGTGAGAGGAGGTCTCTCCTCACTGGAATCGGCCACGGAGCAGTACTCTTGAGCTGCATCAAGACTGGGAACCAAGGTTGATTCGTCCAGTATGGTGCGACAAGAAGCACTGAGCATCCGCTTTTCCTGATTCGCTCGAGCACTTGAGGCAGGAGTGAGACAGGGGGAAAAGCATAGAGCGGACGGCGGGGCCAGACTTTGGCCAGCGCGTTCGTGCTCTTTGAAAAGAATTCCGGGCAGTGAGCGTTTTCCTGGTTTGCAAACAGGTCTATCTCCGCTCTGCCGAACTTTTTCCACAGCAGACGCACTGTCTGTGTGTGTAGGGACCATTCTCCTGTTGGAACGTTGTTCCGTGAGAGTCTGTCTGGTCCTACATTCAGGCGACCAGGCACATGGATCGCTCTCAGCGAGCGCAGGTTGTGCTGGGCCCATACCAGTATGCGTTCCGTCATCCTGAAAAGGTTTCGGGATCTCACGCCACCCTGGCGGTTTATATAGGCTACTACCGACGTGTTGTCCGAACGGACTAGGACGTGGTGTCCCTTTATCCGAGGACGGAAACGCCTCAGCGCTAAGTCCACTGCCATCATTTCTAGGCAGTTTATGTGCGGTAGTTTGACTCGTTCTGCCCATTGGCCAAAGAACGGTCTGCCTTCGAGCAGTGCTCCCCAGCCTGAGGTGGACGCGTCCGTGGACACCACCTTCAGGCTCGAGGAAGTCCCCAGGCTTACACCTGACCGGTACCAGTCTGACGCTCTCCATGGTGTCAGGGCTGAAACGCATTCCTGATTGACCTTGAGGCGACAACGACCGTGAACCCATGCTCGGCGCGGTACACGCGCTTTTAGCCAGAACTGCAGTGGGCGCATGCGCAGCAGGCCCAACTGTAGAGCTGTCGATGCTGCGGCCATGAGGCCTAGCATTTTCTGAAATCTCCTGAGCGGCACTATATGACCGCTGCGGAAGGATTTCGCCATCCGCAGGGAGTTTCGCCTGCGCTGTGATGACAGTCGAGCTGTCATAGACAGCGAGTTCAGCTCCAGTCCTAAAAAGGAGATCCTTTGACTGGGAAACAGTGAACTTTTCTCCCAATTGACTCTCAGACCTAAGCACTCGAGGTGATCGAGAATTGGGGTCTTGTGGCGGATGAGTCCTGAAGGTGATTGAGCTAGAATCAGCCAATCGTCCAAATAATTCAGAATTCGAATGCCGCGGAGTCTCAGGGGTGCCAGCGCCGCGTCCATGCACACTGTAAATGTACGAGGTGCTAGAGACAGGCCGAATGGCAGGACTGTGTACTGATATGCCTGGCCCTCGAAGGCGAATCTCAAAAATCGCCTGTGACGTGACGCAATTTGTATGTGAAAATACGCGTCTTTCAGATCTATTGCCATAAACCAGTCTCCTCGGCGAATCTGCGCGAGGATAGCTCTGGTCGTGAGCATTCTGAACTTTCGCTTTGTCAGCGCTTTGTTCAGATGCCTGAGATCTAAAATGGGTCTGAGACCCCCGTCTTTTTTCGGTTCCAGAAAATATCTGCTGTACAGACCCCCTTCGCTCTGAGCTTGAGATAAAGGCTCTATGGCCCCTTTGCTCAATAGCTTCGCTATTTCGGCTCGAAGTAGATGTGCTACTTCTGTTTTCACCGTAGTTTCGACTTTCTCCGTGAAACGGGGAGGGCGTCGATGAAACTGTAGCGAATAGCCTCTTTTTATAGTCTCTAGCACCCATTCTGAGACCCCTGGAAGTCTTTCCCATGCATCTGCACGTGTGACTAGGGGTTGAATGTAATCTGGGCCCTGGTCGCGAAATGGCGGCGACACGAGAGCAACCGTGTGCTGTGACATGGACGCCGTGGCGTGTGAGGCGGGGGGCATGTTTAACACAGTATGCATCCCGCGCGCGCTCAGCTCTCTGTGTCGAGAGAGAGCGCGCGGGACGAGTCCTGTAGGGCTCGTTATGTTTGTGAATAAACGTGGGCGCTTGGTGGCGGGCACATTTATAACACCGGGAACACTGTTTTTGTGTACTGACTGACCGTTCGTTAGTTTCGTTTTTACAGAAAACCGCGGAACGTGCAGTGTGTAGTGGTTGTGGGCACTTGGCAGTGGGTCACGCTCACTACATGTAAAACACAATCGGCATGAGCCGATTTTATGTGTGCAGACCCTGTGTTGTTCAGGGCTGTGCTTGCACGGGTTGAAAAACCGGGCTCTGGTCGCGAAATGGCGGCGACACGAGAGCAGTCGTGTGCTGTAACATGGGCGCCATTGCAGCGTGATGCGGGGGCGCGCTTAATCGGGCGCTTAATCGAGCCCGCGCGCGCTCTCAGCTCTCTCAGCTGAAAGAGAGAGCGCGCGGTGCGAGCCCCGTACGGCTCGGCATGTTTGAGAATAAATGTGGGTGCGTGAACGCGGGTACATTTATAGCACTGGGAAGTACTGTCTATTAGAACTGACTGACCGTGCATTGGTTTCGTTTCATAGAAACCGTGTGACATGTAGCTTGTAGTGATTGTGGGCGCTTGAAAACGGGCACGCTCACTACATATAATGCACAATCGAAATGAGTCGATTTATGTGTGCAAGCCCTGTATTGTGCGGGGCTGTGTTTGTGTGTACAAATGGGCACTGGGTCGTGGGCATACAGTTACACACATTACATCATCGGCCATGGCCGGGACACCGTGTAGCACAGAGAGTACTGTCTATCAGAACCGACTGACCGTACATTCGTTTCGTTTTTACAGAAACCACGGGACATGCAGTGTGTAGTGATTGTGGGCACTGAAAAGCGGGCACGTTCACTAACTTACATGTGAAGCACAACCGACATGAGTCGATTTTATGTGTGCAAGCCCTGTATTGTGTAGGGCTGTGCTTGTGTGTACGAATGGGCACTAGGTCGTGGGCATTACGGATACACACATTACACCATCGGCCGTGGCCGGGACACCAGTAAATACATTTTCAGATTTACCTGGGGCGTCGTGAAAACGGCGTCTGTGTGCAGGCAAACGGGCATTGATGCTGATTTGGTGACTGCAAAATACACTGGCACGGTCGCGAATGTTGGGACTGTGCGAGCGAGACATTTTAGTGAAATCCGGCCGCGGCGGGATTTTAACACTGTAGCTTTCCTCGAAGCAGAAATGCGCATCCTGGCTGAAAACGGGGCTTTCCGGGACTCCGCGATTTCTTCGTGAATTCAGGAAGAAAAAGGCGCGGGTCGTGAGGACGGTAACGTACGTTCCTCTGCAGAAAAGCAGCCATCCAGCCGGTAAGCGCATCGATGCTGGTCTTTCTCCGTCGACGCTCACGAGCGGCGGGGGAGGGGAGATCCTCGGAGCTCGCCCATCCCTCGCTACCCGAAGCGAGGAGAGAACAGCAGTCGTCCTCCACAGACACGGCTTCATCTTCCTCGTCCATGACGGACGCGGCGGCACACAGCGGCCCTTGTCCGTCGGTCAGAGAGTCCAGCGAAGCGGGCGGAGGAGCTAGCGGCAGCAGCGGCGAGCACCTCGTGGTGGAGGGAGGTTCCGGGCTCCGCTGAGCACGGCGCTTTTCACGGCGCGGCACTACAGCGGGCGGAAAAGATGCAGCTTCAGTAAATGAACGCCAGGCGAGTCCGCAGAGTCACCGTAGGCATCAAATCACAGTGATGGCAGCCGCCATCGACGAGAGCTGAAGCTGCGTGATACTCACAGGCAGGAAACACAAGCACGTGGTCCCCGTCGCTGAGCGGGGCTCTACACGAGCCACAGGAGGTGCGAGACATCTTGAAAAAGACGCTCGGCTCTTTTAGTGTGGAAAAACTGTGTGACGCGACGGCGAACACACACACAAAACACACACACATAATGTAAAGGATATTCCACGCCGGAGAAGCGCAGCAGGGAACGGCGGCTGAAGGCGGCGATGACCAGCGGCTTCAGGTAAGGGCTCGTCCTGCTGAGGTGCTTGTTCCAAACGGCTGTGGCGGCTCGAATCAATCCAGCGATGCGTGCAGCTTCGTTGAATTTAAGAAAATCGGCGTGTTAGACAGCTATGCTCGTATTTATAGGCCTAGGCCACGCCTGTTTGGGCGGGAGGTGACGCAGAAGGGCGCGAAGCGTCCTCATTGGTCAGCGTCTCTGGCCTCGCATAGGCTGTGCTTTTCTGGCAGAGCAGCCAATGGGTGAGCTGTATTGCTCCGCCTAGGTTGTATGCTTCAGAAAAGCGTTTTACAATATTACAAAATTAAGGATTAATTTTAGGCTTCAATCTCGACAAAGAAATATCTTTCCCGTAGCGTTCTTTCGACGCAGTACGAGAGAACTCTACGTAAGAGAACACTATAGTAACTAATAACTAACAAGAACCTCTGATTAACGATAGGCTAAGTAATAGCGCTTAGTTGAACTTGAATGTGATAGTTCACTATTAGCTAATTAGTAGCTAACTACTATTTTTCATACCTCACAAACCTCACTTCTCAGAACTATACAGGTTCATTATTATAAATAATGCACAATGTATAATATATAAGGTAATGGTAACCCATTAGTAATGAATCAAGTGTTACATCCTTCTAAAGGAACTACTAATTATTTGGATCAGTATTATAAAGTGAAGATGGGAACACACTAGTAATGACTAAAGTGTTACCAAATCTATCGGAAGGAATTATTATTCAAAACCTTACAAAAAATCTCAAAAGCTTACAATCAATAGTAGTTATCATGTTTTTCACAGAATACTGATCCAAATAATTAGTATTTCCTTCAGAAGGATGTAGTAACACTTGAGTCATTACTAATAGGTTGCTGTTACCTTTTATTAAAAATTATGCATTATTCATGTTAATTATGAACCTGTATATAGCAGTTATCTGGTAGGTATGAAAAAAAAATAGTAGTTACTGATTAGCTAATAGTGAACTATAGGCTACCACATTCAACTGAGCGCAATTACTAATTTGTTAATCTGAGGTTCTTGTTAGTTAATAGTAGTTACTAGAATGTTAATAGTGTTACTCATTTGTTCCTGTAGTTATTCATTAATGAAGGAATAGTATTCTAAAGTGTTAGCCTACTGAGAGCTGATTGGCGGATAGGCTGATTGGCAGGTTAATAAATGTGAAAACTAGCTAATTTTAATTTTAATTGATAAATGTTGCGTTATTTCAATATCTGCGAACATGAAATACTATTTGCATTTATTATTTATAATATCAAGTTATTAGCCTAAATATAATAATAGTTCAGGTTTAGATCAGGTAGCTGATCTTAGATCACACACAAAAAAATAAATACTTTATTGAGAGTCAGAGGCTATGAGAAAGACCCAGTTGTAGCTTTGGCTAACTGATGATATTATAAACTAGACACCCTTAATCTACTTTCAGAAAATAAATGAATCAAGGGAGAAGGTCTTAAATAATAAGGCTAAACATGGAAGGGCTGTCGCTGGAAAGGTGACGATGATTATAGGGGCCTTATAGGCTATACAGCTCATGCAACTCATATTGGGCTAAATAGCGGAACAGTAATTATTAAAATTCTATGCAAGATATGAATAAAACTGAGTATCATGCGCTAAACGACTAAGGATCACACACAAAATATCAAACATGTTTGATATCCATCGACTGAATGGATTCTTAGTCTGAAATCTGGGCAAAAACCATTCCAGCCTCAATTCAAAAGATTCCACAAGACTGAATTAAAATATGAATAATTTATTCAGTTGAGTTCCATTTAGTAAGACCTGTAGATAGCATGGAGAGAGTCAACACAGGTTACAGGTCTCTCAGCTGCCTAACCCTCAGTTCCTCTCACAAGGATGTCATCATCTCCTGGACTGGGTTACTGGTGGAGGAACAGTGATGTCTTGGCCCTTCTCGAGTTTCTTTTCACAGTCGATCAGGTAGTTGACGCCATCAATCACACACTGAACGAGCTCAACCTGAAATGCAATGTCAAATAAAATTGGATTTAATCACCGGCTACACATCAAGAGCATACACAGACAGCAACATAGTGTCGGCCCATCTGTCCCACATCTAGTACACATGGAATCCACACGTACCAGATGTGAGCCAGATCTGGGCCGACACTGTGTTGCTGTCTGGATAGGCTTTTTTAGATACATATTGAAAAATGTTTTTACTACTATTGCATTATTTTTGACCTCTAACAATTACTTTTTTTCTACTAAAACATGCAGATATAATCTCCATTGGAGTACATTCTAGTTATAGAATTTGCTTCTATCCAATTAAAAATACTTTCAGGGGCGCTAAGGCACTTATCAAAGCGGAGCTGTTTACCTCAGATTTGCCAAGACGGTCAAGGTTAGAGATGTCGAAAGTGTCACCCACAGCCGCAGTATCTACACCTCCTGTGCCACGCTTTTGTAGCCTGAGATTATCCAAAATTTTATTCAAGCGCGAGTCCTGTTCAGGAGGATATATAAAGTAGAGGGCATTTTTGCATGAACTTAAAAGTCTTTCCGATAGTAATTGTACTGTGGATAATTGAACATGAATTCTCAGCACATTTAAATTTCATTTGAACAGTTTTGACTGGAATTTAACCAGATCTTGGCATTGTGAAATGCACTAATGTAAACTTTAGATTAAACGGAACCATGTGAGATTGTAACACCTTGCTAAGGAGGGGCAGACGGACGTGGACTCCAGCTCTCAGACCGGTGCCTAGGTTAGAGGGGCAGGTCAGGATATATCCCAAATGCTCATTCCACATAAACTCCCAGCCTCTCTCCTGAATCAGCCTCTCTACCTGTGAGAAACAAACATCATAAATGGACCTAGATAAAGTGCATCTTTGTGCTGAATGTTCTGACAATGATACCTCTTTCAGTCCTCTGCAGAACCTCTCAAACACCCTCTTCATATTCCCGCCCTTTTCCATAGAAATGACACGGCTGTGATCCTCCTCATTGATCCAGATCAAAAATGTCTTTTCATTGTTGTGCCTGGACATGAGAACAGATCATGGTTAAAATACAGTCAGCAAATTTAGCTGAAACTTTCTTTTATTCAGCCCTAAATTCCCCAAGTCTCAAGCTTTTGATTCCATTTACAGGCCTATAGTAGTTGTCGTACTGTAAGACTGTGAGTGTGAATCAGTAAAAATAGACATTTATTAAGAGCTCTGTCAGGGTCATATATTATGTAACACACACAGGCACATGCTCTCTGCACCCTCTGGTAATGCAAGTCTCATGCACCGTACCAAATGCCTCTGGCATCGGGCCAGTCCCGCGCCATTCCTGCACAAGTCAGCAAGGGTGATACGGGCTTGTCAAACAAGAAGTGGTCCTAGAATTTTCAGTCAAGAAAAGAAAAAGGGGGTGTAAAGTGAAGCCAGGACTGGTTCAGTGTTGGAAAATGGTGTAATTTTTTGGTGCCATTTTAAATGTTTGATCCCAAATTCTGGTCAGACTGGATACATTTCCTATTTCTGACAGTAGATGTAAGTTTTTCTACCCGCATAATTATGTAAACATGCGTTACAGATTCTTCCAAGTGAAACGGTAAGTAGGCTAATGTGATTTAAGTCAGCATGAAACAGAATTTTCAATAGTGTTTTCTTCCATGTTATGTATGAGTGAAACGGCTTCTCGAACAAGGAAAAATGTAAGGCGGGACTTGATTTTGTGTTCATTGTGAACTGATTGGATGTTTGTGGTTTGCTCTTGCTGTGATCTCATGGGAGTGACAGGTTTGAATAGTGTCCATAATGTTTGAAAGCCTCTTGGCATGTAAATTGTATGAATAGGCCTACATTTATAGTCAATAAGCTCATTATTAAAAAGTTAAGTTTAAACTGAAGCAATAAGCCCATACAACCCCCTAGTTGTTCTAAATCCACTGTAAAACACGGCTTCAAGGGGCTTATTGCTTTTATAAAACTGTCCATAAAATTATTCATTTTAATATTTATTTTATTCATAAAATAAACACCAGCAACAAAAAAAATATAACGTTATAACCACTGATCTATATAATGACATATAATGTCATTATATAGATCAGTGGTTATAACACATGTATTCCTCCGCCAAGCAATGTAGTTCCAGAGAGGTTGCTAAGCAACACATGTAGCAACAAAGAATCACAAACGGCAGTTGCGCAGTAATCAAGGGGGTAATCCATCCGCCGGAAACTGAAGCTTCCCCGGGCGCCGCCATTGATTAGCGGACCCCAACCTACTGTTAGCATTCCATTGACTCCCATTCATTTTGGCGTCACTTTGACAGCGAATAACTTTATATCTGAGGCGTTTAAAGACTCCATTTGTCCATTGTTTATTTCTAAAGAAACACGAAAATGTATAAAAGGCTCCATTACCTTGTATCTTACGTTATGGCCCCGTAGAAGCAGTTTTTGTAAAAATAGGCTAACGATTGCGTCATAACCACGCGACTCTGTCGCACAAGTCGAGAAATTACCGTATAGACAGACAGAGAAGCTCGCATGCAATCGGGGGGACGTGGAGGCATAAAGTCCGATATAGTCTAGGGGGAACCCCATAGAGAGTAATAAAGTTGCTCCTACTGTTAGCTCATGGACAGCTAATATTCATGCTCTCCGTCTCTACGAGATTCGGAAGGGAAAGAAAATAGATCCTCAAACTGACATTTAGCGGTGAATATTTGAGACAGTTTATGGGTGACTAGTAGCCTAAAGGATGTGCTATAGGGAAAGAGTGCTATGCTCTAACTGCAGGTCAGTAGTTCCTCAGCCTTACCAAATCCCACGAGCATCTGGCCAATCTCTTGCCATACCAGCTGAAGTGAGGAGAGGAGACACTGGCTTATCAAAGAGGAAGTGCTCCTTTGGTAGGCCACCATAAGACAAGAGCAGTGAGGTTTGTTAGAGAATTGCAATATGCAACTACCCTGTTGAAAACACGAGCATGTATAGCGTTTTGGATATTTTGGATTCTGGGCTAGTGTCCTTAAAAGTAGCTAAACCAGCAAGACTTCTTAGTTAAGTTTATGCTGGATAACCAACTTTATATGCGTTTCTGGTGAACAGCATTACTCTGTTTGTATACCAGGCAGAATAGAGTGCTGCAGGGATAACAATTTTTGTAGTCCAAAAAAAACAGAAACGAGTTAGCATTTTAGCATTTACGATTCTATCAAGTCAATAGGTTATTAGTTAAATGCCTGAAATAAGGTCTGTGGTGAACACAATGTTTTATTCTACAACATAAAATACATCAGTAAAACCCCTTTGTGATTTTTTCAAAGCTTTTACCTTCTTGAAAAGGTGATTTCTAACAAGTGGCTGAATGGAACTACAGAGGTTGTCCACTCACTAGTCCGTTTTCACAACCTCCTTGTTGTGTTTACAAGTGCGCTCTTTTAAACTATTTAACTCTATTTTAACAGTGAAAATGTTTCTAAAATAAAGATTGAAAGAGTTGATAGAAACATAATGCGACCATGGTGTAGTTTAGATTCAAGATGCTCTTCGGTCCAAGGTCGAACATCTTTAAGAGGCAATGTAGAGAAAAAAATCTCTGATAGCCGAGGCACTCCTTAATTAAAATGTCTTTATTGTACAAATGACATGTCCTAAATGGACAAATTTAAAATGTGCACGCGTAGCGGCATGGGGCCTTCTTCAGGGCATGGTGTAGTTTGTTTAGCATACACTTTGCTCTTTACTTTTGCTGATTATACAGGCTTCAGAATGCATAGAAGTTGCATTCATTTGTGAAGATTACCATGATGAACAAAATGTGTAAGAATCATAAACCTATATTGGTCACATAGCTTATTTTCTGTAATAATCCAAATGCCAATGGAAAAATTATATTAGGTTTTTTTTTTTTTTTTGAGGAAACTAGGGGGGTGCTAACTTCTGGGCTGGCCAACAAAAATACTCCATCACTGCAGAACTCTATAGCATAACTAACCAACATAAATGATAATAAAAAAAAAAATCTAACTATTTTTGGATTTACATGATATTTGACAAGCATTGTATTACATAATAATGTTAGTTAACAATTTAATTGGTATAATCAATAACCTAGGTCAGCTGAGAGTATGAGAGTCAACTGTGTCTGTAAAAGTTGCAAACCTCTGATTTATTAGATAAATGTAACTGACATACATCTGTGTCTGCCTCCTCAGTTTAACCAGACAGCAACATAGTGTCGGCCCAGATCCGGCCCACATCTAGTACACGTGGAATTCACACGTACCAGATGTGGGCCGGATCTGGGCCGACACTGTGTTGCTGTGGAACATGTTTCTATTGTACATGTGTACTACTTACATCAATCAACTGCTGCTGCTCCTGCTCAGTCATTTCTGTCAGGCTGTAGTATTTTCCCGCCAAATCCTCTTTCAGTCCAGAAAGAGCCTGGACCACCACACGCTCCACCTCACGGCGTTCAGCGCGAGTGCAAGCGGGTGGCAGACTGAGTCCACGAATACTGCGCCCTGTGCGCACACGTGATGACAGCACATAGTTCTCGTCGAACATCCCGGAGGTGATCTGTTTAAAGGTCATCAGTACAATCATTCAGCGTTCAGTGTAACTAACTAAACTAAACTGAGGCAAGTCTCATCTGGCATATTCTTGACGGAATGAGGTTTTGTTAAAGGTTCAGAACCAAAGACATAAGAGGAAGGCTTTACCTTTGAGCTGTCCAGGTCTGTTGGGTGCTTCATGGTTGTGGGGTCGTAGCCATTGTGCCTGTCCTTAATAACTGGGTCAAAGATTTCAGCAAACACCTGAGAATCACAACCGTAGTCAAGGATAAAGTGCATGTACTATTATGCAGAAGATTGCAAGCACTATTAATGTTAATGCCATAATTGACATAGTTGACCATGAACAATTAAATCATTATTATTTACTATACAATCTCAATATACACTCTTAAAAGTAAAGGTTTTTTTATTTTATTTTTGCAGTGATGCAATAGAATAACAATTTTTGGTTCCCCAAAGAACAGTCTTGAAAAGAACCATCCCAGACAGCATAGTGTCGGCTCAGATCCGGCCCACATCTGGTACGTGTGGATTCCATGCGTACTAGATGTGGGTCGGATCTGGGCCGACACTATGTTGCTGTCTGGGATTGTCTCCTAGTGTGAAGAACATTTAAAAAATCTAAAGAAAGTTTTTACACTATAAAGAATCTGTTGTTCAATTGGAAAGGTTCCATGGATGTTAAAGGTTCTTCATGAAACCGCACTGTACATGCCAATAAAGAACCTTGACAGTGTACTATAAAATCAGTGCAGATTTGTTTATCTTTTCAACTGACTAACATGCTCTTCAAACTAGACTGACAGGAACCAGAGCAGAGAACTAAACTAATATAGTTTTTTCTTACTGGCATTTAAAACTATATTCTGCAGTATTTATTTAAAATACTATGACAATTAAATTATTTAGCAGTTTGTTACTTCTGTGTGTGTTACAGACAGCACAGGCCATTGTGTCACTAGTAGCCTCATAAATATCCATCTTTTGGTGAAACCGTGCCCATAACAAAAACACAATTGTATCAAAAACTATTTTGTTCTATTTTAACTTTGCTGGCTTAATACAAGGACTTTACCTCATATTTGTCATATTGTTGAGTTTAATATCCTCCAAATCTATTTTTATTCACATTTGGCCCAATGTACCTCATAGCTCTCCTCATCACCAGCCACCATGCCCACAGTCTTGATGAAGGGATGACCAGGGTTGTCCACTCCAGTCTGAATGCATTGGTCAAGACTCCAGTTATTAGGGGTCAGCTTGTCCCTCAGATGGCCATAAATAGCAGGGCTCAAAGCAGCAGCCATGCAGTTGTTGTGTTTGCGCAGGTCTGGGTAGTCAGCACTTGGAAAGATGAAGAGCAAATTACATTAAATTGTTTCTGGGTTGTAGCGTTGGACAAAGATACTACTAAGTGAAGGGGTAGAGTAACCGAAAGGCAACTGAATCCTTCACCTGGGTGGGTACAGCTTCTTTTTCTCCCCAGCAGAGACTCCTGCCTCATTCATCATGACGTAGCTGGATACCAGGGTACCCGCGCCCAGGCTGGCCATGATCACAGCCGTGTTGCGTCCCGAAAGCATTCGAGTGAACATGCTTGCCATCGCCACTACTCACTCAATCACACACCTGAACTTCAGAGCGGAGGACAAAATGAATGTTATAAAATATAAAAATAAATATCTTTATGTTTTTATTCAAATTATATTTATATTTATACATATGCTTAATCTGTTTATTGAACATTTACAATAATAACAGGATAAAGATACAGGAGAATAGTGAAAAATAGAACAAAAATATTAATTTATGTGACTGATTAATCCTGAGTTCACCAACAGAAGTCATTTTTAAGGGTCAAATCTGGTAGAAATGGTCCCTAAGGTAACAACTAAATGTATAAGGTACAAGTAAACCTTAAGCTCATACTTTTTTTGTTTTGTTTGTTTATTCACAAGTTCCTAGATGGCCAATAAAAGAATAGTTCACCCAACAATCAAAAATCAGTCATAATTTACTCAACCTCATGTTGTTCCAAACTCATTAGACTTTCGTTTATCTTTGAAACACAAATTATGTTTTTAATATTCTCACATTATTTTTGTCCATCCATTTAAAGTCCATTCAACGTACATATAGCTCATCAAATATGCTAAGCTCAACATGCTTTCTAGAGCTCTGTATGTGCATTGATGTGCAAATTAAAAATCTTAATTTGTGTTCAGATGGACAAGAATTATATGTTTGGAATGACATGAGGATGAGTAAATGATTGGGTGAAGTAACTGGATTTGAATTCTAAAACGGATTATGGTTTTAAGTATCAGGTAATATGTGTAAATTTTAAGTAGATATTTGTGATTGATTGATTGATTGATTGATTGATTGATTGATTGATTGATTGATTGATTGATTGATTGATTGATTGATTGATTGATGAGGAGTGTTTCAAAGTATTAATCAAAGCTATTCCTGATACAGTAGCTTGACATGGTGAGCAACCTCTACAGTATGTCCTGACGTAAATGTTGACTTTTTTCACTGTAGTATCCAAATATACATTGGCTTTGAACTCAATGTCAAAATATGTGCCACCTAATATTTCCCCAGTAACACACATGTGTCACATGTTCCATACGTCAGGTAAAACCTTACACCAAAAATGTATACAAATCTTACACAAAAACTTCAGTTATAACTGTACAAAATGTATATCCCCCCCAACTCAAAATTTTCTAGTGACTGGTCACATCTAAATTTTTCAATTGGTCCAAGTGAAATTCTGCAAATTTAATTTGATCAATTTGCAGAATTTCACTTGGGCCAATTGAAAAATTTAGATGTGCCCAGTCACTAGAAAATTTTGAGTTGGGGAGGTTAGAATTTATAAGAATAAGCACAGCACTTTTCAGAGGGGACTACTTGCTAATGATGTTTGGATTTTCACTATCATGTGAATGAGTGTATTTTCACTATTCACTATCCCTATCAGGAAATGACATGGTCTCAATGGTTCCAGATATTTTAGCTGTACGCCGAAGAGGTCAGTGTTGTTTACAGTGTTACAATGACAGTGGAGCCACAGTAAAAGGTCTTAAGCAATTACTCTCCTGCCATATGTTACAATGATCACATGACCTGTGGGACAGGGTGGCTCTGCGCTGGTCACACTTCTAGTTTCTAGTGTTTCTAGTGGATATGTAATGGAATATAAACTAAACTACATTTTTGAAAATGGTGCACTGGAAATGCAAAACCAACATTATTTTACACAACTTTAAATATAAACTAGTTTATAAACCTAATTATCAAGTTAGTTATAATTTAAACTAACTTAATTATACGTATTTATTTATATTTTATTATAAATCAACTCTTGTTTTAAACAGACTGGTGTCAAAAAGAACAAACGCTTTCTTATTATACTTTCTTTCAAATATCTTCAGCATTGGTGCAACTGCAAAAACCTAGCTCCCATGCTGGTCTGGTATATCTTTAAATTTCTGTCAATAAATAAAGCTACAGACAAAATCATTGCTAAAGTAGACGCTTTATTGTACTCACCTGTTGGATTGAATGTCTTTCAAGCTCCAGTACAGCAGACTGTTCCCTGTAGAGTGAGACCACACCGGGCCTGTGCTCAAAATAAGAGCTCATCTCTCCAGCCAATCCTATTTCATCTGTCAGCATGACACCACGTCTGTGTGTCCTTGAGCTGTCCCTAACCAGTGGAAACCTCCAGTTACGTGCCAGTGACAGTGTATGGCTTGTGACTGAGATATTACTGTACATACTGTATATAGGCTACTTCCCTTTTACCCACTGTGAAATCAAGTGGTGCCATTGTTAATATGTAGGCTACTGTCCATGTTAATATTACTAAATAGTTTACAATGTTCCCTGCTGAAAAATCCAGCATAAATTCCATGTTGGTCCAAGCTGGTTTGTGCGGGTTAGAGCTGGTATAGTACTCATCAATTTTGGGAATTAAGTAACACGAGTTAGGTAATCAGATTACTTTTTAAGTAACTAGTAAAGTAGCATAGTACTTTAAAATTTACAACAAAATATCTGAGTTACTTTTTCAAATGAGTAACGAAATTGACCTTTTTCTTCCATTTATTGACTGACAGCTCTCTTCCCCATGTTGAGAGAAATCAGGAGTAAATGCAGACTGCAGAGGCATCTGTGCGCCGTCTAAAACGATATTGTAGTTGAGCATGCATTTATTAATCTCACTTGCACAAAATTATTACTCAAAATTGATTAATGCAAACTCAAAATACTACGCAAACCTGCAATAATGAAAGGTTAAATAACACAAGTATAGCTTACTTTATGTGTTTAATCTCACTTTATTAACTTTATGTCTTTGCTGCTGATCATCAAGGATCCAATTCAACTATATAAGCAAAAATTACTTTAGTTAAACATCACATTTGAGTTTCTTTTCTTTTTTTTTTATTGCTGAAGTTACTGTTGAACTTTCTTCTCCTGTGTCCTTTTCTTCTGCAATCCAGAATGGCAGTGCAGCTGAAAGGTTTGAGCTGCGCCCTCTACTGGACAGGCATGAATTTGTATTTCCTTCAGTCTGAGACTTATTCATTTCACTTTTTGTGTGAAAGGGCCTTTATATTTGCACAAAATATTCATGTTAAAAAAAAAAGCAATTCCAGCCCAGGTGAGAAAAAGCAACACAAAAGTATTGTATCGCATTACTTTCCATAAATAATTATCTTTGTAATGCAATATTGCAATGCATTACTTTTAAAAGTAACTTTCCCAACAATGTACTTATGCAAAACTGCAAAACTACTTTTCAGCAGGGGTATCTCCATTTTCAGAGAAAATACCCTTCTACATTTAATATTTTGTCAAATGTGTCTATAGAGGATATATAAAGCTAGTAGGACAGTGCATGTGATGGATACAATTAAACTGGTATTTGATTTGTTCAGCTCAAGCATTATCTGGTTTAACACCAGAGCCATGTTGTGCTCATCCCTTCCTTCCTCAGTAGGATTAGATTAGAGAGAGAGAGAGAGAGAGAGAGAGAGAGAGAGAGAGAGAGAGAGAGAGAGAGAGAGAGAGAGAGAGAGAGAGAGAGAGAGAGAGAGAGAGAGAGAGAGAGAGAGAGAGAGAGAGAGAGAGAGAGAGAGAGAGAGAGAGAGAGAGAGAGAGAGAGAGAGAGAGAGAGAGAGAGAGAGAGAGAGAGAGAGAGAGACCTTGAAATTAGTTTTGCCCGGACTCTATCTATCTATCCGGGCGGCAGTGGCTCAAGTGGTTCATGTAGGTTGTCTACAAACCGGAAGGTTGGTGGTTCAATCCCCGGTTCCACCTGACCAAGTGTCGAGGTGTCCATGAGCAAGACACCTAACCCCAGCTACTCCTGACCAGCTGGATGGCGACTTGCATGGCTGACACCGCCGTCGGTGTATGAATGGGTGAATGTGAGGCAATATGTAGAAAGCTTTGGTGGCCATAGGGTCTGTGAAAGCGATATATAAATGCAGTCCATTTACCATATCTATCCATCTATTGCCAAAAGGTTTGGGACGTCTGCCTTTACATGCACATGAAATTTAATGGCATCCCATTCCTGATCTGTTAGGGTTTAATGTGGAGTCGGCCCACCCTTTACAGCTTCAACTCTTCTGGGAAGGCTTTCCACAAGGTTTAAAAGTGTGCATGGGAATTTTGGACAGAAGCACATTTGTGAGGTTAGGCACTAATGTTGGACGAGAAGGTCTGGCTCACAGTCTCCGCTCTGATTCATCCCAAAGGTGTTCTATCGGGTTGAGGTCAGGCCAGTCAAGTTCCTCCACACCAAACTCGCTCATCCGTATCTTTATGGACCTTGCTTTGTGCACTGGTGCGCAGTCATGTTGGAACAGGGAGGGGTCATCCCCAAACTGTTCCCACAAAGTCGGGAGCATGAAATCTATCTATCTATCTATCTATCTATCTATCTATCTATCTATCTATCTATCTATCTATCTATCTATCTATGATTTGATGTATAATCATTTGATTAGTAATTTAGTGTAGATTCCATTGTTTGTTTGATTTATCTGAAATTAAAGCATATAATTGAAGAACTGAGGCCATACATTCTGTTAGATTTATCAGTGATAAAATAAAGAGGAAGGAAAAATAAGGAAAAATTGTTTGATACAGAAATGTACAAAAAGCATTTTTCACAGAAGGAATCCAACCCGGACATGCAAAGACATGCAACATACCAAAGCAATAATTCTGTGCACATCACACTAAACGCATAAAAAAAGAGAGAGAAAAAAATGGACGAAGGATTGTAAATTAATCAGATATGCTACATTTTTCTTAACACATTTAGCAAAATGTAACAATTACATGAGTGGCTTGCTGAAATTAAAATATTACATGGCGATGGATGGGGACAAAAATCACATTATATCATAAACCCATATTGACACACTATATACAAAAAGGGTCAAATAAATATGCAAGGAAATAAATACTACCGTCACACTTGCTTTAAAGATAACAACGCTACATTGATGAGAGTGTAACTCACACCTTCCCAACCCACTCACCTCGGAGATCACATTCACACCTACAGCTCTCATGCATTTCACACACTCGCACGTAAAGAATAGAAATCCGTCCCACTCTGAAGAAAGGAAAGATCAGACAGAAACAACATTGTCTTCATACAGCACAGTGGTAGATATATATTTATGGCCAATTTGACAGTTCCCTGCCAGTCTATGCATATGAAATCTCCAGCTATTATGATCAAAGTATTTAGATAAAGAAGTGCAGTCAAACGAGAAGTTAAATATATTCATCTATCTGTTTTACTTGAGGTTTCTAGAGAGTTTAAAAGAGGCTACACAGCAGCTGAATGACACATGACCACAAAACATGTCTTGCAATGCATTTTCCAACATGCGATCACTGAATTTTTCATGCAAATAATAGAGAGGCCCTCTTTTCTGGTTAGCTGACCAGGAGGGTTCGTTACATTAAAAAGCAGGAAAGCTTTGATTATTGAAGAACTTGAAGAGTCAGAATTGGATCCCAGTCATTTTAGCCAAGAAACACTCAACAATAATGAGCCTTTTTCTCCAATAGGGGGCGGCAAAGCCTCAACTTATTGTAAAATCAGATCAGAAAAGGTTTGCATTGCACAATATCGACTCAACTCGTACTTTTTAAATGCATGGATGATGCAACCCACCGCAAGTGGAGTATATCTGCAAGCTGATGCGATTCAAGTAAGATGTTTCAGAATTTGAGAAGAAAATGCAAATTTATACTTAGTCTGAACATCTCTGTTCTGTCGTTTGCTACAGAGGCCAATCGTTTGCAAATATCATAACTTTCAAGCATTGCTGAGACATTAGTTTTCATTTACAAGTGTCTGTGAATGTGAGAAGGCACGTTTTTTTTTTTAAAGAGCCCACATCGCTTCAGGGGGAATTACGAAATCTAAATATCATCTACAACTGGTTAGTATTTTAGAAAGCTACTATACATTCCCATTACTGATGTATCTTTTTAAAATTATCATGTGGCATTTTGGTTCAATGTAGCCAGCTGTTGGCAGATGGGAAAGCACATGGAGTGTAAAGTTGAGGCAAAGCGCGCAGCAAACCCACAGTCTAGTTCATGCACAAAGTCACTACCATTACCAATGAGGGGATGTGCCAGGGGCCACAGGCCCAAGGGGCCACAATACACTACATACAAACTGGCTAATAGCTCTACTTCTGTACATGCTACATATCTTCACCCGCTCTCTTAAAATCTGCTAGACCCTGAAACTCACTCATGACCCCCTGACCTCTGACAGTGGCCAGTTTTTATCCGTCTCTCCATGATAAAAGTCACCCTTCAGGTGACATTGTGGTGGTGAGCACTGTTTAATACTCTCTTCCAAACCTGGACCCTCTGCCCTTTCACACTTTCAAGCGGACATGTTCCCTCCATCCTTCGCGTCCTTCGTTCTCAAACACTAGGCATGCTTCATGCCTTCAAAACACCCCAAGAGTGAGAAGCACATCTAGATGGAAGCTGCCAGGTACTGAGGTTGTAGTTCATGCAGGAAGCCTGGGTTCAATCTTGAGAGATAAGTCATACAGTGTGTCCTCATCCATAATCAAGGTCTTATCCAGAAGATACTGTGTGACCTGGACATGAAAACAGGACATTACATGAAAACGGTTAGAGATTACAAATAATAAGAGTAGAATTAGATTACATAAGAAACTATATATAAAACAATGACACATACTGCACACAAAAGTTTCAAGCATTTAATAAAAAAAAACACGTGATGGTTCATCTGGAGTCCAATATGCTCATAATTATTTCATATATTTTAAAGCACACAATATCATACGCACAAACAGCGAAATAAAAATCTTTTAAAAAGTCGCTTATTTTCACCAAGACTGCATTTATTTGATCAAAAATACAGTAAAACATCAATAACTGTTCGCTTATTTAATATATTTAAAAATATAATTTATTCCTGTGATTCAAAGCTGAATTTTCAGCATCATTGCTCCCGTCATCAGTGTCACATGATCCACGTGAAGTCATTTATGCTGATTCGGTAAGTAAAAAAAAAAAAATTCTTATTATTATCAATTTTGAAAACAATTTAGCTGCTTACTATTTTTGCGGACACTGAGATAAATATTTTTCAGATTTCTTTGATGGATAGAAATTTCAAATGGATAACATTTATTTTAAACAAATTTTTTGAAACATCATAAATGTCTGTTACTATTCCTGAATAAAAGTATTAATTTATTTTTTATTTTATTTTTTATCTTACCCAAACGTTTGAACGGTAATGTATATACTTATTTAAATAAATAAGTAAATATCATATGTAATCGAAATTATTAATAATAAAAAGCTGAGGTTTAAATACAACGGAAAAATATGTAATCAACTATATATATATGTGTGTGTGTGTGTGTGTGTGTGTGTGTGTGTGTGTGTGTGTGTATAATTTAATAAGCATTGATTGCTATAAATTGCATCTGCAAATAATAGTCATTGAATGTCTAAGAATGGTATAAGCAGTACAGACAACACACTCTCTGCAAGCCTGAGATCAATCAAATGTTCCTGAAGCAACAGGAATAGACAGAGGTGTCAGGAATCAGGACTTGATCTGAATATGAATTATTTGTCTAACCTTTGGTTGGTGCTCAATTCTGTAGGGAGTTTGCTGGAACTGCCGGATCTCTCGAATGATATGAGATATCTGCAGACAGATTGTCATGATTTATCAGTATATCCACAGTATCTTAAAGATAATTGACACAAAAATTAATTAATCCCAAAGGAAATGATGCAGGATACAATATCATTTCATACCATTCTCATCTTTGAGAAGTTAACCAGACCTTCCTCTGTGAAGTTTGGGGTTCCCTCTTCGATAAATGCGAGGTCTGTCAAGTACATACCCAGATATGGAACACAAGGTGGATTGCAGCTGCAGAAAGACAGAAATGAGGTCACATACCACAAGCCATAAGTTATCAAACGATGTAGGAGAGTTATAATAATGTAGGGTTCTCAAAATGTAGCAACAAGAGCTCACTTTTTTAGAGTTTCCCTCAGGTTTTTAAACCTTCCCTCAGATGACACAGTCTTTTGAAGTTTGTCCATCAGTGCTTTAGTCTGTTTGAAAAGACACAACAGTGGTGAATAATTGACCACACTGATTTAATCTACTACACAAAACGTGCATCTCTCACCTGTTTGCACACTTTAGCCCATGTCTTCTTAAGCCTGTAGATGGCACTCCGATTCAGGGCAGATGTGATCTCCAAGACACCATTATAATTGTTGAGACAACGGCAAATGTCAGCCACTGCTACCCATTTTTCAATAGAGCTGGCTCTAGAGCCAACATCTGTGTGGGTCATGATCTGGGAGGCCACGAGATTACTCATCTACACACAGCGAGAGAGAGAGAGAGATACATTTTTATCATTGGAGGGATGACTAGTTGTCACACTTTTTTACTCCAGTGAATATTGAGTAGGATTATTTTGGAAAATCAATTTCTGTATAGACATAGTATTGGCTACAAAAAACAATAATTTAACGGCAAGACAATTATGAGACATTAAAGAATTCATGAATCGGCAAAAATGTAGATGTTAACATAAAAGTACCATTGTTGTGGGCTGGTAAACTCAGAAAACTGTATAGATGCATAACATTTAAAACTCAATAAAAATGCAACATGACTTGTATATTTATGAAAACCTTTTAATATAGAATTTTTTTCATAAATATCAGCTCAAATTATGATTAGATGAAATCCAATATTGGAATTTTCCAATTGATAAATACAGAATCACACTTTAACTTAAAACCTTTATGTATAATGCATTACAAAGGTATTCTAAAAATGCATTAAATAATTGTAACCAAAGTTAAAATGCATTATAATATTCGCAGATATTATGTTACATCTGAAATGGGTTGTGTTTTAAGGCATTACACTTTCTAAAGGTGTAACATTGAATAGATAAGAATTATAACTGTGGATACAATTATCCATGAGAACATACAAAGGTGCATTACAAGGCATAATTAATGCAATTAAAAATACTTGTATCATGCATTATATATATTTTAAGTAAAGTGTTACCAAACTATGTGTTTAAAAGTAAAATACAAGACCATTATTAGAGAATGCCTTTGACTCAGTATACACTTCTACATGTGACAACTTGCCCCGGTATCTCCTATAACTAGTTACGATGGCCTATAGATATATACTCACATCATTGAAGTGCTGACTTGTCTTCATGATGTATGGAGTTCTCTCATTCTTGTCTGTCTTCATCCATCCCTGGCCCAGGAACTCCCTACAGCAAGAGCACAGTCAGTGTATTCTGATAGATGTAAGTCTGCAGAGGCTTCTTCTATACCGTGAACACAGGAGCTTTTTTGAGGCCCATAATGAAAATGTTCAGTAAAGCTGACATAGATTTGTTCATGCATGTTACTCTGGTGTCTCTGTGTACGGCGTTGAAGCTCTACTCACTCGTAGGGAATGCTCCTGAAGACGATGTGATCGAGAAGAGTGATTTGTTCCGCTATCTCCATTGCTGACAGAGATTCGAAACACTCTGCCTTCGGGCATTCAGCCTGGATGAGATGAACAGACACATAAACAAGTTATTTACTGAGATTAATGGCCCTGTAATTGTTTAATAACTCTTTCAGGTATTATCAATACTGCATATCTAGAAAGTATATGAAAAAAATGTATATGAAGAAAAAAAAATCATTATTTACTCTCCCTCAAGTCTTTCTTTCTTCGATTGGACACAAGAAAAATGCATGTCATGGTGCTCTTTTCCATACAATGAAAGTGAACGCCATGCTTCAAAAGGAAAATGAAAAGCCATATGATATAGTATATGTGTGAGGAACAGACTTGTTTGATAGATGTGGTCATCATTCACTTTCACTGCACAGAAAAGAGCAGCATGACCATTCTTCAAGACACCCCCTTTAGTGTTTCATAGAGGAAAGTCATATAGGTTTCAACAATTATGGGATGATCTATCCCTTTAACAATGTAAACATCCGATTCTGGGGATAGCTGTATTTATAATATAATATAACAATCTTAATGGCAAAGTGCAAAATACCCTGCTGATGCTGATTTGATTTCTAGAAATTACACATATATGAACTTATGAAAACCTATAAGCAAACTGCCAATTAGCGATGAGTGACTGTTGGTTGTGTTTTCTTTGGCCCAGACACTTTTCAATTAACACAGTAGGTGAGGATTTCAGAAGCAAGATAAGGGTGTATATGTCCAGACAACATGTTATTAAACATGTCCTCGACACACACACACACACACACACACACACACACACACACACACACACACACACACACACACACACACACACACACACACACACACACACACACACACACACACACACACACACACACACACACACACACACACACACGCTGTGTTTGTAATTAGTGAGCCCAGTATGGTGCTGCCAGTAGCACATTATATCATACAATCGTGTGTGTGTGTGTGTGTAGCCTATTAACAATGGTGCATAAGAAACATTAAAATTTAACTAATGTAGCTCACTCAACTTCTTTTATAACACAGAGTGCTGCATAAAGTGTTTGTTAAATGTACAATATAAGCAGAGGAACTGACTGTATAATAAAATACATCTGTATACAGTGCAGAAGCATCTTGTACAATATTAATAAACATCCGTCTTATATCACATAAAGTAATAGCTATTTTTCCTATACTGCCAATGACATGCTTATCCAACAATATACAAAAACACACCCCTCCAAAACCTCTAAAATTGAAACTCAGCAGATATCACTAGCACGGCTTTGAAATGTAACCGCATGATCATTTACAACAATACATGGAGATTTCAGAAAGGAAATACCCCTGAAATGTCATTTCGAGTGTGTTTTTGTGTGTAGAGTTGGCATGTGGCGGACAGCAACAGTCTCGCTGTTTGAAGTTGTAATTAGAGTCCTGCTGCTCAGAGATTTGCAGTTTGAACATTTAATTCAGTCCCCAAGCCTGATGATGATGCCAAACTCTGAGATCCAAACCTCCACTGGCTGCTGGACACGCATCATGTGGACCACAAATATTACTTTATGCAATAATATATCTATGGACATGTGAGACAACTGGGGTGAACGTTTGTTTGTCTATCTATCTATCTATCTATCTATCTATCTATCTATCTATCTATCTATCTATCTATCTATCTATCTATCTATCTCTATCTATCTATCTATCTATCTATCTATCTATCTATCTATCTATCATGTAATAGCTATCCATCCACCCATCCATTCATCCATCCATCCATTCATCCATCATATAATCCATCCACCTATCCATCATGTAATATCCATCATGTAATATCCATCATGTAATATCCATCCATCCATCATGTAATATATATCAATCCACCCATCCATCCATCCATCCATCTATCTATCTATCCATCTATCTATCTATATATATATCATGTAATATCTATCCATCCATCCATCCACCTATCCATCATGTAATATCCATCCATCCATCCATCCATCCATCCTTCCATCCATCATGTAATATCTATCAATCCACCCATCCATCCATCCACCTATCCATCATGTCATATCCATCCATCCATCCATGCATCCATCCATCCATCCATCCATCTATCTATCTATATATATCATGTAATATCTATCCATCCATCCATCCACCTAACCATCATGTAATATCCATCCATCCATCCATCCATCCATCATGTAATATCCATCCATCCATCCATCATGTAATATCCATCCATCCATCATGTAATATCTATCAATCCACCCATCCATCCATCCATCCATCCATCCATCCATCCATCCACCTATCCATCATGTCATATCCATCCATCCATCCATCCATCCATCCATCCATCCATCCATCCATCTTAGAAGCCGATTTGACTTGATAAGCCCCATATTCAACACAGGAAAGAAAATGCACTTCTGAAGTAATTTCAGTGGGTCTGTATAGACCTATAACATATTCTCAATCTCACCATCTGAAGAATGTCTTCAATCTTCAGTTGTGCATCGTCCTGGTCATCTTGAGAAAGGGCACTGAGGAAAAAAAAGCCAACTTCGTCTAATCAGCTTTCATGTTTCCCTTGAAAACAAAATCTCGAAAAAAGATCTATGCATTTATATTAAAGACACTCCTGTCCGGAGTGACTTTACAAAACTTCTTTGGTTTTCATGTGTGAGAGGATGTGCTTATGTAACCTGCCTTAGTATGTTTGCTGTGGCTTTCCTCTCCTGGGGAAGCAGGTCGGGGTCTCTCAACACCTCCTCTAGCAGACAGATCACACCCATCTTCAGCTCTCCGTTCATTTCAAAGTCCTGAAACCCACCACACACACATAATATCACGTTCCACAAACATGTGAGACCAATGCATAATAAATGAAGCTAAGCAAAGTCTAAAGGGTTGACATCCCCAGAGGACTGAAATCAACTGGGTGAATCTAAACTCATTTCCCTGAAATGTCTTTTTTCCCACACTAATGCAGAGTCCAATGCAGATTCTGTGTGTACACTGCAAAATATTATTAATCAATATTTTTCTCGTTTTCCAGTAGAAACATCTAAACTTTGCAAGCAAAACTGCATGTAATATTTAAGACTTGTTTTGAATTAAGATTTGTAATACTATTATTTAAAATATAGTGAGGTGTCAAATTAGGCTGTTGTATGCAGTGTGTGATTCATGAAAGTGTTTAAAACTGCACACTCTCGATTAGAGATTACCAGAAGCTGTACTACAGTACCTCAGCTCTACAGTTTCCCAGTGCGCTAATCGACAGCTAACCCAGTCTTTCTTCTGTCTCTCTGTGCCTGCAAGCAATGCAGGTGGGTGGCAATAATCTCTCGTGTCACAGTTAAAGCATTCTTCACTTCTTGCTTCATAAAGCCCCGCATCTATTAAACAGTCAATGTCCTTTGCAGTTTTCCCCATTCACTTTAGGTTTATTGCTGAAATAATTTGGCCATAGGGACCAAAGCTTTCGGCTAATTTGATCTGTTCGTACCATCTGTGTTTAGAGCACTTTCGCCTGCCAGTTTTTGAGCTTACTAATAATCCTGATCCTGACACGAAAAATGTAAATACTCCTCTGCAAAGGAATAGTTATCCGAAATAGCATAAGTGACATGATTTAAACAAACCAATTAATTAGTACATAATATTCTGGGCAGCCTTTCAAATGCAAATGCAAAATCCACTTGAGTGTTTGTGCTCAGTTGTTCTCAGAGTATGAGTACTCTCATGTTCGATATGCTAGCATAATGGGCAACTTTGCTTATTCCTTTATGCAGCACATTTTCATGCCCCAGTTATACAGTATATGTTTTAACATTCTGGATAAAATATTAAAATGATCCTTTTTACTCATATTTGCCAGATATACTTAGAAATATTAAGACAAGGAAGCAGAACCGGATGAATTTAGCTATTTCTGATAATTCTGTGAGGTTTACTGCTAGTGGATTACCTTTGACTGGCAAACCAGTTGCCATGTTTCAAAAACCAGCTTAACCATTTTACGGTGGTATGACCTGGCTTTTCCAGTATAGACCCTTGAAAGTATACTGTATTTACTCAGTTAATCTGAATTCAAAAAGAAGTAGTACCGGTAGAATCTGCACAACTGTTCAGTTAGTTTTTGTTTTGAAGATGGTATAAGGAGAAAGACAGAACAAAGATAAAAGCATCTGGTAGAGGATGAGAGTGGCGGAACAAGAGTCTCTGTGCTCATTATCCTCGGTCCTCTTATTCACTTGTGGGGTTTTTCAAAGAGATTCAGCAGCATGTGCAGACCCAGAAGCGCTCTAAGACCCAACAGTGATTTACGTTAAATCATTCTGCATACCACTGTGAACGGCACATGGCTGCTTCTTTCAGTTTTGTTCCTATAGAGTAACAAAAACTGTATCCAATACCATGGTTTATTGTTATTGTTCACTAAACTTAAAGTTAACTATTTACAAATATTTTTTTGTTAACTGAAATAAAGATTAAATAAAATATAAATATTAGATGAAAAACTTTGATATGTTGCCTTGGCAATTAACTGAAATAAATATAAATAAAAGCAAAAAATAAATATTACTAAATTATACTACAATGTGAGCTAAAATGAAAATAAAGTGAAACAAGATATATATATATATATATATATATATATATATATATATATATATATATATATAGTGTGTGTGTGCGTCTCTTATGTTCACCAAGGCTGCATTTATTTTATCAAAAATACTGTAAAAGCAGTAATATTGCGAAATATTATCACAGATTACAATAAATGTTTTCTATTTGTATATATTTTAAAACGTAAATTATTCCTGTGAAGACAAACTGAATTTTAAGCATCATTACTAGTCTTCATCAATCTTGTCACATGATCCTTCAAAAAAAAAAAAAAACACATCTAATATGCAGATTTGGTGCTCAATAAACATTAATTATTATCAATGTTGAAACCAGTTGTGCTAATATTTTTGTGGAAATGGTGATACTTTTTTCAGGATTCTTTGATGAATAGAAAACTCAATGAACAACATTTATTACATTTCTTTATTAAATCTATTTAAAAAGCATTTCTTAAACAGAAATCTTATAAATGTCTTCACTGTCACTTTTAAACAATTTAATGCATCTTTTATGAATAAAAGTGTGAATTTATTTTTTATCTTACCATAGATGTTTGAATGGTATCACTCCAAAAACAGTTTTCAACATTGAGAATAATAAGAAATGTTTTAAAATATTAATGTCTTTACTGTATTTTAGAATAAATAAATTCAGCCTTGGTGAGCAAAGGAGACTTCTTTCTCACACACACACACACACACACACACACACACACACACACACACACACACACAGAAAATAACAATTTACTACGGTAATACTTTGAAGTATTTGAGTTACTCCTTACTATCCTCTGAATGTTTCACCTCTCTCTCTCTAGACAACCAGCATTTGTAAGCATTTATCCTCTCATGTTTCTCTCACCCGCATCTTTCACCTGTGCAACCATAAAGGTCACTCCTAACAAGCTCTCTCTTTATGACATTGTCTGACTGTTCTTCGCATAAACTGACAAAGGGTTCAAACAGATCAATGCAATTAGCCCACACTTTGCCTTCACTCAAACTAAGCGAAGTATAAGCTGAAAAAGAGACGCTTCTTTCACAAGGCCATTATTGTTTCCACTGCAGCACGTAATTATGTTTGCTGTGTGTGAGGTGCTGTGACTGTGTTTTGTTCTGAAGTTGTCAATATTAATGTTATAATATCCTATGCTTTGACTTGAAAAGTTGGCCGGAACTGTAATTATCTTTTATCTCTATGAGTTAATGGTCATATTATAACACAGATCAATATGACGAATACCTGGCTTTAATAGCAAAAAAGATCAATAAAGATACAAAAATACAACTGTATTACATTTACACCCATTAACCCGTAGTACTTTTTTCACATTGCACAGTGGGAGTGAGGCCATACAGAACAGAGCATGGTAGTTGTGAGTTAATTTGTATGTCAAAATACTTTTTACTATTCCAACAGGATGTGCAGATCCAAAGTCATTCGTATTTCCCTGAAAAGTGTAACACTGCTTTTAGGTTTTTCAAAACATTGCTCTGTGTATTTGTGCATGCCAAGCTTCTCGACAAAGCAACATTAAGGGCTAGTTCACCAGAATTAATTTTTTTTGCAGTTTAAAATTTGAGACGTAGATCAGTAGAACAAAAAAAACGGTCAACATCTTTGTTCAACTGGATCGCCAAGTATTTAGAATATTATTTAATGTGTTAGACATTGAGAAAGACGTGAGATGGTTAAAGACGTCTCTAAGTTTGGGGCAGGACCATCTGTCAGTCCAACCAATGGAAAAGTAAAAAAATAAATAATAATAATAATTCTTCAAATCCATTTGGTTGGATGCAACTGGCACAAAATTTGCACACTTCGCCTTTAATAGTCTCTCTTTGCAGAAATGCGTTTTGATCCAGTAGTTGCGGTGTTAATTAAGGTTTGGTACTGTTTATGTAAGGTAATTGCTTTCCCTTGTCAAAATAACATGGAAATTGTGAAGAGGTGTTACGCTTCCTCTGCCCTGTAAAATATGAGGCCTGGGGGTTGACCATGTGTTCACAGCCAGAGCCTGGGCACAAATGTAAAAGTACCTGTGATAAAATATCAGTCAAGAAGCAGGGAGGGAGAAAAAGACACAAATGAGGTTGACAACTTCTGTTTAAGGTCCGTAATGACACACAATGATGCAGGAGACTGAAACATTCTGTAAGCTGTTTTCTGAAGGACAGACCTGTGAGTGTTTGGAGACCCAATGGCGCAGGACATTCAGAACTCTGTTGGTAGCCGCACGACGTATAATGAACTCCTTGTCACAAGTCCGCTCAGAATTATTAAAAACTGTAAAGGAATATACACACTGTAAGGGTAATAATACAGACTTGTAATATCCAGGTTCTTATTTCAGATTCTAAAACTGATGTATATATGGATTACATATATGATCAAGAGCATATTTGAAAAAAGGTCAAACAAATCAGGTGTTTTAATACAGATTATATACATACACAGTCATTTGCCTTACTATCAAATTTACTTCTTTCTAAAAAGTGGCAAATTCCCAAATGCCATTACTGCCACTGACTAAACAATACCACTAGTTGCAGTGCTGGAATGCTGGAAACCACAAAGTGTCATAAAAGAACACAGTATTAAAGGGTTAGTTCACCCAAAAAAGAAAGATTCTGTCATTAATTACTCACTCGAAGGACTTGAGGAAGCTCAAACATGTTGTGTAACACGAGAATGAAACTGATTGGTTCTTGCGAAAACTCAAACGTGCTGCGTAACACGAGAATGAACCTCATTGGTTCTTGCAGAAGCTCAAATGTGCTGCATAACACGAGAATGAACCTCATTGGTTCTTGCAGAAGCTCAAATGTGCTGCATAACACGAGAATGAACCTCATTGGTTCTTGCAGAAGCTCAAATGTGCTGCATAACACGAGAATGAACCTCATTGGTTCTTGCAGAAGCTCAAATGTGCTGCATAACACGAGAATGAACCTCATTGGTTCTTGCAGAAGCTCAAATGTGCTGCATAACACGAGAATGAACCTCATTGGTTCTTGCAGAAGCTTAAATGTGCTGCATAACACGAGAATGAACCTCATTGGTTCTTGAGGAAGCTCAAACGTGCTACGTAACACAAGAATGAACCTGATTGGTTCTTGAGGAAGCTCAAACGTGCTGCGTAACGAGAATGAACCTCATTGGTTCTTGCAGAAGCTCAAATGTGCTGCATAACACGAGAATGAATCTCATTGGTTCTTGAGGAAGCTCAAACGTGCTACGTAACACAAGAATGAACCTGATTGGTTCTTGAGGAAGCTCAAACATGCTGCGTAACGAGAATGAACCTCATTGGTTCTTGCAGAATCTCAAACGTGCTGTGAAACACCAGAATTAACCTCATTGGTTCATGAATGAACCTCGCACGTCAAGCAAACATGCTTGAGCTTCCGTTTACCACAACTGATGTGAGTTGATGCATGTTTATGTGAATAGAAGCCTAAATTCATTCTGATCATCATATAAAGTGATCGTGTCTCTTCAGAAAATTTGGACTAAACCGGTAAATTCATATGGATTAGTTTTACGATCTTTTTATAAACTTTCTGAAGCGTCAAAGTGGTAGTTGCATAGCTGCCAAAGGAGAGACAGAAAGCTCTCAGATTTCATCAAAAAGTTCTTAATTTGTGTTCCAAAGATGAACTAAAGACTTACGTGTTTGGAACGACATGAGGGTGAGTAATGAATGACAGATTTTTCATTTTTGGGTGAACTAATCCTTTAATAAATAATGGTATTTAGTGGGATGAGAGAATGTTAGTTTATGCAAGATGATTAGGGATTTTTAAAGTTTATTCTAAATCAATTATTCTTAATTCAACATGTAACTGTTTAGTCTGCTATTCCCGTTCTGATGTTGAACATTGGTCTGTCATCGAGGACTGATAATGGAGAGGCTGTTAGATCTGCAGAAACTTCAACAGCCGTGTGTAAAGTAAATTTCAATAGCACATGAAGCTTTGCGCATCTCTTGGGTTCTGTGAGTGGTGCAGTGTACCTGGAGGGCTGCTGTGTCCAGCTGCTGCTGTGGCAATAGCAAATGCAGAGGCTGGAGAAACGGAGCAGCGCGAGTTCTCAGCTGACTGGACTAGAATAAAAAAATATGGAGAGATTAAGATTTAATGATTGGTGACAACTTTAAGAGAAAATCTTTAATCTCCCCAAAGTGTGATGGCACCTTAAAAAGATCAAGTCACCCAAAAATTCTTTCCTGTAGCTCAAACAGTAGAGCGTTGGCGCTTGCAACGCCAAGGTCATGGGTTCGATTCCCAGGGAAACAAGAACTGATAAGAATGTAAATGTGAAATGCCTTGAAATGCAATGTAAGTCGCTTTGGATAAAAGCGTCTGCCAAATGCATAAATGTAAAGTCGTTCCAAACCAACAAACACAAAGAATCTATACAAAGGTTTTGTGTGAACCAATAGGTTAAGGCCTCAATAACCTCAAACATCATGCTCCGGTGTCTCTATCTAAATGAATGCCATGATGTCAACTCCCCTCTTCGGTTGATTGGCTAGAGGAGCTGTCAATTTAGAACTAGTGGACCAATGGTTAAGCCGGCCCTAATTTACATGAAACTCAAACTGCCACATTTAGAAAAACAGCACAAGCGTACAAAAAAGTAAAATGTGAGCAGAAAATGTAAGAGAGCAATATCATTTTTAATGTGTTTAAAGTTTTTATTTATGCTTGTTATTTTTTTGATTCACGCTTATTATATTTTGATCCTTGACCATGTTGTTTGCTATTCTGATAATTTTGCTTAACTTTTTTCAGTTTGTGCAATATATTTTTACGTGTTTTTAAATTTTTGATTCACGTTTATTATTTTTTGATCCGTGACCACAATACTTTTGACGGGATATTGATCCCATAGTGCTCCGTGGGAAAATGTAAATAGCATACGGTGATATTATGGTGAGCAGATAATGACAGAATGTTTCTTTTGGAGTAAACTGAACCTTGAATTTTTCAGGGGACGTGTAGTACAGTATGTACATAAAGCCATAATAATCTAAATAATAATATTAAATTACTAAACAAAATATACCCAAATACAAACAGTCTGGATGGAACAACATCTGTGCCACACAGAACCAATTAAGTGCAGGTGGAATGTGTTACATATAATTTACTCCTCTCCCAACTCTTCCCATATATGGCTTTATTTAATGTCATCCAAGCAAATATTTGACTGTTTAGTAACATAACTGGACTTTATTGAGGAATGCACTGAGCAAGCTTCTCTTAAGGAACCATCAGGAATGCTGGTTGCACTCTCCTCTAAAGTGGAAAGTGAACAATTTATAAAAGAAACATGATCTAAGACCAGCATAAAGGTGACTGCATGCCATGCATGTACAGTATATGCCACTCACTACATGCAAAAGGACTAATGGGAAAAGAGCTAGCAATATTGGAATGAAATTGTTACATTCACAGATGTATCTATTTTTCCTTCAGAAAGTCATAACTCACTACTGTGTTTGACTCTGCAGTTGGTCTCAAAAGAGAGCCAAACAGCAACAGACATGCGCACGCTTACCTCCTGGCTGTCTGTAGCGGAGGTGGCGTGGAGTGGAGGGTGAGCGGCAAGGAGAGATTTCTCCTGGTTCACTGCCCTGGGGCGACTCTGGAATAAATTTGTCCAAAGACACTGACTCCAGCACAGCTGAGGGGAAAGTCAGACTCTTTATTAAAATGGATGATACAACCCCTCATTCTTCAAAAATGAACGGTTTTAGGGCAAAGGCTCTACAAGCAAACAGAGCAGGGGGCAGGGAACAGCAAAAAAACTAGGGCCAGTGTGTCAGTGTCCACTGTAAAAAATATATAATACAAATGTTGCCTTCAAAAGTCATTTCAACTTAAATTGCATTAAACTGACTTTAAAAAAACGTGCTGAATCTTGTATAACTTTTTTTTTAAGTTGAAAATTGCTTAACTTATTTTGATGAGTTAAAGCAATGTAAAAACATATGTTGTTATAATGAATTGATCATATATATTATTTTTTTTACAGTGTTGCTACGCAGCTGCTAGGGTGTTCTGGGTGGTTGTTAGGTTGTTGATATGGTGATATGAGAAGTTGTGAGGTGGTTAAGTAAAAAAAAAAAAAAAACTAAGCAGGGTTACTGTAGGTAACTAAAACTAAAACCATTAAAAAAATCGGTTACTTTTCATTTAGTTTATAGCTTGATGTACTAAAATAGCTAAAAACGGAAATATAAATAAATTAAACTAATGTCTAGTTTTATTAATTTTTATTTCAGTTTTAGTTTAATAAAAAAACAAATAGAAATTACAATAATTTAAACTATTAATAAAAACTATAATAGTATTTCAGTTTAAATGATATTCTGGGCCATAAATACGACTGGGGACATATTATTTGGCCTGGTTTATCATTTGACAGACCAAAAAAACAAAGGGATAGTTCACCCAAAAATAAAAATTCTGTCATCATTTACTCATCATTTTAACACCAAGTTGTTAAAAACCTGGATAAATTTCTTTCTTCAGCTGAACACAAAATAATATATTTTTTTGCTTCTTTTTTTTTTATACTATGGAAGTCAATGGGGTCCATCAACTGTTTGGTTAACAATGATGACAGAATTTTTAATTTTGGGTCTGGTCACAAAGTAAAATGTGGCTTGTCTGATGCAGTGTTAAAGCTTACTATTAGTGCCAATAGTTCACAATAAGACTGACCTCATAATATGGTGAATTTTATAGCAGAAAGAGGGAGAAACAATACAAGAAAATCTTTTAACACTAGCAAACACAAAAGAAGCAAAATATCCGTATAGTTCGCACATCAGAAATCCTAACCAAAGTCACTCAAAGACGTGCATTTCCTAAACAAATATCAATCCTTTGAATGTTTCTGAATAAAGAAAGTGCTTTATCATTTGGTTGAGGTTTCAAACATTTCCTGCTTCTCATTCCGAGCTGCCTGGATGCCAGTATAATAGAGGGCCATAACCACAAGCATTATGGTGTTTCGTGAAATACCTTAAGTCCTCTGTTTTGCATTAAGGAGGGATTCAATACAAGCACGTTTGCACTTTATAAGCGCATAGATTTTATGTGGAGACAGGAGAATGCTGGTAAGACTAATAGCCTATAAAAAGAAAATAACACATTAGTTTGGCTGTTAAGTTATAATGGTTTTCAATGTAATTTGGAGCATCTACAGAATTTTACCTACAATATTCACTCTGCCAGCTACTTCTAGATGAAATTATGCTTTTAAAAAGGCAAAAGCCGACTAATGAAGGTAATGTTCATGAACATCCACATTCCTATCCAGCTAGGGTCTTGACCTACTTCCAACATCCAACACTGCTCTATTCCAAAACAAAGTGTGTTGCCTACAGAGACACTAGAAATGATCCCAAGGTGAAGGCTTTTAAAATAAAACATCTTACTTATGCTGACTCATAGGACAGGCCTATCTTGTTTTGGCCATATTATAAGGCAGCATCACATATCCTTCTTGGAAAAAGCAAACCCAGAATGTATTGTGATAAGTCCAGCAAAGTCCAGTAAATCCATGATGGTGGAAGAAGCGAGATCATTTTTAATGATAAATTATATGCGCTCAGCGAGCTCAGCAGGAGACTTTCTACCCGACAGTCAAAGCGGCATTACATCACAAAAGTGCGGACTCATGGGAAGATTGCGAGGGCTTAGGGTTCCATCTGGGACAGCACCTTTGAATTTTGTTTCGATTCTCTGAATGGTGGAGAGATATTTGCAGAATCATGGGTAGTAGGAGTGTAACAATATATCGTGCCACAATATATCGCAATACAAAAATGACAATATGCATCGTGTATAGAGTAGTTAACCCAAAACAAAAATTACTGTGTAAGAAAAAAATTAAGTTTTCAGAGTTTTAGTGTCAGTACTACAATAAACTACTATATATAATGTTGATTATAATGTATGATAATGCAATGGGGGAATATTTGTGGGTTCTGCTAATTCCAAATGTCTTATGTTACCAGTAAAAAGTGGCCTACATTTATTTTAAATAAGCATATTCGTCTAAAATAATTCAGTATTTTCAGCTTCAGAATGATGAATGTTTTTATTCTGGTGTCACCATTGTCTTTGGGTTACAAGCACCAAGTCCAAGCCTATTCATTTAAACCCACAATGTAATATCAAAGTTAGCATTTTAATCAACAGTACATTTTTTGTTAACCTTTTATCATATGTCTTGGAGTTTCGCAATAGGGTATATGTCGAACGTCGCATGACGAAACCGGAAACCTGGTCTCATCGCATCCGCTTGTCATTGAAAGTGTTAACAGCCGTATGAACTGACGCCGATATCTATGGAATTTTAAGGTAATCAGCTAACCTACCTATCTCACTTTGTTATTGGCGTTTTATTCGATTTAAATATCTTAACGTTAGTGTGAAGATTTTTATTTTTTTTTACTTTTAAATATCGATCTTCACATGCGAGGGACATTGGTTATGATCATCTTTGCTCGCTCCTTTTAAGTTATCTTGAGTAAAACAGTAAAAAAAATGCATGAAGCACATACAAAAGACCTGAACCGGAAGCGATGCGTTCTGTTTTCCGGTTTCGTAATGCGACGTTCGACATATACCCTATAATATTGTGAGTTCAGTATCGTGATACTGTACAGTATGTATCGAATCGTGACATGAGGGTATCGTTACACCCCCAATGAGTAGTGTTGTTTTCACCAGGAATTTCGCTGTAAACCACAATAATTTGAAATAATGTGGTCTGATGACTTCAACAAAAGCTTATATCATTGATTATCAACCTCATAGCTCACAGTAGGTCTGTCTTTAAAGTTACCGTTAAAAATCAATTGCCCTATGGAGAAAATGAATGGGGTTTTTACTTCCAGAACCCATTTGTGGCATTCTATAGACCTTATGTGCCTGAGAAACGAGCGTGCAGCCATCTTTAGAATATTGTCTTTGAACTTCCGTTTTTGCGGTCGCTCTGTATATTTCTATGGCATCGCTGTCCAGGAGTAATTAGCTTTTGAAGTGGATTTACTTAATGTAAAGTTAACGAAAGTTATCATGAGGATTGTAAGGTTTAAAGCAGATGTCTTAACAACTGTCAGTAGACCGGGAATATTTTAAAACGAGTAGTTCATTCATAAATACGCAAGATCGCTGTGAAAATACAGACCGGAAGACAAAAGACAACGAGCGGAGCGCTGAAAAGGGGCGGGGCTACACAAGGTCTATTGGAATCTCCATGTGCTTCCAACTTATGAGGCTCTATTTTAGATACCCAGAAGGTAGTAGACAGTGGGGAGTTAATATGTTTATCTTACTACTCCTAGAAATAGAAAATCTCTTTTAGCTCACCTCTCCTGATGCTGCGGCGCAGTTTACCACAGAGAGCGTCGATTCGCGGCACCTCTGCGTTCTCATCCAGAGCTCCAGGGCTCTGCTCAGGGGAGGACGGACTTTGTCCACGGCTAAGGTCCACAGGGGGCTTGTTATTGTTGTTGTTGGATGGTGGGGGTGAGATGGTGGGGTTGGCGGTGGTTGGGCTGCTGGCTGCAGATAAAGAAGTTGTGGACAGATCCAGGATGCCTACTTTTGAGCTGATAGGGGAATTAAGAGAGAGTTTCCTGATGCGAACTGGAGAGGAAGTACGGGAGGGGATGGTAAGAGGTGGAGGAGATGAGAACTTGCGACACAGTCTGGGGGATTTGTCATTTACGTGGTCCCCACTGCGGTTGTTCTGGTTGGTGGCGAAGAAAAGCTCCAGGGATCTGAGTTGTGGAAACAACATTTAAAGATGGGGCATAAATGGCAGAGCAACACTGACACATTCTCCATACTTGCATGCTCCAAGTACACGTAACATTCTTGTCAAACTTGGTTGGTTGCATTCTACTTGTGAAAACACATATGGAGCATCGTTTGTTGAGGCATGCCTCCTCTGCAGCTTTCAGAGTTTAAGTACAACATGTAAACATTGCAAGATGTGAAATCTGCAATGGATGACAGCAATTGTGCAAGGGCAGAATCCAGGATTTAATAAAATCACATAATAGTAACTTCCAAAAAAAAAAAAGGAAGAAAAGGATAAAGACAAACACTCCCAAAAATACAGACAAACAGAGTGGAAAATGTGAGGAGATAAACCAGAAAAATGGAGAGATGAAATTGAATCGGTAACAGAGAGATGGGTATGTTACTTTGACTGATCCAGTGCCATCTTCCTGATCTTCAGGCTGTAGTCTGGGCAGATGGATGTAATGGACAAGCGGTCAAATGAGTGATACTGGACCCTGTGTGACAGCAAAGTGGGTGGAGTGATGAGGAGCATCAGAGACAACACATTAAACGTCACATCACTCACAGCGACACCCTCTGACCACAGACATCCTCACATGAGGTACACATGCTGTGTTTGCAATCTGCACAAGAATATTAACGACATTCAACGACAATTGAGGAGGAATTTCTGAGCACTTTCAGGGCTGCTTTTTAGGTACAGGTTACTAAAAGTGCACCGATTCAACTTGGCAGGAACACCTGCTTTTGAAATAGAAAACCTTTTTCCATTTGAAAGGAAGAGCACAAGTGTATGCAGAGATAAATGCACTACTCAGGCTCACTCACAGCAGTGGTTTAGATGCATGCCCCCTTTGCTCTCTTTCATATATTTCAATTTCACAGAACATTTGAATGTTAATATTCCCTGTCCACACTAAATACAAAACTGCTGTGTAACGCAATGTATTTACAGCCAGTAAGACATTTCATAGTTATGTGGAGCAGGACCAATGAGATCAATGAGGCCGGGCTACCCACCGTGATGCAGCAGAATTGCGGTAAGGACAAAAATTTTGATTTAAATTGAAAGACACAGGTTATGACAGTTTTTGTATAGATTGTGAAATAGATAACAATATGCAGCACCCTTCGCTAAAATCCTTTCTTAAAGCCCATATTAAAGTTAGTAGTACTGTGACTGTCTGTTTAACACCTTTTTGTGTCTGGTGTCAAGACAGATATGAGCGTCTTTGATTTAAACTTTAGTGGTAAAACTGTTATTACAAGAGTTGGTTGTGTAAGAACTGATTTTCCTGTTAAAATAAAACTCACCCTGCAATATAGCCATAAAACGCACCCTGGACAGAAGATCGCAAAGACAGAGCATAGGACATTGTCCTGTCCAAACACTTTTCCCTTATCTCTGCATCCCCCTCTCCCCCTGAGTCAAGTCACCAAAAGTTCACTAAGAATGCCTATATATCACATATGATGTATCTTGTAAATCTATTGTTTTTCCTTTTCATGTTTGGTATCATTTTAGATGTCTCAGTGCGATTGGTAAAATGGTCTTAATTTCATTGCAGTCATTGGTAATATTAGAAAGATTAAGAACTTAGGAGAATCCTGTGTTCCTCTTTGGGTGATTTCTCTTCAAGATATCTCCCCACTCTCCCGAGACCAGGTGCTACCCCCTGGGGTACAGGAACTGACCCAAAACAAACTCTGAAAATATTGGCACAACCCTTTTGTTCTGGTCTGGGTATTTAAGGCTAGGTAACAGAGCTGTCTTTGGGATCCTGTAACCAGGAAAACCCCCATACAGTGCTGTCAGTGTTCTCCCGTTGGAAAACACTCACACACCGCTGTGTGTCTCTGTCAGGAATGCATTGCTTACTTTTAGAGTTATCTTTGAGAAATTTATGTCATGCATCTATTATTTCTGAATTGGCTTTTAATTACTTGTGTAATTGGCATGATACTTTTATACCTGACAAATAAATGTTACATCTTGATTTATTCTGAAGTTTTCTGAAATCATTATTTTAGTAGATTATAGGAGGCTGGTGCTACCGCAAATCTTGCAGGATAGGTCAAACTAAAGGCGCATGTATGAATGGAGCAGTAGGCACGTCATCTTGAAGACCTTTTGATTTCTGTCTATTACTGATTTAGCAAGTTGTATGGAAATGGCTAAAATCAACTACACTCTTTTGTATGAGTGAGCAGTAGGCAACCGACTTAAGAGGTATTAGCTAACCCTACATCCTCTGACTAACTTCAGAACTGACAAGTTTTGTGTCCGTGAGAAACACGACATGGCCGACGTGATCTCTGTGCGGCATTGGGTCCATAATAAATAAATGAAAGATAAGAAACTCTGAATAACCAAATATCTAAATTAATTCATAATCAATATTTATGACTATTTTCTAATAAGAAACACAATCTAAATTTGATTATCACTTGAAACTGGAGTCAGATTAAGCGTAGAGCTAAAGTAATATTCAAACTAAATTCTAATAAATTAAGTGAACTTCACTGGAGAGCTGGAAAGATATACACGCATTATCCCTTCGCCCACCCCGTTGGATTCCGTCGTTGGGCCAATGGGTGGTCCTTACAGTTGGTTTGTCAATTTCGAACTTTCCATTTCAATAAATTGAGTCAAAACTTAATTGATTCAACAATTTGTATGCATCATCACTCAAAACCGTTAACAGAAGTATAAATGCTAAATTTATTCATAAATGACATATATTTTTCAGTAAAAATGTATGTAGCTGTAATAGCTGTTTATAACTATTATTTTAAAAACAATTGAGTACAATATTACTATACTTGCATTAAACGTTTGAAATCTACTTGACAACAATGGCTGGTGGTTGAAATGAGGGATTGGAAGTTATTTCAGACTAAAGAGATAAAAAAAATGTAGATATATTTTGGACATCAAAACTAAAGACAGACCATAGCTCTAGTGGTGACTTTTAACCCCTTTGAGAGCTCCATTACCTGACTGGTATGGATGTGAAAGGCTTCTTGTAGATGTCAGCCAGTTTCTCCATGACCACGATGGCAGTGGTGAAGATCCGGTAGGTGTGCAGGAAGGTGTTGAGGAAGTCTATGGAGAGGAAGCGCAGGTCGGTCAGCCTCTCCAGCAGCCTCTCCACGCTGGCGTAGCGGATCTGAGGAACCTTGCAGGAGTTGAGCGTCTTACTGAAGCAAATGTCAACATCATCTTTATGGAGACGCGCATCAGATCTAATGAAGAGCACAACCAAAGCATCTTTACGGTCTGTATGCTGTGCATTTATGTTGATGGTGGATGGAGATGTTATGAAAAACTAGTGGAGATGCACTGATATCACAGTTGACTAGTCCAAATGTAACCTAGATTTGTTGACTATTAATAATAATAATATGTACATTATTTGTTTTCTACTTTTTAATGGACAATTTTTAGAAGCTTTATGCTAATCCACAAGTAGAATATTAAAATGATTTAAAATATTAAATAAATATTTAATATCTGTATATTTAAAAAAGGACAACTACAAAAAAAAAAAAATCTTTCTTTTTTGCTAGTTGCACTGAAATGCTGCATCCTTCCTGGACTGGTAGTGCCAACATATTTTCCAGCAAGGAGGGAAATTAGTCCCGGTTGCATGCCCTCTCTGTCACTCCGATGTTAAGCTTGGACAGATGTGTTTGCACAAATGTAGGGCTTCAGTGCATGTTCACCGTGCCTCCAAAACAAGCCGTTAGCAAGATGTTCTCGGCTAAATGATTTGCTGAATTTGAAGGTCTAATAATTTCAAAATTGTGATTTTTAGTAATTTGGTCTTTTACTAGATGAAATCAAAATCACTTGTATGTGTACATGGGATGTTACTGGCCTAAATTTAGTATGAAAATGTAGAGGAAGTGCTTCTATAAGTACAATACACTGACCCATGGCATTTAAAAGCTGACCCACACTACAAGATATTTAAAATCTTATCAGATTTTCAAAATGTGAGAGACCACAAACATGACGATATATATTTTTTGTTTTTTTTCCTCTAGTGTGTGGACACGGACAGATTCCATTCTCAAACAACCAGAGTCCCGACTGTGAACACCAGAAATCTCTCGTGGTCAAACGTGACTTTAGAGGAAACAAACATGGAGGATGACAGGCAAGAGGAATGATAGGACTGCTTTTCAGAGAAAATTTGAGGTAAAAAAAATTAAAAGGTTTGGATGAAGTCGTATTATGTTTCCATTATCCGTCACCTCGTTTTCTGATTTGGTATCGTTTCGTTCAACGTGACAATCTGCTGCAGAGTATGTTTGTCCTCGAGCTTTTCCCAAACCAACAGGATTTCTGATTGTAAATATTCAACATGGTGGATATTTATGATTTGAGATCGGTGCGGCTCCAACGTTCTTCCCGAGCAGATTCAATCACACTTAACACACCTCACAACATAAATCTGATAAGATAATCTATACAACCATCAAGATAATCAGTACTTTTCCTAGGATTGATGGAAAGGAGAGAAATGGCCCAATATCGGCCAGATTATCTTGTAGTGTGGGTACCTAAGACACACATTGTTTCTTTATAAACGCAGGTCTGACTTACTTAATCATGTGCGGCACTGTGACTTTTGAGTTCTCCTCAAACACGCTGGTCATCAGGCCGTTACAGCGGATGTTATCGATGCACTACATTCCAAAGAGCAGATATTTTAAAGAGAGGGATCAAAACAAGGAACACCATAAACAACACAACACAATTAATCTAGTAATTAAACACATGGACATAATGTAATTCCTTTGTGTATATACGAGACTGGGAGGCGTTAAAGGACAGAGAGACATCTCTTGTGGGTTCATCAGTAAGCCAAGTTCCATCCACAAGTACAAAGTGTTCCCCTCCAGGAACAAGTCTTAACCTCATGGCTCTTGAATATGGTGTGAAGTTTCAGTGAGGTGGTGGTTAGCGGTTTTGTTCCAGTGCTTCTGCATAGCCATTATCATTTTTGTTTTTAAAGGCTACAGGGGATTTGTATGGTTCAGAGCATTTGCACAAACTATAGATGAGGTATCAGGCAGTGTTATCTGTTATCATTTATATTAATCTGCCTTTGTATGCCTTTAATCAACGGGAGAGTGGAGAGAAACAGGATCGCATAGTTGGATATGGGAAATGAAGCAGGCTAGATTTTAACCTGCATCTACAACACATGAATTAACAACCATGCCACAGCACTGACCAGGTTGAGTGAGCATATGCAGAATAATGATAATATATACACTACTGTTCAAAAGTTTGGTGTCAGTAAGATTTTTTAAAATAAATTAATAGTTGTATTCAGCAAGGATGCATGCAATAACTTAATCAGAAATGACATTAAAAACCTTTATAATATAAAAAAACCCTCTGTGAACATAGTGAGCTGCCTCAACATAATGAGCTGCAAAAATCTTACTTATGATGGCTCATAAGATACCTTGTTTTAGCCACATTATAAGGCAGCATCACATGTATCCTTCTTGGAAAAAGAAAACCCAGAATGTATTGTGATAAGCCCAGCAAAAAAACTATGTTTTGCAATAATGTTTCTGTTTCAAATAAATGTTGTTCTTTTGAACTTTCTGAATGATCATGTGACACTGAAATAATGGAATAATTACATATCAAAATAGAAAACTGTTAGATTAAATTGTAATAATAATTTTAATGTATTTTTTTTAATTAAAAATAAATAAATGGAGCCTTGATGAGCATAAGGGATGCAAAACATTTAAAAAATCTTCCAACCTCAAACTTTTGAACAGTATAGTGTAACCTTGAAATAACCATGAGCAGTTCAGTGTAAATGCCGAAAAGAAGCTGTTGGTTACAAGTGGCTTCTCTGTTCTCTCACCTGGCTGATGTCGCTGGTCCAGGCCGCTTTCTCCTGACGGGACGGCGACAGCAGCACTACAGTAAAGGCAGGAGCATCTGAGGGCTCTACCACAATCTTAAAGTCCAGGTGACCAAACACCTGCCCTGAATTCTTAGCTGGAAAGAAAATGAACGTGAATCATGCACAAAATCCTAACTATCGGTCCTATGGGATCACTCAAAATAAAAATGGCATTACAAACTAATTGAACTGAAGGGATTTCTTCTTAGTACCACAGTAATGATTGTGATGTTTATTAAATAAGCTCTTAGGGACCAAATAAAGGGATCATGAGAGGGTCATTGTGATGCAGTTTTGAATTAGCCCATGGGTCTCTTTCTATACCCTCAAGTGGATAATCAATCCATGACAATTATCATCTCTGCCCATTTGACATTTAAACAGCAGGCAGTTTTGACTCTTGTCTGACCTGTTTATAACAGTTAATTAACCAGCACTATATAAATAATGGCCAATATATAACTAATGATGCATGTCTCCAATCATCTGTGCTGATGTGTTTGAAAATGTGCGTGAAAGAAACAGGCTCACCATCCTCGTCATTGGCGTCAGGCTCCTCGATTAGAGTGCACTCGATCAGGGACAACACACCACCTTGCTGCCGGAGTCAAACCATTAAGATGAGAGGTTAATCACAAAGGGAAAGTTTCCTGATATTGATGGTTTGTTAGAATAATGGGTTTGTGAATAATGGGATCTGAATGTACAATGACATTTCAGTTGTGTGTTTTCCTAAAGCCTTTGCATTGTTTGCTTATAACTCTCATTTTGCTTTGGTGATCACCAAATAATTATAATAACCTGTAATAATTTAACAGGCAAACAAAAACGAGGTGTTGTTGAATTTGAGAAATTGGCTTGATACTAGTTTTACAACTAGAGTGTATTTACTTCTGGGTTTTGGTTAGTGAGCATGCAGGGGTTAGTTTCACAACGGAGGACGACATTTTATATTTTTTTAGAGTGACTAGTGTACTGTAAATGTCATTTTCTCTCGGGTTGCATTTGCTCTGTGTGCATGTGCGTACTTTGAGCAGGTGAAGTTTGCCTCCCGAGCTGCGTGTGCAGATAAGGAAGTGCTTGGTGAAGAGGAAGCACTGTCTCTCTCCTTCTTTTTTGAGCGAGAGAGAGCCTAGTCGCACCTTACTGAGCTTCCCTCTCTCCACTGAAGGCAACTGGATCAAAGAGCCTGAGAAAAAGATGGCAAGAAAGAGAAAGGGAAAATGTGAAAGAGAATGACACGTCGAGTTGAGACAACAGAGCCACAGAAGCACACCGTTACAAATGATAAATGAAGATCAAAGACACTTTTACCACTGAACAAAAGACTACAATAACAAAAGGAAACATGGCAGATTTTCAATCATAAAAAATCATAAGAAATCCTATTCAGATCTCATAAGCCACAATCCAGGAAATTCCCACTAAGACAGATTTGTCAGGGTTCTGTCACTTCGGTCTAGTTTTGTGTTCACTCGAGCCGTATGCTCTTTCGTCCACGTGTGATGTTGTGTGTGCGGATCCCAGCACTTTGGTCTAGTTTGGTTTCGGTTTGGTATCGTTGTTCGGACAATCATGCTCATTTAATCGCCGCTTGCTTTCATGTTGTCCTGTTATGTGTAGCTTTCATGTTTGTCATGTTTTGTGTAGACACGCAGTTGGGGAGAGCTCTCATTGGCTGCATGTTTGTGTCATGTTTGTAGGTGTGTTTGACTTCATGCAGCGCTGCGCAGACCGATCCACGTCTGACTTGAAGCAGATCATGCCGGTTAGAAATTTTGTCCGACTTGAGACAGCGCCAATGCCACGTCACTATGACGTATGTCATCAAAGTACCGCGAGAGCAATTCAAGGGTACACGGCTAACTTAGTAATAATAATCCCAATAAATATATTATTATTATTATATTATATTATTATATTAACTTGGAAAAATATAAAATGTAAATTAATTATAATTTAAACCGGTTCAAAATGACAATTTTTATGTTTTCCCCCTGGCATTTATAGCTTTTGTTTTTGTTTGAGATATCCTAATAAATTAATTTTGCTTATATGAAAGCTCATAGGTTAACATTTCAAGAGGACAAAAACATCTTTGCATAGCAACATTTTAAATGTTGAAGAGATTCCAGATTTCCAGAGAAGCAAGAATTTGTCCTTATCTTTTGACAAGGAATCAGTTTTATTATTGCTAAAAAATAAACATTCTGGAGAGATAAAGCATTTGTATATAAACTGTAGCAGTGAACAATGCATCATTCAACTAGAAGAACAATTATCAATGCATGAATTAATGATTTTTTAAAAGTATATTACTGTATGTGGATAGAGACAACTCAAACTGTCAAATCAATGGTCGCTGTTGCTTATATATTTTGAAATCAGAAACTCACATTGACTTCAGGTCGCTTTGTCACACTGCAGATTGCTGTTTGTATGAATGACCTTTTAAAATGAAATGTCTATTTTATTTATGCTGTGCCTTTGAGAAGCACCCTGTTAAATGTGAAAAGGGAAACTTATTTTGTAAATGAATGTATATCTTACATGCCAGATGTAAGTTTTCGGTTCAATATAGTGTTTAACTCCCCCATCGTTCAATAATGACCTTTTTGCAAATCCTGTATAGGCTTTATGCTGAACGTCACATGAGCAAACAGGAAAACAGGTCTTATCACATCTGCTTGTTGTAGAACAGCAGTACAAACTGACGATTATATCTATGGACTTTTAAGGTAATCAGCTAACCTGGTTAGTTATGTTTATTGTTGGCATTTTATTAAATTTTAATATCCTTTTTTTTCTAATTTCTAATATTAGTGAGAAGAAGAAAAATTAAAAACTTAGATATCAGTTAGATATCAATCTGCATATGCGATGGACATTGGTTATGCTCATCTTTGGTAGCTCCTCTGAGGGCATCTCGAGTAAAACAGCTCTATATTTAACATAGCACATACAAAAGACCAAGCCGGAGCCGATGCAACCTGTTTTACAGAATATGTTGGCTGCGCATTGCTGACGGGAATCAGGATCCTAAATGATTAGAGCTGATGAGATATAAACCAGACAGAAAGAAGGGTACTTCACAAATTCATTTGCCCATATAATCTAAGCTATTAAGGTTAAACGTATTTGGCTTGCTGTCTGCAGTGGAGGAGCTCAAGGAAGCCGCTTCAACTCTAGCTTCGATATATCCCCCAGTGGGACTACTAATGCTTGAAAGATGAGTCTGGTGGAGTTTAGGAAGATGGCAAAATTATTTTGTGTAAGTTGGGGAGGTGGAGGGATGCCAAAAAACCGGATGCAGGAGCAAGGTGAGCGGCTGCTTATATGCTCCGGACTATAAATGAAAGATTAGATGGGCTCATTCCTCCCGTAAATTACATTTAGGAACTTGCACTTGTTAAATAAACTTAAGCCACTCTTTTATAATGTGGAGAGATCCTGCAGAAAGAATGCAATACGTAAGTAAAATGCTTTCTGAATGATATTTCATATTGTCTTGAGCTGAAGTCATAATAATGATAAATCCGCACACACGGACTCGTGGGGCTTTGGGTTTTAAAAAATATTAGATGAACCAAATGAAATGTCAACAACAGAAATTGCTTTCCCTGTCACTCATTCTACAAAAGAACATGAACTATGAACTATCACTGTGAAATGATGTCATTTCCTATTCCACACATTCCATGCAGAGACCCCCCAACTTGTCATTCCTGGTTTTCCTCTTCTCTGTTACAGTGCTGGATTCTAATACATTATAAAACACCCGACTGAAAACATCAAACACTCTGTCAATGCTGGAGACAGTGCTGTCCAATTCTAAAACTATGAATTATTCAGAAGCCGAGGGGATCAAACCAAATCTGTCGCTGTCACTCAGGTGCTGCTTCTGCTTAAGCGTGTCAGGTATGTGGCAGCTCGAGGTGTTAACAACTCACCTTGTCTCACAAACGTCTGGCTGGTGTCAAGGAGGATGTCACAGCCCTCCACGATCATGCGCTCAATAGCCAGGTTCTTACGGATGTTTTCTGTGTCACTCACTTCATCGTGCATCACCCTGGAACAATGCGAACATGACACTTGTGTCACAAATGAAAATGTGAAAAAATACTTTTTGCCACTTCGATAAGAAGTGTCAGGATGTAAGTAGCACTTAAAAGAGTAAGTGTAACGTATTTACAACTACTGTACTACATAATGCCCATGTTAAAAACAGTCAGAGGGGAAATCATAAGCTAAAGTTATTTGCAAGCACTGTCTGCATTGTTTTGACATAGTATTCACTAAAGGAATTCAAAGTGTGATGCACTGTATGTATATAAATGCATGATTAAAAAGGAATTCTGATGATCATCAACTGTTGCCATGATCAATATGTCCCTTTCAATTAATTTTCATTGCTTTTCTACAGCCGAATAAGCGCAGTGTTATTTGCAGCAGGCAAATAGTGCTGTTTTGTAAATAGGGCAAAATCTGTAATGATTTTACACAGAAAGGGGCACGTTTGTGCTGAGAAAAATTACTTAATACTATTGGCACAATGCTATTTCGATGCATTAAAGGGACAGTTCACCCAAAAAGTTAAGATTCTATAATTATTTACCCTCATGTCGTTCTAAATCTGTATGATTTCCCCCTCCCCCCATACAATTGAAGTCAATGGTAACCAACAAATAGCATTCTTCAAAATATCTTATTTTGTGTTCAGCAGAAATATTCATACAGGTTTAGAACGACATTAATTTGAGTAAATGATGACAGAATTTTCATTTTTGAACCATCCCTTATGGTTATTGTGGTGGTTAGGGAAAAAGAAAAAGGTTTTCTGCACTGAAATACAATGTGCAACTTTTTAGAGAATTCACCTCAGGGTGCTTTTCTCACCTGGAGAGTTCCTCCAATTTGGACTTGGCAAATTCTAGACTTTTCCTTTCCACATGCTCATGAGGTGTATGAGCCAGTAGCTCATGGAGAGTGATGATATAACGAGGGATCTGTCAATCAATCGTACAAAGAGAGAAACACTGTAAAGAGTGAAAGTGTACAAAGAAAGTGGAGAAAATCTGCGCCCACAGAATGTCGGTCCATCAATCAACCAAGATATAAACATCCTTCGCTCCATATCTGTTCGTTACTTACATATTGTGGCTGATTTGATAATGCTTTCATCCAAGAGTCTAGTACTTTCAACTCCATTTAATTCTACAGATTTGACCCCAAAATTACCTTTAAAGAAGTCTACAGATTCTGTCTGGAAGCTGATTGCCTCAAATGTTTGAGGAATTGAGATACATCAGGCTTCCACAAGTGATAAATGAGGCTCTTTATAAGGGTGTTAGAAGAGTTCGCTCAAATGGTTTATGGAAAACACATTTCTTGTTTGTAGAAACACAAGCAGGCAATTCCCAGTGGCAGTTCAAATGAATTGAACAAATCAAGCTCTTCAGTGATCAGGCTAGAATTAAATAAGACACTAATGAGAGTACGAGAGCAGCACCTGAAACATGGGGTACGTGAGGAAGGTTTCCAGCATCCTCCCCTCACACGCAGCGTTTGATTCATACTGCTTCAGGAGTTTGTCAAAGTCCCGGTTCTGCTTGCAGTTGGCCAGAACCTGAAGACTGTACTGGTGGTTCCTCACGAACTCCTGATAGATGTTGAGCATTGGCAGCAAGATATCAAAGAGATCCGCTAAAAAGGAGAAAACAAAGTCAAAGTCATTAAAAATGGATTCTTTTATTCACAGCAGCGCTTGAAAATGCTTATCTGGGGTTTAGGATGTTGGCGGGTTTTTTGTCTGGCTACCATTGTTGTTCTATGCGTGTCTGTATACGGTGAGATAGGAGAAAACCAGGCGTCACTGACGGGTTTGATTGAGATGCTGTGCGTCAGCGGAAACGGCTTGTCCTTGATGTTAGTGTCACCCTGCAATGTGCTGTCTTTGTCGGTGGGATGTTCTGAATAGCTTTTCCTGAGTGTGGTAATTAGCTTTCTGAGAGATAAAACGTACCGATCATGACATACCTAGAACCAGTGTAGGCCAGTTTGCTATCCTTGCCTTCAATCCTTGATGGAATATTTCATGCAGAAACATGATTGTCTCACTGATGACAAAAAGAAGAAGAAGAAGAAGAAGAGTATATCAATACAACAGCCCATTCAAAATAATGAGTTAAATATCACACAAATCTGATAATTTCATGGTACCAGGGTAAAAACTTGACATTCACTTTGTGCCAAAGGCAAATAAAAGAAAAAAATTCTCACCAGTAAGCACATTGTTGTATTTTGATTCTAGTTAGGTTAAACTCCATTTTTAAAACATCTGTAGGATGTTTTATTAAGGTTTCAAAATAACATAATCAGTACATCTGAATGAGATTCTTTCAAAATCAAAAAAATACAACCAGTCCACATTACATTAGGAACATTATTTGTTCTAATTATGATAACTATACATTTAATATATATATATATATATATATATATATATATATATATATATATATATATATATATATATATATATATATATATATATATATCTAATAAGAATGATGATCATCTACTAAAAATGGCAGGTGTCATCTTCTAAATGACTTGAGGGTATGGCAAAAAAAATTACTTTGAACCCTGGTAATATTACTTACTATTTCTGTGTTGCAGAAGAATGTGGATGAATTGTCCAAACCAACATGCAAACAAGCTGTCACACCATGCAGTGATTATGTGTCAACGCTCAGGCTCTCTTGTATATATATTTTTTAACCCAAGTTCATTGGGAAAACGTGCCTGTTGTTAATGCAAAATATTGCATTGCCTCTTGCACATTTTGCTGCACTTTCAAAGTAAAATGTCTGTTTAGTGGCACTAAAAGAGTGTTCAGTTAAATCCATATCAGGATGAATGTGAATCTGGCAACATCTTATTATGCTGGTTGTTGTATATCGCGGCAGTTCAGAAATTAAATGTCCAGTGAGTGGTTGCGTTCGAAAATAACATACCACCTACAGTACACTAAACCTTCCCCTAAACCTAACTGGTAGTGAAAAGCAAAAGCAAACGTGATATTAAAAACACATTTTCTGAAGCAACCATACCATTTTAGCTTACTTGCGCAAGTCTTTGAACTCTTTTATCATGACTTGAGTTTCACTGGATTCATACCCAAGTGTTCTGTATCGCAATGTTCGCAATGCAATGTTTACTACATCAGTAGAGCTGGTTATGCAATGCAAACGTCACAATGTATTTGTTTTAAAAGAAAATGCACTACGGTAAAAGAGTTTTGAGGACATAGCATGGTATTGTGCAAGGCACCACAATAAAATATATATTTATTAATCAATAACACAATTTTTTAGAAGTCGTCTGCTTCAGAGATAAAAAAAAAATATTTAGTGTATTTTGATGAGCTGAATTTTATTGAAAACTGATTTGCTACTGTTTCCAAGATATTTAACTTTTTACATTGTACGTCTATGTATATTGTGTAGATGGTACCGGGCACCTGTCCTCCTGTTTATGTAACACTTTAAAGAGCAGCAAAGAGTTATAAAAAAATCTAATTTACTAAGAAACAAAAGGCAAAAAACTATTATGTACATAGTTTAGTCATATTCAGAGTCTACTCAGAGCTTCTTCTCTTGTCTCTGGTCTCCATTAAATGGACTACCTCTTGTCACTATCCAGCAGTCTGCAAGCATTGATGGGCTCCATTTGAAGTTATCTGCACTGTTCACACAAGCACACGGCATCTCTACTCACTTTGGCTAAACAGAAATGTGACCGTTTCAAAATCAAACACTGACAATGAGAGAGCAATTTTAAGAGTCATTTTTGTTCTCATTGACCCAGAATTAGTAAAGTTTGACTACATTTATTTCAGAAGAAATGTGGCTGTAGACAAGAGTAATCTGCCCCTGTAATCATGATGTGTGTGAAAAGGAATAAAGGTTGTTGGTGTATTACTGCCCCTAGTGCATGGGTGTCAAAATCGGTTATCCTGCAGAATTCAACTCCAACACTATCAGCTAATAAAGGTCATGCAAGTGTGTTGGAGCTGGTTGGAGATGGCTATTTCTCAATTCCAAGAACAGACTTGCCACTTCATTTCTAACAGTTCGATTCTCTCAAGTCTGCATTCAATGCATCTTCCATATCAGTTCACACAAGAACGCAAGATCGCATATTGAGAAAACGGACAAAATTTGCAGGGTTTTGTCCCTCCAGGAGCAGGACTGGACACCTCTACTCTAGTGTTGATTTCAGCTGAAACTGAAGTGAATTGTATGAATTGGAACATTTTTGGAGTTTTGCAAAAATGCAGGTAAAGGCACGTTTTTCTAATGAGCATATGTTGATTTTTCAAGTGTTCAAAAGCCCTATTCGCACTGCATGGATTAGTATTATCTGGGGAACTCGTGTGATTTAGAAATTAGCACAGGAAACAAAAACCTTGAAAAAATTATATACGACCCCACCAAATCACAGAGATCCCGATTCGCGCGGGACTAATGTTATCACAGGACCTCAGTGTTCGGCGAAATATGGTAGGTCATTTGCGGGGGAATTTTTACTTTACAAATGACAGACATGGCCGATTCGCACGGGATTAATATCACAGACAACCTAACAATTGCAATAATTACTCATTTCTAGAGGTCACCAGCACCAGGTAATACTAATCCCGTGCGAATAGGGCTAACGCCACAGAAACCAAATTACGCACCTGTTAAGGAAGATGCTACTGACATCATCGTGGCTTATAGGTGGTTTTTTGGAGCTGGCAGCCATTCTGAGCGGCCTCAGGAAGCAGTTGACCAGAATAGAAAGCTGATGGACGTACTCAGTCTCAGCCTCCACCATGTTGAAGACGATCTGGTTTCTTTTCCTCATGCTCTCAGCATGAGGAGAACAAATGTAGTCCTGCACAATAATCTTCCACTTCCTTCTACACAGCCACCCTCGCATGAAGCTCTGGACCTACAGAGAGAAAGCGTGAGTTGTTTTAGTGTATCTTTGGGATTATTATTTGTGGACACTGTTTGTCCTGTTTGAATGATGATGAGATGCACAATAACAGAAACTGAAAAACTTCTGATCCTTATTTTATTAATTTCTCAAACCAATAGCCTTGGTAAAATGTTCAACAAGCCCATATGGCTGCATTGTTTAGATGTCCACATACTTCTGGCGATGTATTATATACAAAAGAGCTTATAACGAAGTTCTTTACCTTTTTGATTTTTTTTATATCAGGATCCTCATCTTCCTGGTATACGTGGTAGGGACGCATTCTTTCCTTAGTTTTGTTCAAGGCTACAATCTTTAAGAGAGAACAAAATACAACATGACTGGGCCTTACAATGTACAGAACATGTGAGAAGGTACATTAGAGATAACTGTCAAGACAATTGGGCTGCAAATGGTCTCTGTGAGTATAATTTGACAACTCAGATAATGCTCGTGTATTTAGCGCTCATCATTCTCAATGAATAATCAACGTGTCATAAATTTGGGTCATGGAGACCCTGTGTGGGTGCTGGCACATCAGATAACCATCTGAACTTCCTCTACATGGACAATTTCCTTCCTTCATTCAACAGCCTTCATCAAAAAGCTCTCTCACCAAGCCTTTATCAGGCATTTACTCTGGATGCAAATAGGTTAAATGCCCCGCAGGGTATCTCCCAGTATGTGTGGTCCGCAGACCGCAGTCACAAGCTAAAGACTTCAGCTTATTGAAGTGCTATTGTACACTCTAGATACGGGTAATTATCATGTTTGTCATTTTTTCTTTATTTATTAAGTGTTAGTTTGGATTTGAAAAAGTGTAATCCATCTAATCTGAAGGTTATCATCACTACTCTTTGCTTTAAGAGGATGATGTTTCCTTAATCTGGTTTTGTGATCTTATAACATGTAACATTTATCAGTATGTTATTTCATTTTTTACAACAATAATAAATTATACTGAGTTTCTGTTACAAAAAGAATCGCACACGAAAATCCAGCATTTACACGGCTTTATGTTATCGATACAAATGTTTTTCGACAATATGGGGATGTGAGTCGTAGTAGTTCTTAAAACAATGTATTTGTTTTATTTTCTCCTTATAAAATATTAATTACTCACAATACAGATGTTTCTGTTTAAAACAACAAAGCATTGCTTTTATGGCTTCATCATTTATTCATAGAAAAATACTACTGATATAATCGTTACACTACAACAAAAGTGTATATTCATTTCTATTATTCACCAGACAAATGCAAAGAAATAGCACAAGAAAAACAAAACCATGCAATAACAATGAGAGAGAGAGAGAGAGAGAGAGAGAGAGAGAGAGAGAGAGAGAGAGAGAGAGAGAGAGAGATCCCTTCCTCTGACATTGACCAGTAAGGATAATGAGCTTAATTAAGATTACACATTCCTTGTTGCTTTGTATTGATTTATACTCTGAATCATGTGTTCACACTGGCCCTGCAAAGTCAATAATGGGGCATAATTCTTGTCCCTATGGCGACTGGGCCAATGGGGAGGATAATTCCCTGGTAACACAACTAGGGAACAGATAAGGTGCAGAGCCTGAGAGATGCTCTGTGGCACACTGGGATTGAATGTGTTGCTGGTAACCTTAATCACAAAAAGAAATACTCCTGGAAAACGCAATGTGCGAAAAGTAAACCTACAGTAAAACTCCATATCAGGATTGTGTCACTCTGTGTAAGTCACAAATGCTTTTAGTACACAGGATCATTCTGTAATGGTGACATTTTGGAGACCTGCGCTGTTATTAGATTAATGGGATCTAGAGTGGTTCACTGATTCATAAAATTGGACCACACATCAGAAAACAGCCCATTAAACAGCACAGCTCAAGCATATACGTTACCTCAGCTTTGAGCCTCTCAATCTCGGTGTCTTGGTCTTCCAGTTGTGTGCGGAGCTGATTGGCTGCCACCTTCTCGGTCTCCACAATCTGCACCAGGTGGATGTACTTCTGCATAAGAACCTCACGCTCAATGATGATGTCAGAGTAGCTGAGATGAAAATGACAGGGTTACTTTATGAGATCTCAGAAGTAGGAGTTTATGTATGCCAGTGTTCATTTTGGCCTCAACAATAAAAATGGTCAGTTGAGGTAACTGCCACTATCGGCAAATGATCGTCACTGGCGAGCCAAATTGGTCAAGTGGGTGGAGCTTGACCTAGAACAGCTTCATCTCTGTGGATCTAAGAGGTGGAATTAGGGTTAGGGATTAGGATTGATGTTAGGGTTTTGGTGTGGTTGGACCTTCTCCAACGATTATGTCCAGAGAGCGGGAGCTGGCCGTCAATCTCCACCCGTTGGCTCTCCAGTGAGCAGCCTCTCACTATCGGGCAACCGCTGTATTTGTTGTCACTATATATTCACTTGATCATGTGTTTTTCCCAACGATACTGTCGCATCTAGCTGGATTACATTTAGATTAGGTTTTGTAAAAAATTGCAAGAATGAAGCTGATTTATTTATTTTTTTAAACATCAGCATGGGTTGAAAATGATAAACAGCTTACCACCATCACTTTCCAGTAAAGGTGTTTTTATGACATTATTGCTGTTTTGGATTTAAATTATAGCTTTAAATTATAAATTCCTGATATAACTGGGAAAAAACATTTTGTTGTAACTTTTTAAAATGTGAAAAAAATAAAATTTAAATTAAAAATTAGATTTAAAAAAACTTGAAAAAAATGCCACCAAAATATGATGCAAAAAAAACCAAGACATTTATCATTTGATGTTTTAGGGCCTAAGTACAAATGTGTTTATGGGGCACTGTCTCTTTGATTGTCCATGATTTACTTCCAGTTACATTTAAGTGAACAATGTCAGCCTGTTTGTCCAATGTGGCCTGTCCAGATGTTCACAGGCACATCTGCCCATGGGTAACCCATTAATCCGTTAGATTCAGCCCATCACCCCAGTGACGCAACACAAATGTACACTGTGGGAGGCTTGAGTATAAATCTGTATAGGGAATATAAATCTCTGGTGTGTCAGCAAGTGAGTGCTTTAAATCTCAGGGGGTTGTGTTTCTGCAGAATATCGTGTGTGTGTGTGTGTGTGTGTGTAAGTTGCTAACAACAACACGCCTTTATCATAACATCATAAATCACCCCATCCCCCCTCCCCCACTCAGACATAAAACTGTATTTGTTTTGTTGTTGAAGATGAAGAGTATACTTATTATAGTAAAGAGTAACATTTATTCACAACTGTTAATAAGCCATTTGTAGGAACTCACTGAGTTTGTTTGAGCAGCCAGTGACATAAGTTTGGGTATTCCCATGGTAAATGTTCAAAAACAATTGTCATGGTGTCATGTCGAAATTTTTATTTCAACCCAGGATCCCTCTGTGGTTATACACACTCTCTCTCTCTCTCTCTCTCTCTCTCTCTCTCTCTCTCTCTCTCTCTCTCTCTCTCTCTCTCTCTCTCTCTCTCTCTCTCTCTCTCTCTCTCCTCTCTCTCTCTCTCTCTCTCTCTCTCTCTCTCTCTCTCTCTCTCTCTCTCTCTCTCTCTCTCTCTCTCTCTCTCTCACACACACACACACGCGCGCACGCGCACACACGCACACACGCACACACACACACACACTCTTCCCCTTCTTTTCTGCATTTCACCTCTGTTCTAGTTTTCTAATAAACCTGGCATTGTATACTTTAAAATTGTTGGTTCTGTGACACAATATAAATAAATATTTTTTTTTAGTGACAATCAAATAAACTTGTTGTTCCTCTTTTGAAGTCACTTTAGATCAAATAATCTGGTCAATTTAATAAAGAAAACTGTGCCATTGTCTTAGAAATGCTTGCATCTTTTTTTCAGAGGCATTCTATTGTTAACAATTACAAAATTGCAAAGTACAGCAACAAATAATATGGATGAATAAAATAAATAAAGAAATAAGCTTAAATAAAGAAATAAAGAACATGAAGGGGGAGATAAAAGAAGTGAAATAAAAATGTATTTAAAAATAAATTAATTAACCGCATGCACAAACTAAAAGAAAACTGTCCCACTAGACTTATACTTGCATAATGAAGTTACAAAAAGTTGTAACGTCCTAAAAAAAACGTATCTTGCCTAGGGCACTAAGTGAGATGAGACTGGTGCGCCCTCAAAAACCAAGAAAATTTGTTCAAGACGCTTCTGGCAACAGTGTTTCCACACTCTGAAATTACAGCTTAATATTTAGCCTTGCTCTAAGGCAGATCTGAGATGCAACAAATAAAGCAGTTTAAGCTTTCTTTAGAGATTTGCCTCTCGGAGATGAGATATAAAACAAAGTTTTATGTTAGGCTGCACGTCTGAGCACCAAGGAAAGAGGAATACCAGTGCTGTCAACCTCAGTGCGGCTTATTTGTTGCTGTGCTGCTCTGTAGTGACAGGGATAAATGCACAATGCGCTTGACTTAACCCGCTCTGATGTGTCTCTTTCTTGTTATGATGATTTTATTCTTTCAGCTTGAGAGCAAAGCTTCTTTAGCACTGCAAAATATTATCCTTGACTGAGCAGGATAAAAAAAAATATGTATATATATATACACAGTGTCGCACTAGTACCTGGCCTGCAGGATGGCCTCCACCCATTCATCACAGTCTGACTCCTCCTCCGTCCGCAGTTCCAGAGGTTTCTGTCCATCATGCCCAAAGATGACAAGGAAATAATGCTGAAACAATAGACAGGTGGAAACACATTAAGAAGTTAGCAGACCTATAAAAGCCTGTGTGTGTTTTGAATCTATATCCTGAACGTCAATCTGTACTAAAGGCACTTTCCACAAATAGTGAGCTTTGGTTTCCCATTTTAAAACATTAGAGGTATGTTGTTGTTTTTTTTGTCATAAAAACGATTATATATGTTAAATAAACTATTATCTAACATAAAAGTAACTTAGCATTGCTAAGCTGTTTTAAACTAAACAGATGTCTTTGTTCTGTCTACTTATAGTTAGTAGAATGTCTAAAGTGGAACCTACAATTTTAAGTAACTTTGCAACTACATCTCATAAGAGTGTTATAGTAGCTAGACTGTTGGGTTATGGTAAGGTGTTAGGGTTTGGGTTAGTAGAATAAGTTGACTTTTAGTTGCTAAGTTGGGGGACCATCAAAATCTAATGAGAGTTAGTTGACATAGTTACAAAGTTACTTATAGTTAGTAGAATGTCTAAAGTGGACTACCGAAAGAAAGTGTAACCAAATATTTTTGCCTCACCTAAGATGAATTAACTGTATCCAATTACAGACACGTGAGCAAAAGTGAGAGAGATGCATTTAATTCAGATAAAGTACCTCGTACCTCCAGATCTACATTTTGAGGTGATCATTCCTCATAGTAACACAGGTTGTTATATTAAGGTTAAAGTGTGAGAATTAAACTCTGCAAGTCAATAAAAGCGCACAGCTCTGACAAACCACTGCGCATCACCCAAACAAGTTACTGACTGACAGCTTACAGCTTGGTCAAACAATAATGTCATAATCTTGAGATCATTTTTACATTTAAAGGACAAGTTCGGTATTGTACACTTAAAGCCCTGTTTACACATCGTATCTGATGAAATAGAACGGTTAAGATTAAAATTTGGACACATGCTCCTGTCCCGAGAATTTTTTGGTTTATTTCGTTTAAAACACATTAAACTTTCTTTTACAAAGACGTGAAACTCGCCGAGTGGTCAGGGGTGTTCACTGGTACGCTCACTCAAAAATCGCTGAAAAATATGCATTCCAACAGGTTTTATCGTAGTTTTTGTCCAACTCCATCGAGTTGTATTGGATTCGCTGTGTGAGGTAACGTTACGGTATTACTCCGCCGCGGGAAACGGAAATGGGTTTGTTTGTATGCTTTTTGTAGTCTTATGCAGTCGCGGACGCGGTATCGTAGGAACCGCTGTATTATTCAGACCGCGAAAGAGCTTTTTGGGCGATTTCTTTCGACCTCCAGCGAAGTCCTCATTAGTAAATGTAGACCGCAGACACGGTGATCAGCTTTCTGCAGAACCTCAACAGGTGTGCTCACATCCAACCCCAGAAATAATTCTAGCCACAACTTTAGCCTTTCTGGATTGTTGAAAGGAAGTCTGAGACAACTTGTTTTGCCACGAATCTTCCCGCAATTCGGAACTGCACAAATTCGCCCCATTATTAGCTGTCTGTTTCTAATGCTTTCAATGAAGACAGCGATCTTCTGCTTCTTCTGTGTATATGTGGTTAGTTACCATAGACAGTAGTTAGTTACACAGAATACCGTGGTTACACATATACCGTGGTTTACTTGCAATGGGCAAAGGTGCATTATCGCCACCAACTGAAGACTCCAGCCGAGTGTCTATTATTCAAGCTCTCAACGGAAGAATCACGGATGTGACGCGTTTGGAAAAATAGGTCCACAGTTTTACAACTAGCCTGATGGTAAAACACCTGTTGGAATGCATCTTTTTCAGCGATTTTTGAGTGAGCATACCAGTGAACACCCTGACCACTCGGTGAGTTTCACGTCTTTGTAAACGAAAGTTTAATGTGTTTTAGGAAGGAATGTTCCAGTGCACATAGAAAACCATTGTGGGGTGGGGGTGAAGCGAAATAAACCTAAAATTCTCGGGACAGGAGCATGTGTCCAAATTTTAATCTTAACCGTTCTATTTCATCAGATACGATCTGAAAACAGGGCTTTAAGTGTAAAATACCGAACTTGTCCTTTAATTTAAAATTTACCACATTTTGCACATCCTTCTTAATATCCAGTTTTACCCTTTTAAAAATATAAATGTTCAGTGCATTTGTCAAACTCAAACTTCATCCTTTTTACCAAGTTATTTTAAGAAACATCTGATTTAATTAATATTAATAAATTAAATTTCTTTTCTTTTTTTCAAAAAAATGCAGGGGAAAAAAAGAATAGTAAATTAATTAGCTCATATATTATTTACCTTAACCTCTTCCTGGGGACAAACTGACTGGCCAGTTTTAGACATTATTTTATATCTTATTTGTGTCTAAACTCTAAAATAAATTGTGCTGTGCCGACCAAAAGTAAAACATCCGCAAAAAGCCTGCATTTACATATTATTAACAAAGCACCTGCTCTTTATTACAAACTCATAGAAACATCCACGCCGTGCAGCACACAGATGCTGACAAGCACTGTGAAATAAAATAGGAACAGGGTTATGAGAGTCTGAGCACTGTGTGGCTTGAGGCCATTGGCAAGGCAAATAAACACATGCAGCCGCTTAACAGCAGGTGCGAGAGGAATTGAATCAGCTATTGTCATAATGACCTGAGGGGAAAATGCTAGTTGGCATGTGTGCGTTCATAGTGATATTAAGTTGCTTCACAAGCTTTAAAATGTCACATACAGGACAATGAAACTGAAACAGACCACCATCAATTTTTAGTACGATGTAGGGCCTCCTTTTGCAGCCAATACAGCATCCATTTGCCTTGAGAATGACTAGAGAGAGAGATTTTGAGCCATTCCTCTTCCTGAACAGTGGCCAAGTCACTACATGATCCTGGTGGAGGAAAACGTTTTCTGACTTGCTCCTCCAAAACACCCCAAAGTGGCTCAAAAAATGTTCAGATGTGGTGACTGTGAAGGCCACTGTTTTCAACTTCACTTTCAGGTTCATCAAACCATTCTGTCACAAGTCTTGCTGTGTGTATTGGTGCATTATCATGCTGATACATGGAACCCCCTTCAGGGTACAATGTTTGAACCAGTACATGATCCCCCAGAATGGTTCGGTAGTCCTTGGCAATGACACCATCAAGCACAGTAGGGATTGGGAATGCTGCGATATTGCGGCCCAAACATCACTGATCCACCCTGTGCTTCACTCTGGGCACACAACGGTCCGGGTATTAAGACTCTTTTGGGATTCTCTGAACGTTAACTCCCACAGATGTGGGAAAGACAGTGAAGGTGGATATCATCAGAAAAACATACATGTTTCGCATTGTCCAAGGTTTGCACTGCTGGCACAGATGAAACAGATATTTTTCATTGGCACGAGTGACCAAATCTTTGCCTATAGCAGCCCAACCATGAATCTTGTGAATTGACCATGAAAATATAACTCTGTGGAGCTCCAGACAAACACTTTTGGTGGAAAAAGGAGAGTCGAGGTGCGCGTTTAATTTGTGGGTTTTATGCTTTTTGGATACAATCCGGGTTCATTCCTGACATCCCTTCAAGACAGCTTCCTCTTGCGTTGACAGTTACTCCTGTTGAATGCGGTTCGTCCTGCGTGATGGTATGCCGAAATTACCCTCGATATAGCCCTTGATACACCACAAAGACTGGCTGTCCTGACCACAGATGCACCAGCGAGACACGCACCAACAATTTGTCTCTTTTGAAATCTGATATGTCTCCCATTATGTTGTGTGGATTCCAATATTGTATGTATAGCTGTGCTATTGCTCGGCTAATTCAACCTTCTTACTCTGATGGAATGTAAAATCACTGAAGGTCCAGGCGTGAAACCCCCAACACTATATTGGCAAGTGTTTCAGTTTCATTGTCCATCCCCTATACATTTTATTGCAGAATCGTTGTGTTTACACTTTTTTTTTCCTACACTTAGAGCCAAGTATAGGAAGTAAGACAAAAAATAACAAATATGTAAAAAAGAAATGAATGAGTGGGGATATGTAATAAACAAAATAAAGAAACAATTCAAAAATAGAATAGAATAGAAATAAAAGTCTATACATTCAATCAGATTCAGAAGACCCTGCAAAATGGGACAGCTCCTTACCACCAGGGTCTGGACTCTTTCCTCTACCAAATAATAAACAACATCAAAGTAAAAAGCAACTACCGGTAGGTTCTTGTTTAATAGTGGAGTGAACTATTACTGCAATCTTGTGCATCCATACCAAGTGAGGTTTGGCCTTTTGCAGACAGTGAAATTCACCATCACTTACTCTAACGGTATTTAACTGACACTAAGAGACACTAGAGAAACTAATCACAGCCTAAATGCATGAAAGCTGATCATTTCCATCCCTTGGTGCCTGAATTAGCATACACTTAGAATCCAGTGGGAACATAAGCCCAAGATATATACAGAAGATAATTATCGTTATGCATATAAATGCAAAGGTTGAGGGGTCAGAAAGCGGAACATATTGCATTTGTTTGTGTATCTGACGTTTACATTTATTTCACATCTGCAGCCGACACTAATGAAACAAGCTTCAACAGCTGGTCATGCAACAAGAAACACAGCAAAATCCTTGAGTTATCACTGGATTCGCGAGAAGGAGACAAAACACAGTGCAAATATTTGAGTCAGTTTGAGATAGCTGTCAGTGATATACTGTTAAGAACTGCTTGTGTGTCAGCCTGTTTACATGTGCATATTCATCCATTATATATGTACACACATATAAGTGTAAAACCAGTTGAAGTCAAGTTCAAGGGATTAAGCGTTCAGCGTTTTCTAGTACAGACAGGCATGAGAGGCCTTATGTAACCCTCCCTCGATCTATTTACAGTCTCCCAGGCTGACTGGATGTCCTCCTGCACTCCTCTCTTGGCGTTTTAAGTTGCATGTAAACAGAAGGATAAAATCAGCACCAGGTAGACTTATGATTTCCCGATACATACTCAAAACCGAGATAGCTTTGTAAACTATTGGTAAACCTAGCAGAACTTACTTAAATATTCGAATGTACTCATGGACCCTTTTCACAGACCCTAATGATGCATGTACACAAGTATTGACATCATAAATCTAGTTTTTATTTATTTATTTACATTTTTTAAAGTTCATTTATAACACTATAGTTGGTGTTTTCTTATACCTTGGCATTCCTTTTCAGACAACTAGTTAACGCTGCTGTGTGGATGTTTCAGCTGAGGAGGGAGTGACGGTATCTTTCTCTCTTCTGACCAATGTAATCAATCTCTCTATATTTTTCCTCTTTTGAAAAGTAATAGAAACACTCATGTGGAAGTTTTCTTTTGATATGGGGGCAAATGGGAATGCAAAAATGATATTTGTTGTAGTTTCCATTCACCACTATTGAAGTTTACCCAACTATGATGACTTCCAATGATCAGAAACCATGACAACAAACTAGGCCATAACCAGTAACCTATGGCAAACAGAAAAGCAGGAAAATGGGGAGTAAAGGAAGAAGGAACAGAACACAGAGAATCAATGAAATACAAACTAAAAGTCCATTAAACAGAACATCTGACACATGTTAACTGATATAGTTAACTAATGTAAACAAATGAAACCTTATTGTAAAGCGTTACTGAACATTAAAACCTTAAACAGCTGAAGAACTCTACTTTTTTTCCCCAAGCAATGGAGTAAAGAGTCTGTAAGCAGCCTTGTTGATAGGAAGAGATAAAAACAAAGTCAAAACAAAAACACAGACATCAGAGTTAATACAGAACACAATATTACATCTCTGCAATCATAAGCCCCGGAGCATCTTTTAAACGGTCTTGCAAGGCTCTTGTGTACTGACACATCCTGCAATAAAAGGAAGCAAGTCATTTGCTCAAACTCCTAACATTTACTAAGGAAGGCAATCAGATTTTTCACAAAAAGAAGATTCAGAAATTAAATCAACTTCTGTAAATGAAAAATGGCCTGACAACACAAAGCATATTTATTATTATTGCATTTAACAGTAATAGTTATTTAGTAATACATAAACGCGATGAAAAACACACACTAATAACTGCATAACATAAGTTTGTCATTTTCAAAGGTGAAAAAAAAGAATGAAAATAAAAGTACTGGAAACATAATCTTTGCAGATATACATTGATAAGATCACCATTTATTTAGCATTAGTGTGTTTATGAATTTATGTTTTATAAGTTATATTATAGGAGTGTAGTTTTCATTTTGCATTTTGTAATGAAAATAATTAATTATATTAAATAATAATTGAAAAAAAAATATTTAGAAAATATGAGGATACGCTGAAACAAAGATCTTTCTGTTGTGGTGGAGCCAGAGAAGGTAATAATCAGAACTACTGGCCTGAGTAGCAAGCAGAAAAGAAAGGAAAACTTTTTTGACGTTGAAATGTAAAAATGTGCGCAAGAACACAAAATAAGCCAGAAGAAATTAATACTGTGTCACAGTTCTGGCAACTCCACTAAAAATCTACAGTATTCATGTTGATCATAGATACGTTTAGATAACATTCTGCTTAGATGTAAGGCCAAACCATAACTTTGCAAAAAAAAAGACTGTTATACTACAGAGCCAAATATTCTCTTTGAACAAAAGAAATGAAAATAGAGTGGAGAAACAGCCCACACTGATACTGACCTAGTAAACTAAATCATCGGCGCTCTCCCCCTTTACACGCATGAGCTCATTTCATTGCAGCTGCGAATGGACCGGTGACCCTTCCACTATGCCGGTCTTTCCCCATGTAATGGTCTGACTGAAATACTTCCTAACCTATTTTCTAACACAAATCATACATTTTCGAAATGCTGTTGCCCTGCATGCCCTGAAGTGCTGAATTATATTAAGAGTGTCTGTTCTGGGCAGAGTGCTTATATGGAGGTGGTACACAAAAGTTGTGTCACAATTGAGAAGCTGCATTCTTCGAAGGACGCAGACTCCAAAGGCCATGCCTTCAAAGTCCAGGAAAGTCAGACCGAGCGTTGTTAAATGGATCGGTAGCTTACGGATAATTGTTCTTGTCATGTAGCAACTGTGATAGGTGCCGTTGATAAAGTTTGTACTGGACTTTTTTTGACAATTATCGTCAACCGTTTTTAAATGTTCACCACACTGCATACAAATGATATAATCAATAAGTTATGACAACAACATTTGTTTTTACATGGTTTTACCTCATTAAAACAAGCCATTTTCAAAGTTATATAATATTCAGCTACTTTTTTAAGTCAGTTTACTGATTGAAGGTGAAATGACTTAAATATCCAAATTGATTGTACTTAAAAATGTAAGGCAGCTACCTCTTTGACAGTGCATGGTCAATTTATGTGCATACACTATACACTATCTATAAAATCACATATTGGTAAGATGTGTGTTGACATATTTGAATGGCTTTCAAGTAAAAAACAAACAAACATTTGTATTGAATTTGCTGTATAGAAAATTCCACCAATCAGAGAGTAGTAACAAACAAAAATCGAGTCGGTCTCCCATTACACTAAACCGCTTCTGAATTGGGACACCGCTTAGTGTGTACTGCTTTTAAGTGCTCTGCCCAGAACAGACACTCTTCCTATAATACAAAATATTTCAATATATAAGCATATTTTCCAATAAACTTAAAAACGATGGAGAAATATAAAACTACTTATTTAAAAACAATATATTTCAATTTGATAATGCTGTTCGCAATGCTTTAGGATTGTAGTTCTTTCCCTCAATAAAGCCATTACAGAGTCTTGTACCTTTGCATTTCAATTTTCAAATGTTTTTTTTTTTTTTACTTCAAATCAAAGTCTGTAATGTTATGGTTCACCCCGTAGCAGGTTGACTTGGTTTCTGGCCTATAACGCTTAAGGACTTTTTTGAAATCCCTATGTAATGGGAGAAATGACCAACGCCGCTGAAAAAGTGGATGGGCACTGATGTACTCTATTGACCAGCCTTAATCGAGCCGCTGTGAAGCATTCATTCTTTGAAGGATGCAGCCTCTGAACTGGGACGCAGTTATAGTATGCTCTTGTTCGACTCACTGGAGACAATGACGCCGCATTAGTGCCCAAGGCCAACACAAACCAACAGGCCTGGTTAGCAGGGGTAAAGGTCCAGCCCAACACCTCTAAATCTAGTCACCGAACACACCAACAATACACAAATTCATCTCTGCATGTATCCGCAATAGTAATTTGCTCTGGCAATCTGCCAAGCCAGAAGGGAAAAGCAGAGCTGGTGGGTGAGAGAGACAGAACCTCTTGCATAACATTTCTTAACAAGTGTCAAGCATATTTTTAAACCGTCACTTCACATAACAAATCCTGTTTCCATGACAACCCAGTGCTCTGCGCAAGAGCAACGTTCAATAATGCGCTTTGCACTGCATTCATTACTACCGTTTTATTCGTTCAGCGCCTTGCCAATCTTCATTTAAACCTCCTCATCTATTACACTGAAAGCAGTTAGTTAGAAAATGTGTTTGGCTCGGCCGTTTGCAAATCATATCTGCAGTGATCTCAGCACTGTAAATGACAATGCTATGTTGAAAAAAGGGGAATTTTTGCTGGTTTGATCTGGTTTAAACTGTTTTAGCCTGTCAGCCAGCTGGTTTTTCCACTCAAAACCCTTATAAAACCAACGAAACGGAGCAGCTTGGGCCTAACCGGACTGGAAGACCACCCTGGGGGGTTTAATAAGGGCGAATATTTGTCTCGATTAGCAGCACTTGTTTGTTTTATGCACTCCTCTCATTGGGCGAAGGGAGAAGAAATGGAGTTGTCAGCTTTGCTGTTGGTTTTTCAGGAAAAGTGTTGATGTTCGCCGTCTGGATGAAATGGATGACGCTTTCTGCTCTCACTCCTGCTGGGTGCTTACTGATACTGTTTACAATCATGCAGTTTGGCTCTGCGCTATGTCTGTAGTTCTCTTTGCTGCTACAGCCAGATATAAAACAATCAATCACAAAGCAATATTTGCTGTTGTCACAATACACCTTTTGTGGTTTGTTTGTGACGGGCGGATGCCATTAAGACAAATGGAGCGGGCCCTGCTTTTTCCTCGGGATGAAAGTGCACCATTTAGTTCACTATTAAAGTTTTTATGGAATCTATTGTAATATAGCGCCTCAGTTATTTCAAGACACGCACGTAATATTAACCACAGAGAATAAAGTGGACTGTCAATAATATTCTGGAGTTTTGAAGAAATGGCATAGCAACAGCTAAAACCAGCCTAAGGAAAACTGGTCTTTTGGCCTGGCCATGCTGGTTTGGCTGATCTTTTATGTTGGTCTTAGAGGCCTAAACCAGTTAAGACTAGCAAACCAAGTATGAGAGAAGTTTGATTTCAGTTGAGCCCTATTCGGAGAGGACTTGCTTTCCCAGAGGAGGTTGGAGAAATTTGTGTTTCGCAGACGTACTTGAGATTTTAATACCATCTGAATCTGCCAAGTTTGTGTTTTTCCTCACACAACCTCTGTAACAATTCCAGAGTAAATTGACTGCCATTTTTCGGAAAACTGTTTTTCGGTCGTCTGAGAAATCCAATCCCGTTCGAATGCAATAGCCTTTGATAGCTGATCCCATAATTCTCCTCATGTGTTTTTGACTAACCTGACCTGCCATTTGCACACTAATCTTCTGCATGTTGCACCTTTCAATATGGACGTTATCTGATGAAAAAGTAAAACAATATAAATATGAAATTAAGGAAAGTCAAATAGCGAAAACTTCTAAGACTGGCCATATAATAGCATCGGGTAAGATATGAATAGATTTTTCTGCTCAGCTACATGACTTTATTATAAGCAGCCACTCATCAGAAACTTATGTGGAATTTATTTCAAAAAGGTTTTTATAATATATTAAAATTAAAGTAAAAATAATCCATTAAAATGTCATATGTGATGCGCACAACCATCATATGACCTTTTATAACGCCCACGTAGATACACACACTCCCACCTCTGTAATAAAAATGCACAGATGTAGGGTGATGAGAGTTGTAACTCATACGTCGATTCTGTGTTTTTTCTCTGGTAATACATCACAAGTGTAATCTATATTAAAAGGCTAATATTAGTGTTTCAATAAGCGTGAAACATTTCTCTAAAATACAGTTTTTTTTTTATATAACAGTATTTATATAGCTTAAAATATCTGAAATGTTATACATGATATAGAAAAAACATCAACAAATGAATAAGAGAAACTTTACACTGATCCGGGCAATCGGAGAGAGGGAAATGGAAAACCCAGAGTGGAGCTGGAGTGGAGTAATTACAAAACACTTTCAGCAAGAGGAGAAATTGCTGTCACTCCACCTCTCTCATATACTGTGGAGAAAAACACCTTAGGCTGGTGTGCGCTGTTATTTTCTGCAGGGTGCACCACACAAGAATCCTTTCAATTTTATCATTTTAATTATGAATTGTTCCGCTTTGTCTAGCTTCTAAACATTGTTGCTCGTTTTTCAAAGCCATAATCGCACAACTAACAGTCAATAATATTAACTGCATAGTTTTTTTTTTTTTTTTGCAATAACCATCAAAATTATTCCTATTTCCCACTATCAATTTCTCATCTCTATCATGCTATTTGTGTTGAGAGAGATGTGCCTTTTGCCAGCTTCTCTTTTTGGTTATTTTGTTCATTATTGCTAATGTTTTTTATTATTTCATCCCAATTTCTACATTTTTAATTTATCTTTTTTAATCAGCTAATGCAGCTAAGCGTCATAAGCTTTAGAAATACCAAATATTTTTTATCCAAATGAAACAAGTTAAAAAGAGCTTCATAACAAAAATATTAAGCTAATTTGTAGTAGTTTGCTATTTAGACTTTGTACAAGCCAAGTCAAATTCATAAAGGTAATTAAAAAAAACAGTTGTAGTTCACATTAAAGGTTTGTACATTGCTAATTCATTTAAACCCCACTCAGAGAGAGAGAGATTCTCATTATCTGTCATTATCTGCCTGTGCATCTTACAATCCAATTTTTTGATGAAGTAATTAAGTAATTACTTAATTAAACTAAAAATAAGGTGTAAGGTCTTTTGCAAACATGGAAATTATTTCAAAGTTCAGTGAATGGTCACAGAGTAACAGTTGACTCTGACTTGTCAATCATTCTGTGGTATAGAATTTTTGTATAACGCCTGCTGAATAAATACATATATTTTTTTGGTAAAACAGCCATGTCGTAAATAACTTTATGGACTAATATTATATTCATGTGTGAACATTTTTCCATGACAAACTCCTTTAGTGCACACAGAGCGTCTTTAAAAGAGTGTCTTTTAAAAATACATTTACAAATAAAACACTCGGCAGTGATTGGGAGTGGAGTCACAGCAAAACTGTAGCAGTAAAACTGATGAAGTATTCATGAACCTTTATCCTTTGTCCATGAACCTTGAGAGTAAGAGTGTTAAAACTGTTGAGCGTTGATTGTGTGGGAGAATGTGTGGATTGATTTTTACTTTATTCTCACTCACACAAATATTACAACCAAAAACATTTCCTTAAAGGAGAAGTGTGTTATTTCTGTTTTTTTAACCTTTATTTATACAATGCAGATTGTTTCAAATCAGCTTTACAATGATCACAGGTAAATATTGATTTAATGATGCTAACAGAATTCAATTCTGCTGTAAAGCAGCTCTAAAAAGACAACAGTAAACAGTCATTATTCAGTTGAAATCATTTTAGTGTTGATTTAGTTTGGTTTGATGTAAAGTTGAATGAGTTTATTTATATCTATAAAGCAGCTCTGAAATGAAAAGAATGATGTCATCATCCAGCTCATTTAGTTCTTATTAAGTTTGGAAATTAAGTTATTAATGTTATCCCCCCCCCAAAAAAAATACAGTATGTTGCAATAACTTATTGATCATGTCATTTTTTTAAAGTGCACAATCTTATGGATTCTAAAGATTTGGATTACAGCGCACAAATAAAATTAATTACTTTTGTGAATTTATGTCTCATTTTTGGTGTATTTTATGGTTCTATTGTCAGTCATAGGACTATATTGAGAAAACTGTCAATGTAGACTTAATAACTTTTTTTCTGTCCCACAGCAAACCAAGTATTATGATTAACAATGGTTTACTTTAAACAATTAAAGAAATGTTATTAATTTTAAAGTTTTAAAGTGCAGTCTTGTTTAATATTATGCAATGCTTTGAAACAAGTGTGCAGCAAAAGTCACATAACACAGCGAAATGTTACAATTTCATATAAAGGAAATGAGTAAACTGTTTAATAAATGCGACTGGAATTGATAAGACATTGATACAAACTGAATACAATAAAATTCCACATACATTAATGCCACGATTTTAATGTTCATAAATAAGGATTCATACACATTTTTACATCAGTAAAGTTGTTCATACATAATTTACATTTTAGTGCTTTCAATACGTCAATATTATGTTTAATTCTCTATGTACGTCTATGTAAATGTATGTGTGGTAGAGCCACTCAATACATAAAATACAAATACTCATGAGGTCATGTTGGATATAAACTCAGTTGCAAGTTATAAAGTTCAAATTGTGAGATAGAGTTACACTTTTTTTATTTCATGGTGGAAACAAGCTTTTGTTTCACAATTAAGACATTAGATGTCATCCTGAAAGCACTGCCACATGGCCAATGCCAACCTTACATTTCTTCAAAAATGGCTCTTAATGAAAAAAAAGACACCTGAATTAAATCAGAACCGCAATAACACAAAGCAACAAAACAGCAGGCTTCACGTCCTGAAACAGGGGGGGGACCTGTCATTTTAAAGCTTCCCATCCAGATCTCATTTCTGAAGCCAATAATCAAAGCTAAACTGGGGAATAAGTTTTCCCATCTCTGCCCTTCATCTAGTCAAACATATAACATTTTAAGATGAAAGATTTCCTCACAGGACGCTTTGTAATGAGGAACACAGGGACGAAATAAATTTCACTGAGAAAATACTGTAATTTAACGCTGAAACACATAATTGGAAAAGATTCACATTATGTCTGATCTCGTTCCTCCGATGGTAATGGTAATGATAATTCTCGAGGCGCCATAGCGTTGGAACTGTCATGGGGCGTGATAAATTTCATACATTAAAAGTGTATGAATTTGAGATCATCTGCTTTTGTGTGAAGATGGATGAGCTTACACAAGATGCTGAGGAAGAAAAGGAATGGTGGTCATGGCCCTGGAAATAGCATCTTAATATGAATAATTAACAGAAGATATTCAATAATAGCAGCTGCTGCACTAGGTATATTGAAATGTATTGTCACCTGCCTGATGTTAAGTGTCAGCATCAAAGCATCCAGACAAGCGACAATCTGCCCGTTCTCTTACTTATATTTTTGAGAACAACAATTACCCTCTTCCTGAGTCTTTCTTGAAATCAATGTTGTGTCTAGTCTTTTCTATTTGTTCACAGTTAGACATGTTTACAATATAATACAAGGATACTTGATAAAAACCACTTTGTATTTAGCAGAGGCATTATGCTTATGATGTTGTATCAACAACATGTCCAGCTGTGCTTATCCCAGTGGCTGATGGGAACAGCAGGATGGCATAATTCCCATTCGGGTGTGAACGGTAATGAGACGGCCAGCAGTGATTCTTTAATTTTATTAATAACTGCAAGTCAAGAGAGCAAATGTGTAATCTAATATCATCATGACTGCAATGGCCATGGCTCAGCATATCAGTCGATCAATATTAGTGGTTTGGCATTTAGATTGTTTTGGGAACACTGGTGTTAGCATGTGGCTAAGCTAACAGCAATACTCTAAACATTACATTACATACACAAATAATGCATGAAATTGGGTTTTTCTTATTTACTAGGAAGAGCTATATTTTAATCAACACATTGAATCAAATGAATAGAATACAACGGGGTAAAAGGCGCCTTTGAGTTTATTTTCCTCTAAACCACTAGATAACACAAAAACTTGCCGCAGCACTTTCCAAAACATCTGCTTTTCATGATGCACGTGGAAATTTGGCAAATCCTTGACGCAGCAGCAGCGCAAAGTTGATTCTGTGCTTATTTGATCTAATTGTTTTTTTAAATGTTGTAGATTTAAGTAGCAAATGAGATTCGCTAAAATTAATGAATATATTTGGAGACAAAAGGTCTTCTTAATGGTTTTAAACAGGTTTTATTCAATACCGGAAGAATATGTAAAAGTATGATATTTGAGACAAAACGCCCATGCTGTCGTGGCAAAAGGTACAATAATTAACATGATAATAAATAGCCAGCTGACTTTTCCTTAGTTGCCATGACATGTTGGATTCAGGCGGTAAATATCACATATTACGTTGGGTGTCCACCTTCGAGATAATCACCATATCTAAAATGAAACCAACAAATATATTAATCATATCATATAATAAAATATAATTTATTGTTATACTGTAAATCTATATAACATTTTTATGGGATCTCCTTCCAGTGCTTTCAGAAGCTTTACTTTTTAAAATAATGTTGTTTCTGTATCTTTAAAATATATTTTATATTAACATTTTAATGACAGTATATTTATTGAACAAAAATGAATACTTTTATTCATAAAAATAAAGAGAAAATAGTACAAACTTTGCTAAAGTTGTTTTGAAAAAGTATAACTTTTTTTTAGCTAAAGTATTTGCATCAATACTTTGTGCCTTTTCCCCCATGCTGGTGAGACTTTTACCCTGCGTGTGGGGTAAAAGGCCCACCTTGCCATCTTATACATTTATCCGATTTTTTTAACAAAATAAACTACTTTTATTTTTTTACTGAGCTCATTTGAGTGCGATGTACATGTACATTGCATTGAAATTGAATCTTAGAAGATTTTTTTTTTTTTTCAATACATATGTAATTTGCCAGAAAGAAGAATGATATACTGTTGGTTGTTTTGGTAAGTCAACAAGAGTCTGGACAAAAAAAAAAAAAATAAAAAAAAAAAATGAAAAGACAGGCATTCTGTCCTTCCTTGCAAATTATAGAGCACAATATCAGCTATATCAGAAACACCTGCTTGTTTTTCCACTTCAATATTTTCCATTTTAGAAAGTATGATCGCTGACCCATTATCTCAGTTGTGTTTATTATATCAGGTCATGCTATAAAAATGTTTTATTGTGCACTATCTGGGCCCGAACAGAACCATTAAAACAATAAAACAGGTAATAGTGTGAATTGCAGTGCAGTAGATAAGGCCAGACTACTTTAACTTTTTTTCCACAACACATCCATCCAATGATCTGCTGGGAATTATGTGGGATTTCCTAACGTATGCATTTCCCCTAATTGGAAAAACAAAAGAATATCAGGTCCTCTATTAATAAAGATGCAAAACACCTTGATTTGACGCATTTAGGGTGTGTGCTACATTAGTTTCTACATTTCTGGCAAACATTACTGCCAATTTTGTCAAATTAAATTAACTTTATTGTATCAAACTAATGTTCACTATAGGAGAGCAACACATACTTGAACTGCAGTGATGACGCTCAACCTTGAGCTTGCATGTAACCGCTTCAGATTTAACTAAAACCAAAACCAGTTATATAACTTATTTATAAAAGGAAACCTATTGCAATAAAATAGATAATAGCAAGACGCGAATTAGAGATGCTCACTGAATTAACAATTTGGTCTTTTATATTTAGTAAAAAAAAAATATATGTAAACAAATCGCCGCAATAAAATCCTTTAATTTCAACAGTTAATTTCAATATTTCATCCAAAATATTTACAAAATAATAATAATAGTCTCAAGATGTCCCATAAAGTATATCCTCCAGCATAACAATACATCTCAATCCATATTAGTTCTGTACTCAATGCCAAAGTTCATGGCAGTTTGAAAGACGAATGATGGGATGAAGAGTTTTGTGGCATAAAGGAAATTATGAATCTTCCTCCACAATCTTCACATCAATGACCATAATCCTCCCAGAAAAAGAAAGAAAGAAAGAAAGAAAGAAAGTCTACAAAAAACAAAAACACTATATGCAACAATTCTGTTCACATATTTGTATGTTTCGGACGTTATTCTTACATACAATATTCTGTAAATATGTCGATGCAACAACATTCAGAGATTTGGTGTCTGTTTGAGCAGCTTAAACTGACTTCATACCTATCCCCTTCTCTCATATTTCTATAACTCTTTACCTGATCATTTTACGAGAGCAAACCTACTCATCCTGTGCTTTTTTTTTTTTTTTTTGCCTATTGAAAAGAATTATCTACATGTTGTAGTCTCTCAGTTGGATTATGCCATTCCAATGCACAGTAAATATAAAAGTCTACTTTCAGAAAAGCGAAGCCGCAGACATTGTAGGATAAGGATTACATGCAAAGTAAACGTATTGATGAGTAGAGCTCCGAGTATATTTGGAATGAGCCTTTTACGAACACTTCTAACACATAATGTGTCTAACTCCATCAACAACATTCATAACAGAGATTGGACACACACTATGTAAAATGATCAATAATGAATGAGATCTCACTGCTGTTGGAGACACCAGCTTAGTGGTTTCAATCTTTCTCATCATCTGTAGACTATCAACAGAATAATATCAATAGGCCTAGAAGCGGGTTTCCGCCACGGAATAAAACAATCGCTTTTATTAAGATAATTGGGTCTTTTTATCTCACAATTCAGACGTTTTTTCTCACAACTGCGAGATATAAACTAGTAACTGCGAGTAACAAAGTCAGAATTGCGAGATATAAACTCGCAATCGCAAGAAATGAAGCAATTCGGACTTTTTTAATTGCGAGATACAAACTCGCAATTCTGACTTTTATATCATGCAATTCTGACTTTATAACACTCAAATGTGACTTTATATAACGCAATTCTGGCTTTACAACTTTAAAACTTTAAATTGTAATAAATTTAAACTTGCAATTGTGAGTGGCGGAAACAAGATTCCATAATAACCAGCGAATGTGAAATGTTGTTTTTAATTATCATGTTTAAGAAATTATCAGATAACATTTAGCAATAGTTTGCAAACTGAACCTAGATCTTTAAAGGGTTAGTTCAGCCAAAAATGACAATTCTGTCAGTAATTACTCTCCCTCATGTTGTTCCAACCCCGACTTTCGTTCATCTTCGGAACACAAATTAAGACATTTTTGATGAAATCTGGCTCACACCTTCATAGGCTGCAAGGTAATTGATATCTGCCATCCCCGAAAAGTTAGTAAAGACATCGTTAAAATAGTGACTACAGTGGCTCAACCTTAAGTTTATCAAGTGACGGGAATACTTTTAGTGCGCAAAAAAAATAAAAAAAATAACGACTTTATTCAAATATTAATTTTCTTCTGTGTGGGCCTCTGAGTGAGTTCACATAGTGTAACAGCGCAGCGCTTCTGGGTTGTACGTCAGAACGTAGGCTCACCAGCATCACACGGATCACACACATGACCAGCGTCGGCCAATAGTGAGCCTACGTTCTGATGTACAACCCAGAAGCGCTGCGCTGTTACACTACATTAATTCACTCAGAGGCCCACACAGAAGAAAATTAATAGTTGAATAAAGTCGTTATTTTGTGCACAAAAATATTCTCGTCACTTAATAAACTTAAGGTGAGCCACTAGTCACTGTGAACTGTGAAAGTTATCGATGTAATGTTTTCAAAAACACCAGTAATGTAATATAATGAAACCATGCAAGATGAGTAATACATAATCTGGTCTGAATTGATGAAGCAACTATTTAAAACTTCAGGCTGTAACAACTACAAGTGATCAAGCATTTGATCGGAAGCTGTAAGCAAACAAGATTAAGTGGGACCTAAGTCAGTTTAACTTTAATAACAATTTGACTCGTTCCAAAATCGTACATTTCATAAGCACTCATAAAGATTCAATCCCCCGGCTTCACAGACAAGGTTTAAGCCTAGTTCCAGACTAAAATTCATGTTTGAGCTGTTTTAACTGAAGTAACTTGCACTGACATATCTTAAAATATGTCAGTGCCATTGTTTGTCTCCAGTACTGTTTTTTTCTACGTTTGTTAAAGCTACTTAAATGTCCTAATTGAACTAAGGCTTAATCCTGGCTTAATTTTAGCCTTGTCTGTGAAACCAGGCCCGGCCAATGAGTTTCAATATAGAACCCATAGGATTCTTGACTCAATTTTAACTTTAAGGGTTAAAGGACTTTTTATGCCAATATGAGAACCCCAAATTTCTGTAAGAAGCGCCTGACAGAACCCTTTAAGCATCTATTATAGCACCATTTCTTCTAAAAGTACGATATCAGTGCAGACTACACTATATCAATCTTACCAAAAAAAAAAAAAAAGAAGACAAAAGAAAACAATTAAATGGGCAGTTCACACAAAAATTTAAATTCCGTTACCTGCATGACTGACTGATTTCTGTGTAACATAAAACTGAATGAAAATGGTGACTGTGGCCATCAAAGTCAAATAAAATTTGTCTAGGGGCCAGTTGCTTAAACTTACCTAAGACTTGAGAACTAGTGTGATCGACCAGCAGTTAGTTAGGAGGTAATCAGTCTTTCTTTTCTGATTCAAATTAGACTAATCTACCTTTTCATGTCATACTGACTTTAAAAAGTTAGGACTTGAAGAAAAAAAATGTATGGACTAACATTTAAGACTATCTAAGCAGTTGGCCCCAGCTCTAATTCTAAGCCTTCTATATAGCTATACAGAACAGACCAAAAGGTAAGCAATTATTCACTCACAATTTTGTCTTCTACTTCTGCCATAGAAGAACCACTTTGGTTTCCCCAAAGAACCTTTCAGTGAACTTTTTTTTTCTTTGTGTGAAGAACATTTTAATAATCTGAATAACCTTTTTCCACTATAAAGATCCTTCTGTGCAATGGAAAGGCTCTATGAACGTTTAAAATCGTGTCTGAAATCACAGACGCCAATAAAGAACCTGTAAATGAATTAACAATAGTCATTTTGGGGTGAACTAACCCTTTTAATAGTGCACATCTCGACACCTAATCTCATTACTTTGGCTAAAGGTACAAGTGGAACCCATCAGACACATCAACAATTTTCACATTTTGCTCACAAGAAACTTGCATTATTCCTTTGTCATCCTTCCTTCTGTACCTTAAAGGGGTCATGACATGAGAAACCAAATTTGCCTTGATCTTTTGGTATATAAGAGGTCTTTGTACCATTAAAACGTCCTGCAAGTTTCATAGCTTAAGACGTCCTCCCCATTATAAACAAAGCATTTATTTAATCAAGCTCTAAATACAGCTCGTTCTGGATCCATGGTAAGAAGTGACCCATGTCATGACCCCTTTAAAGCTATTACCTGAATATCTTCTGAAATGTACACACAGATGCATCTCTTTGCCCCTCATCCATCAAACTGTCAGCTCATAAGATTATGATTGTTATGAATGAACTACACACCAAGTCCAAGGAACATCTTGGGGTAGTGTATGAAATATAACAATAAATAATTGATATCAGCAATTAAGATGCATGTGACCATCATGAGAACAACAGTAAAGGCTTTACCACTGTAACAGCATTTTGTTGCATTTATACTATACACACAAAGTAATTTCAATCTGAAAACATCAGTAGATGCACTGAATCAACTACATCCAGCTTTAACCAACACAAATCAGCTTCCCTCATACAATACTTACAAATGCAGCATGTTTGTTGTTGCTCTAAGGTGATTATTTATTTAGAAATGAAAGATTATGATATTGATCCAGGACACGACATTAGTGGGAATACAGTATTTATAATTTATGTCTGTTTCTAATCACTCCGTGAGCCTCAGAAGTGTTTTATTGTCTCATATAGTTTCTGTGTTGATGTAATTAATCCTTCATAAAGGCAGTTCATACAAAAGGTCTCGTAAAAACAAAAGACCCAAAATCACATCATGCTGTTGTCTGATTGTTCCATGGCCTTTATGAGTTTAAGGGCGTCTATTTGCCTTATTTACTATTTTCTGCAAATGCCCAGTCCTCAGAAATCTGGCATTATAAAAAAAAAGTCTTGGACTTCATAAACAAATAAAATCAGTCAGGCACAGGAAGGTTTTCATTGACTATGGAGACATTAGTGTTGGCTTTACGTTTCACTGGAAATCTCTGCCTACACATTTCTATAAAATCTGTATTCTTTGCTCATCAAAAACAGTACTTTCTATTTCCTTAACTAGTGGGAAATGCATTTTGATCATCAGTTATGGTAGAGCTGAAAACATTTATTTGTTAATGTTTTTAGTTGGATTACATTTATATTCCACTGGGGGGGTTTTCTCCCCAAAGGAGTTTCAGTATCCCATATCGACGGCTTCGACACCTGTCTGTACTCTTTATGGACTAGCCCACATTTATTCCTTTGTGTCTTTTTAGTTGTCTGTGGGAGAGAATGTGCATACTTATATTCAGCCGTGTGGGAGTCTGTGGGTGTGTGATTGAGAGAGGATTTCTAACTGTGTTCTCACAGAGGAAAGAGTTGATATAAGCTACAAACATGCACTCTATCAACTACATTCACATTGTGAGAGAACTAGGCCTACATAACATATGCAGATTAAAAGTCATCTCATCTCGGTTTGAACAGGCGTAATATTCGTAATATTCGTTACACGACTGCTGATACTTCACAAATCTTTTTCTGGTTATATATATGCCTAAAAGTGTCTAAAAAGTATATAAAGAAGTCGAAAACGTTTATAATACCGCTGGTTTTCCACAAGCTTAATTACATTATAAGCTAACATGAGATTTTTGATAAATCAAAGTTCACAGCAGCATTAACAGGCAAAGGAAACCAAACTAAAGACACGATTACACTCTTAAAGGGATAGTTCACTTTGAAATTAATTTTTGATATGTTTTAGCTTACCTCAAGGGCATCCAAGATGTAGGCTAACACAGCCAGTCAGCCACGTCCAAAGTGATCTGAGGGCGCGAGCGCATCCTGGTGTGTGACGTGTGCGCAGACTGGTGCATAGATGTATACACTAGATGTCGCCTTGGCTACGGCAGTTCTGGGAACGAATGTCTTTAATGTGAAATCTAGTGTATATATACCTATGCACCAGTCTGCGCACACGTCACACAGGAGGAAGCGCCCGCGCCCTCAGAGTACTTGGACGTGACTGTGATTACAAGAGGTAAAAACGACATACATACTGTTCGTTTTCTCACACAAACCGCTCGTTTCGTGTCTTAGGCCATCAATGTGTACTTACATTTACGACTCATTAAAGGTGGGGTATGTAATTATCTTTTTTGGCCATTTTTTCAAAATCACTTAAAATCCTATTCCTAACCCACTTAAGTTACAGCCACTGAGTTAGAAGCACTGAAATAAAAATTAAGCAATTTAATCATCTGTGGAACGGGCAGGACTCGAAAAACTCCAGCCAATCATTTCCAAGACCACCTAGAATCATTGGACAGTAAGTGCGTCAATCAATCGGTCGTACCATCCCCCCCTCCATGTCCATGTTCTTTGAATGGGTGGAGTCAAAGGAAAGAAGGTAGGACCATTTGAGTTGTGTATTTTCAAAATCTGCCAGCCGTTTTGCAAATCACATACCCCACCTTTAAGTCATGTTTAATTTTGACTTCTCTGTGCGTGCTCTTTGAGGTGGACCCCATAGACCTAGCCTGGGAAAACCCAGACCACTTCCGGCAAATTTAGATTTGCTCTGCAAGTGGGTCTGGCAAAGAGCCCATTGAAACCCATTTCCAATCCGCCGAAATCGCGGCACCAATCAGAAACGTTTTACACGATGACGACAGAGCAGAGACGGTGACGCAGATTTTGTACATTACAGACATGGATGCCGCCGTGGAACATCACAACATCACTCGTTCGAATCAGCTATCGCGTCTGTTTCAAGCGATTTAAAATGGTCATTTTCGTTAACACAAACAGAGAATTGCTGAGAGTCTCGAGATGTTTCTCCGTCGCTCTGCATACGTCATGACATTCATCGCTCTGATTGGTTTTAGATCTATCCGACGTCCGTTGGTGACGCCCCTGTGGAAATGAATTGTCTATGGAGCTTTGCCAGACCCTTACTCAGTTACAACTGAGAGGGTCTGGGTTTTCCCAGGCTACCATAGACCTGCATGATATGACTGTAGACAACAATGGTTTGACCTAAATATATCAAAATTGAAAATACTGTGGAAACCCTTGAAGTAAGCTAAACATATCAAAAATTAATTTCAAAGTAAACTATCCCTTTAAAATAACTTTTTTTTTTGTCCACAGCAATGCCATGGAAGAACCATTTTTTTGTTGTTGTTTAAAGAATGTTTATAACAATCTAAAGAACATTTCCCCCCTATAAAGAACCTTTGGAAAGGTTCTATGGCTGTTAAATGTTCTTCATGGAACCATACATGCCAATAGTGCCAATAAAGAACCTTCATCTTTAAGAGCGTACATGAATCTTTGGCAACTGCAACATGAAATCAATAATAACTATATTAACTCATCAGCAGTTTAGCAGAATTAGTGTTTAGATGGTTAATTGAAACGCAAACATCGGATTCAGTCTATTGTTGATGCTACAGAGGATTCACGATAAATTACAAGTTCATAATTAAATCAATTGCTTCTGAAAAGACTGGACACAATCTAAGGACATATGAACTTACCTTGACATCTCAAATGGTTTATCCCTTTAAAAAAAAGCCAATATAGTCTTTACTTACGTCATAGCCACAAAGCATGTTTTTCTAAGAGCTCAAGGTTTAGCTGAGCTGCACAATCTGGCTGCAAAACCATCTTTCTACATCGACGACAATTCGGATGCAATATCTTTTTTTGTACACAACATTTAAATCGCGATGGGGAGACCTGTGCCAGCTAAACAACATCCATATTTATTTGCTAAAAGTGAATTTGGTCAACGTTTGGACTATGACTTCAAAACTAGAATAACAAACACAAAACTCTCACTTGGATTTCAAGAGATTCAACTTTTACACAAGAGTGTTCATGTAGAGGAGTTCCATTTTAGAGTAAAATCAGAAAATGTGTTTTTAGTCAGACAATAGTGAGGTCTGAATTAGATCATTTGACATGAGATACTATGGCAGCAGGTGAGATCTACACTATAGTGTTCACATAAATGATGACTGAAAAATGGGGGGAAATTACTCATTTTGCAAGTGATTACATTAATGCAACTGCACATTTGTGCCTGTGAAAGATTTATCAGCAGATGAAAGTGTTAACCGAAAGATGAGCTTGGATAATTCCCATATTAGGCATTACTTGTGATACTCCTGACACTTGTCTTGCAAACATTTTTTCTTTCTGTGCAAAGTGTGCACCTGTTGAATGCCTCTAAACCTCCAACTGACATCAATTCTTATGACATCAGTGGCCACCAATTTTACTTTTTTTTTTGTTATGATACCAGAAGACTGCATTATATGAGCAGAAGGTGAACATTTCTGGTTTCATCCACATTTATTTGCCAGAAGAACCTCATGTGAAATCAAATATTACCTCTCACTAAAGACATCTCTAGACATAGCATAATAGATTTTATAGGGGTTCTCTGGATGCGATGGTCTCATTCATTTAAGGCATAACATCATGGTCACGTTTCTGCGCTGCTCGAATCCTATTCAAACGACGTGTCCAACGCAACAGGTTTTCACATGGAAAATAAATAATTTATTACAAAGACATTTGTAATTATATTTTAGATATTTGCTACATATTGTCGACATTTTGATTATTATTATTTACAATATGAGCAGAAATAGTCTAATATCTTTAAGTTGAACATTGCGTCAGTGATAATCGGATATTTACTAAAAATATAAAAAGCATAAAAGGGTAACGTATTCCCTTTCATTTCCAGTATTCTTTACTTTTGTATTATATTTAATGTGAAAATTGTTTAATTACTTTAGGGGTTACGATTTTTAAAAGGCATGCAGGCTGTATGGCGCAATTTGTGGAGGTTCCTCACGCGCAACCAAATACATTTTGGACACTCAGTTAGCAAAGCTTCATTATCTAAAAGACCTTTACACAACACAATATAGTTTTTGAGATTGGTCGATATCTAGACATATAATAAAGTGATTATGTATTGTATTGTATACTGATACAGATCCTGACTGAAAGATCTAAACCAGCGTAATGTTGCTATGGTTACCTCATCAGGAACGCGACTTCGTTTCACTCCGACTAACTTGTAATTAAACTTTTGTCTTTAAAGAAACCTTTAAAATGCACATGTAACGAATATATACTTTTATGTAAGACAACCATCCGTTTGTTTTGCCTTCCTTTGGGTAAGTTCAAACCTTAAGAGTGGCAAGTCTCCTGAAACCTTCATAATTCGTACTGATATGTTGAAGAAACTCACCAGCTTCTCAAGTGTGTCTTTGCCAACAGTGGACACCTTAGGCGCAGGGACTCGTTCACATGTGCATCCTTCCAGAAGATAAATCCCTGATGGTCGAGCGCTCTGGTCGGTGTCGAAGTAAAATAAAACATTCTGATAAAGTGCAAAAAACTTCTCGTGCCATTTGCTGTTTTCTGTGGTCTTCTTGCTGAGATAGCCTCGCTTGGTGCCCTCTTTACGCGCGACTACGGAGAGATACAGAGCGTGTCCCTCATTGTACCGAACACTCTTCTGCATTTTCCGTCTTGGTTTAATGTGTGTTCACTTGTTTGTCACCATATCCCATGTGATTTTAACTTTCCACCTAGGATGTTTGGGGAGAAATGCGCACGGGAAAGTTGCTGAAGCGCGCACTGCTCATACGCGACTCATCCAAACGAGTTCGGAGCCCAATCCATATTAGCCTGAAGAAAAGTTTGAACCCCGACGAACAACACTGTCAGTCAACGAGTTCAGCTCATGTAGTACAGCAAAATAAGCAGTAGTATTGGACAGACGGTGAGAGAGAATCACTGTTGAGCTCAGATGTAATCGGCTTTGGCATCCTCTTAAAGAGACAGCGCTCCTGTCTCTCTCTCTCTCTCTGAGATTCACTTTCCCTTGAGGCTGAGCGCATTTTTTAATGAGTGGGCGGATCGAAAGCGCGGGCAGAACGACTCGCAGATATTAATGATGGGGCGGGGCGATGCAGAGATTTTAATGATGGGGCGGGGCGACGCGCAGGCACCTGACAGGGCCAATTAGGTGCTTTAATGGTCAAGTTGCATTAAAAGAATTCACATTTAGTCCATGGCAACATGTCATATTTCAGTCTCCTTAAAGGATTAGTTCAAAAAAATTGCTGATAATTTACTCACCCGGATGTCATCCAAGATATCCATGTCTTTCTTTCTTCAGTGAAAATAAATTAAGGTTTTTGAGGAAAACATTCCAGGCTTTTTCTACAAAGAATGGACTTCAATGGCAACCATCTATCCCAATGTACCAAAATAAGGTTCTAATGTCCAGCTCAATGCAGCTTCTACACGATCCCAGTCGAGAAATAAGGGTCTTATCTAGCGAAACGAAGGGTCATTTAAAAAAAAAAAAAAATGTATATACTTTTTAACCACAATTGTTCATCTTGTGCTGGTCTGCGACGCACCACATATTACGTCATCACGTTGGAAAGGTCACTTTTTTTCCTTTAAAAATAAAAAAATAATACAAATAAATTAAAACATAGATGATTTTGAAGTTGGAGGAGAAAATGAGATGTTTTTCGCCCTTCCCTACTTTTTTGAACCGGAGTATAATACAAATAACTTCGATAGATGACGTGAACGTGACCTTTCCAACGTGATTACGTAATGCGTGGCGCATCATGTCTAATGCTAAAGATGAATAAATGTAAATTAACAAAAAATTGGGTTGCATTTACAATCCTGTGAAAACAGGGGGTGCTGCTGCAAATCAAATATTTTATAATACTGCAATATTATTTAAAAAAAAACAAGAATTGTACATTTTTATTTAATTGTGTCTTTAAACAAATTCTTACAATAGGGCTTCTGGTTCACAATCTTTGTCCTAGAGGATCCCAGCACTGCACATTTTGAATGTGTCCCTTGTCACGCATGAATTATCAAGTTGAAAAGTTTCACTCTTCATCCCATTCACTTAATTCCATAAGTACAGGAATTTGGATGAAGCTCCGAACTGGTCAGATAAGGGTCAGTGCAGGGGTACTTCAGGACCAGGACGGAAAAACACCAACATACATAGACGCTTCCAGTGCACATGCAAGTGACATCAGTATCTATCAACTTCAATTACATCTAAGAATTCAACACTCATTTACCTTTCCTTTATTTGCCTTTTTGGATGCTAAAGTGACATATATAATGGGTTAAGATGGTTGTGATAACCGATATACCGTATTTTTTTGCCATAAAGACGGAAACTAATCCAAACCATTGTTAAATTGCAATTTAATCAGTTTACTTTATAAAGTGTGGCATATCCAACATTCTTCATTTGAAGTGACATTTAAAATAACATTATTAAAGCAAACTTGGGGACTTCAAAGCAATGCAAATGCGAGTATGGGAGGAAGACGCAGGAGGGTTTTATGTTCTCTGACTGCTTCGGCTTTCATGAAGACTGATTATCATTCACCTCAGACGTTCATTCACCAGTTTAGACGTTCAGACGTATCATTCACCTTTGGAGGACAATGAGATTACAGAGGAAACTTAAAGCGATTGTTCACCCTGTCATCAATTACTTACCCTCTTGTCATTTCAAATCTTTTTGACTTTACAAACATTCTTCAAAATATCAAAATATCTCGTGTTCCAGAAAAAGAACGCAAGTCGTAAATAATGACAGGATTTTCCTTTTTGGGTGAAACTATCCCTTTAAAGAGAATGAGCACCACAATTTCCACAATTTGATGTCCAGTTTAATCAATGTAAATACCACATTACACTAACAATCTTAGAAACGTGTCTTTTTTTTCTTTTCCATACGGTCACAAATATATTGAGAAATATGAGTGTCTATATAAAGACAACATGTTTGAAGTTGTAAGATCTTCTGTTTTAAGGTAAAACAGGTGATGAAATACATGGTGTATTTAAATACATGATATTCAGTGTTTGTTTTTTTGCAACCATCATCCTGTGGGAAAAACCTATCATGCTAATATTAGGGACTACTACACTTTTTCCAATTCAGCAATGTTTCCTTGTTGTTGATACTCCAGGCATCAGATAACAGTCTCACCATATTCCTATGTTTGTAAAAAGAGAAGGGGATAATATCATGTTACATCACACCATTACAAAAAGGTATAGCATCTTCACTGAGTCAATACTTCAGGAAATATTTTTAATAAATGTAGCCAAAATCAATCAAGACATTTCTGTTTTAGTGGCTGGTGTAACATTTAAAGGCATTATAGATAACTGATTTTAAATATTAACATTTTAAATCAAAAGGGAGACATTTTTCTATTTACTTCCTCCCATTAAATTTATTGCAAGTGTTAATAGAAAATACATGCGACTGGACAAACTGGTTTACTGGTATGTGAAAATAATCTATGCAAAGCAGCTGACTTTAATAACAGAGTAATGTTATAAAACAGGACATGTACTTTTTAATACTGACTTCCATTTCTATGATCAAATGCATCGTATGAATACGTGTGAATCTACTACTTTAGCAAATGAAAACTTAATCCTTATAACACTTTGTAACCTCTTCAGATTTTCAGATCAGTTCTCTCCCTGAAAAGTCGAAATATTTGTTCGGAAGGAAGCTCCTCCACAATCCAAATCTACTACAGTGCTCTTTTTCCATTGTGTAACCATTCAGCCCACGTACCTCCGGCTGTTCACGAGAGCCTCCAACTCTTTGGACTTGAATGCAGCGGTTCTGAGGATGGACTCTGGGATTTCAGCCAGACGTGCTACATTTAGCCCATAGCTCCTGGCGGCTGCGCCTTCAGTCAGCTGATAGAGAAACGTGATGAACTCTGGGGGCAACTCCTCCTCTAGAAATGAGAGCAACAGAGTTATTAAACACTTCGGAAGCACTCTGTAATATCAAAGAAAAGATCAGAGGATGCACTGGGAAAGAACAAAGTTTTGAAAAGAGAATTTGTGAAACAAGATCCATTATAATCCTGATGATGATGCTCAAAGGAAGTTACTTAAAAAGGAAAATTCTGTCATCATTTACTCACCCTCGAATTGTTTCAAACCTGTATGAAATTTCTTTCTTCTACTGAACACAAAGGAAGATATTTTGAAGAATCCCAGCAACCAGTTGATGGGCCCCATTGACTTCCATAGTAGGGGGAAACAAATACTATAGAAGTCAATGGGGTACATCAACTGTCTGGTTACTGACATTCTTCAAAATATCTTCTTTTGTGTTCAGAAAGAAATTCATACAGGTTTGAAACAACTCGAGGGTGAGTAAAATGATGACAGCATTTTCATTTTTATGTATTCCTTTAATAAATAGCCTGATTGTCCAATAGGATACCAGCTTAAGTGTCACTTGATTATTGTAAGTCAAATACAGTAACTGTACAGCCTGTTAAATATAAACGTGTGCGAAGATGACTTGACAGGCTTTTGTGTCTTTTACGGTTTTATACATAATTTTTTTTATAAAAAGTACCCAAAAAAAAAAGGTATTAACTGATCAAATACAGTATAGGATTACATGACCTTTGGCAAAAAGTGTAAAATCTGTGTAAAATACCCACATGATGGCATAAATGAGAAAATAGGTTTTTGTCTGAGAAAAGGTATTTCAATGAACAAGAGCAGAAAGTTTTGCTTCTTCAGTGCTCAGAAAAAGTCAGTTCCTATGTCATGGTGTGACAGAAACCACAGATTTTTTATTAACCTTATTTGTGAATATGGTTTGTGAATATTGTTAAGCATTTCTCCCAATATTTCTCAGCAAATCTGTCACAAACTCGATCACCTTTTAAGTATTGCACAGATTATTAAGTGTGGGACAAAAAAGAGAAACCCTGAGGAATCTGAAGGAAGAAGAAGGAAAGAACCATGAATAAGTGAACCAAGCTGAGTTCAGATTATCTAAATCTGAACTCTGAATCTGGACAGAATTGCAATGCTGGATGTGAAACTACACACCACGGTACAATGAGAAATAGAAGAGGAAAGACTTCTTATGCAATAGGATTACTGTCATACACACAAGCCAGTTGTTAAGTAACCACTACCTGGTTACTAAGGTTTAAATGCTCTAGAATTTTCTTTCCTGGTATAATGTAAAATCCCCCTGTAGTCAATAATTGTATCGTTTAAACGTATCTTTGATCACCAAAATGACATATTTAAATGTTTTTTCCAGTGTAAAAAAAGTGTCTTCATGGAGTAAGAGCAATTTGAATTCGCTCACTCCTTCAAGTGAACAGTATTAGTGAACTAACGTAGGGAATAGTGAATGAGGGTTTAGGGGGCGATTTCGGATTCAGCCCTTGTTCCCATTCGTCATCTCAGAGTCAGACAGCTGCCTTCTAACAATCAGTATTCTTAGAAACGTCAGCGGAGAAAGGCATATAGTTCATCATAACATTGTAATAAACATCATGCACATAATAGGGGCGTAACGGTACTGTACATGTATTCGTCCCGAACTGTCACAGTCATGAAAACAAGTTATGACAGTAACTGTGTAAATTATTATATTTCAAAAATTAATTGGAGAAGTTCATGCAAAACCTGCCTAATGTGCAATTTATGTTATTTTTTTATTTGAGTGTTGATAGTATATCTAAAAAATAAATAGCAAGTTAATTTATTAGTTTGTGCTCTGTTGTTAATTGTAACCTTTAATATTATAGTAATGTGCAAGTAAGGGCATCTGATATTTAGTTTACAGCATTAGCGGAGATACGTTTTTTTTTTTTATACTTAAGAAAATGTAATGATTACTGAATTTATTTAGTGTGAGAGACACAATTTGTTCAATAAATCACAGTTTAATAAAAAATTAAAAAAAAGAAGAAAAAAATCAGAAATGTTGTGTTTAATTTACTCCCCACTGCTGTACCGAACTGTGACTTCAATACCGATATTCATAATGAACCATCATGTTTGTGTACCATTACACCACTAATACATAATTCACTCGCTATATTGCTAAATGTACCAGATTTTTCATATTAACAGACAAATATACCGGGATAATCTGTCTTCTCTTGAGACTCCCACCTGCTGCAGAGCAGTCATAGTTAATGATATGCAATGTGATTGGTTACAACATATTTGTGACGTAGAAAACAATGGTGATTGCGGACCGCGTCTTTGGTTAACTGCAGTTTTAAGGAGAAAATACTCATCAATGGTGTTGACTGATGAATTTGCACATGGTTTGTCTTAAAGCATATTAAAAACACCACATAGACATATAAACAATATTAAAAGCTTGATTTTCACCACAGGGGATCTTTAATTTATACAGTACCACAGAACACCAGAATGCTTGACCCTGGTTGGTCAACAGATGTTTCAAGGTGCTCATCAATTTTCTATAACAGCATGACAATGAAGTCATTCAAGTTCCATACGTCATTGTCATGATCCTTCATGCAAAGCTGCTTCAAAGTTTGAAATGAAAGGAACGGTAACACTTAATTTTACATGTACATATGTACTTTTTATAATAATAACAGTAAATTATGCATTGTTACATGCAACTAACCATAAACCAAACCCTAATCCTAACCGTATATGTACATCATGTAATGTAGTTCAATATTACTCAGTACTTAAGTCTTAAATATATAATTACACTGTAACAAGGACTCCTTAAAAGGAACCAAAGGAACTTCTAGCCTTACAATCTACCACAGCAAAAGAAGCAGAAAAAGACACTTGAAAAATGTCTTGAGACACACAAACATATGTCTGCTAACCATGGTAAACCTGAAATTGTGCATGTACACTTCGGGTGTTTTCAGCAATTCATTATTCCTTATTTGAATCATTATCAAAAACTTTATCTCTTTTTTCGCAATCCCATCTGCTCCTTAACACGACACACAAGCAAACATGATCAGTTGAGCAGTCACTACCTGAAGTCAGCACAAATTATGAGATATGATACAGAAACCTCTCATGTTTCATAAAAAAATATCTTAATATGCGTTTAAAAGATTAAGTACAGTAGATTAAGATTAAGACAAAGTATTAAGGGTTTGGAATAAGTTAATGATGATGGAAAATGATGACAATTTTCCTTTTTGGGTGAACTATCCCTTTAAGGCATTTCATTTAAATCAGGCTCTGCTCTGAAATTTCTTATTCTACACGTTAAATGTAAGGCTTTACAGGAAATCATGAAGCACACGAGAAACACACAGAAAATTATTTGGTATTGGTAAAGAGTTAAGTATTATATATTAATCATCATCATCATCATCATCATCATCATCATCATCATCATGTATTGGATATAACTATTCCTGCAGACAGATCAAATAGACAATAGGTGGATTGACTAACAGAAGGTCTAAGAAAGTGTGCTGCACTCCTTGATCACTCAAGCAGCATAAGGTCAATGCAAAGGTAACACAAATGAGTAAGTGATCCATGAAATCCTGGATGACTCAGCTGACATACAATAGCAGAGGAACTGGTTCAGAGGCTATGAAAACCAGCATATTCCAAGACAATGCACTCCTCACTCTCTAATACTGCTTGGTGTGCACTGATGAAATCAACTTCCCGAACCAGACACTAATGGCTTTCTCAGATCATATCAAGATGAAGTTAATAAACGTGCTTGGCTCATTATCAAGAAAGGCAAGATCAGTAATACTGATGGATTGCACAGAACAGCCATACATCAAGATATATCAAGGATGCGGATGGCAAAATATAAAAGTACAAGCAGGGGAACAATGATATAACTACAATATTAGGGTCCTGGAACAACAAAAATAATTATTTGACCACTCCCTGAACAAGGGCTTAATTCTCAAACATTTATTTTCCATGGCTGTTGTTATTATACTACTGCTTAATCTCGTGACAAGGTTTAGTTTTCCCCCATTTTATATATTAGCAGAATTCTTAAAAGTACCCCTGTGGAGAAAATCAAGTTTTTAACGTTGTTTATGTGTCTATGTGATGTTTTAAATGTGCTTTAAGACAAACCATGTGCAAATTCAACAATATTGCAAAATTGTGCAAAGTCAACACCATTGCTGAGTATTTTCTCCTTAAAACCGCAGTGAACCAATGACAGTCTCAAAAACGCGGTTTGAAATCGCTGGTGTTTCTGACATCACAAACTACCTTGTAACCAATCAGCATAACGTGATCAAAAACTGGTGGATCTCTGAGCTGGTGTGAGTGAGTGGAGGCGGGGCTTATTTGCATATGCATAGAACCACGTATACTAAATGAGGCAAGGGTGTAGAGTTACATTCAAGCAATTTTTAAGGCATGAAGAAATTAGTTTTCAAGGAAAAAACTTTTAAATATGTAATTTTGGTGATTCACCGGGGGACTTTAAGTTCTTATCGATGCTCTTAGTTTCCTTTTGGAAGGGTCCAGGTTATCTGCCTTATGCATAGATTAATTTTAAATAGACTTTTACTGCATTTTGACTATAATTAGCTGCAATTGCTGTTTGGTTACAAATATCGTTTGCCAGATTAAAGCACCTTTTAAGCCATACATAAATATTGATTGGATATCATCTAAAAAGCTACCAATAAGTCAGCAAGGATGCATTTAATTGATCGAAAGTGACCTTAATGACTTTTACAATGTAAACTAACACAATATTTCACATAAATGCTTTCTATACATCAAAGTAGTAGCTCTTGAGCAGCAAATCAGCATATTAGAATGAAGGATCATGTGAAACGGAGTAATGACAGCTTTGCAATCAGAGGAAAAATTATTACAGGAATAAATTAATTCTGAAAATATATTAAATCAGACAACTGTTGGTTTAAATTGTAATAATTTCACAATATTGATTAAGAGACTTAAAAAATTATCTTAACAACCCAAAACTTTTGAACAGAAGTGTAAATATTACATAAGCTTATGTAATGCAAGTTGGCAGATATATGCATACACACCATCAGAAGTGCTCTCTGGCTCATTGAGCAGGAAAGCCATGTGGTAATTCCCCACATGCTGCGGGTACAATTGCTCCAGCTCACACAACGGAGGATAGTGGGTCACAAACAACGTCAGACACTTCACCTGAAACACACAGAGAAGAAAAAGAATCTGACTCCACACATCTGAACATACTTTAAAGATAAAGCCGTCATTTCTGCACCGCTAGTGTCACCAAACAGAACTGCAAAAGTAACTAGAAAAGGAAAGTTTGTCAGACAAACTATAATGTTGACTTGATGAATTCTTACCTGAAAGTTTCAAATCTACTAAGCAGTTGCTAAGGTGTTCTGAGTGTTAGATGGCTCTTCCAATCTTTATAATGGCAGTGAATGGCCGTTTCTGTTCATAAAAGTGCATCTATCCATCATAAAAGTAATCCACACGGCGCTGGGGGGTTGATAACGACCTTCTGAAGCGAAGTGATGCGTTTGTGTAAGAAATATATCCATATTTAAAACTTAATAAAGTAAAATAACTTGCTTCAGGCCAAACAAACATACGGATTCCACTTAAGTCTAGCAATTAAGCAAAACTTTCGGTATGCGAGTAATGCGACGTACTGCTGAAATTTACGTTACGCCATGACGCATTACGCTACTTCCGATGTCACAAGTTGCGTAAGTTGTGCTTTAGCCGTAAGTGGAATTATTTTACTTTATAAAAGTTTTAAATATGGATATTTTTCTTATACATTCACCGCTTCGCTTCAGAAGGCCTTTATTAACCCCCCGGAGCCGTGTGGATTACTTTTATCAGGGATGGATGCACTTATGGACTTCAAAACAGAAATGGCCATTCACTGCCATTATAAAGCTTGGGAGAGCAAGGCCATTTTTTTATATAACTCTGTGTTCGTCTAAAAGAAGAATGTCATATACACCTACAGTAGGATGACTTGAGGGTGAGTAAACCATAGGGTAATTTTCATTTTTGGGTGAACTATCCCTTAGGTTAAAGTTCTTGTGTATCTTTATATTTAACATTTGGAGTTTGAAATATATTTTTTTGGTATATTTAATAATTTACTACAAGAATATCAAGAAAAAAATAAGTAAGAACACTGACTGTGCTAAGTTTGGTGATTTTAGCTTGAAAGCTACAGTCAGAAAAGACAATTTCACTCTCCTCACCTCAACTACTAAAGACAATCCATTAGGAATAACAATATAGATTTGGTTACTCAGCATCCTGCCTGTGTGAAAGAGCGAGACATCCTTGAGCCAGACGCACAAACCACGCAAACAGCAACCACCCCCTCACTCGCCACTTACGAACATTATCAGCAGCCCATTATCTGCATAGTGTTACCACCTCACACCAATGCGCACATCTCATTCCAGAGGGGGGGATGTGTTCATTCCTCCATTTATTGATGTGTTTTTTTAGCAGGCTCATGTGAGGCACTGAGCTAGAGTGTGAATATGAGACACACAGAGGATACGCAGACAGGCCGCTGAAGCAGAACGAGAGACATGAGGCTGCTCTTGGCATTATCATTCAGTTTTGCTGACAGAAGTCTTAGTTTGGCAGGTCAGAAGATTACACATTGGTTGGCGTGAAGGACGTACAAATGTGGCACAATCAAAGAAAATGCTGCTTCTGCACTGTATATGCCATAAATAAGATTTATGTCTTGTGTTTTTCTGTGATGCAGTCCTCGCAAGAAGTTCACATTTATTACAGGCAGTCTTTATTTTTACTGATGGAGGTGTTAGAGAATTTCAAGGCAAAGCTGCTAACTTTACCATCCTTATCAAATACAACCAACATTATTTGTAAATACATATGATGAGAACATTACTGAAGCTTACGGTGTCTCTTATTGGTCAGCAAGTTTTTAAACACCGGACAAAGAAAAAACAAATTACTTGAAGGATAAAAAAAGTGTTTCTGTTATATGGCGAATGCTCAAATGCTTCTACTCAAATTCTTGTTTGTGCCAAATATTTATGTTCGGTGTGAAAAGGTTATAAATATAACTAAACAAATTAGTTCTACATTTATATTTACATTACAAGTACAATAAATAGCGCAGTCACACTGTTCAACTATTTATTTATTAATGGTGCTCAAGAAACATTTCTTATCATCAATGTTGAAAACAGTTGTGCTGCTTAATATATTTTGTGGAAACAAATTTTTTTTTTCAGGATTCTTTGATGAATAGTTCAAAAGAAACCACTTTTATTTGGATTATAAATCTTTTGTAACATTATAAATGCCTTTACTGTCACTTTTGATCAATTTGATGCATCCTTGCTGAATAAGGGCGCTTTCACACTAGCACTTTTGGTGCGCACCCGGGTTCGTATGACATCAGAGTTTGGTTTGTTTGGATGATATGAACGCTGTCTTCCGAACTCGGGTGCACACCTGCGAACCGTACTCGAGTCCGCTTAAAAAGAGGTGGTCTGGGGTACGGTTCATGTGAACTCCAGTACGGTTCGTTGCTGATATGAACGCAATCGTTTTCATTCATAGCGGTTACCAAGCAACACGATTACGCGCAAGCTGCAGCTTGATGACGCAAGCGTACCGCGGTTCGGATACAAATTATATAATGTGAACACAGTCTATCGGGCGGAGGGGGAGGGGGGAGCAAGCGAACCCCGGGTTCAGAACAGGCAATCTAACCAAGTGTGAAAGCGTCCTAAAAGTAGTAATTTCTTTCGGGTACATACTGACCCAAAACTATTGAATGTTAATTTTATATTTTAAACCAAAAGTTTTGGAGTACCTAGATTTAATACCATGAACCTTGTAAACTTCTGTAAATTCAGCTACTTGTTTTTCTGTCTGGGAACTTTTAAACATGACTTTGTCTTCAGGCAGGTTGATAAAGACTTGTGCCCCCTTACTCCTGGAAATGATGTAAAGCCAGCCACTCATATCGTAATGTACAGATTGTAAATCATTAATTCGATCCAAGTTTTCAAACAAGTAATTTATCTGTCTGTATGAAAGCGCACTGTGATACCAAACACATTTGATGTTTAAATGGGACCTATTATGCCCCTTTTTACAAGATGTAATATAAATCGTAGGTGTCCCCAGAATGTGTCTGAAGCAAAGCCACGCTGTTTTCATACATGTATCTTTAAATGCAAATGAGTGCCTTTACAGCGCATGCCTTGGATACTCCAGCAACAACAACAACAAAACAGTAGGGGTGTTTGGTGTTAGGTCTGATTCCTAACTTCCACTGTAGTAGTCGATGGAATTGACACTCGCAATTGACAGCATCTCCACTTACTTTAACTCAAAACAAGGCCGGCAATACGAATATTTATTACACTCTAAATAGCGCAAAAAAAAAGCTGCTTTAACAGGAGAGTTCAAGATACTAAAAATAATATCTAGTCATATAAATGCATGTACACTTATAAACTGCCAAACGTTGGCAGTTTTTTTATAAAAATATTTGTTTAATGATAAACACAAATTAGGATATCATGGAAACCACAAAGCTGGCATGGAAGTATGTATAAAATTACAATGTATTTCTATTGTAAAGTAAGCTACAAGTAGGATAAAACTATGTGACTGTGATATTGTTTCTGCGACAGCTCCAGCTCTCTGACACACGAGTCAGCAATTTCAGACACCGCAAAGGAGTCGACATAATGAATAAAGCTCTGCGTTTTACCCAAAATGTAACATTCTTTAAAATGTGGGAAAAAACAATTGGAAAAAATACGCTAGCCTCTGGTAAAACGCTTTGGTGGACACACGGCTTTATAGGGTGGTGGTGTACACACACTGCCGAGTCCGACACACATTTTATGTTCAAACACCATGTAAAAGGGAATTTTTTTTATAATAGGTCCCCAGTCATGTGCATAATACAGTTATGTGAAGCAAGATTTCAAACTGAAATACCAAGGGCAAAAACTCTGATCAAGTGAGAGTTCAGTATAATCTGGTTTTGACATGACCAATGAAAAATGACCAGCAGCCACTGAGTGAAAGGAGAGTTCTTCAAGGTCAGGTTATTGCACAACTAGAGGGCAAAGTTTCCCAAGTTCGAAGTTCTGAATAACATTACGGTATCTTAAGCACACCTTCTCACTTCTTCAGTTATCTCAACTTAGAAATGCTCTCTCTAAATATTGAGGAGTGACTGCCTGCCTCTAACATGTGCCTCTAACTGCATCTTCGCTATGGCAACCACTGCTGCTCTACTACCCATTGCCCACAGAAGAAAGTTCTGCGTCAAGGCTGCTCACAATGCATCATTCAAGGGTGTTACACAACAAACGTATTTACATTCTTAAATACAGCGCAGGTGAACGAGTGAGCCTTGTTGCCATGGCGATGTGCAGACACTCTCTGCAAGATGCTGCCAGGACACATATATGCACTATAAAGGCAAACGGGCATGGACAAAAAGCTATTCTAGTGTGAAGGGGGGGAATTTCAATATGAAGCACACGCTTGAGCAAACACTGAAGCGTTGTATTTTTGAACCTCTGTGAGTGCGCAGTGTCACAACTACAGCTGTGCAGCGCGAGTCTGAGCGTATAATGCTCATGATATTCTAAGTGGATTCTAGTGGACAAAATAAGACTGGAATGTGACATTTTCTGAAGAAACTGAGTGGTGCTTGCACTTTATAGTCACCACCACCTTGCTAGGGTGTTGGCATGTAATTACTAAGCTGTTCAGAATTGCTATTAATACAATTTGTTATTTACAAATACAAATTAATTATACAATTTTACATTATACATTATTTTACTGGAATAAGCTTCACGTCAAGCCTGATCTCCATTTGCAACTTTCTTCTCTTCAGTCTGTCATACATTGCTTAGTAAATGCTAAACAACACCAACCTTTGCATTAGGTGAGTCACAAATATTTTAGTTTTTAAGGTGTAATTATCTAATTATGTGCCAGTGTCTCTTGAGGTGCGGTCAGGCCCGGTTCCACAGGGGTGCAGAGGGTGCCAACCACACTCAAATGAAAGCAAGAGCACCCTCAGTTGAAGCTGTAATAATAGGATATTGACGAAATGATTTGGCAAACGCTCCATTGCGCATTTGTTTTTGCGCTCTGGAGAGCATCAAATGCTTCTATTTACAACATGCTTTTGCAGTGTTGAGCAATGTAGCCAATCACAGACATACAGTATCTGTTGATTTCTTGAACGCAATGGCCAATCAGAGGTGTTTAAGTTAGTCAGAATCCACTCACCGCTCAAAACGCTGGAGTTGTTATTCAGTGCTGAGTTTTGCAAGCTCACGAATCCTCTCATTTTAACAAACAAAGTGTAGACGGCTTCATTGATCAATGGCCACAAACAAGTTGCACATGCAGAATTCACTCTCGAAACTGCAATGATTGACTTAGTGACCATTGCAATGGAAAGTTTTTGCAATGTCTGATTTATGTGCATTAAGGCTAGAGCACCTGATTTGATTTTGGAACTGGGCCTGAGCTCGGTAACCCATTATCTGCATTTTCTGTTCATTGGCAGTTTATTTAATAAAGACTGTGTTAACAATCTCTGTTTCGAAGTCCTCATTAACCAATGCGACACAAATAGTCAGGTCTGTTAAAATTCTTGCAGTGGGCCATGGAAACTTACGTTTTTGGTTGTGTGGGCCGTGAGTTGGAAAAGGCTGGGAACCACTGGCTTAGAAAAGTCACTGTTTAGCTAAGATGCATTAAGTAATAAAAGGTGACAGTATAGACATTTATAATGATACATAGGTTTTTATTTAAAATAAATGCTGTTCTTTTGAACTTTCTATTTATTAGAGTCCTGAAAAAATATCAGTTTCCACAAAAATATTAAGCAGCATATCTGAAAGAATAAATTACATTTCAAAATATATTAAAATAACAAACAGGTACATTTAAATTGTAATAATAATATTTTACAATATTACTGTTTTTTTCCAGTAGATTTCTATATATATATATATATATATATATATATATATATATATATATATATATATATATATATATATATATATATATATATATTCTAAAAAATTATTTTACAAAAATTATACTTAATTTTGTAAATGCTGCCAGGATAAGTAAAAAGCTGTACTAATAAAATAAAAATAAAATCCCTTTTTAAAAAATTTAAAATAAAAATGTACAAAACATCTGAAAGACCCCTGAACCCCAACTATGGACAATAGTAAAAAGACACCACCAGTAGTAATTTTGTTTTCCATAAAACATCAACATCTTTGAAACAACCAGCTCATGCCAATTCTGTGAGCAATATACATCAGATGGTCAGTGAATGGCCATGGCTGTACCGTCTGACGCTGTCCCGACCAGGCGAGACACGCTTCCAGTTCCCACTAAGTAATTTGTCAAGCAATTAGTCACACCTCACTGTGAAAACTAACATGTACAGTACCATTATGTGGCACAATCACACCCAATCAGAACATATTTGATGTTTAATATACAGTTATGCAGAGTGGGATTTTGGACCAATGAAATTTCCACAACTAATAGAATGCCAAAGAAATAGAAGAAGCAACAAACAAAATGTTTTGCTTCTTGTAGCTGGTTTATGACAAAAAAAAAAAAATGCATCATATAAGGCTGAGACGTGATGTTACAGGTGGTATGAAAAAGTGATGGGAAATGGCTATCTGTAATAGTTATGTTCTGTTAGTTTCGTTTTCATGGACTAACTGGAGTTTGTATTCATTAGTTCCTGTTTTCCTTTGTTTGGTTTCCCGCTACTTATGAGTTGCTATGGAGATCAATTTATTATCACAGGTGTTCATCATCAATTACCCTTGTTTTCCTTTGTATACAAGTTGCTGTGTTTGAGTTCTCTCTGTCGGTTCTCGTCAACGCATACGCTGAGATTGGTTGTTTTTTGCCCGTGTAAATAAAGCCTATTGATCATATTTCGTCTTCATCTTGTTTGTTTAATCACGCTTTGCCAAGCGTGACACTATCAAATGAGAACCCCCTTTTTTTTTGGTAAAGAAATGCTTTGAAACATACAATTCATTAAACTTGTAAAGCCTGACATATGCATGTTCATCTTGAAATATTACTAACAATATAAACTAACAATACAACAATATTACGAACAATTTCACAGCAAAAAGACACGTACAACAACCTGAAGGTGGACATCTTCTGTCATATGATTGATAATTCCTTTTGTATAATTGTAAAGTAGATTGTGTACAGGTTTTTCAGCAACATTTTGACCATGTTGATAGGCCTTAGAAATTTGGGTATCAAATATGATACAGTAGAGGCCTTATAGGGTAAATAAGTGCAGACATGGAAAAATTAACTGTTGAAATTCAGCAACATTTATACTCTCTATTTAATGCATAAATATTCAATATCCCTGTTGCACACATCCCCTAATGGCTGATGATTGTCTGAGAATACAGCCACATTTACATTGCATGGTTCAAGTGACCCAATTCCAATTTTTTCCTCCCATGTTGAACAGATTGAATATGACCCACGAACATGTAAAGCAGGAAAAAAAGCACATGGGTTCCGATATTCCGGTTTTAGGCATCATTCATATGTGGAAATAAATGTATCATTAATAATAATACTATCATTTTGTCTGCGTCCATTGCAAATCGTGCCATTTTTACTTCCTTTTCGGCCTAAGCTTTTCCGGGTCAGTGTGTCTACCTTGGGTTGTGTGTACAGTGTAAATGCAGATGTCGGATATGGGTCACTTTTAAAAAAAAAGATGTTTTTGTGTCTGTCCCTTTAAATGGAAATGAGCTGCTGCTCCCGGCACAGAGGGCGGAGCTTCAAGAGCTGTGTGTGTGTGTGTGTGTGTGTGTGTGTGTGTGCGCGCGCACTGGAAATTTCAAAAACTTGTAGCCTTTTATGAGTTAGACAATGATGGACAGACTCAAGAAGAAGTGACAACATGTAGAATGCAACAGGACATTTCTGAATGGTTAGTTGATGAATTTATATTGCTAATATGGAGTTAACTATCTTCTAGTCATATTCTGTCATGATAATCTATAAATCACGTTCCCGGAGGAGGGGTTTATGTAAATTCTAGGGTTGGTGATGTCACTAACCCGGGAGGAATTTTGTTTACCAGCCTTTTGTTGTAGTCCTTAAAAAACTATTTCTTTCAAAGCAAATATCTTCCTTTGCTCTGAACTTTGAGCGTTGTAACTTTGCAGATGTTGTTTATGCTCAAACAGCAACATTACACACTAACTAAAGTTAGAAAAGTTACACACCTTTAAGGACAAGTACCCAACAATAAACTTCATAGTAAGTGAGAAAGAGGAAAATAATGGAAGAGAGGGAGAATGATGTGAAAAAGATCTGATAAAAAAAGACAAAAACAACAATGCCTTGGCTATTCTGTTTCACAGTGAAGGCAAACAAGTCCATCCATGTGCCAATAAATAAATAACTCCAGCCTGAGGCAGTATCAGTACAAGAGAACTGTGGTGGGAGAAAGAGAACAAAATAGAAAAAGAAAGAGTGATAGATCTTGCACCTTAGCTAATGCCATAGAGACACACACACTATTATGCAATACCCAGTGGAGCCCACCCTCTGACAGCTCAAACACCAGCACAGCATCTAAAGTGACGTTTCCCTTCAATATGAGTAACTACAGCCAACAAGAAACTAATTAGCACTTTTAATTTGCCACACACAAGATATGATTGCCAATTTCACTAGCACCCATCTCATTTAACTTGGCAGCAATAGTTGGTGTTCACATTGGTGTGAAGTGGCTTATATATTAAGAATCATTTGTTGATAAATGTATACCCGCGGAGGATGCTGTAAAAAAGACAAAACCGTATAAACAGTAAGTTAACATATTTGATTAATCGATCTGAAAAACTATTTTTAAAATTCAGTATGTTTCCTCACACTTTCCCCCAAACTTACTGGTTGAATCAATGTTGCTGTATCGGACTGGTTGGTTAAGGTCAAACAAACAAGAATGTTTTGAAACCACCACAGAACATCTGAGAAATCATTCAGGAAAAATCAACCTACCAATGGTTAACTTTAGGAGAACGTTTTTAAATGTCGGGAAAAATAAATAAAAAACAGACAAAGCAGCTTTAAACAAGTGTGTCTCACGAGGCAAAAACAGGGAGACTCTAGATGTACTGTGTCCCAATGGATGGACTGGTATAAGATATTTTTTATATGTGTCTGGGGATTATTAGGCTCCCTTGAGTCAAGCTTTTCCCCCTTGATGCTTTGCTTTGGAGTATAAACCATTAAGGCGCTACCCAGTAACAGAGAATGTTTTTACCTTGTAGCAGTAGGAAGAAAAACATTTTTAATTTCTGTCAGAATTGCACCTACTATGACATATTGCACGTCATACTTTCAAACGCTGCCAGATGCCAGAGAACTGTTATTAAAACTGTGAATGCTTTAATGAAGTTCAAACTTTCAACGAAGGCATCAGTTTGGCTCTTTTGATTCCAGTCTAAGACTTCTAAGATTTCTGTTAGCAGAGTAAATGCACTGCTGATGGTAAACACAGCTGTCCCCACAGAATGTCATTTTAACACAAAGTCTAACATGGTCACGTGGTCAAAGAACTGAAAACCTTTCATTTAATGTATCCTCTCAAAAGTCACGACTATGTATTTAATGACCAGTTTTGAGTGAGAAGAGAAATCAGCAAATGAAGACAAAAATATGATCATTAGAGAGAGTTTAGCCTTTTTCACACTTTTTCAAAGTTTCAACACAATAAAAGCAACACAATTTTGTGAAATTATTAATAAATAAACTCAGATGCATTTAAAAGAAAACCAATACTTTCACCCAATCTATTTGAAAATTGCATTTAATATACCTTATTGTGAACAATACATTATTTCCTTCCAGTAAAAACGACAGATTTCTCTATAGTGACGAATGCCAGACTTCTCCAATCATTTACTCCAATTAAATCCAACGTCTCCACAATCGACTGTAAGCTTACATACATTTATGAGCACATTTATGATTCCAATTAACAACCTATAGATAGAACCAAGTCTCCGTTCTACTTTTGATTTCCGATAATCTATTACTTGCTACTTCCATTTCATAGCAGCTGTATTGACCAAAACTAACATCAAGGGCCATCTTTAGGGCTGCCCCCGACTAAAGATTTATTTATTTCTTCATTTAAGCCATTTGTAGTCAACAAGTCACACATTTAAATATATTATTTATTTTAATAGCTTAAATTATTTACTGGGGGACTTCAGGGGTGTTTTAGGTCTAAAAAAAAATTATAATGTAATGTTCTGCATTAAAACATTTAAATAAGCCTTTAAAATGTAAGCTTGCCACAGCACACTGGCAAAAGTAATGATTATAAGGTGTAGTTAAAAACAGCAAGGACATTTAAATAATTTATAAAAAAAACAAATGTTTTCTGAGTCCGTGTCAGCTGCCAAGATGAAAGTTGACAATGCTGACTCATTATCTATGCAGTATAGTGGATTCACCTATAGAGAGAAATGCATGTAATGTAGTAAGCGTGGTACTAATTTAGCTTCCAGACTGCATGAAGACTTGGATATTAGGGGTGTCATGGTACATGTATTCGTCCCGAACCGTCACAGTATGGATGTACGGCAAAACCGAGGTACGTACTAAACCATGACTCGTGTGTATTGTTACACTCCTATTGGATATGCACCTAATAATAGCGCACATTTAGGTTAAAGGGGGGGTACAATCGTGTTTCATGTATTCAGAGTTGTTTACAGTGTAAAAGAGATGGATTCTCATGCTAATAATGGCCAAAGTTTGAAAAGTTATTTTGAACGAATAACAGAGAATTTCTGTGCTGAAAATCATACTTCCGGGTTGCAACACGTTTCGGCTGGTTTTTTTCTATCGTAGATCTAATGACGTAGACCAGAGTGGAACTCCTTATATGAGCATTGCTCTCGGAAAAGCGCGTTCACGCACACGTCGACCAGAGGAGAGAAAGACCCTCTTATATACTGTCTATGGAAAGACCCAAGCGCATATCTACACGCTACTACCGGAAATCATCATCATCAGCGCTAAATAGGAATGGTTGATGTCAAGAATGTCTCCAAAAAAGTGTGTTTTGGGATGTGAGGGAAAGTTTACCTTGTTCAGCTTCCCAAAGAACCCAGTGTTACTGGAACAGTGGATGCAGTTTGTATTTCCGGGACAGCAAAGGAGTGTGGCAAGTGCGTTTTTGTGTTCTGGTCATTTCAGTGACGAATGTTTTATTAACAAGGTCACCTGGCGCGGTCCCAGTGATAAAACACCCCATTCATGTAAGTACAACCATAGATATTATATAGAGACTAGATGCCCTATTGGCCGCTGGGCACCGAGAAATACGGCCGCCATCTTAAACCGGTCGTACTCCTAGTTTCGTTGCTTAGCAGCAGTTAGATTCCAGAGCACTGTGGAGCATTTTCCTGTTCTAATCGGCGGACCATCGCAATATAGGGCCCGGGATTACTTTTCACAAGTAATTTTTAACATTACCGTGCTTTTGGTTGTATTTTGTGAATAGAATATTACCAGATAACTGAGAAGGAGCAAGGATCTTTGATATTACTGTACTGAAATCGTAGCCAGCTAACGTTAGCTAGGCTATGTTTACTGCATCACTCGCATGGAGAGGTTGGGTAAAGTAATAATTATAAGAGCTTCTCGGTTATCAGATACAAGCATTCAACGGCCCTGTAGTATAAGCATATATAAATATAGGTTATTTGTGTTTGTGCACGTGATATCAGGAAGCAATCTATGTAAGTTAATAACTTTAACTTACCTGTGTAACGTTAACTTTAATACACACATGACGGCGATGCGCAAATCGAGTGTGTGTGAGTGTGAGAGAGAGAGTAAGTGTATGTATATGTGTGTGTGTGTGTCACATCATTATTGTTTCTTCAACTTATTAAAATATCTTACTTTACTGAAACTATCTGTTTCTGCTTCTTTATCATATTTATAGTGTATGATTTATAAAATACCTTATATCCTACATCACATATTTTGATTTTGGACGTCTGGTCACTTTATATCTGATATCAGAATATTATATTACTGTTAAGCCTACTATGAATATTAAAATATGCCGAACCATGTGTCCTGTATCATAGCTACATGAATGACATTTGCAGAAAAAAACCCCGCGTGAAAATCAGTTCGGTATTCAGTTCGGTATGATTAATTAAATGCGCTGACAGCTCATTGCACCTGCCATACAGATTACACTGAGTGGAGCGGGTGACCGGTTTAAGATGGCGGCTCCACGGCTCGACCGCGCTAATAGGCAGTAGCGGTCGATAGGGCGTCTATCTATATGATGTCTATGAGTACAACGGTATCACGCGCTCCCGCTTGACTCTATAGCTCCGCCCACGCCCAGAATCAAGGACCTCGGCTTTTTCCGGATAGAATCGGAAAGCTGTATTTTTATTTTATAAATATGATGAAACTAAAGACTTTTTGGAGATATGAAGGACGCACTATTACTCTATAGGTACTCAAGATTAACATGAGATTGACTGAAACTAAGTATTTTACCCCCCCTTTAACGTTAACATTAGAGCGAGCAGCCATTGTAGAGTGTCTAACGTTAGGCTACAACTCGCGTTTCAATGTTTGAGGTCAATGAATGATAGGCAAACGTTTGGATTTTCCGGCATAATTACGGCATGGACTAGCCATGTTAAAGGAGTCATGACCTGTAATTTTCACTTTTCCACGAGAATCAATGTATGTTATGATTGCCTAACGATTATACAATGGCCGGGAAGCCGATATTTAAAAGTGAAGCGTTTGTTTACCCCAGGGTTCGTAAACCAGCCCACGTGCACGCGCACTCAAACACGAGATTTTAATTTCTCCCCCGTCTTGACGTCAAGACGGGGCCGGATACACCATATATGGACACCGCAGACCTATGCTGCAGGAAGCCCGCCCTGCCCCTGTCCCCCTCATATTCAGTCGCGAAAGATACAGAAACGTAGAGCACACGTGAGTTACTCTGTTGTTGACTGCCAGAATCAACATGTAACTTAAATGTGTTTTCTCTCCCAAGAACGGACCAAGCTGTCAGGGACCAGTGGATTAAATTCATTTTTAATGACGCGGTTCCTACAACCCTTCCCACTGGCTTAACGTTAGGTGTCTGTGCTAATCATTTTACGCCGGAATCGTTCACAAATTTGAATGTCTAAAAAACCACAACGTGAAACAAGGCAAAAACACGATAGCAAACGTTGATCTCAATAACCACTGTAAGCTGATAAAAAAAGTAGACTACATCTCCGTTAATGTAATCTACATTAAATAAAAGGTAGCCTATAATGTATGTCTCAGTCAAAATTATTGTCTTTACCATTCAGAGACATCTTGATGTAGACGTCCTTCCATCGACTCTACATCTTCCCTTTCCAGCTCAGGTTCAGAGCCCGGCTCGTGCATATACGGTTGAATCCCGTAGGTCGTGGCCAGGTCGGGTTCATTCACAACTTGCGCCATGATGTCATTTTGGAATGATATGCTGAAGTTACCTGCGGTGTCAACCCCCCTCCTTCCTGCCACCAATCAACGCGCCCCTCATTTGCATTATTAAAATCACCGTCCACGACAGCCAAAATATCGCATCAGATCTCGCAAGACAATAATGCCTTCAGAAATAAGGGTCAGAGGAGCTCTGTGTTTATTTTTTTTCCACTTTTCTTTTTTAGAAGGGCCTGAAAGACTATAATAGAGCGTGGGTATCCAAGGTAATACTAGGTTATGACTCCTTTAACAACCTATCAGTCACAGAGTGCAAGACTTCATCACTTCCTGTGCAGATATTTTTTTTCTGCGACCAACCAACCAATTAAAATGTGGTTGACTAAGCATGTTATCATCGACTAACGTATTTTATATAATGACCATCTTATTTCTGTATTTCTACACATTTAATTACCGGTATATATATTCTATTTATAGTTTTTTTATGATTTAAATTTGGCTGATTTAGTGATATTAAACAAGATTACACAAATTGCTCATTTTACACAAAATGTATCTAAAACATATAAAAATGAATAAACATACATTGTAAAATTATACATTGTCAGTTCTAAAATCTGCAGATGGCCATGTCAGAGACAACACTGATAATGATATTCTCGAAATGGCCAAATGTTGGCGGATTAATGGGCTTGGCTTGCCATGCAGCATTAGGTTTAAGGATTTGGGAGGTGGGTTCAACCCAAAGTAGCAGTGACCTGAGAACTGTAGAATCACTGAAATCACAGTCTTCTATTTGGCCTGTAAGCAAAACACATAACCACAGGCTGCAGCATGGTGAATCTCCCTCCAAAAATTATACTACAAGTCATTCTGGATGAACTGTGTTACTACATGGCCTGTTATAATCTGGCATGAAAGCATGTCACAACCACAGCCTTTCTTTAGGTATATTTGCCAAGCAAGGGTTTCAAGTCTTTCAGTCTCACTTACATCTCTGATGAAGGACTCTAGGGTAGCATAGGCGATAGCGATGCCGTCATGAGTGCTGGTGCCTCGACCCAGTTCATCCAGGATGACCAGGGAGCGGGACGTGGCACGAGCCAAAATATCTGATGCTTCCACAAGCTCCTCCATAAAGGTGCTCCTGCCCCTTGAGATGTTGTCAGATGCTCCCATTCTGTCAGAACAAAACCAGTGGAGCGAAACTTAAATTAGTCTGTGAACAAGCATTAGCTTACTTTGCCATAATTTACTCACCCTAATGTCAACCCAAACCTGTATGACTTTCTTTCTTTTTGTGGAACATGAAGGAAACTATTGAGTAAAAGGAACAATGTGCCAGTCACTCTTTTCCATAAAATTATTAGTGGATGGGACTGGAGCTTTCAAGCTTCAAAAAGGACATAAAAGAACCATAAAAGTATCATTAAAGTGATCCATATGACTCATGCACTATATTCCATCCAAATGGTCTGAAGCTATACAATAGCTTTGTGTGACGAGTAGGCCAAAATGCAAGTTGTGTGAGGCACAATTTTTAGACCATGCTTTTTTTTGGCAATATTTGTCACTTTTATTATATAAACAAAATGTGGCCAAGTATATATAAATAAATAAAAAACTTTTGACTTGCACAGAAGAAAGGAAGTCATAAAGGTTTGTAAATTAAGGGTGAGTAAATTATACCTTATTTTCAAATTTGCCTGAACTATCCCTTTATCTCTGACTAAACCATTAGGGTTGTCACAATTTGAAATAATTTTAAACTAAAAGCTACTTGTATGTTACAAATAACTTTTGAAACTGCGGTGTTGGACTTGTTCTTCTTTGAGTCTGGATTTGAATGTGACTACAGTAGGAGCACATCTGATCTCTTCTGGAAGCTGGTTCCAGCTACAGCTGGCATTATAGCTACAAGCGGACTCACCGTGCTTAGAGTGAACCCTTGGTATTTCTAGCTGATGTGATCCTAATGATCTGAGTGATCTGTTGGGTTTATATTCATTGAGCATATCTTCAATGTATTGAGGTCCTAGGCCATTAAATGATTTATATACCAGTAATAATACTTTAAAATCAATCCTAAATGTAACAGGGAGCCAGTGTAAAGACCTGAGGACTGGTGTGATATGTTCATATTTTCTGGTTCTGCTCAGAATCCTGGCATCAGCGTTCTGTATGAGCTGCAACTGTCTTATGGTCTTTTTGGGAAGGCCAGTGATGAGTCCATTACAATAATCCACCCTGCTGGTGATGAAAGCATGCACAAGTTTCTCTAAGTCTTGACTGGAAACAAAGCATATAACTGTTGAAATATTTTTCAGATGATAGTATGCTGATTTAGTTATTGCTTTGACATGACTACTGAAAATAAGGTCTGACTCTAGAGACACACCAAGATTCCTGACTTGATTTTTTGTTGTTTGACCTCTAGAGTGAAGGTATGCATTCACCTTGAGAACTTCACCTTTGTTTCCAAACGCAATGACTTCAGTTTTGTCTTTGTTTAACTGAAGAAAGTTTTGGCACATCCAACCGTTTACTTCATCAATGCATTGGAACAGGGAGTCATGGGGCTGTAATCGTTAGGTGATAGGGCTAAGTAGATCTGTGTGTCGTCTGCATAGCTGTGGTAAGCAATTTGGTTATTTCTCATTATTTGGCTCAGTGGGAGCATGTACAGGTTGAATAGGAGTGGCACAAGTATTGAGCCTTGAGGAACTCCGCATGTCATGGATGTCCACTCAGACTTATGGTCTCCTATACTCACATAATAACGTCTCGCTTCTAAGTATGACCTGAACCATTTTAGGACTATCCCAGAAAGCTCCACCCAGTTTTCCAGCCTGTCAAGAAGTATGTTGTGATCGACAGTGTCAAATGCAGCACTGGGGTCGAGTAGTACCAGTACTGATAATTTGTCTGTATCAGTATTTAAGCGAATATCGTTTATTATCTTTATGAGTGCTGTCTCTGTGCTGTGATGTGATCGGAAACCAGATTGAAAATTGTCAAATTATCCATTCGAGCTTAATAATGTGTTCAGCTGATTGAAGACAACTTTTTCAATGATCTTGCCTATGAAAGGAATATTTGAGATCGGTCTATAGTTGCTTAATATAGTCTTATCCGGATTGCTCTTTTTCAGGAGGGGTTTGACAACTGCCGTTTTCAGGGAGTTTGGAAAACTCACAGAGAGAAGTGAGGCATTTACTACTTCTAGGAGATCTGCTTCTAAGCTGTTTAACACACTTTTGAAGAAACATGTGGGATTGTGCGTCAAGGTTGATGTTTTAAGGTGCTGTACGGTTTCTTCCAAAGTTTTGCCATCAATTTCTTTGAAATCAGACAGTAACTTTCTCAGGTTGTGGTCTGATATGTCTGACCCCAGTGCAACTCAAGGATGTGCTGATCACCTTTCTGATATTATTGATTTTTTTAGAGAAGAAAAAAGCAAACTCACTGCACTTGCTGTCTGAGATCATTTCACTGGGAAAGTAAAGCAAGTGAGTGAAAGCAATTGGGACCTTGCTTAATTTGTATCATCTTTACTCTTAATTTGGTGTTGTGCTACAGACCTAATTTAAATATTATGCAGGAAACAGAAATCCGATCGGTTATCCAGATACAGAGGTTACTTAATATGAACAAATGTAAACGCACCGTGTCCTGATAGGCTAATGATCCGATCTGCTTGATCGTATCATGGTAATCGCATGTTAATGCCAAGTGTAAAAAAAAAGAAGAAAGTTTTTCCTAATTTCCATGTCTGTGCCGGTTTGATTCTTTATTAACTCTTTAGCTCTTTTGTTTGTTCTGGATATTTATACTCCCTGTGTTTTCCAGTTCTTGGCCCGATCTCATCTGTGTTCAGTGGTTGTGTTTTCTCCGTTTATCTATAACATCTATAATAAAGACTTTGTTTGATTCTCTATCGTCATGCGCTCATTACCTCCACAGATACGTGACAAGAAAAAGTGACCCTTAAAGTGGATTTTTGTGGCGTTCGACAATCAAATATGAACCACCACACGAAGATCACGTGTTTTAGGCAAATGCAGTGCCTCATTATATCATAAGTGCAAGAAAAAGCTCACGCTGTTGAAAAAATCACCATATAAAGGTGAACAAACCTAGGGTATGTTTGTACCACAGGACTTCTGCTCTTAAACTGCTATATTAAGCAGTGTTAATGTTTGGATTTTTTTTCCCGATGGTTAGTAGGAAAGCACAATGCAATGTAGTGTTGAGCGACATGCTCAATAGTCATATCAGGGTTTGGGGGTACTTATTTGATCATTAATTTACTTATTAACTTGTCTGGATACTCGGTTTAATTATTTACTTTTTTATAATAGAAGGAAATAAGAATCTATTACTATCATTTTGCGAGCAAAGATGGATTTAGTGATGAAGCAAAATTGTATGTCGCATTGAAATACTTCACTCAAAAGGTGAAAGGATATCACACACGCAATTTACCAACGTTGTACAAGAGTTATGCTGGTGAAGGAGTCTAAAACCAGTGACAATTATTCAATTAGTGAAAGCAAAAACTGACTGAGCTTTTGGCATCTGACGCTGCACAGCGCCAAAGTCAAGGAAAGTCTGTTCACTCGGCAGCCATATTTGCAACGCCTCCGGGCAGCTATTTCTGGAAATCCAAGAACAAATACTATCCATTTGAATGGAAGAATCCTGAAATCTCAAAAACTGCTTGCCGAAATAATTAAATAACATTTCAAATCAGCAACTAAATCTGACATAAACAGTCTCATAAATGTTGTTTCTTGTACTCAAATAGCATTAAAAATATATTTTTCAGGCTAAACCAGCCAATGTGCATGAGCAGTCCTAAGCGCGAGTCTCAGGTTTCAATGGGATCTGGAGCTTCTAACAGCAGCTGCAGCGATGCAATGACTTTAGCGATCACCGATTGGCTCTTTTACTTGGAAGGCGGGACTTATTCAGCCATATTGTGCATTGCAGTTTCTCCCCTTCAGCAGTAATAGGAGTGAACCGTCTTTCTATATCTAGTCTTTGACTGAGCATTAATTCTACCTCAATGCTGATAATGGTATATCAACTATCTCCATTTATTGGCTTAATATTTCTCTTATGGACCATACATTAATGATAGTGAAAAAATCTATGTATTAACAATAATCAATATTTCTTGTTCAATTAAATCAGGAAGGCGCTATATGATCCCTCTAGCGAATAAATATACGTTTAAGAGTTGTTTTGTTTTTGTTTTGTACAGCAACAACAAAATAATCATAATTTAATACAATAATGGGAAAATTAGCCAATTATCATCTTGATATCGTCTAGGCAAAAGCCATCGGTAATATCTCTACCTACTCTATTATCGATAGAGGAAACTATCATCTATCGCCACAAGTACAACCCTAATACTCACTAATTCAGGTCAATGCAACAACATTACACAAAATATTAACCAATTAATGTGCCGGCCATTATAGGTCATATACATAGATCCCTAGATCGCAGAATTGTCCTTTGATAACAGCTAATCTGAAAATCCTTCCCATTATCCTGATAAGGGGGCTTCATCCTACTTTTTTTTTAGCTGGACAAATCGTGCAGCTCTTGGCTACGATTGAGAGAAAACACAGATGGTATCTGTAGTCTGCTTTGCTGAGAGCCACAAGCAATGAAATGCCGTTTTCATTCTATTTGTTGCTTTTATATTCGTCTCTGGTTTCTTGTATTTTAACATTCAAAAATTTTGACTACATGTATTTCATTTTCATGTTTTTCTTCAGAGTTTTTTGTCAACAGATTTCACTTGGGAATACAGCTTGAGCTGCAAAACCACATTTTCATTTTGAATCAAGCGCAATTAGAATTTTTAAAATCAGGCTGTTGCAATCATATTGTTTTCTATGACAATCAGAATATCAAAAATGTGTCTTTACACACATAAACTATTTGATTCGGTTCCCATAATATTAACATTCTATTAATATTCTTGTTGAAACAATTCATAACTGATCACGTAAGCAATAAGATGTTTCTGCAGTGAATCAGTCTAGCTGCCGGCAATCTCAGGCTGAACACAGCAATAAACACAATAAAGGTCAAACAGCACTACGAAACTCAAAAAAAGATTTAGATGTTTTAGATAACACTTTTTTTTTTCTTTATTACAAAAGATTTACCTTTAAAAGGTTTCATTTAAGGCTTCATTTTTACTTTACTTTTTTTTGCATTGCACTTAATTTCCAGTTTCCATCGCAACCAATAAAGAGAGGGAAAAGAGCTTCCGAACCTTAAGTGCCTCTTAATAAAAGTGTTCCATCAGTGGGGGAAAAAGACTGTCCGATCAAGGACTCGCACAGACGCTCAGGACTATGTAGACTTTTGCAGTCAGTCAAGACTTTTGCAGACTTTTGCAGTCAGATTTTTCAATATCATCCGTCATCATGGGTGTATTATTACAATTATGACGATATTCTGCTTCTGCGCCTGAATAGTTGACACACAATGCTTTAATGATTGCAAAAAATTAATCAATTGATATATAATAATTGGGAGAATTTTGACAACTTAACTTAAAAAACTTAACTAAAAATTTTTTTAAATAAAAAAACACATTGAAAATTTTACAATAATGTCATCATAGTTGGTTAGATTGTTAAATATTTTTATTTAAATAAAAACTCTTTCATTTAAAAATGTAACTCAGCAAGTAAATGTTAGTAAAGCAAATTAGAACTTTTATAAAGATGTTTTAAAGTTTATAATTATTTAAAAGTACACTACGTAACTTTTTTTTCTTTTCAAAATTAACAAAATGTAAATAATGAGTCAATACATCATCAATCATTCTTCCAAAATGTGTCTTACCCTGATATGGTAAGCCTTATAAGCATTTATATTTTAGACCTGTTGGGGTGTCTTTTGCGGGAAATTGCTTACATGCGTCATTCACCTGCGTGTCTGTAAATAGTCATATCTGTAATATAGAGAAAATATTGCTCTGGCTACTTTGACGTGTGTATGGTGTGGGAGAGGTATAGGTTAGATGTTTTTAAAAAAAACAAAAAACAGAGGAGAGTCTCCTGGCAAAAAGAGAACGAGACAGAGCTCGTAATAAAACATGAAGCAACATTGGCTTGGCTTTTTTTTCGGAGATGAGAAGAACTGAGGGATTTGAAATGTTGTAAAAGCGCTGCGTTTTTATTACTCAACAGGTGAGTAAGGTATTTCATTGAACAGATAAATTGCCATGATATGTAGCTCTCTAACAGATTGTGAAGCATTATCTGTTGTGAAGGGTAATTATATTATAGGTTGCCAAATCTGGTGCTGTGCTAGAATTTATTTTCAAGAAATTACCATGTCTATTAATTATAATATAGCTACAGTAACATCTTCAGCTAGTCAGCTTGATATCCTTCCCATCTAACTTCAGCCTACTAGTGAATGTCTTATGAGCATTAGGATAATCTCTCTCTCTTTGGCAAGAATATAATTTATAAAAAAATAATAATTAAAAAACAACATTTGAACATATCAGACTGGCAATCGTCAAAACCTTTGTAACGTCATTAATTGAAAAATATTAATGACATTTTTGGATTTCCATGTGCAGCGATACATATTCATCTGCACAGTCACGCAGAGCCGAAACACAACCAAAACAATGCTCTTCAAATGCATGCAGTTTTGTTTTTAACAGCAAGAGCGCCAAAAGTTACCTTTCGTTTTTATTATAAATAATCTACTTAAAAAAGTTAGTAAATGTACAACTGACTTGCACTTTTTGTTTTGAAATTGTTCGCCATTAAAAGTCTACCAACAATGACGACATTTTAACATAGGAATTGAATTGTGATGGATCTTCTTTCTTGTGTTGATTTTGCATGCGTTTGAATTTTTTTAAATCAACATAAATATTTTAGGTTAAAACTTTCATGAATGCATAAAGGAAAGTGCATCTCTTATATCCTGAAACTATTCACCATTTCAAGTTGTTCACCATTTTAAAAAACCCTTTTGCCTTCACTTGTACATTTTAAATTACTCTGCAGGGTGATAAATTAAAACTTTACGGAATATAAAAAAAATAAAAAATAATTTATAGTCTCTTCAATGCATTTAATCTTCAAAGAATTGAACAATGTCTCGTAAAACTGTTTTAAACGGAGTGCCATGTCACACCACATGACATGTGCACTTTCCAAAGGTATTTCATGTCAACTACCCAACAACAGTTTTAGAGTGCGTCATAAATCTTGAAAATGAAAAGCCAAAATCCAGTCAAAGCAGCTGCAAGGGCTTTTGTGAAACTGACTGCACTGAGGATGTAAACTCTTCTCCGACATTCTACAGTCCCATTACGCAAATGCAATAACCACTCAATGTTTCCGCTTCACCAGAGTGCAGTATAGGCCACTGAACCCTTCAGACTTAATTGGGCACTGTTTGAACCTGATTTTGACCTGTTAATTGGAACAAACCAACACAACTCTGGGGAGCGAAGGCAATTATCTTCTGACGTGAACAGCGCCAGGACTGGGTTAATTAACGAGGCAGTACTTCACTGTTAGCGGTATGACTTAGACTGACAAGAGCGTGTCAAAAAACACTTTACATCACATCCCCTTCCTGCTGGACAGTCTCACAGCAATGCTTAAATAACTTTAGGTGTACAGCAAAACTTTTATCCTCTGCAAACTAACTAACTCAGTCAATGTATATTATATACATCAACATACACTTCTCTACAACACTGGTGGCTGCTAAGAACTTGTACAAAATACTCAATAAATGAATTAATTATACATCATTATTGGCCTTACGTGAAAAAGGCTGAAATATGTGATACTGTAGATCTCAGGCACTTTCTCGGCAAAAAGGGTGAAAGGCGGCACAAGTCACATTTGAGTCTAATTAGTGAACCGCTGTGGATGTTGTTGATGTTGGTAGTCTAATGACTAGCACAGTCAGCAGAAATCAACCAACCCCTACAACAGTAAACAATGTTAATAAATCACATCAAAATGAGACAAAACAAGTAAAGAGGGGCTGGAAGTTCACTGAGGTTACTAAGAAATAAAAGCAAGACATGTTTCAGTTAACATACTTGACAAGAATCTAGATATTTAATTGGAATTTATGAGGGAGGTAAAACCCCGTAGAATCAATTTGTGTGACAGTGAACTTTAAAAGGACCAAATTAAACTTTTTATGTTCTCAGAACACATTACAGGCACTGACACTCATAAGAAATATCCAAAGTGATCAATTGGCTTAACTTAAAAAAGTGAAACCAGTTGCCTTAAAATTAAGTAAATAAACATCATGTAACTTTTTAAAGTACTAAAAAAACTTCTTTTTTCAGTTTAAAGTTAAGTAAAAAAAGTGTCTCCTTTTACAAATATAAGCTTGGTATCAAATATATGTTATGACTTTGTTCTTTTTCTCACACAAAAGAGAAATTGTTCAACTAAATGACTCTGAAGATTTAAGCCAAACAAAATTAATGTTTAAATAAATAATAATAATGGGAATGTTGACTAAACTTAAGCCTTTACAAAACGATTATAATGACAAATATATTTAGAAATTAAATCTGATACATCAAGCACATATTAGTTTTACCAATGAATCTTGTTGTCATTTTTATAAACTGTAATTTAATATCACAGTTTAATTTAATTATTATATACTGCATATTTATTTTAAAAAGTTTATTTGCATTGTTGACATTGTTTTGGCTTTAAAAAAAGAATCAACAATGACATTGTAAAATTTGCAAAGCAAATCGGTCTTCTTGCAAGAAGTTCTATCTTGTCTATTTGCATACTGAATTGGGATACGTCTCTTTTTACATACATTTAATCTATACCACAGCAACAATCAGAGTTTAAAAAACAATGTCTTCATTCTCATTTTTGTTGCCTCAAAATAACTTCTTTTTTTTATTCTGGACTTAAAAATCTAGTATAACTCCGCTTCTCAAAAATCTAGCAGATGTGGCATAAAGTCTGAATAGGTTTTGACTCCTGCCTCTGTAATCTGCGGTTACCGGGGTTTTGTGAAAAGACTAGCGGGCATGGTTTCACCCCGCTCAATTCTGGACCATTCAAGCACAAACTCCAAAGTCTGCTCAGCCTCTGAGGTGTTGTCATGGTCACTAAAGTTCAGCTTCGTGCTGTCATACATTACTTCCTCTCTAATGGCCAGAAAACAAAAGAAACAATATCTCCGTGAGAGCTGATTTTTCCATAGGTTTAAGCAGACGGACGTGACCCTGTTCTTTTGGAAAAAGACCCATCTACATATCTCAGTTAATACCCTATTATGGCAGATAGGGGGAGATTTCATAAATCTCCTATGAAAGTATCTTTGTTCTTTGGGAAAGAAACTGCAATAAATATGATAGAGAATAAAAGATCTGGACATTTATTTTCATAAGAAGATAGTATGCTCTCAGATGCGTTTTGTGACAACCATGTAAGGTCTGTCACATCTACAATGACCTCTTCTCAATTGTTGAAAGGCCACAGAGTGTTTGACAGGTGGAAGTTACCTGACATATATGCCGTCTACAATGCCCACTGACGCCTCTCTGGCAGGAACAAAAGATCCCAGCTGTGCCATGATGGTCACCAGGGCAACCTGTCGGATGTAGGAGCTCTTGCCACCCATGTTGGGCCCAGTGATGATCACGACTCGCTTCCCATCCCCCTGAAGACAGCAACGGTAATCAGATGAACATTTGTGCAAGATTACATTAAAGATTCTCAAGCAAGTGACTGATTTGTGGCTGATTGCTTGAGTGTCAGAGCTTTAGAGGGATGGAGCACAAAGGTCATCTCAATCATCTGGAGTGAAAACACTGAGAAGACAAAGCTCATTATGAAACCGTAAGACCAGCAAAAATCTATTTATAATGGAATATAAAAAAGGTCTGAGACAAGAGAATAGATGCACTACGGTTCAAAAGTTTGGGGTCAGTAAAGCATTAAAAAAAAATATATATATATATATATATATATATATATATATAATGTAATACTTTCATTCAGCAGGAATGCATTAAATTGATCAAATGTGACAGTAAAAGGGCATTTATAATGTTATAAAAGTTTATATTATCCATCAAAGAATACTGAAAAAAAAATGTCATGGTTTACAAAGTAATAATAATATAATAGAATATAAGTAATGAATAATTGACTCCGGGCCGTTTATTTCGCGGCCACATTAACACCTCGGGTGTGCATTATTTTTCAATAACTCAATGGCCCGGAGTTTATTCCACTACGGTTACCACACCTCAAAACATTGTTCAGATGATGCAGTTCAAGATATTTGTCAGGTTTCTGTCCTTAAAACTCTATTGTGTGTGGGACTAATTTGTTACGCATCCAATCCCAAGCCTCCCAAAACTAATCCCAAGACTTGAGCCAATAATAGCAGACTGCAGTTATTAAGGATCATTTGAACACGGTGACATTCCTGTGACAGAAATAAATAACATTTCATTTATATTAAATTTAAAAAATATATGTGTTAATGATAACATGTTAATGAAAATTATAATATTTCACAATATTGCGGTTTTCACCTTTTTTGAATCAAATAAATGCAGCCGTGGTGAGCCTTTCAAAAACATTTTAAAAATCTTACCGACCTCAAACTTTTGAATGTAGTGTATACTACAAACATACACAAATAAATAGGCATAACTATAGTTAATGTGATGAACTACAACTACGCATGTGGTTACTCTGCTAGGACACCTGTGTAAAACTAAAGAGGAACTGACATCACATATACACTAAAAATCACCTTGACATCGTTAAAAGTCATAGGTCTAACATAATTTGTTTGCAGATGCCACTTGGTTATAGTTTTCAATGACATATTTATAAGTGCCCACATTTTGAGTGACAAAATGTCTGTTGAAGGGTTAAGAAAAATGTCTTGAGTGAATGGACATATGACAAGTAATGTGAAGAAAAGTACGGTATCCCAGTAAGACGGCTTCATTATTAAAGCCTGACTCACACTTTGAATGGAAGCCCAATGATTAGGTGGGTGGGAAGAGTGAGAGCAAGAAGTGACAAAGGTATTAAAAACATATGCTAATCGGCATGGCAGAGTGGGTGGCTGATACAAAAGGTTTGGCTGCTGGTTCAATTGGATTTTCTTACAGGTGAGATAAAAATGATTACCCTGCAGTGAAAGACAACCACACAGACCTTTGGCTCGAACACAGATTCCCTCACCTTTATTTTAAGGTCGGAAATTAAATGCCAGGATGATAATCAAGTTTTTATTATAATCTCTAAGATCTAAATGCCCCCAAATGTCATTATATGAAAACGAGTAGTTAATGAGAATGTGGAAGAAGATAGTAATATAGCTCATGAATATGGATCTAAGGTGAAGCATGCAATCTCCGCACCACTAGTGGCATGAAACAATTAAAGAGTAAATGATTCTTTTAAGATGGGCTGTTTCAATCAATCAGTTTATCCAGTTCACAAAACCAATGTGAATAAACCAGACTGATGCGGTTCTCAAGATCAGCAGTTAATAACTTACTGGAGAGAAAGATGTACTAGTGAACAACAAGTAATTTAAATGAGTACGAATTAAGTTAAATTAATCACCACAACATCATATTGTACAGTATAAAAAACTGATATTTATTTTGAGATTTAAAGGGATACTCCACTTTTTTTGGAAATAGGCTCATTTTGCAACTCCCCCAGAGTTAAACAGTTGAGTTTTACCGTTTTCAAATCCATTCAGCCGAACTCCGGGTCTGACGGTACAACTATATGGCTAGGAACTACTCTCATTCCGGCGTAAGAATCAAGGAACTGTGTGGCCGTACCATGAGTGCAGCAGGCGTAATGATATGACGAAGATCTTGCCGTCAACAAACCAACGTGACAACCTGCTTGCACAGGGAGCGTGCCTTGTAGCATGGAGACATTTGTGAGAGACGATTTAGATGACATTTACTTTGGTGCAGATCCCAAACCGTATTTATTAAAACTACACAAACTTAGTCCCGGTCATGTTGGAAGTTACCGAGCTGGGGACTATTTTCAGGTGCTTCGTCATATCATTACGCCTGCTGCACCCATGGTACGGCCGCACAGTTCCTTGATTCTTACGCCGGAATGAGAGTAGTCCCTAGCCATATAGGCTTGGAAAATCGCAACTTTTCATTTTCCGTCGATCTTAGTACACGGTTTAACTACAGAAGAGTCAAGTTTTAAATAGGAAAAATATTGAAACTCGTTGGTCATTTTGAAAGAAATGCTACTGGACTCATCAGACTCAATGATCTATGCTAAGCTATGCTAAAAGTGGATTTGAAAACGGTAAAACTCAACTGTTTAACTCTGGGGGAGTTGTAAAATGAGCCTATTTCCAAAAAAAGTGGAGTATCCCTTTAAGGCCCGTTCACACCAAGAGCGATAACTATAAAGATAATTATAACGAGAACTATATTAGCGTTCTGTTTATTCAAAGCACGCACTGCAGTTTTATGGTCCGCTTGCTGCTTTAAAAGCTCGAGCTCTTTAAAATTGGAAGGATTCTGATTGGCTGTCAATGTTTTTATCATTCATCAGCAGGGAAAAAAATTGTTCTGAAAGTGATTCCAACAATATAATTTCTCTGTGCCGTTACTGCTATAGCTGTGGTGTGAACTTTGCTAATCTTTTATATTAAGAATGATTTTTAGAACTACCGGTATATCTTTATCATTCTAGGTGTGAACGGGCCTTTATTAGTGTTTTTAATGATTAAAAGAGTTTAAATTATTATTTTTTTTAAATGCAATGGATGTTTTCACCTCTAAATGAGTTTCATTTGGGACGTATTGATCCTGATCTCCCATCAGCGAGGTGATGACCGGATGCTTGCCTGCCTTGATCAAAATCTGACTTTTATCTTCAAGAACCTCAGGCCTATGTTCAGGACATGCAAAAAAAGATGCATTTAACACACACACAAAAAAAAAAACTTACACTTAGATAAGCTGACAAAAAAAAAAAAAAGCCAACAAAGTTTTGCGCACACCGTTTTGGCAGGTCACCTTACATATAAGAGTTGGAATTTATGGTATCAGCTCAACACACTTTGGAAAAGTCCAGAGGGAGAGGATAAGCTCTGGTGCTCTGCAGAACAGGCGGGAGGGGGAGGCGGTAAGGAGCAGAGGGGGAGTAGTTGGCGGAAACCTCTGCTTTCAAAGTCAAATCCACTCCCCCACACAGACTGTCATAGGGATATGGAGTGGGCTCTATACTGCATGGGGGTGGGATTCATCCTACTGTTGGACTCAATTCGGGCCAGGGAGAGACAGAGATGTGGGGGCTCCTGGGTCCCCTTACTCTCGTTCATCTATGAAAGCTTATGTAAGATGCTTTATGCGCATCTCACGAAACACAAAGGAGAAATAGAGCTTCTTTGTAGATGCTCGGAAATGATTGATTTTATTGCACTATGGTGTGCCAAAAAATATTAAAAATCTGGGAAAAGTCCCCACGATCGCTCCCAGGACTACACGTATCTGACTTTTGAATGTTCAAAAAGAATATAGAAGACTTGGAAACAAAGCTTAATATATTAAATTCGCCGACACGGGCAATTTATGAGGGAATATACATGCTTGGGTGTGATTAGGTTTGAAATATGAGAGATGACAGGAAGTCAGCAGAGAACACGGGAATAAAAAGCCAACTTCATTACCACACCTGCAGTAATTATTTTCTTTAGCAACCTGGGCCAATGAGAAGAGGCAGTCCATGGTTGCTAGGTGACACACTGCTTTCCTCAGGATGTAGTAATGGTCCCCAAATAGCCTAGATGCCAGAAAAAAAGAGAAGAACGAGCACTGTTGGGTCAGAAAGTGAAAGAAGACAAAACACATTTTACATGATTAAATTACTCCTGCAGCTTTCTGATCTGAAAGCATCTCAGCCAATCAACAGGGCTGCTATAAAAATGATTTTTGTCATTTCACAAGTTACGTACTGAAGGAAACTGATCCACTCGTGACTGCAGTCAATAACCAGCTGCTCACGTAGTTGCTGCAGGCGCCGATGTTTCTCCACAATGAATGGAGTGTAATAGCGGCCAACAACCTTAGTGCTGTGGATAAAAAGCACACGTTTAAATGCTAAAACGGGTTTGTTTCAATTCCAACCGACTTTTCAATGCAAAAGTAAGCTATTCCCTGTGAATGTGCAAGACTTCCGATTCATTAGCCACTATAGATAAACTACAAGAGTCACAGTGCATCAAACAGTAACACTACATGACCTACAAGCCAGTGTGTTTACAATTCTGATAATACATTTAAATATAATAAATACCATTTTGCAATATCAAGCAGTTTTTGCACAGCTGAAATAACTGGAAACTGCTACTTTGAAATATAAATCATATGGGAGGGGACACGTGGTAGAAGCTCTCTTAAAATGAAGTACATTGGTAAGATGATGGATTTTCAGAGACAAAGTGATCAAATTTCTCAACAATGGTGCCTACCTATTGATTTTGACCCAGTCTGATGGGACTATGGATGACATACTGTTCTTTACTTCAATGAGAAACTGCGTAAGAAAAAGAAACAAATCATTGTCAAATTATTATGGACTGTCTTTACCCAAGTAAAGCCTGGAAAGTATGTAAAAAATAAAAAAGCTCACAATTTCACTTAAAAATTATAATTTTATAAACGTAATGTTTTGCGCAACATAGACACTGTTTTTAATCACATTACAGAGTAACCTTTACATTACAAAAATAATAATAATTTTCACCCCAAATAAGGTGCTATTCTCTTAAAAATCAAAAGGACAATTTACTCACATTCCAATTCTGTATGACTTCTCCTGTGGAGCATCAAAGAAGATATTTTGAGAAATCTCTCAGAGCTTGTTTGTTTTTTGTTCATACTATGGAAGTCAATTGTAAGCAAACCCGTTACCAACATTCTTCAAAATATCTTCTTTTGTGTCCAGCAAGAAGAGAGAAAAGCATACAAATTTGGAACAACATGAGAGTGAGTAAATAACCACACAATTTTCATTTTTGGGTGGACTATATCATTAAAGTCTCATGTTCTTATCATCTCATTTGTTTGTCTTAATGGTGGCTGTAGTCAAACCAATGTGGTGAACAAGTCTGTTCACTGATCATCTGATGCATATTGCATAAATAAATAAATAAAAAAATCCAGCAAGAGTGTGCTCTAATCTGACTAGCTTGGCTGTACAACACTGCTGTTATTCTAGTGAGCTTTATCGCACACCAGTCCATTATTATGGCATCAACTCCCAAATCCGCCCCTACATGGCACATAAAATGAAATGGTTGGTCGCCTGTGTCAGTCATACAGTCTCTTGTGGTTCTAGCCCAGAATAAGATGCCAAGTGAACCAGATTTTAAGCTGGTAGTCAAAAGCATAGCAATGCTAGACTCGGCCATAGATGGTGGGAGAAAGTGGTATGGCCGGGGTCTATACTCTGAGGTGGACAAACTGTTGTGTATTCATGAGGGAATGGCAACAGTGAGCAGATGGAGAAACACATGTGGAGCTGCATACAAACTAGAAACATTTCAGACACTGTCCTTGTAGTTGTCATCTTCTAGTAAGGAAGAATTCAACATTACATCTACAGTAGAATAAAATGAGTAAAACAGCTTTAGCAAGGTTGAATAATATAGAGTATGACAACTGATAATGAGACATTCGAACACATCAGTATTCGAAAACAATAAAAGGTAGTAACAAGGTAACAGATGAATTTTTTCTTAAAATAAATTAAGTAACAGGGTTAACAGTTAAGCATGGCAAATTTGTACAATGCTAATGCTATATAAAGTGTAGAAAATGTGTGGAATGTATTAGGTGTGAAAATCGCTTTGGTGCTCGGATCTTGAAACTCGTTTAAAAGACAGGTGTTAAGAGGATGCTTGATGATATTACCTGCTGACCAGACACTGTTGTGTAATCCAAAGATGGGTTTTTTAACACCAGCCGAACCTCTCGCCGGTGCTCCATTATGTCTGATAGGACACCCTGGATCTCCTCTTTTCTTTTCTGGATCACTGGGAATTCGCTCAGATCCACAAACATTTCTGTCTTATTACCCATCCTAAACGGATACATTTCAGAGATATCTAATCAGAAAAGCTACATACAGAATAAAATAATTTTTTCATCAAGTGTACATGTACAGTATTTGGATATGGAAAAATACACAGGTTAAGGTGAATATTCTTGAAGTGGTCAAAAGATTTAACGCACTTTGCGGCTTTCTCGTCCAGTACTTTCAAGAAGTTGTGGGCGGGGCTTAGAAGCTGAGGTGTGTCCAGTAGGAGGTGCTTTAGAAGGGCAGAGCTGAGCTGTGATTGGATGGCGGGCATTAGGGCTTGAAGCTCAGTGCTCAGACGAGAGAGAGTGCTGGTGATGAGGTAAAATTCCTGAGTAGAGCACTGACAAGACACAGAAATGTCAAAACAAAGAAAACATGCATGTTGGGTCTTTCAAATATATTGAAATACACATTCTACTTCTCATTAATGGATCATATCAGAATTGTATAAGCCATTTTATTTTCTCCACGATCAATTAAAAGCCTCTTTGCCAACTTTTCAAAAGACTGACAGGTTTTAAAAATAATTTGTAGCAAACATGGTCATGCGCACGTGTTTAAATGAATTCAAACTTGTGGAAGAACAGAACGAGTCATTTTTGCAGATTAGTTTCAATGAATGGTGTGTTAATATGAAAGTTACCATGCTCATTTCAAATGATTATATTTCAGATTTGATTTTATGATATGACTCCTTGAAAGCCTAACAGCACTTTAAAATGATATAGTAATTTTTCAAGATATGAACTGAGAATAATAAATAATTAATAATAAAGTTCCCTTCATTGTGCTTTACTTCATTAATAATGAACCAAAAACAAAAAAAACACCTATTGATTACCAGAAGAAATAATAATGCTTAGTCGTAAATTACTACAGGGCATCATTAATCATTATACGTCAAACGCAATGGCTCATGTGCATGCAATCTGTAATTTCCATATTTTGATGACAGTAAGCACCAAGGAGCCAATTAAATCTCTGCTTGATCTTGTGTATGTTTATAAACATCAAGTACATTTCCCAAAGGCTCCACGTTAGTCATTCCTACTAAACATTATACACCATAATAAGGCAATGCATAGCCACTCTCTGTGCTCATTAAAAAACTGTGAATGTTCCCCGTAGATCTATGCAAAAACTCTGACACTTGTTGCTGTACATATATTTAATTTATGATAGAAGCGCTACTTTGACAGTCTATTACTGGTGAATAGGAAGCATAAAAACAATATGAAACTTCAACAATGCATAAATACAGAGAAATATTGTTTTGGGTTTTTTTTCAGGTTCAATATTAAAGGGGGGCGGGGAGGGGTTCAGTATTTTGAAGCCCCAAAAAATGCCCTCATCCACCATGAAAGTAATCCATACATCTCCAGGGGGTTAATAAAGGGCTTCCGAAGCGAAGCGTTTGTGTAAGAAAAATAAAATCCATATTTAAAACTTTATCAGCTATAATAACTAGCTTCCAGCAGACGACAAATATAACTTCGATTGTGTTAGTCTGAAAGAAGATAATATGCACCTTGGATGGCTTGAGGGTGAGTAAATCATGGTATAATTATCATTCTTTGGTGAACAATCCCTTGAATTCTCAACTTTGATATTCAATGATTTTAATCTACCAACAATAAAGTTTTAGTCCAAAACTACATTTAGACCTTTCAACACTGGACATTTTGTTTCATAAATTCTTCATTTTGTTGATGAATGTGTGTTAATAAAAATGAGATGGCAGAAAGAGGCAGGTGAGGCAGGGTTATTGAGGACATTCTGTCTCTCCACACATGCTACAAAAACAATAATCATTCCCATTCCTGCTCGCACTCTTGTCATTATGCTAATAGAGCCATTCAACAGAAACACGTCATTAAGCACCATCCCTTCAACCTCCTGCCTGATTCCAGAAACAAATGGAATGATGTTTGAAAAAAAAAAAAAAAGGAAAATATTAATTCTGGCCTTGAAAGATTTTCATTGTCAGACAGAACATGACCACGGCCACTACAGTCTAAATGATACTGTTCCCGCTAATTAAAACTACTTTTGAATTGCAAATGAAAAGGGGCTTCCTGGTGTACCTGTGAAGAAGAAATGTGTCAAACAGATACTGATTGTTTAGGTACAACAGGCATTACTTTCTTGTGGTAGATACTGCAAAGTCCTCTCTCGAGGTCAGGTAGACGAGTCAGCAAAGACTGAAGAGAGGAAAGCACACTGGATTCAGAACACAACATTTCTGCCACTGCCTCCTGACGTGCATGGATATCACTGAGAGAGCGAGAGAGAGAGAGAGAGAGAGAGAGAGAGAGAGAGAGAGAGAGAGAGAGAGAGAGAGAGAGAGAGAGAGAGAGAGAGAGAGAGAGAGAGAGAGAGAGAGAGAGAGAGAGAGAGAGAGAGAGAGAGAGAGAGAGAGAGAGAGAGAGAGAGAGAGAGAGAGAGAGAGAGAGAGAGAGAGAGAGAGAGAGAGAGAGAGAGAGATTTTTTTGAAAAAAAATAGCATAAACAGAAGCAGGCAAAGTAGTAAGGATTGTAGGAATTAGTCAACAGATGCTATGTACACAAACCATAAAAATCACTGGAACAAAATAAGGCTTGTATCACAACACACAGAAGCAGCAGCTTGTGTTGCATAAGAGAGCTGTGATGTACTACAATAATTACTTTCTTTAAATAAAGATTCTATCAAAAGGCATTTCCTGTTGCAGACCAAAATTACTTTCTGGTGCCACTTAATATAAAGTGGGACCTACTTTCTTTTTCCATATATTATTTATTTTTGTTTTATGATCAGTTAGTACTGTAAGAAAATATAGCTCTTAACTTATATATTGCTGTATCTTTTGAGAAGTGGCTTTAATTATGTACACTGCTGTTCAAAAGTTTGGGGTCGGTAAGATTTCAAATGTTTTAAATATACACTAAGGCTGCATTTATCTGATCAAACATACAATAAAAACAGTACTATTGTGAAATGTTATTCAGATTGGAGAAATGTTTTCTATTGTAATATTATTGTTAAATATAATTTATTTATTGTGATGGTAAAGCTGTTTTTCATCATTACTCCAGTCTTCAGTGTCACATGATCCTTCAGAAATCATAATCTGCTGATTTGCTGCTCAAGAAACATTTATTATTATAATGGATGCACGAATATGAACATTTTGGCCGATACCGATATTTTACCGATTATAAAAACAAAAGTCTCACAATTAAAAATTAACTTATATCGGTCACATTTTTTGCTGGTCACAATGCACCCTTGTTAAATAAAAATAGAAATTTCTTTAAAAAAAAAAAAGATTAAAATATGTGAGGCTTTGTCAGGAAACACACATGAAGGATATTGCATCATCAACGTACCGATCTAACTGCATTGACCGATTCAGTGGCAGAGTCTCAATTTAAAACCGTTTCCCAACATGTCTGTTAAGAGGTTTGGCAGGAAAACATGCGGATTTAAGATTAAATTATTGTTATATGGAATCAAATATATGTATTATCCACAAACATAATCAGATTTTTGCAAGCATGCATTACGTCACACACAGATCCAAACAATCCCCCACAACGTATAAAGTTGGCATCAGATTGACAGGCAATTTTTTTCTGGAGATATAAAACATAAACATTTAAATTTGAGTAATAACCAAAAAGAATGAACTCTCAGATTAAAAACGTGCATTTGGCGGTTTATCCCTTTTTATATACAGTGGTGTTTTTCCATAATCCGAACCAGAACGAAATTGTAATCCTGCCATGCAAAGGCAGAGAAGAGGGGTGCAAAGTTCCTCCATTTACAAAATATTCTAGGACTTGGATTAACCTAGGGACAGAGTTTGGAGTTCAGTATAATCTGTAGTGGTGTCGGGAATATCTGGGCATGCCACTTCTATTTAGCACTTCAAACAATGGCCATGTTACATACTAGCAGTCAAATCACAGTTATTACATGATAATAAAATGAAATAATGACTCACATCACAGATTTCAGCGGCTGGCTCACCCACTTTCTTAACAGTCTCTTCCCAAATGGAGTCTGAGTGTGATCCAGAACCCACAGCAAACTGCCTTTTACTGAACCTGTGGTCTGACAGAAATGAAAAAGGAAGTCATCATTAAATCCAAACCAGCATCCTTGATAATAGATAAATCAGTTGGTTATCAAGACAAAAACGCCCAAGCTATTTTCCAGGCAACACAAGGCAGAGAAAAATGGCATAATTTAAACTAGTATGCCATTATATTTACATAATAAAACTACATAAAAAGACCGCTTTTTAAGTTGAAAGGTGACATTAAATCAATTCATAATGTAATGTGAACTGAAGTTACATTTCGTACACAGGATTTTATTTTATATTGTTCACTGTAATGGATGGCGTGTTTCAATGCAAGCAAAAGAGGTGTACTGTATACTACTACAAAACTGATGTCATTTCAGTAATAATCCTCATACAAATTTTGTCTGATCTTCACCAAGTCAGATTATCTTCAGTCCATGCCTAACAAAAGTTGTCAAATGGATATTTTGTTTTCAAAATAATTTGCCTTGTCCTAACATCAAACTCTCTTTGGAAACATGCGTGGGAAAAAGTGGGGCAGTGATAAAAAATAAAAAACAGAGCTGGTTGTTGACCGGTTACAGTTTTGAATCTCACAGATGGCCCATAGTCGTTGTATGCAGCAATATTTATTATTATTGTTTCATTCAGTGTGTTTTTATTGATTTTGCAATGTTTTTTGTTGTTGTTTTTGTTACAGCTGCAATCATTTAGCTAGATCTACTGTGAAATTGAAAAATCAATAATGAAATTCCAGCAAGTCTTCACCTTTAATATTTTAAATTTAGTTTAAAGACTTTTTAATATGAGACCACTAGCAAAACATGCTTGTAATTTAATTTGAGACCACTAGAAAAACATACTTGTAATTTAATTTATTACAAATTAAATGATCAGCCTAATATAATTTAAGTGAAAAGATTAAATGAAAAATACACATTTCAATTAAAAAATTGCGTTTGTCTCTCATTTGCTTTAATAATATCAGCAAACAAGCTGCACTCAAACTCCACAAGTTTGTGTAAAACCTAATGATTATGTTCTTCAGCAAGAAGATGAGATGATCCAAAGAGCATCTTGAGCTTCAAATGAAGAACATCTGACCATATGTACAAAGTCTCATACGATCACAAACTTAGAAATATTTGAAATTTCACATTTTAGATGACCAACTCATTTTCTGCCTTAATGTTTAACATTTTGTGTTTATTTTTAGTGTCGGCTCCGCTGTACTTCAGACTTCACGGAACATTTTTGGTGCAACTGACATCAGTAGGTATGTTTCCATCCACCTATTTTTATGCACATTTTAATCTATTACATTAAAACAAAAAACGCTGGATAAAAATGCCAATATGTGCATAAATTCTACAAATGTGCATAAATAAAACGTTACAGTTGAGGTGGAAAAAAAGATGTGCATAAACTATGATGGAAATACATTTACCCTAATAAATCCCTCGATGCGCAACAAAAAACTCCTGAGACTTGCCTCAAGAGAACATGTGATTGGATAACTGGACTAACCAGCGGACCAATCGCGTCGCACAGCATCTCAAATGTTGGTTTGGTCGTTCTGAAATGCCTGAGCCAAAGTCTGTCATCAGAATGATTTGGTTTAATTCCCTCCCAGAAGAGTCGCACACAGTTGCATTCCTAAACACCAGTATCTTCCCAACGCAAGATAACATGACGGAGTTCATCTGTGCGCTCTGAGACGCAAGTCATTTATGATGGACGAAAAAAGAGCCACAGTGGCTTCCCGACTGCAGCGACTTCCATTTTTATTACAGATATTTTGCGCCAATTTTCCCAGGAAGTGACGATTTTGTTCTCTTCAACACATCATGGGATGAAAACACAGCTTTATTCGCAAATGTTAAATGCGATATTTCAATCTTGCGCACATGTTCAATACGCAACTCTGGATGGAAACATAGCTAGTGACACTGATGTATGCAGTCACAAAAACAAAATCCAATCACAGATGGTCTGTGGAATCATTTAAAACGCATCGTGTAAATGGTTGCGTCTTTTTCGTGGCTGAGCACAAGTGATCGGATCACCCAAAACGAATGTTAATACCAGATGTAAACAGTATGACTGTTTGTGTATAATATTCCATCATCCATGTTTTCCTCCGTTTGACTGACCTGGTTGCACAGGATCTCCAGGTTCTTCATGGCAGCAGCACTGAGCAGCATATGGTCAGCATCACTCGACAGCCGCTTGAATGAGCTGCAAACACAACCTAAATGTGTTTTCCACAAGAGTAGCTACTGCTTCATAATTACATCTTTACATATTTTTACATATTCGTAAAAATGTAATGGAAAAACAAGTCAGGCTAGCAACAATACACAGTCATGACAAACTATTAGGCAGCAAGGTCCCATTTCAGCTAATGATGCATGTTAATTAAGGCTCTCTCAGAAAGTATAGAGGTCAAGGCCTCTTATTTTCCTTTAAAGAACGTGCGTAATCAGTCTGTAATTACAGGACAATACTGAACATTCACACATCAGGGGTGACAATCTGCAAGCATTGTGATTCAGATTCGGCTCCGTTTCCCACTGCTACACTATACTTGGATAAACGAACACCCTTGTTATTACTTATGTGCCTGATGGAAGTAGGTGTGAGATGTGTCTACTTTAGGTGAGAAGGGAAAATAAGAGTCTCCTAATAGGTTCATGCTATACCACTGGATTCTTCAATGTGTTTGAAGCAAAAGCCAACGAGAGAGGAAAGTGTAGGTGTAGCAGACACTAACTCATTCAGGCAATACACAGTGAACACATATAGTTAACACTCCGTTGAGTTTGCTATATTATTATCCAAAAACGCATTACTACTAAGCAACAAGTACTGTTAAAGCAGATATCCAAACAGGAACCAAAGGGAAAAACAGAAGAAAAAAAAATATTTAAAGAGATAATTCACACAAGAAGGAAATTTGTCATTTTTTCTGTCATCAAATGTACATGTTTGTCGGTTTTTTTTAATCCGGCTTGAATAACCTTGACATGCCATAGATGAATTTACATTAACCACTTTTATGAAATGTTTTTGTCCCTTTTGGAGCTCAGCAGCCTCGTTCACTTTCATTGTAAAAGCAGCCAGAACATTGTACTAAATATCTTAATCCTTTTCCGTTCCACAAAACAAAGAAAGTCATACAGGTTTGGAACGTCATGAAGGTGATAAACAAATGATAGAATTTTCACTTTTGGATAAATTATACCTTTAAATCTTTTAGGCATTAAGGAAAAGTGTGTACGGTACTTTACCTGGAACACAGTAAAATCTTGTCTAGCTTAAACTCAGCCAGATACTGGATCACAGGACCAAGACAGCAGATAACCGGGCTCTCCAGACCCATACAGAGGGTGTAGGAACCTATTTACGAAGAAAAAAATTATGTAGACACATTCACTGCAATACTCAATTGAACCGATTAATAGTTTCACAGTACAACCATACGTTGAGCTTTTAGCATAAATGTGCAATTGGACAGAGTCTGAGTCAGTTCAGGTGTCTTACGACCAGGTGCCGTCTTTCTGTAGCATTCAAAAGCGAAATTAATACTTTTATGCAGTAAGTATGCATTAAATTGATCAAAAGTGACAGCTGATTTCTTGAGTGGTCTGTAAAGGGTTGTCACAATTCCAAAATTTGAGTACCGGTAGTTAAATCATGAAAATAAATCATGAAAATATATAATTCTTTATAAATACACATAACGAAATTTAATATGATCCTGAAATGACTTCAATATAAAAAAATACAGACAAATTAAAATTAAAATAAAGTATTTCTCAATTAAGCTGACATTTTCCCCAAGTAATTATTCAAGTAAACAGTCATTACTTAAATAAAAACAGAAGCAGAAAAAAACAAATAAAAACACGGCAGAAATAGAAACTAAGTAAACAATGCTTGAGTTTATTTTAAGGTATCCAACAGTTGTTCAAGTGAAGTAAACGCATAGAAATTAAAAAATAAAATGCAAAATTCATCAAATGTGAATTGAAACTACTTGAATCAATCTTAAGTGAATGATTAATAGACATACAAATTAACACTAATTCAATGCTTTGGGTGTATGACTGAGAAACTTGTAATGAATTAAAATCATCTACACAGTATTTCCCCCTTTAGAACTAACCTTGTGTTCATGTGTTCAGTTTGTTGATTTTTGCCAAGAATACCATAAAAAGACTGGAACTGGATTGTTACATTGTTTTAATTTGAAAGATTTTGACTTGTTGCTTTTACATAGCATTTGAGATACAAAGCAAGCCATCGGAACATCAGAGGGAAAGTTCAACAATGGTGAGGGAGTCTGTTCTATGCCATTAATGGATCCTGAACAAGACAAAGAGGTGATTTAGTCTCGGTCTTGACAGGAAAAGCCACCACCGCTTGTCATGCACATGTCCAGTCTAAAGGACAGCAGACATTGATCTGCCTCCCTTCTGCCTACAGGGAATGATTTTTCAATTAAACACACCAACCTCACATTAGTTTGGACAGATGTCTCTATCCGAAAGACCAGCCGATGCTTCATCATGACTGGAGGTCAGACATTAAAAGACAAACAGGAGACAAAGATTAAGTTATTTACCCTTTTCCTGGTTTTCCACAGTTGGATGAGGGGCGTCTCTGTAGAAGTCTTTGATCATTCTCATTGCCGTTGGGTATTCAAACATGGCACTTTCTCGTTTCTCTATGCGAATCCGGTCATCTGCTTGGACACTGAGAGAGGAGACAAACAGGATGTTTACATGAGAGAACAGGACAATCACACCAGGTAAAACTTCTGGATGTGCAATATGACAAAAGGAAACTCCTGCATATTTTGTGTACCATATTACAGTTCTGAGGCAAAAAAGAAGTTAAAATGAGAACCTGCCCGTAAAGGGATAGTTTAAAATGAAACCCAAAAATGAAATGAAAAAATGAAAATTCGGTCATTTACTCAACCACGAGTTCCTTTCTTCTGTTGAACAAAAAAGAAGATATTTTGAAGAATGTTGGTAACCAGACAGTTGACGGTAGTCATTGACTTCCATAGTATGAAAAAAAAAGCCCAACATTTTTCAAAATATCTTCCATTGAAAACCTTTTAAAGAAAATTGTATGACAAAATTAATTTGGTGGTTCAGCTAATTTTCAACCAAATTCTCATATTATTATATATTATTTGATTTAAGCATTTATGTGTCATGTATTTATTTATTACGCTACCTTACATGTATGGCTATTTAAACAAAAACCATGTACACTTAAAAGTTTGATCTGTAAGATATTTTTTTATGTTTTGAAAGATTTGTAATGTTTTTAAATGCTCAATGTCTCTTATGCTCAACAAGGTTGCATTTATTTGATCAAAATATAGTAAAAACAGTAATATTGTGAAATATTACAATTGAAAAGAACGGTTTTCTATTTTGATATATTTTGTAATGTTATTTTTTTGTCCTGAAGGCAAACTAATTTTTCAGCATCATTACACCAGTTTTTAGTGTCACATAATCCTTCAGAAATAATTCTAATATGATTTGGTGCTCAGGTGCTATTTCTTATTGTTTTTATCAATGTTGAACAGTCGTGCTGCTTAATATTTTTGTGGAAACCATGATACATTTTTTAGGATTTTTTGCTAAAGTTCAAAGAACAGCATTCATTTAAAATAAGAATCTTCAAACATTATACATTTTATAAAAATAATTGTAATGAGAATTTAGGGGGATGCTTAACTGACACAAAAATGACGTCACAGTGCACAAAGAAAATAAATAAATAAATAAATAAATAAATACAGTATATATATAAACTATGCTGGTTCTAAAAAAGGCTATTTTATTTTCCCCCTTGATTTTAGGGTGAAATGTGAGCTCGACATGTTTGTGTAACTACTAAATAAGGTTACTTAACATAAGAGAAATCATTCATTAAAGCAATGAATTCTGCTTTTCGTCTCATCCTGAAGCCTTCAATACCAGTGGATTCTCTCAGTGGATACAAGGTGCATATTAGTCTCTCGTACACACACAAGCTTCACCAACAGTCCATTCACTTTTGCTTCCCCACCATTCAACACCACAGAGCTCTCAAGGACGCAGGTTTTCTTTGTATCTCTGTGCTGTTGCTAGGGTAACCAATGAACATATGTGGCCTATGCAAGCGTGCAGCCAGCTTTATCTTCCCCAACAGTGTAATAGACTTCCCGGAAAAAAACAAATAGTAATAATTCATATAAAACAGTATTGTGCCCATGGGTGCCTGCTTCAAACCTAACTATGCAAATACATTCACAAGGGAAAGTCGCAAAGAAACACCTTTGAGGGCAAAACAACCAGAGAGAGATGTGAAAAATATATAAATGATCACATGAATATATTACCTTAAATTGAGGTAACATTTCTATAAACAAAACAAACAATTATTCTTTCATGCCTAAATATCATGGGTAGCTGACTCATAACTGATCAATAGATTATTTTTTTCTGAACAAGATTTTATTTTTATTTAGATATAATTTTTATATATGCTTTAGCAAATGCAACTAATTTCTTGAGTCACTTTGATCACAATTTTGCCTTCATTAGTTTATTTGAATTAATCCTGTTATAAATAAATGTATCCATGTACAGTACAGATATTCCACGTAGACTCAACTAGTTATGCATTACGTTTTGCACCATTAAAAAAATTCTTCAAGGTAAATGTCACATTCTTCTTCCTTGTGTGGATATCATGGAAAAGTTAAGAGGATTACCAAATTTACATGGTCATGAAAGATTGGATTATAACTTTTGCATCATAGTATTTGCATAAAAGTATGTTGGCTGTACTTTAAATAGTGTGTATTTCTATGTTTATTTTTGCCCGACATTTTCCTACTGCTTGTAGACTATTGTGAAATTTGTTTGCATTTACAAACTGAGGAACAAGGCAAAAAAAATACAGTATATATATTTTCTGTGGTAACCGACAGCTAACCAACAGATGCTTTCGATGGAACATAACTTGTATTCAACCTGAAATCGAACTACTTTAAGGACCAGTTCTGACCCTCACTGGAGCAATTTAATTTCCCTCTTGTTAAAGCCTGATAACATGAGGACATTTTCCAAGTTATTTGAAGGGAAAATCTTTGAGTGAAGAAGCATGATTGTGTTTGTGTATGAAGAAATTGAAGTTGTATGATCGATATGGCAGAAAGGAGTATTCGGAATCCATTTCAAGAAACCAGTACACACTGGGATGAAATGATGGCAGTGGCACCTACAACACACCACCTGCAATTCTCCTGAGGGTCTTATTAAACTACAGCACAGCAACCACTCAGCAACAGTTGCTATGTGCCCTCCCGTACTATCACACCCCTGAGAACTGAAGCGCATGGTTAGCCGTGGAACCCAGACATTTGTCTGTACAATATTCAAAGCAAGAAGAATGGAATGGGACAATGGAAACTGAACAAATGTGAAGGTAGAAGTGATTTTAACAATCTTGATGATAAATTGGCCTCCAATTTATCTTGCCATTCTCTACATAATCAGTAATTCAGAGACACTTTACATAGTGGAATTTATGTCCATACTTATTTAAACAAACATTAAGCATTGATTGATTGAATTCAGGTTTACCAACAGCACTTATGCAAACCTGCAGGTCACACACTCCATTTTAACAAGTCTCGAGTTTAAGCTGCCTAATAAGAGTGCCCTTTAAAGCTTGTATGCAGACGTAAATGCCTACGCAGTGATTTGACAGTTGTTCTGGTCCATAGGTCAGAAGTTTTAACCTATCAACACTTTGATATATAATTCAGCTTCATGCATCTTTTTTATCCTGGTTTTCTATTAACAATATCAGAGGTTATGTTAATGGAAAAACAATGACAGGACGATGGAGGAGAAGGACAGCAAGGAACCACGAAGGCAGATCTGTCTGGTTAGAAAACACAAAGAGGTAAAATGAGGCAACGAGAAGCAGCTGGAGACAGGATAAAAGGACAGAGAGTGCATGACTGGAACACATAAACAGGAAAGGGAGAGTTGATTCAGCTAGGACAATTGAAGGTTAGGTGCGTAATTTCTGCGATAATACACCAAACAGAGCGGCAAAAACATTGACTGTAAATCAAACAGGTTTCCCTGTCTGCCATCGGTCGAGCAAACAGTTCCGCCACCAAATTCATTGCATTGGTGTTGCTGTGCTGGGTTGGTCAAGATGCTCAAACAATCACGAAGCCACAGTGTGTGAAGTACAAATGGCATACTTATAAATATTTCTGCATATTAAGCTGGGATAGGAGAAAGCAGAAGGACATGAAGTACTGTAATTCAGAAAGACCGAAAAAAACAAGTGAGAAGCGAGAGAGAGTGAACGAACGGTCAGTGCACGTTGAGAAAGATATAGATTGAGTGAGTGCAACAGTAAAATTCACAGATATAAGTCCTGTTGTGGTGGCATCACTCCTGCCTGGAGTATGTGCACTCACTAATTTAATCTAATACCTTTAAGCGATGCCCTTGGAAACAGTGATCAAAGTCACAGCGAGTCAAAATAAATCGACAACATCGGTCTTGTTTAACAGACAAAACAAGAGGTGTCTCGCAGCGGCCATTTCTCTTTTCCTTAGGAAATGAGGAAATGACTAGACTTGGCCATGTGATGATCCATGACCACCAGTCGGGACTCCCAGCGAGTACAGAATCCAAGCCAGAACCTTCAAAACAGCTTGCTTGCTAATTCAATCAGACTGTTCATTCTTACCGAAGATCTCGTCACTTCCAGAAATGTGGTTCCTTTTGGACTTGAGGCTACTGTTGTCAGCAATACCACTGAAGATTGTCGTGGAACCCAATTCATGACCCACATGTCTTTCTACAGTTAGGACATGAGTGCGGAGCTGGGGCTGTCTAGACACACCGGATTTCTAATTGTTCAACACCCTTTGTAGATGTAGCGCTAGATGCCAGCCAATTTCCCAATGTCCCCTAGTTTAATACCACATACTTTTAAGATTTGTTTGAGGTGGTCATTTGTTCTTCCTGACACTTTTTTCTGCTTGTCGAGGACCCATTGCAGCGGTCGCATTCCCAGAGTTTCTTCAATCTTAACAGTGTTAGCATGTTCAGGGAGTAATTCTCTCCAATTGATACCAATAATTATCTGGAGAACCTCTTTTCCGAGGAACGAACCAGAATAGGAAAGATAACATTCCAGGATGAGTTATGACCACCAGCCTGAAATCTCATACTATAAAGAACTTTGTGATGTTCTTTATAGTATGAATGTGTGTAGAGGACATGTGTGTAGTCCTTTCAGTTTGAGGATTGCACAGCACTGGATCTGCAGGGTGCCCATGACCACAGCAGCTGACCTCAGAAAAAGGCATCTTGATATGTTTCTTTTCCAGAAGAAAGACCAATCTTGATTCAAGATACTGCTAGACACAGAGCAACAAAAGAGAGCAAGTGGGGATTTGCTAACTGAAGGAAGTTGATCTGACCCGTTTTAAGAGACTTTCTTTAGAACAGGGGTGTCCAATCTTGCTCCTGAAGGGCTACTCTTCTGTAGATTTCAGTTCCAGCCCTGCTTCAACACACCTGCCTGTAATTAATCAATAAGTAATCCTGAACACCTTGACTGTTTTCTGAAATCACCCCCTATACCCTTAAATAGGGCGCTATTTGAAGGGACCATTTATAGTGGCGTCCAAAACCATAGTGGACATTGTCGAGTGCAAGCATTCAATAGGGCTTTGACTCCGAACTTCGTTATTCGAATATTTAAAAATATATATATTTGAACCTGTTATAGGCATTATTTTTTGTAAATGTGTTTGCTTGTAAACGTTGTTTTCTATTCAGATTCTGAGGCTTTTTCACGCCTGGTAAAGTTGTGAATCGCGAGCTCATTAGCAAGGCAATTATTGGTTATCTGGGCTCCTGTAGGTGACCTTAGTGTCCTGGTTAGCGCCTATTTTGTACATCAAAACAATGGCCGCGCCAACGCCTACAACACCCACGCCTGACGGGGAGTTCGAAATCTACACTCCTGACCATTTGAAAAGCAATGTGTGGCGCTACTTTGGGACAAGTAGTCATGAGAAAGACAAGGTAACACAATAGTCGGGGCTTTACTAAAAACATTCGGGGCTGAAGCCCCCTTAGCCCAGCCCTAGCGCCGCAGCATTAAATGGTCAAACTATTATTCATAAATATTTGAATATTAATATTAATAAACAAACAAACTTTGAATATGATTTTTGGGCAAAAGTCAAAGCCCTAGCATTCAACCCCATAATGTACCACAATAACGAGTGTACAACGGATGTACATTCAACGGCTAGAGAATACCCGTAATGCACTGTAAGGGCCGTACCGAATTAATTCCTGCATTGGATTAGAGGATGGCGCTCGCAACTGAATCATCCATCCATCCATTTGCCAAACCGCTGGTCCAATGTGGGTACAGTGTAATACCATACATGTATGCCAGGAGCACATTAACAACTGTCAAGGAAACTAGCATCTATGGACCTTAATAAAAAGAATTAATCAATTAAAAAGGATTTTTTTAATTGATTAATTATTTTTTATTAAGGTCCATACATGCTAGTTTCCTTGACAGTTGTTAATGTGCTCCTGGGCCTCAAAGATACACCCTTTTGAGCTCAAGTATGGATCTAGAAATGAGCACATCCTCCTGGTCTTGGTGGATCACGCTTCCTGGTCATTCCAAAAGAAGAATTAACAGAACATCACCATGCAACTGATGCTGCTGTAAAGTTCGGTGGCCCAGGCCAGAAGTGAACACTAGCTGTGATCTCAGATGTGTTCTGGAGGAACTTTGGATGGCCAGATCACCAATGTGAGATCCCCCTGATTTGTCAAAGAAATGCTGCCTATAAATACAGGCAAGAAAAAACTCAAGGATACATAAACGAGGTACTGTAGCATTTTTCATGCAGGTAGTAAGTATCCAGTGTGGTTCTCTTGGGTTTTGTAAGTATTATTGCTGCTTTCAGCCAACTTACCCTTCACCTTTCAATGTGAAAACATTAAAGAGTGGATTAAGATCTGTCTGAAGAAACAATCAGTCTAAAGCTGTGCCAATAATGACAGCCAAAGTGTTTCTGGCTTCTTTGCAGGTGTGCTGTTATGTGCTAAGATGCAGATTTGTCTTCAAAACAAGCCAAATTTCACTTCAGTCAGTTGGGAAATCCAAGGACAATAGAGTAACACATTATTTTGAGGTGCTCCAAGACTCACTCAAGGTGAAACGTGGTGTGGTCAACCAGTGGAAAAGCTGTTTAGCAGTCTTAGATGGACACACACAGATTAGTTCTGCTGTTTTTTGTTGTTGTTTTTTTGCAGGATTCTTTACCTGCAGGTAAAACGCATAAGGGTTTAAATACAATTATGAATTCAATCTAGACACTATATCATGACAAATAAATATTCCCCCTGGGTTATCCTCAAGCATTTATTTCACTGCAAAACCACAAAAACATGATCCTGTATCAGTAAATAGCAGTGTACAACACTTTAGCACAGGCACTTCAACTAAGTGATGAAGCACCAGCACCAGTTCAGCCATAATGAATACCATCCATTCTACTTTGCCATGTTAAGCAACCTTGTCTACATGGCCACGGGCATTGAAACAGCCAACAAAGTCAGGCTGGGTCCCTAAAGGAATTTCAAGCTAAACTAAGAGGGAAATACTGCAAGACTTCCAGCAAACCCCCATGGAATTCTTCTCAGTTTGAGGTATCCTAATGTGGCATTAATAATATATGAGCAAAAAAGTTGCACTTTGGTATGATAGAAGAATACACATAATTTGCAGTCAGTGTATATGTCTATTTAACTATGCGTACATAAGAATATATAGGATGAATTGTTGTGGCTCAGCAGTTAGCACACATGCTCTGATACATTGAGCTGTGCTGCTCAGGTGGACATCATGAGTTTGAAAATGACCAAAATACGTATTTTCACATCTTTAAATGTTCCCACCCTCAAAAAAATCTAAAGTCAGTTAAGAGGTGATAGTCATTTACTGACATCTAGTGGTGACAGTGAACAATTGCTAGTCACCAAGTAGCAATTTTATATTGTACAATTCACAATTCAAAACATTATAATTGAAAACTATTTGAAAGCATAAAACGAGACTGCAAATATGTTTCTGTCATGCGAGGAGGCTTATGAGGTTGCATAATTAAAGTGATCTTAAAATATATTTTTTGTAGTTTGATGAAAGGTGTGATCTTGATTTCAAGAACAGAGCAAGTTCTTTAGTTTAGGCAATCAAAAGGCCTGTTCCAATACCAACATTTGCATCTTTGCACTTGAGAACTTTCTACTTTCAATCACGTCCTGTGTATGGCCTAAGTGTTCAAGTGTCTAAGTGTTGATTAACTAATGGGACACACTTACAACATAGTAGTGTAAAATTGCAAGTAAAGTTTTTTCCAAGCTTTATTTGCACATTGCTTGATTTGCACTTTAAAATAAACTTCTAAATGTCTGTTTAGTAGTCCCTGTGTAACAGATTATATAATTTAGTCATTGTGATGCTTCTAATTATGAGACAAAAAGCAGTTGCAAAAGTTTCAAAAAATACAATTTTCGCCACGCCACACCATGGTTAAAGTCCACCTTAGACACCTCAAGTCAGAGAAGTTAGTTTGAAAAATTACTACTGTAACAGCACTTGCAGTCACTTGCACAAGCTCTCAGGTGGGTGGTCAAGAATGCAAGTGTGGGTATTTGACACACAATATATAATTTGTATTACAGCTTTCACTTACTCAGCAATAGAATATTTAAAGGAGCAGGCCACCGTTTTTTGAAACAGGGGTTATTATTAATATTAATATTAATAATATTATTATTATTGTGACAAAAATCACACAATAAAATAGCAAATAACTGCCCTTCGCTAAGCCACGCCCTCCTTAGTTACTGTTGCTACGCCTGGCAAGCTTTCGCGCCTGACACGTCTATTATAGTGTGTATGGACCATAGACAGTATATAAACTGGACACAGCGACCCCATAGGTTTCAACGGAGAGAAATGAAGTCAATTAGAAGCACTCCCTTCCTGATCGCAAGGCGAACTGCGCAGGCTCAAACTGAGCTTGACGACGTAGATGTGACGTGAGCAACCTGTAGGTCTTCTAGTAGCTGTGCCGAGAGAAATCTGAATCATTCCCTTCCGAATCCCGCAGAGACGGAGAGCGTGGGTATTAGCTGTCCATGAGCTAGCAACGGGAGCAACTTTATTACTCTCTATGGGTTTCTCCCTTGACTTTATGCCTCCACGTCCTCCCGATTGCTTGCGAGCTTCTCTGCCTGTCCATACGGTAATTTTTCGACTTGTGCGACAGAGTCGCGCGGGTATGACGCAATCGTTAGCCTATTTTTACAAAAACTGCTTCTACGGGGCCATAACGTAAGACACAAGGTAATGGAGCCTTTTATACATTTTCGTGTTTCTTTAGAAATAAACAATGGACAAACGGTGTCTTTAAACACCTCAGATGTAAAGTTATTCGCTGTCAAAGTGACGCCAAAATGAATGGGAGTCAATGGAATGCTAACAGCAGGTGGGGGTCCGCTAGCCAATGGCGGCGCCCGGGGATGCTTCAGTGTCTTCCGAAACACTGCCCCCCTGGTATGGACCATAGACTGTAAAAAAAATATGGACGTAGTGTCCGTGACGTCACCCGTAGGTTTCTGAAGAGCATTTTTGAAGCCTAAAGTGGGCGGAGCCGGCCGTCGCCATCTTGGCCTCGCGTCACCGCTCGTCACTCCCGGATAACAGAATATGGGCAAAGAGGCGGAGCTGAGGAGCCTGGCTATCTGAAACCACGCCCACCTAGCACGACGTTATGGAGTTAGCTCCATGGTTAGCGCAGGCTTGGGAGCTAATGCTATATGCTAGTACTCACAGTTCTCACAGTACCAAGTCTGCGACTGCACAGGGCCTCGCGCTAAAGTGACACTGACAGTTGATGATTAAAGTCAGAATGCCAATTAAAAGGTCCTGTTTTTTCCCTTCGAAATATTATAATAGTTAAAAGACATAGCTACAAGTGAGACTGTGTATCGTGATTCTGTAAAGCTATTCTGCTAGTTGAAAATGTATTATGCAGTAACTTTACTATTACTCTGAGAGTGTGTGTGTGTGTGACCGTGATTATGTGCATGTCAGTCACTCTTTTATGAGTCATGGTCCAGTCTCTGGTCCGTCAGCGCGGCATCGCTCGTCAAGTTTGTAGAGAGCTTTATTATTCAGTCCATTTTAAATTCTGATTTTGGCCGCATCTCAATTCTCAAATGGGTCAAACCATAGATATATTACCTATGAAGTTCAAGTAAATGCAATAGAAATACACGCTCATTCAAGGATGTGCATTTATTGCATGGACGGAGAAGCACCGAGCTGCAGGATTTCCTCTGACGGCACATAAGCATGTTATAATCTGTCCTGAGCAACGGCACCGCAGAACGAGTGTAGCCTTTATATCTATAGACGTTTTAAAATCTGAAAACTCCAAAAAGCAACGAAATTGTCAGACATCCATTAGTGCATGTTCGCCGAGGAGAACAACTGGAATACAGCGCTGGTTGTTCTCTCGAACGATACTCGACGACAACGGCGGAATCCAAAGGCGTGGGCGATGTAATGGGTATATTAAATTAACGTTATATGAAATAATCCCGAATAAAAGCACAAACACGGCAGAGATGGCAAGTTCAGCGGCTGGAATTTGCTGAGGTGAAGTGACGGCTAACCGGCTAGCATTTACATCAGCGGGAATCCACCTGTCACTCAAAAGTGGACACACCCTTAATTTTGCAGAACTTTAAATATTAATAAACTTAACGTGTGAGTTATAAAAAAATGCACCCCCCTCACAGTTGTTATGAAGGGCAAAATTAGCTGTATAGACCAAAGCCAAAGAGAGAACCAGGCTGTAAACATGTTTTTATCTGCTGTAAAGTTGGGCATTTTAACATGGGGGAGATACAGATTTGACTCCCTTCTGCAGCCAGCCTCAAGCGGCCAGTCGATGAGTTGCCGTTTAATTCACTTCCGTGTTGGTTTCAAGAGAGAAACGGGGAGGTTGCCGCTTGGTGTGGACCGGTGTCAAACATTCCCAAGGAGATAATTCGTAATTTGTGGCGAACAGATTAAATATCTGAGAGAGCGAGACAGAAGGGACTGCAGTATGCATTCGAGGGATATATTCATGACATAATATGCAACCGATTAGAGAATAATTTAATCAAAATTGAAGCTAAAGCCTATATAGGCTTAACGTTACCAGCGCAGCAGCCGCCTCATTCGCCGACCATTCAAATGGGAAACACACAAATTGAGGAACAGCTATGTTCATGCACAGCAGGGTAAGTGAAATGTGAAAATAAATTATAATCTAATAATTATAAATCAAACAGCTTATCCATAAATCTTGTGGAATAACACTAACAACGGGAGAGCCGCGATCGGATTGGAGTAACGTAACCTTAAAGTTACTCAGGGGTAGTAAGCCGTTGATTAACAAAATGCTTAAATATATTTTAAAGTAGGGATGTCCCGATCAGGTTTTTTTGCCCTCGAGTCCGAGTCCGAGTCATTTGATTTTGAGTATCTACCGATATCGAGTCCCGATCCGATACTTCTATAATACGTACATAAAAAAAAGAATAAAGAAGAGCGAAAAAACAGATCCAGGATGTTCCTTATTTTTTATTTAATTCACCTTATTTTAACATTCAACAACTCTGTTAACAAACAGAGCACTTCTGTGAGGTAGCTTGAACAATCAAGTAATAAATAACATAAAGTCAACAAAGTGATGTCATGCCGCACGCGTTGCTGTTTCTGTGTGGAGTCAAAAGGGTCTAACTCTGTGCCATCGCATAACTATAGTGTTAAAAAATAATGAGAATATATATACATTACATATATATCCGAGTCCTGATCTCGGGAGGTAACGTCCGATTCCGATCGAGTTTGAAACCACATGATCGGGCCCGATTTCCGATCATGTGATCGGATCTGGACATCCCTATTTTAAAGTATGTCAGTGAGCCTCCGTCTTGCCTTTAATCGTCTTATTTTACGTTCAAATAGATGCATTATGAGCAAAGAACCGTCATTATTTCAAGCAATATAAGGTAAGGTGTGTTTGTTAATCCTGTCATTTTTTGCGTAGCTAGGATTGTCCACTCAATAATGTGACTGAAAGAGAATTTCTGTGCACAACTAATAATCAGTAATAAAGACGTTATCAATTATTTTCATTTATGATTATACAATTTGTTGTTGTAGCCCCTTTATGAAATCATCTACAATGCAGCATCACAAAAACATATTCAATTACAATAAGACAAACAAAATATGCCTACCCAACATGAACATGTACCTGGACAGAGCAATGTTGCGTAATAACCTCTCAGTCGTCTCTGATAGGTCTGAAGGCACCAGGATCTCTACAGGTTGTATTTTAAGTACCCTGGACTCCAGCTCTGAATGGGCCATGTTATCTTTAAAGCAGTCCACCATCACATCCCCGATGCTTGGCTGGACCACCTGAACTCAAAAGGAAAGACAGGGTTGTAGTAGTGAGTATTAAAAGTTATGAATATATGGGTTTGTCTTATTAACCAACTGAAACCCTGGCCAGACACACCAAGCTGTCGGTCAGCCAACGTCAGGCTGTCGTGAGTGTGACGTGAGCCACGCGTCGGTGGCAGTTCCCTGATTCAGCATGTTGAATCGGTCAGAGAGAGTGCTCTGATTGGCTGTTCAGTTTAGAGAACAAATCAGTGCACGAGAATAAAAGCGAAAGTGATTAAAGCGAGCAAAGAAGTCAAGATGGCACAGACAGAAGGCTGTTCAAATTTTCCGTCATCTTACCTGAGCATTTCAAGACGCAAATATTTTCATAACAACATGAGACGGCTGGAATGAAGAAAGTCATCTGCATGAATGATATTTAAAATGGTAAGCAAGCGCTTCTTTGTTTACGGTTTATATATCTGCAGTCCTAGTTTTGGTTTCCCCTTTTGAATGGCGAATACAGATTACTGATACCTGCTGATGTAGACAGCCATTTCCTTACATAGAGACGCAGAACGCACATGCTAGTTGGCAGTCAGCTGTTGTCTTTGTTGCGTTCAAGCGCAGCCGACAGGAGGCGACAACACAGTCGTTCTTTGATGACGGCTTGGTGTGTCACAGCCTTAGAGCTCACCCAACACTACCAATTACCCCAATGATTTCTTACCACCATCCCTACGGTCAGCTCCTTGCTCTGTTTATCAAAACTCTCGCTCACACACATTAGATAGTTGTTGCCACTGTCCTGCACCACATCTTCAGCCTGCTCCAAATCTCCAAGCTTCAGCAGAGGATTCACATCTGAGAACAAGGCAATGAATTAATTCAATTTGGGTTCTGTAGGTTACTAATAAAAGATACTGGAGCTATTTAATAAATAGATACCCTTCAAAATGTTGTGCTCACAAAGTCTTTTTTTTTAAAGACATTAATACTTTTATTGAGCAGGGATGCATTGAATTGATCAAAAGTGATATTAAATGCTGTTCTTTCTATTCATCAAAGATTCCTACTTTTTTTTAATCAGTTTCCAAAACAATATTAAGCAGCACAAGTGTTTTCAATATTGATAACAATAAGACATGTTTCTTGTGCACCAAATCATCATATTAGAAACATTTCTGAAGGATTATGTGCAGTGTTGCCACATTGGGCGGTTTTGAATTTTGATTGCACGGGTCAAGATTGGTTTGGATGGGTGGACAAAATTTGGCTTGGTTTGTGATGAGTTTTAGCCTGGCTCCGCCCTCCTACATACTTCCACTCAATTTTCATTTTCCTTCAGTACATCGTCTGGGTTTGCGGTATATTCGCAGGTTTTCTCCATCCAATTTTTTACCGGTCCAATCAGCGAACAGAGGGAGTGGCTGAGAATGATGACGTTGAAGTCATGCGCTAGTTTGAGTTGTAGTTTCGTCACGACCAAACGTTAACGATTGGTTATGTCAGATCCAGAGTGGCTCTGGGCAGATCCAATCGTTTTAAACTTCAACAGAGTACCTGGCATCAAGGAAGCTAACGCTTGCCAATGGGGAGTGGCCAGACTCTCTGTACAAATGAAATGTACGAGAGTCTGGTAGGACCAGGCTAGATCAGTTTGGAGGTTTTTAAACATTAAAATTGTATTGACTAAAACTCAAATGTGCATGTACTCCATCTGATCAGTCATCATGACATTACTAAACACACACGGCCACGGCAGAGTCGGATGGTGTTGATGTTGATGTCGCAGATGAGCACAGACTTTTAGCCAATCAAGAACGATAGCAGGCAGACGTGAGGATTCATAAATGATTTGGCCTGATCAGGACATCTTCAACTTTTAAACCATCCAGACTGCACTCTACAGCTGCTGAAAGAGGTTTGAATCAACGATTAATCAGTTTTGACTGAATATTTCTGCGTTATGTTCTACAATGTGTACTTCAAGAAAGACTAGTTTGAAGTTAAAGCGCAACACAAAGGTAAGCACATTATAATTATAGTTCATTTTTTGAACACGAATGACACAATTTTGGCTGTTATAGTGTGTGAGATGACGAGCGTGTCACGGTCAACTCATGTGTGTTTCCGAGGGTTGAAGTCTGTTAATTTCTTGACAAAACAACAACAACAAAAAAATTTGTGTCATATTTGCTTATTTTGTTTTACTGTGTATTTGCCATATTTTTATCTGTTTTCCTCTTGTATTGTTCTCCAGGCAAGAAAATGTATATATTTAATTTATTTATTTTGTAATCATTATTTAGTTTTAAGGAGGTATAAACATATATAACATATTTTTACAAACATCGGTTGTCATGACAACAGTATTCTCTCACAACCTTTTAGCACTGAATGTTTTGGGTGGGTTTTTGGAGATTTTTTTGGGCTGGAAATCATCAACACTGCTTAAGTGACACTGAAGACTTTGCCATCACAGGAATAAATTACATTTTAAAATATATTAAAATAGAATACAGTTATAAATATTACTGTTTTTGCTGTATTTTGATCAAATAAATGCAACCTGAGTGCGCACCAGAGACTACTTTCAAAAATATTAATAAATCTTTCCAACCCCCAACTTTTAAACAGTAGTGTCTGACACACATCAAACTGCAGCTAAGAATCTGGTCAACAACAGAGATATTGAAATTAATCTTAAAACAGGAGTGAAAGGCAATTATGAATCTACGGAGTAAGTGCTGAAACAATACCTTCTCCCACAAGCGTGGATTTGGTGTAAAGTGCATGAAGTTGCCGTGTGAAGAGAGAACTCTTGTTGGTGCTGGAGGCTTTGATGGCTGAAGTTTCCGTCTGCTTCACTACACCTACCTAAGTAATGAGGCATGAAAACACTCTTACACCGACCAAAAAATAAAATGGGATGTTGATAGATATACTAATTTTCAAATTTTCAGCATATTATAATTAAGAGAACATCAGTGACCTTGTAGCCCTGAGAGACCAGTCGCCGAACATGCACAAACAAGCGATGAGTAGGGATGCTGGCCGTCATGAAGTTATGGTCCACATGACAAGTGATATTGAGTTCCTTTGCAGCAATCTATAAAAAAATGTGGTAGTGAAAAAAACCCAAATCTAGTTTCTTTAAAAAAGGTTATTTTGCACACCATACTTATTTTATAGTCGAACATTATTAATGACAACAGGTCAATGTCATTACATTAAAGAGACAGTTTACCCAAAAAGGACAATTCTACATTAAGCTAACACGTTTGAACATTTGTCTTATCATATTTAATGAGCTCTATGTATGCGTTAATTAAATCGGTTTATCATATAAAGCAATTGTATCTCTTCAGAAGATTTGAATTAAACCGCACAATTTTTATATACATTGCTTTTATGATCTCTTAATGCACTTTTTGTAACTTGAAATATGTTGGTGGAATTGCCTTTCAATGGGTCTCATTCATGAAACACGAGCAAAACTAATTTTTGTGTAAATCGTGTGTAAAGTGGTTCTGGCGTAAATTTTCGGATTCATTAAAATGTTCGTATTTTCCAAATGTTAGTTGGTACGAAATAAATCTACACCTGCTCCCAGCCACGCGAAAATAGTGCGTTTAACATCCGAACGTTTTGCTCATTAATTGGGCTGCATTTTAATTCACCTTAATCGGGTACATATTTACACAGCATTTTGAAAAAAAAATTATATATAGTAATTACATTCGTTTTTTTCTTTTTACTTTTATTATGAGAGCCAGTAATAGCATCTGCAAACGGAACACTTTAATCAAATAATTAATTGCTTTCAATAGGGCTGGGCTATATTTTTTCGAAGTGAAATAATTTGTTTTTTACAGTCAAGCTTCATGTCGAACCATTTTCTTTTCACTTCTGGGACTGTTCTATTAACAGATGAAACTCCATTAACTGCATCTGTAATATGCTGCCAAGCTTCTTTTTTTTAGGACCTCATACGCCTATGTAGGCCTACGCTTGAAAATAAAATGTGGCGTTTTGAATGAACTTCTGATAATAAAATATTATCTGATAAATGATAAATTTTTCTTTTTCATTCGCTTTTAAGAAGACATGTTGAAATCCTTCGTTTGGTGTCATAATATGATGCCCATATACAGTTGTCAGTCGGATTTAATGGGCGGGATTTATGGTAATTGGGAATGAGTGTGCAAGCGCGTCCCATTTACGACTGATTGGAATTCATTAACACACACACACATTTCACTATCACATCTGACGTTTACGAAATATTTGTGAATCAGGAGAAGAGTTTTCGGGAAGGTCTCTACGCGCAGATCACTCACATATTTACTCGTATATTTACGAATGTTTCATGAATAAGACCCAATGGAGGGACAGTAATATATATACACACACACCCTTTAATAGCGTAATGCATCATCTAATGTCTGATAATTGTGATGGGCTCCTCTAGTTCTTACCTCTGCATCCTCACCAAAGAACCTGTACTTATATCCACACTCAACGCAAAGCACTGTGTCCACATGTTGCTTCTTAATCTCCATGTACTGTTCTTCTAGAGGAGTGTATATGGTCTTGGTTCTCCTGATGGGAACGCCAGGCTCTTCTGAACTTTTCCTGATCGCAGTATTCTTAGAAAACTGACTAAAGGAAATCTCCTGGAAACAGAAAGCAGAAAATCATGTTTGAATGGCAAGCATTTGTGTCTTCAGTTCATTACTCTGACAATGTGATTAGTTGAGCATTTGCATTTCTAGACAAAACAAGTAGTTGATAGATATGTAATTGCAATTAAAGAAGTTAAAGGTCCCGTTTTTCGTGTGTTTTTGAAGCTTTGATTGTGTTTACAGTGTGCAATATAATGTATTCATGTTTCGCATGTAAAAAAAACCCTGTATTTTTCACAAAATGTACTTATCTGTATACCGCTGTTTTCACTTTCCTAAAAAACGGGCTGATGACTTCCTTGTTCTATGAAGTCCCTCCTTCAGAAATACGTAACGAGTTCTGATTGGAACCCTGTGTTGTGATTCGACAGCAGCTTAGCGCACGTTGCCCGGAAAGGTCACGCCTCTTACCATAGTGGAGATGCTTGCGCTCAGTGTTATTGTAAGGTGATTTGACTCCGGTGAGTGAAAATAACAGCGTCTCGACGGCAATGCTGACAAAGACTCTACAAACACAACTCTTCCTCTTCTATGTAGGAGCGCAACAAGACCACGCCCCCTTGTTTGTGTATTCCTGTGGGCGGAGGTTAATCAAAAAACTGTTCTAGTGACGTCATTAAAGCAGGAAGTAGAGGGATGTAGTCCAAACCGGCCGTTCGCTGTAGGCTTTGAAAGGGGACTTCTGTTAAATCAAATATCTCGCTTGGCATTGAACTTTGAGCTTTATAATTTTACAGGTATTATTTATGCTCTAACAGCAACATTACACACTAGCTAAAGTTTAAAAAGTGGAATCACAAAGAACAGGACCTTTAAGACAAAACCCTCTTTCAATGGGCAACTAGTATTGCTTATAAGATCAAACCTGTTTAATCTTGGTAGGCTCTTCTTTGACCTCTTCCACCAACTCAGGTGAGCTGTTTTTCATGATAGTCTTGTGTTGCTGCACGACAGATCTCTCAGCTTTTCCAGAGTTTGAAGGCTCCACCTCCATCTTTACACCCTGATCGGAGACTCGGATCTCTGAATTCCCTGGGCAGTGGAAATCTTTAAGCCTTGTCAGGGTGGCATGGCTGACACTGGCTCTGGGAGATGTCATCTTATCTATTGCACATAAGAGAGAATTAATGGAAAAAGGAATGTTTGGAAATGTAAAATGATATTTCCAACTGACACATTACAGCAAAAGCTGTAACTAACATGCCAAAGACTTTTGCACCGTACTGTATATGTACCTGCATAATATAAACACTATCAAGTTTAGGACATTCATCCATCCCATAACCTCTTCTAAATTAGAACAGGTTTTTTTATGTTTCATAGCTTTTATTGAGTTACATTACAACTGTAATGAACCTTGAATGAACTACCATGAACCTTTCTGACATAAACATTGCTACAAAAATAAAAAAAATATAGAAAAATCATTTAAAAAAGTATTTTTTAAGACGTGTCAGTAAAAAATACCTTATTGATGAGCTCTGCTTAGTGTGCATGTTATGAGATCAGATCAGCATAAACAAGCAGTCTAAGTACAATTTATGCTGATCATGTATTATACTTGTTTTTTACACCATACAAACCAAAACATTTCCTTTTCGAATGTTTTGAACATTGTTGTTTAGTGAAGCGTGTTTAAAAAGCATAGCTTTTATTGAGGTACATTACAACTGTAATAATTAAACATTTAAAAAAATTGTGTGTGTGTGTGTGTGTGTGTGTGTGTGTGTGTGTGTGTGTGTGTGTGTGTGTGTGTGTGTGTAAAGAACATGAACCTTTCTGTCATAAAAAATGGCTATATATAGAAATAATGGTGGGTCGGTGAAAAAGTCAATTTCAAATCTGAAGCACAAAAAACATTGCTGTTGAGCCCTGCTTAGTGTAAATGCTTGTTACATTAAACAAGCTAATCTAAAGTCAAATGTGCAATGCAGTTAAACAGATCAGCTGACAACAACAACAAAAAACTAAAATAAACAATGAAAATAGTAAATACCATGCATGGTGCATAAGTCCTTACATGAGCTGGGGGTCAGCATGCACTCTTCATCTTTCTCCTTCTCCACATTGTGAGAGAGTTTGGGTCGTTTCTCTGAAGACATTCCTCCATCACATAACCTCTTCTAAATCAGAACAGGTTTACATTTCAGTCGGTGCTGCTTTGAAGCAGCAAAAGCTTCGTGCATGCGATGCATATTGTTGACATGGATCTATTGTATGATTGGAGTGCAGATTCTTTACAAAGTAAACAAGCTGTCTGTTCCGAATATATAAAGCTCTTACCTTTCCTCTGCCCTCATGGCGTCGGTCTTGGCAGTTAATCCCGGGTCGGTCAATTGGTTGAGATTGATCGCTTGCACTTGTGAAGAATCTGCTGATAGTTGTCTGAGTGCTGGACTTTTTCGAGGATTTGGATGCAAGCACACGTTTGACACTTGTATGCATTTTACAGCATTGTCTGATTATTAACACATGGCCTGCAAGACTCACTTTGTTGTTTGAATACAGGCCCAAAGTCCCAAACTCTGATGATTAAAAATAGTCTCCTGAAAAGAGACTAGTACAGCTGATCATGTTGGCGCGCGAGTGATGTACCCATTCTCGCGCACGCGAACTTACTGCTGTACTGCAGAGGGTGAAAGATGCGCTACATGTGCGCAGTCGCTGCTGTAGTGCAGCGGGGGAAGGCGGCGTTAGATATCCGCAGTCCACGATTTGTAATCACAAATTAACATAATGCTGATTTAAAGGGATAGTTCACCCAAAAATTAAAATTCTGTCATCATTCATTTACCCTTATGTTGTTCCAACCTGTATGACTTTCTTTCTTCTGTTGAACAACAAAGAAGATATTTTGAAGAATGTCGACATAATATTCTTCAAAATCTCTACTTGTTTTGTATGTTTTCGACCAGCTCTACTCTGATATAGTCTGAATGTGACTATAAGACAGGAACATTTTAAGATATTATAATTATTAACCATCTAAATTATTTATTTATTTAATCTTGTTTTTTTATTTTAAAAATAAATAAATTAAATGTTGCACCTCTTTATCTCTAAACACCCTCTAGGCCCTACCAATCCCTTGCGACACCCCTGGGGTCTACGGACCCCAGTTTAAAAAAAAACAAAAAAAAAACATTTCACTGTTTGTCTGTACCCATCATGCATCTGCTAAATGTATAAGGTTTACCCCACCAGCATTTTGTTAACTAAACCTATTAAAATATATATTTTTTCATTTTCTGTAATTGAAATAAACCTGAAATAAAAGTATAGAAATAGTAGATGAAAACCTTAAATTAAATCTATATAGAAAATTATAAATATTTAAACTAATGAATATGATAAAAACACATAACAAAATGGCTAACATTTACAAATAAAATGAAAACCTAAAATGAAAATTGCCTATAAATAAAAATATAAAAACATAAATAATACTAAAATAACACTGAAAGTAGTATACTTAAGCCTAACAGACTGAAACAGGTTCCTTAAACAAGCATTTACTATAGATGTGGGACTATAAATGGGGGATGTGAAAGATATTAGGCTTTGGTGAATGCAAAGAAAGACATTTGGCACTTTTGGACATTTGGCAGTTTTCAGACTTCTGAACTATGTTGAATTTACTGCAACATGCAGAGAATAATAATAATTAGAAAAAGCAGGGATTTCAAAACTTTTTTTAATTATTTGTCATGAAAGACTTTTCAACAATTGGATTGAGAAAAGTTACATTTCAGCTCACCGACAGTGGGGGCTCTATGTGAAATTGTACACGGAGCAAGGACACAAAAGTAAAATGGTAACACAGGAGCACCAGACCTTCAAAACATTTCATCATAAACTCTGTAACCTGATAACCTTTTTTAAATGAGGGAGAAAAAAAATCGGACACTTTTTAAAGGAATAGTTTGCTTAAAAATTTACTCAGCCTCGAGTTGTTCTAAACCTGTATGAATTTCTTTCTTCTGCTGAACACAAAAGAAGATATTTTGAAGAATGTCGGTAACCAGACAGTTGATGGACCACATTGCCTTCTATAGTTGGAAAAAAAATACTATGGAAGTCAATGGGGCCCATCAACTGTTTGGTTACCGACATTCTTCAAAATATCTTCCTTTGTGTTCAGCAAAAGAAAGAAATTCATACACGTTTCAAACAACTCGAGGGTGAGTAAATGGTAACATAATTTTCATTTTTAAGTGAATTATTCCTTCAAGGTGTTGACATTAAGAAAATGACAATTCAGTTTCCAAATGACACTGTTCAACCATATGAGCATTTCTAAATAGTAAATGAATGACCATCAAACAATTTAAAATACTGAAATCATATATCACTTTCTACTTTACAGAGCTTACCCATGATGAAGTCGACATTTGGTTCAAATTTAAAAAAAGATATGATATGAAAGTGCACATCAAATACTCATATATTACAAATGCATCATGATACCGAAACCTGTTATTTTTCTTATGAGGCAACAAAAAAAGAAATTGAATTGCATAGAAGCCTTTACTCTCTAGTCATCCAAAACTATATAAGCTACCTCTCTTAATACCAAAAAAAAAACAAAAAAAAAAAAAAACAATTATGTTCTCAAGATAATGGGAGACAAGTCTGATTTCAAATGCTGAATGTGTTAAACATAATTTGTAAGTACATTAGAAGCCACTTAGACAGTGAAGTGAACATAGTGTACCATTTTAATAGGTGAGGTTCTCTAAAATGGTATTGACATACAGTAATCTCTCTAGGGATGGTTTCATGATTGACTATATTTGGCCTCAAAATAAATAAAATCACACAAGGATAGCAAGTTTTCATTTAAAGAGTAAGTTTTCAGATATATTCATAGAGTTCTCTGATAATGCAATCACTAAGCTACTGTTATTTGTATTGATAAAGTAGGCATTACTATAGCAGATATTTTGCCCGGTATGGCTAAGAAACCCCTGAGCACACACTTCACACCAACACGATTCAAATATTGAATGAAAACACTCCACACTTGACCAAAAAAAAAAAAAAAAAAAAGCATATTCCATCCTCTAATTCACACAATTATCTATGAATCTAAAATTGGTGTTTGGTATGACCACATTTGTGTAATATATTTATCTGATACAAATCAAAATGTTAGAAAAAAAATGCATAACAGAACCATTTAAATAACGTTTTTTTTTCTTGATTCTGACTGAAAACGTAATTATTTCTTTTAGAAATCCCAATGCCCGAATTTCACCTTAGACAGGGAATTTCAAGATGATTTAAAATAAAAGAGTACATCAGAATGTTGTGAATTCAGTCTGAATTTCCTGTGCAAAAATTAGTAAGTGCACTGTAAAAAGTGTGACGCAAAAGAACTGCGATCACACTAAGCACATAATTCATACTACAACCGTCATTAGACACAACCGACTTTCACATACTGTAGAAACTGATGTTCTGTAGTAGAACCAATTCATAAAAGAAAAAGTACAAACTAAAATAGTCCAGCCTCCATTAACATTAAACGTGAGCAGGGATGTGAGTGCGATCAGAGGCGGCAGCTTGATCATGATGACATTGGATAAAACGGTAATGTAATACTTCAACTTGAAAACCCCTGATGCAGGAGCTACTGAGAGCAAACAAAGTTAAAGATCCACTACTCATGTATACCGTCTTTGTTCTAAACCGACAGAATCAGAACTGACTCGCATCCGTTTGGACAGATTCCAGCTGAATAGTTGGTATAGATCAGAAGAATGAAAGAGATAAGAGATACAAAGGGATCAGGTTAGATTTCAATATCTATCACGTATCTATGTCAGTAAGGGACTGCAAATTGCTATTGCATCCACAACATCACAGAAACATCTGTAGTGTTAAAGAAACCACAAAGCTTGAATGCCTTTCAAACTGCTGGTGCTTGCTTTCCTTTCCAACGTACGTTCGGTTTAAGTTTTTGGAAGGAACTTGTTTAGGTTTTAAAATGATAATAAAAATAACTGAATATGCATTGTCTATCTCCCTGTAGTAACATTCAGTTATGACAAATGTACCATGTGAAGTGTCAAATAATTTGGTTGTAATTCGATCTTTGAGCTCAAGAAACATACAAAAGTGTTTCTGGAGATCTTTTTTTGTGTGTGTGTCCAATTCTATAGAGAAATTATATAAAATAAAGCCTGTGCTTAATATAATTAAAACAAATCTTACTTAAACATAAAAAACTAAATAATGAAGTTATCGATTTATCATTAAGTTGCTGTTTATATTGTTTTTGTACAAGTGTTGTGTGGAGTTATAAATAGATATTTTCCTCTGTATAACGGTGTGAAATGTCATCATTGTATTTTTACATTCATCTTCTGTGACTTTACTAAAAACAACAGTTATGCCACATACACACACGACACGCACACACACACACACACACTCTTCTCTTATAAATGTTTGACCTTTTCCCCTATTCTGTGGTTCCGGCTGCTCCAGAGATGAGGTGTGCTTTACGTGCGGTTGAGTGTCTGGAAGATTCTGGAGATCTGGAGCATGACGGGACCTGTCTCAGGGTCGTTCATCCACTGCGTGCTGTTCAACGGGTTCTCCAGCATGTCCTCAAACGCTGCAAAGCCAAGAAAAACATTCCTCAGCCACATCCAACCAACAACTGGCACAGACTGTACTGCACCTAATTGAAAATACAGTTTAAAGGTGCACTAAATACAGTAGCTTGTTTTGCTGAATGATTCAACAATGGTCTTATATATATATTATATTATATTACGGTGTATATATATATAAAAAATCACATCCAAAATAAAAGTTTGTGTTTACACAATATATGTGTGTAAACTGTATAATTGTGTGTAATATACTGTGTATAATTATTTTGTATGTATATATTTAAGAAATATTAGCATGTATATACTGCATATATTTATATATAATTGATATATAAATATATTATATATAAATAACAAATGTTTCTTAAATATATACATGCATACAGTATATGTGTATTTATATATACAAAATAATTATACACAGTACACACACATATATTGTGTGTGTCCTTAGGAGGAATCCCAGCCACCATTTTGAACTGCGTTTAACTTTATTTGAAGTTTATTTGGACAGACCCTCGAGCCCTCGATTTTGACAGAAGGAGAGAGTGCACAAGCAATCAAGGGCTTAGGGCGTTCCATTTAAACACATTGTGTTCCATTGTGTAAGTTGGGCACTCGTGCAACTTAAGCAAACACGTTCATCAAAGTGAACGAGAAGAAGGGAAGTTAGCGAGGGAGGGACTTAAAAAAATTGACTTAAACGCAGCCACGGTGTGAGAGTAGCATGAAGCTATAAGTAAATTGTCGAGGGAGGGAGAAATATTGACCATGGAGCATGTAAAATGACAAACCTGTAAAAACAAAAAACAACATTTTTTATTTTTTAAATGCTATGAGGGCCAAAAGTCACACTGTGTAGCTTTAAATATTTTAACAAATTTAACAAATAAAATAATAATAATAATAATAATGTAACCGCAATAGGTAATGGCCTATATCCTGCATATCTTCGGATTGTGGGGAAAACTGGAGCACTTTGAGGAAACCCACTTATTATAACATGGGGAGACACACAGAAATGCATCCTGGCAAAACTGAAGTCCCTGAAGCTGTACTTTCATAACACATGAAACTGCTTTATAGTGTACAAAAACAAGCATATACTGTTTAGTGCACTATTTTAGTTCGCAATCAGTGCATCAGAGGTTGTATGAATAACTGAACAAATTATAATATAGTAATAGGCAATGCAAAAGAAAAAATTGTCATATTAATGAAGACAACATGTTAAAAGTAAATTAATTATTGGGGTGCTGGTCTGAGGTTATACTGTAAGAGAATGTACTGTACACTTATCTAGTGTGTCTTTATAGAAATATTATAGTATACGTTATCTTCAAGCCAGCTTAGTAAATGGAGCAACCAGACAGAACTGAAAGAGAAGGGACCAAGAGGTCACTTGCAGAACTTTTTGCCTTAAATTGGACATTTTGTCCAGACATCAGCCGTGTTTTCAGAATTTCAAAGATTAAGTCCTCTTTGTGAGAGTGGCTAGAAAGGAAGCCACTTCTGAGCAACTCCAACATAATTCTGGAGATTGTGAAAGCCATGTGACAAAAGCTGAAAGGCTTTGGAAGTAACTGCTGTGGTCTGATGAAATGAAACTTGAGCACTCGGGCTTAAAAGCAAAGCGCTATGTTTACCACAAACCACACAGAGCCCAACACCCAGATAATGTCATCTTGCCATCAAGCATGGTGGTGGCAGCACCACGGTCTGGGGTTACGTTTGAGATGGAGAAACTGGAAAACTGGATGTCATTCAGTAACTGGCTAAATGGATGGAGCCAAATAAAGACTAGAAAACTTTGAAATTACATGTTTTGATCAGCCAGAAACACCTTTTTTTCCAAACAGTAAAGTACACAGCAGGAACTAGAAGAACATTAATTTGAAGGGGTAAAAAATAAACCGACAACATCTGTGGTTTAACTATAAAATTGTTCACAGACACTCTTCATTGAATTGACATGTTGAGGCAAACCTTTGTAAATTAAAGCAGGGCTATGCAGATTCAGGAATTTATTCGCTGTATTCTCACTTTTTGCATGTAGGTTTCTCTATAGAGCTCCCCCTAGAGCTTCGAAATAGATATTTGACAACACTGTCGAAAAACTTGTTGGCGAGAGGCTTGTAGATCAACGACATCAAAGCAGACGGGACATTCTTTACAACGTCTTCTTCATTCGGGTTCGAACAGCGTGAGGGAGCGCAATAATGATAGAATTGTAGCAGATTTATTTTTGCCGTAAAGCAATTCTTTACTTTGCGAGACCTGATATCACGCTATACCTGACGCCGCGTCCAGCGGCTCAAAGTTGAAAGTGTGTTTTTTCCACTCACAGGCGATAGGGGGGTGCGAGACGACCACCATTCAACCCGAAAAAAGTAATATAACCATTCCAATGTCTTTCGAAGCTGTTCGGTTAAGGTAAAAAATCTGCATAGTTCACCTTTAAACATCAGTAACACTTTATGGTCATCTTTAGTCATTCTGTTGACTATAAGTAAGGTTGCATATTTGTCATCTAACTCTCATTACAAAATTAGTAGACTGTCTGCTTAATATCTGCTAACACTTCATTTAGATGGTTTATTTTGACATTCTACTAAATATAAGCAGCTTTGCAACTATGTCAACCTATTCTACTAACCCTAACCCCTTAATCTATTAACCCTACCCTTAACAATCTACAAATGCTCAACTTAGTTAGTTTGACATGTAGATGCAATGTTACTTGTAGTCAACAGAATGTCTAAAGCGAACATCAAAATTAATTGCAACCAAAACATTTCAGAAGAAGAAGAGGATTTGAGTATAGAGTAGGGATGTGCCCGAAACCTAAATCCATAAAGGCACAGGAAATAAACAACACATTCTACGGAGCCTCTAAAAGGACATGGTTAGGCTTGATGCGTTAGTTGGTTACATTACAACACATGATCATTTCACTTATCACGTGAAGATAGTAAGGAGAGATGACTGAGAGGACAATGTTGGGGGATATGGTGTGCAACAGATCTTGACAAATATCTTATCTTGTAAAATGTGTGGTCAGTACCGCCGCTCCCAATACAGAGTACGCGTAATCACGAATTCGAAATTGAAAAAAAAAAAACCGAGCGTGTATTCAAAAGCGATTTCAATATCCAGTATATTGCTAGCCACTCCATGATGCCCACAAATTATTTACAATATAAATTATTACCCAACTATTTAATTGCGAGAAAACACCAATCCATTGAAATATTTTTTTCCCCCCATCACCATGTCCCTTCAGGGGCTCAGTTTCCTTTCCGAACATAGTATTCGACTTCAGGCACATCCTTAGTATAGAGAGAGACGTCACCTAGAAGAGTCTTGGGATTTGTGAGACCAAGTTGTACGACGGGGTTCTCCAGAATGGCCTGAAACAGTGGACTGTTGGTATCAATGCCCTTGTCCAGATCCTCAGGGGTGGGCTTTCTGTCACCTAGCAGCCATTCACACTGTGTGGGAATAGAGGTTTTACATTGAAAAAAGTTACATCTAAATTGGTATCTTAAGTTAGTATCTCAATTGGCTGGTAAAATAACACAATATACATGATTTTATATGAATGTTTACATACAGCTGCATCCTGTTGATTATTATTGACACGGAGGGCGTCAACCACCTCCTTCTCGTCGAATCCCATCTCCATCAGCGCAATCACTGCCTGCTCACAAACACACAGACGAGACAATGCAACATACCACAGCAACACAGAAGCAGCTATTTTATGTGAATTACTGCAGGCTTTAGTTTACAAAGATCATGAATTAGACATTTCAATTCTGAAGTGGCTGTTAACATTGGCAGTGCATCAGGAAACATGTAATGTTGGGTTTAAAAAGGAACTATTCTTCTACTGTTTCTCATGACACCCACATGACACTCACCCGTGAGTCAGGCCTGAACTCTCTTTTCCTTCTGATCCTTTTAAAGATCTCAGTCAGTTCGTCCTGTTTGGCCTCCTCTATGCTGGCCTGGGACGAAAGACGGGCACGGGCTCCTAAAACTGTAGCGGAAAGACCAGAGGCAGGTGCTGGGACTGGGACTGGGACGGGGGCTGGGGCTGCAGCGGCCGCTGCCCCTGGCGTGTCCTGTCCCGGCAGAGGCGTGTCAACCATGGGGTCATCTACATGCTCAATCAGCCACTCCATAGCCTGGGTCACAGACATGCTGCAGAAAGAGGGATTAGTGATAAGTGACTCTGATTTAATCCACTGAGAGCTGGGACACATTGATGATGTTGTTCAGCACCAAACTCAAAACATCATGTTTAAACATTTTATCACGTGTTCATATAATAATTTAAATGACACTGAATGAGGCAGTGGGGCCAATTTTTGGCCAATGTGACTTTATACTGCCAGCTAGATATGCTATGCATATTTATCCATGAATTATTTACACTACAGTTAAAAAGATTGCAGTTGCATTGTAGTGTTTCAGAAAATAAATTAATAGTTTTATTCAGCATTTAATCACATTACGAAGTTCAAAAGTGACAAAGACATTTATAATGTTTATAAAAATGTCTATTTCAATTTAAAATGCAGTTCTTTGGAGTTTTCTATTCATCAAGGATTCTTGGTAAAAATTGTGTCATAGTTTCCACAAAAAATTAAGCAGCACAACGGTTTTCAAAATCGATAACACAAAATGTTTCTTAAGCAGCAAATCAGCATATTAGAATGATTTCAGAAGGATCATGTGACACTGCAGACTGGAGTAATGATGCTAAAAATTGAGCTTTTGTTTTAACCATCACAGGAATACATTCCTTTTAAAATATATGAAAATAGAATACAATTATGTTAAATTGTAATAATAGGTGCTAGAGTTGTCAAAAAGTACCGACTTCGGTACCAAGGTGGTATTGAAATTTAAAAAATGTGGCCCTCTGATTGCCCATTGTTCTCACGAGCTCATCGGACATGTCTGTGATCGGCTACAATGATCAGTGCTTTAAAAACATGTAAATATACGTCAATGGCGCTCTTTACCGAGAGATATAGACGGATACAGATATAGACGGGAGCGTTTGAATAGATAAAGCCATAGATAAAAATAAAGAAAACATAGATGAAGGTCATAGATAAAACACTTTCAAACACTTCCGTGTGCTCTCAAACGCTCCCGTTCATTGATCATTGTAGCCAATCACAGACATATCCAATGAATGCGTAAACACAATGGCCCAATCAGAGGTTTATGATTCCACTCAACAGCACTCAAAGCATCACAATTGTAAAATTTCAGTACCGACTTGGTAACGAATTCTGTACTTTTTGACAACTCTAATAGGTGCATTTCACACCATGTCCAAATTACCATAATTACGAGATTTCAACTTGTAAAAAAGTGTTCATATCCTCGTAGAGCTTGTAATTACAGCTTGTAAGATTTTTGGAGTGCTACTTGTACCACATGACATGACCGCTGTGCCACCTGACCGCTGCAGATGAATTGATAGTGGTGCCATAGAAACGCATAATTCCCAGTCCCTGGACCTGAACAACTCCGCATATAACGTCACGTGTTGTCAGCTCGAGATTGCGGTAATTACGAAATGGCATGAACTCAGCAAATATTAGGCTACACAATATTACTGCTTAACTGTATTTTTTAGCCTTAGTGAGCATAAGAGACTTCTTTACAAAACACAACCCCAAACTTTGAATGGTAGCGTATTTCACAACTACAGCTGAGAGCACTCACTGATTTAAGCGCAGAGCCTTCACAGCACGACTCTCAGGGAAACCCATCTCGGTCAGCTGCTGCAGGGCCGTTTCATCCACACGGTCCTCATCGTCCTCATCCAGCATAGCTGCCAGAGAGGGAAGATAGGAACAATATTCACTCACCATCATTTGATAAGATTGCTAAATAATTGACTCTTGCACAGTGGCCTCCGTGGTCATGAAATGATTAATAAAACTATTATTAAAACAATTAGGTTAATAACAACTCCATGTATATATATATATATATATATATATATATATATATATATATATGGTACAGCAATGTCACTCTATTGTACTTCAAATAATACCATGGTATGGAATGTCCAAAAATATATGCTGCATCCGAAATCACATACTGTACAGGAGGTACTACAGTTGGTTTGAAACTTACTTCAAGACCGTTAAAAAAAAGTATATTCCATATAGTATGAATGAAATTCAGATGTACTACATCTGCCATGATCATTGTCATGTGACCTACAGCACCAGTTGCATCCCTTCACTTCCATTCAAAATCCTCTCCCGTGGCCTTATGGGATAGTAAAGTGTTCATCGAATGTGTAGTTCAGAATCTTTCCGTGACTAGTAGGTCATCTGGGTACTTTTCGCCAACTGGTTTAAGAATACTATGAATTGGGACATACTACTCAGCTCACATACTGTTTTTCGCCTACTATATAGCATTGAAATTAGGCATTTTCAGACGCAGTGATAGTATTACAATGGTAGATGTCTGAAAAGCATGTTAATAGCATGAAAAACTATGATTTATTTAATCAGTAAATAGATTTATTGATATAATCCATTGAGGTGTCTATCCACACATGCATCCATAGCTTACCATTGGCCTTTTTGAAGAGTTCAACGGCATCTGGATTCATTGCCAGCAGCTTCTGAGCCACCTCAATAAGCGAGACCAGAATCTTCCTCAGCTCTGTCTGAAACTGACAGGAGGGAAACAATCGTAACATTTAAAACAATATATTATAAACATAAGCAGTGCAATGCAAAAAAGAAAAAATGAACAGACTGCAAGTACCCACATCTCTGATGTTGTGCTGAGTTACAGTACGGTCAGTGTTACGAGTGGACAGGTTTGCTGTGGCTTTGAGGATGGCTTCCTTATCTGGCGCTTTGTTCTCTTGCTTTTTCTGTCAACAAGCACAAAAACTGGTTCATTTAGCAATCACAAATCTTAGAAGTGTAAAAGAATAGGATGCAATAGTTCACCCAAAAATTAAAACTGTCACCAGATACCTTCTCTTCAGAAGATATGTCAGCCATTTTTGGTGGAGCCAGTGGAGGTCTTTTCTTTATCAATAATAAGCAATCTAGAAAACAAACAATAAAAAATAAGGGTTTGTGTCTTAATTTTAGGTTACAGTTTGTTTTAAGGTGACATAGTTACATTGTACTTACTCAAAAAAGTACTGGGTAATATTAATTTATACATGTCCTTACTATAGAGTTACGGTTAGGTTTCGGGTTAGTTGCTTGTTATTATGCATAATTTACTATTATTACTATAGTAAGTACATGTAGTAACGTGTAACTATGCCACCTTAAAATAAAGTGTTAGCAAATTTTAAATACAAAGAACATAAGCAAAACACTCTAAGATCAGTCACTCTTAAACTCTAGATCAGTGGTTCTCAGTCAATGTGCGATATTAAAATGATTTAAAATAAGACAAAACAAGCATTAAATTAAAAATCTAAATCGATTATTTTAATTCATTGTCTTGAAAAACGTGGATATATGAGGTAGTCCCATTTTAAATGTGTGTTTTATAGACCTGGAAAAGTCTATAATTCTACAGGCTTTTTGTAAGGAATATACATTTACATAAATCATACTTTGTAAAGGCCTTACACTTTGAATATGGTTGTGGACAATGAGGGGCTTGAAGTCAAAAAGGTTGAGAATCACCTTTCTAGATGCACCATGATGAATTGTTCATTACCTTTATCTTTAAGATTTTCCTCAGCAACTGTTTTGGATTCAGAGAGAATTCTCTCAGTGGCAGCATGAATGAGTTTGTGATGTGTAAGAGTTTTAGGATCCTCTAGACTTCCGTGGACATACTGTAAGAGACAAAAATATAGATTAAGTTAAAAAAAGACTTAAATAGCATTGTGCGTTCTGCAGTGCCTAAAACAAATTAGTTTAAAGGACATTTGTTTCGGTTTAATCCTAACAAAATAAAATATACACTACCATTCAGTTTGGGGTCAGTAAATCTTTTTAAAAAGAAATTAATACTTTTACTCAGCAAGGATGCATTAAATTGATCAAAACAGGCAGTAAAGACATTTATCTATTTCAAATAAATGTTATTTTGAACTTTCTATACATCAAAGATTCCTGAAAGAAATCAGAGTTTCCACAATAACATTGAGCAGCAACTGTTAAGACAATAGGAAATGTTTCTTGAGCAGTAAATCAGCATATGAGAATGATTTCTGAAGGATCATGTGACACTGACAACTGGAGTAATGATGCTGATGCTGAAAATTCATCCCAGGAATAAAACACATTATTTACTAACTAAACTAAACTTCCTCAACTAAAACAGAAAACAGTTATTTATTTTATATTGTAATAATATTTCACAATATTACTGGATCAAATAAATGCAGCCTTGTGGAGCATAAGAGAAGAGACTTCTTTCAAAAACATTCAACAGCTTACCAAACCCAAAGTTTTGAATTGTAGTGTACATTTACTCCATAAAAATCACATATTTACAGGTGAGCCTGCCCCCCTCCCCAAATCCATACCACCACTCTTACGGGGTGGTCCAGTACTTTGCTACCATGGTACAATTAATGTAAATTGCTACCATGGTACACTGATATGCACCTTGGTACTAAATAATTAATGTATCCTGCTTTTTGCATGATACTCCAAAGTACTTCAAAAAACACTCATGATGTGTATGTCCATGAAACTTGGTAGTATCGTGCCATTATGCACAGGGTAACGCCATGGTACTTTTCAGCACAAACTACACATTGAAGCTGGAACCAGTCTTGACTAACAGTACAGTCTGTGTGGTGATGTCACCTGCTAAAGTGCTTACAAAAACGCATCCACAACCTTCAAACCATAAAGTTTAAAGATCAAATCATCATAGAACATATGAAAAGGTGTAAAGGTACATTCATCTGCACAGATGTGTGTACACTACAGTACTTGACAGGTATATTGTTAACAAAAAGAGGTTGTCAACAAGTCAAAGTCAGCTGTACACTGTTAATCAACCAGAGTGACAGTTGTAGTTACAGTCCAGCCACAGAGACGGAGGTGACGGGCCAGCTTGCTAAATTATAAATAGCACCGTCGACTCGTCTGCAAGTTACTAAAAATACTTGGCAATGACTCTGAAAATCTAGCGGGCCTGTCCTGTCCGGGTTGGCTAACAGTGCCAGCTAACCGATGGCAGACCTACATGCTTCAAGCATTTCTCTTTGAGTTTCTCTATAGTGGTGTCTTCCGTGACTTCCTCCAGCCACTCGGTGCCCTCCATAGTACAGACGTGGACCTTCAGGACTTTGCCTGCAAAGATCTTCTCCTCCTGCACGAACATTGTAGCAGCAGCGGCGGCAGCAGGACTGCAGCTTTCCCCGCTGAAGACGCTCCGGGAGCCCGCTGTCTACAGTCCGGAAAGCCGCCCTGTTCCACGCTTAAATCTGCCCTGGCAACAGACACGAGCTCACGGTCTCATTCGAACATTTTCATACCATCCGATCTGTACTGCCGCCCTCTTAGGAGGACTAATATTTTCCGATGGGGCAGATAGGGTTCCTCACTCTCGCAGCTGCAGTAGACGCTTGCTCCGTTGACACCTGCGATGCGCGAGAGCGACAGCAATCGGTACGGTGCAGCAGTGCGCATGCGTGAGTGAGGTTGTTGAATGTGATTGGTTGAAGTACGAATACATGCAGACGCTGTAGACTGCCAGACTTTCAAAACAGCCTTTTTATATATATATATTTGTCTTTTTTTTCTTTACTCAATGTACCCCCTTGACTATAGTTGTAATTATTTAAAACCAATAAAAATAAAATAATTTTAAAACAGCCTCTAATGGTAGCTACCAGCACAGCGCTGCCATTGAAAAGAACGGGCTGTACTTTCATGGTAAACTACAGCAAACATTGTGTACAGTTTCTGCGACCAAACTGCTTCCAGATGTCTACCTACCGAACACTTTCTTACTTATCTAATCTACCCCTCTACAACGTGTTTATTACTCGTCTCGCACAGTACTACAACTTCATTACACTACACAACAAAGTTGACCGAAATACGGTACATTACAATCTGATAGACACACACTATTAAATAAATACATGTATGGAAGTAAGTAAAGTAAACGTTCTTCTAAATGTTTAATAACTGATAGTGTATACTAAAGGCGAATAAAATTAGCATAAGAACAGTAACGTTAAACCAATAATTAATCTAGAATAATAATAATAATAATAATCATGAAAAGCCAGTCAGTTTTACTTGCTATACAAGAATGTTTGCAAAATCCTGTCAATTTTTGTAACATTGTACAATTGGGATATTAAGATGTTATTAGGTTTTTTTTAAAATATTTAATATAAAAATTTATATGCAGCACGAGTCAGCATTTCTCATAAACAAACATGAGCCGTTCTCCAACCCAATTCTCGTGTCTTCCACGTCAATAGGTGGCGATGTTGTACATGTTCCCTGTGGAAAACCCGCTCACTGTCGGACAGAAGCAGACCCGTGAGAACTGCTGGAGATTAGTATTGTAATTTCTAAAATACAGTAACGAATTAAGGTTTATAACAGAATAATCGACATTGACAATAAGTACACGGAACCGTTTACTTTGAATACATTTTACTTTCTTCAGTAGTACTTCTCTTGTAATGTTGAGCTCAGATATTTAGGTGTTCAGTCTGCAGGATAGTTTACGTCTCTGGTCAAGTTGATTTGTAAGTTAGCATGTCCAAACACAAGACGAAAAAGCTAATAATTGAAGATGGTACGTGTCAACCTGCTTGTCTTTTGCTCTTTCTATAAACCAACATGATAATAATGCAGCACAAGTTCTCTGTCTTGAGTAACTGTTAGGTTGCAGAGTATTCTTGAAATCTTTTTAATGTCTTTTGTGTACATGGACGAATTTACTTTCAGATGAGCCAAAGCAAGACGACCTGAATCCATTTTCTTTCAAAGAGTTTATCAGAAATAAGAACCAGCAGCCCTGTACTACAGAAGACACAGAGGTGAGGAAGAAGATTACAAAGGCATTGGCGCCTTGGATAGTTTTTAGATACCAGTATATATGAATGTATAAGTGTATATTAGGTTTTCAGGTAACTCTTCATGTAACAACTCAAGGTGCAGAGACAATCTATCATAAGTATGTTAAAAAATGGCCATTACCGGTATGTTTTTTGAAACAAATTTACTTTCTGATACTTTCTGATCACCATTTTACTTAAGAAGTCCTGTGGTATGATTGATTTCCCAAAGGTATATGAAGGTGTATGCCACGTCGAGCAGGACTATAACACCTCCATAGATTTTGCTACCAAGGGGCCTTTCTTCTCAGACCCCTCTGTGCTCTCTCAACCTTCTGAAAGCGAACATGAGGAGACATGGATTGAAAGCTGCCATCCATCAGCACTTGAAGGTTCTCATGACTTCCAGCTATGTGGGACTTCAGACCACAGCGCTTACTCTGAGCAATCGTCTCTGTGCAGTGATGAGAGGGAAGGAAATGAGACTGAATGGGAGCTGGGTCAATCTGACTTCCTGCCAAAGAACCACTTAGGAAGAAGAAGCACAGGAGGCTATGAGGGGGATGAAGAGACTTCAGTGATTGATATTTCTTTCCATTCTAAGAGGAACAATGCTGAAATTGGTACAAAGAATGCTCAACAGGTATGTTGCGTACATGGTGTGAGTTTCTGCATACACATGAGCTGAATGTTTGTTATATTATAATTGGTGCTTCTTTTCAAAAGAAATGTTTCTCAAGTCGACGTGAAAAGTAGTGATAATCTTTACTTCCGCATTGCGATGTATATTTGAATGAAACGGCTTCTCGAACAAGAAAAGCTGTAGTATGTACAGGACTTGATTTTGTCCATCTGGAATTGATTGGATCGTTGTGTGCTATTGGTCGATTTTATGTGAGTGACAGGTTTTCCTGCCCTCACACTAGTAAACTTATCATCAGAGAAGAAAATAAATGTCATTATTCCATTGTCCATTTGGATTTAATTTTGACCTTAATGTGTTTTAGCTCCGAGAAGAAAATTCTCTACTCAGAAAGCAAATCAAAGAACTCCTTAGAAGATCAGAAACTGACTCCAGAAGGTAAGGCTCTTTACACAGAATGTAATGTATTTATGCAAATTAAATGATTCTGAGGTGATTAATGGACTGAAGTGTGTCAGTATTGCTGCTGTGTAATTAAATATCACTGGTTGTTTCTATAGTTCTGTAGATTATTTCTAATGGTTGAACTTTTCTATTTGCAATAGGATCGAACAGCTCACAGATGAGTTGCACAACAAGAAGTTACAGGAGGAGAGAGAGGCTAAGGCTTTGGAGACGATGGTGCAGTCAGTAGAACAAAACCTTCAGTTAATGACGGTATAAAGCATTGTCATTCATGTGACGGATGTTTTTTTATTAAAGGTTGTATCAGCGATTTCAGGCCCAAACATAAATGACCACATTCATCTAATCTTTCCTGACGATCCGCTAGCTGCCCGCCCCATAAGCAGGCCGTCAAAAAAACATCTCTGTAGGCAGCCTAGGCTCTGAGATCTGCACACAAAAACAATTGGTTTCACCAACCACTCAAAACCAAAATAAATAGTGTTCCAACCAATCACAGACTGGGTGGGCTGGGTGTTGTGAGGTTTTGTGCTCGTGCGCGGCTGCACGCAAAGTCGGAGCTGAAGAAGAAGCCAGCGTCTATCAATGAACAAGAGAAATTGAACATGGAGGAGTCAATCCCCAAGAGGAGGAGGAGGATTAGGGCGAGGGAATACAATCGTGTTTATTCCAAGACACGGCTTCTTCTTCAGCTCCGACTTCGCGTGCAGCCGTGCACGAGCGCAAAACCTCACAGCACCCAGCCCCTGTCGGTGATTGGTTGGAACACTATTTATTTTGGTTTTGAGTGGTTGGTGAAACCAATTGTTTTTGTGTGCAGATCTCAGAGCCTAGGCTGCCTACAGAGACATGTTTTTTTGACGGCCTGCTTATGGGGCGGGCAGCTAGCGGATCGTCAGGAAAGATTAGATGAATGTGATCATTTATGTTTGGGCCTGAAATCACTGATACAACCTTTAAGGTTTAAAAAAATAAGATGAAGATGTTTTATCCTTACTGCACTCAAGAAATTACATTTCTGTTTTATCCAATACAGAAGCGGGCAGTCAAGGCTGAAAATAGTATTTCAAAATTGAAACAAGATCTACAACAACTCCAGGTTTGACTTCTTTCCATATGCACAAGCGCACTGAAAAAGCACACCATGTACATTATAATGGTGCATTTATATGTGTATATACCACTATATACTCTAATGCATTTGTATATACTACTATACAATATGTTTGTGAATTTGTGATCAAAATGACTATTTCACTTCTGTTTTTGTTCACATTAAAACTCCACCATTATGATTATTGTTTCGTTTTCTTCTCAGGGCCAGCTTGTAGGATATAAAAGTGAAAATGAAAGGCTTAGAAATGGAGAAACTACAGCCTTAACCACAATGAGACACAATGCGCAAGTAGCGTCTGAGTACCTTAACAAAGCAGCTCAAGATGCAGAGACTTCTATCAAGTATGGTTAACAATGACAATTACGTTTGAGTTCTTTTAATAATGGTAATAAGAAATGTAAATGAATCAAATCATTGTACTGAAAGTGTTGTTGTGTATGTTTACAGGCAGTTGCTGACAGGAAGAGAGACACTCTATTTTGTATCCCAGTTATTGACCTCCATTGACAAGATCACCGAGATTCATGATTAAGTTTTTCCTGAGTGTTTCCCTTTCACATCCAAACATTATGTTCTGTATAGACCCAACTGTGGTAGTTTGTTGTTTATTATTTTATTCATCAACTTCATTAACATTTGTTTAGGTTTTATGAAATGGCAAAATGAGGTGTGCTATGCCAAATAATCCCCAAATTAAGCTCTAGCGGGAGTTTAAGCATAAAGATACTTAAGTGTGACAAATAGTGCCTTGGATTCTCTAACCAAAATCAAAGCTCTATGTTGTAGTAGTTTATTTTCAAAAACTTTTGCACTTTTGTCAAATAAGTCCTTTCTTAAAATTATATTACATAATATTTACAAGATTTTTTGTATTTCATGATTGTATATTGATATAAATATATATATATATATATAAATTAACAAATGTTTATAGTTCTGCTGTTTTAAATTACAGCATTTTAGTTAATTGTTTATTTAAACAACACTTTACTAATCAGCATTGGATGAAGTGCCTTATATGCATAATGCTCTTTATTGACTTAATAAAGAAGTTTTTTAATCATATGGCTGTATTTTTCTTTTAGAAGTCAACACTTAGAGTCCTGAAATTGCATTTGATAGATGCTAAATCATAATCCCATTTTGTTATATACAATTTAATATACAGTGGTTGCCAAAATGATTAGAACGTTAAGATGTTTTTATGTTTTAAAAGAAGTCTCTAATGCTCACCAAGGCTTCATTTATTTGATCCAAGATACAGCAAAAACAGTAATATTGTGAAATATTTTTACAATTTAAAATAACTGTTTTCTATTTGAATATATTTTAAAATGCAATTTATTTCTGTGACCAAAGCTGAATTTTCAGCATCATTACTCCAGTCTTCAGTGTCACATCAGAAATCATTCTATTATGATGATTTGATGCTCAAGAAACATTTATTATTATTACCAATGTTGAAAATAGTTGTGTACAAAAAAAAAATAAAAAATTCAGGATTATTTGTTAAATGCAAATAGAAAGTTCAAAAGAACAGCATTTATCTGAAATAGAAAGCTTTTGTAATGTTATCACTGCCGTTCAAAATTTTGGGGACAGTAAGAGTTTTTTTTTTTTTGAAAGAAAGAAAGAAATTCAATGAATTAATAATTTTATTCAGCAAGGATGCATTAAGTTGATCAAAAGTGACAGTATAGACATTTATTATGTTGAAAAAGCTTTCTATTTCAGTCAAATGCTGTTCTTTTGAACTTTCTATTCATCAAAGAATCCTGAAAAGAAATTGTTCACAACTGCTTTCAACATTCATTAATAATAATAAATGTTTCTTGAGCAGCAAATCAGCATATTAGAATGATTTCTGAAGGATCATGTGACACTGACAACTGAGTAATGATTCTGAAAATTCAGCTTTGGTCACAGGAATGAATTATATATTAAAATAGAAAACTGGTATTTTAAATTGTAACAAATAGTTCACAATATTTGTGTTTTTTCTTTATTTTGGATCAAATAAATGAAGCCTTGGTGAGCAGAAGAGACTTCTTTTAAAACATTAAAACAAATGTAATGATTTTGTCCACCACTGTATTTTCAACATACACTATTTATGCTAAATATTAAAGCAATAAGTGTTCATTTCATGTGCATTTATTTATGTAAAAAAAAAAAAAAATTACGATGGTGAAGGGTCGATGAAGACCGGACCTTTATTATGAAGCGTCAGTGAAGATGACGCACAATTACTGCGCGCTTCGTTTTTGCATACGCATGACGTTCTATGAACGAATAATAGTTTTATCGGGGGAGAAACATTCTTAACAGTTTTTGAATAAGTTTATATAAATTATGGTGATATTTGAAGGCAGTCATTAAAAGTAACGACTTCGATTTAGTAGTGTAATTGTAAATCTAGTTCAAAGACCCCAAGTGCACTCTTTGTAAACATGCGGCTGTACAGTTAGATTTGAGTGAGACATTCAGAAACGCGAGCAGTGATGCTACATGATCCAGCAGGACTTATTAGTGTGCTTGTGTTATAGAAGAGCTGCAATACTGAAGCAGACTTATGCCTTAAAAGAAAGCTAATGTGAGTACATGTCCACACGTCGAAAATTGTGCAGTGTATGACCCAGTAACCTGTAAAAAAGTTGGGGTTTCAGGTTTCATCTTGTCTAAAATGGCATCGGACGACTTGCTTGCGAAGAGGGAAAAAATCCAGAGGGAGATTTTGGCTCTTGAGAGTTCTCTAGGGGCGGACAGCAGCATCTTAGACCTACTGTCATCTGACAGCAACAGTGGTGAGTCACTGTCTCTTAAACATCCCATCACATTAACACAACCATGGTAAGTTACTAGATATGCATCTTACTGGGATTGAGAAACGGCCTATCTTGGAAATAATATAAAATCATATATTGCTGTGTTATATGTTCAATATATAAGTGAATAATTGATTAAACTGATTCACAAAATGTTCTAAATGATTCGGTAGTGGTCTATTGATGAGTTAATGAAGTGATTACCTGGAATGGTCATGGGAATTAATTTGTCAAAAAGTTGGGGGCTGTGTTTTTTACTTGTGCTCTGTGTTAATGTCATATTATGTTTCCATGACAGATGATGAATCTGATGACAGTGGGCCTGTGATTGAAGGATTGGTAAGAATACAGAAAGCTGCCTGGTTAATACAACACACTATAGAAATTAAATGTAATTTTTTTAAATAAAATTTTGTATATGCTTGTAACTACCTCTTGAAGCCTGATGACTTGGAGACAGAGAGGCAGCGGATTCAGAGGGAGATTGAGGAGTTGGAAAATACACTTGGTGCTAATGCAGCACTGGCTGGCGTATTGCAGGGTAAATAATATTTGTATATACAGCTTAAAACAAATGAACCTTCACATTCTCCATGGGCACTTTTGCTGAAATTACCGGTAGTGGGTTGTTGCTTTTATAGATATTTGACACGTAATCTGATTGGTCAGTAGTATTTCATCATAGGGTCTGCTGCTAATCAACCTTTTTTTGTGTGTGAAACAGACAGTGAACATGGAACTGATTCTGTGAGTTACCTTCATACATGCTTTTGCTGCTATTTATTTATTTACATTTTCTCATTTAAAAAAAAAAGCTTATACAATTGTTTTACTTTCATTAGAGTGATGAAGACAGTGACGAGGATGATGATAAGTTGGATCTTCCGCAAAACGTGGAAACTTGCCTGCAAATGAATTTTGTCTATCAGGAGGTGCTGAAAGAGAAACTATCTGAGCTGGAAAAGCTCCTCAAAGAGAATCAACAGCAACAGGTGAACAACAAACATCTGGGCTGTAGTTCATTGAAACTGAGTTTTCATGCTGCTCGATTGCATGAGTTAAATTACACTGTCACTCATTTAAAGCCGACTGTATCTCCACAGAAAGAGATTGAGGCTCAGCTCTCTGGCCCAAGCACGTCTAGCTCCTCCGCACAAGGACTTCCCTCTCAGAAACTCTTTCTTGGATACTTCATGAAGCCTTACTTTAAAGACAAACTCACCAGTCTGGTATGTGATGAAAGTAATACTGGGAATCTGTTTTTTTTTTTTGGTGTCCGTGAAATCATGCACCTTAGTATCGTTTTTTATTTGCCTCCAGGGCCCTCCATCAAATCCAGAAACTAAAGAAAGGCTGAGTCACGGTACCAGACCGATTGATGAGCTGAAAATAAGAAGATGTATGTTTTAAGACATTATGCTTGCTTCTTGTTACTTGGAGATCTTTTATATATATATATAAACATGTAATAATGTCTTTCAGGGGAGGGTTGGCAGAAGACTTTGCTGTCTAACGCAGTCGCCACAGACATTATGAAAAGGATGCTACAACCCAAACTATCCAAGTGAGTTCCAGAAAAAGGAAAAGCAAACCTAAATATCTGGTTATTGTTAGCCTCAATGTATTTTTTTATTGTTTTTTATTACATTTTGAGAGCTTGCAATCATTCTGTGTTTTCATAGGCTGGAGTATTTGAGTGCTAAGATGTCTAGAGTGGACAATGAGGGAAAAGAGGAGTTGAAAAAGCAAATTGAATTCATTGAGCAAGAAATCGCAAAAATAAGGTAAAGACATTTTAAGCACCTCGTCTCAGAGAAGATGTCCTGTAAAGTAGGTTGTACCTACACTTCTATTCAAAAGTTTAAGGTCATATATAGGTATATATAGACTATACATGTATACTGTTACAAAACAAATTAATGCTGTTCTTTTCTTCCTATTCATCAAAGAATCCTGAAAAAAGTATCATGGTTTCCACAAAAATATTAAGCAGCACAACATTAATTATAAGAAGAGTTTTTTTCTTGTGCAGCAAATCATCATATTAGAATGATTTCTGAAGGATCATGTGACACTGAAGACTGATGAAAATGCAGCTTTACCATTATGTGAATACATTTTTAAAAACAATCAAAAACCTTACAGACTTCAAACTTTTGAATGTTAGTGTACTTATTGTGCAATAAAATGTGTAATCAAACTGCATAATATCACCTTAGTACCCTGAAAGATGATCAGCTGGTGGGCGAACAACATGACGATCATGACTGGGAGAAAATATCAAATATTGACGTAAGTTATGCAGTTATTTAATTGACATGCAGCCAAATACATCTTGCACTATCTTCTAACATGCATTTCTCATTTTAAAAGCATGAAAGGACTTGTTTCTGTGTGGTAGTTTGAAGGTTTGAGACAGGCTGACGATTTGAAAAGGTTCTGGCAGAACTTTTTGCACCCCTTCATTAACAAGTCGGTGTGGAAACAGGATGAGATCGATAAACTGAAAGGAATTGTAGAAGAATTCAATTGCTGCCATTGGGACAAAATCGCAAAGGCTCTTGGGGTAAGGATAGAGAAATTCAATCACTTTCTAAATGGCTGCTTATGATAATATGCTGTGTATTGTGGTTTTTAATTTTTTAACATGTTTAACAATGCAACCTACCATTAATTTAATGTCTCTGACATTTATATTTCTTGTTATTTCCATTCCAGACCAACAGAACGGCCTTCATGTGCTTCCAGACTTACCAGCGCTACATTTCGAAGACCTTCAGAAGGAAAGAGTGGACACCGGAAGAAGACCAGATCCTCAAAGACCTTGTTGAAAAAATGAGAATCGGCAACTTTATTCCTTACATGCAGAGTAAGACAGTTGGGTCTTTTTGAGTTCTTGTACTGGATGTGGCTTATTTGTTTCTAAAACAGATCATTCTGAATGTGAAATCAGATTAGATGAGTCACATTCAAGGTAGAATAGGTGATATATAATGTAGATGTAATTTTTCTATAAATAGAAGAAAACCAATAAGGGAACTGTGAGGAATTCATTCACACATGATGTGTTCTTGCATCCACCTGCACTTTTTTTAAATAGTTTATTTTACAATGACATGTTTAATTGATTACTGGTTTACTTTAGTTGTATTTTGGATATATTTGTAATATTTATTATCTCCATAGTGTCATATTTCATGGTGGGCCGTGATGGATCACAGCTGTCATATCGCTGGTCGTCCGTTCTGGATCCCTCTTTAAAGAAAGGTCCCTGGTCCAAAGAGGAGGACCAGGTATGGAACATAATTTAATTTTCTCATTTAATCAGGATTCTTACGTAGTTTGAAAAGTATGGAATTTGATTTGAGTAATTTCCAGGTCTAGAACTGTGCCGGGGGGGGGAAGAAAACTGAGTTTCCAGACTATTGCCTGAATTCAGTTTACTAAAATCTAAAATGTATCGTGGCCAAAGTTTAGTGACCCTTTAGTGATTGTTGAACACGACTGAATGTGTTCAAGGTGCAGATTTTCATTACGCCAAACTGTTTGTAATAGAGACTTTACCATAAGCGAGTCTCTTTTGAACCACACTAAATGCGTGTGCCACCCAAACCAGCAACAGGAGCAAACCATTATCTAAATCAGTTTTACTTTGCTGCTAGGCGATCTTGCAACATCAAACCACATTTACAGTGTCAAACAGATGAGTCAGAGGTTAAGTGTTTTAGGTACTTCATCATGTAAGCACATTTTATCACTTTGAGAAAACCAATGAAAAAAAGAGAAAATGTAAAATATTTATAGATGACTGTAAATAGCCCAATGCTAAAAATAATGCTGTATGATGAACCATTTATGTTAAATATAATGATCTAAAAAGTATGTTTAAAACTGTTTAATAAATTAGAAACACAGGCTTTTGTATCACTGAAGGCACAATGTTTCAGTTTTAATATCTGTTGCAGTCACACATGCATGTCTTTTTGCTGTTCCTTAACCTGGTAAAATCACACACGTTCACTTATTTGACTTACTGCTCTCATATCAGTTGTTGCGGAATGCTGTCGCAAAGTATGGCACCAGAGAATGGGGCAAAATCAGAATAGAAGTGCCAGGCAGGACCGACGGTGCTTGTCGTGACAGGTATGACACATTTCAGAAAAAAGTACATTTATGCTCTGCAACTAATGTTTCAAATAACGTCCGTGAAATCATCTCATTCTCAACTCCTGAATCGAACTTGCTGAATTGACTTGTGCACTAAATGATAGCAATAAATGGTATGGTATAAAATATGTTTAGGTCAACTGGTACATGATATGTAATAAATGTGAATATTTTTCTCACTTAGGTATTTGGATTGTCTTCAGGAGAATGTTAAAAAGGGCCCTTGGAGCAAAGAGGAGGTGGAACTACTAAAACAGAAGGTGGAGAAATATGGTGTTGGTAAGTGATTCCCCTCTTAAATCTTTTTTTTTTTTTTTTTTTTTGCATATTTGATATACACTACCGTTCAAAATTTTGGGGTCTATACAATTTTGTTTTTTAAATACATTAACAAATAAGGCCTTTTACATATGTTCTGGACATGCCCAAGTTTGTATAACTTTTGGAAATTGTTTTTTTATGCATTTTCAGAAATAATACGATTACCAATAGACCCATCTCCTTTTATTGCTATATTCAGTGGTACAGCACAGACCATGCACCTAAGTACCGTAGTTATAATTGTAAAATGTTGGCCTTTTGCACACTACTTGCCAGAAGATTAATATTGTTTAAATAGAAAGACCATATTCTCCCCACTTTTCATAGGAGATCATGCAATATCTTAAACTAGAAAAAAAAAAAGATACTCTTTTCAAAGGGTCTACCCAGAAATGTAATGCAATCTGGCAACCCTTCTTGTCATCTGTTGAAAAATGCAAGTAAGGTGTACAGTCCCAAAATGTGTTTTTTTTTTTTTTTACAATGTAATTGATACTTCATGTCTAATGGCTAGAGAGATGGTTTGTGTTGGGGTTTTGACTGTATATCCTCTATTGGTTTGGATTTTGTGTTTTCTTTCCTTGTATATTACAAAATCTTAAATAAACAGACCTTGTGAAAAAAAAAACATTTACAAATATATTAACTTGAGCACTAAATATGCATATTAGAATGATTTCTGAAGGAACTTGTGACACTGACGACTGAACTAATGATGCTGAAAATTCAGCTTTGTCATCACAAGAAAAGAAAATACATTTTAAAATATATGAAACCAGAAAAAACATTATTTTAAATTGTTCTAATATTGCATAATATTACTGTTTTACTGTATCTTGATCAAATAAATGCAGCCTTGAGATTTCTTTAAAAAATATATACATTTAAAAAAATATATATTTTGAACAGTACTGTATCTAAATAACGAATGACCATTACATCAAGGCCAGTTCAAGATGACTCATCGTGACTAATTTAAATCATGTTTTGTTTTTAAATATATGAATATGGACCAAATCTAACAAAAGTGTGTAAATATGTGTTCAACATTTTGAAATGACTCGTGCAAAGAGAATATTTAAACCAACAGATTTTCAAGCTTTGACCTCACATGTTTAGTGTGAACTAGAGCCCGACCGATATGGATTTTTGGGGGCCGATGCCGATATTAACTCGCAAAGAGCCGATTTATAAGCCGATATTTTGATTTTGAAAATAAACTGGATATTAGACCCATTTCCTATAAACTGCACTTACACAACATTCAATAGCCAAATATCTGCCTGTTCTATGTATGTGGGCTGTATAAACCATTTTCCAGAAGGGATTATGTTAAAAAAAAGCCTTAGATTACAGTCTCAATGACTAAACAATTGCACATCTAAAGTATATATTTTTTAATGATCAAAAAACAGTCTGGTTTTAAACATTTAACACTTTTACTTACTTCCAGTTGAAGCTGGTTTTAACAGTATGTGTCTGTAAATAAATTATAATACTAAAGTTAAAGTAAAAGAGCTATACCAAACAAATTCAATATTCCACAAAACCATGTCAATGAATTGAAAATTAAATTAAAATAAGTTAAATGTATAGCTACATAAAAAATAAATAAATATATAAATTATAAAATAAATTTATTTTATCCCTCGGCAGAGAGGGAGAGAGAGAGCAAGAGACCGCGCGCGTGCCTCATGAAACGCATTTAATATTCTGGTTGACAAACTATACAACGCCAACACTCATGACATGGTTGAAGGCTGTTTCGTCTGTTTTTTGTAATAAAAAAATAAAAAAAGTTAAAAAAAAATTTTAAATATTCATTTATCGGCCATTATAAATGCCGATACCGATAGTTTGGAAAATGCCTAATATCGGCTAATAAAATATCGGCCTGCCGATATATCGGTCGGGCTTTAGTGTGAACATTGCAGCTTTGACACTGGTAGACAAGCTCACAGTGACAAATAGTTATTTTCAATCTAGAGACTGTGTCAGCCTTAAAAAGAGCTCTCTAACCTCTTGTATTGCTTTTTTTTGGCAGACCAAAATGTATCCATACTGTATCCTAAGGACTCAAAATTTTCTTAATCAATTGTGTATCATCATTTTCCAGGCAAGTGGAGTAAGATTGCCTCAGAGATCCCAAACCGGATTGACTGCCAGTGCCTGAACAAGTGGAAATTAATGACAAAACCTGTAAGTTAATTCTTCAGTATGTCTTGCAGCATTCAACAAGAATAAATCTCATGAATATTCATAAACACTGTTGGGGTTTTTTTTTTTTTTTTTAGAGTCAAAATAAAGGCATAAAAAGAGAAATGAAGCAAACAACTGGACAACAAACAGCAAAAAGACGAAAAGTGTTGGGAAGAAAAAGTAAAGTGGAGACGGGAATCTACTCCAGCTCTGAGGATGAACAACCGCTGAAGTATATGGACAGTGATGATGAACAAGATCTTCCCTTAGTCGAAAATGTGGAAATACCACAAAAGCACTATGTACAGCCAGATTTGAAGGAATGGATACCTACGAACACACTGCTTATTCCGCAAGGAACTCTCAGGACAGCGTGGGTCCGTCTTCCCACCGATGAGGAGGAACTACAGGAATCTACTAAAGAATCTGGGTTAGGCCGCATTCGATCAAAGGAGAGCAAGTGTCCAAAAGTCAGAGCCATTTTGGTGCGCAACACCATCCTGAACCGTTTTGGAAACATGGAAAGAACTTATATGGGTATGAATCCTCCTGTTCTGCAGAGCCAGGTAAGATGTTTACTTTCTTCATTCTTTTTTCTTGAAAATCAATGTAGATTTATATGTTCTGCAGTTCTTCTTTGTAAAATGAATTTCTTTTCATGCATGCAGACTGACGATGAGAAGGCCATGATCAAGGTGGCAGGGATTGATATTAGACACTTCATGCAGTGGAAGGGAGCATTGGTAATAAAGACGTGTGGTTAACAGAGATGATGCTAGATGTTACATTTATAGTAAATACCAAAGGCCATTACATTATTAATTTGTGTTTAAAGATAATAGAAAATGGTAACCTTAAAAAAAATAAGTATGATATTGGAAAGACAATATGCTGCCTTAACAGTCTGAAGTCTTAATAATATTATTTAAAGTTACATTTGGAAAATATATTTACAATACTTTTATATTGATTATCAACTTTTTAGAGTCCAGGAAATAAAAAGAAAGTCCAGGGATGTCCTGGAAATAAAAAGAAAAGAAGGCCGGTTCAGGACATGTTCAGCCTTAAAAATGACCTCCTGAAAGCTATAACCCCATGGATTGGTAATGTGATCCTGCCTCCACCAGTGAGAGACAATACATTTTGCGAAGGTACAGACCCTTGTTTCACTTTTGACAAAACACCTGAAAATATGGCCTGCATGGAGTTTGCACAAAATTTTTTATACTTCTTAATCAAACTTGCACTTCTTCTGAAACTACTTGTCAGGCAGATTACTGGATAATGATACCAATAGCTAAAGTGATGTTAAAGCAATGTTTTAGCGACCTCAGATATAATAGAGATATCAAGATATCAATTTCTGATGGAGTTTTGCCCTTTTTTTATGATTGACTACCAAGATATCTCATTATGGAACTAAAATGAGAACCATTTTTATTGAAAGAATTGACTTTAGTGCATTTATTTAGTAGTATTCTAGTCTTCAGATTCCATGTAGGCATATTTATGAGCGAATAGATCAATGCATATATTTTTGTTGTCAGTTATTCATCAATAATCACTTTACAGGTGATATTGTTGGAATAAAAGCAGCCGACATCCCTCTCCAAAAGACATCAGTGCTTTTATTTTTCATCAAAGTAAGCCTAACATCTTTGTCAACATTTATGATGAAATAAATGAAACAAAGATTACAGGGTTTTACATGGTTTTGTGTTATGTCTGAAAACAGGTTTTTCACATAGATGTCATGGGTTGCAGAAATGTCATTGAAATTCAGCAAAAGACAGACATCAAGGTATTTATTTATCAATCCAGCATCTTACATTTATTAGCGTAGTTGTCATACTTTGTTTTAGGGCTGCCTTAGACTAAGTATTTTCTAGTTAGGGGCAGCCCTGCTTTGTTTCTGATATGCTTAAAAATATTCAGTATTTTTTTAAAGAAGTTAATATCTCGAAGATTAGTGTTCTATCAGTGTTGTCAACTGTTCTCTCTTGTGTTATCTTTTTCCAGAACCCTATTGCTATATGTAAGCCGAGAACAGGTATCTCAGTTTTATATTTATCCATTTTAAAGTATTGAAATAAAATACAACATCCAAAGAGCTCCAGTTATTTCTGTCAAAACTTGTAAATGTTAATCTGTCATTCCTATGGTTATATAGATCCTCCTAAAACAGTGTCAATGATGCTTCAGGAAGCAAACCAGAGAGCTGAACTCAAGAAATCAGAAGCTCCTCAACATTCACCTCCCCTGCAGCCAGTTCATCATCTTGACCCTGCACAGTTGCCAGACAGGCAGATGATGCCCCCTGCTTTGATTCATCCCAACAATCTTGTCATTACACAGTCAAACATGCAGGAGGCAGTGCAACCTTTAATGCTTAAAGGACAGAAAATATCACTACTACCTCAGTCACCACCTCAAGCTATATCACCGATTCCTCTATCGCTACTACAACAGACACCGCCAGCACAACCCATCACAATCTTAACGTCCAAATCACCAAGTGTAGAGGACTCAAACAGCGTCCAATCGAAACGCATCCGCAAACCTACTGAGAAGGTCCAAGCCCTAATGGAAGAAGCTAAAGATAAAAGTACAAAAAAAGAGTCACCGAAACAAAAAAAGAGCAAAGACGTTGCTTTTCCGACCATTACATTGCAGGCACAGCCAGTAAACTGGATTCTTACCCCCAACGGTTTAGTACAAGTAACTGGTCCTCTTTCTGCCAATATCCCAAGCAACCAGATGCTGAACGTGCCAAACAATGCCCTGCTAAATAACAGTACTCGTCCATTCAACTTAACCAATTTATACCCATCATCATCATCATCTGCCCTCGTTGTTCCTTCTTCCTCTGTCAATCCTGGCCTTATGAGTTCTTCAGTCTCGTATGCCTCCAGCTTTACTCAAAAGACTTCCTCCTCTATGAACATTAGCCCCAGTGGTAATAATTCATGCATCCAGATGCCTCCTTCAACTACTACTAGTTTAGTATTGAACCAAAGTATGTTATCCCAAGCACCTACCAAAGTAGACCAGAGAGGTTCTCATGTTGAATCTACAAAGAACTCATCAGACTCCTCCTCTGATGAAACCATTGTAAGGCAATGTCAGTCATCTCCATCAACAGGTCCCAGTGCATCTCATGCTGTTTTCAGTATTCTTCCGGTTCCCTTGACTGTGCCAGCTTTGGCTAGTGGACCAACAAATGAAGTGGCAAAGCCTTGTGGTGTTTCTGAAAATGGCTGCTTTCCTGTGAGAACTAGTCAGCTGCCAACTGTCATCCAACAGAAAAGTTTACCCGTCAAAAGATTGAGACCCTTTTCTGCTTCTAGAAGACATTTCCAACGTCTGGCTCCTGCCCCTCAGTTCGTAGCTCCATCATTTCATGTTGTAGCTCCATCACCTCAGTTTGTAGCTCCATCATTTCATTTTGTAGCTCCGTCACCTCATTTTGTAGCTCCATCACTTCGTATTGTAGCTCCATCACCTCATGTCGCATCTCCTTCACCTCGTGTTGCAGCTCCATCAGTAGTACCTCAAATCACAACATCAAATAATCCATTGATCTCTATTCCTGATCTTCCCTCTGATGGTGTGAGCTTCGATCCTCACTTGATATTTCCTGAGCAGTCATCTGAAGTAGATGACTGGATCGATGGAAAAGGTGGAATTCCGTTACCTCATCTAGAGATGTCTTTGCCTTACCTTCCACCGTCTGCCGCCAGTATCAAAACACTGACTTCTTTGCTCAAGGCTAAACAATGTCTGCTTACAACTGCAGTGAAAAGCCTTCCAGTTGAGTATCAAAATGACATAGGAGAAGAAGCTCAAGTAGCTGCCGTCCGCAAAATGATTGCCGAAAGGTTTTCCTCAAATCCAGCGTACCTGCTTTTCAAGGCTCGTTTCTTGTCGTGCTTTACCTTACCAGCTCTTCTGGCCACCATAAACCCATCTGAGAATGAGAAATGTCAGTCATCCACAGATAACAATGCTGATGATGATGATGATGATGATGATGAGGTCTTGCAGTTACTACAGAGGGGGAAAAAAGTTCACCCACCAGCTGCAGTAAGTTGCGCTTAGCATTGAAGCAACCTTTGTTTGATTTGTTTTTTTGCTAATGTATTTTTCTCTTTCAGAAGATTGAGCTTAACATAAATGAAAACGAAGCATCAGCAAAACAGTTCTCAGGAATCATTACTTAAAGGCAAAGGAATTGACGTCAAGTTACATAGGATTCATCAGTTGTTCAATATCCATACCATGCGATTGTGCACAGTGCTAATAGTTTCAGATTCTGTTGAATCTGACTTTTTATCCGTTTAAGGGACCACTGTTATGTGTTCTTAGCACTGATTTATTTTACTCCATACACATTTGTTTGCGTCCTGGCAATTTTCTTGGGGGGGGGGGAAAGACGCTGAATTTGCACTGACCTGTTGTTAAATTATTCTTAAATTATTTTATACTTTTGTTTTGTTGCTGTTATTGTTTCTTGAATAAATGATGTAGAGTTGTGAAATGTCTTGTCATTTGTCTTTGTATTATAAGCATTTATAATTGTTATGCTATTTTTATATTATGTGATCATAATGTTTTACTTTATGTACATTTATAATATATTACAAAACGGCTAGTTCCAGTCCTTCATTCTCATTGGTTGAGCTGCGTTCGAAGCCGCTGTGGCTGCATTACATTAGCATTACTGCACAACTGCCGTTTGTGATTCTGGTTGCTGTAAAAAAAAAGGTTGCTGCATGTGTCGCTTAGCAACTTATTTTGAACTACATTGCTTGGCGGAGGAATACATGTGTGAATAACGTTATATTTTTGATGCTGGTGTTTATTTTTATGAATAAAATGTATATTTTTATGGAGTAACCGTTTTATAAAAGTAATAAGCCATTAGGCCTCATAATAATAATTGCTTATAATAAAGCAATTAGCCTATTGCTTTAATAAATGTTTTGGTATGTTCAAAACCACTTTATAAATGTATGGTATTTCTAGTTTTTTTTTTAAGGGATCATGAATGGATAAATACAATTTTCATTGATCTTTTGACATAAAAGAGGTCATTGCACTATAAAAACATCCTGTAAATTTCAGACCTTAAAACGTCCTTGTTAGTCTAAAAAAAAAATTCTCTTTTATTGAATCTATCTAGAATCAAATCAACGCCTACTTCTACATCATTGCATCTTTGGCCCCAACCACTGGTGCGTTAAAGGGATAGTTCACCCAAAAATGAAAACTCTGTCATCATTTACTCACCCTCAAGTTGTTTCAAACCTGTATGAGTTTCTTTCTTCTGTTGAACACAAAAGAAGATATTTTGAAGAATGTTGGTGACAAGACAGTTGATGGACCCCATTGACTTCCATAGTAGGAAAAAAAGATACTATGGAAGTCAATGGGGTCCATCAACTCTCTGGTCACCAACATTCTTCAAAATATCTTCTTTTGTGTTCAACAGAAGAAGAAAACTCATACAGGTTTGAAACAACTTGAGGGTGAGTAAATGATGACAGAGTTTTCATTTTTTGGCGAACGTACTCGGTTACTAACGTAACCTCGGTTCTCTCTAGGAGAGGGAACGAGTACTGCGTCGAAAGAACGCTACGGGAAAGATATTTCTTTGTCGAGATTGAAGCCTAAAAATTAATCCTTAATTTTGTAAATATTGTAAAACGCTTTTCTGTAGCATACAACCTTAGGCGGAGCAATATCGCTCACCCATTGGCTGCTCCGCCAGAAAAGCACAGCCTATGCGAGGCCAGAGCTTCGCGCCCTTCTGCGTCATCTCCCGCCGAAACAGGCGTGGCCTAGGCCTATAAATACGAGCATAGCTGTCTAACACACTGATTTTCGCCACGAAAGCGACGCAGCGTGGGCACGCACGGCATGAGACGCAGTACTCGTTCCCTCTCCTAGAGAGAACCGAGGTTACGTTAGTAACCGAGTACGTTCTCTTACGTAGAGTTCTCTCGTACTGCGTCGAAAGAACGCTACGGGAACCCCATGTAACCCGCCGTGCGTGCTCTTGGACCGACACAGACACCTAAGGGCGCGCGCGCCCTGGCATACAAGTGCCTACCCCAAGAAGTATAGGGAGAGCGGCTAAAAATAGCATCATCCCTTTAAGTAGTGCCTCTAAGGGCATAATAACATATATATGAAATATTATATATATATGAGGGGCAATAGCATGCTCATGGGACACATTGTCAGTGAGTGATGCTTAAACATTGAAGTGACCTGGGCCGCAACGCGGGGCAGGAACACTAAACATAGTCTTCTAGACCGAGAGCAGTTTAGCCTGCAACGCAGGAACCTCTAGGTTATAGAACCGTATAAATGTAGACGGGGAGGCCCAGCCTGCCGCCATACAGATATCTTGTAACGAGATTCCGCTATACCAAGCCCACGAAGAGGCCATGCCTCTCGTAGAATGTGCTCTGATGCCCAGGGGGCATTCCAAACCTCTAGATGCGTAGGCTAGCGCAATGGCATCCACTACCCATCGAGATAGACTCTGTTTCGTCGCGGCTCGCCCTTTAGAGCGCCCACTGAACGAAACAAAGAGCTGCTCCGTCTGTCGAAAAACAGCGGAGCGGGACACATAAGCTCTTAATGCCCTGACCGGGCAAAGGGAGCTATTTCCGTCCTCCGAGGCCGGCAGGGCCGACAGGGAGATGACCTGAGCCCTGAACGGTGTGTTGAGGGACTTAGGTACGTACCCATGCTTCGGTTTCAACACGACTACAGAGTCGTTTGGCCCGAACTCCATACAAGAAGCTCTAACTGAGAGCGCTTGCAAATCCCTCACACGCTTCACTGAAGCGAGAGCCAAAAGAAACACGGTCTTGAAAGACAGGTGTTTCATGTCAACTGAGTGAATAGGCTCGAAAGGGGCCCCTTTCATAGCGTTCAACACTGTAGAAAGGTCCCAAACGGGGACTGAAGGAGGCCTTGGAGGGTTTAACCTCCTGGCTCCTCTAAGGAAACGGACCACCAGGTCGTTTCTGCCCAGTGAATGGCCAAGCGTTGGATTAACGAACGCTGATATGGCAGCCACATAGACTTTGAGCGTGGATGGGGTTCTTCCCCTATCCAATAGTTCTTGGAGGAAGGAGAGAATCTCCGTTTCCCCGCACTGAAGTGGTGACAGACCTTGGTCTGAACACCAACCAGAAAACACCGACCATTTGGAAGCGTAGAGCCGTCTAGTAGACGGAGCCCTAGCCTGTTCGATCGTGTCTAACACTCCCTTTGGGAGGTTAGCGGGTACCCGTTTATGGCCCATACGTGTAGGGACCAGAGCTCCGGGCGAGGATGCAAAATCGAGCCCTTGGCCTGCGAGAGGAGGTCTCTCCTCACTGGAATCGGCCACGGGGCAGTACTCTTCAGTCGCATCAAAATTGGGAACCAGGGTTGATTCGTCCAGTATAGAGCGACTAGTAGCACCGAGCATCCGCTTTCCTCGATACGCTCCAGCACTTGAGGCAGGAGTGAGACAGGAGGAAAGGCATAGAGCGGACGGCGGGGCCAGACACTGGCCAGCGCGTTCGTGCTCTTCGAAGAATTCTGGGCAGTGAGTGTTTTCCTGGTTTGCAAACAGGTCTATTTCCGCTCTGCCGAACGTTTTCCACAGCAGACGCACTGTCTGCGTGTGTAGGGACCACTCTCCTGTAGGAATGTTGTTCCGTGAGAGTCTGTCTGGGCCTACATTCAAGTGGCCTGGCACATGCATTGCTCTCAGCGAGCGCAGGTTGTGCTGGGCCCATACCAGTATGCGTTCCGCTAACCTGAATAGGTTTCGGGATCTCACGCCACCCTGGCGGTTTATGTAGGCTACTACCGACATGTTGTCCGAAAGGACCAGGACGTGGTGCCCTTTTATCCGGGGACAAAAACGCCTCAGCGCAAAGTCCACCGCCATCATTTCCAGGCAGTTTATGTGCGGTAGTTTGGCTCGTTCTGCCCACTGGCCAAAGAACGGTCTGCCGTCAAGCAGTGCTCCCCAGCCTGAGGTGGACGCGTCCGTGGACACCACCTTCAGGCTCGAGGAAGTCCCCAGGCTTACACCTGACCGGTACCAGTCTGACGCTCTCCATGGTGTCAGGGCTGAAATGCATTCCTGAGTGACCTTGAGGCGATAGCGACCGTGCAACCATGCTCGGCGCGGAACGCGCGCTTTCAACCAGAACTGCAGTGGGCGCATGCGCAGCAGGCCCAACTGCAGTACCGTTGAGGCTGAGGCCATGAGGCCTAGCATTTTCTGAAATCTCTTGAGCGGCACTATATGGCCGCTGCGGAAGGATTTCGCCATTTGCAGGGTGTTTTGCCTGCGCTGTGATGACAGCTGTGCTGTCATAGATAGCGAGTTCAGATCCAGTCCTAAAAAGGAGATCCTTTGACTGGGAAACAGTGAACTTTTCTCCCAATTGACTCTCAGACCTAAGCACTCGAGGTGATCGAGTATTAGTGTCTTGTGGTGAGCGAGTTCTGAAGGCGATTGAGCCAGAATCAGCCAATCGTCCAAATAGTTCAGAATTTGAACGCCTCGGAGTCTCAGGGGTGCCAGCGCCGCGTCCATGCACACTGTAAATGTACGAGGTGCTAGAGACAGGCCGAATGGCAGGACTGTGTACTGATATGCCCGGCCCTCGAAGGCGAATCTCAAAAATCGCCTGTGACGTGACGCAATTTGTATGTGAAAATACGCGTCTTTCAGATCTATCGCCATAAACCAGTCTCCTCTGCGAATCTGCGCGAGGATTTTTCTGGTCGTGAGCATTCTGAACTTTCGCTTTGTTAGCGCTTTGTTCAGACGCCTTAGATCTAAAATGGGTCTGAGACCCCCGTCTTTCTTCGGTACCAAGAAATATCTGAGCTCCTTCGCTCTGAGCTTGAGATAAAGGCTCTATGGCCCCTTTGCTCAATAGCTTCGCTATTTCGGCTCGAAGTAGATGTGCTACTTCTGTTTTTACCGTGGTTTCGACTTTCTCCGTGAAACGGGGAGGGCGTCGATGAAATTGCAGCGAATAGCCTCTTTTATAGTCTCTAGCACCCATTCTGAGACCCCGGGAAGTCTTTCCCATGCATCTGCACGTGTGACTAGGGGTTGAATGTAATCTGGGCCCTGGTCGCGAAATGGCGGCGACACGAGAGCAACCGTGTGCTGTAACATGGACGCCGTGGCGTCTGAGGCGGGGGGGCATGCTTAACACAGTGTGCATCCCGCGCGCGCTCGACTCTCTGAGTTGAGAGAGAGAGCGCGCGGGGCGAGCCCCGTAGGGCTCGTTATATTTGTGAATAAATGTGGGCGCGTGGTAGCGGGCACATTTATAACACCGGGAATACCGTGTTTGTGAACTGACTGACCGTTCGTTGGTTTCGTTTTTTACAGAAACCGCGGAACGTGCAGTGTGTAGTGGTTGTGGGCACTGGACAGTGGGCACGCTCACTACATGTAAAGCACAATCGACTTTATGTGTGCAGACCCTGTGTTGTACGGGGCTGTGCTTGCACGGGTTGAAAAACCGGGCTCTGGTCGCGAAATGGCGGCGACACGAGAGCAGTCGTGTGCTGTAACATGGGCGCCATTTCAGCGTATGCGGGGGGCGCGCTTAATCGAGCGGGCAGCCCGCGCGCGCGCTCAGCTCTCTCAGCTGAGAGAGAGAGCGCGTGCGGTGCGAGCCCCGTACGGCTCGACATGTTTGAGAATAAATGTGGGTGCCTGAACGTGGGTACATTTATAGCACTGGGGAGTACTGTCTATTAGAACTGACTGACCGTGCATCGGTTTCGTTTCAAAGAAACCGTGTGACATGTAGCCTGTAGTGATTGTGGGCACTTGAAAGCGGGCACGCTCACTACATATGATGCACAATCGACATAAATCGATTTAATGTGTGCAAGCCCTGTATTGTGTAGGGCTGTGCTTGTGTGTACGAATGGGCACTGGGTCGTGGGCATTACGGATACACACATTACACCATCGGCCGTGGCCGGGACACCAGAAAATACATTTTCAGATTTACCTGGGGCGTCGTGAAAACGGCGTTTGTGTGCAGGCAAACGGGCATTGATGCCGATTTGGTGACTGCAAAATACACTGGCACGGTCGCGTATGTTGGGACTGTGCGAGCGAGACATTTTAGTGAAATCCGGCCGCGGCGGGATTTTAACACTGTAGCTTTCCTCGAAGCAGAAGTGCGCATCCTGGCTGAAAACGGGGCTTTCCGGGACTCCGCGATTTCTTCGTGAATTCAGGAAGAAAAAGGCGCGGATCGTGAGGACGGTAACGTACGTTCCTCTACAGAAAAACAGCCATCCAGCCGGTAAGCGCATCGATGCTGGTCTTTCTCCGTCGACGCTCACGAGCGGCGGGGGAGGGGAGATCCTCGGAGCTCGCCCATCCCTCGCTACCCGAAAGCGAGGAGAGAACAGCCGTCGTCCTCCACTGACGCGGCTTCACCTTCCTCGTCCATGACGGACGCGGCGGCACACAGCGGCCCTTGTCCGTCGGTCAGAGAGTCCAGCGAAGCGGGCGGAGAAGCTGGCGGCAGCAGCGGCGAGCACCTCGTGGTGGAGGGAGGTTCCGGGCTCCGCTAAGCACGGCGCTTTTCACGGCGCGGCACTACAGCGGGCGGAAAGATGCAGCTTCAGTAAATGAACGCCAGGCGAGTCCGCAGAGTCACCGTAGGCATCAAATCACAGTGATGGCAGCCGCCATCGACGAGAGCTGAAGCTGCGTGATCCTCACAGGCAGGAAACACAAGCACGTGGTCCCCGACGCTGAGCGGGGCTCTACACGAGCCACAGGAGGTGCGAGGCATCTTGAAAAAGACGCTCGGCTCTTTTAGTGGTGGAAAAACTGTGTGACGCGACGGCGAACACACACACAAAACACACACACAATGTAAAGGATATTCCACGCCGGAGAAGCGCAGCAGGGAACGGCGGCTGAAGGCGGCGGCTTCAGAGAAGGGCTCGTCCTGCTGAAGTGCTTGTTCCAAACGGCTGTGGCGGCTCGAATCCAATCCAACGATGCGTGCAGCTTCGTGAATTTTAGAAAATCAGTGTGTTAGACAGCTATGCTCGTATTTATAGGCCTAGGCCACGCCTGTTTCGGCGGGAGATGACGCAGAAGGGCGCGAAGCACCCTCATTGGTCAGCGTCTCTGGCCTCGCATAGGCTGTGCTTTTCTGGCGGAGCAGCCAATGGGTGAGCGATATTGCTCCGCCTAAGGTTGTATGCTACAGAAAAGCGTTTTACAATATTTACAAAATTAAGGATTAATTTTTAGGATTCAATCTCGACAAAGAAATATCTTTCCCGTAGCGTTCTTTCGACGCAGTACGAGAGAACTCTACGTAAGAGAACTATCCCTTTAAGGGAGATACAGAGAGCTGCAATGCATTTCGGCGCAGGCTTTGCCAACAGACTTTTACTGCAAGATATGGACCCGAAAGTAATGCCACAACATAAGTAGCCATGTTAATTCTAATCCCTGATCTGTGATCACTGATTTTTGATATGATTAGTGTAGAGACAAACTTCTTACTTTGTCTCAAAATCGTTTATTGCTGTTTCTGCATCAGTATCCTGACTAAACAATCAACTTTACATTCTTTCTATAGGTAGTTTAAAAATAATCTGTTACTTAAATTGCGATTAAAGAACCCTATACCTTTACAATCACTGGAGCTGTCAATCACACAGCGCGAGTTTACTATCAATGACGACTCGCATTATAAAAAACTCCCATTATAATCAATAACTATAAAATGCACAAGGAATCTCTTATTTACATCATGTTTGAACTGTTAGTTATGTTAAAAACATTCGTGTGAGAAATCGAGTTGCAATGACGAGATCACTGCATTCATGCGCTCAATAGACATGTCTGTCTTCGGCTATGCTCATCACTGCAACCTTTCATGCCACATGAGTTTATCTAAATCAGCTCTTTTCGCGATTAATCTTGACAGCTGTAGTAAAAACGTAGTAAAAGATTTCGATAGAGTTCCACATGTAATACTTATTTAATATGCAAAGATGTTAGCCAATCATAGCAGTGGGTGTTTACATTCAAGTCTCACAGCAGACACGCCCCTTCCAACCGAGCGTTCAAATCAAAGGCTAAAATCATGGAAGAATATGGCCTTTTATTTCTAAATTATTACCATTTTTGCTGTAAAAATCATCCTACCATTATAACCTCAGGAAATTTTATCAAAAAAAAAAGAAATTTAGTTCATGACCCCTTTAAGGTCTATGCAGTAGTTTTCTCATTAAAAAAAGGTTTTGTTTTTTTAAAACTGCCAAAAGAATGATAGTTTTGAAAAATATGTTTGTTCATGTACACTCACATGAGATAAACTCCTGTCATATCAAAAGTTTATCACCTGATAAACTCTGCTGTTGTTTACTCCCCTTATTGCAACCAAATATGAGCCCGTATAAAGGGACAGAAACCATGAAGAAAAAAATATCTGGCAAAATACTTTTGTTCTTGCAAATGTTTTCACCATGTCCCTTTAGGGGCTCCGTTGTACAGTGTATTGCAACACATTTTTTTAAATTGTGAAATAGAGGGAAATAAAAAGACTGCACTGACAACTGGAAAAGGGGAACTGCTGCCACCAAAGTGCTCACTGAACTTCATTTCCTTTTTTTAGTTTACACACCAGCCAAATGTGTAATGTGTCTTTGACCTTACAGCTTGCGATCAAACAACTCTTAAACAAGCCAACAGAGAGCTAGTGTCAGTCATGTCTGATGGCGCAGGAGTTTTGGAGGTGGAAGAAGACGATGAGTGCTGGGCACGGCTGGAAGACTACAGAATGCTTCTCATCAAGACCATTGAGCCCTCAAGGATAACACCTTATCTGAGACAGTGTAAGGTGCTGAGCAGCGAGGACGAGGAACAGATCTACAATGACCCCAGTCTGGTTATCAGACGCCGAAAAGTTGGTAAGAGGTGTCAGACCACCTAAAGTTTAACTGGTAGGATTTCAGATATTAAATATGCTACAAATTTAGTTGAAAAGGATATTTACTGTGAAATTCAAAGCTATCTTATTTTCTAAGCATATATTCTTATATTAACACCCCAGGTATCTAGATATTTATATGGACTTCAGGAATTAGTATATTTTTATTCACTTGTAGGGGTGCTGCTGGACTTATTACAAAGAACTGGCCTCAAAGGATATGAGGCATTTTTAGAGAGTTTGGAGCTGGACTACCCAGATGTGTACCGCAAAATCACTGGCAAAGAGCCTGCTAGGGTCTTCTCTGTACTAATTGGTAAGTTGTACATTTTTCATTTATTAATTTATTATACAACTTTTCATATGCCATGTAAAAAAAAAAAAAAAAAAAGACATAGTCACATCTTTTATGCAAAAGGATAATTGCTCAGATCACTGCTATCATCATAAACCAAAGGAGAATAGGTTTAAATATTGCCAGGATTTTTCTCTAAAGATACTCCAAAGGGTTCTTAAAGAGGGTATATAAACCATATAATTTCTATTTGCTTATATTTACATTACATTTTTTATCATGAACTAATTTCTATCTGAAGATCTTTTAAGCTTTTAATGCAAGAGTCATGTTAATCCGAACATCAGCACGGTTGTGATTTACCATTGGCACTTGTATTGCCACAAAAAAATATTCTGACCAACAGCACAATTGCAAGTGTGATCTAAATTCAACCATTGCGCATCTTCAAGCAACACACGGAGGGCCAGGACTTCCTGCCTGAATGAATCACTGTTTTGAAGAAATCCATTGATTGATTCAATGACTCACAAGAGTCACTTGTCGCCACCTACTGGTGGTGTTACAATGTAAACTGCAGAAAGAGTCACTGAAAATACCCCACCTCGAATGCTGACAGTCTGTCTGGAAAATACCGTTTTGTCTATGGAAAATACAGATGCAGATGATACACAAAAATATAGCCTACAGTAAAAAGTCCCCATGCTGTTGGAACATCGCTCGGTCAATCAAATTTGATACCGACACTAACTGTTTAAAATGCAGTAATGTTCTAAATGTAATTGAATACAAGTGTTAGAGGAAAATACTAGCTTTTTATCCAGGAGTGATGCTAGACACCTTGATCCTTGATTGTCATGATGGGCTTGTAAAAAAAAAATCTGATTTATATAACTCTCTCTGTCCACCCAGACACTGCCGGCGAATGTGGCCTCACTCAGTTCCTCATGAGCGAGGTGTCTCGCCTTCAGAAGCTCGCACAGGGTGAACGGAAGGCGCGACTCGAAACGTCTGCGCAGGCGGCGGAGCAGCTGGACACCATCCGCCAGCTGCAGCTGCGGGACAGCGAGCTTCACAAACAGCAGGAGCGTGTGCAGCGCATCCGAGAGGAGCGTGAGCGCATATGCGAGGAAGCGCGTAAACTGAAAGACGAGAATTACCGACTGATGCACGATCTGACCCGACTGAGCGAGGAGAAGAACTGCGCTCTCATGTGTAACAGAGACCTCCAACTCGAGGTGATCAGTCATTCCACCGGGATTCAGGAAACAGGAACATGTCCGGTCATAGTAGCTCACCACAAAATGTATAGAGATAGACTAAATGTAACGCACTTGTTTATTTGTAGGCTATTTATGGTTCTAACTGTAATGTTGATGTTGGGGGAAGGGCAAAGATGAAGAAAGTAGCCTATTAGATTAGATTAAATATAATTGTATTATCTTTCCTCTTTGTTTTTGTAACTTGATCTTTTTTCTTGTCTTTTCTCTCTTTGTATTTATTTCCCCCCTTTTTGGTCCTTCCTATAAGATTGAGAAATTGAAACACAACCTAATGAATGCAGAAAGTAACTCAAAGATCCAACGGAAAAAGACAATAACTTTGAAAAATGCCATGGAGCAGAGGCCAAGTCCAGAGATGATCTGGCAGCTGCAGAGAGAAAATGATCTTCTTACAGCTCGTATACAAGAGCTTGATAGTGCTTCCACGGTAAGTCAGCCAGCCTCACTTATCAGACTACACTAATCAAGATATGATTGACTACTACCACACACACAATTCATTCACACAGGTCAAAACTCTGGAGCATGAAAAGCTTGATTCACAGTCATTGGAGGATTTAAAGCAATTAAATCAGGCACAATATCAGGAGCTGGTGAATGATCTCTACAATCTAAAGAGAAATCTACATGACGCAGAAGAGTTGCGTGATAAGGTAAACTGGAAAGAAGTGCATTCTACTTTAATGTTTTCATTATGCTTTTCATATTATAAAAATACTTTTTTTGTTTTTCCTTTTAAATGTAAGTATCGAGAAGAGAAGGATGAGTTGGAACTGAGGTGCACAATGCTAAGAAAGGACTCCAAAATGTATCGTGATCGAATGGAAGACATTCTGAAGCAGCTGGAAGAGGTCATCAAAGAAAGAGACAAGGTATAATCAAACCTTTATCTTTCCATGACAGAGCATATCAAGACCGTGTTGTACTGTCTGGCCTACACTGGCAACACTGTAGCTGTTTCCCACAATCTGCACCGGAAATTAGAGGGTGTCACAGGTGGCACCAAATTAATAATTAATATCAACACAAGGAAGTGTAATAAAATGAATATTATTAACAAAAAGATAGACAAGAGTAACTAACCACTACTAAAATGAATACCATTAATGATAAGGAAATAAAGTAAATAAGATTGCTAAATCCAGATGATTGAGCTTAGTGTTACTATGGCAGTTACACATATCTTATGGTTATCTGTACTAATAAGGTGAAGAACCTTACTCTGACTTATAAACTGAAACTGAAACAAATAAACTGATTGATTATTACTGGCACCAGCTATACAAAATCTAATGCAAATTAGAGAATAATATACTCATTAGTAATTTAATACTAATGCCAAGGTGTCTGGAAAGAGGTTGGGTAAAGTTATATTTAAGTTATGATGAGTCCGGTGACAGCGATGTTTTCCAATGGTTGTGCTGGGCCGCGCTGCAGTTGGAAGAAACGAGTTGGATTCTGTTTAAACAGCCTTAAACTTGAAGTGCTGCGGATGCTGATGGTCCTCGTCTGGAACACGTAGAACCTTCTAGTTGAATGTTCTGAAGTCTGTGCAGAAGATTCGGACTGACTCTGGGACATGCAGATGGAGGATCCCTGAAGTTGGTGCAGAAGGTCCTGAAAATGGGGGAGCCCAAGCTTGACCGTGGTTGATGTTTCGGTTTCTGTTTCCAAACTCTCTGAAATTCCCTTCTTGCAGAACTTTCTTGCTTCTCTTTTTAGAGCTTCATAGTATTTTCCAACATAACGCAACAAGAGTTTGAGAGTTTATTTTAGCAACAACCACAACAATTTACTACTACAGCGTTTTTGTTTCCTGAGCAGGAGGGATTTGCAAATCGTCACCTTTCCAATCTAGCAATTCCAGATTAACCTAGGCCATGTGCTGAACACATCGACTCTCAGTTTTCATTGTCCACTGAAACTCAATCACTGAATGGAAACTTTTCCACAAATACGTGGAAAGGCGTTGCCTGGTGTTCACTATAATGTTATATCTACCTTTTTTTTAACAAAAATAAACTTCATTTCTTACCATATTTTAATGTATTGTTGGAATTATAACAGTATTTAAAACTTTTTAGTAGTGCAAAGTATAGTTTCACCGTCTTCTGCACATACACGGAAAATAGCTAAATAAGTTGTAGAATAACATGGATTTTTTTTGGTCATTTTAGTTTATATGAAGGCCATTATCTACGGTATTCAATTTTATTAAATGTATCTGTTCTATGCATTTCATTAACTGCTACAATTGTATGGCACTGCCCATTTGATAGGCTATTTGTACAAGAGAGGAGTACCATTTGGAGAACTCAAAAAATCTCCAAGACAAGGACCAGTACCGCAAACAGATCCGGGAGATGGGAGAACGTTATGATGAACTTCAAGTGCAGTTGTTTCGAACTCAAGGAGATGTTCTTGCTCTTCAAGCAAAACTTCGCAAACAGAAAAACCCAATTCAAGTGGTATGTATGCTTGAAAACCGTTACATGTTTGAATGGAACAGATGAAACATACATTAGTTTGTTTTTTGTCACTCTGATGTGAGCTCATTGTCTATATGCACAAAATGTATGACCACTGGGTTACAGTTTAGTGAATAGTAAGCTGATTATGATTTGTTTTATTGCTTAGAACTCAGAAGAAAGCTCTTTGCTCAGTTCATTTGAGGTAATTTTGAATAGCTTTCTCTATAACTGATATAAATGCAAAAACCCTTCAGAATTCACTGCAGATATAAAGAATATATTATATTAGTCATCATCAACAGGGTTGTTTACTTTTTATCCACAGCTGAAAAGTCAAACTAGCGAAGAGGAGGCCAGGGAAAGGGGTGAAAAGGGTAACATTCTCATGTCATTCGCATCAGATCTCATGCTCAAAAATAGATTGTTCTCATTTGTTAAGCATTGTTCCTTTTTTCTCACACAGATATGAGTGAAGAATCACAGAGCCAAACATCTGGCGAGTACAATGTAGGTTGCCTTTGTTGTGCAATGTTTATTCATACAATGAAAGTGGCTTTATTTTTTTAAATTGCATTTTTCATTCTTGCAGTTGTGTCTGTTTTCCGAGAGGATGTTCTCTGAAGAAGACGCATCAGGTAACCGCAAAACCGGAAAATGCAACTTCCATTACAGAAGGTTTGTTTTTTTATTCTTGCATAACCACAATTTAACCATTTAATTTAACCATTAAAGGTAGGGTTGGCAATTTCGGAGAGGCTAGCAATAGCAAGCTAGCTTTGAAATTATGAGATCCCACCATCTCTTCAAAGCCACGCCTTCTCCAAAACACATGAACGCACACAGCCAGAGCAGCAAAGCGTCACGAGAAACGGCGTTAAAATTACCTCATGTCTCAAAGCACATAACATTACAATAATAATGAGTGTAAACAACTTACAGACCTCTTACATTCGGACTGAATGCAATGATTGGACGAAAAAAATGTGGTCCTAAGACTTCCAGAGGCGATATATGTAAAAAGAAAAAAAGATTTTTCAATTGCCTACCCTACCTTTAAAGCAGAGTTACTGAGAGAAGTAACTACTGTGTTTCAGATCTTAATTAAACTGAGTGATTTGTTCTTAAGCAATACTCCTAATGTGGTCTTGTACAGGAAGCGTGCTTTAAGAACCAGAAAAATCACAGACAAAGAGAATGTGCCGTGCATCCTGGACAACACCACCGGGAGTGATACAGATGGGATGTGACACGCAGCTTTGGACAAGATGAAGAATTGTGACCTTCTTTGAAAGCATATTGAAATACAATTTAATCACAATACATCATTGTTCTGCATCCAGTGACTCATAAAACCTGATTAATATTATATCAATATAATAGTTTTTACTATCAAAGTATGTCCAGTCTATTGTTATGACTTATGAGTCTGATCTGCCACTGTACAATCTGTTTTCTATTCATATAATATAATAATATTTTTATGTATGTATTTTTTCTTGAGCAATAACAGTTTAAATGTTTGAATTGTTGCCAAGATGTGTATGTGTAGAAACTGACTTTTTGATACACTGAAAAATATTTACTGAACCAAAAAGCAATATTACCCTCAGTCTCCTATTTATGGGCATGAATTGTACTATATGAACCTATTTGCATATGTGTGATATTATTATTTTCATAAACTTTCTTTGTGAAATGATTATGACATTTTAAAAATAAAAATAAATCCAGTAGCTAGGTAGGATGACTATTATGTATTTCAAACTTTGTTTTGTTATCAATGGCAAACAAAAACGGCTAATTACTGTGCGAAAATTTAACGGCCTATGGTTCAAAACTTATTTTGAAGGGGAATTTAGTTGGTTGGACCAAGCACACCACTTCAGCTCACCAGTGGGTGGACTGTTTACTCCGCATGCGTCACCTGCGTGTGTGCGTGACTGCCATAGCAACGATACAACGCGTTCACACAGCCTGAGTGAACGCTTCCAAGAATGAATTTCAGACAGTCGTAGATAGCATTTGCATAGTACACAGACTTTTTTATTTTGGAAACTCTTATAATATTTTGGAAACTCTTATAAAACGAACTGTCCAGTTGGTTTGTTTTGAAATAAGAAATACGCCAATTATTTTGTCGCTACAATGGCAGACACGCGTGTATTACCCAGTGGTAAAGTGTACAGGCAAATGTTTGACGCCCAGGTAACGTAATAGTACCAACTCGTGTTCATATCTAAACGACAAATATGTGTTTTACTTATTGTTGATGCTTTCTTTGTAATATTGCGGATCATCTTCAGGATTGAAGACTTGTTCTGGCCTGTGCTGAGGAAGCTCTCGGCGCATGAGTTGATTGTGAGTGTTTGTGCTCAGGTTCAGTTGTCTCTGGCTCTCTATGACTCGCGGAGGAAGCGCGTGGCGGATGAAGGCGACTGTCTGCTGAGTGGAGAAGATGCTGCAGACTCTGCATCACAGCAGCTCAATGAGACCACTCGGTATGATGATGCTCATGACACGAATTGGCCATTATCAACTTTGATTTTAATGTGAAGATTTTAACCTGAAAAGTTCCTCTGTTTAGGAACACAATTTATTCAGGTAGAAAGAGAAAGGAGGACCAGGATGATAGTGAGGAGGTTTGGGGTCTTCCAGACACTGTTGGTGAGAACTGATGCTAAATTGTTTCCACCATGGAATCTTGTGAAGACAAAAGACAGAATTGTTTAGAGGGAAGTGGTTGGAAGTAGCTAAACTGTACAAAGGATCAGGAGAAGAACAAGGGCTGCACAATATATAAAAAATATTTAAATATCACAAATATATATACGGCTTGCAATAACTGAGGTCATGAACAAAAGACAAAATCACTCACTGCTCTTGGCAGAATAACTTTTGCAGCTTTAATAAGAATCAGTATATATATTTAATTAATACAGTGAAAACTAAGCAGTGTTTTATTTTTTACATTTGATTATTCAGTTTCTGTTGTTAAATAATCCTAATGTATGCCTACCTGAAACCCTAAACCCTGTGGTTTACACTGATGTTAAAATAACACTTCTTATTATGCTACAGTAAAACACTGCTTCTCAATTTCAGAAGTTGTAGGGATGTTTTCTTGTCACAAAAATAATGTGAAACACGTATGGAGGTTAGGCCTATATAATTTTCAATATATTTTAAAGATAATTAAAGCTTATTTTACACACTTTAAGCTTTATCGTATCGCATATCAAATATCGCATTATTTAATGAGTTATCGCATATCGCATTTTTCTTCAATATCGTGCAGCCCTAAGAAGAACAATACATGTTTACATGTTTGTTACACCATTAAACATATATGTATCATACGCAAACCTACAAATTCTAAAAACACAAACCGTCATTTTAAACCTAATGTTAAAGGATTATTTCACTTAGGAATTAAAATTTCCTGATAATTTTCTCACCCTCATGTCATCCAATATGTTCATATCTTTCTTTCTTCAGTTAAAAAGAAATCAAGGTTTTTGAGGAAAACATTCCAGGACTTTTCTCCATATAGTGGACTTATATAGCTTCAAATGACTCTACAAGCTCTCAGCTGAGGAATAATGGTCTTACCTAGCGAAACGATTGGTCTTTGAAAAAAAAAAAAAAAAAACTTTTTAACCACAAATGCTCATCTTGCACTAGCTCTGCGATGCATTACATAATCACGTTGAAAGGTCACGCGTGACATAGGTGGAAGTACCGACCTAGTTTTTACAAAGCAAACCTGCAAAGACTAAGTCAAACGTCATTTACAAAAAAAATGTTTTTTGAGTTTTTCGCCCTACCCTACCTTTTTGAACCAGAACACGCGTGACCTTTTAATGTGATTCCGTCTTGCGTGGCGCATCGCAAAGCTAGTGCAAGACAAGTATTTGTGGTTAAAAAGTATATATATATATATATATTTCTATTTTATTTTTAGAAAATGACAGATCATTTCGCTAGATAAGACCCTTATTCCTCGGCTGAGATCGTGTAGAGCCCTTTTTGAAGTTGCATTGAAACTGAAATTTGGCCCTTCAAACCGTTGTACCCCATTGAAGTCCACTATATGGAGGAAAATCCTGGAATGTTTTCCTCAAAAACCTTAATTTCTTTTCGACTGAAGAAAGAAAGACATGAACATCTTGGATGACGTGTGGGGCAGGAAATTATCAGGAAATTTTAAGTCTGAAGTGAACTAATCCTTTAAATTTGAGTCAAAGAAACAGGTTTTCTTCAAGACGCATATCTCTTGCCAATAATATGAATCAATTAATTTAAATAATAAAGACAAATTGCAATACACGTCCCAATATTTTTTTAATAGGGAAGCCATTTATAATTACAAACCTAGTAAGCCTAGTCATCTTCTTTTAGACATTTAAGTCTTTTAGAACTAAAAGTCAATCTGATGCTATTCTGTTTTGTTTGTAGTTCCAGAGAAAAAAAACTCAGACATCATTGATCGTCTTATGGAGAAAAGGCGAAAGGATCACAATGAAGCTGTTTCTCAGTTGCAGACAGATCTCGCCAGCCTCAGTGTGGTAAACGCGTCTATATCTATCTATATATATATATATATATATATATATATATATATATATATATATATATATAGTGCCAAAATATGTGTTTATTCGAGCCCAATTCAAATGTTGTGCATCTAGTTATCAATACATTATAATTATGTCTTATTATTGTGATATTTCTGCGTTCAGGGTTTTGAACCACTATTTAGACAGACGGGAAAAGATATCCTGCTCAGATTGTCTAATGACAATATTGAAAGACTTATGCAGAAGATTGAAAACATTTCTGATTTGATGGCACATAGCTATCAGGTGAGGACCAAATGTCAAATACAATATTTGCTTACTTCTCAAATTCAGAGTTTTGTTGGATCACTCAATTGTTACTCATCTGTTGTCTTATAAAGGACATGCATGAGATCTGGAACAAAGTCTGTCATGAATCTTCCTTGAAACAGAAGTGGATTAAAGAGCTAGATGGGATATATGCCACATATGAATCTGAGAGACAAACCATGGTATGTGGTCTATATTATGTAAAGCATAAGTTGCTGTAGTCAGTAGATTAGTACACTGCTTGTTTGTTCCTCTTTCCTAGATAGCAGAATTACTGAGAAAGTACACTTCAAAACTGGAGAAAATCAGTTATTTAATGCCGTGTGATGTCCACAGACTGATTGACAATGAAGCCATGGTAGTATATTCTACTTGACAAATATTTATTTGTATGCATCATATGTATTGCTTTTTGGCATGAGTCCATGTTCTCCACAGATGATAAACCAAGCCCTACTAGCAAATCGACGTGCTTTGGCCAAACTGTGTTTGAATTTGATGGAGAAACATATGCAGATAGATGTTTTCCAAAGGCTGAAGTGGGAGGAAAAGCTTCAAGATTGGAAAAGAATCAAACTTATTGATGCAGTCAACCGGTTCAAGTATGTCTGATGTTAAAAAATTGTAAAAACAATTATCTTGCCAAAAAAGTAATGCCATGTTGTTTACCAATGAAAATAATTGGCCAAGGGAGTCTTGCTAGTTAAGATAGCTTAGAAGCCTGCCAGCATATCAGCATCCCATACTGGGAACCTGGGTCTAAAATATAATATACAGTCTTTCTAACAGGGCACAAAAAAAAAAAAAAGGGATACTGATTATATTTATGTTCTCCCTGCAGAGACTTTATGAACAGCCCTCACATTCAGAACCCTATAAACATTCAAGATACTCTGAGAACAGCGAGGTCAGATCAGAAAACACTAACTGAGAAACGCATCCAAACGCTGGAGACTCTAAGGTGAAAATTAAAACACAGATTTCTAGTCTTGCGCTCTATTTCGTCAGTTAATATTAATTGTTAACATGCTGTGTACCTTTTACTAACTTTTACCTTTTACCCCCATATCTAGAGACATGACGCCTCCAATAATCTCAGAGTCATCTGTTGCTGAATGGTATTCAGCACTGTCTGTCATCAATGAGCAAATAGGTCAGAAAAATTTGCTTCTCATTTTAATAATCCAGTGCGATACAATGGTATTGCATGCTCTACATCACTTTATGTGGACTTAAATTCCTCACTGTGTTTAATTTCTTTAGATTGTATTCATGTTGCCACAATGGAAAAACTTCACAAAAACTTTGAGAACAACTGGCAAGTCTGTTTGGCAGAGGTTGATGTATTTAAGGTGAGAAATAAGTTAAGCTTTCTCATTTGCTTTGGTTGTCAAAACACAACACAAACACAGCAATATTCTCAACTCTTTACACACAGACAGAAGTGTCTACATTCAGATTCACCTCAGACGAGATACAGAATATTGTTAACGTGGAGATATTACCTCTCATTGGCCAGTGCCAGACACAAATGGACATCTATTTGGAAAAACTGGATGTAAGTTTAGTTTCCTTAATGCTTAAATGAAATATTCTCTACTTTTGGACTATAAACTTGTAATTTATGGATGTGCTGCATCTGTATTGATTTATGTCAGTACTCTACTCTCTCATGATACACAGTGCATTTTAACCTTCTTACAGAAAGCTTTTGAAAGTTTGGCCAAAACCACTGCTTATGAGAGCAAGTGTTTATTCAAGATCATGTGTGGGATGTCTCAGCTGTGGGAGATCCACTGTGAAGGCCTGTTGAACAGAGAACAGCAGCTACAAATGTCATTGGAGTCCATCAGTCAAGTCCACAACCAAGAGAACCAGGCAAGATTGTGTTAACTGTTTTATGCAGTACTTTTGAAGAGGTCTCTTCTAGGAAATTTTTATTGTTGGCGAAATTTACTTTTAAAAGTAATGCGTTACAATATTGTGTTACTCCCTAAAAACTCACCTGCATTACTTGGTTAATTTTAGGTACTTTTCATGGAAAGTAATGCGTTATGTTACTTTTGCATTACTTTTTCTCACCTCGGCTGGGCTTGCTTTTTTGTTTTTTAATTACAAAAAACACAAATGTTCTATTTTTGGCTAATGTAAAGGCCACCCAAAGTGAAATGAATAAGCCTAAAGGAGTCCTAAATTGTCACTCGTTAAAAAATAAATACGACCTCACGTTGTGTCGATCACATTTACACACTGCCTCCGAAACTTTCAGCCGTCATAAATTTTTTTGGATCGGGTTCGATTTTCTGCGTTTTTCGCATCCGAAAGCGCAATTAAATGCATATCGGTATTTGTTTTATTTAACATATTTAATTATTGCAGGTTTGTGTACCGTAATTGTCTGCATTTCAGTTTTCATTCATTTTGAGGAATTATGAATCTGTTTTTGTGCAAGTGAGATGAGTAAATGCATGCTTACATTTAGTCTAGAAATACCAATAATCATCATGTTTAGACAGCGCACACAATGCCTCTGCACCATGGGAACCATATTTCTCTCAACATGGGAACAAGAGAGCTGTCAGTCAATGAATGGGGGAAAAAGTAACTTGTATTACTTATTTGAAAAAGTTACTCAGATGGTTTGTTGTAAATTTGAAAGCAATGTGTTACATTACTAGTTACTTGAAAAAGTAATCTGATTATGTAACTCGCGTTACTTGTAATGCGTTACCCCAAAAACGAATGCTTATAATATACCTCTATTTGAAATATTTTTTAACATTTATCACCTTGACATGTTTGCTAAACATGAAAATGAGCTGACAAATGTCTCACCTTACAGAAGAAAGAGGCCCCGCTGGATATGATGTTGGACAAACTCAGGCAGGAAAGCTCAGAAGAAGCTCTGAAAGACTCCTTAGAGAAGACGCTAGCCTATTTGGAAGAGGTTAAGAATGGGTAACAAACATTGAGAATTTTCAAGTGATGTTTTTGTTGTTTGTACATTAAGCTACTTGAACTTAAGAAATTTTTTGACAAAATATGACAGAAAACCTGAACATTTTTCCAAATCCTTTTACTGCATTGTTCTTTAAGGTATATACAAATCTATAAGGAGGAAGTGGAAACTGTGGAGTGTTACCCGTCTATAGTCCTGGAGGAATTACAAGCATACAATCTTTCTGTCAGCCAATTCTTCAGTGTCAAAGAGGTTTATGGCCAGGTACATATTCAACAAGTACAATGATGTAATCTCTGTTTGTGCAAGACAAACATTGTTCAAATAACTTTCCTTTTTGTTGAAGGACTCTGAGGATTTTTGCCAACTTTATCCCTCTCTTAAACTTGGTGAGTTGAAAACTAGTCTCAATGAGCTGTATTATTTTTGTTGCCTTTGAATTGTTTAACACCCATTATGTTTATCTTGGTTTTAATGTAGGTCAAAGCATGACAACCATTAAGAATGAAAGATTGAAGAAAGAACTTGAGGTGAAACCTAGAGGTGCACAAAATCCACATTTCAACAATCAAGGAAGCTCAACATTTGCCTCGTCCTGTGATATGGTAATAATGACACATAGACGCTTTCCCTTCTTAATTTGTATCTATTATTTCATTATTTCATTTCCTCTTATTTTGTAGGATGACCAAGATTGTAAAGCTCTAGCATTTTCAGTTTCTCAAACCAAAGAGACTTTCACTACCGCAAAAGGAAATGTGTACAACTGCTATGGGTTTCACGCTACCCATGATGAGGATCTGGAAACAAATCTTAAGGAAACCGAGCTGGTTTTATACCCAAAGGCTTTCATTGTTGAATTGCTAAAAGAGTAAGTGTTCAATAGAAATGATAGAATGAAATAATGTTTGGTTTATGTCTCTCTTGTGTTCTATTACTGATTCAGACATAGCACAAAAACAGTATAAAATCAACAAAACAAGAGCCATAAAACTGAGTGATGAAACCTGGAAAGTTGAAATGAAAATTGTGCAATTTAAAAAACACCATGTTCTCTTTTTAACTATAATTTACTTTTGCTTGCATATTCTTTCTATTTACTATTTCATTATTATTATTTTTTTAGTTTCTGTATATATAGAGTAACAAAAGTAAATACTGTTATGTTCCCGCATTATAGTGTGAGGCAAACATTTTTCAGTCATTTGGAAGAGAGATTTCATATTATTCTAACCAACACTATGACTGTTGTGGAAGCCAAGAATGAGAAACTGAATGCTGAGCTGGAACTTCGCCTTCAACTCCACCAACCTCGTGCTAAAAGAATTGAGAAGGACATTCACAATGTCAGAGCAGGTTTGACCCCTCATCACATCCAAAACCATTTTGGCTTTTACTTATTTAGAAGAGTTTAACAAGAGCCCTTGTGAAAAAGAAGTACATAGCATACTTATAAAAAAAGAGTACCGGTACTCATTACGGAAATAATATACTTGTGTGAATTGAATGTAATGTTTTTGGACACTTAATTGGATGCTATTTCTAAATAAATTAATATGTATTGTAGTTTAAATTTATATGTATACATACTCAAAGAAGACTTTTTATGCATAAAAATTTACATCCATAATTACATCTATTGTTTTTGAAATATGGTTAAAGTGTACTGCAGAATGAACTGACAAGCATTTATGGTAAATTCAAATTGAATGTCATTTCTGTTGAAACTTGTGTCTCATGTATTGAAATATATTTATAAAAACACATTTGTAATGATGAGGTTGCAATTTAGTACATTCAAAACAGCATATATATATATATATGCATATGTACGGTAAATGTTAATACAAAATTTAAAACAGTAATGTAATATTGAGTAACACTACAGTTGACATTAAAATCAACTGTGCTTTATTATGTTTGTCTATCAACACTTCAACGTAAGTGTATTTCTTTCAAGCATGTCAAAAAAACATTACATTTAATACATATAATACATTTAAAATGTTCTGTAAAATGTTAATGTGGCATTATTACAAAGTACACTTTTTAAAAAGTGTACTTGCGTGTGGTACATATGATAAAGTCATTAAAATCAAAATGTACTAAGATTTGAGGTACTCTACAAATGCACATTCAGTACAATTATGCATACTTCTTTTTCACAAGGTAGCTTAGTACATAGAGGACATGTCATAACTCCCTTCATTATTTGGGCAGCTGAACTAATGCTACATCGAGAACGTGTGGATCGACACTGCAAGGGTATACTAGAGGTCCTAGAAGACTGCCGGACAGACATACAGGAGTTACAGATCCAGAAAAATAAAATGACCGAAGACTTCCAAATGCAAATCTACAGTAGAGAGAAAGATTTTACCTTTGCCACTAATTATGAAAAGTAAATAAATGTATTAAATATATATATATGTTGGTAATGATTTGAGCAATTTATACAGAATCTACTTATTCTGGTCATTTTTATTCATAGGATAAATAAACTTTGTACCTCACTTCAAACCAACCTGGACAAACACATCATTATCATCCAGACTTTACAAAGAGACTTCAGACAAAAGATGGAGTTTAAAATGGAGGGCTTGAGGGAAGCAAATGTTCAGATAATGAGATCTTTCAAGTATGTCATTGAAATTCTCTGTATAAGTCATTATCAATGTTGTGTTGTGTTGTGCAGGGAATTCGATACAAGACCAGTGAAAATATTAACAACGATTGTTGTCTATTCCTCAAGGTTGTTTTCTGAAGGGGGGAATTTTGCACCCCAAGAAATTGAGGTCTTTCAGACACATCTGGAAAGAATGGACAAGCGCATTGATTCTGCAGAGGGGGCCATGATGCAGGACATGGAAGAAAAAGAATCAAAGTGTCTGGAGCAGGTTGATATTACTCATAAGTCGATTACTGTGATCATACACTAAATAATTATTTTGACAGGAATTCACTGTGAGAATCCATTTTTACTTAGGTCAAGGATATAGTCAGGAAGTTTGAGGAAAAATTCAGTTTCCTCGCTATCGAGCTGAAGTTTCTTGCAAAAATGCAACAAATTTTTAACAACACTCGAGTCCAGATCAAAAGCGAGGTATTTTCAGTATATCATTTACTCTTATTTAATTCCTTCCCTCTGTCCACTGTTCATGATCTGTTGAATTTCTATTTCCCTGGTCAGGCTTTAAAAAGTAACATGCAGAAAAAGACGATTGACAACATATTGAGCTATTTAAAGGAAATGACTGCTGAGTATGACCAACCCAGCCCTGATAAGAAGGTAAATCCTCTAATATATTATTAGATTCACATTTATGTCATTAAAATAATGGTCTACAGAAAACAATTTGTATTGTAGATTGTAACCATAGTGGAGATAACAAGTTTAACAAATTCTCTGATGGAGGAGCTACAGAAGAGGTGTCAGTATCTCGATTGCTTCTTGGTAGGGCATTACACAGTCCAATGCTACTGGCATATTGACTTGTAATCCTTATGGACACGTATGATAATGTCTGATATATTTTTGTAGGATGCCTCTATGGCTGTCCCTCGACCACAGACTCCACTTCAGGGGGCTTTTGCAGTTGCAGCTCGCACCAGGTCCCGTATACAGGAAAAAACAGGCAGTCCAGATGGAGACAGCCTGCTCCATCCTAGCCGAATTGGAGTGTCCTTCCTGGATGATGCAGCAGTGGGGGTTATCAAAGGCCTACTCAAGTCAGTGTCCTTAAAGGGGACCTATTATGCCCTTTTTCAAAGTCTTGGTTTTGTTGTTGGGGTCTACTAGAATAGTTTTTCATACTTAAAGGGATAGTTCACCCAAAAATAAAAATGTGGGCATTAATTACATTGTCGTTCCAAACCCGTAAGACTTTCATTCATCTTTCGAAACACAACTGAAGATCTTTTTGATGTAATCTGAGAGCTATCTCTACTGTCCATTGAGAGCTACGCAATCACCACTTTGATGCTTCGATAAGTTCATGAATAGATCGTAAGACTAATCCATAATGAATTGAGCGGTTTAGTCCAAATTTTCTGAAGAGACACTATCGCTTTATATGATGAACAGATTGAATTTAGGCAATTTGGTTGGCTGGAACAGTGTGTTGTGATTTGTCAATGCTTTGAGCGTGTTTCAGAAATGTTGCAGCCCTTACCATAACCACAAGTATCAACCATAGAGTGTAAAAAAAAGATGTCTGGCGCCCCTTCACTCTCTTCCATTGGTGAAAAGTGAATCCGCCATAGTCCTAATATGGCGCTGACATCTTGCGCAGATTTGGGACCTGCTTCTGCGCAGTAGTAACGCGGGACCTGATTCTGCGCAGTAGTGAGCAGGAAGTAAAGCCGCGATTTCAAGGTCCTGCCCTCACTCCCGCAGAAACGGTTAATACAAAATTTACTGTGTGAAATAAACAGTTATGGACATGTAGAAATTAAAGTTGAAGCTCCAATCTCTTCCAGAAAATCCCCCAAAAAGTCAGTTGGTGCCTCAGTGACTACTTCATTTAGAGAAGCTGTCAATCACAGCTTTGAATCATGACGTCACAATCCCGTTTTTATAGACCTTATGTAGCCCCGCCCCTTTTCAGCGCTCCGCTTGTTGTCTTTTGTACTTTTGTACCAAGTCTGTATTTTCACAGCGATCTTGCGTATTTATGAATGAACGGCTCATTTTAAAATCTTCCCAGTCTACTGACGTTTCTTAAGACATCTATGCTTCAAACATTACAATCCTCATGATAACTTTCGTTAACTTTACATTAAGTAAATCCACTTTAAAAGCTAGTTACTCCTGGACAGCGATCCCATTGAAATACACAGGGCGACCGCAAAACGGAAGTTCAAAGTCAATATTCTAAAGATGGCTCCGCCCTTGTTTCTCTGGCGCATAAGGTCTATAGCATCAAATAACTAACTAAGACCACACTTATTTTAAAAAACGAACACTTAAACTTAAATCAGCGTGATAAAAACTACCTAAAATTACAGAAATCATCTTTGAAAAAATTTTATTTGAAGTTTAATTTGATTGTTTAGTTTCCATCGCGTGTCCAGTAGACTTCATGGGGAGGCAGGGTTTATAACCTATACTGGGACCAGCCACCGGGCAGGCGATCGACTCGCTTTGGCTTCACTTTTCAGCACTAGTGTGGCACGCTTGGTATCAACACACCTTTTTTTGCCTATGCTTCGAGCTGGAATTATTTAAATGAGGGACATTGTCACGTGTACGTTCCTGGAAGTACACTCAAGACTACAGTCGAGGCGTTTCAGGGAGTTCAGAAACTGCTTAATAATACAGAGAATAAATCCCTTTGGAGTGGACTTTGTTTTTTGCAGACCTTCTTTATGCTCAAACAGCAACATTACACACTAAAGAAGCATAATAGGACCTCTTTAAATGTAAAATATTCTTTATATACAAGAGCAAATAATTCAAGTAAAATGTTCTTACACACCGAGTGAACATTGAGTGCGTTTACATGCACCCTCATAATGCGATTATAATGGGATTTTGGCAATATTCAGATTAAACTTTACCCCATGTAAACGCAATACTTCGATCAAACTATGCGATAAAGCTCATAATCATGGTAACCATATTTACATTAAATTATGTGGCGTACGCAACAGGCATGTAAACACCTTAATCTCATTATTACCGCTCTGGCCATAGTGCGCATGTGCTCAGTTCTACACAGATGCCATGTGTTGTTCACACAACTTCATGAATGAACTCTGTGGCATTATTCAGGAGTTTTCTCCTCTCCAAATCACTCAAATCTGTCAACACAACTCGCTGCCCAGTCTCTGCTCCGTATCTTGATCCAGACGACGTGAAGCGTAGGCAAACCCGCCATTGCGATGTTGATCACAGCACAGAATAATATCCAGTACGTCCATAAAACGTTATTTTGAATTTGATGCGGGTAGATTAAAACAATGGCCGGTTTCATGCATACTGTATGCCTATCTGAGTGTGGTATAACCATACTTAATAGCGAATAGTCAGAATAAAGAAAATTGCATGTAAACTGGAGTGAAGAGTTTGTATCATGTAAACATCTTACTGTGATTAAGACCTTACTCTGATTATTAGAAATAATCACATTATTGGTGCACATGTAAATATAGTCACCATAAGTGACTTGATTCCCCCAAAGTGATTCAAGTTTTGCATCAGTGTTTTTGCGTAATTGGTTCTGTTGTGGGCAGCTATTTGCAATGCTCAACGGAACACATGACGTCTATGTAAAATGAAAACTTAAAAAAACGAGGAAACAATCTACCGTACTTCACATTATGAACATAATATCTCTTTCCTGTGAACAGGGTTGGCAAAGCTAAAGAAGTAAAGGAGGTTAACATTGACCCAACAGAAAGACACTCTTCAGCAGGTTGGATTGTTTATGTGTCCTCATCATTTAATACTGCCATTGTAGTGAACTACAGTGTTATTAGTTTGCCTTTTTACACTCATCTGTGACTGGTTTTTGTGGGGTTTTCTAAAAATTCAAAAAATCTTTGCCTTCAGTAAGGTTAAACTCCCCTCTTGGATCAGGTCAGAGGTCAGGAAAGAGCGCCAGTCAGTCTGGAATAGAGACTCTGCACAGAAAGTCAGTGGAGTCAATGACCACACAGAGGTTTGACATTTGAAATATGAAAAGAGAGAAATAGATTAAGGAAATACTGTTAGAGAAGTGTCTGTCTCTTCTCTTGTGGTAATATAGTAATATAATAATACAATCTGACTATATAGAAAATAAGCTGTTAGTGTAATAATTAGCATACTTTCCATTCAGTGATCATGTAAAATAAACATTTATGATCAAAATATTCTAATTTAAGAAACTTTTTTTTTATTTTTTTATTTTTACGATTCTTGTCTGTGTAAGGAGGGTCTCCAAACCCAACCGCTTTGATAAGAAGTTCCTTATTTTTGGCTCAAAACCTGAAGAGCAGAAGGACAGGTTAGTGAATTTGCTAGCTGTTATTTTATGGTTTTATTATTATTATTATTTTTTGCCATATTAATTTAATGTTTTTTGAATATATTTGCATTTCTCAGTGTTTCATTCAAAGCCTCAATCACCAGTATTCTGTGGAAAGCCAATGATATTCTCCTCTTGGTGGCAGAGGTACTATAAAAAATATGAACATGGTCTATGTGTATTAAGCACTTGGTGTTAAATAAGTTGACATGAAATATTATTGTGTAATGGAACTATATGTCACCATCAGGAGTTCTATAAGAAGAAAGAGCGCCGCTCTATCATTCGTTCTGAGCAACTACAGGAGACATTTGATCAGTGTGCAGAGGAGATACAAAAAAGACTTCTTATCTACCAGAGTCAGTCACATGATTACCACAACAGCTGCCTGCAAGGTTAAATCTTTAAATTTTGCCCTCAAATGTTATTTGCAAAAAGATGCAAGAAAGTAGACCAGTTTCAATTCAGTATGCAGATATTTTGATAATGTCACCATTATATGATGCTGTAGTGGCACAGCAATTACTCACTTCACATTACAATTTCTTAAAAAGCATTAGAATTTTCTAAAAAACAAAAATGACACGCCAAACACTTTATTTCGATAATTTATACATTCTACTACCTGTAAGTAACTTTGCATTTATTAGTATAAGTGTAGGGCTTGAGATCATCGCAGAAGCCCCCTCTTGACACCAGAACTGGATCTAGCCTATGTGAAATAGTTGTGTATGATTTGGCAATATTTATATTTATTCATTTAGCAGACGCTTTTATCCAAAGCGACTTACAAATGAGAACAATAGAAGCAATTAAACTAGCAGTAGGACAACAGTATGTAAGTGCTATGACCCTTCGCAGTTCACTCTAACGCAACAATATGGCATTAGATTGTATAGGCAATATGGAACAGCCTATACATTGGTCAAAATCGGGCCAACTCCCCAAAAATTTCTCGAGAGGTAATTGGTTTGTTCATATTTAATTCTCCTGAATTATGTAGTTTATTCCTAAAATAGGGTGAAAATGTATGGCTGTTGACAGTACTTTCTGATTTATGGAGTGATTATAAAAGTATCTAAAATTCCCTCTGTAAAAATCTTTTACCCTAAAACGTCAACAAAATGAAACAATAATTTTCAACCTGGCTTCATCCACTGTTCAACTTTCTGTTCTGTTATCAGTGCGTATTTAGATAATACATAATTTGCACATTTAAACATGTCAGAAAACTTGTAATATAAAACATGTCTTAATGTACTGCAATAAATCTGCTGGGGAAGTATGGTGATATCCATTTGTTAACATTTTTACCCTATGTCTTGTTAAATGTTATGTGCAATGTTTTCGAAATATAACATACTACCTTACAACACCATACTGCCTTGCAATCCCTGTAATAACAATAACAGAGGTCGAATTAAGAGACAAGATCATGTTCGTTTAGACTACATGACAATATGTGACGGTTTTCACTCTGTATAGAATTTCAGGTGCAGTTGAAGGCCATTGAGGTGTTTCTGTCTAGCGTACCAGAGAAGCTTTTCTCTAAACTAAGAGATCAATACCTTGAGGAGCTGACGCAAAGCATGACACAAATTCAACACCGGTTTGAACTAGTTCAGCAGCAGAGTGAACAAAAGAGGGTATGTGAATAAATGCAGAACAATGGTAAGGGCAAAGGGAAATTATCCTGTCATAACCCTCCTAAGTTCCTCTCATATAGTCACTGTGGGGAAGAAGCCATTAAACTGTCATGATGCAATATTATTACCGTAATATTTATCTCAGATATTTGTACAATATTATGCAAATATGCACCTCTAGCTATGTATAAAGCATACCGGTAGTCACCAGATTTCTGCTGTTCTGTGGCCTGCTGTCATAGAGCGAGCACAGTGGTCAGTTGCGTGTGCGTCTGAGCCATCCGGCTTGTGAGACAGAACTGAAGCAGCTGGTGGAGGCTGAGGACGAGAGACAGAGAGAACAAAGAAAAGCCATCCACAATAACAGACAGGAAGTTCAGGTTTACAGACTTACCGCTCCAGACTTTCACTCAAATAATCGCTGTTCTGTTTTTTGTTAGTTTTTTTTTAACTCACTAAATTTAAACTTGGTCTTATTTCTGGACAGACCTGTGCCCTCAAATACGCAGAAGAATTTGTCACCGCTCTTTCCAGGTTGGCAGAGGCCTTACTCTTCCAGTTCGACAACCTCATAACCATCCATGAGGTTCAAGTGGGACGTAAGTTTATGAATTCAATTAATAGTATGGAAATGTACATGGTGGGTGCCACAACACAGGTTTTGGTATTGACGCTTGATTTAAGCAACATAAATTACATAATCTGTTTTTTTTCACACAAGTGTTGGCTGAAAAATAATAATACATGTTTAATATACACAATTTTATTGCAGTGTGAATGGGTCTTTCAGGCTTTCAACAAAAAGAACAAAATCCATTTTCCCCCTCAATTCAATATGACTTGAAAAAATCCCCCAATTTTATTTGCAACACAACAGTAAAATTACAATACTAATATTTATGGCTGTCCTAATTTCTTTGCTTTCAAACGTTAAACCATAGAGTCTTTATTTTTGCGGAAAATGTCTCTGATTACGGATATAACCATGGTTCCCTGAGAAGGGGAACGAGACACAGCGTCTTGGATCGAGTGTGACCGAGTGTCTAAAGCATGTGTTAGTATACACATAACACTTACAGTGGCCGACATTACAAGCTCAAATTCGAATATCGTTAGCCTCATAGCATAATTGCCTAAGTCATTTTTTGGCCAAATTGTGATATCTGCCTATTTTTACTGTCCTTCCACTGCTGCATCATCCTGCCTTTCTGCCTATGTCCTTAGCCAATCACAACACTTATTAGGATCCAAAAACACTATCTGCCTTAGTCATCTCTTTGACTTAGGCAGTTTTGATACAAACAAAATGGCAAAAAACATGGAAAGACAGATGTCCAGAAGTGATGTATTAGCTCTTCTGTTTGATTCGTTTTCATCTGGTAAGAGTTCATATTTCTTAAATTTTCTAGACACTAAATGTAATTTCAGTCAATCAAAGGGATTATAAACTGTGTATTTAAACTTGAAATCACATTTTTTTGCTACAAGATAAGTAGCTAGCAAACACTAGCTAAATATTACCTCATTTCTGGTCAGAACATCACCATAAAAAGACATTTAGGTAATTTTAGGCAAGTGAAGTAATTTTTCAAGCATTTACTTTTAATTTTAAGGCGAGACACGGCAGGCAAAAACATTTTTTTTTTCACTGGTCAAATTTGAGATTTTGGCCTATTTGTCTTCAATAACATGTCTTCTTTCAGACTTGTGGTGAAAAAAAGTCCAAAATACACATTTAGGTCTTTATTTTACTACACTTTGTCTATTTGCGTCCGTAGATTTCTCAGAAATTCAACAAAAGTTGGCGTTCTAAATCAACGCGCTGCTCCGCGATCTCTCTCTGCTTCCTTTTAATCACACACACGTCTGGAAATTCACACTCCACGTGATTACATTGTCATCTTTGAGACTGCACGAATGCATCCATCCCCATACAAGGTGACTCAGCTATACCACAATGACTTCATGAAGTTATCTGGGGCCTATGTCACCAATATTCGACCAGGTAAAAAGGTTGGTGACCCCACAGTCCATGGCCTCCGGGCTCTCCAGTACTTGGCTAATGGTCAAATCCGGTACAAGTTGGAATTTGAGTCTGAATGGGAAGACCTGCCTCAGCGAATCAACATCCCCAAATAACCATTCCACTGGGTCCCACTCTTTCCTGCCCAATTGCCAATTACTCTCAGGAAATTCAATGACTTGCAGACAATGAAACTATGGTTATGTTATGTTTGCACATCACCTGGGTGGAAAAGGAAAACAGTAGTTAAGGTTAGACATTAAGAAACAACTTGGTTATAGTTGGCAAGTTACACATCTTGGTTATATTTAGGAGAGAAAAACAACTTTTGTTATGTTATGTTTGCATTTATATGTAAGAGAAAAAATGCCTAAGTCATGGCATGTTCTGCCTAAGTCACTTTTATTTGTTAGGCAATTGGTGATGGATATTTTTCTTTTTGCATACTTGTTCACACATCTGGTTGAATATACTGTTATAATATCAATAAAAAATCACAATGTGATTTCTAAATATTGTGTTTTTTCATGTTTCCCAAAAACGTTGAAATATGACTTAGGCAATTATGCTATGAGGCTAACGATATGATTAAACCATTCAACAGAGCCTTAATATTATCTGCATGATCTAGAGATATTACTTATCGCATAAAAAAAAATATTTGGGGCATTTTACTTACTTGAATGTTGATTTATTCAGTGCAGTAAAACATGACGATGTGCTTCTAGGCAAGTTCGCAGGTTGTGTGAGTTCATGGCCAGGTGAAAAGGCCTATTCATCAAATATTCCATCCAATAGCATTGCAAGGCTAAACAATACATTTACATTTATTCATTTAGCAGACGCTTTTATCCAAAGCGACTTACAATAGAACCTATTAGTTGTGCAAATGTGGTCTTAAGCCCTAATCGGATGGTAATTGTTTCTCATAACTCTCAAAATTCTCATAAAAGTATTTTCAACATTTACAGGGGTTAGTCTGTGATTTTATTGCCGTCCGAATCCAGAATGTCAGGGTTTTTCTCCAACCACCCGTGTAAAAATCCCCGGCCGAATTACCTACTTTTTTTTTAAAACACCAAAGTCGTGTGCCATGTGGTGATTGAATTGCTGTCCGAATCCACATCTCTGAGTTTACAAGAAGAGATCACTTCAAAATTCACTGTTTAAATCCTTTTGTATGACTGCTGAGCACCGCCCGTACGATAACTGTTGCACTGTAATTTGCATGCATTTTAAAGATGTACACTTTTATTACTGAAAAGTATTTACAAGAACAATATTCCATTTAAAAAAATAATTAAATAAGTAGAAACTTATTTTCCTATTATTAAATTAAATACGAACTCAAAAACAATTACCGTCCGAAAAGGGCTTTAGAGAGAGAAAAAACATCTGCAGGTTTATTTTAGTAGAGCTAAAACTTATGTTGTAATATTACAAAAGTGGGCCTTACAGGGTTAAGCACCAGTTTAAACAAGGATGCAGTGATCTGAAAACAAAGTTTGTATTTAAGATGTGAAGCTAATGTAATATTGATGCCAAATGCTAGTTGACGTTAAGGAAGAACAGAGCTGAAGCTTCAGAGCTTCTCACCAAGCTCTTTATATCAGACTTGTGAATGCATCACAGTAAGCACATCGAGATTTCTCAAGGAGTCAAATGCGCTCCACTCGTAGCATTCTTAGCACTCTCCCAGCTTATTAGGTGCTGAGACCTATATATCAGTAAAAAATACTTTCAAGTTTCAAGCAGGAGATAAAAATAGTACAATCGTTTCGGCTATTTGCCTTTGTCAGTGTAACAATTTCACTTATGCTCAATAGTTATGCACACTACAGGTCTTCAGGTGATTATGATCATAATTAAGTTATTAGTCCACACAGATTTCAGTTTAACACCATCTGAAACCGCAAATGTGCCCCCTACTGCTCTAATACATGACGCCAAGGCACTTAGTGACGTCATGGATGGTCGTCGGCCAATGTATTGCCCCTGAGAGACCTTGAAGCTTCCCTTTTGTTCACTCACAGATTAGTAAATGTGTCTCTGTCAGCTGATGGTTAGAGACAATCTTTTTAAAACCATAGTTCCCATAACAATGTAACATGATTTACTTTTTAGCAATAAAATATTATATAAGCTAACATTCCCCAACACTGCTTACATTAATCATACATTTTCTTAATTGAACCTGAACGTCTTTTTGGAAAAGCAGATGCTGAACAAAAGAGGGAGAATATCACTACACTCATCCGCCAAGCACAAACCGGACTTTTGCTGGAAGACAAGAGCAGTACTCTGATGCAGAAGGGCAGCAGGTGTGGAAAAACCGTAGCCAAGAAAAATGTCTTTCAAGCACCATTTTTTTTTTTTAATTTACCTTGTGATGCATGAATTTTTAATTTCACATATGGAAACAATTCTAATAAGTGTTATTATAATATATTTTATTATCAAATGCTATTTTAGTAGTATTATTTTTTCAGTTTTCATTTTAATTTTGGTTTAAGTTTTGGAAATGTTGTTCTTCTGTCACTATATATATATATACCGTATTTATTTATTTATTTAAATAAGTAATTTATTTATTTTAGTTTTATTTAACAGTAACACTGATTTAATGTTTTGGGGTTTTAAAACAAGAAAATAATGATTCCATATGTAATAAAATGTAATTAATAATTAATCATTCATTCTGATAGAGTTACACATCTGTAGTGGTCACCATGCATTAGAGGGTTAACACATTAATTGTGAATATTAAATGATGAATAACGTGTTGTTTTGTAGAACATGGACAGGCATTTGTTACTTCGGATCCACTGACGACAGCACATTTCATAAACAAGCTCAGGAAACGGCCACCATCACAACTGCTAAAACCACACTAGGGCATCTTAAGACCATTGAGGTGCGAGATGCCATGCATGAGGTAAGTTCATTTAAAATGAGTTCTGTTCTCGTCTAAACATGTCTGATAGAGCAAAATAGGTTTTTATGCACTTTTGTGGATCAGCATTCAACAACTGTAAATAAGCTTTATGCACTAGCATTTACAACAATAACATAAGCTCTATTGGAGCTGTAAAGCGCTGATCAAATGAGGGTGCGGCAGATGCTAGCTCATCCGTTCAGAGGTCTGTGACATCATGCATTAATAATTTGCTAGGAGCAGCCTTTTTCTATTTTTATTTTTGTTGCATCTAAAGCAGAAACACTGCTGCAGGCTGAATGTTAAAGAATATGAACATACATAAATATAAAACAAGTGTTGTGCTTGTGTGCCAAAGGAATAGTTCACTTCAAAATGAAAATTCTGCCATCATTTACTCACCCTCAAGTTTTTTCAAACCTGTATGAATTTCTTTCTTCTGTTGAACACAAAAGAAGATATTTTGAAGAATGTCGATAACCAGACAGTTGATGGACCCCATTGACTTCCATAGTAGGAAAAAAAATACTCTAGAAGTCAATGGGGTACATCAACTGTTTGGTTACATTCTTCAAAATATCTTCTTTTGTGTTCAACAGAAGAAAGAAATTCATGCTGGTTTGGAGCCACTTGAGGGTGAGTAAATGATGACAGAATTTTCTTTGTGAAGTGAACTAATCCTTTAATCTTCCCCCAGCTCTATGGGCGGAGGGTTCAGGAGGAGCTGGACAAAAGCCAGCGAGAGTGTGACGCTCAGGAAAGACAGCTGAAGCAGTGGCACGACCACTGGCAGAGTCAGCTAACAACCCTCGCTTCACTCAACTCTGAATGACCATGAGACCGTTATGAACACTGACAGTCTAAGCCAAGGTATTAAACACCATCAAAGAGAGGAGACACTACAACACATGGTTTTGTCTTACAGGAACAACTGTGCTTTCACCACTCAACATTTACACGCTTATCGATTCCATGTTGCCCGATTCATTTAATGGCTGTTGCTATGAATATGCTAATACAAAGTTTGTTATGATAAAAATGTTTATTCCATTTTCAGTTTCTATTGTTTAGTGATGTGCAAGGATTAAATAAAATAAAATCTAAGAAATTCAACATCTCAGTTCAACAAGTCCATAAAAACAGTACAATAAAACTCCCATACAAACAGAATAATATGTAAACATAAGCTCTTGATAAATTAAGCACTAAGATAGTGCTTTACAGTCCATTTGGTTTAGTGTTTTGAGATTCAACAGCATGAATTCTCATGTAGACATTTTAAAAATGTTATGTTTGAGTACAAGACCCTAAAAAACCTGTTTCATAGCTTTCTGGAAATCCAACGACACAACCAGACTGCCTTGACTTCAAAGTTCATGTCATCATAAACTTATGGAAGCTCCTGTACTTTAAGAAACATTTTTAGCGTTTTCGTAGGAGAATATCCCAACTTTCTCTCCAACGTAGTGCAGCAAGCTCGTCTGACATTAACGCTGGCCTGCCGTAGGTGAGAGGACTCAAGTTGTGGTAAGACACATATACCGAACAAAGGACTGCCAAAATAACACCACCAAATGCTTTCTGTTGAGCTGGGGATCTGAGAAACAGCATGACATACAGAAATGAGTATAGATACGTGATTAACACAGGTGTGATACAATCGCAGGTTTTATTCATATAGATACAGTAGATATGCAAATTTCAACAGTGAACGTAAGATCTTCAGTAACTGATGATCTTTGGACAGGAATTACATCTCTTACCTCAGTACATGGATGTACAGGTGCTCTATGACAATCGGTATCTGCAAGATCTTGAAGGTGAGCGCTGGAAGATAGTGATACAGAAACAGAGTCTTCTCCATAAGGAAGAATGGCAGGTAATTAACTGCCCAGCCTCCAAAGCAAACAACACCAGCCAAAACCAGCTGTTCCCAAGCGTCTAAAAGAGAAGAAAAAGAAACAAACCATGGACTCTCTCTTTTCCAGCACTTTAGACACTGTTGTTCCTTTGCTTTTAAAGAAGATTAAGGAAAATAGTCTGACGCCGTGGTATAATGAGCACACTCGCTTCCTCAAGAGAGCAGCCAGAAAAATGGAGAGCAGCTGGAAGAAAACAATACCTCTAGTTTATTTTGTTAATTTCGTGGAAGTGTTACTGTATACAGAAAGGCCTTCGAAACTGCTAGATCTGCTTACATTTAGACTCTCTTTATTTGACACAGTGGCTAAATTAACGAGAAACAAAGCTTCAACTTCGGACGTTTCCAAACCGCACCCAAGCTACCCCGCTCTCACGCCACACCATGTTCTCACGCAGTGATAAATACACCGCGGAGCAGAGAGGACACTGACAACGCGCTGACAGACAGGACAGATCAGGCTACTTTTGATATTAAACAAAATCTCACCTTTCAAATTTTTTTTTTTTTTTTAAAGAAATGTAAACAATAAATACAGTTTTGTGGCTCTTTAATGTGTCTGACAGATCGCTGTAGAGCCTCAGTTAAAGCTGCTTGTGAACCGATCATCTCTTCCATTAAGTTAATTTATAGCATCAAATAAACATGAATGAACATCAGAAGGAATGGTGTTTTAACCGAGGAGAGGCGTCAGTACACTCCGCTCTTCAAGTTCAAATCCTCCCATGTTAATCTACTAATTCTCCTGACTGCTTTGTCGGACAAAATGGCGGATGGCGAAGTATGATTGGGCAGATTGCCTGTCAATCAAGCTCCCTGCGAAGGGTCAATTGTCTAAACTTGTTAAATCATTCAAATCAATAATGATTGTATGTTAGATCTGTATGTTAGATCCTTTACCGAATAAGCTACTGAAAGAGACACTTCAAGAAGTCATTGATCCTCTTCTTAATATTATTACTTCATCATCATCATTGTCATTAGGATACATACCAAAAACCTTTAAGCCAACCTCTCATAAAAAAAACAAAAACACATCTTGATCCTAGAAATTAGTTAATTACAGGCCAATCTCAAATCACTCTTTTCTGTAAAAGAATACTAGGCAATACTAGAATGTGAGGCAGTATCCTCACAACTATGTTCATTCTTAGAAAGAAATGGTATCTGTGAGGATTTCCAGTCAGGATTTAAACTGTATCATAGTACTGAGACAGCTATTTGCTCTTATCATCTAATCATGGTTGTATTTCTATATTAGTGTTACTGGATCTTAGTCACACATTTTATACTATCAACCACAACATTCTTTTGAATAGATTCGAAAATTACATTGGCATTAGTGAAATTGCTTTGGCATGGTTCAAATCATACTTATCTGACCGTTATCAATTTGTAGCAGTAAACAAAGGTATCATATCGATCACAAGTTCAGTATGGAGTACCACAAGGCTCAGTACTAGGGCCGTCATGTGACAGTACTTCCAGGCACATACCTTGAGGAATGTCTTCAACTTTCCTCCGTCGCCTTAGCAAGTAGGTTAAAAACAGAAGACAATACACCACCAGCACAAGGTTTGCAATGGTCCAAGTCACAAAATTCCCTATCAATTGAATTTGTGCCTGCATTAAAAATAGAAAAGATTAGACAGATTAATTCTGTTATCATTCTGTAAAACACAGACATAAAATAAAAACCAACAGAATGATGTTGACGTACATTACTTGATGGATGAAGCCAGTATGCAATGTTAGTGTCCATTGAGATCCATTCAAGAGGTGATGAACTATATTTGTGCTCGGAGTCTTCATTCTTTACTGTCAGCATCTTCCACTGTTACTCAAACATACATTAAGTGTATTCATTCTACAACACCGGCTCTAAATGGCTTTTCTGACGATTGACATACTTAAGATCAATATGAAATATATTTAATATTCACCTGCAGCTCAATAAATTTGGCCATAAAAGTGAGGTTTCTGTTGACGTCGCTGTGAGTAGGTGACTTCAGCTCCAACTCCCTTTCCTTCTGTTCCTGACCTGTACAGATATGTATTAAATTGAAAAAGAAGACATAAGCAATATGAAAACATTTACAGATGTTAATTCTCATACTTCTGCCATAACGGTGCTCCTCCACGTTCCACATGCCACTCTGATGGTAACCTTTATGAATCTTATCCCCAACCACCTCCAGCTGTTTGAAACCCCACTCTGGCAGAGACGCTCCACTGAGCTGCAAAACATTATAAAACATGTATAAATAACTCTCTTAAAGGAATACTCCACACAAAAATGTAAATTCTGTCACCTTCATGTCATTCCAAAAATGACAACCTTTCTTGTATAGCACATAAAAATATATATATATTATGGTTTTGTTCTTTTCTCCATGAGCTGCTGTTTGGTTTCCAACATTCGGTTACACTTCAGTTTAGGGGCCAATTCTTACTATTAAGTTATTAGTGTGCATTTTACTGCATTTTATCGGCTGTTTATTATTACTTATAAAGCACAAATTAATGCCGTTTTTTAGTATGAACATATTCTACATCCCTTAATCCTACCCAGTCCCTAAACTTAACTACCGTACTAATTATTAGTAAGCAGTAATTAGGATTTTATTCAGGCAAAAGTCAAAGTTAATAGTTTGTTAATAGTGAGAATTGGACCCTAAACTTAAAAGAGAACTCCGGTCAATTTTAACATTGAGCTCAATTTTTAGTAAATTTGGAGTGCTGTCAATACAGAGAACAACGACAAAAATCGGTGTTGCCTACACCGTGTTATCCTCTTTTTAAAATTTGCACCCTATTGACTTGAATGGGGTCTAATTTTAAACCTGCTTTTATTTCTCTTATCATCCTTGATGTGTCATACAAGTCGAGTTCACGGGCATATGTTTAGTTACCTATGATCACGCGCGTGAACTCGACAATCGACTACTTTGGACTTCGACCGAAAACAGGAACTAAATACAGGTATGTGCGCTGGCTGATATAACATCATTTTTATTAATATCTTTCACATCTACTACTGCAGTCAGATTTACTCGTGTTCACTCTGAAGGAATCACTCAACATGGCTGGGCACTTGTATGACACATCAAGGATGATAAGAGAAATAAAAGCAGGTTTAAAATTAGACCCCATGCAAGTCAATAGGGTGCAAATTTTAAAAAGAGGATAACACGGTGTAGGCAACACCGATTTTTGTCGTTGTTCTCTGTATTGACAGCACTCCAAATTTACAAAAAATTGAGCTCAATGTTAAAATTGACCGGAGTTCTCCTTTAAGTGTGACCCAACATTCTTCAAAACATCTTTTATGTTCCATGGAAGAAATAAAGTAAATGTGATTAAACAGAAGTTTAATATAATCCTTTTAAGGGCAGTAACAATAACTAATAATTATATACCGATATGATAACACTTTACAATAAGGTTCCATTAGTTAACTATATTAGTTGACATGAACTAACAATGAAAAATACTTCTAAAGCATTTATTAATCTTAGTTGATGTTGATTTCAACATTTAAATCATTATTAAAATCAAAAGTGTTATTTTAATATTATTTAATGGGCCTGAGCTAACATGAACCATCAATAAACTGTTGTATTTTTATAAACTAATGTTATCAATGATTCATAAATAATACCATATCAAATGTATTGCTCATTGTTAATTTATAATATAAAGTAAATGCATGCGATTTTGTCCTTGTATTTCTGCATAAATTAGTCTCAAATTTGATGAAGTATACATTTTTCCTAAAACTGTATACTGTATTGTTATGCTTAAATTCTTTTGTACACATTGAACAAACCTTCAGAACAGCAGAAGTGTTCACATGGACGAGTCGCACCTCTGATAAAATCGTCTTCCAGATCTCTCTATCGGACTCCCTGTTCACTACGTCCTACAGTGCAATGAACACAATGCATAACAAAACCCATTTTGAGTAAATGTGAATATTTATTATAGACATCTGGGACTGAGATCTTACCACTTTCCATAGATTTTGAGCCGGCATAGACACATTAAAGTCAATGTATCCAGACACTTCCTGTGAGTGAGGACTCATGGGGGCTGCAACATCATGTCTTAAAAAAACAAAGCACAGTCAGGTTATTGATTAATACCAATATTACAAACCTTATTTTGTTTTATTATCTTTGTTCATTTGTTTATTATTAATATATATTTTTTAAAGTAAGTTTTTAACAATAATAATTTAATATTAAATGGTGGAACTGTATTACGTGTTTAGGTAGCGAGATGTCATTCCATGTAGCAGCTGAATAATATCGCCATGTCTGACAGGTCTGGGTGGGCTGCTAACCACAAGACTCTGCCTGCGGTTTCAAATTACAATACAATTCATAAAAATATTTATCTGCAGACCATGTATGGTTCATATGAACCATTTAACCAACAAATACATACCGCCCAGGGTCTTTAATAATCCACCAGTTGTTGACGTCTTTGAAAGGATAGCAGGTCACCTGCTGCTGGTGGGAGCTACCGCGGCCATTTTCATACCTTAGATAAGCATAGATCAACTGTAAAGATCTCTATGAAGATGTGGCTGTTTAGGATTACATCACCTTGTGACTGCTGATGGCTCACCTGATTGGATAGTTAACCTTGTGGGAGTGAAGCCAACATGGAACAGGTTTACTGGACACGGTGCGGAGAGTGACCTGTGAGCCGAACGCGACATCCAAGGGCTGTCCCTGAGTGATCCGGGCTAGACCGCCCTTTATGGGAGAAATAAAGGAGATGGCCATGCAAACACATAAACGCTCCTGTGATGAGATTCACTATTCAGGTAGTTGACTTTTACACTGTGTATTTGAACAAATCTGTTTGAATACATTATGTGCACTACTGTTCAAAAATATTGGGGTCAGTAAGATATTTTTTCCCTTTTTTTTGTGAAGAAATTCAAGTCAGGTCAAATTCAAGTTTTTGTCCATGAAATCAGAATTGACCATTTTTACGGAATATTGCAGTATTTATTAACATAATTTTTTTGTCATGTACCCTCGTAATCTTTAATCAAAATATCATTCCCTCATTCTTGCAGTGACATCTCTTCTCTGATGACCAGTTTACTTGCATGAGAGCGGGACAACCTGTCACTCATGTGAGATCACAGCAATAGCAAACCACACCGATCCAGTCGATTCCCACTGAAAAGTCCCACCCTACAGATTTTTTCTTGTTCGAGAACCTGTTTCACTTGGATATAGTATGTCACAATAGTGAAGAAAAGACTATTGCAACTTCCATTTCATAACAATTTTGTTCAGCAACAGTGCATTAAATTGATCAATGTGACACTGAAACATCTTACCGACCCCAAACTTTCGAACGGTAGTGCACTTAATACAGGAATTTTATCTGTACCTCTAGACTTGCTTGAAAAGCACTGCTCATCATCTGGTCATGTGGTCCACTGCGATACAGCAGTGTAAGATGGACGTAGAAAAATCCAAGGTACAGGATGACGGGTAACACCACAAGGCCCAGGAAGCGAACCAAAACCTGGACCACTACTTTGCCCTTTTGACATAGATCCCAAAATCATAACGTTGTACCCATAGAGATTTAAAACCCATGGATATTAGGTAACTATTACTCACGTGGCTTAAGGTTCGATCTCCAATAAGTTTCCAGGTGTGTACAGCTGCCAGGCCTAGCAGTAACAAGTATGTGAATATACCCATGTACTTAACCCTGAAAAATAAAACAAAGAAAATACTTGAATTTCATTCGCAGAGCCAGTTTTTTTGACACTTTCTGAAAAAAATGCGAGTGGTGCTTCACAAAAGTAATCTTAGTGTACATACCCAATTCCATATGCACAACTGACCCCACAGATCACAAGCCAAATCCACCTAAAAGATGAACTGGAAGAAGAGAGAGCACATGACACTTATGACCTCGAGTATGCCATCATCATAACAGCCACTGGAGGTTGACTAATCATATTAGCCTACAATACTTACTTGCGTGCTTTGTGGAAGCGGAGGTAAGACAGTACAGCTAACAGTAGGAAAAAGATTAAGACAGACTCCAGCAGCATGAAGCGTGATTGCACAATCATGGAATTTTCTGTTAAAATGAAACAAAAGTATTTAACCTCACATTCAAGAATAACCATCCTCAGGCAAATGACTTGAAAATGATATGGTAAGTAGTTACCCATGAGGAGCAGCGCACTGGCCCCCAATGCTGAGAAGTGGGAATATCCCAGCTCCACCACCAGAAGATAAGCAAGTGGTATACAAAAGGATCCAGCAAGGGCCGGTATTATCCGAAGGCTCCAAACAGGAACATTACTGGTATATTCTACAATGGACCCCAATAATAATCAATACAAGTAATGCAATTACTAAAGCCTGTGTTAATGTATGACAGTGTTACATGTAAAAAATAAAGGGAAACTTAAAATGTTGTCTTGACAAAGCCTTGCCTGAACGCTCATGACAGTTTAAAGGTTATACAGTATAAGTGTTAGTGGGTTGTGTAGTTTGAATACTTAGTTTGAGATTTAAAAATGTATGTAATCTAGAAGATGATGCAGGGTGTTCACTAACTAAGGTGCTCTGGCTGGTTGCTAGGACATTGCAAGGCAGTAGATTCTAGAAACATGAGTTTGATCTTTTAGGGAAATACATAATTAGTCAGAACAGCAAGAATGACTGTGAGCCAAAAAAGTTTCCATGCTACAGTGGTTCTCAACCAGGGCCCACTGGGGGGCCACAGGATGACTTAAAATTATTTCATTATATTTCAAAAAAACTAACTTAATTAAAAATAGTCAAACTTTTTTGAAAATCTAAAACAGCAGAACGTTTTCTGTGACAGGTAGGTTTAGGGGATAGAATATACAGTTTGTACATTATAAAAACCATTACATCCATCAAGTCCCCATAAAACAAGTAAACCCTGAAAAAAACGGGAGGATCTGTACATGAACAACTGGTTGGCTTTGTCAACCCAACATGAAGCTGTATAATACGTATAATCACCTGCTCCAATTCTGTTCCAAACAAAGTTGCCATCAAATCCTCCTAAATATGCTACACAGATAAATTATGCACATTAGTTAATAAACATTAAGTGGTTTTCTTGATGAATGTGATTTATAAAGTATCAACAATCTTCTCACCTCCAAAAGCTAGTATCATGTGGCCAAAAGGTGGACCACTCTCATCAATAAAAAACACTTGCTTCATGTACAGAGACAGGAACTGTCCATAATAAACTTCATCAAACCTTTAGCAGTACACAAACATGACATACATAGGTGAATTTATTTCAATAAATAAACATGTTTAAAAAAATAATGATTAAACGCAGACTTACACTACAGCTTTAGGAAAGTGAATGCCATATAGTCTGGTCACGAGCGCAAGTGCTGTCACTGCCACCAGCAGCAAATTGATCTCCACTGTCACACTGATGGGCAGTTTCACACAATGCATCCTCCCTGAACAATACACACATTCATCAAGGTAAAGCATATATATATTACTATATACGTATTCATTTATGCTGCATCTACAATAGCAGAATCCAGCTTGGGAAAATAATTTAGCATATGTAAATGCATTTATTTAATTTTTTTTTACCTTGATTCAGTTAGATTTAGTTCTCACGAGTTACGAAATCATAGGTCAACACTGCTGATTTCGAGTCTACATGTGCTACATGTTTCTTTTCGCAAAAACGTAATGAATACAGATATTCGCTACAACTTCAATTGATTAAAAAATACAGCCATGTCTCTGGCACAAGCGACAGCTTAGCCTTTACTTTAAAAACATTAAAATTTGTAAATAACCCAACCATATGTAGTCTGTGCGCTAGTGTTTCCGGGCAGTACCACCCACATTTCAAAATAAAAGTTCAAACATTCCTGCACTAGATGATCAGTTCAAACATTCCTGCACTAGAAGTCGCTTTCCTAAACCGTATTGGGATGTTTTCTGAAAAGAAACTGATTTTATATATCCACTAAAAATCATATTATCTGTTTTGTTTAAACATAATTGGACAAATGAGAATAAAATTATTGCATCATTTGTTTGATGATGTTACTTGACTTGTGTGTAAAATTAAAGTTCAACTTCATGCTTTTAAAAGTTACTTTTTGGGACCATTGTATAAGATGTGTCGTGTAGTTTTTAAGTGAGTTACTTTGCATTTAGTTTTAAATGTATAAATATATATTTAAAAAAAAAATCAAACAAATACTGTAATTATGTGAAACAACTGACACATCCTTTTTCCAAACTGCTTGTTTTATATGTACTGTATGATCCAATGGGATGCTGGAGCTCAACACACAACTGACACAAATAAAATGAAATAACCAGGTAATTTATGACTTTATTTAAACATTTAAGTCAAATTAGCTGACAAATCACAGTTCAGGGAAATGTTTTCACAGGACAATCACAGAGGTAAAAAGGAAAAAGTCATTCTTTATGCATTTTAATATTCAAAAGTGAAACGTTAAGCAACAACAGAATGGAGTGTAAACTAAACAACCTTTAACAAACCTATAGCATTACGCATTCACAAACATTTGCTATTTAAAAGATATGAAAATTAAAAAAGGACAAAATATATTGCTTTGAGATTCACAAAAGGACTATTATAATTTCCTTGGCAATAAAAACAAGGGCAGTTGGGGCATATTCTCTGTAATTTGGTACACTGCAATCACAAAACGTGTCACAAACTTACATTAGAAAGGTACACTATATGCAATGGAAGCACATACTGCACATTGGAAAAAATTTCACACAAAACACTTGCCTGTTTACTCCGAAAATGACTCTGGGGAACGATATTTAATGGATTAATTACTGTGGAATATATAAAAATAGTGCTACGTTAAAAACTACCTCTATAATTTATTTGCTATAAACAATAACTGTGTCTATCTTAAAGATATAGTTGGACATTACCAATTAAAAAATTATAGCTATCATGCTTAATTTAATTAAACCCAGTAAATTCTAATTTCAAGAAACAAGTATTTTATAAAATCCCCAATACTTCAGGAAAAAAATAGTAAAATAATTTGCATGATTTTGCATTTGAAACTGTAATAGAAAACTTCACATTATATAATTGGTAGGTCCCTTAATTAATGCATAGGAGGCCTGTATTAATACAAGACCAACAAATCTGCTAAACAATTTTTGCCCTAACATAGCGTTTTGATCTGCGTGCAGGTGTCAAGTCAGTTATGGCTTTTCTTTTCCTCTGTTTCCCTGTTTGTTGTTCTTCTGACTCCTCGGAATCGGATTCATCTTCCTTAGTGTTCTTTTTAGATTCATGCATTTGCAGTCTCATTGATCTTCGTCTGCTTGAAGATGTACTTGAGCTGCTCTGAATAACATGCTTTTCAATGGCAAGACCTTTCTCATCCTCATGATCAGAGACATTTTCTTCACCTTCATCAGATTTTTTTGCAGGTGTGAATATGATGTCTTTTACGGCCTCCATGACCACACTGCTGTCTTCATCAGCTTTGTTTTCTTCTTGATCAGATGTTTCCTCTACCTCCAACTCTAAAGTGAAGCCCTCATTTGTACAGGACTCAAGCGTTTGCTCTTTTACCTCCACATGTTGCTCTATCACTTCCTCCAATTCAGCTGTCTCTTCTACTTTCTTGCTATTTTGCTCCATAACCTCTTTGTTATCCTGATCTGTCTGAGGTTTGTTTACTCTTTTCTCTATATGCTCCTCTTGAGATTCACCAGCATCTGTTTTGGTGTCTTCATGTATATTACAATCTCCATCAGATTTAGTCTCTTCTGCATTTTTCTGGATTTTCTGTGTTCCTCCACCCAAATTCCTGCCCTCAGAAACGGCTGCAGGTACATCTGAGCTCAGCTCTACATTGTCTGCTGTAAATGTCACTTCTACTGTCTCAGTTTGTTGCATAACTTCTTCTTTGACTTGCTCGCTATCTTCATCATGCTCTTGTTTGCGAAGACGTTTGGATTTTCTTGGAGCAGCTGTTTCAATAGTCAATCTTTTTCTCGGGGTCCTCCTTTCCACTGTTGTTTCCTCCAAATCAAAAGAACTTCCTTGCACTGCTCCCTCAGTTTCTTTTTCCTGGAGTGGTTTCTCTTCCTCCTGTACACTAGAGACTTCTTCATCCTCCTGTTCTTTAGGCACCTGTACATCTTTCTCAAGATTTTCCTCTCGAGTCTTGTTCTGCTCAGTGTTTTCTGGGCTGGCACTGTTACTTTCATTGATTTCAAAAAGGATTTCATTTCCTTCCTCTACAGTATCATCTTTTGTCCCTGCTTCCTCTGCCTTTCCTTCTATATTTACCTGAATAATGCCTTCTCCCTCTTTTGTCTTCAAATTTTCAAATTCAGTACTAGTAATGCTCTCTTCAGCATTTAATGCCTCATTCTCCTTCTCGATATTTACATCATCAGCTGATTTCTGTAATGCGGAGTCATTTTCATTTCCACATATGTTGTCCTTTGTTTCTTTTTCTGACTCCACCTCTTGTCTGTGGAGGCGTTTTGATTTTCTTATTGGTGTAGACTGGACTGTTACTGTCCGGTATCTGAGACTTCTTCTGGTAATGAAGGGTGCCTCTTGATCTGAGCTTTCTAAAGCAACCTTCCCCTCCACAGCTGTTGTCTTAAATTCACTTGACAGGGTATCCGCCACATTTTCCTCCTTTGACACTGCTTTTTCTTCTTGAGTAGCTTCCTCTTCTACTGAGCTTGTTCTTGCTTCATCTTCTCCCTTCTGTTGAGTATTTTCCTCTTGTTTCTGGTCTGCGTTTTCCTGTTGAGGCTCTGCTTTTTCTTCATCTTGATCTCCCTCCTCAACAACTTTTTGTGTTTTATCCATTTCCACCAGAATTTCATTTTCAGTTGTTTTAATTGAGCTCTTGGTCTCATCGTCTTGTTCATCTGTTGATTTGCCAGGCAAAGCTTCATCCACCTTTCCCTTATCATTTGATATGTCTCTCTCTTGCTCATATGAAGTAGTTTCCACCTTTCTACTCATGAAAACCATATCTCCATCTTCATCAAGACTTTCCATGTTGGTCTCTACTGTACTAATTGGTACACAGACATTCACAGTCTCTACTGTTGTTGATGAGGTTTCTTCATTTCTACTCTTATCTGATTCTTCCACTGATTCCAACTCTGCTGTGTGGAGACGTGTAGATGTTCTGGTCTCCTGTGTAGATGTGGCTGGCTGTGCACTGATCCGCAGACTTCTCCTTGTGATCTTTTCGCTTTTATTGTCATTGGTTTCAGAGATTTTCATCTGTGAGACCTCCTCTACTTGAATGGTGGTCTCCTCTACGCATGTTTGCTCCTTGCAAACCACTGAAACTTTATCCATCTCCAAGTGTTTTTCTGACTCAGCAGTTTCTTTCTCATTTTGAACCAATGACTCATTTTCATGTTGCTCTAAATTGGCTTCTTCTCTTCCCATCTCAGGAGCCGCATCATTCTCTAAGCTTGGTTCCTTGTTCTCCATCTTGTTGATTTCTTCAAATCCCTTTTCTGCATCCTCATCAGGTTCTCCTTCTACAAGTGGGACAACCTTCTCAGTATTCTCTTCCACTGGCTCCAATTCAGCTAAACGTGTTTCCTCGTTTTTCATGTTGACCTCTTGATCCATTTCTTCAACTGTCTCTTCTGTCATTGAGATTGCTTCAGTTTTATTCTTGGTCACCACTGTGTGTCTTTCCTGATGTTCAACAACTGCTTCAGCTTCTTGATTTTGTACACGTCTAGATTTCCTTCTTTGTGTGTGAGACTGAACTTTTATTTTTCTATGTCTGAGACTTCTCTCTGTGCTGACTGCTGCCTCCTCTTCTAAGATTTCCTGGACAGCTTCTGGTGCCTCCTGAGCAAGACTGCTCATATCTACATCACTGTCTGTTTGTTTCTCTTTTAAAGCAACATCTTGATAATTTCCTGTCTCCTTAATTATATTTGCTTTGTCTGCCATTGTTGTTGCTTCTGGATGTTCTTTAGATGTTACAGTTTCTTCCACATCCTCATCTATGACTGCCTTATATTCCTCTACAACCTCTGTCTCCTTTACATAATTTTGTCCTTCTAAAACTCTTGTAAGTTTCTGCTCCTTAAATGTTACGTCTTGTTTATCAAGTTTGTTCTGCTCTTCAACTGTGTTTCTTTCCTCCATTTTGTCCTCTTCTTCCTCAGGGGTATTTTCCGTATTTTCCTCTTTGTGTAGTTCTTCTTGCTGTTCCTCATGTTCGGATGTCTGGATACGTAGTTGATATTCAGTTTTATCTGGTTTATCCAGTTCCAGTTGTTCCTCTGTCTGGGAATTCGTTAAGACTTCTGGAGTGTCACTCTCTCCTTCTGTGCTTTGGGAAAGGTTGTTTAAATCTACAAGTACTACTGTGGCTTTTTGCAGCTGTATTATTGGAGTACCATCATCTTTTTCTACCTCTTCATCAGGTTCTGCTTCTACAAGTGTGACCTCCTCTAAAATCTTAGGTGCCTCCTTTTTATCATCTGTTTCTACACTCATCAGCAGTACAGAAGTCTCAGGTCCAACAGCTGAGGTCTTCTCAACATTTGTGTTTGGTATTTCATCAGGACTTTCCAAGTTGGTCTCTACTGCAATGATAGGTATACCCACGTTCACAGTCCTTTTTGTTGTTGCTGAGGTTTCTTCATATTTATTTCTACTCATATCTGATTCTTTTACTGGTTCCAACTCTGCTTTGTGGAGATGTGGAGATTTTCTGGTATTCTGTGTAGATGTGACTGATTTTTCACTGAGCCTGAGACTTCTCCTTGTGATCCTTGCATTGTCACTTTGATTGGTTTCAGTGCTTTCCACCTGTGAGACCTGCTCTATTTGAATGGTGGTCCCCTTTACATTTGTTTGCTCCTTGCTAACCACTGGGTCCGTCTCCATGGGGTTTTCTGTCTCAGCTGTTTCTTTCTCATTTTTAAACAATGGTTCATTTTTCTGTTGCTCTAAATTGGCTTCTTCTCCCATCTCATGTGCCTCATCATCTGTGTCCTTTGTCACAGCTAAATTTGTTTCTTTGTTTTCCATTTTGTTCATTTCTTTAGCTTCTTTTTCAACTACACCCTCTTCGGGTTCTGCTTCTACAAATGGGATCACATTCTCAGTAGCTTCTACAGCTGATTTTTGATGTGCTTTCTCTTTATCTTTTTCTGCACCTTGATCCACTTTATCAGCACTCTTTTCTGTTATTAGGACTATTTCAGTTTTTTCTTTCTCGAGAGTAAGACTGCTCACTCCTTCGTCCTCACTCCGTTTGATTTCATTTTTAGTGTTTTCCACCAGGTTGTTCTGAGCTGGCATTGTAGCCAAATCTTCTGTTGGCTTTTTCTCCCCAAATGTCCTGTGTTGTTTATCAAGTTTTTTCTGCTCTTCAACTGTGTTTTCTTCCTCAAGGATCATTTCAATGTCTTCATGTGTTTGTATTTCTTGTTTTTGTTCCTCCTCTTCTGGTGCCAGGTTGCACAGATCTACACTTTTATCTGATTTATACAGTTCCAGATGTTCCAGTTGGGAATGTTTTAAGACTTCTGGAGTCCCTACCTCTTCTGTATTTTGGGAAAGTTTGTTCAAATCTACAAGTACTACTGTGGCTTTTTGTAAGTTTATTACTGGAGTACCATCCTCTATCTCTGTCTCCTCATCAGGTACTTTTTCTTGATCATCTATTTCTACACCCATCAGTATCTCAGATTTCTCAGTCTCAACAGCTGCAGTTCCCACAGTGTTTGAGTTTGCCATATCATCAAGACTTTCAAAACTTGTCTCTGTTGTAATTATCGGTAAACAGACATTCATGATCTCTTCTGTTGATGCTGAAGTTTTTTCATCTTCATTTCTAATCATGTCTGGTTCTTCCACTGGCTCCAAGTCAGCTAATTTTGCTTCCTTGTTTTCCATCTTGTTGACCTCTTGATCAATTTCTTCAACTCTCTCTTCTGTCATTGATATTGTTTCAGTTTTATTCTTGGTCACCACTGTGTGTCTTTCCTGATGTTCAACAACTGCTTCAGCTTCTTGTTTTTGTACACGTCTAGATTTCCTTCTCAGTGGAGACTGAACTCTTATTGTTCTACGTCTGAGATTTCTCTCTGTGCTGACTGCTGCCTCCTCTTCCTGGACATCTGTCTCCTGAGCAAGACTGTTCATCTCTATGTCACTGTTTGTTTGTCCAGCTAAATTAGCTTCCTTGTTCTCAATCTTTTTGATTTCTTTAACTTTTTCTGTTAGATCCTCATCAGGTTCTGCTTCTACTAGTGGAATGTCTCCCTCAGTAGTCTCTGTAATCTGAAGTGTTTCTTCTTCTGTAGCTTTCAGCAGTTCAAAACTTCCAGATTCAATGACTACTGTTTCATCAGCATTTGTTTTTGCCTCGTCACTCTTTTCTGGACCTACATCCTCTGCAATAACTTCATCCCTCTCATTAGTCCTGAATTTGGCCTCGTGTTGTGACTCAACACTTTCTACCTGCTGAATCACTGCTTTGCTACGTGTAGATCTCCTAACAGGTAGGATCTTGATTTGTTTAGAAGTGCTTCTGAGACATCTAACCGTCACCCTAGGGTCAACAGTTTGATCTCCAAGATTTGTTGATCTACTTTTAGTGTCGGTAGATCCTTTCTTTTGGGCATCCTCTTTAGCTTGTTCAGTGTTTGTTTTCTCTTCTGGTTTCTCAACTTGGCTTAGAAGTACAACTTCTGTGGTTTCTGGTTCTGGCTCATCCTCTTGTTCTTTGTATCCAGTTGATTGTTCTGAAGTTCTTTTGGCATCAGTTGCTACATTATATCCTTTTGTTGTGTCCATTGTACCATCTTGTTCCTCCATTATCATTATTTCTTCAGCTGCTTGTTGCTCAGATGACATTGTGTGCTTCATTTCATCTTGTTCAGCAATATCTATCTCTCTGTTATAATCACTCGCCTCTTCAGGAGAAAGTTTATGCAAATCTAAAAGGACAACTTTGGCTTCACTCAATGTCATCATATTAGAGCTATTCTCGACTGTCTTCTGGTCCTCTTCAGGTGTTGTTTTCCATTTATGTACCTCAGCAGACTCTATAGATGACTGTTGTGGTGCTTCTTCCTGGTCTTTTTCTGAAATTTCAGGAAATACATCTACAGTTTCCCCCTGTGTGATTTCAGCGTCCATAGTAGAATCCGTTTCCACTGTAAGCTCTTCTTTTTCTCTGTATTCCTCAACCTCAGATTCTGATTCTGCTTTGTTAGCAAGAGCCTCTGATTGATCTGTCACCTCTTCTACATCTTTTGTATTGTTATACATTTCAACAGTCCCACTCATAGTCTTTTCCTCTTCAGGTTCATCCAGCATGTTTTTTATTTCCTCCTCCTCTGTCTCACACACAGGTTTATCTTCCTCAACCTCTTTGTTTTTTTCTAAATTCTCATTTTGTTCCTCTTCAGGTCCTGTACTCATCTTTACAATGTCTATATCCACCACAGACTGAAGATGGCTTAGGTCAATAGACCCTATAGTGGATCCTTGTTTTACAACAGTGTGCTCCACATTAACAATTTCACATTCCTCTTCACTGCCTCTCTGGCTCTTTATTTCCCCAGCTGTGGTGAGGTGGGTGACTGGACTCCCCTCTGATGTAGCTGTGACTGTGTATTTTTCAATTTCCTGTTCCTCCTCTTTCTGTGAACTTCTAAGCTCTGATATGTTTGTCACAGTTGCAGTTACTGTGTCTGTTGTACTCTGGGAAATTAGAGAAGATGGATGTTAATTACTGTGCTGAAAGTGTGAAAAATGTTGGGGGAAAATACATTTTAATTAAACAAACTACATAATAATACTGTTCAAGCTGTTTAGTAATGAAAAAACATGAGCCATAGGTTTATTTAGTTGAATTCATACCCTGAGTACAGTTTCGGATTCTTTTACAGAAAAACTGTCATCAAGATGTTCCTCAGTTGCCACCTCAATTGGACTTTCAACTCCTGCCTCAATGTCTTCCACCCTTTGAGAGACATAGTTAATTGTACACAATGTAGTATTTAATACTGTTATGGTATTCTGCTGACAAGTAATATGATACCTGATTTTGTTCTTTGAAAGACTCTCCTCTGAATTTTCTCTTATACCTCTACGTTTCAGGCTGCTACCTCTGCCACGCCTTGAGACAGGTACATCATCTACTTCTGTAACAGTGAATAACATAAGTTAGATTAGGCAGGATAGACTTTATGTACAAATTATTGTTCAACAAAAAGATTATACTTGCCTTTGGTGATGTCTGTAATGGTCTCCTCCTAAAGTTAATATCAACATTAGACATACGATTTACTTTATAATCTACTTCATAATTTACAGATTCAATATGAATTTAAAGATTCAGTCTTTTTTTAATATATGTATTGGATCAAAAATCTTTCATATGCATCCATCGACATTTATATAATAATCAAAATGTTAAAAATTGAATCAGTTGCCAACTCATTTTGTGAGTTGATGAATTTAATTTGCATATGCCAGCGTGATGTATCCCGATCTTCCAGCAGAAGAAACTGGATAAAATATCCTGAATGATATCGCTTCCACAATCTGACTTGTGATGCAGCCTGGTATCACAATAACACCATGTGCGTTCATTTGGCCAGAGGAGAACTGGTCCCCCGACTGAGCCCGGTTTCTCCCAAGGTTTTTTTTCTTCTCCATTCTATCACCTGATGGATTTGGGGTTCCTTGCCACTTTGGCTTGCTTAGTTGGGGACATTTAATAGTCAGTAATATTACTGCACTGCACTATCGGATCAGAACTGACTGGATGATGAACTTCATTGTTTTCTTCAGAGCTGCTTTATTGCTGAATTGAACATTTGTGGAATTGAACATTGTTAATCATGTTGAATTGTTCTGAATTTGCCAAAAACGATCTGATTTGAACTAGTTCATTACATCTATTTTCTGTCAACACAAAGTTAATTAACAGAAAGGTAACAGAATCAGAAATTAATTTACCACTATCTCCACTGTATATTCAATGGTTTCCTGAACCTTTGTGATCTCAATTTCCATTGGAGCAATGACAGCATCTTCCTCAAATTTCAGTTTGCTCACAACCTGGTCCTTCTCTGCTAATAAAGAACGACATTATTAGGGCTGCAATCCATAAAAAAATTGTATCAGATTAATTGCATGATTTACTAATTAATTAATTAATCAAATGTATTATCACAAGTAATCGCAAATATCAATATTTGCAGAGAAAAGCCACCAGATTAACGTGATTCAAAGACATCATTGTGTCAGACAAAAGCATTGAATAGACAAAAATGGCTTTGGAAGTCAATGTATTGTTTGTTTCTTTATTTACATATCACTGAAGCTAAAAATACAGATATTTTCCTTACCTTTTAGCTTCAACTTCTGTAGCCTGTTTGCTATTAGAGTTCTCTGGAAAGGGCTTCCTATGTTCTCTACTTCCCACAGAATCTCTTTGTCTGCTGGATGTATACTGAAGTACTTCTCACAAACTGTAAAGAAAGATTTTGGAGATACAGAACGTAGAAACCAGGAATAATATATGTTATGTGAGCAAAGGTGACATTTGACCATAAAGTAAGTCTGTTTCTATACCTTTATAAATAGCTTCAGAAAGAGGAAACTTCAACCCTATATACTCCTTTCTGAAGCTACCAACAAAGTCTTCCAGTATCTTTACGCCATGACCCTTGCCCCGGTGACACTTTCTGACAAATACTGTGTCCATGACAGGAAGTTGATAGCACTGGGTCAAGAAGTTTCTGCACAAGCTACCTGTAAGTAAAGAGTAAAATGAGATGTTTTTTTTTTTTTTATGTAAAAACAACAAGTAAGGTCTGGAAGTGTAGGCTTTGAAGGAACTGTCATTACCTTTGGGTTTGTATGAGTAAAAGCCAATGGCCTCTCCATCCTTCCATAATATTTTCACACTTTCATGCTCATAATGGCAGAGAAAGGAAACATCTCCACTGGTCTTCTCATTTCTCAACACAATTCTGTTGAGAACATATAGGACTATCCTCTCCCCAAGAGTGCTGACCTACGATAAGCAGGGCACAAGTCTTGTAGTAGTTTAAAAAAATTATTCAACTATCAAAATAAGCATTACTGGCCTTTCTCTAAAGAGAAAACACTGACCTTGATCAGGCCCGTTCTTGAGGGCTCTGCTGTTTTAAGAACATCTTCAACTCGCCACCACTGACCCAACAAATAAAGCCCAACAACTGCAGGTATAATGTAATAGATCTGGTAAAATATACAGCATTAACATCACAATATGTTACCAAATGATTCCGATTTTCATAACTTCTGACCATATTACCTGTGGTAAAGTCATCAGGAAAGAACAATGCAAGGAGCTTCTTTTTAGTATCTGTTCCATATAGAGGAACAAAACTCACATTGCAGATTCCAATCTCTATCTGTCACCAAGAGAACATACTTGAAAATGTTTTAAAGTCACAGTCATATAAGAATTGTTGTTTATTACCATCAAGAAAAAAAAAGAAAATGCAAAAATATATTCAGCAATATATTAAACTTTCCTGAGAATTAAATATACTTTTTGAAGGGAAAGGATGCATTATAGATTACACCTCGCATCTTACCTGTTTGGAATCAGGTAGGCTGAAGTACTCAGCTGTGTCAGGATTTCTGTAGAGGATCTGAGACATGTATTCCTCGGCTGCCAGCTCTAAGTACTCGTGATCCACATTTGTCAGAATATCTACAGGGAATGCCATCCTATGGAAGAAATGACAGTATATGTGTTTTTGTGTTTTTTTTTTTTTTTTTTTAAATACCACTCACATAATATCTAAACTTGTATGTCTTAACTTGGCTATAAGTCGTGAACGATAATGTGACTTTGTCCCGTGGACTCATGAGTGAACTACGAGGTTGTTAATCAATGGTATTTGCTTTTGCTGACGCCATCAGCGCATATTATTTCAGCTTATTTTTTTAATAATCGTGATTAAAAGCAGAATTATTGGTAAAAATAAATAAATAAAAATGCATTACCCATGATGCTTTATAGATAATTACACCAATCAGAGAGTCGAAAAAAGCAACACATGCCAAAATAGATTTTTAGCTCTGCTCACTCCCATAAAACACTGCAAATGACATAATCATTTAATCATGTAATTGGAGCCTATCTTGCTACGGTTTCAAAATACTTATGTTTGTATATATATATACAAAATATAGGTATTTATTAATAATTTGTAGTAAACTTAAAATATATTGTTTTTATATATTAAACCAACATTCATAAAGGCATATTTTGTATTTCTCCATCGTTTATTTATTTATTTAATTCTTATATTATCAATGTTGAAAACAGTTGTGCCACTTAACATTTTTTGTAGAAACTGTTTATTTTGGGATTCTTGATTCTTGCCTGATATTTCTTGCATAGTGAAACATCATTTTGTTTGAATGGCAGAATATGCCCTTTAAAGGGATACTTCACCGCTGGAAAGATGAATGTGTATTTAAATTGGGTCATTTATGTAGTAGAAATGTGAAATTATTTTAGAAGTTGGTGCCTTCTAGACTGAGAGATTTTTGGCTCATGTGCATGAAAGACAACAACTCCCAGAATGCACTTGCTTCGTTGCCCTTCGAGGCCACTCCCAAGCCACGCCTACCGGTTAAAGAGGCCAGTATCGGAAGAATAGGTCCTATGCACAGCTTCACTACTTCCTGAACTTAAGCAGGGTCCTTTGTTTCCTGTCTGCCAGGATTGGCCAAACTGATTAATCCAGGTGTGTCTGACCAACAACAATAATCAGACACACCTGGATTAATCAGTTTGGCCAATCCTGGCAGACAGGAAACAACGGACCCTGCTTAAGTTCAGGAAGTAGTGCAGCTGTGCATAGAGCCTATTGATACAAATAGGTTACTAGTTGACTCGAAACTGAAAAGACGCCGTTTTATCGTGAGTCTCCGTGACGAGTTAGTCCGCCCCAGCTCGAGTCTGCCCAGCTGAGGAGGGCTCTTCCTCCTCTGCTGCAGTGGCAGCTCCGGCCGCCTCTTGTTCCTCCATCATCCGCAACTGGTCCTCACTATTGCGGCTCGTACAGGTACCCACGAAGATTGCACAAAATGTCGGGGTTCGGCTTTTGCTTTCTACAGTCGCCATTAATTATGTTTACATTATTATTTGACACTGACACGTACGTGCCAGCTTTGCAGGTCATGCTTTCTGCTTCATACGGATCCCGACACAGTAATTTTCTTAGCAATGCTAAAACGCACATCAACCGATCACTTGTTTAGCGTTCATGTAAACACTACATTCAGATTCACCAATCGGAATGAATTCAGTCTGATTGAAACAAAAGGTGTGCATGCGAACATAATGAATGGCGATTGTAGAAAGCCAAAGCCGAATCCCGGACATTTTAGGCGGTCTCGAGGTCACAACCGGACATGTCTGGGAAAAAGAGGACGTATGGTCACCCCTACTACTCAGCTTTCTCCACAGAGCAAGAGCCTGTTAGCTTTGCTTCAACAAAAAGAGGTCTGACATTATTTGAACATTCTGTGAGTGAGATCCTTCCCACCCTCTATGGGCGGGTTGAAAACATGCGGAGCTAGCTACTACTACTGGGTGTAGTTTTTAGCCTCTGGCCATTTTTTTCAGACAAAAAATACAGAAATCTCTCGTCTCTATCCCTCTTATAGGGCACAGTACTTTAATTATAACAACCCATACTACACCAGTCCTGCTGATCTCAACATTCAAACACAGAACACTTACAAACTTACACGCACGCTCATGTTTATTCCCACACACACACACACACACACACACACACGCGTTTATTCCTATGCGCGCACACACACACACATATATACACACACACACTCGCACGCACGCACATACACGCGCGCGCACACACACGCGTGCACACAGCTTTCCTTCTCCACCCTCATGGTAACCAACTCCTTTTTTATTTTATTTTCATATTTTATTTTTTATGTTGAATCTGTGAAACATGCTCTCTCCATATTTTTATAATATCAAACAATCATTGTATGTTGTTATTTATGTCTTTTACACTTTGTTTGGGTTTTGTACGTGTGAAGTTTTGCCAAGAAATAAAGAAGAAAAAAAAGAAATCTCTCGTCTCAGGGGGACATGAGGGAGGGAAGCACGGTCATTCGAAAATACTACAGGGTTTCTACTGATACAAAGCTTAATGCTAATCAGTAAGTATCCCTTTAAACATAAAATGTAAAATAAGCAAAGATTCCTTCAACCTTAAAAAATAGGATTTCAGAAATCTAGATTTTCTGTTCTGAGATTCTTTTGTTCAGTGTAGATCTCGTTATCACAAATGTCTTGTTGGCATCTAACTTAGAGTTTGGCACTACAAATCAAGGGGCTTAATGTATTTACCTCTTTAACTGTGGCTTTTTTGGAATGTGGTAAATGCTGCTTGCGACATAAGGCTAAAAATTGCCCTTGAGTGATAGCAGTGACAGCTGCTTTTGACGATTATTGCAGTGGAGACATGAAAAATATATCATGGAGAGCTTAATGAGGAGGTGTGGCACACCAGAATGCCTCATCTCAACTACATAGCCTAGATATTAGTAGTTTTTTTGCATTTCATAAGAAGTAGCTCTAGAGTCCTTGAGCTGAAGAATATATAATAAGTGAGAGGAGCAACGTCTGTACACAAAAACAAAGAGTCATCTGTGCTATGGGCCCCTTTATGCCACATACTTTTAATGTGTAAAGTTGCCTTACATTCTGCATTTCGTCTTAAAGATCAAGTGTGTAATTTCATACATGTAGAGACCACAGAGAAACAGATTATACTTATAATAGTGCCTTTTAAAGTGCAAATCGCAATGATAAATGACATACACTGTAAACGCTTGCAGTATTATTAGAGAAAAACATTGAATACAAAGCAGATACTCCAGAAGCTACATGAATGAGTCAATATGTAATTAATTATGCATTTATGAGCACAGACTGAATGTTAGCTTGTGCCTGAACCAGTCAATACAAGAATTTGTTGTTAGTACACCACATAACAAAGTGGGTTTGTTCATGTTTGTGCCTATATATTTGACTGGGAAAATAGTTAAGGGCTGCCTTATGAATTAGTCAATGGCCCTTCTGTCAGGAAACATTACCAGTGAGGCAGAAGAGCAAGCTGTGTGTGTCTGTGTGTTTGCGTTTGCTGAGAACCAGATGAACACCTTCCTCATGTACACACCTGCAGGGCAACTGAATATGATTATCAGTTCTTTGCAGAAACATGCTCACCGTAAACTACAACTGGTTATATCTGGTTATCTGGAAGATTTTAAACATAACAGCTAACCAGCTCTGCAACTTAGGTATGTTGTCATGATGTGCTAGATTAACAAAATTGATGACAAGAAGTTAATGTCAACCCAGTCGTGGATTCATTCGATCCATTCAAAGCAATGATATTAGGTTAAAAAGTTGCTATCCAATTGTAAAAATGCACTGCATTCTTACATTCTCCATATAAAAGAACAGCAGACTTTTATGACTTTTATTGCCCATGTTCGTTTAAAATACACGGAGGTGCTTTGCACATGCATTTACATGTGACATTGAAGGCCAGCATGAAAAAAAGTCATACACAAATTTTACACATCCACTTGACACATTAGCACGCTATTGGTCTCAACACTTATCTGCTGCATGCATTCAAATAATATAAAATAATAAAATTAATACATGACTTTGAGATAACACTTGGGAGCAGTCACCTGAAACATACCACCAATCGATACAATACATACAGTATATATTTTAATGAAGCTTTTTGTATAAAGATAGAAATTGGCCAGATAAAGTTAAAATACAGAAATTCCAGACGAATTTCGTGTAAAGGGCATGCTTTATTTAAAGTATAATGGAAGAAAAGCTCCCTAGGGTCGCTAGTGAGATGCATGGGTCCCTAACAAAAGCTCTGAAAGGTTCGGGAAAGCAGAGTGGGTGTGTGCATCTCGCCACGCTGCAGAAGGAATCCCTGCATTTAAAGTCCCACGAAGTGCACGAACCAAAACAAACCTTTAACTAATTCAACACTTCTTGCACATGTTCCTCGATTTTAGCTAGAGACAATTATGGAGAAACACTTTAAAATAATCTAAATCTATACGAGAATATCCCTGAAAAAAAAACGTTATCTGCTATTGAACGACTGTCGAAGTGTGCTTCGAGAGGCTTTGAGTACGGATGTCCAACTGTGCTGTGCGCGCGCTGTGTAAAAAAAAAAAATTCTTTAGAAAAACATATATTTAACGAGTGTGGGCCTTTCGAGCGAATAAGCTCACTCTTTAGGTGGACCGAGCAGAATTCGTCAAGTAAAACGCTGGCAAAATATGCAGCCCCCGAAAGCTTGCAATTGCATAACATACAGCGAGCGCACATGTGTCATTAATAATGAACTAACTTAATTAAAATTTATGGACTTGCTCTTACGGTTCTGCAATTGTATAAGTGCTAAAACAGTTGAACGCAAACGATTCTCGACATAGAATGACAAGCCTTGGGTAAAAGTGAAGAATTGTAATAAATATGCATGATTCATTAAAAAGCGGACCTGGTGAACTCGAGCAGGAGCGAGAAGAAGCTTAGTAAACAAACACTAATCCAGTGCGCTGATGATGCGTACTTGGCACGTCACGCCATTACACTGTTCTGATTTGAAGAACAAACATAACGACAAAGCATTTGTTTTAGAAAGCAATAAGCGGAACTTAGGCCTACCTGTTTGTTTGTTTTTTAAATTCTCGTCGATTAGGCTATAATATGTTTTAATTCCCGTAAACCTCCGTGAATGAATATTACGTGGCTGTAGTAGTTGTGTATCTAAGCGCGAGCTCGAGCCCCCTCCCTCTCTCTCTTTCCCTCCACTTTGAGAAGCGCACGAGCAGCCAACGGGAGATGAGCGCACATATCGCGTTATGCAACCACATTCACGCTGCTCGAAACCTCTACATTCCGGGCATTAATCTGGAACGCATTTGATTTTCAAAGCAAAAACATATTTGCACAATAGCACATTTGTATTAGTAGAATTTAGAAGTAAATAACTAATCTTAAGGAGTTAGGCCCGCCTATCAGAAGAAAGAAAAAAATCTTGCAGGTTAATGTCTGGCATAGCTTTAGTCAAATGCAGAATCTGACTTCACTTGAACGAAAATCTGATACAGAAGATCAATCAGAGAAAGATGAGAGTGTTCAGACACCATAATGTGCAATTTTGTGCAATGACAGAAAAATGATAACTGTGGTATAAGCCTATAGTATGCATGCAGTGCTGGGGGCCCCTGGGCTTGAGTTTATGTTTGGGCCCTTTACGCTACAAACCTCATTATAGAGTAGCACAAATTACACAAAAATTAAAATGTGCTTTGAGGTTCCTAGAAAAATGTATACAACATATTGGGCGGGAGCCGCGGGGCCCATGGGCTGCAGTCCAGTCAAGCCCAATGGTAAGTCCAGCCATGCATGCATGGTTTACAGTCCAAACAGTAGGAAGACCCCACATACGCTTTAGCCTCATCAGCTAGTGGGCAATTTACTTCAAATAGCCCTACTATCATTTAATTTGTGTGACAGTTATTGAAAAACTATTGCAATTACCTTCAACAAAACTGAAAAACATAAGTATTTTGTCTTAAAAGATCATCTTGCGAAATTATTACGTTAGATCAAATTACCTAAAATATATATTTTTTTGAATGCACACAGTGAAATCAATTATCAAGAATTTTGCAATACACAGTGACAAACATAACGTATAGTCGTAGACCTTAAAGTGTTAGTTCTAAGAAATTCTGTCATTTATACTCAACCTCATGTAGTTCCAAACCCGTAAAATCTTCGGAACACAAACAAAGATGTTTTTAATTGAATATGATGAATTTCTGTCCCTCCATTGACAGCTATGCACCTCCTTGAAGCTTCTAAAGTTCATAAAGAATTCGTAAAACAAATCCAATTGAGCGGTTTGGTCCAAATGTTTTGAAGAGACACGATCCTTTCAACAAATTGAATGTAGGCTTTTATTCACATATAAACATTCATAACTCACACATTAGTTGTGGTAAACGGAAGCTCAAGCATCTTGGCTTGACGTGTGCGAGAACCAACGAGGTTCATTCTCATGTTACGCAGCAAGTTTGAGCTTCTTTAAGAACCAATGAGGTTCATTTTTGTGTGTTACACAGCCAGTTTGAACTACCGTAAGAACCAATCAGGTTCATTCTCATGTTACGCATCATGTTTGAGCTTTCTCAAGAACCAATGTGGTTCATTCTCGTGTGCTATGCAGCAAGTTTGAGCTTCCGCAAGAACCAATGAGGTTCATTCTCGTGTTACGCAGCACATTTGAGCTTCCGCAAGAGGTTTGTTCTGGCGCGTCAAGCTGGTTTTCAGTTGGGCTTCTGTTAAATGTTCGCTGATGAATGTTTAAAGTCACCATGATCAAAATTGACAATTCTTCTTTTAAATTGAATATTGCAGTATTTATTACAAATAATTTATATCTGTGCACATTATTATTTATTTATTTTAAATTCATATGCCCTATTAAAAATAATAAGTTAAAATAACTTTCCCTCCCTGTTCCCTCTAGCAGTGACATCTCTTCTCTTCTCTGATGACTTGTTTACTGGCCTGTCACTCACAACCTATCACTCACACGAGATCACATAAATAGCAAACCACAACAATCCATTGAATTCCTGATGGACAAAATCAAGGCCCTGCCTACATTTTTTTTTCTTGTTCAAGAAGTGGTTTCACTTGACTACACATCATAATTGGGGAAAAAAAGATTATCACAACCTAGTGTTGACAAAAGTAGTGGTCATTTTTTTTATATATTATAGCCTATATTTGCTATTTTAGGAGAAAGTACAATTAAAATGTCTCATTATATATTATTTTATAGGGGAATGTTACAGTACAAATAAATCTTATAATGTTAAGTTGAACATTATCTTGACAGTGTTTAAAGTTTTAGTTCATGGGTTAAGAGTGTTTTGAGGGGTTTGGTGCTGTCAAGGAAAAAAATACCCATAGATACCCATAGAAAAGAGAAATCACAAAAATCATATTTTTACAGATACTCAAAAAGGGCTCACAAAAGCAGAGCTAAAAGACTGAAATTCAGAAAGATTGGTTAACCAAAATATAAAACACATTTTTAATTGTGATTGGACTTTACCATGTAGCCTACTACTGTACACCCAAAGCACTTTAAAATCATATTAGGGGTCTCTCCTCAACCACCACCAGTGTGCAGCATCAGCATCCACTTGGATGATGCGACGGCAGCCAGCAGCGCCAGTGTGGTCACCACACACCAGCTATAGATGGAGAGGAGCCAATGTGACAGAGCCAATGAAGTAGATGGGGATTATTAGGAGGCCATGATTGATAAAGGCAAATGGATGGAATTTGGCCAGTTTCATGTCTCTTACAAAGGACAGTCACCAGCATAAGGTATGTTTTAGATGCTGGGACCATCATAAAATGCTGGTCGATGTTTTGCTGGTGCCAAGCATGGGAAATGTGAGTACTGGTGGACCAGCTACACTAACACAGTTTTGCTTGAGAACAGCATGTGTTAGCTAGTCCACCAGTTTGACCAGCACTATACCAGCTCTAACCAGCCTGGACCCTTCATTTAATTGTTGCTGGTTTATGCTAGATTTTTCAGCAGGGTAGAAACAAAATTTGAAACCATGGAATCTGAGAAAATGAAGACGCACCCTTAAACAGAATAATAACTGAGAAAGGACTATGGTAAATGTTGTAAAGAAATAACACCAAGACACACTTGGAAACATTAGGTTATATGTAACGTCTCGGTTACGTATGTAACCCTCATTCCCTGAGGAGGGAACAGAGACGTTACGTCAGTGACTGGCGAATGGGGTTTCGATTAGAAAGCCTATCACCTTCGAGTTCTTACAAAATGAGCTAATGGCAAGGAAATGCCATGGGTCTGCGGAAATTGCATAGCGTAACTCCGCCCCACCTCGTGGGTATATAAGGAAGTACGCTGGCAACACGCAGTTATGTTACCTGCTGAGGAGCCGAGACTGAACTCCAGCGGTAGCGAGGAAGTGGCAGGGAGACGTAAGGGAACGAGGGTTACATACGTAACCGAGACGTTACCTTTCGTTCAGTCACTTCGAGTTACATCAGTGACTGACGAATGGGGTTCCCAGTCTAATCACGCCACCTCAGCTGTCTTCCAGTGCCCTGCTTAAGTCTGAGACTAGCATGGACGAAGGACTCCTACTTAACACAGGAATCCCAAGGTACACTGGGAAGCATATCTCAGAGGACTTACAGAATGCACATATGACCTGCGAGCAGGTATCTTCAACCCCAGGGGTGGCAAGGTGGCTTGCCAAGGGAAAAACACATGATCAGAGAGGCTTACAGTGGAAATACACACGTGGGGGTCGCCCAAGGGTGGAACCATGCACATGGAGGCACCTAGCCAATGCGAAAGCTGCCGCAAGCAGAGACACTGGCATTGATGTCAACAGTGCTGTAGGAACTCAGGGCTTCACGGGGAAACTCACCTGAAGAGAATATCGCAAGTATCCAGTCTGAGGAGTGGAATGGCGAGCAAGCGATGACACCGGGTGGGTCCTATTACCGGCCACTGGGGGCGAGTACATGAGAGAATACTGGCTCCACTCTGAAATTGGCCAGGGAGGTGCTGTCGCGAGGAGTACTAGTTCGGAGAACCAGGTCTGGGTCGGCTGAAGAGGCGCAATCAAAATTACCTGCTCCTCGTCCTCCCTGATCTTGCACAGGGTCTGTGCAAAAAGGCTCACTGGGGGAAACGCATACTTGCTGAGGCCCCGCGGCCAGCTGTGCACCAGTGCATCCGTGCCGAGCGTGCCCTCGGTCAGGGAATAAAACAGGCTGCAATGGGAAGAGTCATGGGAGGCAAACAGATCTACCTGTGCTTCGCCGAACTGTTCCCAAATCAGCTGAACTGACTGGGGATGGAGTCTCCATTCGCCTGGAAATGGCTGAAACCATGAGAGCTCGTTGTCTCCCGAAATGTGAATGCCACGAAGCGACCTGACACTTCTGACTCCGTATGAGGAGATGGCGGGCAAGTTGCGACACACGGCGGGAGCGTAGAATCACCTTGACGGTTGGTTTACGCTACTGTGGCCGTGTTGTCTGAACGGACTAGTACGTGTTGGTCCTTGAGCAACGCCCTGAGGTGATGCAGAGCCAAGCGTACTGCCAGCAACTCGAGGCAATTGACATGCCAAAGGCGCTGGGGTCCTGTCAAGGAGCCCGAGGCAGCATGTCGCTTGCACATGGCACCCCAGCCCGTGGTGGATGCATCTGTTGAGACAACAACATGCCAGGAAACTCATTCTAAGGGAACTCGGGCCCGTAGAAAAGAGAGGTTCGACCACGGGGTGAAGGTCTGACGGCAGGCCCGAGTAACTGGTACTCGGAGCATGCCTGGTTGTCATGCCCATCTCAGGACTCGATCGCGAAGCCAATGCTGAAGCGGTGTCATATGAAGCAGTCCGAGCGGGGTTGCCGCAGCGGATGTCATATGCCCCAGGACCCTCTGAAAAACTTCTGTGGAACCACACTCTTGCTCTGGAATTGACTCAGGCAAGTCAGCAGTGACTGCACGCACTCGCTCGTAGGCTGCGCGCACATGGCGACCGAGTCGACCATACGGAGAAAATAGATCCTCTGTACGGGGGAGAGTTTGCTCTTTTCCCGGATGACCCGAAGGCCCAAACGGGCGAGGTGCCGGAGCACCAGTTCCCTGTGTCCGCAAACCTGGTCTCGAGAGTGAGCTAGGAGCAGCCAAGATAGTTCGAGATAGTTCAGGATGCGAACCCCGTGTTGCCGGAGTGGCACAAGGGCTGCCTCGAGACTTTCGGAAGACGCAAGAAGACAGGGCTAACCCGAATGGGAGAACCGTGTACTGGTATGCCTGGGCCTCGAGAGCAAACCAAAGAAACGGTCTGTGTCGAGGAAGAATGGAGACATGAAAGTACACGTCCTTCAGGTCAATCGCTGCAAACCAATCCAATGGACGAACACATAAAAAAATGCGTTAGACTGTCAACATATTGAACGGAAGCCTGAGAAGGGTACGGTACAAGATGCGCATGTCCAGGATTGGCCGTAACCCACCGCTCTTCTTGGGTACAATGAAGTAGGGGCAGTAGAGGCCGGACTTCATTTCGGCTGGAGGCGCGGTCTCGATCGTACCCGGATGGTGACCTCCGCACGCATGACAGGGGCATAGCCAACCACCGCGGTATAGCGGATTCCCCCGTAAAACGGGGAGGAGACTGTGCGAACTGAATCACGTAGCCGAGCCTGATGGTTCTCGTGAGCCAGCGGGACAGATTGTAAAGCTTCAAAAACTGAACCAGCTGGGTCACGTGAACCCACGATGGGGCAGCGAGGCGGAATGACCGGCCCGGACGTGGGAGGTATAGCGTCCCGGTGTGGGGGCACGGTCATTAGCCGCGTCCTGACAGAGGAGACCAGGGAAGGATGTGCGTTCCACTGGGGCCTGCTCTGACAGGGTTCTGGTGACAGAGGGGGATGAGAGGCTCGTAAGCAGTGCACACTACCGTCCGCGCCCTCAGAGATGGGAAGGTCAGTTCTTTGGAAGAAGAGGTTCTCCCCCGGCCCTCCACCGGGGGAAGGAGTGGCCCTGCAACCACTTCCTGAAAATAACTGCAACCCATCTCTGAGCTGCCCGTAACGGGAACGTTCGCCTGACGTCCGGCAGACTGTGGGGCTGGTACAGGCTGGGGCACCTTCCTGTGACTACCTCCACGGCGCGGCCCTGGAAAAGGCTGCTGCTGGGGCCGGGCGGGAGGGGCAAAAGTCGCAGGTGGGCGCCCTTGGCGGCGAGCGGACTGAGGCGTCTGAGCCGGCGGTTGGGTGGCAGCAGCTGGACGCGGGGTCAGAACATGTTTAATCGCCTCAGTCTGCTTCTGGGCTGCCGAGAACTGTTGGGCAGAGTCCTCGACCGCACCACCAAAGAGGCCAGCCTGGGATATGGGGGAGTTGAGGAAGCGGGTTCGCTCAGCCTTGCGCATATCAACCAGGTTAAGCAGGAGGTGTCTTTCCTGGACATCATGTGGACATCACCTGACCCAGGGAGCGTGCGGTCACCTTCGTCGCTCGTAGAGCTAGGTCCGTGGCGGCACACAGCTCTTCCAAGAGCCCTGGATCAGCCCTACCCTTGTGCATGTCAGTGAGGAGCCTGGCCTGGTAGACCTGAATGATGGCCATAGCATGCAGTGAGGTGGCCTGCCCCACAGCTCTATAGGTTTCTTTGGAGGGGTGCTTAGGGTCGCCACGCCAGGTGAAGGCGCTGTGGGGACACAGTTGTGTTGCCACAGAACACTCCACGGGGGGAACGCCAGTGTACCCTTTGGCCACAGCCTCATCGAGGGCAGAGAAGGCGGAAGAGGCCGCTGAGCAGTTGTGGGAAGTCAAGGGGACTCTCAATCGCAACAGTGCGATGGTCATGTTCGGTGTTATGCAAGTAACCTAATGTTCTCTTTCAAACATTTGCTCGGTATCTCGATGGGATACAAACAACTCCCGTTCTGCAGATATGCTGTCCAAAGCAGGCATGTCAACCTACTCAGTAATGTTGTAAATACAAGCCTTTTTCTTTTCTTTTCAAAGCATAACCTTTTGCTATCCTGCCCTCGCCCACTGCACACCAACCTGTGAGTGATGCATCTGTTGTTACCAACTTTCTCAGAGAAACTGCCCCCGCAGAGTCGCTGACTCGAGAAAAGACAGGTCTCTCCACTGACGGAAAAGCATCCATGCAGAGTGATGTCACTATCTTTCTGCGGTAGATGTGGCATTTTGGACACAAGCGCTGCGTCGCTACCCACAGTGCTGAAACTCTCTTATTCACACAACAGTCCAATTGGAATTAATGTGGCCATCAGCCCCAGAAGACATAAACACAATGAATGGGATTGTTTCCACTCCTCTGATATAAATGCTTTATAGAGGACTGAAATCAGTCTGAATTGAACTGATGCTGTCATGATTCCTGTCTTGTGTTCCCCTTGTCTTGTGTGGACTTTTGTTATTTCCTGTTCTGTCCCATGTTTCGTAGTCCTTTGTAGTTTTTCTTGTTTATTAGTCTCCCCAGGTGTTTCTAATTAGCCACGCCCCCTTGTTATCTAGTTTAGCTTGTTTGCCTCTGTATTTAAACCCTGTGTCTTGTGTCAGTGTTTGTGGGTTTTGTTTTTTGTCTTTGTTTTTTGTCCCTTATGGGTGTCAGGAGCCGCCCATAGGGGAGGGGCTATGTCACGGTGTGGGTTTTGTTCCTTGTTGTCTGTAATGAAGCAGGCTAAATCAAAGGAGAAAGCAGGATCTACGTGCAACAGCTTTAATAAATAAACTCAATGTGACCGGATGAAGTGGTTTTGTTAGGATCTAGACACCTATGTAGGCTATCTATACCTACTCCCTTCCTCCAGAGGGAGTCTGTTGCAGGCTAACCTCCTTTGCTTAGTTTCCCACTCGGGTCCTATAGGGCGTGGTTGGATCTAGGAAGTGGTTAAAAGCTGCGTGCAGAGTTGATGGATTGTTTTTAGTTGGCCTGGTTAGCGTGCATCAAGTGCGAGTTGGTAAACGCTTGTCACACTGGAATCAGAACTCTCATTCTTCTTTCGTCACACTGGCGACGTATTGCTGTTTGTAGCTGTAAACGGGGACGGTAAGCATCTGTTGTTGACTGTTGCATGCAATTTAGAAAGCTCGTTAATCGAAGATGCACTTTAACGGAGCTATCCTCCTCATTATCAGCCTCCTTGGTCTCAAACGGGAAGATTAGTAGCCGAGCAGAGCACTAGTAGTTAATACAACTAAGAGCGGGCATCCTTAGTGCAAGGTAATTCATTAATGTAATTATATAATGATTTAACTCATAAACGTGGGATATACTGTGCGATTGGTTTGTGGTTTCCCTGCTTAAACGTGTTGAATTATTGCTGTGGGTAAAAATAGATTTTATATATTTATTTGGTGTGATATTATTCCGTGTGAAATACTATTTTGTAACTCAAGGAAGGACAACATAAATAGAAAGAAACTTGTACAGTTGATTTTATGCTATGTGTGCTTGCTTATGGTATGTTTGTGTTGTGTTACAGAAACGGAGTGCTTCTGGGTGTAATTGCCGCTTTTCCCCCCCTATTGTAATTGTATCAATTATACTGTACCTCCAAGGTTTATTGTATATTTTGTTTATTTGTTTTATTTTTGTTCTTTTCTTTTTGCCTTTTTCTTTGAAGGGTCTGACAAGCATTATTGTAACATTGTGCAGCACTTGCCCTAAGCCAGTCTCTAGCTTAGATGTGGTGTGGTTTCACACGTGTTTTTGAGCTTGCTGTGTACAGAGTTTTCCTATTGGGGGTGCTAACTGAGATTGAGGTATTTAATGCACTGTGTTTCTGTGTGATAGCGAGGCCTTGCTGTTGGCCATTTGTGTGCCTCTGGACAGTATTATTTGTCAACCTTCAATATTTTAACCACATTAGTGGTGATAATAAACTGAAATACTATTTTTGTACACCAGTCTTTCCCTCTTTTTGAATCCTCTAAGATACCTGTTGAAGGGAACCAAGTAATGCTATTAAAGAATCATTAACATAATGTTACATCAAAAATAGACAGACTTAAACTCGGGAACAGAACTCCGGAACAGAACAAACAACATTACAAAAACAAGAACCCACAAACACTGACACAAGACACAGGGTTTAAATACAGAGGCAAACAAGCTAAACTGGATAACAGTTCTAGTTTAGAGGGCGTGGCTAATTAGAAACACCTGGGGAGACTAATAAACAAGAAAAACTATAAAGGACTACGAAACATGGGACAGAACAGGAAATAACAAAAGTCCACACAAGACAAGGGGAACACAAGACAGGAATCATGACAGATGCACTCCTCTGATATAAATGCTTGATAGAGGACTGAAATTTGTCTGAGACCAAGGTAGATTATCTCTTGCAGATAATCTTTTTGTCACGTTTATCTTGAAGCCTAAGCTCCCCAAATGAGACACAAGGACTTTCAGATCGACTGACGTTCACCAGTCTTTGGGATTAATAAATTGACACAGAACTTTGAACTTGTAGTTTACATTCTGAGGCATTTGTTGAGGTTCCGCAAATCCAGAATGGGACTGAGAGAAAAGAGCCAGATCAGAGCCCGTCTACGGAGAGCCTGTTCACTCCCTATTAAGTCCTATTGTACTGAATTTTGGTTGTAGTTCCACCAGAGTTCCACTGGGGGCGATCACCCCAGAGTGCAAAATGAATGGGAGTCTATGGGGCTAGACGGCTAAATTTGTCCCTTTCAGCCGATTGCCGTTGAGAAATCTCAGATTTGATTGTAGGTTTTGCAAGTTCAACATGGGTTATAGGTCGAAAATTGAATGAACGAGTACTTATGTCCTTTCGATTTCTTACAGGTTGAGTTGTTGTTGCCCATAACACGCTAACATTCTGCTAATGAACGCTGATTGGTCAGTGAAGGACTGGTTACGACCAGAGATACCGCTTGATGGCATCATGGCATCCGAAGCGGGAACAGAATGTATTCTAGCAGAAACTCTTCTAGCACGTGTGTTTACCTGTGTCAGCTGTGCTGGCGATGCCTCGAGAGAAAATAAAGTGCAGAGCGCGAAAGCACCACAGTGACTGAAGGATTGCCGTAAAGCAGTATCTCTGGTCGTACGATGTGTATGACGTCATTGACATTTTGAAAGACTTTTTAAAGCAAATAAGTGACTCTAAAAAATCTAACACCCAGCAATATGCAATTTCTTTGCATCTCCTTTCGAATACAACATTCAAATTACTAGACAAATTATATCTTGAGAAAAGTGGATTTTGAGGGGTATAGCTCCATAGACCTCCATTCATTCTGCACTCGTCCTGTGAGCGCCCTCATATGGAATCAGAGTGGAACTGCAACCAGTCAGAAGCCGGAAGTGTAGCGAGAGTGAACCTTCTCCCCTTATTAGACATTCTCTGGCCAGATCCAGAATGGGATGGATTGGAGACCTTCCCCCTATTTCGCACTGAAGCGCTGAGCTCTGTTTACCGGTCATCGAGAGTTGAAGAATGTTCAACTAAAGCCGGGCGCACACTGTGCGATTTATTATAGTCCTTTACGATTGTTGCTGGTCAGACTGTACAAACATGATCATCGCTGTCAGCCATGTCACACTGTAAGATCTCAGTTGTCATTAATGTCAGACTGTACGACAGTCAAGACGCGTTAAAAACGGATGCACACAAGAAAATTAGTCCAGAGTATTTGTCATGATTCTGCCTTGTCCTTGATTTTCTCTAGTCTTGAGGCTAGATGTTTTGTGTGCAAGGCCATGTGCTTGTGGTGTCTCGTTACTCAACCCTGCCCCCTTGTTCTCCTCTTTAGTCATTATTGTTTCATCTGTGTCACCTGTTGTCATTATTAGTTTCTCCCTATTTAATCCCCTTGTGTTTGCTGTCCTGTGCTGGTTCATTATCTATCCCTGATTGTCTTTCTATGTCATACTTTGTGTTAGGGTGTATTCACACCTGCCTTGTTTGGTTCGATTGAATCGAACTCAAGTTAATTTCCCCCCTTGGTGTGGATCTTTTGGGCAGGTGTGAATACAGCAATCGCACTCGGGTGCGGACCAAACAACCGAACGGAGACCCAGCTGAAGAGGTGGTCTCGTTACGGTTCCAAACGAACTCTGGTACGGTTTGTTTACGGTGTGAACATGAACCGACCCAATTACAGAAAGCACTGAACCTTTTTTTGACAGGGTCAGATTTTTACTATGTAATTTGGGGTGATAAAATGCCTATACATTAGTTCAGTGCAACGGATCGCAGTTGATCTGTGATACAGACCAGCTGCCCCACTGTTCGGCACACATGTGATTCGCAGATTAACTACAAAAATTAACCATCATAGACTAAAAGTTATCATTTGGTTGGGTTTTGTCTTGCCAATTTACACATTCAAACAAGTTTAAACACAGAAGAAGGGGAGAAAATCGGGACTCGCGCATTATCCGTGACCGCAACCGCACGCAGAGAGAGGCGCGTTATAGCACTCGAACACCGAATTGATTCCTCTTTTGCTTTTCCTTAAGACGGACTCGTCTTAAAGGTGCTGTATGGAGTTTTCAGCGGCATCTGATGTTTCAGATTGCAACCAATACGTTTACAAGCGAGTGCTCGTGCGCATGCTTTCTTTTGTTTTTTATTATTATGTGGAGTTTGTGTTGGAGTCTGTGTTGTGCTAGTCATTTCCTAGTATTAGCAGACTCCATGTCATAAAGTTGCAGTGTCGTCGCTGTTGAGTGCAAAGTCAGTAGACGAGGCGAGAGGCGAGACGCTCGGGAGCGCGCATGCAGGTCTCAGTCACGTCACTGGATTTCGCGGCAAATCCGACCCGGAGCATCACATAGAAATAGGAATACTTGCTTTCAGAGGTAATAGCAAAACCCGCCAAGTGGATAATTTTATTGTGAGATTACAACCCCTTCACACGAAGGTAATAAAAAATGGATTTATTTTAGTAGAAAAACTCCATACAGCACCTTTAAACTATATATTTATTTCTACATTTTACATTTAGGCTTAATTATTCATTTCTGTACCGGAATTATACTTTGTAACTTTGATATTTCATATTCATCTCTGCTTGTAATTTGTGTATTTGTTCTTATTTTATTACTGACTGTTTACTTGTTTTGAATAATGTTAGAACTTTATCAGTGAAAAGGCATGCTTTCTCCGCCAGAACCGTCTTACAGCACATCGTCTTCGCAAAATCTTAATTACTACATCGTATAGATGACATTGTATCATATGATGCTCATAAGTTTCTTCATATTGCGTTAGTAGCTGATAACACCAAATCAGTAAAAGAATAAAAATTGCACTACGGAAGATCTCAATAAATTGCCTGTTTTTGTACTTCCTCCTTTTCCCTGCTTGAGATTGTCTGTCCAATGATTGGATGACTTTAGCACACATGTGGTTTTGTTGACACATTTTGGTTCACTTGCAAAAAGGGCAGTGTGAAAGTGAACCGTACCAAAAAAATAAATAAATCAACATTGTATTTGGTCCGGACCAAAGCAAGTGGTAGCGGACTTTCCTGGTGTAAATGCACCCTTAAACAACCCGTGAGTAACCCGTTGAAAGTCTTGTCTGGAAAGAAGTGATTGATCCTGTCTTTACTGTTAGTTCATAAATTTAATATAAATTTGTCTCAGAATGCCAAATCGTGGCCAATACCGCACAGTGTGCACCCGGCTTAACGGTCATTAATAGGCTGTCGGTGAGCATGTCAAACTAATGAGACAATCAAAGACAATCTTTTAGGATTTGCTAAATTTGTCTCAGACAGCCAAATCGTGGCCAAAATCGTACAGTGTGCTCATAGCTTTAATAGTGTCCAGGTGGTATGTGAAAATTATGTTCACATTTTCATAAAAGCATGAAACTTGGTACACATGTCTACAGTTTGCGGCCATGAACATTTTCAGAAGTGGAGCCATTGCAAAAACGCCTCGTAGTGGCCATTTTGCTTTCCGCCATAACTGAATTATGTATTTTGTATTATATCTTCTGAACCAAACATGATACCATGGAAATGTGATGTCTACCCATGGGCCCTATTTTAACGATCTGAAATGCAAGTATCAAACGCAAAACGCAAGTAACTTTGTGGGCGGATCCCGGGCGCTGTTGCTATTATACCGGCGGGATAAATGACTATTGCGCCCGACACAAATCTAAAATAGGTTGGTCTGAAGTAGCTTCATTATTCATAGTGTGGTGTGGTTTGGAAGTAACATACAATAAACCAATCAGAGCGTCATCTCACATTCCCTTTAAGAGGAGGCGCGCTTGTTCCATGGAGGATTGCTATTATAACGGCGGATTTGCCAGCGCACGCCAGGAGCGGTTCACAGCCGAGGAGACCGACGTTCTCGTCAGGGCCCTAAAAGACAGAGAAGGGACATTGTATGACGATGGGAGAAACCAACCCAAATTAGCTTCGGTTAAACAGGCATATAATAATTTGGGTAAATGTGTAAGCTAGATTTATGCCTATTTTTTTCACATCTTCATGGACACAACAATGATTTCCCTTATAATATAATAATATATAGATAATATGTTTCCTTGTAATAATGTATGATTTGCAAAAATTAAAACTGCTGCGTCTGTTTAGATTAGAGAATCAAAGTGTATGCGCGTTGTTCACACGCTACATAATGGCCAAGCATGCGCCCTTAAAATACCATATGACTAACGCGCAACGCGTCACTGTCTTTAGACTAGGTTTTTCCTGGTCAGTGGTGGAATTGTTTTCTAAAACTGCAAAATAGCACCAGGGAACTTTTGCGCCGGAACACGCCTCCTCTTTTCGCTGCACTTTAAGTGTCTTTTTTTTTGCATTTGCAATTCCCCCGGCAGCCTTTCTTGCAGCCACAACTTAAGAGTTCAAGGATGGACTGGCTTGCCTGTGGAAGAGTTGACCACAATGGTCTCCAATCGCTTGGGTCCATCCAACCCGTCTATTGGAGATGGCATATTTGGTGCCACCTCAAGTGCTTGTCCATATACATAAGTCTCTAATGATCTCTAAAACACCATGGTGGCCTTTCAGCCTCGCTGACTTTGTGCTTTATGCCTTTGTGCTTCGCGGTCATACCATTTAATTTCGCTTCTCTTCAGCTTTGTTTGTTTCGCCATTATTTAATTGAGTAGAGTGTCGTGCCAGAGAGATTATTAGTGTTTAGTGAAACTGAGTAAGTGTTTGTTGAATGTAATCCTACTTCTGGTTTTCTTCTATATCTGACTATTTCCTGATTGATTTGGACGCCTGATTGATTAGGAGTTAGGTAAGTTAAACTGTATTTTCATTTATTTTCTTTTGTTAAAGGTCATTTAGGTTCTAAAAAGAAGATTGTTTTGTTTGTTATTTTGGCCTTGTCTGCCCCTGACGCTAACTCTTTATGGTCAGTAAAATTCATATTACTCGTCATCTCTCTGGTAGTGTGACTCTCTTCCTTTTCCTGTTGCGGGTCAGATGGATGATTAGATGATTAGAGGGTGACACGGGAGTGGATTTTCAAACCTCTCCCGTCCAACTCCCCAAAAAAAAAAATCCCGTCCCATCCCAATCTCACGAAAAACCTGGCCAGAAGAATGACCCCCATTCCCTCCCACTCCCGGATTCTGTCAGTTACAGTAAGAAATACAGTAGTAGATCACAGCATGCCAACCTAGTTGAATAAAAATCCACACACAGACACACACACATTATGGAGTGGAAATGGAGTCAGACAATATTCATGTCAGTCTGACTCCATTTTGATTATGATTTTTGCAGCTATAAAGAGCACGGGGAAGCCACCATCTTCTCCTATTATTGGTGGTTGGCATTGGCATATTAACTTGGTGCATACCGCCACCAACTGTTATGGGTGGAGCACATCATACAGCAAACAGGAAAGCATAAAGGTAAGGGGCAACTAGAATTGAGATCATAATTAAAATATATAGTTTATTTATATTAACTATATTTGTCTATATTACAGTTTTTTTCAGTCGCTAACAAGCGTTTGTCCAGCCAGCCAAAACTCTAAACACTATTAGCACAGCATCGGTCTTTTGTGGCCATACCATTCACACATTTCATGTCGTTTTCAAACAATATGCAGTCAGTGAACACATTTCCATAATGCTTACATTTTCTTAACAGACAAGCTATACCTCCCAACAAAACTATGGATTGTTTTTGTAGTATTTACGAATGTTAACACACAACATCCCACAATAGCAAAAACAATATTCCAAACCTTAGATACAGTATAAAAAAAAACCTCTGATTCTGCAATGATCAGTTCAAAAACAATATATCTCAGCTGATAATAAAGAAACAATTGAATAATTGACACAGAGCTGATTTATGTTGGGTAAATTGGGCCAACCACAGCTGATTCCAGACTGGCTTAGAGTGGCAGGGGTTATTTTTTTCTATTACATTGACACTTATACAGTAAAAGGAGGAGAAGGGAGAAGAGCAGGCCCAGTGAGAGATGCAGTGAGCCAGTGGACCCTATAATACCGAGCGCATCCTTGCCTTTCTCAATGATCTCCACCAGCGCCTGGTTCCAGAGCAGCGCCCGGTTCTCATGAAAACATGAGGACCTTTGTCATTACCTGGGACAATGTGGCTTTCCATCATTCTCAAGCAATAACAACATGCTTTGAAGTCCACCCAAGACTGGTAAGTCTCTTCCTTCCACCGTATTCACCTTTCCTCAACCCCATAGAGGAGTTATTTTCTGCATGGAGGTGGACGGTTTATGACCATCAGCCACATGACCAGATGTCCCTCCTTGAAGCCATGGATGCTGACTGCAGGGACATCACAGTTCATGATTGCATCGCCTTGGATAATATCAGATGTGATGTTGATGAAAACATGTGGCCTAACCCTGAAGATCGCAGAGATTAGATACAGTAATTTTGTGCTTTTTTAGTACAAAAAAAAAAAAGTATACTAAAAAAAGTTGTTGTTGTTTTTTGGTTCAGAATGCTCTTGTGTGTTTCATGGATATTTTGTTCACTGTAAGCAATACTGTAAAACTTTTTCTGTTCTATCAAACCGTGTTTCTACTGTACCTCCTGTAGTAAACAGTAAAGGATTTGCTTTTACTGGAATGCTTTTGAATGTGAACATTACTACATGTGGACATACAGTTCCCAACCAAGAAACATAAAAGTCTATGCAGTTTTTGTAATGTCAAGAATAGCCAGTCTTCTGAAACCTGGTGTACTTTGATTGACTGCATGTACCTTGTGAAGTGAAAACAAGTGTTATTCTTTGACAGAATAATTTCATTTTGAGTCAGATTTCCAGTGTTTTGGTAAAGTTAGTTTGTGCAGAGAAAGATGTGTTCTATTTTGAAATGAAGAGTTAGTATATAACAAAATGTGTTTTTGAGAAGAAAATTATCCATTTGGCCAATTGTGTTTTGTAGGTGTGAGTCTGTGTTAAGAGTTTAGAAAAAGTATCTGAAGTATGGTTAAGCGCTTGTTAGCGATTGAAAAAAACTGTAACTGTATATTTGTCTATAAAGTTGGGTATCAGTGTTATTATGATTTCCGGTCCCGCCCACCTCCGATGAAATTTTTTCCTGTCCCATGATCCCATCCCAATCCCATGATTAATAGTGATTTTGTTTCCCATCCTGTGGGATTCCCGCGGGAAACTGTACAAGAGTATACCAAGTTTCATGCTTTATGAAAAAGTGAACATATCACCTCAAATTTTGCACATATCACATGGACTATATGGGTAAAACCATGGGTAAAATACAGCGCACATCACTGTTACCCAACTGTCCAATAAAAGTGGAGGAGAGGTGGAACAAATACCACACTGACCATGACCAACCAACCGCCACATTCAAGGAGAATTGCAGCAAGAATTGAATCAAGCAGTTGTACAAGCAGTACAACATCAACAGATGACAACAAAGCACAATAATGGAACAAAATAATTTAAAACAGCCAGCGCAAATACTTTACATTATAGCCTATTAAAAAACTTTTACGCTCTCAAGTGCCCACTTTTTTTTTTTTCAGCTGGCTAAAAATGCTTTGGTGGACAGACACATGGCCTTAAGGTTGAGATGATGTGCGACAGCTCAGCAGGAGGTGGATTTGACATTGCGAACTGCTCCGTGTTACAGGGCTGCCAACTTTTGAGTTTTGGGAGGGATGTAATCTTGTAAAATTGCATCACAATAAGTGTATTGTGATTGCCAAAACATTTGGTTTACTAAACAGAATTTTATTAAGTTCCATTTTAGAGACAACATGTCTCAACATGGTACAATGACTGGGGCCAATGTTTTTTTTATTATTGCTTGATTTACAAATTTCACGATTTCAATTCAATTCTTGTGATTTGATTCCGATCTTGATTCAATAACAATTAATTTAGATAAATATAATACAATACAGTAGATACATGTTAATAGATTTTAAAATAACAACTCAAATATAAATATAATGCATTTTTTATTATTATGTGGGAGGAGACTGGCCAGCAATCAGTTTCAGGTGCAGGTTATCATTAAGACCGCATAAAGGGTTCCAACAGCAACAGGTGGTTGTTTTTCTGCAGTTCCGGTGTGTGTTTGTTGTGCTCAACGTGCAGTCGCTGTACCCTTTCATATAGGCTGATTATTTAAGAGGGTGTATTCTCTGTCTGGGAAGCGAGGCAGACAAACATTTATTGCTGCTGTACTTTCAATGGGCTGACGGCCGTGTTGGAATGCTGAATAACGTACCTTTTATCAATCATGTTGGGGGATTGAGAGCTGAGATTGGGTAACTGTGCTGCAGTGTACTTTCTCTAAAGGGCAGACCAGCCACTGTTTCTTGTATATTTTAGATTTATATTGTGCTTTATTGTTATTTGATACTGACTTTGATCGTAAATGTTGTTTGTTATTTGCTTTGTTACTTTGGTACTGCTCTCCTCTTTTTGTGTGTTCCAGTGCTCAGAGACTTTGTACAGGGCCGGGCCTGCATCTGCACTAAACCTCCTTCGGTGTAGGTGATTTGGGTGGTGTGACACTGCTGTGTGGTGTGTACTGGAGGTTGGCACTGAAATAGTGACTTAAAGGTTACTACTTATTTGCGGTGTATGCTGTGGGGTTTCTTCTGTTTTCTTCTGTCTCTTACAGGTGATAGGAGGTCCACAAAGGGCAGGCCTGACCCTCTTGCAGTCTTGAGGAGAGCTAATTCCAACTTCTGTGAATGTTATTATTGACACGTTTTAACATTTGATGGTTTTATTGGAACAATAAAATTGTTATCATTTTACAAGCTACATTTGTTGTCCAAAATCAGTATTGTGACCCCTAGAGGGCTCCTCCTGCCTTAAATAAGGAGGTGGCGTAGTCAGCTTATATTTCCTAGCAGTGGCGCCTCCAGAAATTTTTCATAGGGGTGGCCAGATGGGGCCACTTAAAATCTTGGGGTGGCACACCAAAACTATAAACCATCATTTCAGAATTGTATTCTACTGTTGTAGTAATTCCCATACGGAAATGTAATATATGACATATCCCTATATCGCTAGTGACGCCGTCATATATGTTAAATATAAGACAATATATTGCTATCACATATATACATATCTCTACATATATGTTGATATAGGTTTTTAACATATATACATATATATATATATAACATATATAAATTTGCCATATTAAATGAGTATATTGACATATATTAATATGATGTATATGATTATTATTTATATAATACTGTATGTTTTGACCATATATGTCACCAATATGTTTAATTTATATATGCCAAACTATTTAACTATTTATTTCAAGTCTACAGATCAAGTCTACATATCCACATTTCATTTCAATTTCTATCTCATTATCCACATTTAATTTCAATTTCTATCTCATTTTCGAATCTTTTATAAATAAAATGTATTATTTATTATTATTTTACCTCTTCTTGACCAGCTCATAAAAACAAAACAAATACTACACAAATTCTATTTGAAAACTGATAATTATATATGTGACATGTATGTAAAAAAACACTATTATACATACATCAAATATATGGGCTGGTTTTATATGTCAATTGTTCCATTTTCTAATAGGTTTTATATATGGGCATATATTTCATATACCTAGGCTATGTACATGTATGTACATATATTACATTTCCGTATGGGATAAACCGGCCTGAAGAAAACTATCAGAAAGACTTAAGGAAACTCCTACTGATATACTTTGGTTTATTGTGTGATATTTAACGGACAGTGCATCACGTTGCATGAATTTCTTAAATGAAATAAACAGTTCACAAGCAGGTTAATAATACAGACACTCCATTTCATCATTGCAAATAACACATATGACTCGACTGACAAAACTAGGAACTAACAGACACATGAAGTAAACTTGTGTGTAGTTTATAAAGTCCAACCTTGCACTTGAAAACAATCTAAACTCTGTTATTATGACGCACCTCTTATTGATGCGACTTACCAGCAGCGAGAGATGTGAGACTCTGCTGGTGGTGACGTAGCTCCGCCCGCAATATCACGCACACAAATGCGAGTGATGCAACAGCCAATGTCGAGTTTTCCCAATTAATGCATGAATTTAACAGCATTATTTAAACTCTGTTACACATATACATGCACCAGCTAACGACGTTAGCTAGGCAACTCTTGTCAAAACATGTCAAAGACGCATCAAAAAGCTGTTGTAACAGTATAGGTATGGCGTTATTTTCCTGTCAAATGTCGAGAGCGCATTATTGTAGCGCGAAAGTACATTAATATAATGCGCGAGCGCGAATCTCTCTGCTCGCATACGAAATATAATGTACCGAGCGCGAATCCCGCGCGCGCGCTCTCAGATACACGCTGCTCTTGTAAGAATTTTCTCTGGGCTCGCTCAGAGAATATGCCTGCACTTAAAACCTGTTCAGTGGCATCGCGAATCTCTCCTCTTCGCTTAAAGTAAGCGTGTATGTGCTTGGACTGTGACCCGTGCGTTCGCGCATGCCTAAGTACTCTTCTCTTCAATTTCTTTCTCTTTGCTCTTGGCATAAACGCTGTCAAAACGGCAACAACCAATCATAAATAGGCTTCAACGACTGACCAATGAAAACGCGACATCGTACATGGAATCTTATTGGTTGATATTGAACCGCACATGGAATAAGTTAAATCAAGACGAGCCGAGATGGATCCGCCGAATCGACGAGTTTTATTTGTTTTAATGTTAAATATGTCAAATGTATCTTAGAAATGTCTGGGAAGAGGGCGATTGGATTATTTTACATATAAATGACCTAGACTGTCAACCACATTGTTCACACTACAGGTGCCATGCCCATTGAAAGTGAGATTTTTGAGCCAAATAGATTTGAAAGCCGATTCCAAAAGGCAAAAATAATATTTTACGTCTGATAATTAACACATTGTCTCGTGCAATCACACCAGTTATTAACCATTAAGTACGTAGCGAGATCAACTGCTAAATTAAAATCTGAACAAATATTTGGGGGGAATCTAAGATAAGACTCTAAAGGTATTTGAAGATACCTTTTCTAGACGTGTTCCCCGAACTATACCTTATTGTTGCTTAAAGGGAAAAATTAAAATTAAACCCAAAATTAAAATTATTAAAGTCATAATTTAGCTCCTACTCAAGTAGTTTCAAACCAGTATGAATTCCTATTTGATCTGTTGAACACAAAGGAATATATTTATACATATAAGAATGTAAGTAACACGTAAGTACCCCACCACCACGTAGCTACTACTAGTAGAATAGAAAAAAATAGATATGTGTATGAAATATGACAAGAGTTGAGCGCCTTTGTCTCTGGTTCACATTTGAATTTAGCAGTGAATCTTTGCATAATTTATTCTTTGCCATAATCCTAATTGAACACTGGGTGTGTTAGCCTACAGCTTCAGAATTATATTCGTATATAGCCTATCACAGTGATAAGGTATCCTATAGCTAAGAGTGGTCGACCAACCTTACTAACGAATGTTAGTAAAATGTTATAAAGTTATACTTAAATAAGAACGTTTCGGGAAACACGTATTAACGTTAGATATAGCTTTAGTTTAAGGTATAATTTAAAGAAGGTTTCGGGAAATCCAGCCCTGTAACATTTCCTTTCAGATAGCCTAACTTTAGAGTCTGGAGTACCAATTTTTACAAAAACATATTGTGCAGATAGACAGTCTAGGTCATTCATTTATATGTAAAATAATCCAATCGCCCTCTTCCCAGACATTTCTAAGATACATTTGACATATTTAACATTAAAACAAATAAAACTCGTCGATTCGGCGGATCCATCTCGGCTCGTCTTGATTTAACTTATTCCATGTGCGGTTCAATATCAACCAATAAGATTCCATGTACGATGTCGCGTTTTCATTGGTCAGTCGTTGAAGCCTATTTATGATTGGTTGTTGCCGTTTTGACAGCGTTTATGCCAAGAGCAAAGAGAAAGAAATGGAAGAGAAGAGTACTTAGGCATGCGCGAACGCACGGGTCACAGTCCAAGCACATACACGCTTACTTTAAGCGAAGAGGAGAGATTCGCGATGGCACTGAACAGGTTTTAAGTGCAGGCATATTCTCTGAGCGAGCCCAGAGAAAATTATTACAAGAGCAGCGTGTATCTGAGAGCGCGCGCGCGGGATTCGCGCTCGGTACATTATATTCCGCGCGCGAGCAGAGAGATTCGCGCTCGCGCATCATATTTCGTGCGCGAGCAGAGAGATTCGCGCTCGCGCATTATATTAATGTACTTTCGCGCTACAATAATGCGCTCTCGACATTTGACAGGAAAATAACGCCATATAGTAACCATTTGGCACTTAAAAAGCAAGTCACGACACATAATTCCCCGTCTTCTTTTACTAAAGAATATTTTTTACTTATTTACTTACCGGTAGTCTTCGTCTTCTTTCTTAACTTCTTTTAAAATTGTTGACCAACGGGCACGCGCTGAGCTGTTGCTGTCTGAGCGCGCAACAGCGGCATGTACGGAGGGGCGGGGGAGGGGCGGGCTACTGTGTGCGATCGAAAGTCTAGATCAGCTTGCCTGCCTGGCTGTGCATTAGGGATGAAATGCATAACTGATGCTACTAAAATTTATACTGGCCAGTGGGGTGGCCAGGAGTCGTTCATGTTTATGTGTAGGCTATAGCTTTTCACAATACACATTTCAAAGCAGCTTTACAGAATATTAGCATCCAGTATGAAAACCCTCATAAACGCAGGGAAGTTTGTGTAGCTAGGCCTAATGGCTGGGAGTGGGACATGTGACGGCAGTCCCTATAGCATCAGAGATCTCCGTTCACTGGCTGCTGCTGCACAGGCTGCCTGCTGCGACGGCCAGCCAATGGACAGTTTTTCCGCTGCCCTCCGGCACATTTCAAGTAGGTCAAGCTCTGCCTGAGTTGGGGAGGGGACCCTTCGCTTACTCAGCGAATGTTTGAAAGAGAAAAAGCAGGGTAGAATCAATGAGTAAGACATACAAATGACCAAAAATTGTCATGCCCCCCAATTGTCATGCCCCCCCCAGTTTCAATAGGAATGCCTACGTCAAACACCATGTCCAATAACAAACTTTGCTATCCACCTTCATATACGTTAATTGTCAACCTTGGCCTTGGGAAACTACAAGGTTGCGAGGGATAGACTTCCATTCTTTTCAATGGCATAGGGTAGGCCTACACTCTGAACCTAGGTCACATGTCATTTTCACAACTCGCATCTTTCGAATGAGCTTTATGGAGCTTTTGTCTACTGAACGTTTTTTGAAAAGATGTTGAACAATTGAATGTGTATCCCTCACAGCCTTGTTTTCATACCATTGTTTTTTATGAAATTTGCGTTAGGCCTACTCTGATTCAGGATGAAAGGTCAACCTTTTGAACAATACAGTTTTCCAGCCCCACACCCGTTTTCTTGTTTTCTCCACCTTGATTGATCTCAGAAACAATAGGCTGCTTTTATAGAATTCTCAACCAATGGTTTCATCTCCAAAGAGTTGTTGTTTCTGCCATATGTTGGCTACATTATTTTGTCATATAAATTATTATAAAGCTGTGAGGCCAAGCTTTTTGATGAGCATGGAATTATATTGTGGTTTTTATTTTGCGTTTTAAAAAATACAAAAATGTCAATTATCACTGCAAAAAAAAAAGAAAGTTGATTCATGATTCCTTGTTGTTTGAGAACAATATAGTTTTTCATGAAGATAAATATATCTTTCTATTTTTACATTATAGTGAGACATTTTATATTTTATCAGTAGTGTGCTTGCGCGGTGTCATTTCCTGACACTAGGTGGCGTGCGATATTCGTTTTAGATCACGGTGTGACTGAAAACTGTTTTACACTTATAACCTGGACATTTCTTAGGGTGGATTTATTTATTTTTGTGAGTCAATTTCTGTATAGACACATACCTTTCAAACAACAGACATGTATAAAGTAAAACACAAATGTTATAATTCTTATTTTGGACAACAAATATTGTTATAAATAAAATGCATTCATAAAGCCCTGACCTGACATTTATTAAATATAGGCTATCCTTGTCCTGAGACTAATCAAATATGATATCTGAATTTTAGCTCGGAGTGTAGACGATCAAAAATGATTCTACATTAAAAGACTACACAACAACATGAATGTCAACTGGTCTTGATCTCCCCTATATATTTTTAATAAATGGGTGGATTGAAAGACCAACTGCTGAAGCTGTCTAAAACTGTAAACATGGGAAGAAGAAAAATAAACGCTGCTGTTTGCTTATACACTCGGAAAAGGGACTAATTTTCTTTTTAAAAACAACTCAATGCAAGACATTATTCAAAATATGTGTAAAACAACGGTGAAAAGTCAGCACGGAAAATTCCTCCATAATAACACAGTAGCCTACATTGTGCCCTGTTTTTACAGACTTTTTTATGGAGTGTACAGTATTTTTTTCCAGCTTTAGTAGCATTCAGGCCTCGGTTATACATTTTGTATAAATTTACTACATTAAAAACTGGCAAAAAATAAAAAAAAACCCTCTTGTTCTGATATCACAGTTGCCTTATATTCAGCAAACCCATGACTGGATCAAAGCAAAACTTAAAAAAAGTGGAAGTATAAATGGTTACGTTTAACCCCACTCCCCTTTTATGTCTTCGTTTCCCCACTCACTCTCTCCCACTTTTCCCTTCTCTCTTTACACACTTCTTCTAGCAACGCGAGGAGTGTAGGAAGCCCCTATATGTCTCTGACGCCACAGGTTATGTCTGTTCTTCTCCCCCACTGACAATCACCCTCTGTGGTGTCAGTGACCTGTAACCACCTGCAGAAGAAGAGTCAGGATACATAAGACTTCATATCAATAATTGAAAGAAACTCTGCCCCCTCGTTTTAATTTATTGATAAGCCCACCTTGCAATATTCTTTAATTACTCGGCCACCTGCTCGCCCACCCTATAGAATGCAGAGGAAGCCATTACATGAGGGCAGAAAATGATCCGCTGCCTCAACAATTGTATCTTTGTGTCGCTAAGACTGCGAGTTAGGTGTTGGGTTTCATTAGTGCCCTCATGTTGATCATGATAGGGCACATTTCTTTGAAGATTATTGGCATTGCTTAAACAATAGACCTTCACAAGCGGTGAGGTGCGAGGTTCTTCCAGTTTGTCGATCACAGGTATCATTTGTCATTCACTGTTTATTTATCATTTATCATTTGTCATTTGTCATTCATTTGTCATTCAGGTATCAGTTTGTCATTCACAGGTATCCAGTTTGTCGATCACAGGTTAATGAGAATCTCTCATTGTGGGCGTCACAGTTTTCAAAAAGGATGTGTTTGTTGCAAACCAAAGGTTGACAGGCCAGTCTTAACTGTTTAACTTAGTCTTAACTTTTTAACTAAACTCCTTTTTAACAAACAAAGTTCAGTGGACTAAATTATTCACTGTCACGGCTGAATTCAGCCATACATTTTCTCTCACGCAAACAGGCTGCATTCTTGTTAGTTTCCACATTCCAAACAAGACTGACTTAAAACATTTTGAATAATACTTGTAATACTTGAATTTCCAGTGTAACTGATGATCCACTCCCAGGGTTTGCCTAATGAAGATGTAATTTTCTACTCTAATGTTCAGAATAAGTATAATCTAATGCGGTTTAACTCATGATTACTTTATTTTATATATTTCCCTTTCATATGATTTATTGCAGAAAAATATTTGAACAATACTTTGTTGAATTTCCTGAGTCACTGAGTAATCACTCCCTGGTTTTGCGTAAGAAAGATGTCATTTAATCACATAATGCATAGACCTACACAATTATAAGTCAGTATTTTTTTATTTTACCTATCAATATTTACTCGGCAATACATTCGAATCCTGTTTAACATTACTGCACATAGCTCATCAGTCTGGTAGTATATTTCCTGGTACAAACTTAGGACTGCCAAGTGGCATTTTGATGTCTCTGATTAGATCATATTAAATAGGAAGAGAGCATTGCTGCCACGTTCTTTTTTCTAATCTAATTAAAAAAATCAAATGTCCTTGGGGTGCACAAGCTTAGCCTGGAGGGTTGGCGAGTCCTGCGAACGAGCAAGAAGAATAAAAAGGCTCTTTGTTACAGTTTGGTCGGTTGGCCAGGCTGACTCCGCGCTCGATGCTGAGTGACGGGGCTTGTCTTGCTAGCTCTTGCGGTCAGCGTGGCTCTGCTCATCTGTCATTGACCCTGGAGCCTCCCTCAACAGGCCCACAATGGACGTGATTATAGCTGTGATTATAGATATGATGACAGTGTTCAGAGTCGGTCAAAGAGCACAGACTCAAACTTCTTGGTCATGGAAAGGGTTTGATTTGACATGACTTCTATTTTTATTGATTTTGTCAATACTCTGAGAAAATATTGGTATAATATGTGAAGTGAAAGATTAAATACACATTGTGCGTCATTTCTGCAAGCAGTGAGTGCAGTTGTCTGATTAGTGTGTTAACAAAGCCAAGTAACAATCACATTATCAAGATCTGTTCACAAAAGCTGGATTGGTATGATTTCAGTCGGACTAAAGCATTTACATGAGACTTTAAAAGTCAAATTATTGTTATAGTTTGACTGAAATAGGGGTACATACAAACACACTCCAACTTTGCGATTAGGCTTGGGATTAGGCTTCGGTGAAACCAGGGGAAAAACTTAAGATTGTGTATTAACAAAAATCAACTTTTTTTACGTATAGCAACCCGCTTTATCAACCCTGTGAACATAGTCCTTTGCTTCGAACAACTAAGAAAATGATTTTAAGATGGTTTTGTGGGACTTTGAGAGGCTTCCGTAGACAGAGAGGATGAAAACTGACTGCAGTCAATTTAAATGAGTTTTCACACCAGTTTCTTTCTGGCAGGAAGGAAGCCTACACAAGGTTGTGCTAATAATGTCACATCCTTAAATAGCACTAGCATGAATAACACAGAGGTGCGTGGTCTCAGTGAAGGCTTGCACGTCATCGGTAGGCCTACAATGGATGACACCTCATTTTGGACTTTTCTACCCTCAGGTTCTAAAGAAACTAAGCTCTAGTGCCTGTCTTTTTGAGTATCACCCATGAAGGCTGATGATATTTAGTCTGTGGTGACGCAAATGCTTTGAGAATGGAAATGTTCAGCTGGTTAAACAACCCCGTCAAAAAAAGGAAATGGGCGAGGTTCGTGGTTATGCTTCATCGTAAATATGTGCTGGTGTGGTAATGCTTCATGAAACAGTTTGTTTTTTGTTCACCATTGACAAAATGTCATATTTATAAATATCTGAACACAAGACTTAAAGGGATAGTTCACTTTAAAATTAAAATTCTGTCATCATTTACTCACCCTCAAGTTGTTTCAAACCTGTAAAAGAAAGATATTTTGAAGAATGACAGTAACCAAACAGTAGTCTGTACCCATTGACTTCCATAGTAGGAAAAAAAAATACTATGGAAGTCAATGGGTACAGACTACTGTTTGGTTACTGTCATTCTTCAAAATATCTTTCTTTGTGTTCAGCAGAAGAAATAAATTAATACAGGTTTGAAACAACTTGAGGGTGAGTAAATGATGACAGAATTTTAATTTTAAAGTGAACTATCCCTTTAAAAATCAAACGGTTAATTCAGATTGTTTGCATGTACTTATCCCAAACCACCCCTATGATCAGTCTTGGGGATTCACACAAAAAAAAGACTGGAAAACACTACACAACTTGACTTGGCATCTTGACTTGGTTACAGAGAAAAACTGGTCATCATACACTAAATGACTGAGGATCACACACACTTTTAAGCCGTTCCGAACACAGACAAACAAACTCACGCAGAAACATGCGGCTCATTGCTGAGACACTAAAAATTAAAACAACATGTTCTGAAATTGAAATCTGAAACGTGTTTGATATTTTTAGATTTGACCGATTTTTAGCCTTTTGAAGCTAAAAAAAAACAAAAACAAAAACAGTCTGTGTCCATCCTGAATTTCTGGGAAATTTGACTTTCCGCAATAGCATTCACTCGTCCAGACTTCAAAATTTGGTACAAAATAATTGCCAAAAGTCAAGTACTGTTGCTGCCCTAGACAAACAAGAAACATTTACACACATTCAGTCTCAAATACAAACCACCCATTTCATTAAGTTCCTTATATATACACAGTAGAAATAGGAGTGTTCCTGTGTTCCTGTCAGGAATGACAGGAACAGTCATTAATGTGACAGTTCCTGATCTCTTGCAATTCTATTGTTTAAGATTGTGACATTTCAAATGCAGAAAAACAAGTAGACCTACAGGGCCATAGCAACATATTGTTTTCGTTAAGAATAAAGGAAAATTGCTCCCACTTTATATTAAGTGTATTTAACTACTTTGTACTTACATTTAAATCATGAATTTGCAATGCACTTATTGTGTACTTGTTTTTACATTGTATTTGTATTTAGAAATACCGTCACGGGATGCAGTGCAAAACCAACTCAAACTAAACTCAAACACAAACCAGTTTTGACGGCATGTAATTGCTGAAATGCTGTCATTTCTTTAACATCTACAATTACACTGTTGACCCTTCCCTACCACCTTAACCTACCCTTAAACCTAACCAAACCTGTCCTTCACCATACCTGTGTCCATCTCAATAGCAGGTGATTTTGTACCTAACAATTTTGTAGTTAAAGACACCCATTATTAAGTGTAATCAGGAAAATGCAGATCAGTTACAACACATTTGTATGCTTCGTCTGAAAAGTCAACAAATGATACCATGCAAATGGTGTTTTACTTTCACAATTAATCCACAATACCACTAACGCAAGTTGTTTTCCTGTGAAAGTTCATTAAATCAGTTCATATGTGTTTTAGTCATGCCATTGCAGAAATAAGACTTTAGTGCATAACATGACATGGGAATAAAATGTTGGAATAGGTTAATATTTGTTTTAAATCATATTTGCATGTTGACTATGTGATCAAGTAGATGTCCAGGGCCCGCTGGAATTTCAGTCGTTGCTGTCTGTTTCCTGTTTTTCATCAGTTTAGTTCCCATACTGTTTTTTTTTTTCAAGCTGGCCTCATTCCCCTCTTTAACCACAAAGGCATTTATGCTTTATCTTTATCTAGAAGCGACTTCCTCACGCCAGACCTTCAGGAAACACATTGACACAGACTAATATAGTCAAAATGTTGATCGCAGGCCAGTAACTGCAAGTAAATAAATCGTACACAGAGGGCTTTCTGTACTATTTTCATCAATGTGGGGTCTGAGACATAAGAAAAAACTGAGAGAGTTTTAATGGCAGGCGTCTACATTCCAGGGTGAATTAACTTACTGTCAACACGACGGAGCCGCATGTGCCTGTCGTACTGCATTTAGATTGAGGAAATCGAGCTTCGCTGGCTACCTCAGTGGTCAAACATGCTGTACAATCACGTCTTAGAGTGGAAACCTTTCAGAAAAGTAGGTTCAAGAGCTCTGTTTCCAGCCCTCTGGTAACAAACACAGACAGACTGGCAGAGGGCAAACTCAGGACATTGACGCATTAAACAGATTTAAATAAAAATAAATAAAAAGATTTGAGTTAAAATTACAAAAATTTATAGTATTTCACGACATTCATTCAGCTTCCGAAAATAATTAAATGATTCTCCTACAAGCTACCTTTAAAAATGGCTGTTTTTAAAATGTCTCAAGGGACATATCAGTTATAAAAAAGTGGCTTTTGGGAATTCATTCAGTGTGTACACTTGGGTGTCTTGTTACAGTGAAAGTTTAGGTGCTTTTGTCCAGCCACTGACTTGTTGAGCCAAGAAATGAAAGCTTACTTATTGGTCTTGCATCTCCACTTTAAAGACTGCTATGAGCTTTGACTCAACAGACTGTGGATTCAACACTCTCTAAAAAAATGGTACAAAAGCTGTCACTGGGTTAGTACCATTTAAAAAGGTTCTAATACCATTAAGGCACTAGTACACTTTGGAACCAAATCTGTGTTACTTTGAGCTATGCACTTTTTGAAAGGTCTGTTTATATATGCGATGTATAAGATAAGATGAATCTTTGTTGTCATTGTATAACTCATGAAATTTGGAAGCACTGCTCCTATCGATGTTGACATAAAACAAACATTCATCATGTATGGTGCTTCAGATCACATCACATTTTGAGTTTATATTTATTAAACTAATCTCCTTCATTGTATTAACTTTTTTTATTTTCAATGAACTCAAAGTTTTAAGGCAACCAGGTAACTTACTTTTGTAAGTTAAACCAACAAAATTGTTTTACAGTGTGCAGTAGTGCAACTCAACAGGAGCAAATTTCATATTTCACTATGAAAATATGTCTGGATGTAAATACAAAGACAGAAATAGTAAGAGTAGTGTGGTATGCCAAATTTAGCTTCAATCATCACTTATGCAACATCACTTGCACATCAACATCGGAACAAACTGTTGCTTAATATTTCACTTATCACTTATAGACGGCATATACTGTATAAGTACAGGTGTGACTCAATTACAATAGCTAAATAGCTTTATTTGAAACAGTACATTTTGAATGTAGTGACCATCAGATGTTATATAAATAATTTAAAAATGACACAGCCTCACCCTCCCTGGTATTGGTACAGATATTGTTTTAAAATGACTATTAAAACAACAACAAATATGACGCACCTAAAAATCAAGAAATACTGGTAAATATGAGTGCACTACACATAATATAATTTTTCAGTTTTCAATGTTTTTTTACTCAAAACAAAAACACAACTCTCACAGCTGAAGCCCTACGAAAGTTCCCACATAGACTGATTCAATAAAAAATATAATGAAAAAGAGAAAAACATTTACCATTTACCATAAATACATTAAAATATATAAATATTTCGTAGCTCAAGCACCTATGAATTAATATTTTGGACGGATTAAAAAAAGATGAAGCTGAAAGGCACTTTCAAACTGACCTAGTGAATGGTTTCAAAATTGAAAAGGGAATAGCTTGGTGATAGTCCAGCTAACCTTTCAATCAGCTGGTAGGCCTACTTTGAACAGCATACGTGCAGCTTCAAACATACATCTTTTAACCAAAAATACAGTCCAAAACGAAAGGTCCCATTTTAAGACACTCTTTTCAGGCATTGTTGACGCTGTTTCTCCTCAAGTTTCTCTTCAAGACATTTAATAATGACAGGGTCAACTTTGGGATCAAACTTGTTTGCAAACCAGTGGCCGTCCTCCAGAAGCCACCGGAGCTCTGCTGCACCATAGATGCAGACACTGCGTCTGTGTGCGCCAGTGCACTGTGGATACAAACGGATTTCAAGATATTTCCATTTAACCAGACGTGTCCTACTCTTTATATCGGACACATCAGGCTCAGATCTTTGTAACTCCCCAGGAACTCCAGGTACTCTAGCCATGGTTGCCCAAAAGTGCTCATCAGGAGAATATGTGTCAGCTGACCACTGCAGAAAATCCTTTGCCAGTTGATTGTTCATAATGTACGTCACAAAATCCCGTGTCAACACAAAGTAGGCACTCCCGACAAACATCTCAATGTCATACGGTGGTGGGTCTTTAGCATTGGAGGTTTTAACAGGCATTGTATGGTATTCATATGATACATCTTTCAATTCATACTGAAACTGAAATCGCTGCCTTTTCAGTTCGCTGGGCCTGCTTGATTCGAGCATGTTTGCACCATTCAGTTTCTTGAGCTCAGCCACCAGCTCATAATTGGACTTTAGCGGGAAGTCTTGGCCACACAAATTGATAGCATACTTCCATTTGACCTCTGAATTCAGCAGGTCTGAAAGGCAGTTGAGATCTGCATTAAGTCTTGTAATGTGTGCATAGTGAACAGACTCGATTTTAGATGCTATGAAGACATTTGGAAAACATTTCTCCAAGTTCTTCATTGCTGCAATGAAATCTTTCGATGACTTTTGGTCATAATGAATGCAGTAAATATTTTGAGGTGTGTAAATGGCTCGAAGAATCCTTTCCACCATTGCACTGTTCTTGTGCACCACCAAAGAGTATGCAACCGGAAAGCTGCATTCCTCATCAGTTACAAAGATCTCATTATAGCCCCGTTTTTCTATGTAGTTTTTGCAGTCTGCAGTGAAAGAAACAATACTATTATCATCAACTTCCACAATATTTTTGCGTCTTAACTCCAACGACTTGCCAATTTCAACTGGTTCCAGTTCATAAATGGCTGTGCAGTTAATGCCATTTAGAGGCTGAGGTTTGAGTGATCTTTGTTTAACTCCATAGGGCTCAATGTAGATACTGTCGTCCAATGAAATATTTCTGTACACCAGCTTCAGCACAACAAACAGTGACACAACAAACACATAGAACTTGCATCTTAACCAGTGTAAGATAGCACATCTTCTTTTCATTCTGTTGGAAAAGTAGTATAAATAAGTGTTAGAAATAAAGCTGCCATATCTTCGGACATGAAAAGGTATCATAGCCTACTAGTTGTATTACATAATTTAGCCTAACTGAAGGGGGATTTGCCTACCTTGCACACTGCCGGTCTTTTGTTTTGCGACACTGCCATCAAACACTACAATAGGCTATGAACCTGTATTACAAAGAAAACATTACATATAGCCTAAATGCAAAAGCCTTGCGGTTTCTAAATTAATTAATATTGCAAAAGTTGCCGCACTGAGGCTGTTTGGAAAGCTATAAAGCGCACGAGCCGCATAGATTAAACAAAGCATACTACACATTTCCATCAATCTGCCCGAAACGCAAGTAAAACTGACTTGTTATATCGCAACTGTATTCAAACAATTGAATTACTTAATAGGCTATAGAATACAAATAAAATACTGAATAACTAGACAACGCATTTGCGCGTTTAAAACACAATTAAAAGCGATCGAAATATTAATTAAATATCTTATCTATCTTTAAAATAATCTATCGAGCTCAGGATACTTACGACTGCTGTTAAGATTGCGTGACTCGTACCGTCACTCCGTTTAAGATGAGTAAGTTCAGGCGCCGCTGACTTACTTTCAGTGACTGAAGAGAGGGAGTGTGAGGCGTGAACGCCAGTAAAGTCCAGTCCGCCCACTCATACTGGGGCTTTGTCTTAAAAGTTAACTACACAGCATTTCCAAGCATCGCACACACATAAACAAACTCAACTTTACCTAATCGAACCCCGCCTATAAAGGCGCGGATCCATACCAGTTAGTTTTATACATAAAAAGGAAAGGGTGTGTGTATTTTTATTTTAATATCAAGATCATCAACTTATAATTGAAACTGATCGGTGTACAAAGACGTTTCACACACATATTCAGCATTGAAAAAAGAACACTTTTACACTATAAACGTTTGAAACAAACATTCTACAACAGAACGGTCTTCTCTTGATGCTCGCTTGCGCTACACAAGCAACTGAGTATCAAGTCCACTCCTCACTCTGTGCGAATAAGTCCCAGTATCTGTTCGTAATATGGCTTGGAAAAAACTCCTCATCGCTGACCAAATGAATCGACCTGATGTTCATGAATAGGCCTACGTCATTTCTGGATGGTTCTGTAGAACAAAATGAATAAACGAATGACTTATTGAACAAAATAGTATTAACTACATAAATTACATTCATATTTCTAAAGTTATTTTAAGTTTAGAAAACATTTATGGCATGTTGTTACCACGTAACCAGGGGATAAATTGAGCCGGGATCGCCCTGGGCTGAACCCCAGCACTATGCTTAGGGCTAGACATTAAAGGGATAGTTCACTTTAAAATTAAAATTCTGTCATCATTTACTCACCCTCAAGTTGTTTCAAACCTGTATTAATTTATTTCTTCTGCTGAACACAAAGGAAGATATTTTGAAGAATGTCAGTAACCAAACAGTAGTCTGTACCCATTGACTTCCATAGGAAAAAAAAAATACTATGGAAGTCAAGGTACAGACTACTGTTTGGTTACTGACATTCTTCAAAATATCTTTCTTTGTGTTCAGCAGAAGAAATAAATTAATACAGGTTTGAAACAACTTGAGGGTGAGTAAATGATGACAGAATTTTAATTTTAAAGTGAACTATCCCTTTAACGCTTGTCCAGGACAAGTTAATTTTTTGATGGGAGCAGGGGAGGTGAACTATTTTTTTCTTGCCTGACCGGACAAGTAACCTGATTGAAACATCAATACCAAAAAATAATACAAAATCTCACAAAATGCGAGAATGACTGATTTTATTACAAGTGGCGACTGATAGTGGACAACATATAATGTATGTAGGCTACGGACAACAAGGTTGCGCTGTTGAGGCTCGCGCAGCCTATCAAGAAAACAAATGCCCACAGCACAGACACAGAAACCCAGTTAACATACTGCGGTAACAATTGTAAATGTGGAGTTTTATATTTATAAATGTGATAACATGTGATACAGTTAGATAAGTTACATCACACAACCAAGAGTGCTGTCTTCGAATAGGCCTACCATCATGACTGAAAATGTGACACTGATTGATACAACAGTTCATTAAACAAGTAGTTAATATTAAGTCACTATATTTAGGCACTTAAAGGTTGTGTAGGTAAGAATTGTCTAAATAACTTTTTTTCAAATTGGCTTAAACTGTCTTTATATACCAATACATAATTAAAATGTAAGTACTTTGAAAAAGAGAGTATAAAAATTGAGTGACTATAGTGTATTTAATCTTCAAAAAACACAGCTCATTAATTCCTACCGGGACGAAACAAGTGATTGGCTTGCGCGACTGTCACTCTCCGTCGCCATGACTACCGCTGCTATTACTGGCTCTGCCCACGTGCGCGCACCCGTTTTTAGGTGGGAGTGAATGGAATTAATGAGCTGTGTTTATTGAAGATTAAATACACTAGAGTCACTCAGTTTTTTTATACTCTCTATTTCAGAGTACTTGCATTTTAATTATGTATTGTTATATAATGACAGTTTAAACAAATTTGAATAAAAGTTTTTATAGACAATTCTGACCTACCCTACCTTTAATTGACTGGTTTTGTTGTTTCAGCATTGAAAATAGTTCCAAACAAGATCACAGCAGAACCAAAGTTAAACTTTAAGTGAACATACATACGTATAGTTTACTACTTAGGCCTATATCTTAGTTTTACACGTGCAGTATACTATATATATATATATATATATATATATATATATATATATATATATATATATATATATATATATATATATATGTGTGTGTTCAAATGTTATTTTTTAAACTTGAAAAAATACCTTTAACTGTACCTTAAAGGTAGGGTAGGTCAGAATTGTCTAAAAAAAACTTTTATTCAAATTTGTTTAAACTGTCTTTATATACCAATGCATAATTAAAATGCAAGTACTCTGAAATAGAGAGTATAAAAAACCGAGTGGCTCTAGTGTATTTAATCTTCAATAAACACAGCTCATTAATTCCATTCACTCCCACCTAAAAACGGGTGCGCGACTGCGCGCACGTGGGCAGAGCCAGTAATAGCGGCGGTAGTCATGGCGACGGAGAGTGACAGTCGCGCAAGCCAATCCTGTGATTCGTCCCGAATGGAAATAATGAGCTGTGTTTAATGAAGATTAAACGGTCTAGAGTCACTCGATTTTTATACTCTTTTTATCAGAGTACTTACATTTTAATTATGCATTGATATATATAGAAAGTTTAATCAAATTTGGTAAAAAGTTTTTATATAAATCCTACCTACCCTACCTTTAATTTTAAAAACATTTTATTAGCTTCATGCATCCTGTTTTTATAAACACTTGAATGCCGGTAAGTTTCATAAAGAAAGACAACATTTTAAACAAAAAAGTTGAGAAATTCACATGTTTGTCAAAGACTAGCCTTGATCAGATTAAGAATGATGATCAAAACACAGATGGAGTAGATCGAGTCCAACTCATCCAAAGCTTCACAGTCGTTTTCTCTTCATGTGTTACGCTTCATTTCATTTGGTAACATTAAGCAGTTTTGATTTACACGCTGTTTAATGTTTGATGATCACGGTTTTTTTTACATTTGCGTGAGCAATCTTCTATCACTTGTTTCAGCTTCTTCTTCTCCTGTGTTTTGATCCGGAGATTCTGTACTAGAAGATGTCATAGCGCCCCCTACCGTATAACGGTGAAAACACGGATAGCTGGAAAATTCAGTCAGTGGTGGGGAAAGAGTAAAGTAGAATTAAACTAAATTCCAATGTACACTACCAGTGGACTAGCCTACACAAAAATTCAGATACGCAGAATTAGAAACATGTCTGTTTTGTATCAATATTCTAATAAATATTTTCAAACAATGTAAGTTGCATAATACTGTATGTGAAAAACTACGTAAAAAAATTATATTTAATACTCGATCAAGAGAGTTAAGCCAAGTATACTTTGAATACTTAAATTATATTTTTAAGTATATCTCAATCAAAAAATTGAGTACAAGTACATGCCAAATATACATGGACTTTTCTCTCAGTATAAGTCAAGTTCACTTAAGTGTAATTTTAAATATATTTCTGAGAAGTACATAAAAGTATATTTTTGAGAAGTATATAAAATGTAGACTGAAAGTATACTTTCTTATTTTAGTTTAAAAGAAGTATACTAGTAGAACACTTGAATAAACTTATTTTCCGTAAGGGTATAGAATGATTTTGATCAGCATTCAGGAGTTCATTGCAGAGGGCTTTCTCAACTCGTTATATTTTAGTGTCAATTGATATTTTGTAGGCTTTGCGTACACATGTGCACCCCTCGAAAGCCTGAAACCACCCCCCCCCCCCCACACACACACATATACACATAAAACATCCCAATTTTACCCTAGCACGTAACATATATATATTTTTTTTTTTACATACAAAAGGATACATTGTACTGTATGCTTCCATAGTATGGAGATTTCTGTCAACAATTGTTTTGAAGAACTGGGGGAGTTTATGTGGTAACTGACAGCATGCCACAGATCATGCTTGTATATGTTTTTGTAATCATCTTGTAATAGATATCTGATTTAAATAAGATAGGGATGTATGAAACTGAAAATCTGATCTTAAATTATTTTCTTATAAGAGTCTGTCATGTGGTTAGGGAACTAGGGGTAGCGAGGCTGGTCCACGAGTGACTTAGCTGACAAACCTTTTACAGCAGGTTCTGGTGTACTGGCGTTGCAACACTGGGGCTCTACTGATCTCTTGGGTGTTTTCTCCCTATTCAAATCACTTGAAATGTAATTCCACAGTGACTTCGATTGATACATAACCTGTCAAGATAAGACAAAAAACTGGTAAAAAAACCGGATGTGGTTTCAAGGTCACTAATAACCATAAAAGTACTGAGCTCACATAAGTGAGAGTATTCACATTAGACAGTTTTATTGTCTTATGATTGTTTTACAATTTTAGCCATGCATGCATCAGAAATCTAATTGCAGATATTAGCCTAACACTTCAAACGACTGTCTTGTAGGCCTACCTTTTTCCAGGCAAAATCTGAGGTAACAGGAACTATGGATTGACTCTCCGGAACTGATTCAACCCATTGTTCTGGAAGAAGGAAGACTCTCCCACTGGCATCTCTAATAGATCCATTTTCCAAAAGAGAGGCCTTGTGGCTACAACCCTACATTTCAATCAGAGCTTTAAAAATCCTATAAAAGTCACCAAACTAACTTTGAAATGGTCTAATTAAACATCTTGAACAGCACAAATGATTTATTAAGTACTGTACCTTAAGTGTCATTTCTAAATTATCATCCCCATGTCGAATGATTCCATCTCTTATAAGGCAGGTCAACTTCCTATTGCCACTAAAATCAATCTTTGGTCCTGCTGACTGTAAACACGGATCTGTTGAGGATAACGGTAAATAAATTAACTTAATACACATGTATTAAACATATCCATGAACCCCAAAACACACACCAAAAAACCTTTTTGTTTCACTAAAGATGACAGAATCTGTGACTTCTCTTTAAGAAATAAGCCATTTTTGCTCTTTCTCAGTATCTTTACATTTAATAATTTAGCAGACGCTTTTATCCAAAGCGACTTACAAATGAGGAGAACAATAGAAGCGATCAGACCAACAAGAGTTGGCAACATTATACAAGTGCTGTCACAAGTCTCAGTTAGTCTAGTACAGTACACATCCTAGCAATGAAAAACCGCTCTAAAATCTAATGAGAAAAGGGAACGCTTACAAGCTGATGTCTTCTCCTGTTGCTCGACTGCTTCTTCTATGAAGAGACTTTCACCTGGCTGCATGTGCTCTACAGCCAAAGGCTGAGGTCCTTGTTTTGAAGTGCCAGTTGTCCGGGCAGGTTTACGAAAAGGCCCTTTAAATGTCAAAAGCAGCTCTTTGACGCTTTCATGTGCTGCGAGGTCTACTGCACTCTCTCCCAGCATATTCTTGTCATGAGGGCTCGAGCCAAACTGAAGGAGAAGCATCACGATCTATGCATAAAACATCAAGATCAGAACATTAACTGCTTTTGAAAATACATTCACATTTTAGTACACACTGATGGTGTGAATGAGGTGGTGAAATGGTGGTGGTTAACCAGAGATCAGGTTGAAAACTGTAGAGATAAAAACTGGAATAGTAGAGGTTCAGTTGCAATTACATAATTCTGGCTATAACACAGGTAGTCATATTGGCTTCAGAAGAATCTAGCGCATGAGATGCATGGGTTACTTTTATATAGCTCAACAGCCAACGATCACTGTATGGAAACATGCGTAACAGCATGAAAGTGAGTAAATGATGACAGAATTAAAGCTTTTGGGGGAACTACCCTTTAACTACCACACTAGAAAAAGTGAAGCATTCTGACTTTTTAAATTGTGACGGATCATTACAGAAATATAGAAGCAACCTCGTATGTGCCTGATTGAACGGCATCATGCAGTGGGTTACATCCATTTAGCCCCCTGCTGGTGACATCGGCACCTGCTTCCAAGAGCTGCTCCGCCACAGCTACAAAACCTCTAGCTGAGGCCTCATGAAGGGCGGTCCATCCTGTTCACCCAAGACATTGTGTAAGCATTAAATAGATCAAAGGTAATAATGAAGACATAACAAGGCAATGATTTTCCCACCTGCATTATCTGTTACATTAACATTTATCCCAGCTTCTATCAAGCGTTTGACCAGTTGCAGGTCTCCACTTATGCATGCCCGGTGAAGCTGAGTCTCTCCTAAACCATTTGTCTTGTGGAGAGATTTCAGGGAAATCTGCACGACCTTCTTTGATACTGTTGAGAAATGACAATATATAAAGTAACATGCTCTAAATTGTGATGATAATACTTATGATTAACTGGAATTACCTGTATTCAATCCATTTGGGTCATTTTTTCGTTGCAATTTTTTTTTTCTAAACTGCTTTTTCTGACATTTGGACATCTTTTTCTGACTTGTTAGTTCAGCTGCGTTGAAAAGCCCTTTGATTTCCAGAGCTATGTGTGGATCCTGTTTTAATTGAGCTTTTTCTTCAGTGTTATCCAGTGATGGATGTGCGCACAAATTTTCAGGAAGAAGCGGACTTAAAACACTCACTGAGACCACTGTGTCTGGTGTACCCTCCATGTTCTCTGCTTCCTTTTCAGTATGCCTCTCTTCACAACCAGAGACTTTAGGCTGAATTGATGTGACGGCCACATCCTGAATGTCAGTAGCGTTGGACCATTCCACAACAGTGCAGTCAGAATCAACTGAATTTTTAAACGGATCACCCTCAACAATAAAATCAGCCCTGTGAGAACTTTCAGGATGTTCAACATCTACTCTGGCACAGGTAAAAATTGGTGAAACAACACATGCATTGGCATGAACTTCAGGAACGTCAATCACTGGTTCTGCTGTAGGTCCATCGATGAGATCTATCGCATTTAAAATCAATGTGTCACCTTCCAGCTTTTCACATTCCATGCCAGGATTTTCAGTGTAGCTCTTACTCATTTGAGTCTGGCTAGTGCAAAGCGCTGTCCCTGTTATCTCTACCACCCCCTGCTGGTTTTGAACAGTGACCACATCTGTTTCTTCATCCTGATTTAGAGGATTCTCTAGGAACAGTCTATTAGGAGAATGCAGTTCTTGAAGGCTGATTTGCGTCAAGTCATTATGTGGTGTGTTTATATAGTTTTTTAACCAGCCTGATGTATTATCCACATACATGGGCTCAATGGCAGGGCTGGTTGATTGCACAAATGGTTCTTTTGATGTTTCAGTGTCTGCCAGTGGTTTTTTGGTTGTGTCAAATTCCTCTAATGGCTCATTTATTTCTGAAAACTCTGGACTGCAGGTTAATCCTTGATTATGGATTTTGGCCATAAGCAGAGGCAGTGAAGCAGAGCTGCTCGCGTCAAACAGTTCCTCACTCTGTAATGGTGATTCCACCATTGCTCCAGATGAATGTACATTAACGTCCTCCTTGAACTTACCTTGTAAACATGAGTCAATTAGTTCATTTAAATGAGGGGACAGTAAAGAAATGCTACATTCTTGACTGCTTTCATTGTTGGCGTCAGACATAAACACTGTTTCAGAATGAACCTTTTGGTAAACATCAAGAGCTGACTGTTCATCTTTGCTTGCATCTTCATTCAGTTGAAGTGAGGGGTGATCAACATCTTTTACAATTTCAAAAACATGTTTCAGATCAAAGTTGAGCAAGTACTCCAAAAAATCATTTTGTATTTGATTGTTGTATGCTGTTCTTTTGATCCGTTTCTTAGCCATGACAGAGTCATCATCATAACTAACATCAGCCCCATAACTGTCTTGACAACCTTTCAATACCCTCTTTCCTGCTGACATGGCTTTAGCAGAGCAAACATTATATGAATCTCCAATTGTACTCTGACTTGGATTTCCATTTACAGTAATCTGAAAGAGTCCATGAAATAAAAATGTAGATCAGTTTTGGATTACAAAGCAAAATTCATATGACAGACTTTGGTTTAAAAGAAAACGACTCACTGAATAGCTGTGGTCATGGAAAGAATGTGAGCTTGGCTCCTCAGCTACTGAATTGGCATCATTCATCAGAGTTTCACCAGCCTCCCCTAAGAATAATACATAGAAACAAATAAAGATAGAATAAAAAATAGGGCTGTCAATATCAAATTTTTTTTAATCGCAATTCGTCGCACCCTTATGTGCGATTAGTCGCACTATTATCATGAAATTAAGCCTACATCATTTATTTTGTTTAACATGGTCATTTTGTCTTCATTTGTTATATCCAGAAAAGTAAAAAAAAAAAGTAAAAAAAAATGTGATTCTTACAAAACTGTATTTTCTGCAAGCTTTTTTCAAGGTAAATCTTTCAAAAAAAGGACACTTGAAGAATCCAAAAGGACACTAAATAACAATATAAGAAGCCCATATAATTCATAAATGCATGCACACCAAAGCACCATTTAAAAAAACTTTTCAGAATTCAGTGTATAGTATGTGTACAGTGCAACAGCAAAGTACTGTTACACAGAAAGTACAAAGTACTTAAGTCAAGTTGCAATACCAAACAGAACCCCATGTATGCGCATCAATGTAACAGACTCACGCATTCTTAATGGTTTGCTTCATCCAGCCGAAAAACTTAGTTTGCGTATCATCTGGCCATACATCGGTGGGATGTGTTGGCGTTCGTGAGGCTTGCGCACCTCAGAAACAATGACAGAATATGACAGAGCTCGTGTTTTAAAACGAAACACACTGGACTGAATAATTCAATGAAAACGCAACACGAGTCTCTATTCTGCCATTTCTGATGTAGCCAGCCAGGTTCCCTTTCGAGAGAACTCAATGCTGTGTCATGACGTTGACACAATGGGAACTCCCCCAGACATGAAGCATGTGTGGAAACACGCCAATTGATTGGCAGATGGCAGCCCTATGACATCACATGGACCACCCGTGAATATAAAAGGGTACCTTGGACGTCATCAGCTTTTTTGTCTTCAGGATCTGCTAGTTCAATGTGTATGTGAAGATATCGCCTGCCAATGTAAGAGTAAAAGTCAGCTCTTAAGGGAGCCTTTTATGCATGCGCTGTGACGAGTTGTGGTGAGGAAGCTCTTCTCTCGCTTGATTCTTTTCTTTAGAGAATAGAATTGAGTGTCTGCACCTCACGTTTTTGACCCTGCATTGCCATGGCAGGACGGTAGTTCTGATCGTGGGGACTGCGGGTATAAAACTGGTGGATGAGTTTGACAGGAGTTTCCCTTCTTCATGCTTTCCCAGTTAGCTCCATTGGTTTCATGGTGAGGAAGCCCACTTCGGCTTCCACTTCCTCTTGAATGAGATCATTTTGTGGATGTCTATTTCTAAAGGATTACAGTATATGCGGAAAGGGTTGAGGCGGAAGGCGGCGGTACACATACAATTCTGTGAGCATTCATTTCTTCCGTATTTCCACATTAGGGGAGTTGTGGCCAAATGGTTCAAGAGTTCGAGATGGATTGCTAGTTTGATTCTTAATACAGGCAGGAAACGACTTAAGCAAGTCCCTTAACCTAACCCCCAATTGCTCCCCGGTGCCACAGTAAATGGCTGCTCACTGCTTCAGGTGTGTGTGTGTTTACTGGTTTGAAGTGTGTGTGTGTGTGTGTGCCTTCATGTCACTTCACTTGATATGTCAAAAGCATACAATTTTGTGTATTGCTCCCACACAGTCAAATATGGCTTGTGTGGTGGTGTGCGAACAGCGCTAAGCGAGAATGCACTGGGCTGAGAGTTGCCTGCCAGTTATTGACTCGTCTGCATCTAGCAGCTTGTGCTCCGCGTTTTCTTGTTCAACGCAGCAAGTGCTCCGTGTTTTCTTGTTTTGATCAGCTGAGAGCAGCATAGGCGAATGTTATTCGCTTCTTCCACTGTGGGATATCATAACTACCAAAAGTTAGCAGTTTGTGGCAAGGGATGTGCGATAGCAGGTCTGTATATATTAGGGGTGTAACGACATTCAAACCGAACCGAAAAACCGCGATACACCACCTACGGTTCGAACCGAAAGTGCCCCGCCCCCTACTTCCCCGCCCAGCTCTCACTTCACCTTATGTCACAAAATTTTTTGATATTTGATTAAATAGTCATTAGTAGCCTACACTTGTAACAACTAATGAAAGCTGTATTTTTACTAAATATACACTAACTTTTGATTTCCAAGTGCATGTCACGTTATATTTGGTGATCGATCACGCTTGGCAGTTAGACTGCAGTGTTTCCCACACATAGACTAATTCGTGGGCGGTGCGCCACAAAATCAACACCGTCCGCTACATATAACGTTTTTTGGCGGCCGCCAAAGTGAAGTTTTATCCCGCCACAGCCTTATTTGATCAGTGAGTGATGTAGATGACTGCTGCACTTGTGACAGGTCGCATGTTACTGAAAGAACAAGCAGAGAGAGAGAGCCTGGCCGCGCGCGCGCACTCTCACCGTCTTAACTGTCTTGCACTCCCTCCCTCGCGCATATTAATCAAAATCTTGAATTGACACGATGGTAAAAGGCCGAAGACCGAAGCTTCACGTGGAGCATTGGGATTTTTTTTTTTCCTGAATTACCGGTGTGTATTGTGCTAAAAAAAACTAAAAACCTATCCAGTGATTAAATGTTTACAGTGTTGACACAAATCTTGTGCAATGTCCTAAACTGACGGGATAATCGCACAATGCGTACACGTCCGCTAATGACACCTCCGATTCGCGCACTAATGACTCCTTACCGATTCCATTTAATGAATGGTTAAAACAACTGATCTATCCTACAACTCACCAGACGTCTGAATCGGTAATACTTTACAATAAAGTTCAATATATTAAACTCTAGTTAACTACATTTAGTTAACATTAACTATTAATAAACCGCACTTCTAGCATTTATTAATCTTTGTTAATGTTAATTTCACCATTTACTAGTAGCCTTATTAAAATCAAAAGTTGTTAACATTAGTTAGCCTAATGCACTGTGAAGTTACATGAATAAACAAAGGATGAACAGCTGTATTTTTATTAACTAAGATTAACAAAGATTAATAAATAATACAGTAAAAAAATAGTTAATGAGTTAAATTATTGGTATTGATATTAAGTTAAAAGTGAATAGTGTTCTTTATTCTTGCTGGTGCCCTGCCAGGAACCTTGCCCCCACAGCAAACCGAACCGAACCGAGGCTCCAAAACCGTGATATGAACCGAACCGTGGCATTGGTGTATCGTTACACCCCTAATATATATACCTCCTGATGTCAATTGAGTTGACTGGATGAGCTCCTTCCATGACAATTAGGCTAATTATCTGAACGTGCTTCTCCCGAACCTTGTCAGTAAAACATCATTTAATGATGCAATTTCACGTGCTTGAGTTATTTATTTGCTTTGATTTTGAATTAATCGCAACTGATGCACTAAAAAATAAATAAAGGCAAACAATTATTTTCCCCCAAAACGGTTGTATTGTGTGCTAACAAAGAACCATTTTCAGGAGACATCTGTTTAAATCAAAGGAGCATCTACATTGTGTCATAAATTGAATAAATGAAAATATTGTAGATCTGATATTACAAATTTTAATTGCATACTTGTATAACACTGCTTACTTCACATAACAAAACAAATGTAATTAGCATACAATTTTTTAATTCTGGCAGGACATTCACTGTAAATTTTAAATAGCAGCTGCAAATTCATAAGGAAAATTGCAACACTTTTAACATATACCAGATATCTATACATTTTGTAATTGACTACTAAGGTGATGACATCACTTCCACCAAAGCATGTATTATCACAGATAGCATACAGCCCAAATTATGAAAAAAAACAAACATAAGATAACTAATTTCCAAAAAAATAACCCAATATTTAAGTGTCAAATGTCAACTGAATGAACTTATCAGATATTTGACAATCCACAGAAACATCTCTAGTGCTCTAGGAACAAGAGAAATCTTGAGTGGCACATAGAGTCCAATGCTCTGGTGATGATGAATCATCTTCGATATAGTCCACTGTAACATCACTGTCTAGGCAGCTGGAGGTATCTGATCCCTCACTCTGGCTACAGAAGTCCTGTCCTTGGTCTCTCACAAGACACAGTACATTGCTGCAAGTCTGAGGTGATGGTTCCACTGGGAAATGAGGACACACAACACCCCAATTCAGACTGAGCTGCACATTTCCATTCATATTTAGATTATAATCAGTGTTAGGGAGTAACGGAATACATGTAACGGACGTAATCAGGATATACAAATCTATAATTTGTTACAGTTACATCAAAAAACGAAAATGGAAATACTATCAGGATTACAATGATTTTACAAATGAGTATTTTGACATAACGCTATATTGACAATAGTGATGCGTGGATTGCGACTATATCTGTGGTCTGTGTATATCTAATCAGGCGGTCCAAGTAGTACAAAAATAACATTCCAATTAATTGCGCGTGGGTTGCGGCCAATTAAATCATGAATGGTTTGAATTCAGTAAAGACACAGAACTCTCATTTCACGGTAAAACGCAATGATCATGCGCCATTCTTTTACTTTTGTTTTCAACAAGAATGTATATCTCTTCAGGGAAAACCAATCAAGGAAAACATATGCCTAGTACGGTGGCCCAGTAGTGCACAACACAAAGAAATCTAAAAAACACAACACAACGGAAACAAGCCACAACACAACAAAATAAAGCCACAACACAACGGAAATGATATCGACCACTAGAGGGCTCTCGGAGCATGGTAAAGTTAGTTTTAAAAATCGGGTCGGCAGTCTTAAAAATATATCAACTCCTCGATTAGTTTTAACATTGTATATCATTGTATATCGACATGAAATATTAATTCATAACATGTATTAACGTGTAAATGTGTAATTCTACGTGTATTATATTATTTATACTCGAAAATGCTTTGAGGCGCTACCACAGCGCTTGATACCTAAGGGAACGTCTACCAATTCCACCAAGTGGTTAAAACTTATAATTTGTATTAATTAAAATTATTTTTAACATTTAAAAACATGTTCAAAATCCAAAGCTTAATTGTATTGGTAAGACTGACTTACTACAGGTGACTTTTTCCCAATACCTCCCTTCATGTATTTATAGTAAACAATTATTTTTAGGAAAAATTACTGTAATATAACAAAAGGGTTTTTTCATGTTTCAAAGGTTGTAGTACGGGCCAACACTGACTTACTACTGGTGAAAATGTGGCAATAGCTCCCTGTATGCACAGTACAATTTTTTTAAACATTTTTTTATAAAAAATTACTGTAATTCACCTAAAAGGTTTTTTCATGTTCCAAACCTTGAAGTAGGCTCCTATTGGTAAGACTGACTTATTACAGGTGAAATTGTACCAATACCTCCGTGCATGTACAGTAAACAATTATTTTTATAAAAAAGATTACTGTAATTCACCAATTTTTTTTATTTATTTATCAAATTATATTCAAGTCAAGTCACCTTTATTTACATAGCGCTTTTTACAATACAGATTGTTTCAAAGCAGCTTTACAGTGATAACAGGAAAATAATGCAACAAGGTTTGTTTCTGATGTACAGCAGATCTAGAAAAAAATGCGTCATAGTCTAGCTTAAGTAAGTTATGGTTGGTTACTTGGTTCATTATTGTTGTAAAAAAGTTATTAATTTAGTTCATTTATATATTTAGGCCCGACTCAGGGAGAAGGACGCCCCTGCCATGCAGAGCCCATCAGGGATAAGGAGGGTATGGCATAGAGGGGGGTGTACCTGGGAGGCTGGGTACACCGTTGAGCTTTCTGGAGACGTTGTGGGCCTCACTCAATGAAACGTTGATGAAGCAGGGTGCCCATCTGATGACCCCAATGACATACCTTACCCTCCTTTTCACCACTCCACACCGACTGCTACTGTCAAGAGTTTCCTATTAAAGGGATTGAAACATCTAGTTCTATTAGCTTTACTGATCTTTTCTGGAAAAAAAACAGTGACTGTTGTGAAAGTGCAGCTGACGACAAGGGAAAGACCGTGTGACAGCATGGAGAGACAGCTGACAGGAGTAAATAGACCCCAACGGGCTGTTATGGGCTAGCTACCCATAGCAGCAGGCCACATCACCCTATTAGGGCACAAGAGCCATCTTATCTGGCTACGAAAAATTCAAAAAGAAGAATACCCCAAGAGTCTGCGAGAGCAGGGGCGCAAGAAGACTCGCAGACTGACCTCTCGGTAATGACCCTTGGAATGGACATGACATCGAATAAAGGAAGTAGCAAGACTCTTGAAAAGCAGCTGGACATGTTCTTCAGACTTGCGTGTGTGGATGGGCGAAAGTAACATCAACCCATGGTCTTAAGGTACATCAAGGACGGAAGAAATGCCTGAGAACCACCAACCCAGGGCCCCGCATTGACTGGATTCTGAATGAGAATCAGCAGCAGGAAGAAACCCACAGTCCGCAGAGAATCAGCCCCCGAGGGAATGAGGAGGAAGCTTCAGGCAGAACCACCAGTCCAAGACAACAACCAGCCCACCGCAAAAAAGAAAACATGCAAGGACGTAAGCCGTTGGTGAAATGGCCGAAGTCTAACAGCAAGGAGTGGGAAACCATCAACGCAGATTTAAGCCTTATCCTAAATAACATAATAGGATCAGCCGAGAAGAAGCTGGAGAAGATGGGCGACCTTATCTACAGCTACAGAGAGGAGAAGGAGCAAGTCAGAAAGAAAGACATGCTTCCTCCCCCCAAGTACCGTCGGCTGCAAGAAATCCAACAACTTGAAAGAGAGGCGACGGTTAAGAAAGTTGTGGAGAAAGATGACAGTAGAAGAAAGGGAAGGCATCAGCTTCCTTCAAGAGGACCTAAAGCACAGGCTCTCAAAACTCTGCAGAACAGAAAGCCTACGGATGCGCCGGAACAAGAAAGAAAGAACCTTTATAGGGTCTTCTATAAAGACCCTTTTAAATTTGTGAAATGCATATTCACAAAGGAGAAGAGTGGATCCCTGAAAACGTCAAAATACCAGGTTGAAGAGCATTTGAGAACCATCTATACTGATGAGAAAAAAGATGAACCGATCGTTGTCCCCACTGACGTCCCTCCAATATCACCACCACAACATCAGTTTGATATCAGCCCTCCCAAGCTGAGCGAAGTGAAGCAGGCAGTGAAAAAGGCAAGATCGGCATCTGCACCAGGCTCTAACGGCGTACCGTATAGTGTTTACAAGAACGCTCCAGATATTTTGAAAATCCTGTGGAAAAATATGAAAGTGGTGTGGGACAAGCAAATCATCCCGAAAGCCTGGCGAAGAGCGGGAGGGGTGTTCATCCCCTCAAAAGAAAAGAACTCAACCACCATTGAACAGTTCCGCCAGATAAACCTGCTGAACATTGAAGGCAAGATCTGTTTCAGCGTGTTGGCACAAAGACTGACACAGTATTTAAAACAAAACCACTTCATTGACACATCAATCCAAAAGGCTGGCATCGCAGGCTTTTCGGGATGCCTTGAACATAACAGCATCATATGGCATCAAATCCAGACTGCAAATAAAGAAGGAAAAGATCTCCACGTTTGTTCCTTGATCTGGCTAATGCCTATGGGTCAGTCCCTCATTCAGTTCTGTGGGCTGCCTTTGATTTCTTCCAGGTGCCGACTACAATCACAAATTTAGTGAAACACTACTTCCAGGATCTTCCAGGACCCTTCCAGGACCACAAGTTGGCAACCGCTGGAGGTAGGTATCATGGCGGGGTGCACCATCTCCCCATTGGCCTTCACAATGGCAATGGAGATCATTATTAGAGCCTCGAAATGGGTCGTGGGAGGAGAGCGACTACATTGTAATCAGAGGTTACCCCCTATTCGAGCCTATATGGACGATCTAACAACACTCACAACAACTGTCCCCTGCACCAAGAGATTACTGGAGAAACTTCATCAAAATATAACATGGGCGAGGAAGAAGTTAAAGCCCAATAATTGCAGAAGCATCTCCATCGTGAAAGGTCAAGTCACAGAACAAAGATTTAATGTCGGCGGATCACCTGTCCCAACTGTCTCAGAAATGCCAGTAAAGAGCTTGGGGAGATGGTATGATGCAAAGCTCAAAGACACCGAGCAGTTTGAACAACTAAAAAATGATACCAGCATGTACATGGAGCGCATCAACAAGACCTTGTTGCCTGGAAAACTCAAGTTATGGTGTTTTCAGTTTGGAATACTCCCAAGACTTTTGTGGCCTTTAAAGTCCCACTCCGATCATATTTTGAGCTATTTTTAAACATTCCCAGTGGTCTTTAAATTATGATTATGCCAATTTTTAGCCAAAATCTCAAAACCTGTGCTGTTTTCTGGGACTTCGCTTCAGCAGAGCGGCAGTAGCTCATTAGCAATTCGCCTCTGCGTTGTGGGCGGAGCCGTTGGCACGGGGACGACCCTCCCTCTCCCCGTTGCTGAGAGCTCTGATCACCGATCATTATTTCACTCCGAGACGTCGCGGTAAAAAACAGCTCGACTTCGCCTCGATATTTCATCCCTCCCACAGTGATCAATCAGGACATATTTAGTATCAGTGGACTGCTCGGAATTTTGGGATTATTATGATGCTAATGTCACCGCTCTATCTGAAAAACTGACTGACTCTCTCACGAGTGATGGGCTTGACACACGAGGGGACAAACGACTGCGACAGGCGAAACTCGACGGTGAAAGTGACTTATTGTTACAGTATGTGTTCCAATTTCAGCGCCACTATCGGAGCTCTGTTCACAATGACATGCAATGGCTTGTGTGTGTGTATCTGACCCTGCTGCTGAGTAAAATTAAACACAAAACACAACTTCAAAAAAGCCCCTGTAAAACGCATTACATTACATTACAATCTACATCGCTTTAACACAGATGAAGTTAAGTTAACAGAGAGTTAACTTTTTTAAACTAACTAGCCCCGCCCAGTGGAGTTACTACGTCACATTTCCAGTCTATTTTAGACGGCATTTTAGCGTCTGCTACTGATTCACAGTCATTTGAATGTAGAAATACTCAGAAATACAACTTTGAGCTTATTTTTCTCAAGATATGTTCTCTAACATCAGAAAAATGCCACAAGAACATGTTAACACCTAGAAAAACATGATTTTCATCGGAGTGGGTCTTTAACTGTGTATGAGATCCCCATCACCAAGGTTGAAAAGTTGGAACGGCTGATAAGCACACAGCTGAAGAACACGTTTTAATAATTTCTTGGATCAGGAAAGATCGGAGTTTGGGATTATGTCCTCCTACCAGTGCTCTGTCTGTCTGGATGCACTTCATATGCACTCTTCAATAAGCGCAACGAACGCGGGTTAATGTGTTTTAAATGCCGGGAGAAATCCGAGTTAAGGGCAAACAGAGTCGATCGGTTTATACTAAAACTTCTGACTTGACTCCGATAAAGGAAAACAGTTAATGCGTTTGGCCACATTGGCCACACAACTGACCACATGGATTGTCAGTTTATTCAGCATAATCAGGTTAAGTATGTGCTTGTAAACGCGCTCATTCGCAGGCATCTGTCAACGCCACATTCTCCTCTCAGAGACGACGATGGATATAACGGTATAGCAACTATCTTAATTTACTGCCTTAATATTTCTTTTGTGGACCTACATTAATGATAGTGAAAAAATTAGAAGAATATTTATTGTTAAACAAGTGTTTAAAGAGTTGTGCTGTGTTCGTGATCTAAAGACATGTTATTAGGCCGCCGGCTATTTTAGTGATATTATTATTATTATTAATATTTTGTAATTGTATTGTTTTTAGTGTTAATTAATGTCATTAAATGTTTTGTTAACTACAAATGTGTAACCATAATGTGCTATGGAAACAATAGGCCTACTGACGAACAACAATGCCGTTTTCATCTTGGATCTGTATAAGAATGATGCGTCCGTTAAAACAAGCACTTGTGACAATTTGTGAATGAATCACCTTGCAATTCAATTTTAATGTGAATGTAGTTTTTTGTGTCTGTTTTTAAAAATAAATAAATCTTGGAGTCATCATACGCGCGTGATGGTGATGTCGCAAGTGTTAGGCTATGAGGTGATGTCGTTAAATTTAGGCAAGGCAAATTAATTGTAGTTCCTAATATTAATTTAATAACAATACTATTTTTATTATAATAATAAGAATAATTTAATACATTAATAAAAACGAGCCCATTATCGTATTGATATCGTCAAAGGCATCTGCCATCGGCAATATCACTGACTATCGTCGATACACGATACTATCGTCTATCGGCACAACCCTAATTCAGACTCATCCCAAAAACTCCTCAGTGGCATAAATCAACATCAGTGCAGAAGAGACAGCTAGTGGTAGAAGAACTCAGGAGACAGCAGGAGGGAGAGCGACATGCCAAAGCCGTCTCAATGGCCAAGCAAGGGAGATGGACCAACTGGGAGGGTCTAGAGAAGAAACAGCTTAGCTGGTGTGACATCTGGCAGATGGAGGGAGCGCGGCTGAGTTTTGTCATCAGAGTCACATACGACATGCTACCCTCCCCAAAAACCTGAAAGAGTGGTATGGAGAAGATCCCGCCTGTTCCCTGTGTCAAGTACCTGTCAAGTACCCTAATGCACATTCTATCAGGGTGTACTCCAAGTCTCACTCAAGGGCGATATACTTGGAGGCATAACCAAGTACTCAGAGAGATGGCATCAATACTGGAACAGAAGCGAACCACCACAAACAATCTCCGACAAACATCGGCAGGACAGGTCAACTTCACAAATTTTGTACCAGCTGGCCAACATCTAGAGCCTAGTACAACACCTAAGAATGCAAGCATCCTGCAGTCAGCGCGGGATTGGAAATTGGAATTGGACCTTGATAAGAAGCTTGTGTTTCCCCCAGAAATAGTGGCTACAACACTCCGGCCAGACATGGTCCTGTGGTCTCCAACAACAAAGCTAGCATATGTTGTGGGGTTAACAGTACCATGGGAAGATGGGGTTGAAGAGGCTTATGAGAGTAAAAAGAACAAATATTCCGACCTGGCAGCTGAAGCATCCCAGAACGGCTGGAAGACTAGCATCTTCCCAGTAGAGGTCGGATGCAGGGGATTTGTTGCCACATCTACCATTAGTTTGCTGAGGAAATTGGGAGTGAAGGGTCGCTCTCTCCAACAGGCCATCAAGTCCTTGTCAAGTGCTGCCGAAAAAAGCAGTAATTGGCTCTGGATCAAACGTAAGGACCCCAGCTGGGCAACAAGGTAGAGACAGAGGGTATGCGGTCAGGCTTAGGCCCGACTCAGGGAGAAGGACGCCCCTGCCATGCAGAGCCCATCAGGGATAAGGAGGGTATGGCATAGAGGGGGGTGTACCTGGGATGCTGGATACACCATTGAGCCTTCTGGAGACGTTGTGGGCCTTAATCAACGAAACGTTGATGAATCAGGGTGCCCACCTGATGACCCCAATGACATACCTTACCCTCCTTTTCACCACTCCACACCGACTGCTACTGTCAAGAGTTTCCTACTAAAGGGATTGAAACATCTAGTTCTGTTAGCTTTACTTTAGCTGCTCTGGAGAAAACAGTGATGTCATTGTCCAGCTCAGTTCAGTTCTCAAATAATGGTGTAAATGCAGGCAGGTCAATAATATTGTTGAATATTAAATTTATACATATTAATATTATATTAAATTATACGTTTTAACCACTTGGTGGAATTGACACCGTGGTAGCGGATCAAAATATTCTCGAGTATAAATACGCAGCTATAATGCATGTAGATGATTTTTAAGTAATATTTTATGTCAATATACAATGGTTACATACTGTTAAAACTAATCGTGCTATTGATATCTTTGTAAGACTGTGACTCTATAGAACAGTGACAAGGAAAACAAACTTTACCATGCTCCGAGAGCCCTCTAGTGGTCGGGAGCATTTCCGTTGTGTTGTGGCTTTATTTTGTAGTGTTGTGGCTTTATTTTGTTGTGTTGTGGCTTGTTTCCGTTGTGTTGTGGCTTGTTTCTGTTGTGTTGTGGCTAGTTTCCTTTGTGTTGTGGCTTGTTTCTTTTGTGTTGTGGCTTGTTTCTGTTGTGTTGTGGCTTTATTTCGTTGTGTTGTGGCTTTATTTCATTGTGTTGTGGCTTTATTTTGTTGTGTTGTGGCTTATTTCCATTCAATTAAGTGATGGGTATGTGATACTGTATGAGACGGCTGTGAAGCGCTGTATGTATTTGACAATAAGCTCATAATGTCTAAATCCAGTTAGTTTAGTTAGTTTAAAAGCCGCCTACTTCAGGCTACCATATCATCGATCATGCTTATCACTGAGAATTAGAATAATTGTAATGTGACGATCGGATGCGAATATCTAAATTAGAGAAAATCATAGGTTCGAGCGGATGATTTATATTAACAGCAAATTCGGTTGACATTAAATGATCCACGTATCTCTAATTGACAGCTGATTATGTTTCCATTACATTACTGAATTATTTTTTATGACGTAATGTGTAACTGTAACGGAATAAATTTTTAAAGTAACCCTCCCAACTCTGACTATAATATACATGTATCCCTAAATGACAAGAGTGTTAGACAACCAAGCCTCAACTCAGGCTAAACTTTTGTGCACCCATCACAGGTCACGCAGTGCGCCAACATATTGTGCAGTAGCACCTTGGGGTGAAACGAGTTCGAGTTAAGTATTGTGCTCCTTTCCTTTTCCTGTTCCTTTATCTCCTTCTTCATTATTGTTTATGTTTCTACTTCAGTCTGTACAATCAAATAAATAGCAGAAAATGCCAAAAAAGGAGTAACTGTTTTTGATTATGTGTTTCCTCAAGGTAACATTTAAACTTACATTTTCTCTAAAGCTTATTTTGTCTTATATATGTGGTCCAAGGACGTAAGGGACTCATTTTAGTAAATAAAGCAGTTGACAGCAGAGCTTTGGTAAAACATGGCTCAATTTGAAAATGGTGTTGCTTGCTAATGCGCAGTTTTAACACTGTCAACTGAGGTGGATTTTGTCACTCATTTGGTACATAAAAATACTTTATTTTTTGTATACGAGTTGTTATTGTAGTTCACATGAAAATCTAATTTGTCAAAATAGTCATTGCCTTACTCCACGAGGATAACTTTTCCATTTGACACCCTCTAAAATCTCATCTGTCAGCTCATTGGTACATTCAGCTCTGCAGCACCAGCACTAATAATTCCACACTACCTAAACATATCAAAAGGAAATCAGATTCATATCAGATTAAATCAAATATCTGATATATCTTAAAAGGCAATCTTTGTCCTAATTTAAGATGGCTAACTTAAACTAACTTAGAAAAATAACACATCAATTGAATTTGAACGTTTGTGTATTTCACCGTCGGGTAAATGTTGAGATCATCACAGTGAATAGGGATGGCGAAAACTAAATAATTTCTTGACCGACCACCGAGCCTCATTAGCCGGTTGAAACGATTAGTTTAAAATATGCTATTTGAAATAACAGCCATTTCGAGCCGCGCCTGCAATTTCGCAACTCTGTCGCATCTCTCTGCCGCTCTGCCTCCCGCTCACACACACACTGCCCCAAACGCTGTGACCTCGCGCCACATGTTTTTATTGGTTTATTAAGTACAAACAGGCGAGTTATGAAAAATTGAGTGTGAGGGATTTGTTCACTTCACACAAAAAGATCTTGGAATGAGATGGCTAACTGTAGTAGCGTTTAATCCGCTATCTATAATGTGAATTATAATTTAGAGATCACTTTTTTTTTTTTTTACCGGCTACCGACAACTTTGATCAGTTAACGTTGATACGGTCAACCATCGGTCAAACGGTCATCGGTTAACATCCCTAACAGTGACTAGATGAGACTCTTGAAGGGTGCACATTTACTGCTATTAAATATTGCATGAGACATATCTAGTTCCCACAACCCTTGACTAATATAGGGGAGAACCTTTGAAAGGGGCCAGAAACATCTTGGATGGATCACAGTTTGGTTGTTCTCTGCTTGGACCAGGAATGGGTTCGGGTTCAGCTTCACAAGACTGCAGGCTGCTTTCATGCTCACTTGTATCAGCAGTTCCTTCGACAGTTGATTCCTGAAGAGGAGCTCGTGTGTCCTCAAAATTAAATGAAACAAAAGTAACTGATCAGTAATCAGATCATGTAATGATCAGTGACAGCGGATATTTTATTTAATGATGTATCACATTTGACTTACTGTGACGGAGTTCTGATTGATTATTTTGCTCATATTTGGATTAAATGGCGAATTAGTGGTTCTGGGAGGATTTTCAGCTATTCCAAAATAAAGCAAAAATAAAATAAATAAATAAATAAAAAATGAGAATTTTTTGTATTGTAGGAAAAATCGGATGTGTATGTAGAGAGTATACACCTGTAAAAGGGTTTATTTGAGGCTTTTGCAGGTATTTCTCCAACAGTATGTCCAAAGATCTGTCTGTGGTCATGTCCATAGGAGTCTTCCCTCTGTCACACTTTGAGAATAGATTAGCACCATTCTTCAGAAGTAGATCTACTATCTGTAAGCATATGTATTCAATATAATAACTATCACAGTCTGTATTTTATAGGCATATGTTTAATAATAATAGTTAACCATTGAATGCAATTTACACACCTTGTAATACTGACAGTGTATGGCATCATGTAAAGGTGTAATTCCATTATCTCCTCTGCAGTTGACTAGGGCTCCAGCTTCAAGTAAAATTTCTGTCAAGTCATAGTTGTTTCTGTACACTGCCTCATGGAGTGGAGTCCAACCTAACAATAAATAGATCATTAAGGTGAGAAATGTTGGTCCACAATGCCATCAGGTGGAAATATGTGCTAACTTCGACCATTTGTGTACAACCAGGGTGTCAAAAAAAGCTTGTGGGAGGATTTAAAGAAAAAAATGGAAATCCTTTCCACCTTATTTTGCAATGCAGAAGTAAGTTATTTTTTTTGTGATTGTGCAAAATTCAGATTCGTAAGCAGCTATAGGAAATTAATTAGAACAAGGGCTATTAAACCGTGGGTCGAGACCCAACTTGGCTGCAGCTAAATTTGCATTTTAGTGAATCACACACACACACACAAACACAAACACACACACACACACACACACACACACACACAGTTTAGACTAGGGCTGCACGATATACCAATGTTGAATCAAAATCACAATATTGCTTAGTGCGATATATAAATCGCAAATGCGGCGATTTAATTATAGAAATATATGCGCTAGCTGCGTGTTTTATAGTGAAGTGCGTGTGTGCGACACTGGAAGCCTCGCACATTCAACTTACAAATGGCTGCACAAGGGGTGGGCGATATACCAGTAGACAAGATTAACCGGTAGAAATTTGTCAACCGGTGGAGATCTATTGCGGTCACGCTCATGTGACTTTACTGTGCTACGGAGTTACGAAAGCTTATCGTTTGCATGAGTACTGCTGCTTATATGCGCGTGCTTTCAGAGACTGTTTTTCATTGCTGTCTGAGTGCTTTTTGCCGACTAATTGGTCTTGATCGGTTAAATACACATACTTATGCGTCAAAGTGACCATGTCTTTGGAAGTACATTTACATTTATTCATTTATCAGAAGCTTTTATCCAAAGCGACTTACAAATGAGAAACAATAGAAGCAATTAAACTAGCAGTAGGACAACAGTATGTAAGTGCTATGACCCTTCACAGTACAATCCAACGAATTTTTATTTTTTAGAATAGATAAGAAAGTGTTAGTAGTACTGGATCAAGTGCTCAAGTGCTGCCGAAAAAGATACGTCTTCAGCAGTTTCTTAAAGATGGCTACAGACTCAGCAGCTCTGGCTGAGTTAGGCAGATCATTCCACCAGCAGGGAACAGTCATGGTAAAGGTCCGAGAGAGAGATTTCGTGCCTCTTTGAGATGGCACCACCAGACGCCGCTCACTTGCAGAGCGCAAGTTTCTGGATGGCACATAAGTCTGAAGTAATGAGTTCAGGTACAGGGGAGCAGTGCCAGTGGTTGTTCTGTAGGCAAACGTCAGTGACTTGAATTTGATGCGAGCGGCAACCGGCAACCAGTGCAATTTCGTGAGGAGAGGAGTGACGTGTGCTCTCTTCGGCTCGTTGAAGACCACTCTAGCTGCGGCATTCTAGATCAGTTGCAGAGGTTTGACAGTGCAAGCTGGGAGACCAGCCAGGAGAGCATTACAATAGTCCAGTCTGGATAGAACAAGCGCCTGAACAAGGAGTTGTGTAGCATGCTCTGATAGGAAGGGCCTGATCCTTCTGATGTTGTACAAGGCAAATCTGCATGACCGGGCAGTGCTAGCGATGTGGTCTGTGAAATTCAATTGGTCATCAATTACAACTCCAACAGCGCGGCTACCGTCGGATCATCCAGCTGGAATGAGAGGTAGAGTTGTGTGTCATCAGCGTAGCAGTGGTAGGAAAAGCCATGTTTCTGAATCACAGATCCTAGTGATGTCATGTAGATTGAGAAGAGAAGTGGTCCAAGCACTGAGCCCTGAGGCACACCAGTGGCTAGAAGTAAACAGTCATTCATGTCTTAAGTGAACGTAAACAGTTGAGAAAGAAAATGCATGCGTATATTGGATCATTGAAGTCGGTCTTAACCCCCTGGGGACCAAAAACGCGCTGGCGCGTTTTGCTCGTTTTTTTTTACATAGCAGCAAAATAGATTTAAAATACTCCTTAATTTTTGGTCATACAGACTTAAGAAATATGAAAACATAAGCTGTTAAATGTCTACTTTTTTATGTGTCCACTTACAATCGAAATAAAACATTGTGCTTTTGTAAAATAAAGAAAATAAACAGGGTGTGCTTTCTGCCTCTCCGTCTCCGTGAACTTTTTTTCTAATGCACGTCTGTAAACATATACAAAACTCAGCGAATACTATTCACCCAGGCATGAGCAATATATCTTTATAATCATTTAAGTGTGTACTTTTAAATTATGAGTTCTCATTTCAGCTCATTATAACTCGTTATCTTTTAATGTGGCCACGCCCACGGAGAGCGCGCGCTATTCAAACGCAAATTATCTGAGGCAATACATGCAAATAGGCAAACCGGCCACATCAGCTCGATAAAACACATCAAGTTTAATCAGATGAATGTACTGTGTCATCTTGCGAGGCGGTGAGGAATAATTCTGGTAAATTTACCTCAGAAGTGCTGGTTTCACTTCGAGGAGCAATGGATCCAGATTAGTAGTACGTTTTTTATTCTTATAGGCTATGCTTTGTTCTAATCGCGATATGGAATAGTGTCTGTAAACCGCAAAAAGACTGTTTAAATATGAATCGCGTTTCTGTGTGTGATGAATGAACGGCATATATGCGCGCTGTTGTGACTAGTTTTGGATAGACTATTACGTTTTTACTGTAAAATAGACATCAAATAAGCTTTTGTTAGCCAGTTTTTGCTCATATGTTAAATATATAGTATGTTTTGTCAAAACTAAACTCATCAACTAAGATGTTATAGTGTTTGTTCCAATGTAACGTTAGGCTATATCAAACTAATGAATCCTTAACTTTTGAAATATGTATGATACTTTAAAAAAAAGAAAGATTACACTTGAAATATTGTTAAAATTGTGATTGTTGTTGATTTACATGCGAACACTTTTTAATAAAATAGCAAAAAATATATTTACAAGGTAGATCTTTATAGGTCAATATAAGCCTTCTCATTAAATTATTTATAATTGTTTTTTATTAGTGACACATTTGGGCAGAGGATGTATTCCAAAACTTTCTGAAAATACAGTATGATAATTAACTGCACAATTACTAGAAATGTGTACCTGGGATATTATACAATTTGCATGTATAAAACTTTTTTGAAAAAAAAGAAAAAAAAAAGTTTCCAAATCTAACTTTGAACCAATTCTGTAGAATGGCTCACTATACATGATGGTGTTGGATCGTCAACGCCCTTGCGCATATTGCCTTCCCAAACAAAAAGTGTTTTACAAAATGTAAATGAATGTATTGTTTTATGTGAATGATTAGTCAGGATGATTTTCAGATCATTTTGAAGGAAAAACTCTAGGCGAGAACATCCATTACTCAAAAGTATTGTTAAAACATATGTACTATGTGTTTTGTGGCGTAATTTCAGACACTTTAAGTTTTGTTTTTTGAATAACCATGCATAAACATTATTCTCTCAAAAATACAAACATGTACATGCATGTTGCTCAGATATTATGGTAGCCCTGTTTGTGATAGAGTGTAATTACACCTTTGCCATTTATATGTTTATAAGCAACTGAAAAAAGCACAAATGTCAGGGCATGTCAGAACATCTCAATGACCCCAAAAACACCTTGGTCCCCAGAGGGTTAAAGAGACAGCATCCAAATGAACCTGCTGCCATTACTATTGTTAATCAAACAACAAAAAGAAAAAAAATCTCTCATTGCTCTTGATTGAATCCGTTTTGTAACTTTAATAAGAATATATGTATATTTAATTTACACAGTGAAGACAATGCAGTGCTTTTTATACATTTGATTACTTTATACAATTTATTTCTTATTTCTAGTGCTTTAAGTTTTTCAGGTAGGTCTATTTAGTTTGTGTCTTTGTTCTATTGTAGTTTGTTCTCCTATATGCTTGTACTTAGTTTCTTTGTAATTTCTTTATCACTGTTTACTTGTCAGTAAGCTTGAGATTTTTTTCCCTCAGAATTATGACATTTCAATGGTATCAAAAAAATGAATATCATAAAAACCTTATTCAAAGCAAAAATAATTATATCTTGATATATACCATTATCGTGAAATAAAATTACTTTTATTGAAAATTTGGTCATATCGCCCACCCCTAGGCAGCACTCTCTCTTACTTTAAAATAAAGTTGATTAAAGCAATAAGCCGTGTTTTACAGTGAATTTAGAACAGCTAAGGGGCGTTGTTAGGCACGACGCGGAGCGGAGTACAACCAAACTATCCGTTTTATAAAGAGAAATTAACAATTTTATGAAATTCTCCAACAAGTCGTACCTGCATAATCCGTTACATTTACGGAATCATCAACTGTGAGTAAGTCTTTGACGTCTTGTATGTTTTCCCGCATCACAGCTAAATGCAGCTTTGTCTCTCCAAATCGATTCCGCTTGTGAATGCTTTTGAGTGATTGGAATCTCCCTGTCTTTCGTTTTATAATGCCTTTGCCATGGAAACCTAAGGACAGGGATGTGAAAAGTACTCAAAAATTAAGTGAAAGTACAAATACTCAGTGAAACTTTTACTCAATTAAAAGTAAAAAAGTGCTACTTTAAATTGTACTTTAGCAATAAAAAAAGTAGAAGTAACCAATCAAAAAAATGCTTTGAAATTCTTGTTTCATCATATTGAAAATTTGCATAAAAATAAATTGCCTAAAAGCAAACAAAACGCAATGGCACAGGTCAAAAACATCTATCTAGTGCATGAAACAACAATTAAAGCTAGGGTAGGTAATCCTGTTCAGAAACATTTTTTTATATACTGGGTGAAATGGTCCTTCCATTCTGATAGTAGTCAATACATTATGTGTTCAGAAAAAGGAATGAAAAAAATCTGACCTCTGTAGCAGCTGTAGGACAGTAAAAACTCTGACCAATCACTGCCATTCGGTGCGAATGTAAAGAACCAATCAGATGCCTTCATGTCTCGTGCCCGAGCACCACTGCGTGCACAGCAGTGATGCGCGGGTCAATGTATAAACAACCCGCACCCGACCAACGTTTTCAACTAACCCGCCCGCAACTCGGACCGCAAAAAAAAAGAAAGAAAATATTGTACCCGACCCGCTTCCTGACCCGCGTTTTTTAAAGTAGCTATAGTAAATGCTCATCGCGTCATGGGCCATAGACGGAGGAACTAGGGGTGCGCATTTTTCAGAATGCTGTATGATATAGCCTAGTGTTTTGTAATAAAGGCTTGATTTATTAATTTATTTCGTTTCATTTTCTAAACAATTAAGATGCTGCATGTGTTTATCCAGTCTAATCGAAGTGTGACTCTCCCCTGACTTTCCCAACAAAAATCCCGCCCCCTCTCAAAAAAATCCCAATGCTAACAGTAGCTTCTCTGTCGGTGTAAGCCAGTTGCGTTACAGGTCGTAGGTACATGCAGCTGACTCCAAATGCGGATGCGCGTTCACTGACAGGAGGGGGCGGAGCTTAGAAGAGGTGCCACTTTCAAATCTGGCTAGCTCTCCAACATTACCTACCCTAGCTTTAAATTGCAGCACAGTGGAACACAAAAGATCCAGCCCTTACAGGGATACAGCCAATATACTAAATAGACAGCTAACGGCTGTATCAAAACGTAAAAATATTTTTTGGGGGAAAAATCAACTTCAATCCTCAATATGCTTCCTCAGATTTGATGGCAAAGAAATTTGATAGCCAGAAATTTCCCTGAAAGTTATAACTCTTGCTGAAACGCGTTTGCTTGATGCATAAAAACTTCATTGGTTCTTGCACATCAAATGCGCACGTTTGAGCTTCCGTTTACCATAATGTGGGTAAGATATAAGAAAAAACTGTAATTTTTCTTCCTAGTCAGTTGTACTTGAGTAAAGTGTAGATCTCCCAAAATAACCCTCACCCTCATGTCATTCCAAACCTGTAAGACTTTCGTTCATCTTCGGAATAAAATATAATTTATGAGATTTCTGTCCCTTCATTTACAGCTACGCAACTACCACTTTGACGCTTAGAAAAGTTCATAAAGAGATCGTAAAACTAACCCATATGAATTGAGTGGTTTAGTAAAAAAATTATGAAGAGACTCGATTGCTTTACATGATGAACGTATTGAATTTAGGCTTTTATTCACATTCATTAACTCGCACATCAGTTGTGATAAACAGAAGCTCAAGCATGCTTGCTTGACGTGCGAGAACCAATGAGGTTCATTCTTGTGTGTAATGGAGCATGTTTGAGCTTCGCAAGAACCAATGAGGTTCGGTTGAGCTTCAGTTTATGTCCGCTGGTTAATGTTTAAATGTGAATAAAAGCCTTAATTAAATCTGTTCATTCATATTTCTATAAAAAAAATTAAAAAAACATGCTGTAATGTTAACTGTCTACAAATGTAGCTTAATTTTAGTGGTCAGGTTTGAGCACTTGCCTGGACTGACGAGGGGTTTAGCGAGTAATGTCTGTTTTTCATGTGCAGGTGTATTAAACCCTTCATTGTACTCTTTAGTCTCTGGACTCTCCTTCGGTGACCTGTACATAAACAGAAATATAAAGTTTACAGTCATTCTGAGCTGATTTATATGGTATAGAGTAGCTGAATGAAATAAATAACATACAGTAGGGTCCAAAAGTCTGAAATGATGCTTACAAATTTTTCTATTTAGCATTTTTCAAATTTAATTAACCTTTTTAATCACAAATTATATTATTAGCATAACAAGTACTGTGAAAAGTTGGATCAGATCATAAAGCTCCAAAGACCATCTTAATATTTTGTAAAAAAAAAGTACACATGACTTGTCATAAACGAGAATGACATGATCAATTGTCACAACATTTTCTTTATCTGTTCACGCACCGTCTCAATCAGCTCCGAGGTAGTGAATAAGTATATTGTGTACCGGTACATGAATTTGGCCACTTGTAAGGACCCTGGTTCACTACACATTGGGACACTAATGACTTTTTACAGTGACATAAAAATGTTCCCATTGTAGATTGTCACTACTACTATATATGATGAACAACAGCAGAACTAATATTTTCCTGACATTCTTTTTTTGTAATGCTATTTAAAAGGTCATGCAACCTACACCAAATTTTCTGAGATTTTAGTGTGTTGAACATCATATAATATATATATATATATAGCATCATATAGATATAACATCATGATTGTAGGACAAAGCTAGGTCATTTTCAACCTTTTTGCGCTATTTTCAACTTCTGGGTTTAAATTCATCTTTGTTTCAACGTCACAGGATGTGACGTTTTCTTAAACTTTGATACATCGATGACTCATCTGTGTCTAATAATTATTCTATTGACTCTGTGTCCTTATCCTATGAGAAAACACTTAATTATTCATGACAGCACAAGTTGATTTCCTATGACAGGCGCTTCAAACAGTGAGATCTCATACAGAAACAGAGATGCATTATTAATGGATCAAAAATGAATGTTTGTTTTTGCTTTGTAAGAGTTTCTGCAACGCATAAGTTCTCTTCAATAGATCCTGAGTCTTCGACACAAACGTGATTCATCCACACGGTTAGTGTAACCGGTCTTTACGGGCCTTTAACCAATCAAACGGCTTATAAAAACGCCACAAAATAAGTCTCAAAAGTTATCAAAGATGCAACAGCGTGTTTGCAACATATATTTTTAATGCAGAGAACAGATGCAAATGGCTGTGCATTTATTTGTGCATTAAATTATAGCTGTCATTGGATATGTAATGTACGTATTTGTGTAATTTACGGTGAGCTTACAAAACCATGTGTATATTTGTAGCGTATAATGGTAATTTGTAGTATGATGCTTTTAATGGGAGCAAAGTAAAACGGTCTGAATCAAAAGCCATTGTGTTGTCAGTCTCGCCTCTTCCTCCTCCACTCCACGGCTCACCATGCTCACTTTTGTAACATTTTCCAAAACTGTGGTGAGAATTGACTGCTGCTTAAACAGGGGGTTTCATAACCCTTTAAAGTCTGTGTAAAGGCAATTCAGATATTTAGGCAGGCAAATACATAGCCGAAGACTTGTGCCTCCGTTGGTAAAAATAAATTAGCCAATCACCATCAAGTATTTCACGTTCAGCGGTTAGGAGTGTTGAGAAAAGTACCATGGCAGAGGAGGCTAGATTCCCTTCGTATATCAACCAATCATCGACGAGACGTATATTGTGTGACATTAGTTTGAACTGCTACCGCTGATGTATGTAACTATGAAGAGTAGATATTGAATATTGGATTGCAAACAAATTTACTAAACTACCATTCAAACAACAACTACAAATTAAAAATAAAGGAAGACCCCTAAGTTGGATATAGGCAACAGCAATGAGCTTCACTAAATGACCGAACGTGCTCTTTTAACACGGATAGGATGGATTTTTTGCTTCAAGTCATAGGCTAGGTCTAGGTGAGTGAAGAAAAAAAAAAGCCATTTTAAAGTAGTTAAAAAATCTGACCGCTAAAATTTTGTGTGCCTCTATTTTAAAACCCACCAGCCGCCACTGCAAAACAGCTCGGTCTCCTTATTTAAATCTCATAAAAACGATGATATCAAGAGGTATCCATAATTTTGTGAAGAGCCCCTTTGATGGAGAACTGAGGATCATCACCAACACCCGCCACTGCAGTAAACATTTTACACCGGATAGTTTTACAAACATTCATCTGAGACAACCGGGATTCACTGATAATTAGTGGCGAATGGGGCCGAACAGACTATCTCCCGCCCTCCCACCTTCATCGTCCCGTCCCACCAACATCTGGTGCCATCGACGACAGTACGTGCCCACCAATGAGGGTAAGTTTCCCGCGAGTGGGCGTGGTTTCAACGCTGACAGCGGACACGCCCCCAACGTTTGAGAGCAGAGAATACTGCTTATTTTCTCAAGATTTTAATAACTTATTTTATTTACTTGGAGGTTTTTTTATCAATCAAATTTGGCTGGGTGGCTAATAACAATTTGTTTTGACAAACTCAGAACACATATTTAATATTGCTTAACAGAGACTTTAAAGTACATTACAATAATCCTTTGTTTTGTGACATATCCCTTCAACATTCAGCTATAAATTAATTATAAATAGTAACTAGATTATAATTAATTAAATTAAGAACTCCAAGGCACTCGTAACTAGATTATGTTCACTACTTGTCCATCAATGTATGTTTAGGCTGAAATATAATTAAATAACGTTGTTGTTGTTTTTTAAACATCAATCATGTGTCATGTCTATTGAGTTGGCTCGCACAATTTGTTTTCATGCTTCCGTAAAGGGAGCACTGTGAGCATTGATGCTCCCTTGTTTTCACTGTGCATTCTGGGACTTTTTTAGCGAAAGTTTAAGTGCCTTGACTACTGAACTAGGGAGCTGATTGAGACGCACCCCTAGACATTTTAACGTCATAACATTATTTTGTTTAAAATTGTAATAATGTGAAAGCTTTATTTATCTTCAGGTTTAAATAAGGTTACTCAAATTTTCAGTATGGGTCAATCGACAATATGAAGGTTAATAATCAGTGAATTCCATATTGTATATTCAAGATTCACCTTTGTTGAGTATTAAGTAGTTGTGTACTCTTCATCAATGGATCAGTTTTCTTTTCGATATTCTTGGCACTTATTCTCAATGAACGTCTCAAAGAAGACCCTGGCTCCAGTTGAGAAGCATCAGAGTTACTGTCATGTATGGGAATGGGACTCACCACTAGGGGGCAGAAGTTACATAAGAATTAGTCACAAATCAGGGGTATGAGCTGCTTATTGAATCACCGAAACCATGAAACAGGGTGGATCAGTTGCGTAGCTGACAGTCACATAGTTTAAAAAAAGATCTGTATAGTTAACAATATTGCATTCTTCATTTGCAAGGTACTAAATAATTGTTTTGGTCTAATGGAACTTGTTTAAAGTTCACTTAGTCTTTGTACATCAACTGGGTTACCTTCACTGTTTTCCCTTTCTGGAGAACTTTCTTCTTCATTAAGAACAGCTTGAACTCTTCATAAACACAGAACAAATCAAATTATTATTCTGTGAATTTTACAAAGTGTGCATTTTTACAAGTAAAAAAAAAAAGTGTACAAACCTTACAAGATTTGCTGGTGGAAGCATGGTGCCATTAGTCTGCTCATTATAAAATAAAATAGTTCAACACATAATGTAAATACAATTGCAGTGGTGCAGATTTGATTAGGGTAACTTAGTATAATGTAATCTAACGTTACCTGTTCTGTTGTAAATGTATTTCTGCTCTGTCTGGTGTAACACTGCAGGCCAATCTGAGGAGAAATCTCTGTAAACCAAAGAGTTACTTTAGCTTCAGATGCAACTGTACATTTGTTGGTAGTGTAAATAGAGCTGCTTCGATTCAATAATTTCCTTAATTACAGTGACTTGAATCTTTTGAATCGGGCCAGCACAACCATAGGTATAATATATAGGCTAACGTTAATGTAGGTTACGTTTTGCAAGGGCAAGCCAAACACCACTGAAATTCCTTCATTAAATTACCATATTTAGTTTGAAACTATGATATTTACAGTTTCAAAATCGAAAATGACATTCAAGAAACGAGCTGAGTTTGATTAACGTAACATGATCATACCTTCACTCAGGGCTCCAGGAGAGACGACGATGGGGGACGATAACTGATATCCTGTCAACATTAACCTACAATAATATATGAATCAGTCGTTACCATTGCAAATCTCGCATTTTCACTACATATTCTAGTCACAATATAGAACTGGAGTAAGTCAGTATAGGCGTAAATCTGATGACCTGCTGAGGTAAAAGCTCTCGTCTACTTCACCACTGTCGTCATCGGTCGCGATGGTCTCATCCTGGTTTAAATCCATATTTGTTTGCATTAAACAATACGACACGTGGCGCTTTATAAAAGAGTAACGTCTGAACTACTTAGGAATATTCGGCAAACACGTCTATGAGAGTTTGTTATAATAATTTCTGTTGTTTGGCGCCAAATTGGGTGATTCAATTGCTCCTCTAATCTGATTGGTCAAAATCAAGATCCGATCAAGATGAGCTCTTTAATGTTTTTCTTCTTCTTTTAATATGTTTGAACAAAATACAGATGAAAAATAATGTTATAATTTCTCATTTATAAGGAGATTATAAATCATACGTAACCAAAATGCAGGCAAATTTGGTTTAGTTCTGAGAAGAATCAAGAATGTATTATGTAAGTGGGGCCTGGTTCTAAAGTCCAGTAGCAACGTGTGTAAATACACTCACACTCATCTTTATTATAAAAAGAATCAAGAGATCCGAAATATATCTATATTTATTCAACACTACACAAGGCAATTACATATACATAAAAAAAAATACATAAAAAAAGGCAAATACATAAAAATTAGTATAGTATTTGCAGGCAAACTTCTAGCTCCTAAGAACTTACATAAACCTTTTGTGGAATACTTGCATATTTAAAAAGTAAACAAATCCTACATTTTATATTAACTCCATTCATATGGCGTATTCTATTTTGTCACAAATTCTGAAATGTACGTTTCATGAATTATAGATCATCAGAGAATTGTTATTGATAAAAAAAGGTTAACCAAGATTAATTGTGAGTTTGATTACAAAATCCAATGATATTTTATTTCATTATTGCAGTTCCAAGGTCGGATATTTTCATATCTCGATATTTTTAAAGGTCAAGGCTGCGCCAAGGTTCACACTGTACACACACACACACACACACACACACACACACAGAGTCTGGTTCACTATTTTTTGGGGGACTCTCCATAGACACGTAATGGTTTTTATACGGTACAAACTGTATTTTCTATTCCCTAACCCAATCCCTACCCCTAAACCTACCCCTACCCATCACAGTAAACTTTCTGCATTTTACATTTAGCAAAAACATAATTTAGTATGTTTATTAAACCATTTCCCTCATGTGGATCGCTGGCTGCTACCCACAATGTAACACACACACACACACACACACACACACACACACACACACACACACACACACACACACACGAATGATGGCCAGATCACGCGTTCTCCGTCAGGACACGCCTTCAGACCTATTTTTTTACAGTCTATGCTTCAGACACAGTTCACTGGAAGAATTAGGCGTGGTTTTCTCGTGAATCGGTATGGTTCGACGATCTGATTGGCTCATCACTCGACTGACGCAGAGCCATGCCATCGCTTCATATAAGCCCAGAGGAGGATGCCGGTGTCAGCGACTGGAGTCCTGTCTCAAACGACGAGATATGGATTACTATCGTCTCTGTATTTATTTATCTCGGCCGCTCTAATTATGAAAACCACCGCTAAATGTTAATTTGTAACAGTGGAAATATCTGTAGTCTTTTAATTATTTAATCGCATACGAGGAGGATTTGACAGTGATCTGCTTTTGGTGTACTTATTTAACCCTCATTGATCCTCACTGGTAAGTACCAGCATCGAGATCTACAGCCATAGCTTTTATTTTACACATGCCTGCTTAATACCATGTCATCTATGATTCATGTTTTGAATGTCAATGTTGGTAGAACATGAAGTCAGAATCGTTTCACGAGCTTATGCAAAGTGCAGAAGAAGGTCCAGATTATTTATTCAATTTATTCAACTTATTTCACTTTTATTGTAAATATTTTAAGTAATTTAAATTAATTTAATTAGTAATTAATTAGTAAATATTTTTAAATCTAATCATGAGTGTTTAGGTGAGTCATTTGGGTTAATGATTACAAAAGTACGTATTTACCACCACCACCACATACAAAAAAAGTTATTTCTATTTTTTTATTTTGATATTAAATATTATAAGTGTATATATATATATATATATATATATATATATATATATATATATATATATATATATATATATTTGTACAATTAAATCAGTCATAATCTAATTATTGGTAATCACAATCAAAACTGTAAATACAGAAACAGATGGCACTGTCTTTCATAGGTCACATCAGATATGTATTTAGCACATTGAATTTATATCAAGCCATCTGATGTTACTATACAATGCAACTGCAGTAATTAATAGCTTTAAAACAACAACAACAACAACTTAAAAACATATTTTAAAGTTACCATGAAATAAAAATTGACCATTCTTATTTTTTATGGACTATTGCGCCAGTAGTATTACATGATTTAATGGTGCTGTATATCTTTTTATATTTTTTTTTATATTCATGTGCTCTCATTATCTCATTATCAAAATAACTTCCCTGCCAATTTGCAACTACATCTCTGATTATGTGTGCACTGCCTCCAGGGCTGGGCAACCTGTGTCACTCACATGAGATATTCCAAAAACCAATAAATTCCTGATAGACAAAATGAAGTCCTGCCCTACATTTTTTTCGTGTGTTTCACTCTGATATGTCACAGTAGGGAAGAAAAGACTATTGCAAATTCAGTTTCATGTCGACTTTAAGTACTCTCAGAGTACTTTTAAATGTTTCTTTCTTTCACAAATGTATTGTGTATTTTATGCATGATTTGATTTCATACTCATGAAATTGCAATGTTATGAGTGAAAGAACAATCATAATTCTGTCCCTGTAATCCTGTTTAACAAGTGTCTTTTCTTCATTGCTTTTGTCATCTACAGTAAGAGACTGCAACACACCATTCATCATGCTGACGAGACTTTTCCGAATCCACGGCCTCTTTGTGGCCTCCCATCCTTGGGAAGTCATTGTGGCTACTGTGACTCTCACCATCTGCATGATGTCCATGAACATGTTCACTGGAAATGACCAGATTTGTGGGTGGAACTTTGATTGCCCCAAATTAGAGGAGGTACAGTTTGTTACTTTGTTAAATAAATTACATCATGGTGGCGGTTAAAGTAAAGTTGAATGATAGTATTTTCTCTTCGAATTATAATATTATGTTTTTTTCCCTTTTCTATCTTGTCTCCAGCAAATACTAAGCAGCGATATCATTATCCTGACAATCACAAGATGCATAGCAATCGTCTATATTTATTTTCAATTCCAAAATCTTCGACAATTAGGATCCAAATACATATTGGGTGAGTTGTAGCTTTTAAACCTTATTAATTAAATGATTTTGTGAGGTAACATGAATTACAAGTGTTCATAGTTATATTTCCATTTCAGGCATTGCAGGACTTTTCACAATATTCTCCAGCTTTGTGTTCAGCACGGTTGTGATTCACTTCCTGGACAAGGAGCTGACAGGCCTCAAGTATGTACATTTGTGTATCACTCTCACTTGAAATTTTAAAAGTATTGCTTTGAAAAATTCCTTGTACATATATTATATGTTTATATTTTGTATTAATATTCACAGTGAGGCCTTGCCATTCTTTCTGCTGTTGATTGACCTCTCAAAAGCATGTGCTCTGGCCAAGTTTGCTTTGAGTTCCAACTCACAGGTACTTCACCTTTTTGCTTTTTTTCAGTCCAGATTTTTCATTCCAGTCCACATTTGTTACATTAAACTGAGGGTTAAGTAAATAAGACCAATCATGCCAGTCTTGTGTTTTTGTAAATGGCTTTTTTTTGCTGTCCTGCAGGATGAGGTGAGAGAGAATATTGCCAAAGGAATGGCTGTTTTAGGACCCACTTTTACTCTTGATGCCCTTGTGGAGTGCCTGGTGATCGGCGTGGGAACAATGTCAGGTAAACTTTACCCTTCCATATTAGACAGAAAATTAGCACAGGTGGAATGCGCTAACATTAAACAGATTTGTTTAATCCAGCAGCAATAAACTTACTTTTAACTTAAACTTAACTTTATTTTGCCCTTTCGTTGTTTTCCTGCAGGTGTGCGACAGCTTGAGATCATGTGCTGCTTTGGTTGTATGTCTGTCCTGGCTAACTACTTTGTGTTCATGACCTTCTTCCCGGCCTGTGTTTCTCTTGTGTTGGAGGTATGTAAGATTATTTGCGCAGTACGAATAAATGAAGACTAGAACATATTCTAACATGTATGTTTATTTCAATCAGTTGTCCAGAGAAAGCAGGGAGGGGCGACCCATCTGGCAGCTGAGCCACTTTTCTAGAGTTCTGGAAGAGGAAGAGGACAACAAGCCTAACCCTGTCACGCAAAGAGTCAAAATGATCATGGTACACACCACTAAAACACTACAATTGTCACGCTTAGTTGCACATAACGCACGACACAGGAGAATTACTAGAATAAGTCTTTAATCACTATATTAAAGAAATGCAGGAGAACACTGGAAAGCTATAAACAACTATCAAGTAAACCTAAGATGACACAAGAGAACGAAAAAAGGAAACGAAGGGTATATAAATGCACAGAGATTACAGGGTAACTAAAAAACAACAGATGAACGTAATCAAATCAGAAATCATAGAAACTAACTAGCAAACAGAACTCAGGAAAAGCAGCACAGGGAACAGAATGAAAACAAAAACAAAACAGAACAGAACAAGACCGTTACAACAGTTTTTTGATACTGGGATTTGTGATATTAATGGTTTGGTCTCTAATGGTCTGGATCATGTTTAATATTTGCAGTCTCTTGGCCTGGTCATGGTTCACGCTCATAGCCGGTGGATTGCCGATCCCACGTCAAGTAACGGAACTCTTGATCTTCCTCAAGTTGGAGTGAGCCTGAATGACAATATGCCCAAGAGGATTGAACCAGACATGCCCCTGTGGCACTTTTACATGTCCAGGTGGGCACACTTCAGAGGTCTTATTCATTTTATTAATAATAATGCTGGTTTTGGCCATTCATATTTGGATTTGTTCTACTATCTACTATTCATTTAAATTGTTTGATTTTTCTTTAGTTCTTTAGTTTTTATGTTTCAACAGTTCAAAATACATAGCTCTATGTATTAATCGTACAGCTATATCTCTGCAGCTATATATACATGCAAATTTCATATTTTCTATTATTGCATACAGCATTGTATAATAATTAGAGATGCATATTAAATTACTAATTTAGATGCATCGAAATGACAATCCTGGGTCGAAACTGAAAATTCTGAATGCACGTTCTGTGTCTTTTGTTTTGTATGGACTCCAAAACCATTTTTAGGTAGCTGAAATTTTAGTGCATCCATATAAAAAAATGGTACTGTAGATATGATCATGCACAATTAAATATCCAATATCAATAGATACTGTACGATAAATTTAAAAGAAAACGTCTAATATCCGGTGATAACCAATTTGATATGGATATATCATCATGCATCCTAAATAATAATAGTAATAAGACTATGAGGTCTTCCTGATGTGATTATTATTTTATCGTGTGCGTTTAGGATGATCAGCATGGACATTGAGCAGGTGATCACACTGGGTCTCGCCCTGTTCCTGGCTGTGAAGTACATTTTCTTCGAGCAAGTGGAGATGGAATCTACCCTGTCCCTGAAAGTCCCCTCTCCAGGCTCCATGCTCTCGCAGAAATGGTCTCCTGATCAGTGCTGTAGGAAGGAGGTTTCCTGTTCTATCAAGCCTGAGAAAACCCCAACTCCCCTTCCTGTTGTTACCAAAGAGGAAAGAGGTATTCCCCCCTTGCCTTTTCATTTTTGTGTTTATTTTATGCGAAACCATCACTCTATAATGGAATCTAACTGCAATTTCTCTCTTTCAGATTTAGTGATTCGGCCCCTGCCAGCCCTGAAAGAGCCTGAGCATAAAAGTAATTTTGTTCTGGGAGAGGATGAAACTCAGGAAAACGCTGATGTGTCGGAGCCTGCGATCAGTGTACCTACCGATCCTAGACCCGTGGAAGATTGTCTGTCCATTCTGAAAAACCCAGATGTAAGAGCGCTGTTAAATATTCCAGCGATACTGTTTCTCTTGTTGTTTTTCTTTCCTACATCAAGATTAACCCTGGGTTCACTGCGGGACTGAAACCTGTAGTTATTTTTTACCTCAGGGTTGACCCATGTAATCTCTAATGAGATCCTCCTCTCCCTCTTTACTCTGACTCTTAGCCAATTAGTTTATGACGTTAGACACGATCAGAAGCATGTAGTGAAACCATTTACCTCCTAGAGTAGACTGTTACCTTAATCCAAGTATAATCACAATGTATGTGTGTGAGTGTTTAAGTGTCACTTCTTCTGACTCCACAGATGGGCGCTCGGTACCTCAGCGATGAGGAGGTGATCGTTTTGGTGAACTCAAAGCACATCCCAGCTTACAAACTGGAGGCCATGATGGAGACCCCTGAGAGAGGGGTGATGATCCGCAGAAAAATGCTCTCCCCCAAATTCCCAGATCCCTCAGCTCTCTCCTGTCTGCCTTATAAAGACTATGACTACTCTAAGGTAAGACATGAGGTCCTCACATCATACATCATTTAATTAGTGGTGCTTTATTGATTTGAACAAACTAGGGATGTACTGACATTGAAACGTTTTCAAATTCCAAATTTTGTTAAAAAAGATATGATCCAATAAGATTATTTAATGTTTTTTTAAAGAAGTCTCTTATGCTAACCAAAGCGGCATTTTTTAAAATAAAAAATACAGTAAAAACAGTAATACTGTTAAAATTAGTGCTGTCAAATCGATAAACCGATATATATATGTGTGTGTGTGTGTGCATGTCTATATACAGTATATACACACTGACATAAATAATATTACTAAATATATATACACATATATATTTTTATTTTGTAAACTATTTTTTTGTTAGATGTAATTTAGCGATTTGACAGAACTATAAAAATATTACAATTTAAAATAACTCTTTTCTATTTTTTTAATTTAAGAATGTAATTTATTTCTTTGATGAAAAGGCTGAATTTTCAGCATCATTACTCCAGTCCTCAGTGTCACATGATTCTTCAGAAATCATTCTAATATGCTGATTTGCTGCTCAAGAAACATTTATTTTTATTATCAATGTTGTACCGGTATATGTTTTTTTAAACTATTTTAATCATACTTATTTGAATTTTATTTCATTATTTTTAAGATTCTTTAATGAATAGAAAGTTCAGAAGAACAGCATTTATTTCATTTTTTTTTTAAACATTAATAGATGTATTTACTGTCACTTTTGCTCAATTTAATGCATTCTTCTTCACTAGAGTACCAATTTTATTTTTATTATTTATTAACTTTTTAAAAATAATCTACTGACCTAAAAACAAAAAAATATATGTATACCAAACTGAGCACTGCCTATAAAAGAAAATTTGGCTCATAACTAATTTGATACCATACTTTAAGGGTGGACTGAATTGGGCTAGGAAACACTATTTAGTAATGCTTCAGTAACTGTATAGCAACCCTGGCAACTACCTAGAACATTTAGGAGTTTATTGAGGTTTTTTGAGCCTTTGATGGAAACCTTACCATTAATTCTCATGTTTTTTATTCCAGGTGATGGGAACATGTTGTGAGAACGTCATTGGTTACATGCCAGTCCCTGTGGGGGTTGCTGGTCCACTGTTATTGGATGGAAAGCAGTTTCAAGTCCCCATGGCAACAACTGAGGGCTGTCTAGTCGCCAGCACAAATAGAGGCTGCAGAGCTATAGCTGTAAGCAAAATACTTTTCCCCTAGTTTGGTTTTCCTGTTTTTTTTTGTTTTAGTTCTCAAAGGAAAGCTGAAGGCAAACACATTAAACAGCAGCCTAAACTGATGTAAAGTTGCGTAATGTCTAGTGTAGAGCACATTAATCTAATGTTGTTGTGAATTTCTGTCCCACAGTTGGGAGGTGGTGCCAGTAGCCGTGTTCTTGCAGATGCAATGACCAGAGGGCCGGTGGTCCGTCTGCCTTCTGCCTGTCAAGCGGCTGAAGTCAAGGCCTATTTGGAGAGCACTGAGGGCTTCAAGATCATCAAGGAGTCATTTGACCAGACCAGCAGGTATGGAACTATTTCACTGAACAGATTTATTGTGGTAGTGCAGTTAGTAGTGATTTTGAAACATATATTTGTGTTGTTTGTGTAGGTTCGCACGATTAGAGAAGCTTCTGATTGGCCTGGCAAGTCGCAACCTGTACATTCGATTCCAGTCCAAAACTGGAGATGCAATGGGCATGAACATGATCTCAAAAGTACGCTGAATTGCATTTTACAAAATGATGTTAAACACGGTCACTGCAGATATTAAAATGATCTTAACTGACCTGACACGATTCATTACTCGCGCTTCGCTGAGTTTTTATCTTTCTTTTCTCTTTGGTCACCAGGGCACAGAACAGGCTCTCGCCAGGCTGAAGGAGGAGTTTCCAGAGCTTCAAGTTTTGGCTGTTAGTGGAAACTACTGTACTGACAAAAAACCTGCTGCCATCAACTGGATTGAAGGCAGGGGCAAGTCAGTGGTGTGTGAGGCCACCATTCCAGCTAAAGTTGTCAAAGAGGTACACAACCACATCATATTCCACTAAAAGTCCCATATTGGCTGCATAAATGTATGTTTTTGGAATGAAAATCCAGACTATATGTCTCACACAAATGTTTTTTTCCCGCAGATTTTAAAGACGTCGACTGCGGCTCTGGTAGACGTGAACATAAACAAGAACTTGGTTGGATCTGCTATGGCTGGAAGCATCGGAGGTTATAACGCTCACGCCGCCAACATTGTAGCTGCTATCTATATTGCTTGTGGACAGGTAATAAAAGTTAATGCTGTATTGTTTGAAGTATGATTTTGATACGGATAATGATGTGTTGTGTGATTATATAGTTACAATACGTGCAGATGTACAAACGAATTTGTTCTCGACAGGACCCAGCGCAGACAGTGGGCAGCTCTAATTGTATCACTATAATGGAAGCCTCAGGCCACACCGGGGAGGATCTTTATATCAGCTGTACTATGCCATCCATTGAGCTGGGCACTGTGGGCGGGGGTACTAACCTTCCTCCTCAGCAGGCCTGTTTACAGGTACGCACACCTATTCGATACAGGATCAATATTTGACACTTACGAAAGACAGACGTATGTTTTAGTTTCATTGTGGATGCACAGTTCTGAAGCCACTCTCATAGCATCTCATTCAGTTTTATTCTCTCTGTCTCTTCCTGTCAGATGTTGGGTGTTCTGGGTGCCAGTCAGGTGTGTCCGGGCGAAAATGCCAGACAGCTTGCCAAGGTGGTGTGTGGGACCGTGCTTGCAGGAGAGCTGTCACTCATGTCTGCACTTGCTGCCGGACACCTGGTGAAAAGTCACATGACTCACAACAGGTAAGAATTCTTTATAAAATATGAATAGAACATTACTTTAATATTATTTAATGTATGTGTGTGTGTGTGTGTGTGTGTGTGTGTGTATATATATATATATATATATATATATATATATATATATAATTTTTCAAATAATATAATAGTACAGTTTTAGTCATATATATTTATTTACATTTTACATATACATCTATTCATTTAGCAGACGCTTTTATCCAAAGCGACTTACAAATGAGAATATATATATATTATTTATATATATATAATTTAAATACATTTTTTTATATATATATATTTTTTTTCACACACACACACACACACACACACACACACACACACACACACACACACACACACACACACACACACACACACACACACACACACACACACAGTAATATATCATTATAATAATTTAAATTTTAATACCATATTTAAAAAATTACCTTACAAATTAAAATATAGTTCAATATAATATCATAATAATAGACAATAATAATAGACTGACAATGTTTTGTAACGTAAACTATCATCTGCAAACACCTGTATAATTTCTTTTTTATATTCTGGCTTTAGATCAAAAGTGAATTTGCAAGAAGCTCCAGGAACATGTACTAAGCAGGCATCTTGAGATGTCACCTGTTGAAGAGGCAAAGGGACACACCGAAAGACGATCTCAACTTCAAAGCACAAATGATTAGTAATTTAGATTATTTTCAAGGACAACAAAAGGAATACAAACTTACTGTTCATGGTTTCCCTGATCTGTTAAAGAGACTCGATTAATTAAAGACTGGAATCAAGACCAGCTGTGCTCACAAGCTTAGAGTCGGTATTTCTAAATTATATCTGAGCAGGATCGCAGTTTCCAGGCCTGCTTTGTCAAGCTTAACTCGTTATGAACAGCAAATCTGATCTTAGATCCACAGTAGCCGGAACATACAGATAAAGAAGGCCATATAACATAATTTGTTTTATAAAATCAATGAAGTTCAGGTCACTTACAAGGCTGACTGGATGTGTTAAAGTGGAAAGCATTTTGTACTTAATTTTTATTTGATGGTGATGGCAACTGGTAGCATTTCTTTGCCAACTTGTTGCCAAACTGGACAGCAACATTAGAAAGGGAAAGAGAAAGTTTACTTCTTTGCACTTAGAAAGGGAAATGGCACAGGACAGTACTGACACAGAGGAGTTTAAAGTACTATGATTCACTAGTTGGTACACATGTAGAATATTACAGATACCGAACGACTATGAAATTGCCAAACGCAGTCGTAAGCACAGCAGTGATCGCAGTGTTTCTCGTGTCAGAATGTACAGTAGTTTTGTTTTTCTATGACACAGGAATGTATTGAATGACTTGTGTAACTGAAAGGAGTAGTGCTACGGCATGATGGGACAAATATTTCAAAAGGTGCTATGATTCACGTTTCAGTTCTTTGTTCAATTACTGATTTCTTTGTGTTTGAACACCTACTGCAATGGGTTTATGTAACAATACACAACACATTGCGTATTTCTGAAGGCTTGAAATGGCTTTTATTGAGTTGCTTCTGGTTTTTATGTCATGAAAAAGAGTGGCTGATGTTTAGAAAAGTATGTTTCATACTGAAGACTGAAAGGAAAAAAAAATATGTTTCATGCTTTCCCCCCCAAAGGCACAATTCAAATTATTAAATAAATAATAAACTGCAAAGTTTTGTATATTTTTTTATAATAAAGGAAAATAAATAATACATTGTGTTGTGCTTGAATTGGTCATATTCTCTTTCTCACTTGGGCAACTTCAACCAAATAAACAAAGAAAATGTGCAAGGTTTACAACTAAAAACCTGCCAATGTATTCATTATTTCTCTAGCAAAGGAATGCATTTAATTTATAAAAAAATGTCGGTTTGTTGCTATTGTGTGCATTAGGCTTACTTATTCGTGTGCGTTAACATTTAGCTCAACTTTAAAGAAAGAAAGATAAGCCTGAAAACAAAAAAAAGCACCAAATGAATATGTCGCTGAATGTTTCAAATAATTTAACTAATATCAATTTATTCTCTAATACCTGATTAAAAAAAGTTCAATACTACAAAAAAAAGCACAACTGTTATATTTTGAGGCTATGCGTGTACTTTCAGCGTGTACTGAAGACCGGAATGTGGTGAGATGTTTGAGTTCTCTTAAGGCAATGACATTATAGGCTCTTGCCTCACCAGAGTGTGATCCGACCAATCAGCCCGCCCTGCATCACATCTCACCAGGACACTGGCTGCTGATTGGCTCAAACCTTGCCTAGAGACAGACCTGCAGGGATGAAACGGGCTTTACACACACACACACACACACACACAAGTTAATATCAGAGCACTAACCGTGTTACTCCTCCCTTAATGCTTATCTTGAATAGTAACCCTATCGCATGCTCATGATAGCATATCAGCCCATAGGTTTGTCAGTCATCATCAGCGCTCAGCGTGATTGGAAACGCCCAGTGCAGAGTTCACAGAGGTTGAGTTGGTTTATTGCACCGTACTGAGATATTCTTCCTGTACAACACGCATAAAATCATCCTTGAGTGAGTTTAAAAAACTGTAGGCAGTAACAATTGATTTGACAGTGTCCTTGTTATAGTTACAATAGTAATAGGTATTCTGCATTACATGCCACTAACCCTATAGCAACTACATGTAGATATTAGTCTGTACTTAATTTGCTGTAGCCTGTAACAAACACAAATAAAAAAGTGAAAGTTTAGCTTTTGTTTAATAAAATTTGGTTTCATTAATAAGTTGCTGATACTACATATAAAGAAGTAATTTACAAATCCTTTTTTTTTTATATATATATATAAAGGCAATCGACATTTGTAATCAATCTCAAATTAGTCAGGTGGTTTTTTTTCTTAGTTTCTTGTTCTTGCTTTCATAAACTAAGAGTTTCACACCATTCAACTAAATAAAAGTGCTTTAAGCAGTACTGCAGCAGCAAATCTGTGACGGCAGGCAGGTTATGCAACGATTCCATCATTTACATGCATCAAATCAGCCGTTCTGAACTAATATGGAAAAAATGGGATTTTAAAACAGAAAAAAATATCATATTGTTTAGTGCAAACAATGTTACTGACATCACAAAAAACAAAACCAACATTAGAATAGTGAGATGATTCAATTAATAAATGGATTTGCCTTGCATATGCATTTCTCATAAATTTTTTCTTCATCATTCGCCATCATTTACTCTCGTTCGTCCAAACAAAAGAAAATATTTTGAGGAATGTGGGTAACCAAACTTATTTTGTTACTAACATAAATAACATCTCAAAATATCTTATTTTGTGTTCTACAGAACAAAGAAAGTTTTTCAGGTTTGGAACGACATGAGAGTGAGTAAATGATGACAATGTTGGGGTAAACTACTCCTTAAAGTGTAGTGAAAGCTGAAAATGTGTCAGATTCATTCATTCTTCCATACAGTGAATTAGACCACATAAGTGACATAAAACTGTGAAATGGCACAACTGCAGTAATTCCTCATATATTGTGTAGACAGAAAACCAACAGGTAATAATGAACCAATTCATGTGAACAGTGGAATGGTGAAACTGCCCTAATATCATCCAAACACAGGCATTTGTACAACAAAGTCCCACCTACATGCAGAGATTATTTTTGAAACTTCTGAAAATTAGAACAAAAAAAACTAAACTAAACTTAAAAAGAAAAGGGAATAATGGTCATATACAAGTCACTACCAACTTTTTACAGGTCTACCAAAATACCCTCTACTTTTTAATATTAGCAGTTCCCATTAAACATACACTTTGCCAAAAGCCACATTTATGAATTACAATAATAAAAAATGTGTAATGCCTTCACATGTAAATAATGTTAAACATTCATACACTAACTGTACAATAGAGCTTAAGACTGTAGTCTAACATCCTCTTGAGGACAGAACGGGTCTTCCTAAGACAAATGGCTATTGGCCAGTGAAAATCATTATAAATCAAGGCATCAAGTTTACAGTATATATATATATATATATATTTCATCAAGACCGCAGTCAGAACTCAAACTATGATCAAATATTTACAAAAATGTAAAACACTTTAACAACCTGAGCCACAGCTCTTTTACGAAAAAACAAGTAAGGCCTTTTGAAGATGAACAGACCGTGTTGGTTATTCTAGTGTGTTTGACTGTTCAAAGGTGCTTTTACAGATATTGGTGTACTGCTTTTGTTCAGTCTGTATGGATACAGTTTGAAAAAGGTTGAAGAGTGTCAAGAGCACTTGGGCAGAGCAGCGCTTTGTCATGAGTGATGGTAGAGCAATGTGAATAAGGCGTTTCTTCAGGTGAGTCAGAAAGCAAACTGGGAATGTAGATTAAACAACCTGCAGGAAGAGAAAACGAGATTTGGAATAAATGTACAACGCGTTGTGATTTACAACCGAGAGACAGTCGCTTGTTTTTAAGGTGCGAGTTACCTGGTGTTGTTCAGAAGAGGATAGCCTCATCGCTGGTCTTCTCTTGAACATACGTGGTGAAGCGTTTGAGGAATTTGGGGTATTCTCTCTTGGCTACGGCTCGCAAGACTGATGCAGGGGCCCAACCACCAGGATTTACTTTAGGATTACATGAACACAGCATTAATGTGACATTTAATATCATGTATATCATAAAACAAAGATTGCAATCCAAACTCTTATGTACTCAGTGTACAAATGATACATTTATGATATTTATGGGCGGTTGACATTTTTAAACTGTCAGATGTCTTTTGCTAGAAGACATTTAAAGAATGTCAACTGTCTGGTTACCAACATTCTTTTTAAATATATATTTGTTTGTGTTCAACAGATGATAGAAACTCATACAGGATTAGAATAACCTGAGGGTGAGTAAATTATGACAATTTTCATTTTTGAGTGAACTATCTCTTTAAGGATCAGCATGATAATTCAAAGTTTACAAAGTCAATTACTCATTTTTTATCTATTATCTATTATGTGGTCACTAAAACAGTTGAAATATTGTGAAATATTATTACAATTTAAAATAACTATTTTATATTTTAATATATTTTTTTAAATGCAATTTATTCCTGTGATGGCAAAGCTGAATTTTCAGCATCATTACCCCAATGTCACATGATTCCTCAGTAATTATTCTAATATGCTCAAGAAACATTTAATTATTATTTTTTCTTTGATAATAATAAAATGCTTAATATTTTTGTGGAAATATTTTGTTCAAATGAACAGCATTTATTTTGTAACATACAGTTTGAAATCTTTACTGTCACTTTTGATCAATACTTACTAACAAATCTTACGGACCCCGAACTTTTAAACAGTCATGTATGAACTTTTAAGACACCCACCCAAACTTTAGTTTTAATTATTTTCAGGGGTTCAATTAGGATGGTCAGACACGCTGACCCGTGAAAACTGGCACCATGGTTGTAGTGCTAGGCTTACCGTTGGCTACATATGTGATTTTACAGAGGATGTTGTCCCTGGTGATGTCTTTGTCTCCCTCTGGTGGGCTGATTAGTGTTTGACAGATCATGGCTACATTGATTTTGGCACGAATGCATCTAGCAGAGGGCTGGAGAAAACAAGAGAAAACCTCTGTTAGAGAGTACTCTCATGCACAGCTTATTGTATCCCTTTAAAGTTGAACATTATGCGTTTATATGTTTCTGGGTTTCTAATAATAATGTCTGTGATATCAAATTGTATGAAAAGGGAAACATTTTAAAAGATACTTCTGCAGTCCAGGTACTTACTGGATAGCTGTCATGATCCACTGAGAAGTTGCACACCAGCCAGGTGTCAGGATCATTCTCATTGGTGGAGAGGATTTTACGAATAACCGATACATAAAGCACGTCCCGCTGGGAGGCAGGCCACACTCTCTACAAAAGAGGAGTGAGAAAGTGTAACTAAAGATGTCAATGCAACCGCAACAACCACAAATGATTACAGAAACAACCAGCCATAATGCAAAAGTGAATGGTGCTTTACTTTATGTGTCTGATGAACGATGACCGCTTTATCCGAGAGCGTCTCAACCACTTGAAAGCTTTCAATTGTTGCTGTAAAAGATAAGGTAAATGTGTTTGCATGTATAAGCATTATTATTTGCATCAGTTATAATCATTAACTAAAACTATTTTTTTTATTCTAATTGGAATAAAGCAGAAATAAAATATAAATATTAGATGAAAAAAAAAAAAAAAACTTATTTCAAGTCAACATTTAAATTTTTCATTTAGTTAAGTGTAAAAGCAATAAAATGATTACCTGGAAATAAATGAAAACTAAACTAAAACAAAAATAGATTAAACCTAAATAAATAAAAATAAAAATTTTTTTTTTACAAAAGCACATTAAACCAAAATTAACATGAAAACTAAAATTATAAAAATAAAAGATACAACATTTTCCTAAAACTATAATAAAACTAAAAGAAAAAGTAAAGGCCCTGTTTACACCTGGTATTAAGATGCGTTTTAGTCGATCAGATCACAATTGGACGACTCTAAATACAGGTGGAAATGTCAGGGACTAAAACGTTTTGAGCTTTCAACCACTTCAAGTAGTCGTCAAAAAACGCATTTGACCGGATTGTTTTCAGTGTAAACGCTCATGTGGTCAACTCACCAACTGCGTAAACATTATGGGAAGCACACTAGCCAGACGGGATTTAAACTTTGTCGGCTGAAGACTCAAGTTTGGTTTGAATATTAAAAACGTGCCAGGCACAATGATCTCTCACGATTCCTGACTTCTAACACACACTCACCATGTTCGCCATGATCTTGTGGCTACCAGAGCAAAAAACAAAAGCTGCTGTTATCCGTAAAAAAAAAAAAAAGCCCAAACATATACCCGTCCATAGACCCTCCCCTCCAAGAAATCAGGAGAAAAGTTGTCACAAGTGGACAAAAGAGACGGATTAAAACACCGGGTGTAAACGGGAATGTGTCCCTCGTCCACTTGTGATCTGAATGACCAAAACGCATCTTAATACCTGAAAATAACATTGATTTACATGTCCTATACATACATGGTCTGATAACCTGATGTCTAAATAGTGGCAATATTAGATTAGAAGATCAAAAAGGCAAAATAATATGCTGAGGTGAACATACTCTCCCAGTCGTTCCGATAAGCTGTGTCCCAAAAGTAATGGCAGACCTCGTGCCCCGTGACCCCTCTGACAGAATGAGTAGCTTTGAGAGGATCCAGAACAAGGCCATTCTCCTCCACCTCTCTCCTATACACCTGCAAAAACAAATGTTGCAACAAGTTTGTTTTTTGTACATACCTACATTTATTATATATATATATTATATATATATATATATATATATATATATATATATATATATATATATATATATATATATATATATATATATATATATATATATATACATACACACACACACACACACACACCACAGGAGTCAGTAAGATTTAAAAACAAACAAACAAAAAATATGAATACTTTTATTCAATATGGATGTATTAAATTGATCAACAGCAACAGTAAAAGCATTTATAATGTTACAAAAGATTTATATTTCAAATAAATGCTGTTCTTTCAAAGAATCCTGAAAATATCACAGTTTACGCAAAATATTAAGCAGGACAACTTTTTTAACATTGATAATAAGAACCCCAAATCAGCATATTAATATTCATTCTTTTTAATTTCATTCATTCGTTTTTACTGTATTTTTTTTATCAAATTAATGCAGCCTTGGTGAGCATCTGAGACTTCTTTCAAAAACTTTTCTGAAATCAAACGTTTGAATGGTAGTGTGCAATATATATATATATATATATATGTACACATACACAGTGCATCTGGAAAGAATTCACAGCGCTTCACTTTTCCACAGTTTGTTATGTTACAGCCTAGGGCTGTAAACGATTAATCACATCCAAAATAAAAGTTTGTGTTTACATAAAATATGTGTGTATTGTGTATAATTATTTTGTAAATATAAATACACACACATGCATGCATATATTTAAGAAAAATGTGTTGTTATTTTTTTTTTTTACAAATTATATAAAAATATATATGCAGTATATAAAAGCAAATATATACATGCATGTGTGTGTATTTATATATACAAAATAATTATACACAATACACACATATACTGTATATTATGTAAACACAAACTTTTATTTTGGATGCGATTAATCGTTTACAGCCCTATTACAGCCTTATTTCAAAATGGATTAAAATAACTATTTTCCTCAAAATTCTACAAACAATACCCCATAGAAGTTTGTTTTAAATATTTTAAAATTTCTTTAAAAAAAAAAAGTTAACAGAGCACAATCCAAGCCATGAAGTCCAAGAAATTGTCTGTAGAACTCCGAGACAGGATATTATCGATAAATTTGCAAGAATTGCAAGGAATAAAAAAACAGAAGATATAAAGCTTGGATGTTATAGGCATTTTTTTATTCTGATATAGAAACAGGCTTCCATAGAAACAAGCTAGGTTTCAAATTAAACTATCTATATTTCACCTTCATATCCCCTTCTTCAATGACCAGCTGCCAGTTAGCATCTCCACCCACATCTTGTAAAGAATAAGTCATGTGACTGTGCACCATCTCCTCAACCTGTGAACAATACAAGAGGTATGAGGTGTTGTTGAAAGTATACAAGCAAAAAAAAGTTTCAAACATTTCTTTCTCGTTACGAACAATCATACGCCTGCAGTTCATCCACACTGTCATATCTACCTGAGCACTGAACCTGTGCACGTCATCTGAGGCACTTATGAGGTCGACGGAGGAGGACAAGGAGGAAGTATGACTGCGAGGCTGAACCCAAGAGACAGAAAGACAGAGGGAAACAGGTCAAGGGAAAGAGAGGGAAATAAAAAAAAATCTCATCATCACCCAGAGAACACAAAGAAGACTCCCACTGTAAATCACACTTCAGCAGGAGGAACTGGAAGAACAAAGGCAGTCTCACAAAAGTATTGAATTACAAAAAGTATTGAAAGTTCCAAGAATTTCACAGAGCAGATCCACCATCAGCAATGACAGAATCGCAAAATCAGTCACGAAAATGCAAATGTGCTTTGATAGAGTGTTTGTGTGTAGGAGTGTGTGTTTGTGTGGGTGAGTCACCTTATTCGAGTATTTCTGAGTGCCGATGGAGGAATAGGTGTCTGGAGAGAGGGAGATTTGTCGAGATACTCTGCTTCTTTCTGCCTGGGACAGCAAAACATGTCAGCAACATTTATATATAAACATTAGCTTTAAATGCAATTAAATTAGCTGTAAATATACTTTGAAGAGTTTCTTGACTGGTATATTGGCTGTTGGATCCTGATGAACAACAATCTGTTCTGATCAGGTACGGTTGGGAGTCGAAGAATCGATTCCTAGATTCCAAGGCATTGGTAATCGAGAATCATTTCCAAAAGTTGGAATCTATTCCATCAAGGGGAATTGAATCCTATTTCCTTTTTTTTTATTGGTTACACATTTAAGGTGTACTTGTTACAGTGTAACTAAACATTTAAGTACAGAGTAATATTAATTAACAACATGTACTTACTATATAATTAGGGTTAGTTAGTTGCATGTAATTATGTATAATTTACTGTTATTACCTACGTACATGTAATGTAACAAGGACACTGTAAAATAAAGTGTTACGGACTTTTTCTTAAAGGTTCATCTGTTACTCCACAAAAAAGGGTCTATATTCATTATCAGGTCTGGTTCCAACTAGTAGTAAACTGAAACAACAAGGACGATATTTGCCATTTTTCTATTTTTTTTTTTCTGATCTCAACTTCAAACCAGACTTTCAGTGTGATTGAGCGTGTTTATCCTTAAGGCACGTTAACACCCATAAAAATAACTATATTAGATGATAACTGTAATTAAGTTATGTTGTCTATGTAAAAGTTGAGCTCTTTAAAGTCAATGGGTTCTGATTGGCTGTCAATGCATTTAGAATAGTGATTCCAATTATATTGTTCCTCTCTGTCATTATCGTTATAGCTGTTGTATAGACTTCCATATTCTCATAGAAACTCTATAGTTATAACTGTTGTGTGGACTTCCATATTCTCATAGAAACTCTATAGTTATAACTGTTGTGTGGACTTCCATATTCTCATAGAAACTCTATAGTTATAACTGTTGTATAGACTTCCATATTCTCATATAAACTCTATAGTTATAACTGTTGTATAGACTTCCATATTCTCATAGAAACTCTATAGTTATAACTGTTGTATAGACTTCCATATTCTCATAGAAACTCTATAGTTATAACTGTTGTGTGGACTTTCATATTCTCATAGAAACTCTATAGTTATAACAGTTGTGTGGACTTCCATATTCTCATAGAAACTCTATAGTTATAACTGTTGTATAGACTTCCATATTCTCATATAAACTCTATAGTTATAACTGTTGTATAGACTTCCATATTCTCATAGAAACTCTATAGTTATAACTGTTGTATAGACTTCCATATTCTCATAGAAACTCTATAGTTATAACTGTTGTGTGGACTTTCATATTCTCATAGAAACTCTATAGTTATAACAGTTGTGTGGACTTCCATATTCTCATAGAAACTCTATAGTTATAACTGTTGTATAGACTTCCATATTCTCATAGAAACTCTATAGTTATAACTGTTGTGTGGACTTCCATATTCTCATAGAAACTCTATAGTTATAACTGTTGTATAGACTTCCATATTCTCTTAGAAACTCTATAGTTATAACAGTTGTGTGGACTTCCATATTCTCATAGAAACTCTATAGTTATAACTGTTGTGTGGACTTCCATATTCTCATAGAACTCTATAGTTATAACTGTTGTATAGACTTCCATATTCTCATAGAAACTCTATAGTTATAACTGTTGTATAGACTTCCATATTCTCATAGAAACTCTATAGTTATAACTGTTGTATAGACTTCCATATTCTCATAGAAACTCTATAGTTATAACTGTTGTATAGACTTCCATATTCTCATATAAACTCTATAGTTATAACTGTTGTATAGACTTCCATATTCTCATAGAAACTCTATAGTTATAACTGTTGTATAGACTTCCATATTCTCATAGAAACTCTATAGTTATAACTGTTGTATAGACTTCCATATTCTCATAGAAACTCTATAGTTATAACTGTTGTGTGAACTTCCATATTCTCATAGAAACTCTATAGTTATAACTGTTGTATAGACTTCCATATTCTCATAGAAACTCTATAGTTATAACTGTTGTATAGACTTCCATATTCTCATAGAACTCTATAGTTATAACTGTTGTATAGACTTCCATATTCTCATAGAAACTCTATAGTTATAACTGTTGTATAGACTTCCATATTCTCATAGAAACTCTATAGTTATAACTGTTGTATAGACTTCCATATTCTCATAGAAACTCTATAGTTATAACTGTTGTGTGAACTTCCATATTCTCATAGAAACTCTATAGTTATAACAGTTGTGTGGACTTCCATATTCTCATAGAAACTCTATAGTTATAACAGTTGTGTGAACTTCCATATTCTCATAGAAACTCTATAGTTATAACAGTTGTGTGGACTTCCATATTCTCATAGAAACTCTATAGTTATAACTGTTGTATAGACTTCCATATTCTCATAGAAACTCTATAGTTATAACTGTTGTGTGGACTTTCATATTCTCATAGAAACTCTATAGTTATCATTTTTGGTGTGAATGTCCCTATACTGTGGTCAAGAAACCCACTCTCTGACATTAAATTACTGACTGACTTAAAACAACTATAGCTCAGATTTAATGGGATGTTTTGAAGTAAAATTGTGGACTTAGTAAGTGAAAGGCAAGTGGTAAAGTTAGCAAAATGGCTACATTTGTTAAGAGAACTTTTAAGGTGGCAACAGCAACAGCGCCACAGCTCAATATGTGGGAACACATGTGCGAACCGCTAGGCCACTTTGACCATTTTGGTTTCCCACAAATAAATCCCTTGGTATACATTTACACTTCAAGAGTCATGATGATGTGATCAAACAGTCCATTCCATGCTCAGCATATAACAAAACATATGTCACAGTAATAACAGTACATAAAACAGATGCCTTAGAAAACAGAAATGTGCAAAACATCCAGCTTTGCAAAATTATAAATGATCTGAATCATTACTTGTACTTCGATCTGATCATGTTTATCCAATGCAGCTTCCACAGCATCAAAGAACTCCTCTTCATTGATCAGACTGTTCGGTCCTTCCTGCACAGACACGTTTAGCACAGAGAGAACATCAACAGTCTAAATGGAGGGTGTGTGTTGGGCCACAGATGGACAGGACGGTGTAAATTAAAGGTTGTGAACTTACTTCATAGTCTGGTCCTCCATAATGAGGCTTCTTCTTCAGCTCCGTCAATGCAGCTTTGTAGGCGTCTTCAGCCCGTCTTCTCCTTTCAATTTCCTTTTGAAGAAAGAATGTTACTCATAGTTTTACTACATCCAATATAAATCAATGAATTCAAGAGGATCTTATTCTTAAAGGGGTCATTACTATAATTAATAAATAATAAAAAACATTTTTACATTTTCAAAAGTTTGGTTCTCTAAGATTTTTAAAAATACTTTTGAAAAAAAGTCTCTGAGAAAAATACATTAAAACTTGAAAATATTTTTAAAATTTAAAGTAACTATTTTCTAATTTAATAGATTTTAAAATGTAATTTATTCCAGTGATGGCAAAGTTGACTTTTCAGCATCATTACTCCAATCTTCAGTGTCACATGATCCTTCAGAAATCATTCTAATATGCTGATTTGCTGCTTAAGAAACATTTCTTATCATTGTTGAAAACAGTTGTGCCCATTAATATTTTTTTTGTACTAGAGTCTTTGATGAATAGAAAGTTCAAAAGAACAGAAGTTATTTCCGTTATTTGAAATGGAAATCTTTTGTAACTTTTTAAATGTCTCGACTATCAATTTTGATCGGTTTAATGCTTCCATGCTGAAAAAAATAATTATTTCTTTAAAATTAATAATAATAAAAATCTTACTGACCCCAAACTTTTAAATGGCATTATAAATGATCATGGATAAATGACAGTTGGGATTCTGATGTCAGAAAATAAAAGATTTTGGAACGAACCATTTTTGCTGCCTAGTTTTAATAAACCTTTTTGTACTTTTGGCAAGACGTTTTGAGTTCTACAACGTATATGTTTGTATACCAATAAGAATTTGATTGGATTCCTCACGAATCCTCTTGAAGGACTCTAGCTAAACAAAGCTTTTTTACAAACAAATCTGTTTAGGATCCAAATGGAGAATCCGGAACAGAGCGAAGACATGAGACAGGCGATCTGACAGATCCACTTGCGATTTCATGCTTCAGCTAAAGCAAACACACCCATTTCAACGGTTTATCCTACTACAGATGCCATTGATGATACCACTACGCCTCTTTTGAAGGCCATTCACTCAACAAAGGGAGGAGCCGATAACACCCGCTCTCTAAACTAGCTTGAAGCTTAAACAGCTTGCCGAAAGTCAACCTTTAAACCAGTCAAACAAAAAACTTTAACTCAAATGAAGTAGTCTTGCCACATTAAACCTTCACTGAAACGTGTTTGTTCATTACTGAGAAGCTGTGGGTGTTGTAGTTTTGTTTAGTAAATAATAATACCAATCTGTTCTAAAACTGACAGGTGTGTCTTTGCTAAAAGCCCGACACACCTCTACCACTGTCACATGAGACAATTACTGACAACACCCGGCTTATATGACAGTTGATAACAGCTGTGTGACTCCACTAAACCAAAGCGATTAAAACACCAATGGTAGAGGCAAACGCGTGCACTTACATAGCACAAGACTAAAACTTTATATTTTGTAAACTGACTCTTAAGCACTTAAAACAGAACGTAGCATCGAATAACCAGTGAACTGGACACAAGCAAGTCAAACCTACAGCGTAGAAGCTGCTGTGCGTAGACAGAGGAATCCAGTTTTCATTAGTGTTCTGAAGCGCCACCCAGTTCTGCCACGGCTTCAACACTGAAGAAACGTACACTGTAGACATCCTCTACAATCCAGTCGCTAACATCAAAACAAACAATCCTCAGAAATGGGAAACTCTGGTCATTTTGCAGAAAGCTTTATTCCGTTCAAAGGTCCATCCAATCCTGTTGATTGACTGAACATACTGTAAAATCTGCGGCTGGAATTCAAGAAGCCGCTTCCTGGCTGATAATACTGTATAGCGGGGGTTGGACTGTAGATGGAAAAACTGGTCGGGCAAGTGCGAGCAGAAGCTTTACACTCAGATACTAATGACGATGCTAATGTGAGGAATGCACGGCTTCTGGAGACCAGATGCACTTTAGTTTTAATGGATGCGTCTTTGTGACTCATCCAGTAATTAAGGGGTTATGTGGGAAGTGTATGGGAAAGTAAATAGAGCCCATATTAAGCTTGTGACAAAACTGCTTGATGCACAATGCTTCATTCGTAACAAAATGAACTCTGTGGTTTCAATACTGTAAAAAAGCATATGGTAGTCCCACAATTAACAATACTTCCTGTAAAACTGGAATTATCAAAATAGAGAGAATTCTGTCATCATTTAAATCACCCTCACGTTGTTCCAAACCCATTTCCTTGATAGATTAAATTGAGGTCTGTTCCTTATGCAAAGCTGTTGTAAGGGTTCAGAGGACTTGAAATATAACACAGGAGTCCGATGGACTTCTTTAATGGTGCCTTTTTGGAGATTGATGTGCCGTGGTCACGGTTCGCTTTGTTATATTGGCAAAGCAATTGGACAGATCCTTTCTGATCTCCAATACACTTCACTGGTTCTCCGCAGGGCTGTGTCCTTTCCACACCGCTCTTCATTCTGCATACTGACCATTTCAGGTCCACCCAATCTAATTCTCATCTAATCATGTTTGCTGATGACAGTCTTACGGTCTCTGCTCTTAGGACCTTAATAGCATCATGGCCCAGCTCTTCAGGAATTTAGTGTGACAACTCCAGTTTGGTTATATGTTAGTAACCTTTTCTAATAAGCAGAGGCAGATGTTCATTCACGGGAAGCCCATAGAGATTGTTGAGGAGTACAAGTACTGGGCACAATTTTTGACAATCTGCTGAAATTTACTTCCAACACAGAGGAGATGCCAGCAGCACCAGTACCTTTTAAGGAAGCTCAGTTCCTTTGGGTATAGTAAGAACATCCTCACTATGTTCTACTACTTTTACATTGAAAGTGTCATTACATTCTCTATCGTCTGCTGGTTTCATTCTATCAGCCTTCAAAATAGAAATTATTGGACTTCTTATTAGGGCTTTACAAAAGTGAAAAGCAAATGTTGAGGTTGGCTGGCAGGATTTTACATGTCCTGTTTTTGAGTGTCTCCCCTCAGGGCAAAGGCTTCGCTGTCCAGGCTGTGGGACACAAAGGAGGATCTTCCATGAAGATATTTTGTACATTTCCTACCGTAAATATATTAAAAATTATTTGTGTGAGTGAATGCAGCACAACCGCAAACATAAATTGACAACTTTAAAGGCGATTTTCTCAATGTTTAGATTTTTTTTGCACCCTCAGATTCCAGATTTTCAAATAGTTGTATCTCGGCTAATGATCGACCGATTTATCGGTTTACCGATATTTAAGCATTTTTCCATAATCGGGTATTGGTATTGTAATATCGGATTCACCGATAAACGGCGCTATCTTGTGGGCGTTTTGAGAATTTCACCATTGCAGCACCGCGTCTGAGGAGAGACAAGACAACAACAACTGCGTGCACAGCACAGGTAAAGTAAGCTATATGTAGGCCTACTACTTGCTTTGCTTCAATTATTCAACCTTATTTAACATAACAGACATAATGCACGAATGAGATTTGAGAAGTAAATGCCTGATATGTAGTTTATTTATGCAGCTTGGCGGCTCTAAAAAATAAATAAAAATCACAGTCACGTAGCCTAATCTGTTGTGTCCCGTCTCAATAAAGACGTAACTTTACATGAATTAAATAAAACCGACGTGAATGAGTGCATTTTGGAAATAAAAGCGCTGAATTTAATTCTCTCTCGGTTGTATTCACTCACCATTAGTCGCGTAAAAAAAGTTTGTTCATATTGCGGAGCACTCACTGGGTTGATGATCAGGAATGCTCAAGCACGGCCCCTGCATGAAACTTTTAACAAGATTCACTTGTTTAAAACACCCTAAATGATATTAGCACTTATTACATAACCATTATTTCACTAATACACATCTAAATAAATACAGCTCTGTGGAAATTAATTATTTATTATTTCCACGAATCAGCGCCGCCACTCCCACCAAGCGCATCACGCGCTGTGCGTAGGGCACCGAGTGCTGAGGGGGCACCAACAAAATAGCCTTTTAAAATCTCAAATTAATTAAAATCTCCCGGAATCTAGAGCGAGTGAGCCCGCGAGACAGAGACGGTGCTCCAAACCGAGTAGCGCATGCACGGCAGAGAGGGAGAGAGCAAAAGAGACGGCGCGCGTGTGCCTCATTTTGATTATTAACATTAATGTTGCTGCTGATGCTTATAAATTATATAAATAATATACATTCTTTGTTTGGCAACTGGGAGTATTAACCTACACTAAAATAGCTATGCATTTTTTCCCCCAGGTAATTATGTAATAATCGTAATTATCGGTTATCGGGCACATAAACAAATACTGGTAATCGTTATCGGTTTAAAAAAAAAAAATCAATATCGGTCGATCACTAATCTCGGCCAAATATTGTCCTATCCTAACAAACTATAAATAAATGGAAAGCTTAATTATTCAGCTTTCAGATGATGTGTAAATCTCAATTTAAAAAAAAAATTTACCCATGTGACTGGTTTTGTGGTCCAGGGTCACATATGTACAAATAAAGTGTTTGAAATTGGAAATTTAAAATCATTTTTCGTAACATTATAAATTGTATTGTACTTTTTATCAAATTCACCCATTCTTGTTGAATAAGTAATGTTAATCCAAAAATGTACATTCCGTCATAATTTACTCTCCAAACATGAATTAGAATTAGTATGTTGATGTACACTACAGCTTAGAGTCAGTACGTTTTTATTTACTGCACACTACCTTATCGAGTCGTCTCTGCCAGCTCTCCTCTCGTTTGACCAAAATGTCGATGCAGTGGGACAGTGTGGACAGGATTCCTGCCGTAGTGGCTTTAAACGTGATGGCTTCACCCTTGAAATCGATGCCTACGGGAGCTTTGAGGCTGTCCACAGGGAATACTGCGGAAAAATCAAATAAAATTAATATCAAATAGCAGCCATACTCCAACTTAGCTCTACTTCTGAAGAAATGTCAGTTGGTAAATTAAATCTTTATAAGTGTCTTCTTATCAATTGTCTTCAGACCTAGAAATAAATAAGCCATTTAACAACCACCATCATGGACAATGGAAGATTTTCATCATTACGGGAGTAAAAAGCACTTTACACTCTTTACACACTTCAAATTGATGTTAGCACTAACTGCATGACGTGCAGTTTGCAGCTTATTGCATGGTGTATACTGTGTACGTTTTATTTTATGCTACTAAAAATAAAGACGCAAGATGAACAAATATTACAGTAGTCAACAATTGAAGTTTGAAGTCAACAATTTTTTTTTATGCTACTACAAATAAAGACGTATGATGAACAAATATTCCAGTAGTCAACAATTGAAGTGGATCAAAACCTTTCAGTAAAGTTATACATGAATTTTGACCAATACCCGTTCTTGTCTTTGATTAACTTTTTTGATACACTTCAAATGTTGACTACTATTTACACTAAATTCAGACAATATGAAAGAAAAATATTTTCTCGAGAATCAAACTGCATTCTGACAGGATTACGAGACATTAAACATTTTTAATCAATAGATGCATTACCGGTAAGCACAAAGTGGATATGCTTATAACAAATGTAAAAAAAACAAAAAAAACAACAACTCACATTTCTCTTTGCTGCTGCTGTTGTTGTTGAGATAATCTGGACGTAAGCTTGGAAAATTTTCCTCATCATCAGATACTGCAAGAAAAAAAAGGCATCCTTTTTTTTTAGCAGAGTTACAACAAACAAACAATTCAAGCAATTTTATTGTGCACTCATCCATTTAATGGGAAGAATCACACAAGAATGAGAATACCGTCAACTTTTACTCACCCTAATGCTATTTCAATATAAGACCATAAGACCTTTGTTCATCTTTTGAAACAACGATATTTTTTTATATTCTCTCAGCCTTCCTGTCCATGTAACAACAACTTTCACGCATTAAAAAGTAAAAAAACACATTGAATAAATCTTCACATTCACAAATCTATGAGTCAAATGGTTTAATCCAAGTCTCCTGAAGACACATAATTGCTTTAGATGATGAACATATATTTTATTCACATAAGCCTGATCAACACACCATAGAGCATATGAAATATGGTAAACTGAAGTTAAACCCGGCTTGCTTGACGCATGAGAAACAACCTCATTGGTTCTTACAAATCAAGCAGGCATGACTGAGCTTCCGTTTACCATATTTGATAAAGAATGAAGCATTAAAGTTTTGTTTGCGTGGACTTTTACTGGAGGGACATATCTTAATTTGTGTTTCAAAGAACAACATTAATGACAATTTTCTATTTTAGGTGAACTATCCCTGTAAAGTTAATAAACGCACAATATAAAATGGCACTCCTCTGAATACAAAAGGAGTTTGAATTGGAAGTTTTCTCCTGTGTGACGCCAAGTTGGTCCCTCAGCAAGATACAATTCCCTGTATCATAACCGTTTCCTCACCTTTGTCCCTGTGAAGCTCATCTTTACTGTCAGCATCTGCGCAGTTGTCAAAGTACCTCTGCAGAGTGTCCACCTGTCTGCAGAGAATGTCCCGGAAAGTTTCCATCTCTGCTAGCTTTTCCCGCAGACTGTATCCCTTCTGTTCAACAGATTGCGAATGAACATTCAATTGAAACTACTTGAGATGTTGCAAAAGTTGGGACTGTGGAGGCAGAGGCTGATTCTCACCTTTAAGGAGGATGCGGAGGTGGTGGAGAGGCCACTGGCGGCTGAGGTGAGGGACAATAGGGAACCATGGCGGCGGAGACTGCTCTCAGACCCGTAGCCTGACTCAGCCTGCACACAAAACACAACTAGGTAACTTCACACTTGTTTAAAAATAACATTCAATTGAATCATGGGGCAGTGAAGTGTCATGGTCGAAGCTGTGCAGTGAAAAAGACAGAACTGAGACAGACTGAACATTTCTGAGACTTGCAAAGAAATAAAGCAGCTTTATTCATGCTTGAAATCGCCAGTTATCAAATGATGAATGATAGTTGGATAAGAGTCACATCTGATATTTTATTTAAGACTGAATTACTTGTAGCTTGAAGCTTAAATATGAATTAGTTACTCAGTAGCATCTACCTTGTTATTATGAGCTTAGCTTTACCAAAGTAAGATTTGTATATTCACAATTAAGTGAATGCAAAATAATTCACAAGAAAGCAGGAGGAACACAGGCGTTGCAAAAAAAGTTAAAGGAATGAATTATGAAACATCATAAAGTTAAGAATTTATAAATGCTTAGAATGGATAAATAAATAAAATACTTCTCAATTCTCAACCCTACTAATTCTAAGGATAAGAAAGGATATTTGGGACAATATAAACTACCAGTTTTTGAAAGAAGTATTTTATGCTCACCTAGGATGCATTTATTTGGTCAAAAATACAGTAAAAACTGTATAAATTGTATTCATATTTCACAATATTACTTTTTACAATGGCAAAGCTGAATTTTCAGCATCATTACTCTTCAGTGTCTCCAGTGTCACATGATCCAGAAATCATTCTAATATGCTGATTTGCTGCTCAAGAAACATTTATTATTATTATCAATGTTGAAAAAAGTTGTGCTGCTTTAGGTTTTTGTGGAAACCATGGTATATTTTTACAGGATTCTTTGATGAAAAGAACTTTAATAGTTGCATTCATCAAAAGTTGAATAGAACAGCATTTATTTGAAATATAAATTTTTGTAACATTATGAATGTCTTCCTTTACTGTCCCTTTTGATCCATTTAAATAAAAGTATTAATAAAAAAAATAATAAAAAAAAACCTTTGAACATTAGTATATAATCGAACATCATAAAACCTCCAATTCAAATGAATAATAACAATCTTAGAGTTATGTTACATTCACATGTAAAAATGATAATCTTTGATCTATAGACCGGCCTCTTTGAATGACATAGGTATGATAGGCTACATGGCATGGACACAAGGAACAAAATTGCTGTTGCAACGGTTTTTAACTGTACTTCCCGTTAACACCACCTGGCAAAGTAACAGAAGATGCAAAAATGAGGAAGAAGGAAGAACTAAAAAATTATAATACAACACGTCGCAGACATCCTCTCCCCATCTCAATCCCATATCATGATACTGTAAATACAGTTCCTGGCAGAGCCTTGAAGGAATCCAGGAAACCATTTATAATGTTAAAAAAAAAATAAAAAAAATTTCAAATAAAGTTATTTTTTAACTTTCTATTCATCAAAGAATCCAGAAAAGAAAGGGTTTCCATACAAATATTAAGCAGCACAACGGTTTTAAACCGAAAATCCATATTTTTCATCACAGGAATAAATAAAATTAAATATAATATATAGTAAATTGTAATATATAAAATAAATACAGCATAATAGACCTCATTTCAAAAACATTTTAAAATCTTATCGATCCCAAACCTTCAAACGATAAAAAGTCCCATTAAGTGCAATCAGTACTCGTATAACTCTTTTATTTGGTCAGGAGACATTGTACCAGACAGCAAAAGCCTTCGCTTCAGTCCTTCCATGAGTGCACTGTAAAACTGCTGACACTTGGCTAGTGGAAGATTGAATTAAAGTGCTTTAACTAATAGCCAATGATAGATTGACAGACTGTTAAATAAAACTATTATTATATGGATCATCCTTTAAAAAAAAAAAAAAACAAGTCTTCAGTCTTGCTTCGTCCCAATCAATGAATGATGGAAATGATTGTAATTGAATTCCCCAGCAAAATCGTGTTGCTGGTCATGAAAACATGATGAATGGTCGAGTAAGAGTGCTTGATGGTGAAAAGTAAATGACATGAGTTCAAATGCTAATGTGCTAAAGCCCACCATTTGGCCATTCCAGCAGCCAAAGCAGGACATGGCACTTCTGCAGTCCTGAGTACTTGGCCCCAGCATGACCACTACTCTTTTCAGATACTCCCAAAAGCGCTCCTTCTCAAGGCGGTCACAGAATTCCCAGTTCTTTCTCCAGACACTCCAAGAATTCCCAGTTCTCTATCCAGACACTCCTAGGATTCCAAGTTCTCTCTCTGGACACTCCAAGTATTCCCTTGCTGGACACTCCCAGAATTCCCAGTGCACTGACTGCAGACTATTTCACCAGCACATGGTCAGGAACGAAGGAGACGACAAGCGTTCGCAATGATGTGAAGAAATTATTTGAGGTGGGTTTCTGAGGCAGTATAAAACCAGAGAGATTGTGGGTGAGTCTACAAAGCATGTGGAGGAGAGTGAGTGAGAGAGAGAGAGAGCGAGAGATGGCAAAATCATACAAACACTGAAACTCCCAGAGCTGCCGCACACACACTCCACTCACCTAACTGCAATAAAACCAACATAAATCATCCAGAATTTCTGCCGTCACTGGCCGCATCTAATCCAGCAGCATGAATGTGTGAGTGAATGTGTGAGCGTGCGTGTTTAAGGAGATCTCAGATCCTGCTGGGCGTGTGCTCTCGTCTCGGTCTCTTGTGCTGTACTCCTCATCTCTGCGCTCCTCTTAAAGAGGACCAATGCATTTAAGGACTGCACCAACACCTAAAACCACAGTTCCAATCAAGCCCCTTTATTTTGGTTCAGAGGTCTTCTTGCTGGGCAGGGCTTTTTAAAGCAGCCTCTTCATGCGACTGAATATACTCATGAATTATACATGCAGCTGGACGACTGCGAGCGGAAAACGCCCATCCGCCCCAGCCTGCATCACCCACGCACACACACTACACACACACACAAGCTCACCTCGATGAACGGAGAGTCGCGAATAAACAACGCTGACCTGAGTGCCAACAGCCTCTCTACTAATGTGCACTTCTGTTAGGGGAATGGTGATTCAAGTAGCATTTTTAGATTTAAAGCCGTACAGATCAGAAAGAAGAGACAGGTAAAAAAAAACCGGATTATTATTATATTGTATTTTATGTGGCATCAACTACCACATATACCACACATACAATTATGTGACTGTATAAGTCACACAAATGCAGCATCATTTGCACTACGCTGACAAAATCTTTGACACACTAATTTGCTGTAAGTCAATTGAAGAACTCTTGGTAACGAGTGGCTTAGCGGACAGGCCCGCGAAGTTAATAATGTAATATTATGTATGGGTGAAACAGATTTGCCAAACGCTCAGAGCAAGCGCTCTAGAGAACGTCAAATATTTCCATTTTCTATTTGTTTTTGCACCTGTGAGCAATGTATCCAATCACAGACCACTCTCGAATAGTGGTCGAGTCGACCGATATATTACCATGGCCAAAATATTGGCCGATATTTGACATTTTTTTAAATATCATCATCGGCCGATAAGTTTTTCTATTGGAAGCGGGACCTTTATTTTGATGGCGCTGAGCACACAGCAGCGCTATCATTGTCCATCTTCAAAAGTATTATAGCATTTGCCATTACATCATTAGTAACTGACAGGCAAACACTAGAATACTTTATTTACCGTCAGCATGCAGCAAATACGCATTCATATAATTTAAACAAAGCTGCGCTATATTCAGTTGACCACTATGTCCTATTTATGTCATTTTCACTGTGTTCTGTATGTAAAATTAGTCAATTATCGGCAATAAAAAAACAACAATATCGGGGTCGACCACTTATGCAATGGCCAATTGACCCTTCGCAGGGAGCTTGATTGACAGGTGAAAAATGGCCATCCGCCATTTTGTCCGACAAAGCAGTCAGGAGAGTTAGTAGATCAACATGGGAGCATTTGAACTTGAAAAACAGAGTGTACTGACGCCTTTCCGCGGTTAAAACAACATTCCTTCATATGTTCATTCATGTTTATTTGATGCTATAAATAAATTAGAAGGAATAGATGATCGGTTCACAGTGGTTCAGACACATTAAAGAGCCACAAAACTTCTTTAAAAAAAAAAGACCAAATTTGAAAGGTGAGACTGTTTAATGTTTTATATCAAAAGTAACCGAAAAGTAACATGGTCTGTCCTGTCTGTCAGCGTGTTGTCAGTGTCCTCTCTGCTCTGTGATGTATTTTTCACTGCGTGAGAACATGGTGTAGAGTGAGAGTGGCGTAGCTTGTCGGACATAGCGACAGTAACTAAGGGGGGCGAGTCTTTGCGAACTGTCAATAAGGTGTTTAATTTCGAAACCACTCACCGCTCAAAATGAGTTTTTGTTCAGTGTTGAGTTCTGCAAGCTCATGAATCCTCTCATTAACAAACAAAGTGTAGACACGATGCAAATAAGAGATGCACTGTGCAGTGTGTAGACAGCTTCATTGATTATAACAGAACTTTGTAAGATAACAATGAACAGAGATGAGTGACAGCTATTAGTGAAGGGAGGCTGTATAATCCATTGAATAAAAGTTTTGTTCTTCGTGATGATAAAAGGACCGATGGCCAATTACATGCTGCAAAATTTCGGAAGTGACATCCACACATAAATGCGGGATTCACTCTAGAAATTGCAAAAATTGACAGTGATAAACAGCAGGGGACACAAATATGGCAACCGAAGTGTGTGCAACCGAAGAAAGGAAAAAGAAATTGGGACGAGAGTTTGAATAAATGACTCGTTTAATTTTCACTTTTGAGTGAATGATTCTCTTTCAAGAGACCAGAAAGACTCCTGCTTGGAGTTGGTAAAGGGCTTTGTAGTCACATGACAAAACTGCAATATCACTCTTCACCAGCAGAAGGCAGAAGTGGCCGTGAGTGTAAAACTGCCAGAGAACATTTGCATTAGATTTCTGCTGTTTGTTTAGTAATGCTTTGAAACAATCTGTATTGTATAAAGCGCTATATAAATAAAGGTGACTTGACTAATATTACAATGTTCCCAAAAGGTCATTTAACAAACAAACTCACTGTTGAATTCTCCTAACTCCCCAAAGCTTCAGTTTATTCTTTTATGACCTTCAAAACAAGCAAATTAAATAACTTAATATTGTTTCTCTTACAGACTCTCACAAAAGTCAAACATAGAGCATTATGATACTTCTCAAGAAATGTACCTGCAAAATAGCTGCCTGAAAACACAACTGTACACACACACACCCTTTCCTGGATCAAAACACCAGCTGTGTAGTAACAGCTCCACTCCTTTTATTGAGTTCAGCTCCACCGCACATGTGAGAGTCATTCAAATCAGCACATTCCTCAAGACCCTGCCTTTGTAAATCGGTCCCATGATACGTCACCGCAAACCAATGCCAGACACAATACACATCTTGCTTCTCCTCATGCAAAAGAATCATAACCAACGTGTCACTCGGATAGATAAGCTAAAACAATCTCATATATTCATACTTCCCTGGCAAATAGCATGTAAAAAAGTACAGTATGTCGAATGAGTAATGACATAGTAAGCAAACAATAGGTACAAAGAAATGGTTCGATAAGACACAAGTAAATAATTTTCGCAGTTGCTGTTAGTAAGTATAATAGGTCAAAGGACAATGCCAACATGGCAGGTGCAGTGTGTGCAGGGATGCATTAAACTACGGTCATACGCACATATGAGTGCATGTGATAAAGAAGAGAAAATATAGTTTAAGCAAAAACGTTAAGTTCTTAGAAATGTATTCTCGGTTTCATTTTTTTCTGTAAAAAAATATGAATGACTATTAAAAATCGTCTAATGGAAAAGAAAATTAAAAAAAAAATCGTCTAATGGAGTATTAATTGATAAGTAATAAAATATTCTTTATAAATTCAATGCGAGTATACACATTTTAATTATTTCCAAATACACATTTAAAAATGTATATTTTAAATTAATTTGTAAACAACATTTTTTTCACAGCACACAACATCTTTTACAACTTGAACTAACCTTTCCTTTTCATTAACATGTCAAATCATCTGATATTTTAAGACACTCATTGACCTTGACACACTCACGAGGTTCTGCAAGGTCCTCTTTATGATATCATTTCCAGTTCTATTTTTTCAGCATGGTTTTACAAGCTGGAGTGAAGAAGTGAAGCAGGTTTAAGAAAACGGATTGATAGTAATAAAGGATAATGCTAAACTACTTTCTTATTACATTCTTTATTACAATATCAGGACAGAGTTGTGTCACCCTGACATCTTATTTGACCATCCCAAAAAAATATATAAAAAAAATATTTCAGAAGTTAAAAACATGCTCAAAGTCAAGTTTTATCCAAGTCACTATAAGTGTGAATGCATTTGAATAAATTAATAGATATGCCAAAAAATTAGCATCACATCATTGTTTTTTAAGGTATGCAGGTGTGGTAGATCAAACTTAATCAATAAACGAGACCGAAATCTCTTATCAAATTCAGTACATACTATGAAAAACACAAATTTGAATTCAAACCGAATCCTCTAGAAAGGACCCCACAGTGTCTCTCCGTGTACTCAAATGACACCACAAGGAAATGATAGCCAAAAAAACAAAAAAAACAACGCATGCAGGACACATTCCACCGCACAGTGCCTCAAACACCTTCCATTCCTCAACAAAGGAAATAAAACACTCATTCAGGTTCTGCAACACAAACATAATCACTCACTATCAGAAAGACACTGGAGCTGGAGCAGTTTATTCTGCTGCTTCTGAGGGACTCACCTTGTGAAGTTCGATGGTATCGATCCACTGCTGCCGGAGCAAAGGATGTTCAGCCCTCAGGTACCAGATGCTGTCGTTCACACTGACGTCAAACCGGCATTCATCAAACTCGTGTGGCTGAAAGAGAAAGCATCAAAAACAAGAACAGACAATGAACATGTTTGGAAAATGGATTAAACATGGGCCATAAACCATCCATTCTCTCGGCCATTGTTTTTGGAAGCACCTTTTCCGGCTGTTCCTGATAAACAACTCGCTGGCTGCCACCAAATCATATATTTGCATTTATTGAATAGGTCAGTGGACCTCAAACATTTTCAGACCACTTTAACAGTAAAACAAAAACTGCTAGCTACTAGCTACCTCAAAACAACCAAGTAGTTCACAAATTATTCATAAAGTATAACTTTACCAATCCATTCTTTTGCCAGACTGTCGTTTTGTTCTTAGTTTTAGCTAATGAACCTAAATGAGCCAACAATTCAAGGTACAACACTTACGTACAATGACATCTGACTGTCAGTTCCATTATTGAAGACAACTGAAACACTAGCACGAAATTAATATCAACAAAATCAGTTGTTGATAAATCCACAGATTCATTAAATGTTGGTTTTGGTCAATTATTACACTGAACAAAATTATAAACGCAACACTTTTGTTTTTGCCCCCATTTTTCATGAGCTGAACTCAAAGATCTAAGACTTTTTCTATAAAAAGGTATATTTCTCTCAAATACTGTTCACAAATCTGTCTTTGTGAGCACTTCTTTGCCGAGATAATCCATCCACCTCACAGGTGTGGCATATCAAGATGCTGATTAGACAGCATGATTATTGCACAGGTGTGCCTTAAGATGGCCACAATAAAAGGCCACTCTAAAATGTGCAGTTTTATCACACAGCACAAGAACACAGATGTCGCAAGCTTTGAGGGAGCGTGCAGTTGTTGTGCCATTCATCCATGATCATCACCTCATGTTGCAGCATGATAATGCACGGCCCCATGTTGCAAGGATATGTACACAATTCCTGGAAGTTAAAAACCTCCCAGTTCTTGGATGGCCAGCATTCTCACCGGACATGTCACCCATTGAGCATGTTTGAGATGCTCTGGATCGGCGTATACGACAGCGTGTTCCAATATCCAGCAACTTCGCACAATCATTGAAGAGGAGAGGACCAACATTCCACAGGCCACAATCAACAACCTGATCAACTCTATGCGAAGGAGATGGGTTGCACTGCATGAGGCAAATGATGATCACACCAGATACTGACTGGGTTTCGGACCCATTTGAAAACGGCATTTTCGTTTATAGACGCTCTCCATCCACACTAGCGTTTTCAGGCATTTTTGGACGTTTCAGTGTGGATGAGAAACTTTAGAAAAACACCTGAAAACGATAAATTCACCTTTACTGCGCATGCGATATGACTGTGATATGAAGAGTGTGCAATGTAGAATATTTTTTAGCAACAGTGTGAAAGTGAATAGCACATAAGCACAATACTGGTATAAACATGAATATCTATTGGTACAATATGCGTCACATGACTAAATTTACATCATCGTTTTTAAATACCACCGGTTTCACAGTTTACAGTCCACACTACAACGTGAAAACGGCGTTTTCAAATGTATCCACTTTGGAGTGCGTTTTCATTAAAACACCATCTCAGTGTGAATGGAAGGCCAAAACAGAGAGATAAATACGTTTTCAAACGAAAAACTATTAGTGAGGACATGGCGTTAAACAGATTTGTGAACAATATTTGAAAGAAATAGGCCTTTTGTGTACATAGAAAGATCTTTGAGTTCAGCTCATGAAAAATGGGGGCAAAAACAAGTGTTGCGTTTATAAGTTTATTCAGTGTACTTAAAGTAGTTGTTTTACTAATTTAGGATTAGGTTATAAAAAAATAAATCCACAAATGATCAATTATATATTCTCATAAATATGCAGTTTTTATGATATCTAGAGCTATTGAACCTACCCCAAACAAATGATATGCACAATTTTAAATGGGAAACCATTGTTGAAACGGACTGAAACCAACAAAAACGTAAGAGTACACTCAAAAAAATGATCTGCCTTAAAGTGTCCCTATTATTCTATTTTTATAAAAGGTTCCTCATTTTGTTTTATGATAGGTTACAATAGGTTTACATGCATTCAAGGTAAAAAAAAAACACACAAATAAAAAAACTATTTTCTCATAGTATACATTAATTTATAAATTTTGTACAGCATCACCTTTTTTCTCACAGTGTTTGAATTGAATGGTTCAAAAAAGGATTCGGCTTCTCTAAACCCCTCCTTTCCCTACTCTGCTCTGATTGGTCAGATGGCCTAGTCTGTTGTGATTGGTGTACCGCTTACAGCATGTAGCCTATCTGTATCGGAAACGAAATGCAATTTCCATATCTGGTTTTTAGCTCTGGAGGCTTACTCAGCACTTGTATACTCAGTTTTACAAACGTAACTTTGGCGTTGGTTTTACAGAATCATTTTAGAGTCCTCATCCTTTGGAAGTGCATGCAAAGTGGATTTGCTTTCGTAGCGCAGAAAACAGCGTCTTCTCAACATGTCAACAACACAAACCAAACTCTTTCAGGTCTCAGCTACACACAAAGTAGACATTGTTCATGGGCAGCCAATGAAGACCATAGGCCTTCAATGTCATTATGCAAATTAGTTACAAACCTACATATGGTTTGTGCAGGAAGTAAGACTGGATTTGTGGTCAACTCATTTCAGACAGTTTAGAATTTTAACTTTGGAGACAATAACTCCCATTTATTGTGCACTTGTCTTTGACCTATGAAACGTTGCATTTTTACATTCACAAAGAGTTTATATAACACACTGCATGAAAGGTAATATCCCCCAAAAAAATCATAACAAGGGCACTTTAACTATAATTTCTTGCATTCTATAGTGGACATACAGTTAGGTCCATATATATTTGGACACAGGCACAATTTTCATACTTTTGGTTCTGTATACCACCAGAATAAAATTAAAATGAAACAATCAATATGAATTTGAAGTGCAGACTTTCAGCTTTAATTAAAGGGGTTGAACAAAAATATCAAGTAAACATTTTAAGAACTGCAACCATTTTTATACACAGTACCCCTATTTTCAGGGGCTCAAATGTAATTGGACAAATTAATATAATCATAAATAAAATGTTCATTTTTAATATTTTGTTGAGAATCCTTTGCAGGCAATGACTGCCTGAAGTCTGGAACTCATGGACATCACCAAAGACTGGGTTTCCTGCTTTGTGATGCTTTGCCAGGCCTTAACTGCAGCTGTCTTCAGCTGTTGTTTGTTTGTAGGTCTTTCTGCCTTTAGTTTTACCTTCAGCAAGTGAAATGCATGCTCGATCGGGTTGAGATCAGTTGATTGACTCGGCCATTGCAGAATATTCCACTTCTTTTCCTTAAAAAACTCCTGGGTTGCTTTTGCAGTGTGTTTTGGATCATTGTCCATCTGTACTGTGAAGCGCCGTCCAACCAACTTTGCTGCATTTGGCTTAATCTGGGCAGACAGTATATTCCTATACACTTCAGAATTCATCCGGCTGCTTCTGTCTTCTGTTACATCATCAATAAACACCAGTGATCCAGTGCCACTGGAAGCCATGCATGCCCATGCCATCACACTGCCTCCACCATGTTTAACAGAAGATGTTGTATTCTTTGGATCATGAGCTGTTCCAAGCTTTCTCCATACTTTTTTCTTCCCGTCATTTTGGTACATGTTGATTTTAGTTTCATCCGTCCAAAGAATGCTTTTCCAGAACTGGTCAGGCTTTTTTAGATGCTTTTTGGCAAAGTCTAATCTGGCCTTTCTATTCTTGATGCTTACGAATGGTTTGCACCTTGTGGTGAACCCTCTGTATTTGTTCTCGTGAAGTCTTCTCTTGATTGTAGACTTTGACAATGACACGCCTACCTCCTGGAGAGTGTCCTTCACTTGGCTGGATGTTGTGAATGGGTTTTTCTTTACCATGGAGAGGATCCTGCGATCATCTACCACTGTTGTCTTCCGTGGACGTCCAGGCCTTTTTATGTTGCTGAGCTCACCAGTGGATTCTTTTTTTCTCAGATTGTACCAAACTGTTGATTTGGCCACTCCTAATATTCCTGCTATCTCTCGGATGGATTTATTTTGTTTTTGAAGCCTAATGATGGCCTGTTTTACTTGCATGGAGAGCTCCTTTGAACGCATGATGTAGGTTCACAGCAATATATTCCAAATGCAAATACTACACTTAGAATCAACTCCAGACCTTTTACCTGTTTAATTAATGAATAAATAACGAAGGAATAGCCCACACCTGTCCATGAAATCACTTTTGATTCAATTGTCCAATTACTTTTGGTCCCTTGAAAAAGGGGGGGTGGCTCTCCCAAGAGCTGTAATTCCTAAACCCTTCCTCCAATTTGGATGTAAATACCCTCAAATTAAACCTGAGAGTGTGCACTTTCAGCCCATATCCATTAAATAACTATAGCTTGAATATGTGTTGGTAAATACCTGAAAAAAAGAAAAATTGTGCCTGTGTCCAAATACATATGGACCTAACTGTACGTTGTAGTAAGCATTTTCTGCAGGGGTAGTGGGCATGGTTGGTAATAGATCTAACTAGTGCATGGTTTGTATAACAGCTCTTATCAGAGACAGCGCACTGATACAGGCCAGAGCAGGGCTGCCGAATTCAATCAGTGCTTGAGGAACATCTGTTCACATCAGATCATCTCTGTTTTCTCCTTCTACAAAAAAACACACTGAAATCAACAGAACGCAGACATTCCAGAGGGGTCTCTGGGACCAGACCGGCTTCAAAGACTTCCAGGATTTCACAGTCAGTTTGTAAAGATTCATGCGGCCAGAAAATCAAAACTGGGTTCTACAACAATCTTTTGATATCTTGATCTACATCCAAACAGTTCATGATCTTGAACAGTGGCCCTTCAGACAAGTTCCCTTTTTCAGACCAAAGAACATAATAAACAACATAAAGCCATCTGAGCCATGAGAATTGTGAATCTAAGAGCAGCGTTTTCTTTTTTTACACATGCCCATTTTTATTGGAACAGGCAAAGTGAAAACTGCTCCTATCAACCTTTTCCCAATGCGATATGCACCGTCCGTCACAGGACGTTCCTGCGGTTCTGCCCTGTTCTAATCCTCAAGACTACTTCAATTCACTCAATACCAGAACAATGTGGCAATAGTGCGTCAACCTAAATGCATATTACAATGTGGCTTTGTTGGACATTTCCTTGTAGTCTTACTGTCGAGACTTCTGCACTTGAACGACCTGCACAACACAACAATCCAGTTCATAGACATACAGCAATATAAAGTACACCAATATTAAAATAACTATTTTTGTATTTATTTAAACAAGATTAGGACAAAGGCTAGATCATTTTAACTCCATGTTTACTTTACTTTTATGGGAATAGATTAAATAAATTGCTTTGGGCAGAAAATATTATATTTCTGACAACAAACTATTGAAATTCATCTCTTTTGTATAGAACACAACCTCTGATAAGTCAAATCACATATCCAAATCAGCTTCAATAAACAGGAAAATAAGTTAATGTTACAAAGTTCATCAATTATGAAATGACTTTAATGTCAGCCATTAAGCAGCTCTACAGAAGACAATAGTGTCATTATTCAGCTCAAGTCAGTGAGTTCAATGTTGATTCAATTTAGTTCAATAACAGTGGCAATGTTGAAAAGTAAATTATTGCAGTTATATTTGAGATAACTGCAACAATTGTGCAGTATGAATTTCAATCACATTTTGCCAAAGAATGAAAAAAAAAGCACTGTTGTAAAGTAGGTTTGTCTGTTAAATCAGACGGCATTATATTATATTACATTGTAATATTATATTGTATTCATTTTCACAGCATTAAAGTAAATCATATGGGCCTATTGTAATATAATTTTGTATTTTTATATTATATTATATATGATTTCAATTTTAAAATGCATTAGGGTTACACTGGAAAGTGTAAGTGACATGAACAAAACAGAAATAAACTGTTATTCACAATTAACTGTGTGAAAACTAATTGTCGTCAATCAACTATGTCACAATTCATGATTGTGACAGGCCTTGTCAACATATAAATAATTTTTTTAAATATGAATTGTCTTTTAAGGCCCATGGTAATGATAATTCCATCAAGTAGTCAGGTATAGTCTTGCAGAGTGTTTAGTATGGATCACACTAGGATGTGTCTGTCCAAAGCAAGCAGAGAAGTACCCTTGTACTTTTTACTCAACTTCATGTTCTGCTTTGTCCACCCTGAAACAATCAGGCTGTTCAAGATAAACCCAAACCCACAAAACAAGTTCGACAGCTTCCCACTGTCAATAGCAGATGGAAGATGAACGCTGCATGACGAACAGGAAGCATTACTGCTCAAACATTTTCAGACTGTAGCACATATCAGCTCTTTGCAATTCATATCAGTGTGAAGTCAAGATAAGCCTTTGATAATCGTACAGTAAACATAACAGGATGATCTTCAGATCAGCCTTACCGTGATTACAACCTTGCTGAGACAGACGGACCCTCTACAGCCGTATTCCTTCTCATCTGCTGACCTGTAGTAACTTAGAATATTGCCTTTCAGCGCAATCCAGCGATCCTGCCATCCATGAATGTAGTTAGTCCACTGTAGACAAACAAAGAGTTTAACATACTTGATATCACATGGCTTATTGTTATCACCGCATGACTCCACGACTCCACACTTGCAACATAAAGATTAAACCTCCATGAAGGTTCAAGGCTTCAAAGTTCAGGAGTTGACTTTCAGTGTTGGGAAAATTACTTTTGAATATAGCTTAAAATTATTAAAATGGTAACTAATTGTGTGACTCAGTAACTTTTTATGGAAAGTAGGCTAATTCAACTGGGCTTGGCTTGTTTGTTTTTAATTATTATTATTATGCATTTATTTGGCATATGTAAAGACTCTTTAACACTCAAAGTGAAATGAATAAGCCTCAGGCTGAAGTAAATGCAAATTCAAGCCTGTACAATAGAGTGTGCAGCTCAAACAAACCTTTCAGCTGTGCTGCCATTCTGGATCACAGAAGAATAGGACACAGGAGAAGAAAGTTCAACTCTTACTTCAGCAATAATACAAAAAAACAACACAAATATGGGTTTTATCTAAAGTACTTTTTGCTTATTCATACGGTTGAATTGGATCCTCGATGGTCAGCAGCAAAGACATTGCTTAACAAAGTGAGATTATACAAAGTATATTTGTGTAATTTAACATATTTAATTATTGCCGGTTTGTGTAATATTGACTGCTGTATTGTTGACACTAACTCAAAAACAAAAGAAAAATGTATGTCACTGCATGCTCTAAAAACATTCCTTGATTCACCAAATAAAACCCTAGCAAAAGTCAATTACAATATAAATTGCATTTACAATAAACGCTTCTAAATGTAATAAAAATGAATTGTGTTTTATCAAGTCAATTATTCCTTTGTTTATTTTCCTATTATTACTTTTAATATATTTATTTTTAATTTCTGCAGATTTGGTCCTCCATACACTACAGGTTGGAGTTGTACATGATTTCCGTATAAGTTATTGGCTCAAAAACCGTTCGAACCGATTCAGTGCAGTTCGTTTGAACGATTGTCACAAAACCGGTTCACCGGTTTCATTGAAAAGATTATTTTCAAAAGAACGTGTCGTTTCGGAATCGGACATAGTTTATGTTACTGATTGCACTAGGATAGAAGAAATGCGCAATCACAAAAAAACGATCAAAAATCTGCAACGTTTCAGCGACATAAGCGAAAGTGACGTTAAGTTAACTCACTAACCTTAACGTCAACAACACCAAGTCTAATAACTGTTAAACACTAATACAATTTGTAAAAACTGTAATGTTTTGCAGTAATCTAGGTTACCTTGCTGAGCGTGCCGCCGAGCTCGTCCACCAGCTCTGACTCCGGGTCCAAATCCTCATCTGAACCCGACGAACTGCAGTCCGACATTAGGAAAAAAGTCCGCGATCGTCCAGCTTTTAATTTGAACTAGACTGTGTTATAAGTTAAACAGGAAAAAAACATCAACAATAGCTCTGAAATCGCTTAAGGTCTGATGTAAAAAGTGCCAGGTGTGAAAGCCCATCCTACTCCAGTCTCAAACATCTGATCAAACTAATGACGACATGCAGCGACGAGTTCAATATATCGCTGGAGTTTGTGTCTTCACGGCCACACTTGATCCTTGCTCCAAGAGAATCGCGTGACCAGTGTTGCAATAGACCAAAACCATCAATGCTGCACGTCTCCAGCAAAAATACACTGTATTTTTCTGTCTTCTGTCGCCTGTACACACGTTTTCGTTTGTCTTCTGGGCTTTAAAGTTTTGGCTTTTTAATATCACCCCCTATCGGTAGTACGAAGTATTACATAAACCATGTTTAATCTCTTCCACTTGTTTAAAGGGCACCTATTATGGAATTTTGAAATTTACCTTTCATGTAGTGTGTAACATAGATCTAAGTGAACAAAAACATCCTGCAAAGTTTGAAATATGAAAGTGCACCGTATATAAAGTTATTGTCTTTCAAAAGTGAGAGTCGACTCTGAGTCATTTTTATGAATCGTTAGAAGACCGAAGCTTTTTCTTTGACTAGTTGACGTCAACTTGTCAAGTTATTTGAATCCGATACGCCCACTTATTGCGCTCCAAGGCCAGCAGGGAAAATATCATGGCGACGAGACGCTGTGTTCTGAAGTGCAACTCAAAAGACAACTTTTTTCATCTGCCCAAGGAGGAGCATTTGAAGACTAAGTGGCTACAATTCACTATACCACAGAAGTATAGTCCGAGCCTTGAGCTTTGTTCGCGACCAGGGGTCTGTCAAAAATCATTAAACACGTACACAAACAAAAAGATTACCCAATTATTATGTTTTTGAGCATGGTACCATGTTAATTTCATGGTAACTCCGAGTTCCATGTAAATACGATGGTTTATGAATATTATATAGGCTACAATGGTATGAACATCATTTGATGGCTGTGGAAGACCAGCAAGATCTAACAAAATCTCATAGAGCACAGAGCAAATTTAATTGTTTTTCTGAATTGTGCAGCACTTTACATCAACTTCTGTTGCTTTTAAATTAATTGAGACAGGACTTGGTCCTTAAAGCCAGCATGAAACAGAAGTTGCAATAGTATTTTCTTCCCTAATGTGACAGTGAAACCAACCAAAGGCTTTTTAAACAATAAAAAATGTAGGGTGGGACTTGATTTTGTCGATCAGGAACTGATTGGTTCGTTGAGGTTTACTATTGCTGTGATCTCATGTAAGTGACAGGTTGTCCCACCCTTGTCATTAGATAAGAAATGAGATGTTGCTGCAAGAGGGAGGTTAATTTTAAATAAAGTTATTTTGCATAAATATTACATTAAATCATTTATAATAAATGCTGCAAAATTTCATATAAAAATAATTGTCCATTTTAATTTTCATGGTGACTTAAAGATTTTTTTTTTTTAAATCCCATCACTATACGACCATAGTAGGGTATAGCCTTTATTTAAATAATTAATTTTTTAAAAAGACATTAAAGCTCATAAAATCAGATCTTTAAAAGGTTATTTCAAGAGGAAAATAGAGTGCAAATATTTACACCTAAAAAGTTTTTAATGCGTTTTGGCCGTTCATTTACACAACAACGGCCTTTTTGGGGCCTGAAGTCGCAAACATTTGAAAACGGGTTTCAAAGTGGAAGTTTTTGAAAAATACACTGTTATCGTGTCTGTGTAAACCAATTTTTTTTTTAAAATTGCACATTTGAGAAAATGGTGACGTCATGCGCATCTATAGGAGCGTAGTATTTCTTTACAAAGTGAGATCGCCAACTACTGGCCTGGCATGAAAAATACAGCATTTTTTGTTGTCTTCGCGGATCCGTGATAACGGGGATCGTTTTGACAACGTTGTAGTCTGTATGCAAAAAACGCATAGCCTACATCGATGTAAACGTACCCTTATGCAGACCACATTATTCTTTTGTTTCCCGAATAGAACCATGAATCATCCGTGCGTGCCACTGAGCATGGACAGTTATAAACCGAATGGTCAATCCAACCCTAATAGCCACTCTTCAATGTCTCTCTCATAGGACTTGGCATCTTTTTGCCAGTCAATATGCCATCGCAGGTTTGCTATGACCTGGGTGTAACTGTCCCCTAGACTTTTCTTCCATTCCAGAAACTGTTGCTTATTGTAGCGGTGAACAGTTTGGGAGACACTGGGGTAGTCCAAAATTGTGCGTAACCGCTTGTCCAAGTCCTGACATACATCAGGAAAATGTGATGCAACATTTCTCAATTCTGATTCATCTTTGGACAAGTCTGTGAAAAAAACATTAAAATCATTAACTTAGGACAGTTGTGATATGCAAGACATCACATCCCTGTTGTGCAGAATACTATGGCAAAAGAACGTATATCTGATTATCTTCAGCAGAACTATCATGAGAAAAAAAACTCACTAAAAAGCTGTGGGGGAACGGTCAAGCCATCTGCATATGTGATGTACTTCCACTCGCCGATCCTCAGCATGTATGTGGAGGCGTTGGCATTGCAACCATGATATTCACTGAGCACCAAGCCAGGATGAGGCTCCGCTGACTGAACTCTAACCCCAGAAACCAGAGGAATCAGCGAGTGACCACTGAGACCCCCTGGCTGTGGGACACCAGCAAGATCTAACATAAACACACACACAGCGGATGGAAACAGATGAAAACTTTTACAGGTTATAATTCATCCCAAAATTAAAAATTCTGAAATTACAGAAAATGAAGGATTTTTGCATTCTTATTTATAATTTGTTATGTTTTATTTGAATGTTTTTGAAAGAATCCTCTTATTCTCACCAAGGCTACATTTATTTGATCAAAAAGACACAATTTATTATTACAATTTAAAATAATTGTTTTCTATTTGAACATATTTTCAAATGTAATTTATTCCTGTGATGGCAAAAGCTGAATTTTCAGAATCATTACTCCAGTCTTCAGTGTCACACGATCCTTCAGAAAGCATTCTATAATATGCTGATTTGCTGCTCAAGAAACATTTCTTGTTATCATCAATGTTAAAAACAGTTGTGCTGCTTCATATTGTTTTTGTGGAAACCATGATACTTTTTCAGGATTCTTTGATGAATAGAAAGTTCAAAAGAAAAGCATTTATTTTAAAGGGGTGGTTGATTATGATTTCACATTTTTAAATTTAGTTGGTGTGTAATGTTGCTGTTTGAGCATAAACAACATCTGCAAAGTTACGACTCTGGAAGTTCAAAGCAAAAGGAGATATTTTCTTTTACAGAAATCGCTTTTTGAGGACTACAACAAACGTCTGGTAGAGACTACACAAGCTTCCTCCTGGGTTAGTGGCAACACAAACTCTAACATTTACATAAACCCCGCCCCCCGGGAACACGATTTATAGATTAATATTACAGAATATGCTAATCAATGCATAACTCCACATAAGCTACATAAATTAATCAACTGACCATTCAGAAATGTCCTGTTGCATTCTACATGTTGTCACTTCTTCTTGAGTCTCTCCATCTTTCCGGTTTAAACATAAAAGTCTACAAGTTTTTGAAATGTTCAGTGCCTGTGTGTGTGTGTGTGAGGTAATCGGAGCTGCTAAAACACAGGAGCTCTTGAAGCTCCGCCCTCTATGCCGGGAGCAGCAGCTCATTTGCATTTAAAGGGACACACAAAAACGGCGTGTTTTTGCTCACCCTCAAAAAGTGACAATTTTAACATGACATAAAAAAATATCTGTGGGGTATTTTGAGCTAAAACTTCACATACACACACTGGGAACATAAGATAATTATTTTACATCTTGAGAAAAGGGCATTATACCACCCCTTTAAATATAATTGTTTTATAACATTATAAATGTATTTATTGTAATTGAATGTGTCCTTGCTGAATTATTATTATTATATTTTGTGTGACTTTTTCTAGTTTATATACATCATGTTTTTTTGTATTAGCTACATTTACCCCCAGTTTCACAGACAAGGCTTAAGCCTAGTCACAGACTTCATGTTTGAGCAGATTGCACTGGCATATCTTAAAATATGTTAGTGGCATTGTTATAATATGTTATGTATAAATGTTATGGTCATAATATACATACCAGTAACATTTTTTTCTAAGGCGCTACTGTTCTAATTGAACTAAGGCCTATTCATGGCTTAGTCTCAGCCCTGTCTGTGAAACCAGGCCTTAAATGTATTTTGTTTTGGGAGTAAGTATAAAAAGCTTTTTCTTCTTCTTAAGATTCACCAAAATACCAAGCCATTTGAAGTAACTTAACAGCCACAAAGAACCTCAAACTATAACAAAATAACATATTAGCGGTATATTAAAACTAGAAGAGCTAGCTACCCGTTCCCAGCCTTACCAAGCACAGTGGGATAAATGTCCACTAGTGATACAGGTAGACTGATTTCAAAGCCAGACTTCACTCCAGGGCCCATTATAAGCAGAGGGACATGAGAGCTGCCCTCAAACATGGACATCTTATAGAACTGCCTGTGTTCCATGGCCAGATCCCCATGATCCGAAGTGAAGAGCACGACTGTCCTGTTCAGTAAGCCAGAGTCTCTGAGAGCAGCTATCACCTCACCTACAAACACAGAATGACGTACATCAAATCAAGTGACAAAACAGCACTTAAAGGTGCATCAGGCTGCTCACCCAACATGCTGTCTGTTTCAGCACACATCGCATAGTAAAAGGCTCTTATGTTTCTGATCTCTTCTTCCGTGAAGTGGCCACTGCAGTTTTTGGTGAGGGTGGAGTAGAAATCCACAGGGTGCATATCTTCAAACCGCAACCACTTCGGAACAGACACTTGATCGTAAGAAACCTTTGAGAGAAAACACAATCTGTCACAAAAGATCAACTTCCTGTGAAACTGACACTGCTATTACTGTACCATGCTGTGGATAGAATGATAATTATAATGAACCAAACTATACAGTACAAACATAATACTGTTTTTGTAATAGTGATATTTTATTATTATATATGCTATTGTAGTGTTTGTTAATATTTTGAATTAGCTCTTATTTTGAAAATGTTAATGTTTTGATTTTAGTAATTGTATTTAGACTTTATTTTTATTTAATTTTTAGTTTTAATAATTATATATTTCAATATTTTTTGTTAAAAGTTTAAGTTTAGGTTTTTAATATAATATTTATATTTTATTATTTAAGATTTATTTCAATTACAGAGAACTACTTTTATAGTTTTACTTTAAAAATTTTTTTTTTTAGGTGTACCCAAATGTTATACACATATAAAAGTGTCACTCATGGGATTTTACACTTGAAATTGTTAAACCAGGGCAATTTTTGCCTATGGCATAATCCTGAGTTATCCTGTTCACATTATTCATACAGTATTTAACCCTGAGACAGAAATTCATATTGGGTCGATATGTTTTAAAATTTTCACAATTTTAATTTGTGGGTGAACTATCCTTTTAAGTTTAAGTCTTCAAAAACATAAATTCACTGGACTACAAATTTGACTACTACTACAATTTGACTACAAATTGTACCAAATTGCATGCTACTTTTGTCTGTCACTATTGAACTGTTTCCCTCTGAAACTGAATGTGTGCAGTTTCTGCGGTTGTAAAAGTGCATGAATATTCTGAGACAAGCTTTGCTCTGTTTCTGATTCTTTGAATTAAAATCCCATGATTAAGTGCAGTCTAAATGTTTTAAACTTCCAGTTTGATTGAGATTCTAACATTTACAGATTTGGAGAGAACATGCAATAAATAATTTTTCTATTTATGGATCTGTGGTATGCCATTTTGTGGCTGAGCACCCTCATCGAGCTTTTTGCCTGCTGGATGTTCACACTTCTTGTCAAATTCTTGCTGAACATTTACACATTATCCATTTCTCCGTTACATCGAGCAAAGCAAGTCAAGCAACCTGCCTTGTTTAGCCAATACTGGGAGGTGCGGAAGGTTGAACCCCCAGCTGTGGGTCCCAGGGAGTCTGTACGGTACGGGTGGGGAAGATTCAGCCCCAGGTACAGTGCAAATGGCTGGGCGAGAGATTCAGCAGTGTGCCTGATCCACTGGACCGCAGCGTCAGTGATGTTCCAGTCTTTAGTCATCACCCTCTTTGTGGACATATCACCCACCAGATCTGTGACCGGACGGCCCTCCTGTCTCAGCAGGAATGGAACGTCTCTGGTCCACGCCTCCACGCGATTACTGAACAGAGAGGTGTTTACAGAAATCAGAATACTAACATGTGTAGTAGACAGTGTTAAAATACATTTTGCCTTCAATTTGAACAGTATATTGTGTAATCATGCTAAAAAAAATTTGCTTGAAAAGAGTACTTTTCTAAAAGTGTAGCTATCTAAAGTACTATTTGAGTACTCCAGTCTTACATCACAGTTTAAAAGTTTGGGGTCAGTAAGAGTTTTTTTTTTTTAAAGAAACAATTCAGCAAGGATGCATTAAATTGATCAAAGGCTAATGACTACAAATGCTACAAATGATTTCTAGTTTAAATAAACTTTGTTCTTTGAACTTTCTATTCATCAAAGAATCCTGATAAAATATATCATGGTTCCCAGTCTTCCCACAAATCAAAATCAACATATTAGAATGATTTCTGAATGATCATGTGACACTGGAGACTGAAGTAATGATGCTGAAAATTCAGATTTGCCATCACAGGAATAAATTAAATTTAAAAATAGAAAAGAGTTATTTTTAAATTACAATACTATTTCACAATATTACTGTTATAAATTTATTTTTTATTTAAAACAAATGCAACCTTGACTAGATTTATTTTAAAGACATTGTAAAACCTGACCAACCCCAAACATTTGAAGGATAGTTTAGTGTGCAGCTGTCCAAATACATTTTTGGGGCTACACAAAAGTCACCTGACAGAGTGATCCCCTGAAGTGTAGTCTAGTTTCCCCATGCTATGAGTGTGATATCCACTCTTTCCTAAGAGGTCCATCCATGTAGTGGCATTAGGATCGAGACATTTATAGTTGTTCCAGGCTTGAGTCAAATGAACAAACTGTCCACTCCACATAGCTGCCAACACAAACGTACATTTAGGGACATTAAGGTGTTTAACTTACCTTATTTCTGTAATGGAGGTGCACTAACAATATGCAGAGGCTGAGTAATACTCTACCTGCCCTTGAAGGACAACAGATGGGTGAATTAGTATACGAGTTGAGAAAAACAGCACCCATTTCCCTCATGTAGTTGATGTAAGGCATCTGAACAACTTTATTGCCTGGATGAAAAGTTAACCTGCCATCCTTCAGAAAACAAAAGTCAAACAACACAGATTGTTTTAAAACGCAGAATATGCGTAACTGTCTAGTTATCCAGCACTCGAGGTTTTGAAACACAGTATTTCTGAAAAGTTAGTAAATGTGCACAGTTGAGAAGTAATTTAATGTATTATAGAGTGTAAAATCAATAACTTACGAAGGCATCTGACATGAGTATAACTATGTTTGGTCTGTCATGTGATGTCCAGTTCTGATTCATGCAGTGAGCGTTCATATGAACAATCATCAACACTAATAACAAACGGAACATGTTTCTACAAACGCCAGTATCTCGAAAACATAATCTGGTTTTAAGGGCCGTTTCGTTATGTTCCCTATGTAATCTGTAATATGCCAGTTCGTTTTAAAATATTTTGCTTCATCTTTTCCTTTTCCGTAAACAATCACAAACCGCCCCCTACTGGACAATTTAATACTGCAGTAGGCAAAATTCACGAGTGCTTTTATCAAGGAAATCATAAATGTATTATAATATAATACATATTATTACATAATTTTATGTATTAAAAAAAAACATTTTATTTTAAATTGTAATAGTACATCATAATATTTCCGTTTTAAATTTTTTGTAAGAAAAATAAAGTCAGCCTTGTTGAGCACGAGACTTCTTTCAAAAACAACTGAGTGAGAAAATATACCAAAGAGAACAAATACTACAGCATGTTCTTTAATTTGCCACAGCACAGCAACAAGTATTTGTCAAACAGCCATGATGTCGCAGTAAAAATAACTAGATCCTAAATGACGAAGAATTAGTCTTTATGGTCCTACTTTTCATGATGCAACACATTTTTTTTCACCTTTTGATTCTGAGGTAAAATTAAATGTTTTATTACATTCAGTTTTACATAATATGGTTTTCCATTTCTTTACAGAGCCACATTCACATATGAAATTGGATCACCCATTGTATAAAAGGAACAAATTATCTTATCATTTAATTAAAATAATACAGAAGAACAATGTTTTTAAAAGGAAGATGCTGAGAATTTAATCGAAGCAATTAGAGCGTATGAAATGTTACAAGTAAACACACAGAATATATCCGGATAAACATTTATGAAACTACTGCCAAATCCTAGACAGCCCATTTTTCCGTCCTTAGTTCCAATTTTTTGACGAGACCCTCCCCGATGATGCGGAAATCCTGCAGGACGGCCTCTATGTTTGGCACGGTGGTTGCCACATCTCCACTCACCTCCACACGGCGGGCATTCATTAAAGATGTCTGAGAACAAATCAGGAGAGAAAATCAGGAGAGTAAGGAAGCACCAAAAATCTTAATTGTAAGCCAATTGACTTAAATTCTGCCAACCATAGTCAGGGTCATAGTAAATAAAAGCTAAAAAAAAAGAATAGAGGAACCTTGAAGGGTTGCGGCTCGAAGGCAGTTGGCTTCCACAGCACTGCAATCACGGTTCCACCAAATGGGTCATAAAAAAACAGAGCCAGATCTCCAAATGCATCCTAAAAATCCCAAGAGAACTGGTATAAGATGAATCTGACACACCAAGGGTATTTAAAAGTCTATCAGGGCATAATGTGAAAAGATTCAGTAAAAGTGAATTAAAAACTACACAAACCCTGAGTTCAGAGAGATACAGTCGGACCGGATCATAGTCTATGACTGGCAGAGCTCCTCCTGAGCCGGATGGCTCGCCTCTAAAGTTGCCTTTCTGGAAGGTGATGGCAGGAGGATCCACAGCTTTAGCTAACAGAGGAATCTGCTGTGGAACGAGGTGGATCAGAACATCATAATCCTCCAGAGGAGGTCGAAATGCCACCTAGAAACAAAGAAAGGAAAAAGTGAGGTTAAAGACAAAAAGATACATACATTTGCAGAATACAGGCTATATATATATATATATATATATATATATTATATAGGAACTGACCCGGATGTCCTGCTTTTGACTGGAGTCAATAAGATGAGTCTCTAAAACACGCAAACTCTCTGCTGCAAGCATGACAGCACGCTGAAGCATCTGTGTGGAGAAGACAGCACCAGTTATATTTACTGTACATATAACAAATCTATAGCATAATTGGTAAAATACAGTCATTTAGAACACTATTGCATCTACAAACCTGCACAGAAGGAGCCTTTTTAGTCCACACAGAGACTTTCTTGTCAGTGGGAGTGGCTATGAACATGGTGGGAAGAGATTCTCTAGAGGCCACAAAGTCATTCTTTATATCTGTGTGGTCAGCAGCTGAAACATAAAAATACTTATTTCAGTATCTACAAATGTTTTAACGCATGAAAAGACAATCAGTCCTGCTACTGGTCAATGTGTGGATCAAATGACTTTGGTTGTGCTTGTTCTACACATGTCAACAGCATTAGGAAAAATCCTTGGTCCAGGTGTAGCTGCGAGACATTTGTGTAATAAATTATATTAAAGAGGTAAAAAAAATGAATGTTAATCATTTTACACTACCGTTGAAAAGTTTAGGGTCATTTTTTTTGTGGAAGAAATCAATACTTTTATTCAGCAAGTGAAAGTAAAGACATTTATGTCACAAAAGATTTCTATGGAATACATCCTGTCTTTTAGAATTTTCTAGGGATGATTGATTGTGGCAAAAATCATAATCACAAAAATCATAATTTGTATGTTTGGTCAATATTGAAATCACGATTATTTAACAATTATTTGTGGGCGATAGGATTCAAGTCTTATTTCACAATACGAGTCATTTTTAATATCAGTGAAATTTCACAATTATCGATACTTCAGAAAAAAAACCGAATACTAGGTTAACTAATATAAGAAAAAAATAATTACACAAGACAAGACAAACGGAAAAATAAATACAACAGAACGAAAATGGAAATGCAAAAATTTCTAAAATCCTTTATAAAACTACTTAACTTATTTAGTCAAGAGAGTGAGTGATTTTCCTTTGTCATTTGTAGTTGATTATAACAGGTGAAACTCGAAAAATTTGAATATTGTGCAAAACTTCATTTATTTCAGTAACTCAACTTAAAAGGTGAAACTAATATATTATATAGACTCATTACATGCAAAGTGAGATATTTCAAGCATTTATTTGTTATAATTTCGATGATTATGGCTTACAGCTTATGAAAACCCTAAATTCAAAATTAGAATATTGTGAAAAGGTTTTCACAGCTGTAAGCCATAATCATCAAAAATCGATTCGTGGATCCAATTTTTTCCGAATGCATTGCAAATCGATTCTGAGCTTAGTTTTTATTTTAACAGCAAATGGTGCTCTAGGCTAAAATTTAATCGCACGCTCAAATGCTTACGAAGAAGAGCACTAAAGAGTGCTCGTATGTTCGGCTGATTCTGAGATTGTACTTGCACCTCAGAATGCTTTTATGACGCGAGAGTAATGTAAACAGCCCACAGCAAACATCCCTGTAATTCGGTTCAACCTTTTCAAACTTTATGAATGATTATTTTAGAAGATTCAAAAGGTGTGTGTCAGGCATTGGAAGCAAGCAGATTACGACTATTTCTAGAGCATGCAGTGCCATCTGCTGTTAAAAAATAAACTCAGAATCCATTTGAGAGAGAATCGCGATGCATTCGGAAAAAATAGGATCCAGAATCAATCCAGAATCTTTTCTCGATTCACAATGCATCGATATATTGTCCCAGCCCTATGACTAGTTGGCAAATATTTTTAAAAATTAGTAGTCGTGCAATCCCTAAAATAAACCAATGGAGAAATACCCAAGATTAAGCTTACCTGTGAGTTTCCCATTGAGGTTGACTATCAGGGGATTGTTTTTCCAGTCAAAAGTGGAAAGCAAATGAAGAAAGCGAAGGAACCCCACCTGAGGAGAGCTGGAAAAAGTTTGTGGTGTCACTGTACATGTATACAATAAAATAATTAATAAATAAATGAGCCAGAGGGCCATATTACCTTGGTGGAGTGAAGGGTGCAGGATGTAGGAAAAGTGAAGCCACCAACAGGTCCGCTGCTTCCTCTCGGATATATTCCAAAAGGAACTGAGATGCCAGCCAGCGCTTAGCCAGGCGGCACACGACACCAAAACACCCAAGCTGCTGCTGGAGCCTAACATGTAACATGTCAAGTTATCCATTTATCTAAACAAGCCAGTTGTCAAAAGGTTGAATCAAACAAGTGTATCATGCATTATGTTCATGTATGCGTGTTGTACCCATGCAAGGTGCTGGTTAGGAAAGGTTTGTGCTGGGTCTCCAGCTCCAGCGCCTGGGCCTCAGCGTTTTCCCTGCAGATCAGCATTCCCTCAGGGGTCAGGCTTTCCCTCAGGATCTGCGGTTCTCTGTGATACGCCACCTGGATTCGGAAGGCTAGCCCATCCTGAACGGATACATACATAAAGTGTGATGAAATGATCATAACTCCATCGGGACAAAATATTATTACTATCATAAATGTGAAAAACAACAGCAACGTGCACAAATGACCTTATACACATCCAGGTAGGCGGGTGTTGCATGACATTTGTAATTGTGGTGCTTGTAAAGCAGTTCTCCCAAGCTGATGTGAAAGGCTGCCTTGATGTGGCGTATTGCCAGGTGCTCACTGGGCCATTTTCCACTTCCCTCCATATGAACAATGACTAGAGAAACAAATGACAAAAGGGGATGAAAGATAACAGCATGCATATTCATATACCAAAATAGAGTGCTGCAGGAATGAGTCCTAAAACATGGAAAACAAGTTATTTAACTTCCAGTTCCATAGTCTCAAAGTCAATGGGCCAGAAATAAGATCTGTGGTGATCACAAGCTCAATATAGTCTCACATTTTATTCTACAACAATAAAATGCATCAGTAATATGATTTTTTTAAAGCTTTTAAGGGTCTTGAAAAAGGTGGTAGCTAATAACTGGCTAGATAGGACTAAAGAGGTTGACGATATTAAACGTCATCATGCCAAAAAGTAAAACTCATCTACTTACTAGTCTACTTCTACAGCGTCATTGTGTTTATTTTATCTTGCAAACTGCTCCAACTCAAACTTTCCAAATAAAAATTAGCAGAAGCATTTTAAAGTGATAAGTCATCACAAAAAATAAACCTGTCACCATTTTCTCACTCTCATGTCATTCCAGACTTTCTTTCTTACGTGAAATAAGAAAGGTGAACCGCTAAAGTATATCCTAGCTTGCCACTCTATTTCATATAAAGAAAGTGAATGAGGGCCAGTCTGGTTTGGAACAACATGAGAATTATGAAAAACTTGATGCAGTCTGCAACACAGTACCTTTGATAGGGGTGATGTAATAAGGGCAAGGTTTTTCCTTCCGTGGCACTAATCCGAGCTGGTTCTTCTTTGTGTCAAAAAACGAATAGAGCAGCTTCACAGGAACTGGGGGGAAAACCTGCAAGAGGACAAATGATGAAAAACAGAAAATTAAGAGATCTAATTGAGTACATAACACAACTGAATCTAGCGAGGAGGTGTCTGACCTGTGTGTATCTCAAGGCCTGGTGGGCACCCTGCACTGATGTTATAGACAGTGGCAGGCCCTCCAACTGCCAGAGCTTCCTGCTCAGATCATCATAAGACTGAACCACCTTCAGACTCTCCTCCTCTCCTGTAGTGCCCATCTGGGTGACAAAAAGAAATCAACGTGAGCTTGTGCAGATGAAGCAACCTGTTTACCAATTTTCACATGAGTAGCACATTCACTTTTATGAAGTACCTCTTTGCTAACTTTGATGACATCATCCAGCTGTCCACCAACAAGTCTCACACATGATTCAGGGATATCAGCATGACTAAAATGAGAGAAAATTACAAATAACATGAGAATCTCATTTACGCAAAAACGTGTCAAGGAAAAGCTTATAAAAACACAAAAAGATTCATGCTAAATATTATGCTACCAATGATTCGTCACTGGAGTGTCAAAAGCCTGATGGATAAGTTGTTACTTTAGCATGATATATCTCTGTGTTCATACGACGGTACTCGCCATGCTGACTCAAAGCCTGAATGGTTTTGTGAACCCAGATAGATCTGTGCTTGCGGTTTCGCTGCAAATAAATAGCCGTGATGACAAAGAGCACTTTAGTCTTTTCCTTCTAAAATGTTTGTTTGTAGTGGCAAGAAAACTGATTCGTTGTCTACATAACAACTGCTATGTGGACAACAGGTTATGAGTTATGAGTAACATCTGTGAATATCATTCAAAAACGTTATTAGGCAACCAGTATTGAGAATGCCCACTAGCTTCCTGACCGCCAGTCACTGTCGCTGGTAGTGTGAATGCAGCTTAACACTTTTAGAGTGTATTTAAGTTGGGTACTATAAAGGCTAGAATAGAGACATACAGCTGTAGTAGGTGAGTGATGATCTCCAGCAGAATGAATCTTCTCTGACAGGTGGAGTTCCCTGACCACAGCACTGCCTCAGTGATGGATCCGTCCTGGAAGCGCCGCAACTCTGAGCGAGAGCCCCACAGCTGCCTAAACTCTTCTGCCTTGAAACACCAACAACAGAGAGGGTGTTTGGACACTGCTACAGAACCATAAGACACATACACAGACATCACTGGAAATGTGGGCTAGTTTACCTTGGGGTTATCTGCTGGTGGTCCTCTCTCCAGAACAGAGAGAGCTTGCTCAAGGTTCAGCATCAAACCAATGTTCAAAGGCGGCTGGTCCTTATGCTTAGGAGGTGCACTGTCCACCGGCCACTGCAAAAATCATTTACACGCATTAAAACAACGTATACAGACCGTTTAGGAATGATTTGTAAAATATTTTTGATTGGTAAAATAGCCAATCTGATCATTAAAAGATGCATGCAGACGCATGTTTTGACCAATGTTAATGGTAATTAATCTACCTCAGGGTCTTGAGGGAGTGAGTGTGCCAGAAGGTTGATCCTGTCTCCAAGCCCTCGCTGCAAGAGGGACAAAATTAAAGGAAGTGCACTGAGGACATAGTTCCCGCTGTGGTCCATGAGCTCATTGAGGAGTGAAAGCTTCTTACAAGAGGCCTGCAAATTCACCAGCTCACTCAGTCTGAGAAGGAGAGCGAGAAAGAGTTTTCAGAAAAACATGAATACAATAACACATGAATAGCAGGTTTGTGTTTAAGGACACTTACTGAAAGACATTGTCATATGTTCTGATCATGGCTTTGGACGTCATGAGCAGAGCCTGGAAGCTGTCTACTGTCGGATCATCCCAGAACTTCAGCGAGAGTGATGCCTCATGCTGGATCTGACAGGCAAATTAGAAACATTTGGATTATGGCTGCTTGTCTGAGCGATTGAACTTTCAATTCCAATAAATGTATGAAATCAATTAAATATATGAGAAAGCCACCAAATCAGTGTTATTTTTTTTAGTATTATTATACTTCTAGAGTATTTATTCATTTCATTTCAATTAAATTTTTGTTTTAGTAATTCATTTTAGTAATTTTGTTTATTTTTAGTTTTATTTCAATTAACATAATTTTTATTTTATTTATTTTTATTTTTATATATATATTTTTTTTTTAGTTAACGATAATAACACTGCCCCAATATATTTTAAAGGCATTACATTATTTTGGCAGACAAGTAAATATTTGACAACAATACAGGACTACTGGTTACAGTTTATGTACAGGTCAAGGGGTCTTTCAATAATTTAAATTTATAATTACAAGTAAATAACATGTTAAATTTACTTTAAATGCTAATTCTAGAAGCTATATAGTAAGAGCTATATATCACTGAGCTAAATTGATCCTACATCAGAGCTCACCTGTTTGTAGGTAAAAGCTGTCATGTCTGCAAGCAGATTGAGATGCCCAGAGGGGTCCACAAAGACCACGGAGAATGCTGCCTGGAAGTCCTGCAGTGAGGGCTGAAGCAGGAGAACAGAGAAAGGCATGGTGATGCAACCAAGACAAAACAGGTAAAAAAAAACAGTATATGCATAAGTCACTTCTGCTCACCGCTTTTGAGTCTGGGTTTCTAGCCAAAGTGATACCGCTCGCTGTCAGATCTGTGGAGGCTGAAAATGTGAAAAGATAAAGCAGATGATTAAACTGATTAATACACTCCCATAACTACCATAATAACAAGTTATAAAAAGCAGTTATACTATGACCTTTCTTACCCAAGAAGTGCAGTGCATTCCTGAACAGCTGGTAAGCATTCATGGTTTTGCCCACTTTGTGTGTGGACAGAAGATAAGCCATTAACATTGATGCATGGAAGCCGCAAAAACAACCTGCACCCTAAAGAAGTGACAGAAACAGAATTTATTAAACAGAACGTGTGATCCGTATATTCCTTTTAACTGACTGCACAAAAAAAGACATTGTATCTTAAAAAAATATCTTAGTTAGTCTTGTTTAACTAGTGGGGGGATAAAACGCATACACTGGACAAAATATGTATGTACAAGTATGCTATATATAGATGCAATTATGCAAGAGATGGAATAAGAAAGAAAGTGCATGATGAATAAACATGTATAAACAGTGAAGTATAATTAACATGTACTTCTATTATGAACATAAATTATATATATATATATATATATATATATATATATATATATATATATATTTTTTTTTTTTTTTTATAAAAGGTCATACTACAAAATAAATGACTCTAACAGGTTCTCGCCTATTCTATTTACGTCACTACAGTTATTTCAATGTGGGTAATAAATAACATGCACACACAGAAATACTGTGGTCTTACCTGGTCCAGTTCTCTCTGTCTCATCCACACTTTGAGGAGGGCGACACCATCTCCAAAAGCAGGACACTGTGAGCTGATGGCTGACAGGAACTGAAGATGTGACAGTGGGAGATGATCTCCAAGAACTGTGCTGTTATAATGAGGAGTAGCGGGCCCACTGCTCTCTGCATGATGAAAATGACAGAAAATGTCATGTCAGTACGCATGTGTGCTGCCTTAGTCATGAAATGGCTGATCTCAGAAAGTTCCTCAGTACCTTGCTGCTTATTGGCAACACCTGTAAACCACTCAGTCTTGATATTGTTCTTCTGAGGATGAAAGCGGCTAGGTTTAAGGAAGTCCGGAGGAGGAATGGCATGAATCCGCAACGTGACCTTACTGCTGTCTTTACCTAAAGGTCAAACACAAAGGTAACATGATCATTTTAGTTTGAAGCAATGATGAAAACCCTTATTAATGCATGCTCCTGAGCAAGACCAATTAATCTAAGTGTTTTTCACAGGGCCGCTTCTATTAGTGTACTCCAAGCACACACAAAAAATGATGTGAGCAGATAATAACAGTAGACATGGTGCGTGGACGTCCATGTAAATTGCTTTGGCATGAAAGCATTTGCAAATAAGTGTATTGCAAACTTTGAAGAAGCTAATACACGTCACAAGCTAGTGTTAATACAATTGTACCTGGGGGTTTGAGAAGTAGGACTGGGCGAAGCCGGTTGCCATGGAGACAAGAGTAGCACAGTGAACCCACAGATTCTGAGAAGCAGAGGTGCTGCGCCAGGCCAGCCAGATACAGCGCTCGCTTTCGTGGGTACCGCTGGTTAATGGCATCCATCGGGTGCAAAATAGACTTCAAAGAGAAGATAGTAACAGATATTGTAACAGATTGAATTAATTGTACAATACTTTAGACAGACATATTCACGCATACACATACACACGTACATACATGTATGTATGTATGTATGCATGTATGTACAGACAGATGCTAGAACTATGGTTAGATAGATGCTAGATGGATTGATGTATAGATGGATAGACAGACAGAGAGGGAAATATGTTGCATAAATAGCACCATTGTTTTGGAGGTTATAACTTACAGCTGGAATAGTGACAGCCAAGTCCACAATGACTCTGGGTTTGATACAGGTCCCCAGTGGATAACTTCCAACCACGTCGATTGATGCAGGAGGCTCCATGTGAAATTTGCCTTTTGATGCCAGCGAGACGAGGAGGAATGGGACTTCCACGCCTGGCAACCATGAAAGATCATCCAACTAGAGAGAAATAAAAGGCTAATAAGAAAATGATGTTGACAGCTACCATAGAGATCAGTAAAAATAAGTGCTGATGCTACGCTGCTGCTGATGATAATAATGTAAATGCTTTACAAATTTCTGACCTCCACAACTTCAGATTCAGGCACAGACTGCAGGGAATCTGTAACCTCATGCACAAAAGAGTCCACCAGCTTCTTCCTGTGCTCACTAAGGGCCACTTCTTTCAGCAGTTCCTCCATCTGAACATCAACCATATGAATCAGTGATAAATAAAGCTGAATATATTGTTATCATGCACATATTCTCATACATTGATACATAATTCACAGTTCACACCATAGATTACAATAAAACATAATTATAAAATGACAGCTATGGTAACATAAAATGACAGTAAACCATGCATGTGATTTCTGACCTGCATTTTCAATATGCTGCAGTGGAAGAGATTTTCTGCTTCTTTCAGCTGGTTGAGCTCTTCCACTGTGGGGGCTTTGAATAGCTCCTTTTTGGACAGTTTAAGAGGCCGTAAGACCCCACCATCCGAGACTGTGTCATGTGCCTTTCGCTTGGGATCCTTAGACTGTTTTGCACTCTTGTTCTCCATTCCTTCTTCATTCATAATGTTATCTGGTTCTTCCATCTGTTGATGAGATGTTACGGTTGTTGTTATTACTCTTCAATAAAGTTAATACACTTTCTGTGTATGCATTTACTAGATAAAAGAAGTAAAGGTTTAAATATTTTGTAAAACAATTAGCAAAAGTGGTGTATTTTGGTAATACAAGTTTTCTAAGTAATATAATAAAAAGAAATGCGTGACACCAAACCTCATGAACCTTTTCTTCAGTTAATGACGATTCCTTCCTCTTTTTCTTAATTTGCACAATTACAGTAAGCTTTTATTAGGGTAAACACAAATACTTCATTAATTTACAGTTTCTTCTGATTCAACGAGTCGCTCACATGGGTAACACATGGGACATACTAAACTAGGGCCAATACGTGAGTTCAGTGATTGGTTCGTGTGAAGTTAATCCTTTAAGTGATTGGCTGCTGTGCTTTGGTTCCGCCTCCAAACATGGTCAAGGTTGGTAGAGATTACATTTGACGCCGCTCTGGGAATATTAAATGTATTCGAATCTTTTTATATATATTTTATATTACAAATATTAAACAAATACAACGCATGGACATGACTACATTATTTTTTTTAAATTGTGTCGAAATAAATACAATGTTTGTCGCGGTATAATGACGTCGCGTTAAGCATCACGACACGCATGCGCAGTTTACTGCTTGCTGAATGGAAACTTCTGCCGTACGTACATTTCTTACAATAACATTCTAGAAATACACAAATTTCCTTTGAAAATAAGTGTAGTAATATGACAATTTAGTTATGTCTACATGTCAGCAAGTTAATAGGCAACATAACATGCATAACTGTAAACATCCTTTACTAATGCTTATGTTTCGTTAACATTTATCTCTCAAATTATTTAAGAAAATGTCCAGTAAAGAAGTGAAAGCTGAGCTGAAAAGTGCAAGAGAAGCCATTAAAAATAAAGAGTTTAAAGAAGCTTTGAAACATTGTAAGGTAAGTGTTTACTTCCACCTGTCAGCATACACTAAATAACTACCATCTCATAGTTTTCTCTTGATTGACTGTATTTGAGTGGGCAGGTAAGGTTCACTCTCAAAGTTAAACCATCTGTACTCCAGGCTGTTCTCAAGCTTGAGAAGAATAACTATAATGCCTGGGTGTTCATTGGAGTGGCAGCCACAGAGCTGCAGCAGCCGGATCAGGCACAGATCGCCTACAGAAAAGCCGCTGAACTGGAGCCAGAGCAACTGCTGGCATGGCAGGTGGGTTGTAGTTTATGAACTTTAATGAATGGTCCATAAAATGTAGTGTTTGGACACAGTTTATTAACCATTTGGCAAGTTGTGACCTAATGCTTAGAGAGTCAGACGGGTAAACCTAAGGTTGCAGGTTCGATTCTCAATACCGACAGGAAATGACTGAGTTGCCCTTAAGCAAGGCACTTAAACCCCAATCGCTCCCCTGGCGCCACAGCAAAAATGGCTGCCCACTGTTCCGGGTGTGTGTCCACGGTTAGCAGTCAGTGCTCCTAATGTGTGTGCACTAACCTGGATGGGTTAAATGCAGAGGACTAATTCTGAGTATGGGTTACCATACTTGGCCTTCACATGTCACTTTCACTTGTTAATATGGTCTTTAATGATATTGTGCACTGCTGATTGAACAATGAAGGTTTACTAGATGTGGATTTCTTTTACAGGGTTTAGCAAATTTGTACGAAAAAGGTGACCAGGCAGATTTCAAAGCCGAGCTGCCAAAGATTTACCAGAAACTTATTACACTGTATGAAACGTAAGTAAAGTGTAAAGTCCTAGGATGATTTTAAACGGGAAAAAAAATCGAATTCAAAATTAAAGGATAGGTTATAATAGCTTTAAACATTTAGATTGTGCCCCCACCTCCTTTTTCTTTTCCTTTTTGCATGGTTGAAATTTACCAGAATTTCTTAGGTTTTGGAATTGTCTCCTACACACCTTTTTTAATTTGACTTCACAATAAATGTTAAAAAATATTAAAATCAGTTTGAACTTGAATTCTATAATCATGCCAATCCTTTTATTGAACAAATGAGTTGAATTGTCTACAAAACATTTATTGGTTATTATCACAGAAATGAGAAGTGACAGGAGCACATCTCTTCCAGGGCAGCAGCATAAAAGCTAAAGATTGTTTCAGAACAAGTGATAAATCCTTTAACCTGAATAAAATTGAGTTTTGTAAAAAAAAAAAAGTTCATATGGTCGAAAGAGCCTAATTTAAAAAGGAGTACCATGCTACATGATGCAGTTTGAACAATTTGCTTGATCCATGTATGTTTTTCTGCATTTGCAGCTCAGACAAAGCAAAATGTTTCGAAGTGAGCAAGAAATTGGTGGAAATCTATCAGTCTGAGAAGAACTATTTAGAGGTATGATCTTTAAATATGATAAGCAGGACTTGATGTTACAACAGAAAATTTCAGAGGATAGAATAATCTACACATTATTTCTAAAATCACTATCAGGTTTGATTCGCCCATATGTTTGCTACTCTACCCACAGGTGGCCAAGGTGTGGCGGAGGTTAATCCAGATGAACGAGGGAGAGGAAGGGGTGGAGGATTCAGAGCTGCTGGAGCTGTGGAAGGAGATGACCAGACTCCTGCAAGACACTATTGAGGATCAGGACAATGAGACTCAGCAGCACGTCAGTCTGATTTAGTTCTCAAATGCTTCTTTTTGAGAATTTTGAAGTGCTCTTTTTTTTGTACATACCTCCAGGTTAATGTCAACACATACATTTTTACAAAGATTACAGTGTGTTTTTCTTTTCTCAACAGCTGATATCAGCATTTGATAAAGCTTTGCTACTGACAGTAGATGTGCCCAGTGAAGCCCACAGGAGCCTCTCAGAGGATTACATTAAATGTCTTTCTAAGGTTGGCAAGCTCTATATGCCACAATTATAATAACATACACAATAATAATTATGACTGAACCAAAGCAAAAGTTTCATATTCTGTATACCCTTCAGCTTCCTCATGAGGTGGCCAAGCTAAAAGAGTTTTGTGATGCCACACTGTCCTGCTATCCGACACAATCTCACCCTTTAGAGGCCCTCAGTGAGCACTACATCAAAACAGGTAAGTGTATTACCCCAGGGGCCTGTACCATGATGGTAGTTGAACAAACTCAGAGTTACAGGATTAGTTTCGAGTTGACAAAACCAAACCAATCCATCCAGGCTTTGTTAGTACCATGATGCTGACCATCAACTTTCTCTGTCAACTCAGGCTTTGATCCTGAGTTTAGGTGTGACATCATAGCGAACAGCCAATCGCATGCTGAGAAAGAATGAAACTGCGATTCATTTCTCGCGAGAGAAGCAGAGCGATTCACTTCTCTCTTCTGCAGAATATTTCGAGATTGAAAAATATTACGAGTTTACACTGCAAGAAGAAAATAGCTGTCTATGAAACACAACAACTAAAAGAAAAAGTCTTGCTATATCAGTGCAAGTTAAAGTTGTGAAGTTAGTTTATACATTTGATAAAGATATAGAAAGAATTGAACATTTAAGCTCACATGTAGTCATTTTATAGCTTTATCAATTGATTCTAAAGGTGTATTGATATGACATTTTATATATTTATTCCTTTAAACTGTGCGTAATAATAATTGATAAACTAAAATTGTACATTTGTGATCGATTAATAATTACATAAATAATATATAAATCATACAAAATTATCATTCTAAATAAGCGATACTAAAAGCCAGACGATTTTGTCTTTTAAAATCATTTGCTATGTAGTGACCTTTAATTTGGAGTAGAAACACGGGGAGTGACTTTATCGCGTGTCACTTTGCTCACAGCTGATTGGTCCAAGTTTGGTTTGCAACCTCTTACCTGGAACATATCCTCCTCCGGACCTAACCTGCCTAAGTTACTATGACGATGAACACTGCTAAAAGCCAAACCACTTTCATGGTGCCTTAAACCCAGGGTTGGCACAAACTAAACTGAAACATACCTGGCTAGCCACCTAAACGGGTTCATGGTAAAGACCCCTGGAGTCCTCGAAGACAAATGAAATAAATGAGACAAATATATATATATTAGTGCTGTCAAAATTGAACGCACCTTCCCCTTTTTCCCATTATCCTTTGGATCACACACTCTCATTCATGCAAATGCTTTTTTAACCTACAAAAATACATCATCACTGCAGCGCTATATGACTGCTGAAAGTTCAGCTTTGCCAATAAATTGCATATTTAAAAAAAACATTTAAATAGAAAATATTTGCAATAATATTTCACAGTATATCTGTTTTTACTGTATTTTTGATTAAATAAATGGTAAGCATAAGAGACATTTCAAAAACATTCAAATTCATACCTACCCATACTTTTAAACACTAAAGTAAGTACAAAAATAATCCTGTCTCTGTTTGGAGAAAACATAAGCCTAGTGTCTGATATTTCAATCTGAACACCGCTTTCAGATAAACGTTCTTGTCTCTAATGATCCTGGTAGGTGACTGCACTGAGGAAGCTGTCCGTTGTTTCCACCGTCTCTCGGAACTGGATCCTAACAACTCACATGCTCACTTTGGTCTTGGCATTAAAGCTTGTCAGGATAAAAAATATGAGGACGCCCTCAAAAGTATTGGTCTGGGTGAGTTCATAAATATCATACAGAATTCACTGCTGTTTAGGTTTTCAATACAGGTTTTGAATACAGAGGTCATATATAGTATAATATAAGAAATGCATTATATCAAATCATTCAAATACATTTTGATCATTAATAGTGTATTTCAAGAACTCCTTGATTTATGTTCATGTTCAGCTATGCAACATTAATTAAGTTCCTATCACCTACACTATATAATGTAAATTACAAACAGGATGTTTAAATCTTTTGTTGTGTTTTTCCTGCAGGACTGAAGCGTATGCGTTCTTCCATCATTGGGTGGTATAATTTTGCTCTGGCTCAACTAAAAATGCATAAATACTCTGACAGTGCCACATCTTCCAGCCAAGGTACTGTATCATTAAAAACAACTGCACATAAGAAACACAGCTAATAGGACAACTACTCGTTAGAGTGAAAAGGGCTGTTCTCTCTTGTGTGTTCAGGGCTGAAGTCGAGTGTGGGGAATTCTGATGATTGGACTCAGAAGCTGCAGAGGTTGAGACTGGATGCTTTGGTGAGGACAGGAAGAGACCAGGATGCTGAAGAAGCTCTGCAGATACTTACTCAGGTAAAGTTTAAAACCAAAGACTGACAAAGAGCTGCAGTCTATCGACAGAAACAAACACTACCGTTCAAAGGTTTGGGGTTGGAATGATTTTAAAAGAAGTATCTTATACTCACCAAAGGCTATTTATTTGATCAAAATCAGAATCTTTATTTGTCATTATACAAAAGAGTATAACGAAATTATATGCAATCCTATTCAGAGCAAAAATCAATCTCACACTTTACAAACAATAATCCTATGTGCAAAAAATAAAATAAAAATTATCCTATGTAACACATTTTACAAAAATAAGTGAGAATGATAAACAGTAAACTGAAAAATACAGTAAAACCAGTAATATTGTGAATGTTATTACAATTTACAATAGCTGGTTTCTGTTTTAATATATTTAAAATGGAATTGAATCCTGTGATGGAAAAGTTAAATTGGCAGCAGCCATTACACCAGTCCTCACACATTTCTTATTATCAATGTTTTCAGGATTCTTTGATTAATAAAAATAGCATTTATTTGTTATAGAAATCTTTTGTAACATTATAAACATTAGCTGAATAAAAGTATTAATTTCTTTCAAACTAAATTTCATACTTACCCCAAACCTTTGAAAAATGTATTTTAACATTATTATTTGATTGATATAATGTTGTTGATGTCTCCTTTTAGATTTCAGATGCCAAAAATGACCCAGTGCTTTTAGCGTTGAAAGGAAGAGCTCACTTGCAAAAAGGCCAAACTGATGAAGCATTTCAGGTCAATTGTTTTCTTTCGATAGGAACATAATTTCATAATTTGTTTTACCTTCTTATATCTTAATATCTATCATGCTAAGTAGACCAAATCATGTTTGAATGAAATTTTTCTTACAGGTTTTTGCCGAGCTGCTAAACTCTCACCCAGGATCTGTGGAGGGTCTCACTCTGAAGGGGCTGACGCATGTTGCTAAAGAACAGCTCAAACAAGCTGAGGAGAGGTGTGAAACCCTCCTACACAATATCACTCACCAACATAGCTGTAAGCACCAAACACTGATCCTCTTGTCTTCTTTCTCTGTCTCACAGCTTTCTGGAGGCTTTATCCAGAAGCCCAGATAATGGGGAGTTATACTTTTTGCTGGGACGCCTGTACTGGAACATGGGAGAGGAAATACAAAGGGACCGTAGCAAAGCCCATACACATTTGCTTAAGGTGAGGCCACCAACATCAGAACTTACACTCTTTATCTTTTTATGTAGATACCACTCTTTTGTCTTGGGATAAAAATGAATAATGATTGGTTTTCTGTTGCTTTAAGGCTGCTAAACTGGACCCGTATCTTGGTTCAGTGTTTCGTTTCCTGGGTCATTACTACAGAGAGGTGGCAAAGGATCAGGGCAGAGCCAGAGGCTGCTATAAGAGAGCATTTGAGCTGGATTCCTCTGATGCAGAGGCTGGAGCGGCTACTGTAGATCTCAGCATGGAACAGGGAGACATGGTGAGTGCAGATAAGTCTAGTTAATTCATTGAGGGTATGCTCCATTTAGTTTTTCTTGCCAAAATCTAATTTCAAAAAGTCACAAGGAACTTTTCTCTCTGTATATGCTGTAGAAGACTGGGGTTTAATAACTTTGAGGTGTTCTATCTGTTTAGGACTCAGCTCTGACTGTTCTGCAGTCTGTGACCGAGAGAGCCACTCCTGGCTCTGCTAAATGGGCCTGGATGAGGAGAGGTCTCTACCACCTCAAGATTGGCCAGCACCAACAGGCCATTGCAGAGTAAGTGAATCATTTTCAGCTATAAGGCACAAGTGGTGATAAGAGTTGTTTAACTGGCCCTGGATGGTGTGATTAGCAGATATTTTAAAGATCTTATTTCATTTATCAACATTAAAGTTGGCTGTTATAAGGATGCTAGACATTAACATGGCTTTTTCCAAAAAAATTATTAATAGTAGGCCTATATTACATAATTTTTGTGCCATTTAGAATTGAAATGAGAAATGGCTTTCTATTTGCAATTCAATTCTGGAATTTGAAATGGAAAGCAAACAGTATTCAAAAGTGTAATTCAAATCTCAGGAAGTAGAAATGGAACTCATATATTTGCAGGACATTTTATTTCTTGTTTTCAGTTATAATTATTCAAATGCCACCAATTAAATTTTTATCTTACTTATATTAGTCTAATTATACAAAAATGTGCCTTCGATTAGCCTTCATTTATTATACCATATTGGCAGAAGAGCTCATTTCCCAGAATCCCACAATTAACTTCCACTTTCCTGTCTACAAAGATGGACTTTATCAAATGTTAAATGTGGGACATATAAATATATATATATATATATATATATATATATATATATATATATATATATATATATATATATATATATATATATATATACAGTGCTATGCATAAGTTTAGACACCCATGCTAAAGTTGACTAAAAAGAGGAATAAAAAATCATCTTTTGGAAATTGAACTTAATGCTTTAATTAAAAAAAATAGGAAAAATCCAACCTTTAAGGACACCAATTTTCTTTGTGAATGAATAAATGTATCGTAAATAAATAAATGTTCTTCCTTAAAATACAGGGTGCATAAGTTTGGACACCCCTATGTTAAATTCCCATAGAGGCAGGCAGATTTTTATTTTTAAAGGCCAGTTACTTCATGGATCCAGGATACTATGCATCCTGATAAAGTTCCCTTGGCCTCTGGAATTAAAATATCCCCACATCATCACACACCCTTCACCATACCTGGAGTTTGGCATGGAGTACATTTCATAAGATCATCTCTCAATGCAAATCAAACCAGCTATTAGGCTAACTGAAATAAAACCATGCCAATCTCTAGGTATGGTGAAGGGTATGTGATGATGTGGGGATATTTTAATTCCAAAGGCCAAAGGAACTTTATCAGGATGCATAGTATCCTGGATCCATGAAGTAACTGGCCTTTAAAAATAAAAATCTGCCTGCCTCTATGGGAATTTAACATAGGGGTGTCCAAACTTATGCACCCTGTATTTTAAGGAAGAACATTTATTTATTTACGATACATTATTCATTCACAAAGAAAATTGGTGTCCTTAAAGGTTGGATTTTTCCTATTTTTTTTAATTAAGGCATTAAGTTCAATTTCCAAAAGATGATTTTTTTATTCCTCTTTTTAGTCAACTTTAGCATGGGTGTCTAAACTTATGCATAGCACTGTATATATATATATATTTTTTATGTACATTTTTGAAATGCATTTTCTGTAAAGCTGCTTTGAAACAATATGTATTGTGAAAAGCGCTATACAAATAAATTTGAATTGAATTGAATATATATATAAATATATAATAGCCATATGGCTCTTCATCAGACAAAAATGTTAAGATAAATGCCTGCCCCATATGCAATGATTATTGATTTGATTTCATTTAATTTGAAAGTTACCCATGATTCTGCTGTGGTCTCAGTCTGCAGGCGGCGTTGAGGGCTGATCCTCAGGACTGGGTGTGCTGGGAATGTTTAGGTGAAGCTTACCTGAACCGCAGGAGTTTCACAGCTGCCCTGAAAGCCTTTGATAAAGCACATCTTCTTCAGCCCACCTCAATCTATAGCCTCTATCAGACGGCCGCCATCAAACAGATCCTGGGCCGGTTTAAAGAGGCTGCTTCAGAGTACAGGCAGATCTTGGAGCAGGAGGAATATGTGCCGGCACTGAAAGGTTTGTGTGATTTCTGCAATAATGTTTTAATCTCTGAGGTTAATAACTATTTCATCCTGTATTCTAATATGGAGTGCATCTTCACTGTTTTGATTCTCAGGTCTGGGTGAATGCTTGTTAGCCTTGGCTAAAAGTGCACTGGATGACTATCTTGATGGAAGAGCTGTAGATTTAATACAGAATGCCATCCATTACCTCTTCAGGTAAAGAGTATGAACACAGGGTTCTGCTGAGTGAAGAGAATATTTGTGCCTCATTCTTTAGGTGAGTTTGATGGGTTTCGTTGAGTGGATATTGATGTAATCTCTCTCTTTGTTTGAATGTTTTCAGTGCTGTAAAGCAAAGGCCAGACCTGTCATGTCTGTGGAAGTTACTAGGTGATGTCTGCACCACCTGCAGAACTGTGTCCGCAAATCGGGCCAAAGTACTGGTACCTGGAGCTCTTTGTGGGATGGATCCACCCGATCAGAGCCATACACTGGACCAGAGACAGCTCCTCACTCTTGGAGAAAGGTAAGAGAGACACAATCACACAATACATCACACTTGCTGTATCAGAGTCTGTCATTACGTGTCTTTAGGGGCTCATCTGTAAGTGTTCAACAACATCCTGGCTATGTATTAATTCACTTGCTGAACAATGTTTTTATTTTTCATGCACTACAATACAGTAATAAATACACTAGCGTTCTAAAGTTTGGGGTCAGTAAGATTTGTTGGTACTGTAGATAGATAGACTTGACTTGACATGATTATTCTGTAATGAAACTGTTTTATCAGGTGCTTTGGTCATGCATTGAAACTGATGCCGGAGGCCCCCAGTCTGTGGTGTGACCTCGGCATGAACTACTACCACCAATCCAAACTGCTCAGCTGCCTGTATTCTGAGGAGGATCCCCAGCCTCTGCTGGAGAAAGCCCTGCAGGTACGTGACCTGACCTAAAATCAGTTGTTCACAATGCTTGCATGAAGAGGTGTTTTAACAGGCTGTTTTGGTTTGGCTCTGTTTTGGCAGTGTGTGAAGAAGGCGATCATGCTGGACAGTGCTAATCACAAATACTGGAACGCCCTTGGGGTCGTCGCCATGGCAAAAGGTAGATACACATGATGTACATAATTGCATTAGTCTGTATTACATACTGTAACTGTTTTGTGATAGACTATTCTTGTGTTAATGGAATGCTATATTCTTTTTTTATATTTTAGGGATAGAAAACTTTGCACTTGCACAACACAGTTTCATCAAATCAGTAAAAGCTGAGCCAAATGTAAGTAATGCAAGAAAAATAAACAGTTTCCTCACTTTTTAAACAGTCGTGTTCATGCAAGTAATGTATATTTTGGTTATTTTTCAGAATGTGGTTGCATGGACTAACCTTGGTGCTTTGTATCTGAAGAAGGGAAATATAGAGGTAATGGGATTTTGTCAAGTGATAAGCTTTACTTTACTTGTATTGAGAGCCATGCTGATTTGTACATTATTATTTTTAGCTCTCTCATGAAGCTTTCAAGATTGCTCAGTCGCTAGAGCCCCTCTATGTGAACTGCTGGATTGGACAGGTACACTTCAGATTAGACCTTGATTTCATATCTTTAGTCCATTACTATACGCAGCACATCTAACTTCTTTCTCGTCATACAGGCCCTCATTGCTGAGACTGTTGGCAGTTATGACACCATGGACCTTTTCAGACACACCACAGAACTGAGCACTCATGTATGTCTAGTCATTTATAAACACACACTACCTTTCAAAAGTTTGGGGTTTTTAATGTTTTTTTTTTTTTTTTTTCCTATTACGCTCACCAAGACTGCGTCTATTTGTTCAAAAATACAGTAATGTTGTGAAATATTATTACAACTTAAAAGAGCTTTGTTCTATTTTAGTAGATTTTAAAATGTAATTTATTCTTGTGATCAAAGCTGAATTTTCAGCATCATTACTCCAGTCTTCAGTGTCACATGATCCTTCAGAAATCATTCTAATATGCTGATTTGCTGCTCAAGAAACAGTATATAGAAAACAGTTGTGCTGTTTTTGTGGAAACCGTGATTTATTTTTTTATTTTTCAGGATTCAATGATGATTAGAAAGTTCAAATGAAAAGCATTTATTTGAAATGGATTTTTAAAATAAGATTATAAATGTCTTTACTGTCACTCATGATCAATTTAATGAATTCTTGCTGAATAGAAGTTTACATTTCTTAAAAAAAAAAAAAAATTACTGACCCCAAACTTTTTTAAATGTAGCCTATCATTTATTTTTTAGGTTCAGACTATTGCTTGCTGTATGTTCTTCTCGATGTAACATGTTTGTTTGATGTTAGACTGAGGGAGTGAAGGGTTATGCGTACTGGGTTTGCTCCACACTGCTGGACCGGAGCAACAGAGACTCAGAGCTCTACCTCTACAACATAGTTCAGATGAACGCCGTCTCTGCTGCCCAGGTGGCTCTGAGCAAGTACACTGGTATGAGAGCACAAACACGCACTATACTGTGTTAAAGGGTTAGTTCACCCAAAAATTTAATTTCTGTCATTAATTACTCACCCTCATCTTCTTTTAAACCCGTTCATCTTTGGAACACAAATTAAGATATTTTTGATGAAATCCGAGAGCTTTCTGATCCCCCATAGACAGTCCATGTGACAACAGTGTTTCAACCTTAATGTTACGATCCGACGAGAATATTTTTGTGTGAAAAAACGCACAAAAAGAATGACTTTATTCAACAATTTCTTCTCTTCCGTGTCTCTGATGCTGTTCACTTAAGCACCACGACACATGCATGTGATGTTGATGCAGGAACCGGCCAATACTGAGCCGCCGTTCTGACATAGAACCCGGAAGCGCTGCACTGTGTTCACAACGTGAACAGCGTCAGAGACGGAAGAGAAGAAATAGTTTTTTTGTTTTTTTGCTCACAAAAGGTATTCTCATTGCTTCATAACATTAAGGTTGAACCACTGTAGTCACATGGGTTATTTTAATTTAACGATGTGGTAACGCTTTACAATAAGGTTCATTAGTTAACATTAACTAATAATGAACTGCACGTATACAGCATGTATTCATCTTTGTTAATGTTAATTTCAACATTTACTAATACTTTATTCAAATCTTGTTAACATGAGTTAATGCACTGTGAACTAACTTGAACAGCTTTATATTAACTAACACTAACAAAGATTAATAAATACTGTAACAAATGTATTGCTCATTGTTAGTTCATGTTAGTTAATACATTAACTAATGTTTAATAAATGAACCTTATTGTAAAGTGTTACCAACAATGTCTTTACTACCTTTCTGGGCCTTGAATGTGGTAATAACGTTGAAGTCTATGGGGATCAGAAAGAGATTAGATTTCATTAAAAAATATCTGCATTTGTGTTCGAAGATGAACGAAGGGCTTATGGGTTTGGAACGACATGAGGGTGAGTAATTAATGACAGATTTTTCATTTTTGGTGAACTATCCCTTTAAGATATTGCAAGGTTATTTAAGAGTTTGCCAGTTGTTGTCTGATCTCAAACCAATGTTTGACAAAAGAAAGTACAGTACCAAAGCTCTATAATGCATTACCATTATAAAGTATGTAAATGCATTAATATGGCACTGTATGCATGTTTTAATAGGCCATGCTAAAAATGTAACACTCAATTACAATATGTAACAGGTCTCTGCTCCATATCTTTGTATTACATAGGCCCTTTAGCCTGACAGTTAAAGATGCCTGATGTATTGAATGATTTCACCAGCAATGCAGGTGGAATGGCTAGACACATTTGTGAAAAATGTGTTTCTATGTTAGGAAATGACCCATGTGACAGTGACAAATTATTTATAGATGGAGGGAGGTAATGAAGCTTAGTGTACTCGCTCTTTTTCACACCAGAGAGAATTCAGACCGACCCTGACGCCTTCATCATGCTCGGATACCTGAACACACACCTGCAGCTGAAGAAACAGGCCACTGAGGCATATCGCAGGTTTGACACCTCTAGCTATTTTTACATTTGAAAATTCTGTCCAGGCCAGTTGGACATTAAGGGCCCTATTTTAACAATCTAAGCACATGGTCTAAAGCGCAGGGCACAAGTGCACTTAGGGCATGACCAAATCCACTTTTGCTAGTTTAATGATGGGAAAAATGGTTGACGGTCTAAAAGTGTTGTCCCTATTCTCTTAATGAGTAATGGGTGTTTTTTGGGCGTAACGTGCAATAAACCAAGTATCATCTCCCATTCCCTTTAAAAGCCAGTTACGCTCACGCCATGGTGGATTGGTATCTACATTGTAGACTATGTGCCTTATGCTTCGGACTCTGGGTCCGGATGAATTAGCTCAAATGATCCATAGGGAATTTTAATAACTAATCATGAATATGATTAATATTTTGCATATTTCAGTTACATTAAATTGTCGAAAGTGAAAGTGGATTATATGAATATATGAATAATCAATCACAACGAATTATAATTCCTCATTCATATATCAATAATCTTACTTAACTTCGATTACGAGATAATCTTTAAGGGAAATCAATGTAATTATCAAATCGTTGTTCGTCCAGCGACCAACGTCAGATTAAGTGATTAACTTCTCAATAAAGTTATCCTTCCTTATAAACTCCAAGAAACACCAACCTTCTGGCCGTGAACATTAATATTTCTGGTGTTTATAAAATTAAAACTACTTAAACAGGGAGCGCGGTAGCTCTAATCTACCTCATTGACGTTTGTGGTTTTACGAGCGTTTTTTCACAGACACAGTCTTGAATATATTGTTTTAATAAATGCAAACTACAGAATATAACGGATTACACATATTGATTATAGTTTTGTACATATCTTACATGTGGACAAACAAGACGAATAACAGATGAGAGAGATAAAGAGAGAGAGAGAGATTATTCTGCTTTAAGCTGGTGCTCTTTAGCAGTAGTAACGCACACCTCGCACGCGCGGGGAGCGATTTACAGAGGTTTTTGGTCGTGCGTTTGAGAGAGAGAATAAGAGGGAGAGAATGAGATCGAGGGCCGGGGCGCGCTCGATTTGAATGCGGAACAGAGAGAGAGGGAGCGAGGGAGAGAGTGCTCTGGGGCCCGCGCTCGATTTGATTGCGGGACAGAGAGAGAGAGATAAAGAGAGGATGAGAGAGAGAGAGAAAATGGTCACGTGTGACCATAGAACAGCAAACATCACAGACCTTTGAGAGAGACATCAATCAAAACACCTTAAAACATTAAAACTCGCTAGAGCTTGATACTTGCAAAAGGTTCGTTTGCGTGCACGAGCTGTGTCCAGCCTGTGCGTATTCTCGGAGCAGAGTGCGTGCGCTCGTGCTGAGGCGCGCGTGCTTGTTGCCAGAGCAAGCTGTTCGCGGGAGGTTTGAAGAAGGCGCCTCTTTGGAAGGGAAGTTGCTGAAGGAATTCAGGCTTCGTTCGTTTGACTCGTAGGTGGAAACGAACACAGTGGAATTTGAAAATTAAACAAAAGACTGAGATAAAGCAAATAAAAGGAGGGAACTCCTGAAGGAGTTCAGGTCCGAAGATTTCACATGATGAGTAGACGAAGGCAGGACGCGAGAGACAAGAGAGGGCAGGAAGAGCTTTGCTCTTTCCTTTAAAGACTGTATGGGTCACTCCTTCGTTCGGCGCGTTGTCCAATCACCTTCAGTGATCTGGGAGCGGGAGAATCTTCTTTGTCCTGCCAGAAGACCCCAGTCTGTGTAGTTTATGACAGAGCTTTGCCTTAGTCATTTCTATGACTAAAAAGGATTCATCTAGTAATAATCATATCATTGCAGTCTATTATCGAGATTCAACTCCGTTAGATTTAGAGAATTACAAAGATACGAAACACATCATATTAACATTAATAGGAATACAACATTTGATTATTATGCATTAGTATAGACATTTAAAAGTTTAATTAATACATGCTATAATTGTAAACTAAACCCAAATCTGTCATGACATATAAATGGCAACACAGAATGCATTTGGTAATGTTTTAAATATGACTCGTTCAATGAAAAGTCTCTTGTGTGTGTGTGCTCCAGTCTCAACGGAATGTGTGGGTGTCACGTTACGTCTCTTTGTGTGAGCCATGTTGGTGTGTGTGTGTGAGAATCACGGATTCACCAATCTGACCAGATGTCAATGTTGCTACAACATGACGGAATTTGCAAACGGAAAGACTGAATGTGAGACAGATAGTACAAAAAATTAACCCTAGAGCGCAAACGGATCTGCTCATGCGCTAGGTTAAAGCGCGCAAGCAGACCATCTACGGGACAAGCTGGATTCCACCATATTAATATTTTACATTGTAATCCTTTTATTTTTTAATATTTGGCATGTTTGTGTGCTGCTGCGCTTCCCTGTGTGTGTAATAAGCAGAGTACGCACGTTGTAACAAAAAAAATATTGTGCAGTCTATTTCAGTTGCCTCAAAATTGTTGAAATAGACAAAATTGTCTATTTCAGTTGCCAACAATGCGCACATTGTTTTCAGACCAGCACACCCATGGGCGTACAAATGGGGGCAAATGCATTTGCTATTTAAACAATGTCGCACACGGCGTGAAAATGATAACTGCGTCGAGCTGAAACTAGCAAAAAACGCTTGCGTTGCGCAGGCGCTCCATTGCGCAGAGTATTTGATAGGGCACTAAGTCTGCCTGACACAATTTTATTTAATCTAAAGCAGGAATTAACAAAAGTTCATTGTAATGATTTTTTTAAATAATTGCATTATCACATTCATTATGAACTAATGTTCATTTATTTAATTAAATTAATATATTAATCGATAAAGTAATTTTTGTGTGTGTGTGTGTGTGTGTGTGTGTGTGTGTGTGTGTGTGTGTGTGTGTGTGTGTGTGTGTGTGTGTGTGTGTGTGTTTAACCAAGTTATTTGAATTAGACAAAAGTCGAAATGTGTTAAAAAAAAAAATAGATCTATTTAAAAAAAATGATGCTGCCTATAGTTTCTGACTCTGATCTCTAGACCATACTGGTATTAAATCGTTCTTGGATATTTTCCATTCTCCACAGAGCTGTCGAGTTGCTTCAGGCGTCCCCTCACACAGACAAGCTCAGCTTTGCTCTGAGGGGTTTCGGACGTGCCCTCAGGTAAAAACCACTATGCCGTCAGTCATTTTATCTATGATAATGTCATCAGAGTTATCAGTACAAAATAATGTTTATTTTCTAATGTCACTGTCAGTGATGATGGGCAGTGGGAAGAAGCAGTGCGTATTTATTCCTCCACACCATTAGAGGAGCTGCATGATCTCATCGGGCTGGCGCTCACCTGTTTCAAAATCAGACGCCTGCCAGAGAGCATTCAGGGTGAGCTGTCATTGCCGTTTTGCTTTTAGTTACTGGTAACATTGTGAATTGAAATAGTCCCTGTGCCTTAAGAAACTACTCAAGCTTGTGATTGTGTGTTTCCGAGGGCATGCATGTACACTTGTCTATGTGCGCTCATTTCCAGCCTATGAGAAAGCCCTTGCAGTTGCCTCTAGTGAGAAAGAAAAGGCCTGTATACTCACTGCACTGGCCCTGATACAGCACACGCTGGGCAGCATGGATCATGCCAAAACACTTCTCTTCAAGTGGTGAGCAAACTATTCAACTGTCTCCGAGAAACACATTCTCCGATTCAGTAGTGAAAAGCAAAACCTGTCTCCTCTTGTTTATATTTGTATGTGTAGCTCCATGCTTAAAGAGCCCATTCCAGAGAGCCTGCAGTGTCTCTGTGCTCTGGGTTTGGTTCATGGGGACGTGACCCTGGCAAGTGCTACGCTCACCGAGCTGCTGAAACTGGGGGAACCTGCAGGAGGCGCTGTGGAGGAGTACTGTCTGCTCACTTGCACCCTGCTGGCCCTGCAGGGCAACTTTAGCGGTGTACATAGGGAGGCTTCTAGGGCTATACACAGGTACTGTATAATATTTTGAGATATTGTCTCCTAATTAGATACAACATGATTAGGCAACAATCTAAAACAAAATATGACAATGTTTCTCTGCTCACTATAAAATATCAGTGGTCAAAAATCTTGCTTCATGTAGCTATTATTTATATTCGTATAATAAAAGTGCCTACTATATTAATTATAAAGCATATTAAGACATCAGATATGTCCTGATTAATTTATTTTGTCACACACTATCTTTCTGCATGATTCCCACCTAAAAATATCAGGGTATTTAAAATTTTTGATTTCCAGGCCTTAACTAAATTTTATATTATATTAAAGGTTGTCAATATTAACGATTCATTCTTTCAGTTTAACGCGTTAAAATATTTAACACAAATAACGCAGCATCTGTTTTTTTCCCCGTCATCCTTTGGCTAGCGTTACATTATTTTTCATAAAAAAGATGCCATTAAAAAATATTTAAAATATAAGTTTTTGTCTTTGTTGTTTCTACATTCATTTGGAGATTAAATGTGAAATGATTACAATATAAAAATATGTTAACTTGTATGTTAAGTGTGATTAATCAAGATTAATTACAGAAAAATGTGTGATTAATTAGTTATTTTTTTTTATCGATTGACAGCACAAATTATATTATATTATACATTAATTTCATTTTTTCATTTTACAATTTTTTATTTAAATTAACCTTTATTCAACAAGGACACATTCATGATCATGATAATGATGTTTGATCGAAGGTGAAGGTAAAGTCATTTATAATGTTACAATTATGTTCTTTTGAACTATCTATTCATCAAATAATCCTGAAAAAATAATACCACAGTTTCTTAAAAAATATTAAGCAGCACAATTGTTTTCAATAATAAGAAATGTTTCTTGAGCAGCAAATGAGCATATTAGAATGATTTCTGAAGGATCATGTGACACTGAAGAATGAAGTAATGATGCTGAAAATTCAGCTTTAACATCACAGGAATAAAAAAAACATTTTAAGCTATATTAAAATAGAAAACAGTTATTTTCATTTGTAATATTTTTGATCAAATAAATGTAGCCTTGGTGAGCATAATATATATTTCTTTAAAAAACATAATAAATCTTACCAACTCCAAACTTTGGAATGTCATTTATATATTATATTATATTATATTATATTATATTATTAATTATGGTTATGTGTATTATTATGGTTAAATGTAGCAGGAAAGTCCACCTGGAGCCAGACTCTGATCAAAATAGACAAACTTCAGTTGTTGCTATTCAGCTGAAGCCTGGACACTTAAATTATTGAATATTTGTCCGGCCCCATTATGTCTTGTTGAGTGGGGAATTGAGGACTTTGATTAAATTGAATGCACTTTATTTGTCCAATAGCAAGTGACCTTTTAATGTCCTCCTTTAATCTGCATCGTACAAAGACATGAAAACACTCAAATGCTATTAAAGGGAAGGCCCTTTCATCTAATTAACCTCAGGTATGAATCATTGCATTTGGTTAATTATCCCAAATGTCAAATGAGGTACCAGAACATACCAGAACATACCAGAACTACAAGAATAGAATTCTTCTTTCTTTTGTCAGGCATTTTGTAATTATAAAAAAATTATGAGTGTTTGACAACTTTTATGTTGTAGGAACCCAGGGAATCCATCTCTCTGGGCTCTTCTCTCCAGACTGGTCCCACAGTACTGCCCCAACAAAGCCAGTGTGAGTATTCTCACAATATTTTAGGAAAACTAACATCATTAAAGGAATAATTCACCTGTTAGAGAAATATTGACCATACAATATTGGTGTTCATGTAATTTTCATATTTCCATCAGGGAGGAGCTGTGGCCGGCAGTGTGGCATGTCATGCCAGCTTGACACTTGGAAAGGTAACTTGACATTTGTGGATGAAATCATATGCCAAGATCTGTGTCCAATAAATAGTTCAACTCTTTTTTTATCTGTAGAGGGCGTTGCTGTACAGTGGAGTGAATCAGTTGGCATCAGGCCGCCACTCTGGTGAGGACAGAAGATGCAACGCTCTGAAAACAATCCAGAGAGCTGTGATGCTGTGCCCAGGTAAAGTTCCATCCAGTCAGGTAGTGTTACTAATGTTGCGTTAGCCTAATTATGTAGCATTAAGACTCCAAGTAAAACAAATCGTCATTCTATCACCGTTGCGCTTTTGACTAGAAAGTTTCAGGTTGCTCAGACATCTGACCAAAAACTGTCCTCACAATTAGAGGCACTCTGGATCAATTCTCAGGTTATCTGCTAAATGGCAAGTCAATAACTTAAAGGGGTCATGACATGGGATTTTTTTTTTTTATATTATGTTCCCTTAGGTGCAATTATAGTGTTACTATAGTTTTTTTTACAAAAAACTTTTAAAATGTAGTGATTTATGACCTTTTCCCACCCTGTTTCTCATCCTCTGATTCAAACAGTCTGTTTTGGGGGTGTTTCCCCTTTAAGAGTTCAGTGTTAACGCCCACTGTTATGATTGGCTAACGTCAATGCCTATGCATCAATTATTAACGCCCCCAGCCAGAACATTTGCGGATTCGGCGCAACTGTTTAACAGCGGGTGATGCATGCGAAGCGTTGGCTCTTGTTCTTGCAATGATAAAACCTTGTTTGAGCCGGAATCAGAGGAGGAATCAGAGGAAAATGAACCATCACCACAACAACGAAGACTGGATCAGCCCGTGTCCACATGGAAAGTGAAACTATTTTGAATTAATAAAAAAATTGTAACCCGAGACACTTGAAAACGGATTATTGTTGCATAATTATCCTATAGCTTAATTTGCTAACAGTTTAACATTATTTAACTAATTTCAATGAAATGATAGGGTGTACCACGGACAAAAATGCATGCACAGGCCATCTTTGAAGATGCAGCATTGATAAAGGCAACATTTAAAATTTTCTATCACATGTAGGCCAACTAGAAAGGCGACATATTTTCAAGATTCTCTTATACAAATGTGTTTATATTAGCCAGTGATAAAAAGTAAGTTTGCGTTGTCGTTGTTGAGCCCAGAATAGTCGGCACGGACTTATCTTTGAGCAACAGTTTTCTGGCAAAGCCAGCATCATATTGGGATTTTTTCTCAAAACAGTCATCCTTAAAATGTATAGAACAAACGCTTAAATTAACACTGCCATGACTGGGATGTCCGCAAAAAATAAAGTGCATCCATTTTTCCCTGACGTCTGGATCTTTCGGCAGCGTATTCAAAGATGTTGTTTGTCCACAGCCAGGAACAGCACATCTCCGTGGCATCGTAATTTTCCTGTACACAGACCCACTCGCTGTCCGTCGACTGAACACTTGTGAGGCGCGCGGCGATACGAAATGAGCGTAGTTGCCTTGCGCTTAAAGCGTAGTTGTCTTGTGCTGGAGGCGGTCATATGCAAACGCTGGTACGTCACTTCGCACCGTGACGTCACTTCTTAGAAATCCAGAACGAGCTGTATTTAGAGCTTGATTAAATAAATGATTTGTTTATAATGGGGAGGACGTCTTAAGCTATGAAACTTGCAGGACGTTTTAATGGTACAAACACCTCTTATATACCAAAAGATCAAGGCAAATTTGGTTTCTCATGTCATGACCCCTTTAAAGATTCAAAAACAGACGTTCCATGACCCCGAACTTGTAATTCCCTAACCCAGACTAATAGCAGACTACCAGACCAAGACTAAACCCATCAGCCTAGGACACAGAACAAAATCCCTTTTCGCGCATACAAAACCAACTCATAGCTGTTTGAATGGGGAAATATCAAAATCTCTGCTTGCCAAATTCATTTAAATAACATATTTCAAATCAACAACAAAATCTGACATGAACTGTTCAAAAAGCTTACAATTACTGTTGGTCCTGCCATGGTTTATGTGTGCAGTCTCAGGACACTGATTCTTTGGGAACCGGAGCTTCTAACTACAGCTGCAATGACACGTTGACTTTACTAATTGGCGAAAAAAACACTGTAATTTTCTTTCTCAACAACAAGAAAAAAGATAAAGGAAGAATGCTAGCTGACATAAACAGATTTTGGACGTCTGTTTGTTTAAAGAAGAGTTGTTTTCGACATGTATCTCAAATATCAAGGTTCCCACTGTCCTGGAAATTAAATTAATTTGTAGATTTAAAGGCTTGGAAAAAAATGTAATATATATTTTTTCTACTTATGCTCAGTTCTGAAGTATTTCTTTAGAATTTACTATTTTAATTCAATGTCTATAATTATATTTTTGAAAATCATAATCCACGCTTGACTGGAAGGATAATGGAAATTCATTGGTCTTAAAATCGCATGAAGCAGAAAGTGAAAGAGTAAAACTGCAAAACTGATTTTGTTCATCGGGAATTTATTGGATTATTAGCATTTGCTAATTGCTGCGATCTCATGTGAGTGACAGTTTGCTGGGGACGGAATATTGTCCCGGACACGTGCCGGTGCACACGTCATCAGAGAATAGATGCTGTCCCTGCGAAGGGAAGGGGACATTTTTGATTAAAGATTACAAGGGCACATGAATTTAAAAAGTATTGCACAGTTATGTAATTTATAATAAACAATGCAATATTCCAAAAAATTTGTCTGACGTGTGGGAAGCCTGAAAAATGCTTTTTTCATGTATTTTATGTCAAACTGTTAAAATGAGCTTTGGCTTCTTGTTTAAGAATATTGTTAATGTAGTATTGGACAGAACACACTCTTCTTTAACTCTAAAACGATGGAAATTTTCCTTTTGGATTCTGAGAACCTTGCATTAAACGTGTCACCAGGAGTAGGTGCCAAGTGTAATGCGCCAAGAGAGTGTATTTAGAGTGAAGCTTGGTCTATGTTCAAAGTTTGAGAGGACAGAGGAGACTCTGAGACATCAATATATCAGCCAGATGAAATATTTGTCTACACTAGGTAGGATGACAGTGATTCAGTGTTGGAGTCTTTCTGTTTGACAAACGCAGATGATCCCGCTGGTTGGGCGGGGCTAATGGCCGCCTGTCACACAGAGAACACTGCATGCTTACTCGCAGGCTCCGCCCCTCGCAGAGAAGATCTGGAGAGGGCGCACATGACTCTGGTGTCTGAAAAAGGTCAGTGAAACTTGAGACTGTTTTGTCAGTGAATGTGAATATGCTAACAGTCGAAAGTTTGTAATTAAGTTTTTGAAATAATTATTTATTTTATGTTCACAAAGGCTGAATTTATTTCATGCAAAAATACGGTAAACACAGTAATATTGTGAAAAAGCATTACAATTTAAAAGAACTGTTTTCGATTTTAGCATATTTTAAAATGGAATTTATTCCTGTGAATCAAAGCTGAATTTTAAAATAAGTGCTGTATAAAATATATTCTATTTAAAATAAATGCTGTTCTTTTGAACAGTCTATTCATCAAATAATTCTGAAAGATATGTACCATGGTTTCCACAGAAATAGCAGCAAAAGCTGTTTTCAACATTGATAATAATAGGAACCATTATTACTAATTGAGCATTAAATCAACGCATAATGATTTTTGAATGGTCATGTGACACGGAAGACTAGCTTTGCCATCACATTACATTTTAAAATATATTTAAGTTGAAAAGAGGCAATTTAAACTAGAATAATATTTCACAATATTACAGTTTTTACTGTATTTTTGAGGTAGCTGTGGTGAGTATAATACTTTATAGTTAATGTTTTCAAAAACATTAAAAGCACAATAATTCCAAACTTAGGTTAGGGTTAGTTGGGTTAGTTGACCGGTAGTGTGTATGCAGATGGGAACATGGCTTTAAGACTGTGTGTTGTGTTTCTGTTCTCAGTGAAGGGCCTGCAGGGAGAGGACGGGCTCTTGGCTCAGGCTCTGGAGGGCTGGGTACTGCAGCAGGCCGTGACTGGACTCAAACAGAGTGGTCAATATGACCAGGCAGAGACTCTTTGCTCCCAGGTACACACACACATGCACGCTCTCTGTTTCTCTGTCACGCTGTCCCCTATTGATTCGTCTCTCATCAGCTCTCGGGCGCAGGTGCAGACACAGACAGATTCAAGGGCTTCAGAGCAGAACAGTGTGCCCGTTTCACAGCACCATCTGTCTAGTATCCATCTATGGCTCTCTATCAGTACTGGTCTGTAGTGCAGGGGTGTCCAATCCTGCTCCTGAAGGACCAACGTTCTGTAGAGTTGCTCCAAAACATCTGCTTGGATGTTTCTAGTGATCCTGAAGACCGTGATTATCAGGTTCAGGTGTGTTTAGTTGGGGTTGGAGCTGAGCTCTGCACAACAGTGGCCCTTCAGGAGCACGACACCCCTGCTGTAGTCAACTCTCTCCATTTAGATTTATTTATATATCAGATTTAAAACAACTAAGTTGACCCAAGTGCTTCACAACATTGACAACTGGGGTTATATAAAGGTAGGGAGAAAGGGAATGAATAAAACACATAATTTCAACAACAATAACCATCCTATCATTTCTATGACTTGAAGGCCAATTTAAAAAAGTTAGTTTTCAGACATGACTTAAAAGACTGGCAAAATGGCTAGAATTTTAGGACAGCAATTTAAAATGCCAGATCATCATTAGAATTTGATCTAGGCCGAGGTTCAGCCAGCAGTATGATCTAGCTGTTTTTCCACACAACCAATATAATCTTCATATCTATACACACAATTATAGTGGAAAAGATGGCAGATTTATTTTTGCATGCCCAAAGTAAGGATATAGTGTTAATTTAAAGGTAAAAAAACAAGTAAAACTTAAACATGTAATTACTTTGTGCACCTTTAAAGGCCATTGCACACTGAATCCGAAATGTTTGTATGCGTTTTTTCGTATTCGTGATTCGGTGGCTCTGAATTGTCAAAGCACCATTCAAACACCATTCAAACTGCTTGTTACGGATGCGAAAAACGCAGAAAATCGGACCCGTTTCGACTTTTTTTATGACGGACGAAAGTTTCGGAGGCAGTGTGCAAGCGTGATTGACATAACGTGAGGTCATATTTATTTTTTAACGTGCGAACATTTCGGATGCGAATTTCGGACTCAGTGTGTAATAGCCTTAAACGTTTTTATACGTCCTTCTTCCCATCTCAGGTTCTGAGTGTATCTCCAGAGCATCCTGTGGTGTTCCTGATGTTGAGGCAGGTTCAGTGTGAGCGCCTCCTGCTGTCTGAGGCCGGTAACTGTGTTCCTCAAGCGGTGCTGGATCAGCTCAGTGCTGCTGTCATGGCCAACCTCACTTCTGTGTCCGCCTGGCATGTACGTACACTCACCATCTCACTGAAGAGAGCTTGGAGTCAGGTTGATTTTCAGTCAATATGAATCTAGAACTAAATGTTCACACACTTTAACCCTCATCCTTCCCTCGGGTCATTTTGACACGAAACTCAAATTTTTTTTATGTAATAAATTGAGTGTTCATCAGAGAGGTCCAATACCCTAGGACTTTTGTCCTTTGAATGGATTTGAGGAGTTTTGTGGTTGAAATTTTAAAAAGTAATCCTTCGTGTCGCGATACGTGTCATTCAACCTATTCTAAGTAGATGTACCATCACAAGGGTCTTGGAAATATATTATGAAGGTTGAAAAACTACATGGTGTTGCTTTAAGTTGAAAGAATGTGAGGAATGTGCTTAAATTACTATTTATTGATCAAATCTAGTAATTAAAAGGTAAATAAAATAACAAATAACAAAAAATCTCCAAAACCATTTCATTAAAAAATTAAAAAAATATTATCAAAATGAAATAAAATAAGCTTTCTGGACAAGAAAAAAATTAAGTATACCGGTAATTTTAGGGCTTCGGGTCATTTTGTTACAAAGTGGCAAGTGCGAGGGAAGGATGGAGGTTAAATCATGCAGGAGATTTCGATGAAACTGACAAATGTTTGTGTGCTGAGCCTAGGAAGGAGGTTTAACAAGGTTTACACATGTGGCACTAGAACGTTGTTGAGTTGATGTCACTGTCTCTCAGTGGTTGGCAGAAGTGTACCGCTCTCAGGGCCTGCTGGCTCAGGCCTCTGTGGCTTATAGACAGAGTCTTCAGCTGGCGTCTCAGCTGGGTGATCACGGCGGGAAGACGAGCAGCCTGCTCCGACTAGCCCTGCTGGCGCTCACGCCATGTTTGGTGAGTACCAGATTCATCTTGTACTGGGATGTTGGAGGAATTATTTTCCTATTAACATGGAAGTAAACAGACAGATTTAGAAAATGTAAATAATATAAAAAAAATAATGAAATAATTTGTAGTTTTTTCTTATGAAACAATATATATATATATATATATATATATATATATATATATATATATATATATATATATATATAATTATATAACAATATATATTTATTACAGGGCTTGGTTGAATACTAATGTAGAATGCAGTCTGTTATTTCTTGATAAGAAAATAAGGATTGCTGCTAAGGATAACACACCGTTGCCATGAAAAACAGAGTGTTGCCATGGACACGGTGTTCTATAGCGGAAGCAATACAATCGTTTTTAAATCAATATTTTGTGTCAAATTATTGATTTATTTGTTAGGTAACCATGTAATAAGCGGGATTATCTGCTTCGCGTCGGGGTCCTGATCAGTTTGTCGGGGTTGTATTTACTATAACAACCGCCTCGCTCTACATTATCCCTTACATAATTTATAAAATGCTGATTTTCTGCTCAAGAATACTTTCTTATTATCAGTGTTGAAAACAATTGTGCTGCTTAATATTTTTGTGGAAACCGTGATACTTTTTTCAGGATTCTTTCATTTGATGAACCGCATTTATTTCAAATTGAAAGCTTTTGTTACAGTTTAACACTTTTGATAAATTTACTCCTGCTATAAAGTAAAAGTATTTCAATTTTTTTTAATTTATATAGAATGATTTTTTTGTATTTTTTACAATATATTCCTGCTGTTTTCCTTGTAACATTTTAAAATAGCTGCAAGTGTCTGTGTGACTGACCGCTAATGAAAAAGGACATTATTATTTTGGGCTAAGCCTCTTGCAGCGCCTTCAGGCGTCTTTCTTGCACATTTTTCCTCTTTCCTTCTGCTTCCTCTCTCTCCCTCTCTCATTGGCTTTTTGTCTATCCCCCTCCCCTCCATCCCTAACTGTCAGCTTATTGCCTTCATTTTAGCTGACTGCAGCTTTGCCTGTTAAATTGAATTAGACACTTTGTGGCCGGCCTTTCATTACTTTTAATTAAAGTGTGTCAGCCTTCGGCGTATCCCAACTCCGGTCATATATTAGTCTGAACTTTGCCAGCTAAAATGCATCTAAAATCCTTGTTTTTAATTACCAGTTCTATTCCAGTCTCTTTATTAACCAAAACATTTTACAGTGCAAGTAAACACTACAGTACGTAAAGATATCTAATTGTACTTCTGACTACAGGCTGGTGTCTGTGTCTCTGACTGGAAGGATCTGGTGTTGGAAGCCAGTGCTGAAGTCTTAAAAATGGGCAACTCACCAGTAGCTTTGCTCTTCCAAGCCTTACTGCAGTTCTCCATAAAAATGGGCTCCAGGTAGGGTCTTACATAGAGTTTTTGTGTTGACACATTTATTCTCACCCTATATTCAATCAACATGTCAGATCAGTCTGACCTGTTCTGTGCCACACCTTTGTATTTCATTGTTTGCCTCATCTTGGCATTGCATTCATATGTAGTCTATTTCAATATGAAACCTATCTCCTTTATTCATGATATTGGAGTTTAAATTGGATCAGGTTTAAATTGATCATGGTTGGTTCTTCCCGCAGGGAAACCCGTCGCCTGTTGGAGAGGATTGTTTATGGTTCAGCCTCAGGCAGCTCTGAAACTATAGCGTCGGTGGCATGTTGGTACCTCCTGCGTCACCTGCACGCCAAAGATGACCTGGAGCTGATTGATGTGAGCGGTTACATCCCCTCGCTCTACTTGAAAACAAATGAGTTACTCTCTGGCTGTGTTTCCTCAATCAGAGTCAATTGTAATCTAATCAAGCTTGCTGAAAATTCACTTTTGAATATCTATTTAACCTAATATAATTTTTCATTATCCATTTATTCAATTATAATTTGTAATTGCTACAGCGGTTATTGTAATTGTTTAAACGGTGCCCTGCGGCCATCTAATGCAATTGATGAGATGAATAAAAGAGATTTGTGTTTAAGAATGGCATTGAACATTTCTTTGTGTTTCGGTCTTGTAGACCCTGTTGTTGAAGGCTACAGCAGCAGGAGACAGCAGACTGGTGGATTTCCACAGACGCCTTTACCCATCCAGCTGAGACTGTAAACCATCCTCAGATTCCTCAGGAGACTTACACTTCGCCATCGAACCGTCAATAGCAGAGCCAGTTGTTCTCCTTTATCTCCTACACACTCACTGTTTACAAATCTCAGTCTTTACATCACCTAGGACATTTTATTATGTATACATATCACTGGTACGATAAATTGTGTGTGAATGAATCTAAAACGACACTTAATCTATATGAATGGCTCTTTAGTTAGCTGGTGTAACTGAATTAGCCTATGCTCATTGGATCACATTCAAATGGGTGTTGACACTTGAAAAAACGGCATAAATGATTCATTATTATTTTTCTGTGCCTTCCTTCCAGCAACTGACTTTCTACATAATTATCATTGCCACAAGCCTCGGCTGACTAAAATATTATTGTCATTATGTAACTTAAAAGCACTTCTATCATGGTTCATCTCTGCAGGAGCCTGAAAACGGCTATTGCTTATTGTAGCCACTATTAGGCACATTTGAAAATGTCTGCTCCTCAAATTGTGTTTATGGTCAGAGAAGTAAAAAATTCAAATGAATTGCTTTTTTTCTGTCCACAGTTATCTTTGCCCCACAGAAGCACTAGCAGAATTAATGGACCTCTGTTTTTCCCCACTGTCATTTCCATCTATGCAGAACTGACATACAAAAAGCCATTGTGTCTCTAAAATATGAAAGCATAAACATGAAGAGGAAAATAACAAAAATGGTTAATTGTGTTGGGTATATTAATGCTTTGCAAGTATGCATTGGTGGCTTGGACAATTTAAATGAAAACAAAGAGATCTTGTTTGTTTATTCCAGCATCCGTTACAATCAATACTGGCCTGGGGACGTGCAGACAAACACAGAACAGGTCATCTTCCTAACCTTTCAGTATTGAGCCACATGAGTATTGCGCATCTAATCTCTGATTTGCCATAATTGTACCTTGTTCGAATTTCATCAACCATGATTGTTCATTCAGAATCTGAATTTAAAAGTCTGGTCTAAAGAGATTTACAGGAAATTATCTCATGGAGACCAGCTAAATCCTTCTTCTTTTTTTTTCTTTTTTTTTTAATCTAGGAAACAAATGTACAGCTTATTTGATTGTATTGTCCATCTGCCCACATTCTGCTGAATCATACTTTGTGATCTCACACACAGGTTATAAACAGGTTATGTTTTTTATATATATATAATAATCTAGTCAGAGCTCCTTCAGTTCCACCATGTTTCTCCGGATCTGTTTTATGTCTCTTTGCAGCTCTCCTTTGTCCAGCTTGGCTTTGGTGTCACCGATGTGTCTCAGAGATGCAATGGCATCATGAATCGCCTGAAACCCTGGCAAATGAAATAAAGGAGATCACCTTCACTTGTGGGAGCATTTGCTCTGTGGCAGAAGTGTGTGTTAGATGTGTCATCTATAATGCATCACCTGCCCTCAGTCCATCATTGGAATCTCAAAGAGAATTTGAGAGCGCAAGTCATGTACTGTACCTTTTAAGGCTTTTCTTTGCTGGGTTTGTTTATTGAGGTTACTTTGGTTACACGAACAGAATGCCTGTAAATAGTCGACATAGTCTGTCAATCAATAACTTTTTGAAATTGGGTAGTTGGAAGGAAATATAGATGAACTAAATATCAAATATGCTAGGGTGAAATATACCCTGCGGGCTTATTTTAGCAGACTTGCCTGTACATTAAGCTACAAGTAATACCAAAAGACTGATTCAGTCTGAATTTGAGTCATGCTTTCTATTTTCACTTTGATTTCTCAAGCAAACAGCCAAATGAGAGCTAAATTGGGCCACTTGGCTTGGCTGGTATTGCATGTCAGGCCGCTAAAACGCAATGTTTCCCAATCTGTTGTTGAAATTACAATAACAGTTAATGTTCTAGTTTACTGGTCAGATTTGGGCTTTCAGTGATTTGTTGAACACGCGAGGTCTGGATAGGGAGGCACCAAACATGATGGAGTAAAATATATCCTTACGCAAGATATATGGAATTTCTGAGCAGACCAGATTTTTTTTTGTCAGTTTCGTAATAGACTTATTTCAAAAACATTACCAAATCTTACTGACTCCTAACTTTTGAACAGCAGTGTAGGATACACATTGATGTAGAAAGGGTTTATTGTGCATGTGTGTTTATTTCATCCTCATATGTGAGACTCACCTGACTGGTACTCCCTCCTCATCTGCTCTAGCTCTTCTCTGAAGCTCTTCTCCAAAGTGTTGATCATGCTGTTGAGTCTGCTCTCTGAATGCGTGGTCCTGTGAGCTGAACGCACCTTCTCCAGTTGTGCTTCCAACCTTTCCAGATGCCCAGAAAGAAGAATCATTTTCTCCTTTAGCCTGCGTTCCACTTCCACCTAAGAACATATTTTGCATAGATATCATACATACTGTACAGTATGTATATACATATAATAAGGCCATTCATTTTGAGTTTGAGACCCATTCACATGTTTACCACTCTGTCCTGCATCAGTGTGTGTAGCTGGCTGCTCTCTGTGTGTGATTGAACTGTGGTTTTCATCTGCTCCTCTGCCCACTTCCTCAGTCTCACTATTTGCTCCTCCATCTCCATCAGACCACTAGTGGTTCTGAGTAAACATACACACATACATGCTACATTACATACAATTACAATTTTCTCCCACTGTAGTAAAGGTATTCTGATTATTATGTAGTAAAGAGGCCATATTATGCCCTTTTACAAAGTCTTGATTTTTTTTTTTGGCTCTACTAGAATATGTTTTCATGCTTTAATGTTCAAAAAAACTATATTTTTCACATATTTTACATAGTTACAGCACATCTCTTCCCAGTCTGTAAGTAATGCTCTGAGTATGCTACTTCCTGTCTGTGTGAAGCTTCTCGGTCCAAAATCCACAATGTGCTCTGATTGATCGGATGGATCATTGTGTTGTGATTGGTTAACCGCTTTGAACATGTTTCGGAAATGTCACACCCCTTACCAAAACCACGACTTTCAACCGGTTTCAACACAACGCTACTCAACCAGGCATTCACCCCTTTTTTTCATATGCCTTGGGCAGGAATTATTTAAATGAGAAATATTGTGACATGTATGACCCTGGAAGAAAACTCAAAACTACAATCAAGCACTTCACCCACATTGCAGGGGTTTGGAAAATGGATGGATGAATGATTCAGCTGCAGGCCCTATCTTCTGGCCAGACGCGGAAATTCATTTAGCACTACCCTCACTGTGCATTATGGGTATTCTCTAACCATTGAATGTACATTGGAGGTGCTTCTCAATACTCAAATTGATGCTTCCTCGTTTCCTCGCTCCTCCGTCCTCCAGCCCGTGACCAGGAAACCGATTGAATTCAGCCATCTTGAAGAACATCTCAATTCTCGAATTGCTCCACGACGAGGAACGAGGAGTGCGGAAGCTTCCAGAGGAGCTATGAGTGAGGATGCACAGGTGTATCCTATGCGGAAGTCTTTCTTGTCGAGAAACCTGACGCACGTATAAATTATCCCCCTTCACTTCTGTCACAATAATTTAAATTGATGCTTTACCTTTGCAGTTTAAATAAACCATACCACATATATATCAACAGGGCATCTTGCTTTATTTTTTTATTAAATGAATAATTTATCTTTACCAAACTTGAACAACGTAAGGGCAGATCCTTTAAGAGCTGCTGATGACGCTTTGAAGTGACACTCGAGTGATCAAGAATATTCCAATATACAAATAAGCTTTCCATCGATTCCTCCATCCTCATTTTCTTTACTTGCAGCCTTCCCTCGCATCCTGAGGGCGAAGCTGAGACGTGAGGAAAGGAAGCAAGGATGCACAAATAAGAAATGAGAAGCACCCTGGATGTACACTTTTTTTCCGGTGCATTATGGGATTGAATGAGTGCACTCCATAATGTCCACTATGGTTTTGGACAGCACTAAAATGGCTGTCCCCTCAATTAGTGCTCTATTTAAGGGTATAGATGGTGATTTCAGACACAGCCAAGGTGTTTTAGAGAATTCAGAAACAGTGCTAATACAGAATAACTCATTTTGGAGTGGACTCAAGACTCAAGCTTTGCATCTTTGCTTTGTATCATTGATTACAATTTGTCTTATCCAAAAGGATAGTTTGTGTTTACTTAGCTAATGCCGTGCCTTTAAATGGCCTATACATTTTAAATAGTCTACAGTCAGATATGTTGTGGTGGATGTTTTTGTTGTTGTTTTTGTCATATCTTCCAAAAGGCATTTGTGTCATTGTGTCTAAAAGACATCACATTTGGGCTCGTGCTATAGTTCCCGGCTTCTTTCTCAATGTGTTTATTTTTCTTTGGCCCATATGCTTCTCTTCATGAGTCACTGTAAGCTATCTTGACTCACCACTATTACATAACAGCCCAAGCATAGGCAGCCAATTGCTTTGATTCTGTCACACCATGGGCATCATGGGCAAGGCTCCATTTCAGCTGCCATCTGTGCTCCACACTGCAGACAGGAGCTAATATTGTCAAAGAAATGGAGAGCATCACCTTGCACATGCCATGATGCTCATGTGGCAGCACATAGAATGGCATTGGTATTTGGAGGCGTATCTGGTGAGTCACTGGCACATTACTAGTTCCCTATTTACATCAGTCTCAACAGAACAAATCCACCTGACAGCAGACTCGATAAAGTGGGCCGATGGTAAAGCATTGCAATAACTGATGTCAGGGCAGTCAATACCTTCACGAGTGCCCTTTACATACAACATTTTATTAAAAGAAACTAAGGGCCTAAAATAGAATGGATTTCTGCAACAGGTCTGATTATTTGTTTCTTTAATCAATTACATCTTTGCACTCCAGCAGCCCAAACCACACTGAAAACATATCTGCCAAGCAAAAAAACAATTAAATTAAATTCATGCTTCAGTATATTATAACTTGGCATATCACATTCGGTTAAGAGACATTCAAGAATCAATGGTGTCTGTTTTTTTTCTCTTCTCTTTTTTTTCCCCTTTTTATTATTTTTTTCTTTTATCACTGAATACAAAAAACTTAACAACATTCGCAATCATCCAGACATTACGTCAATTTAAATCTCCAAACACTAAACACACACACAAATAATGCAATCTTGTTTTTGATGTAAAAAAAATAGAATTTTGTATTACGCTGCGCACTCATTGTCATTAGCCTTTGGCATTACTGACAATGGTTGAGTGAATGATTCAATGACTCATGTAAAGACAAAAAGCGTAATATATATATATATATATATATATATATATATATATATATATATATATATATATATATATATATATATATCCTTTAAATATTTTATTATAGTTATTTAATAATTAGGTAATATAGTATCATTTCATTATCATATCATTTGAATTTATATTTTAGCAGGAACTCTTAAAATAAACTCAACTGTCTGAGTATTGAGAAGTGACTTTAGTTGCTCTTACTTTACATCCAGTTGTTGTATCTCCTTCTGTAAATTTCCAATGGCGTTTCTCTGAGAGATGAACTTCTCTGACATTGACATCTGTAGTTTTCCTACATCATGAGACAGCTAGCAAATGACAAGACATTATAAAGCGTACCTCTCATCACGCTCACTTCACACATTTTCATTGTCCTTCTAATGGTCCAAACTGTATCAACCTGAGCTGAATCAATAACATTGGGCAGATTATCTCCAAATGTAGCATTCCTAAACCAGCTATCATAAAAAAAAAAAAAAAAAACTACATTTTTCCAACAAATGTAAATTGGTTAACAAAGAATGTGTATTGGCACGTTTGGCATCAGTACGCATAGCAAGCTGGTGTTCCTATGTATTTTACATGGCTGTCCTCGTCCCCTTATATTTTCAATTACCTTTATGGTGTCTGGTGACCACTACCCAGAGCTAATGCACTGCAATCACTGAGATTTACGGTTATCACACAGTCACCATGCAGGGACAGTTTATATGGATGACAACGCTGCATTTCCCCCAGTGTAAGAGAGGTGTGGGCCAAAGCTGATGCAATTTCATATCTAATGCACATACTGGCTTGGTCACAACATTTATTTATACCTTGGAAGTTGAGGAAAACAATTGTAGACATGCCAAATATAAGAACCATCCCAGCTAACAACAAAATATGTTCTAAGAATGTTATGCTAATGTTATTTCTGAATGTTCTCTGTTTTTAAATTTTTTATTTTATTTTTTTTGGTTTTGTGAAGGTTAAGGGAACATTCCATTTTTATAATTTTGCAAACATTATGGTAGCCTAATGTTACTTTTGAAAGTTTTCTGAACATTCTGAAACAAGAAGAACATTTAAAAAACGAAAATCCCCCCTCAAAAAAAAAGAAGAAAAAAAAAAGAACATTATAAAAGACCAGAAAACTGAATGAACATTCTATGAGTTCTATTAAGAAGAAGTTCTTAACATTGAGAGAACCTTGTTAGAGGGTTAGCCAAAGATCTGGGAACGTTTCCTGTTTAGTGGGATGGTATTACCATATATTTTTTGAATATTTATCATAGTGATACAGTCTGTAATATGTTTTGTTTTTAACAATCAATGTATGTTAATCCGACTGGCTTTGAGTGAATACATTTTGGTAATTCAATCTAAGCTATCACATGCTCTTTAATGGCCTCGTCCTTAACGTCTCACCTTGAGCTCCATGTCTCTCAGCTTCAGCTCCAGCACAGAGCGTAACTCACTCACTTCCTGTTGGAGTTTCAGAACGTCCCGCCCTCCAGTGACAACATCAGATGACAGTTTAGCAATGCTAGCGTCACATCTAAGGCAAAAGGAAATTCAGACAACAATAAGTATTTCATCTGTTCCTGCAGGGTTGATTTTACAGATAACCTCTGGGAACATTCCTCAGAGATTTTGGTCCACATTGACATGACTGCATCATGAATTTGTGTTCTTTTGAGTTAGGCTACTTTTGCCTTTATGTCAGCTTGAACCATTCTGGCCTCTGACCTCTGACCTCTGTCATCAACAAGGCATCTTCGCCCAAAATCAGTTTTGTACGGTATCTTCGTGTGCAAACAAAGTCATTGCCTGATAGGGCAGCGAGGCAACAAGTCAGCTAAGCTAAGCCTAATGCTTACATGCCTAAATTGCCATGTGATTGGCTGATTAGATATTTGCGCTAACAAGCATGAGCAGGCGTACATCTGAAAAAAAATAAAAACAATTGTTTTTACTATTGGCTGCCATGCTATTTTTGAAGTAGAATTGCTCTTAATTAAAAATGGGAACCAGTGGCACCACCCATTTTTATGGTTTAGTTGATTTTCAAGATAAAGAAAAAATGCTTAAATATTTTTCATGGATTTTCAAATTACAGTCTGTGGTTGTCTCCTCATTAAACATGAACTTCATAAAGATCCTTTCGGTGTTATATTGTGGTAACACAACTGACATTAAAACATCTTCTGCAATTGTTCTTTATGAAAAATAAGGAATTATGAAAATAATATACATTTTTCCATTCAAATATTTTCATATAAATACAATAAAATAATGTAGCAATTATGGAACTAGTAGATTACAGTTTTACCCTTTGTTATAAAAAATTATATAAAATAAAATATGATAATTATTATTTAATCTTTTGCCTTCTAAAAGTGATGACAGCATCTACCACTGCAACAATGACTCAGAATATGGCAAATGGGGAAAATATTCTGATTGGCCACAAATCTTGTTTGTGCACTGCAGGCAAGAGTAATTTAGATGTCTTTCATTCCACAATGATGAACTTATGAATACATTACTGTTAATGTGTGAAGGGTTGTATATGGCTTATGGTAAGAGAGGAATCATAGGTCGTGCAGTCAACAAACATCTCATTTCATCTCATCAAGCTCAGTCTACTGTGTCTGCCTGTAAGGCACCACTGACCCGCTGCACTCTTTTTTCCACATTCATTTCATATAAAGATTAGGCTTTTTCGAATACACAAATGCCAAGAAGAAATTTGTCCAATAAAGTCCACTAAGCTGGATGTTTGGAAATATGCAATCTCTTAGACGAGTGAACATCTCATTTTCAACCTTGTTGTTATAAAATGTCATTGGCAACACAATCACAATCATTCATGAATAGCACCAATAGTGTAGTGAAATAGTAGCTCTTGGAGTTAATGCTCATATTTATAATGAACTTCAGGGAAAATAAAAAGGAGACGTATACCAAGAAATGATGAAATTCATATTCATTTAAACAAATAAATAAAGCATTTCCACAAGTGATCTAAAAAATGTGGAGCTCTAAATATAAATCAAATCTTGGTGTAAATTGTGACCTTGCCACTCTGCCTCTGAGATCTCCGATACCCATCATGTTCTTGTGATCCAAGCTCTTCACTGCAAAAGTCGTCCCTGCAGCAAGGTAGTCTCTCTCAATAATCTGGGTTTCCAGCATCTGGGGAGACAGAAGATTGTTCTGTCCTTGCGGTCATACAACAGTTACAGTGTGATTGCTCATATCAGCCGTCACTCACTGCAATCACAGTTGAACAGACTTCAGTGATTTCCCATTATAACGCAGGAGTTTTTATGAAGGTTTTTTTTTGTTTTGGTTTTTCAATAGTTTCTGAATTGGAAAATATACCTTCATTCACTTTTTGTAATTTTAGAGGGAAAGCCAGAAGTGGTTTAGCCTACATCATTAGAGATTCCTAATGTCTTTCCATTGCTAATCAAGCCTGGTTACATCATCACTCTTCAGGGACAATAAAAAAATAATAAAATAAAATCCCTCATTCTGGCTGTAGTGACTGATGGGCTTTGATTTATTTGATTCATTCATTTTTTATGCACATATTCTGCATAATACATCCCCATCAGGTAATGGCTCTGCTGGCATGTTCTCTGAAACTGTACCTCGCTCATCAAGGACTGTTAAATTTTTGCTTTCACATTAAAAATAAATGTAAAACTTTGAGATGCATTGATCAGATGTTATTGATCTAACAATCCATCAGTGTGATTATTCTGGACCTTTCTGAGAAGGATACTATAACATTAGGGGACTTAAAATTGACTGATGGACTTTTATTCACTCATGCACATATAATATAATATAATATAATATAATATAATATAATATAATATAATATAATATAATATAATATAATATAATTAATATAATATAATATAATATAATATAATATAATATAATATAATATAATATAATATAATATAATATAATCACTGCAAAACTTATTTTCGTACCTGGATGTCTGTGCTGAGCTGTTTGACAATATGAGTTATGATCTGAATGTGGTTCTCCAGTAGTTTTCTAGCAGACGACTCCATCAGGACTGAACCCTGAGCTCCGCGTATACCAGTCACCACATCGTCCCTGATCTTCACGGCTTCTTCTAGTAGAGTTCCTAAAGTGCGTTCCTGATTGGTCATGCGGCTCTCCATATGTCTGTCTCAAAACACAATTAAATAACTAGAACTCTTTTGTCAGAGCCTCATCTTTTTTTTTTATTCTTTTTTTTTTATCATTAACAGTCAAACCCACGGATTATTAAAGTAAAGTAATCTGACAAAAGGCACAAGTTGGTCTATAACTCATTTTTTGAAAAGACTAACTCTTCATAAGGCAAACAGGCTGTTACAGCCCATTACAATAGAATGTGAACTTATTTGATGAAACTTAATATTGTAAAATATTGTAATTAGTGAATATCCATCTATCCATCCATTCTCCAAAGCGCTTTACCCTCTGCTGGGGATGCTGGAGCCTGGAGCGTCTCGGGACACCCTGTACAGACGGCCAGTCCATCACAGGTAATTAGTAAATAGAATCTGAGAATGCTTTACTTTGTAAAAGAAACGACAGGACAGAGCCTTATTGTCAAAATGAAGCTGCATCGAATGCCTTTGAAGCAATGGAAGAACTGAGGTGTTCTCCTCGTGGTTTTCTCCTACATTGCATTATAGTGAGCATAACTCAATGGCTCCAGGAAACTACATCACCTATTGATTATCTGCCTCCGAGTACTGATTCACCTTGATGAATGAATGATGAATACCTTACCTTCATTCATTTAACAGAGATGAATCCCTTTGATTGAGCACTTAGTTTTAATAGGCATTCATCATAGCCACAATGACCACAGGAAGAAAGAGGTGATACTTTATTGCAGTTAAAATGTGTGTGTATACAGTAATAATATGTGGGTGTGTGAGTTACACATATAAAATATTATATATTGCAAAGTAAAGTTGAGATCTTTACTTACCTGCTGTGAAGTGTTTCTCTGAAGTCTGCGGTATGTTTGTTGGTTTGTTTAGTCTGATCTCTTAGTTACCAAATGGCATGTTCTGACAGGGGTGTATCATTTTGTACTTGGCAAGATAACGCAGAATATTTGCAGTATTTTATTAACTCAGTATTGGTGTACTGCGAAGGATAACAGCTTTAGGATGATGGGCTTAAAACGGTTTATCATTTGACAAGAAGCATAATTAAGTATTGAGATATTGGCCAGACATGCATCTCGGTCTACTCAATAATTCTCATGAGGTTTTCTGACCAGTAATGATTTCCCTTGAAATGTGATTTCAAACACATCTATTATAGAACAGTAAATGTACTCAGCACCCTTCAAACCAAAGTGGTGATGGTCTCATTAGTGGAATTTTTAAAGAAATGTCTTTATGTAAAAATAAAAAATAAAAGAACAGACAGACACAGACACACACACACACACACACACACACACACACACACACACACACACACACACACACACACACACACACACACACACACACACACACACACACACACACACACACACACACACACACACACACACACACACACACACACACACACACACACTTCAGCCTTTAGTTTACAGCAACTACAACCTTAGAATTAAATATTCATATTCAAATTCTACTATCTTTAAAATGACACATGAGTGGGTTTTATTGTGGGTGGTATTATCTTGGCCTTGCCTTCACTTTTAAATCAATAGCATGGCTGTTTACACTGCATAGCTATGTTAGTAATTTTAACAATAATCTAAAAATAGGCCTACCACAGTTAAAACCTGTTAACTGATTAACTCCTAAAGTCATCATGCTTTCTTAGTGTGCACCTGTATTATTATTAGCACGTTTTACAGTAACAAACACAACTTAAATAGCTCAAATGACTTGTTAATGTCACTTGTGACTGCATGATGTGTAGTAAAATATACACTCACCAAATCCTTATAATTACGGACATTCACCAGAGGGAGGCGTATCTTTCTATTCTGCAATTATGTATTCGTGTACTGTTTTTTTCATAGGTTAGGTTACTGACAGATCATTAAGTCATGAAAGAGTAAATCAGAAGCATTGCACACTCACGTTTATGTCACAGGTAACCCTTGTTGGGCAACCCTTCCTTGTTCAGGTTTGAACTTCTTTTCTCCTATTGGGCTTTTTTATTTATAGGTTTTAGTTTATACGTCAATGTTAAGGTGCTGTAAAAGACCCCGTGAATAATGTCACAAGTAGCATATTGACCAGATAAAGTGAGTGTGTTGTAGTAAGTGCCTGAGTGTCATTCACGATCACGATCAAGAGCACGCGCTGCTGCGCGCTCGCCCGCGCGCTTCTTCAGTGTCACTGGCGCTCCGCGCGCTGAAAGCCTGCTGCTGCTGCTGGACGGGGACTATGGAGGAGAAACACACGGATGAGAGCGACAAAGACCCGCAATCAGCGTCTTACCAGAGAAGGATGTGGAGGAATTTCCAAGAGAAGACCAAACCGTTTTTGAGCCCCAAACTGGGGTCCGAACGACGCAGTGGGGATAGTAAAAAAGAAAGCGGGCTATGGATGTTTAAAAGAAAGAAAAAACAGGTCCTGGACCGGGTCTTCTCGTCCTCGCAGCCCAATCTGTCCTCAACTCCACCGTCTTTAGTATGCGACAGTACCCTGTGCGAGCAGCCGGACTCCAGCGCCAGTAAAGGGCTCGGGATCTCACCGCTGGCCGTAGCTGATGGAGCATCAGTCAGTAAACCGGAGATTTCCGTATCCGCGCAAGGGAGCCCGAAGCTGCTGGTGGCTCATCTGGCGATGTCCCAGCAGAAGAGCTCGTCCTTGGGCTCGACGTGCTTCGAGAAGCTGGTGGTGGATTCGGCAGCATCCAGTGAGGATGAGCTTGCTAAAAACGCCAGTTACCTGGTAAGAGTGATTTTAAAATACTGACCAGAAAGTGACCTGAGTAGGATTTTTGCATCGTAAAAAAATATTTTATCTTTACATTTCTTCCTATTTTCCCACTTTTATCACACATTTATCCGGACTGTCTCCTCTATACTGACCCGAAAATTGAATAGCTATTTTTTGTTCTTTTCCCATTTAAACAACAAAAAGCATTTTGACTGATCTGCCATTGTGTGGTGCTGCTGATTCCCCTCTTGTGTGCTCTCTTGTTTGCACTAACTTTATTCAAAATATCTAAATGGTTCACATTATGTCACATTCAGTGCCCCCAAATAGTATTTGAACACAAGCCACACTTCAGTGTCTCTCTTATAACATAACAACCAATGGTATCTCTGCCCTATTTTACTCAAAACTATCTTCACTTGTCTCAGCTATTTTTGCAATTACTTTTTAACTGATGTCAATGTGATCTGTGGTGGGGCTGCATGAAGTCATTTCCTCTCAAGTTCACTCATGTGAACTTTAGTGATCCCAGGTGGAGTTCATCATCACGTTAGGATTCCCACATACGTTTCCATGACTTTTCCATGATTATGCCAGTTGTTCCTTATAAATATTGGATAAGGGTTTTTAAATATTGTTTGATGTCTGTTTGTGCTGTCTTTCTTAAAATAAATGTCACTTCGTTGATATTTTTAATACCATTCACACATTTTAGGTGTGACTTATATGTCCCAAACGTTACTGTGGGGGCCCTGTATATCATAGATGCTCTACAGAAATTATTTTACATCATGCGTTCTCCCTGTAACATATTAATGCACTAATGCAACTATGATTTTCATAAAATGCAGTTATGACATCTTATGACATCTGTCCCACAAGAAGGTTTTTCTTGGTCACAAAGTTTTCCATTGTCTTAGTAGCCCTTAACTGCTGACACGTAGCAGCTCTTGTGGTTATCACACTTAAATGTCCCAGATGTCTGAAATGACACATATGCCGAATGAAGATGTTAAATGCAACAAAAAGCAAACTTATCTGCTAACTCAGGTGCAACTAGTGACAACAAGCTAAAACTGTAAGATTTTGAGTAAAAGCTGCTGATTTTTTTTTACAGAGAACTGTCCAAAGACACACTGAATATTTTAATCAGGAAGTATGAGCTCAATGGCCTAAACAGGACTTTATAAAGCTAATTTTATTCAGGTTTATGTTATTTTCCCCCAATGCATTGTAGCCTAATTTAGTTTAATTCATCTATCAGACAATGATAATGCAAGAGAAAGCAATACTCCATTTCAGAGCAATTCCCTTATCAATAGTATACCATTTGGAGTTTTCACTTTCAAATGGACCTTGTTGCAAATAAGATCCTGTTTTTTAGGCTATATCAGTTCATTATTTTATGAACCTGTTGACAACATCATTGTCCCTTCAATTCATTATTTTACGAATCTCCATTGGTCATGTTGAAAAAGATCAGTTGTTGAATATTTAAATGCTTAGATTTTTGTTGAGCATATCTTATGTAATGCTGCAGAAAGACTAACATTAATATACAGTTGTAATCAAAATGATTTAACCCCCAGCAATGAACAAATCAAACAAAATTACTTCTTTTAATGACTTCTGCAGTCTCAAAATTAATTACCCCTTCATGGCAAGCACCTTTAGTAGAACATCCTTTTGCTGTTATGACCTGCTGCAAATGAGATGTTTAACCAGACATCAGCTTCTTGCAGCGTTTCTGAGGGATAGCCCATTTCTAATGAGCATAGTTCAGTAATATTCTTGGGGTTTGAGTGCTGCAACCGCCTTCTTCAAATCCCACCAGATATTTTCTATGATGGCCACTGTAGAATCTTCTTCTGCAAGCAAGCCTTGGTGGAATTTGAGGAATGTTTGGGATCATTGTCCTGTTGAAAGGTCCAATGACGCCCAAAGCTTCAGCTTCTCACTGACGGCATGACGTTTTCTCCGAGGATTTCCTGATACTTCCTGATACATCTAATCCATGTTGCCTTCCACACGCTGCAGGTTTCCAGAGCCAGAGGATGCAAAGCAGCCCCAGAGCATCACCGAGCCACCAGCATGCTTAACTCTAAGAAGAGTGTTCTTTCAGTGCTTCATTATTCTTCCTCCAGACATACCGCTGATCCATAGGGCTGAAAAGTTCCAGTTTTGTTTTATCGCTCCACAGAACAGAATCCCCAAATGTCTGTGGCTTCTTTATGATTTTGAGCAAATTGGAGCTGACTTCTCTTGTGGTTTTGGGTCAGTAGTGGGTCTGCGGTGGTGTACGTCTTGGAGTTCTGGCATGCGTTAAGTACGTGCCTTTCTGTGCAAGCTGAAACCTCAGTGCCTCTTGCCACCAAGGCCATTTCTCAATATGCGTTCTTGTCTGTACCTGTGTTCTTGTGGACTTGGTTCTTGCCCAAGTACTGTCCCAATTCAAAGTTCACATCTAGCCAAATCCAGTTCAAATCCCCGGATGTGTTCTTGATCCGCCCCTTTTACCGAGGATGCATGTAGAGGTGACTTGTGTGGACTTGAGACAGACAGGTATCCCAGAATGCATCTTGCACCATCAGCAAGCGTCAATGGCAGAGGAGAAAACCCGCTTAATATCAAAATACTACTCTTATCGTGTCACGAAATGTAATTCCAAGAGTGTTTCAGTCGCGAATGTAGTTGTTTAAAGCTCAAATCTGTGGTTTATTTATAAAGATAGCGCCTATTTGAAAAATGTATCTGACGTTGTCGGAGTTGTGAGATCCAGGCGATCACCGGGTGTTCAACGCTCAATAACCCTGACTGGAACAGCTTTTCCTCGGCTAGTGCTTCTAATGTTTGCCGCTGGCTCTGGTGTCTCTAGTCTATGGTTAAACATAAGATATAATTCGTCTTGTGTATATCTAACGGGCGATCTTTGGTCTCATTAATCTATAATTTGTTCCATGGCAAATCGTTTTGGCTGAGCGCAAAGTGAAGTTTCATAATTTTATATATTTAGGCTATTTAACTTGAGCTATTTTAAGGCTATTTTAAGCTGACTTATGTTTGACTTTTAGTAGAAAAACTCCATACAGCACCTTTAAAATATATAGAATATTTTTTATATTTACATTCTCTTCACTGTACATGTATAATAAAATAAAATGACACAACCCCGTCTCTGTTTTTTAAATGTCAGTTTTAATGTTCAATAATGTTTCATATTTTTAAAATGAAAACAAGAAGCAGGGTTGTGTTTTATTATATTTCGTGTTGTTATAAATATAATATGCAGTGAAGATAATCAATGTACACGTTGCCTGAACCGCATTTGTGTGGCCATTTAATGTGTTTAAGATTTTTTTAAATGAAAAGAGGCAGAGTGTTGTTTTATACCATATTTCGTTTTATTGTAGCCTAAAATATACATAAAAAGATAACCGGAGTAGCCAGAGCGTGCTGAGTGACGCGATCAAGAACGCCGCTGTCTCATTTGCCGAATAACCGGACTTGCAAGTCCGAAGTTTGCGTACCTGGTATTGAGAAACGGCCCAAGTCTTGCTGCAGGTCTTTTGCAGTCACTCGAGGGTTTTTCTGAATCTGCCTTCTCAGAAATCTGGTTGCAGCCGTTGATAGCTTCTTTTTTCTGTCCCGTCCAGGTAGTGTAACCACTGTTCCTTTAACTTTTAACTTGCAAACTTTGCTTCCAACGATGTCTCTATAGGAACATTTAGTGCCTTCGCTATCTTTTTGTATCATCTTCCTTGTTTGTGAAGGGTGATAATATCTTATCTTAACTTTTTGGACCATTCTTTTGCCATATCAGTGTTACAAACCAGTTCAGATATTTCATGTGTTCCAGCTCAAGCACACCTGGTGCAACTAATGAAGCCCTTGATTAGCTACAACACGTGTGCTTGAGACAACACCTGTTTTGCAGATCAGTTTCCACTTGAAACATTTGTTGTTGAGCTATTTCAATTACTTTTGAATGATTTGTTCATTGCAAACAGCTGAAAGTCTGTAAATTTTGTGTTGTGGTTTAAATAATTTTGATTAAGCATGTATACTTATGCTCACTGTAACTATTTCAGGGGCTAATAGAGAGACCCACCAATTATTAGTGAGATGAGTGATATCCATTTGGATCAAGCTTGGTCAGAGAGATATGCACTCATTTTTTATACTATAATGTACAGTAGCTATAAATGGACATAAATGGCATAAATGGTATTTTTTCTTTAGTAGAGAGAGTGATTTACAATTTGCATGCAATAAAGAATTATGTCATCACTGGTGAACGAAAGGAGACATTTGCAAGTTTTGTTTCCTACAATGGACAGTATATAAATACAGCCTAAATACAGGTATAAATGTATAGCCTAAATATCTATCTCATCCAGGGCTTTTTTGTTTTCTGTTTGATAAAGTATGCATTAATATTTCGGTGTGAGAAACCATTACAAAAATTGTAGGAATAAATCAAACTGAATCATAAAAAAATTGGATAGGTTTGCAATCCTGTTTGACCTATATGAAATCTAACTGATTAATTTGTGAATCTCCAATCACTAGTTTTCGGTTATAAACAACTGATTGCAAACATACAAAATGATTGCTAAAGTATTATCAAGGACAACTATTTTCAGGTCAGTATATGTAATCTCCATAGCCAGACAAGGATTTATCAGTAATATTTCACTGGGGCTCTAGTGACCCCCCTGGTTACAAAGCTAGAATAATATTTCTAACTTATGCCGTTTGCAATAGGTTTTTTTTTATATGAAGACTCGGGTATTTATAGAAAGATCAAAATCTATGTATGAAATACTATACAGTATGTGGCTTTGAGAAGTTCAGTGACATTGTATGCAGAGAAGGCAAAGAAAGAACCAGTGACCCATTTAGCCTGATCCATAATTAAACCCTTTAACATATCTTTCCCTCCATAGCAATTATATAATACCTGACTGCCATACTGGTCCTTTTTCTCTGTGTTGTTCTGTTTGGAAATGTAACAGATACGGGGCTAATTTTCCATGAATTGTAGAGATTGCAGCATTTAGATCTATGTGATTTCTGTTTAGAGTAGAGCCGATTATGTAAGGTCATGAAGAGTGTGTACAATCACTACTGCTCCTGAGTCGTGTCATCACGTTTTTATTACCTCACCATGGAGGTTTCTGTCACCAGCTGCGTGTGGAAGAAGCTTCTGGCAGTAAATGTACTTTCTGGCTCTCAGACAATAATACATTTAGCTAATTTGCTGACTTGTTTTAGCAAAGTGTCAGGCCTGCATAGTCTTTAATTATCAAGGCTGTCCCTTTAATACATAGTTATATACAATAAAAAAACTAAATTAAATGATCTAGTTATGCCCTTTGACTTTAGGCTTTGGGACATTTCACTGTTTATTTTGTTTCCAGATAGATTGTAAGTTTGCTGGGGATTTTATGCAGGTTATAACGTTACACCTGTAGGGGGCAACAAGCGACAGTCTTTAGGTGTGATTCATTGGTTCATTAACTTAAATGATTCGTTCAAATACTGATTAATTCAGGATTGAATTAAGTGACTGTTCTTTGTCCTTTGATATGCCACAATCATTCATTCAACGAAAGTCATTGATTTATTCGAAAACATTGAATCATTCATAAAACAAACACTCATGGTACTGTTGCTTTGAGATGTTTCGCCTTTGTTTGTCTATTTTCGTGGCGGCCAAATTACACGAACTAACTGGAATATATGTCTAAAATGTAAGTTACTTAATATTATCCTATTGTTTATTGCAATGTTTTATAAAAGAAATTTCACATTGTGTATTCCTTTCTGATATTCTGATCAGCAAACAATCTCGCTCGCCTGTATATTTCAGATATTTCAGGACACTTCAGATTAGACTTTCCACCTTAGTTTAGCAAACATTCTCAGTTCAGTCGTGTAGGCTACAATCTTAATTTGGTGTTGGCCTAATTTGGTTCCTCTGAACTCCTCACAATCTCTGATGTTTTGACACACATGCTGCTCTATTAAAGGCAGGGTAGGTAGGATTTTTATAAAAAAAACTTTTCCCCAAATTTGTTTAAACTGTCTTTATATACCAATACATAATTAAAATGTAAGTACTCTGAAAAAGAGAGTATAAAAATCGAGTGTCTGTAGTCCTCTCAGGGCTGCAATAAACACAGCCACTTATTCCATTCACTCCCACCCCCTCCCTTATGGGCTCCTTCCAAAGCCACGCCCCCAAAACACATGAACGCGCCATGCCGACCGCTCAGCTGGAGGAGGACGCGTTTACAAGCGCCGATCGGAGAGGAGCGCAGTGCATGTCGTGACATCATGTCAGATTCAGATGTAATAAAATACCTAACTTTATAATTATGAATATAAACAACTAACATGGCTATTAGTACTCACTATCAAGCTAGCATATCGATACTGGTAAAGTTGAAAATATATTGAGTTATATTCGGTAACAAGCTAGTAACATAAGGCAAAGCTAAATTGATACACGTTTTCCCATTACCATCAGTTACACTGTGATGAAGGTGAATTTCGTGTAAGATTCATAACATATAGCAGCCTACGGTGTTTTGCATGTAAGAGCTTCCACAATGAAAGCACTGTTGGCTCTGATGAGGACTACACTTCGGAGACAAGTACCGTATCGTCGGCTCAAGGACAGGTCCGGGGTCGAGGGCGAATACTGTCTTCCTTTTTTTGCCTTCGCTGACTGTATATGCAGGTACTGGGAGTTTTGACTGCTCTTTCTCTGCAATCATTGTGATTATTCCTAGCTTCCGTGCCTCTTCCCCTCCTCGAGTCAAACGGGTGCGCGTATGTGGGCAGATCCTGTAGCGGCAGGGGTGGTAGCCATGGTACCGAGGGAGAGTGACAGTTGCCCAGCCAATCATTTCATTCGTCCCGAATGGAAATAAGTAGCTGTGTTTATTGCAGCCCTGAGAGGACTACACACACTCATATTTAATGGGCAAAGCAGGCCATGGTGATTCGTTAATCCATTTGTATGCAGACGACACCATTTTGTATACATCCGGCCCCTCTTTGGACTCTGGACTTTTAAATGCTAGTAAGACTAAATACATGCTTTTTAATCGAACACTGCCCACAACTGCCCACCAGACTACCAGTCTCGACGGGACTGTTTTGGAAAATGTGGACTCTTATAAATATCTAGGTGTCTGGTTAGACTGTAAACTCAACTTCCAGATTCACATTAACTATCTCCAATCCAAAATTAAATCTAGAATTGGTTTCCTATTTCGCAACAAAGCCTCATTCACTTATGCTGCCAAATATGCCCTTGTAAAACTTACCACTTTACCGATTCTTGATTTTGGCGATGTTATATACAGAATAGCTTCTAAAACTTTACTTAGTAAATTGGATGTAAATTATCATAGTGCTATCCGTTTTGTTACCAAAGCCCCATACACTGTTCATCATTGCGATCTTTATTCCCTCATTGGCTGGCCCTCACTACATACTCGTCGCCGAACTCATTGGCTCCAGATCATTTATAAGTCTTTATTAGAAATATCCCCACCTTATCTCAGCTCACTGGTCACCGTAGCAACATCCACCCGTTGTTTGCGCTCTAGTAGGTATATTTCACTGGCTGTCCCCAAAGTCAACACCTCTTTTGGCCGCCATTCCTTCCAGTTCTCTGCTGCCAATGACTGGAATGATTTGCAGAAATCCTTGAAGTTAGAGGTTCCTATCTCCCTTACTAACTTTAAGCATCAGGTGCTAAAGCTGTCTATTGATCACTGCACCTGTTACAGTAATAGCCCTTTTATTTCCGTTTATTGTTCATTCCAGTATTATTTTTTCCGCCATTATGGCCTATTTAGTGTTATTTTAATAATTATATTGTATTTTGCTTCACACTTGTATGTTGTATATGGATTGGTTTATTGATTGTATGTTTATTTATTTCTATGTGTAACTGTGTTGTTGTTGTTGTTGTCGCACTGTTTTTCGCTCTGTCTTGGCCAGGTCGCAGTTGTAAATGAGAACTTGTTCTCATCTGATTTTACCTGGTTAAACAAAGGTTAAATAAATAAATAAAATACTCCCCGTATTCCAGAAAGCAATGTTAAAGGAACCGTGTGTAAGATTGTGGCCAAAACTGGTACTGCAATCACTTTCAAATTACTGTAGAGCGGTGTATTGAATGCACATCTTCTTTGATGTGTGAGAAGAGAATAAAATAAGATCATCATGTGCTGAATACCTCTGAAACAAACCCTGTAGCAAAATCTGCTCCAGAGAGTTCAGAGAGTAAGTTGCTATGGCTACTTACTTACCCTTGAAAGTTACCGAAAGTTGAGGTTATCCGTTTACTCTGAGTAAACTCACCTGGGTATGCCACATATCCTGCTTTATGCAACATAAAGTTAATACCATTTAAAATAAACACTCCTTTACTACTACATGTTCCCTCATTTTTGAAAAAGGCTTTTTTTTTTTCAGCAGAGCTGCAGTGATCTAAGAATGTTGCTTGAATAAGCTTTATTAGTCCAATTCAATTGAAACAAACAAGTTTCAAAGCACTTTGAGTAACACTCTTTTAGTTTCTTTTAGTGAGAAGTTGAGTCACATTTCCTGACAACACAATGGTAAACCACAATAGGTTGTGCTTGTCTGTGACTTGAGCCCCTGAATAGTGAATACTCCATACCATCACAGTTTGCTATCAACATCCTGCCCCCAGGGGCTCATAGGAAATGATCTAAAATGTGTAAACCACATAACATCATACATAAAAGTGCTCAAAGGCCGCTTGGCTTAACGCTGTAGTGTTTCTATGCCTGGAGTAGAAATGCCGGTGTAATATCCTCATGCCGCACAAGGACGCACAAGCCAGAATGTTTCTAGATCTATTTGTAGGTTTGATATCTCGTATGTACTGTAGGTTTGTGATGAGATCGGGTTATAGATAAGACTAAAACAAGATGCTGGCACGAAAGCAGGTTTATCTCTCTTGTGAGCAATTCACCTTCATGTCAAGTCCTATTGTATTTCTGGGATGTTAAGTTAGATTTTTTTTGTTTTTGTTTTTTTCAACCCTCTACAATGCGAGTAAAAGCCAAATGATGTCCAGCTCCACCTCTGTAGACCTAATGGGTGGAGTTATGTTTAGCGATAGGGTTACATCCAGAGAGGGGTAGCTGGTGGGTATTCCAGAAAGCAAAGTTAACTTACTGTCAAACATACCCTGAACTCTTGGTTGATTAAGCCAAACCTTGCTTACTTGAGGTATGTTGGTTCCAAAAACGCATCCGGGATTAAGTTCAACAGACGCTAAGAAAAAGTGCGCCATACTTTCTTCTTTTGTTTACAGTAATGCAGATTTACTAACTTGGTGAAAACACCACCTATTTGGTGGTTGTGCAATAATTTTGCAATCTTTTAGTTTCATAATCGTTAATCATGGTGAAAAATAACAATATTATTAGTTTGCAGCTAATTATATAATAAAAAGAAAGACTGATTAGACTAAATAACAGTTTTTGATAACATGGCTGTAAAAGTATTTTTTTTTTATGTTTAGTCATTTTGCTTCCACATTGCTTGAAAAGTAAGATATAATAAGATTTTTTATTATAGACATACATTATAGCATAGAAAATGTGCTGTTCTTTATCAATACTAGCCGTTATGACACCTCAATCTCAGAAAAAGATGAAAATAACAAATATATGGGTTAAGCAAACTCTGAGAGTGTGGACAACAGTTCAGAGAAAACTGAAAGGAGTGGCATCCTTATCAAGGGCTATGTCCATATCACATAACCCTGAGTTTCTACCCTCTAGGTGGGATGCTTTTAAAGATGGACTGAGAAGGGTCTTACTATGATTGATCAGCTCTTTGATTCAGCGGAAGTACATTGCGCTCTCTTTCTCTGATCTTAAAGAAAATGTTATGTTATCATCAAATAATTTTTTCAGATACCTACAAATAAGAAACTATATTACAAATCATAAGGAAAGGGAAATAATTAAGAAAGCCCAGATAATACGTTCCATATAAAGACAAAGTGAAATTAATCATATAGAGGATGAGTCTTGGGTACATATATGCACAGTCAGGGCATCAATAGTCGAAACTGGAAACTGTCATAACTGTTTTTTTAGAACACCACAGGTGATATCAAAATGTGTGGATAATCCAGAAGCAGAGAAATGTTGGAGGGAGTGTGGAAAGGTAGGAGACCACACACATATTTTGGGAATGTCCAAAATTAGTTACATTTTGGCAAGGGGTTAATGATGAGATAATGACAATTTTGCATATAGATCTGCCTTTTGCTCCCTTGTATTTTTTGCTTGAAGGAATACCCCAAGATTTTTGTAGTCAAAACCAGAGATATATTCTGCATGTCACACACGCGCACTCAACGTGAGAGAAAGAGAGATGCTTATGTCACGTAAAGAGAGTTGACTTGCTAGATCTAAATGCAGGGCTTGACAATAAGGACTGCCCAATTGCCAAGAGTTGAAGGAACGGCCACTGTCCTGATCTGGTCAGTGCTGCATCGTCATGAAAGTTTATCATTTGCACTTGTTTTTAAGCCTTGTTAATTTAAACATTCAAATGCAAGAAGAGACGAAAGTGCTCAATTCGGTACTCGCTCAGAAGCCACAACTGACAACACGTGAATACTGAGTTCTCTTCATGACGTCTTTCGCTTGAACAGACAATTTCACATAAAATTATGCCAAAACTCCCATCTTGGCGCGTGAAGTATAATTATAGAAGAAGAAGTGCCTAATTATTTTTAGATGCTCATAAAAGCTTGAAATGGACTTGTCGTCTTGGCTCAAGAATCGGATACACTATCCAAATGTCCATAAACACCTATTGATTTTTCACAGGTGTTTTACTCATATTTTGAATTACACATTGCATTGTATTTTAGGGTTAAAAAAAAAAATCCATTAAACTATCAGAAAATGTCCTGGCACTTTTTTTGTTTTTCCACAGATTTTTTTTATTAGTGTAATCACTAGTCAAGGGTTTGGCATTGTGCACATTCTGATGGTGGCATCAGCCAATCAGAATTGTCATGACATAATCTTTCTCTGGCTCATTAATAGTCACGAACATTTATGTCTTATGCCAGCCAATGAAATGCCATTGAGATGAATGGGAATAGCCTTGAACATTAAACTTTTTTTCTCTCAGTACCATTCAATTTCATTAATTTAATTAGGAATGAGATGTGCAATATTTAGTCATATAATATAATAAGTGTATTACAATTATATTATATATTAATTAATAAATTTTATATATAACTCATCAAAAACAATATATGGTTTCTTCTCATTTTTTTATTAAGTACAATAATAATAATAATTAAGTATGACAGACAGTTAATAAATATAGTTTTATTAAACTATTAAACTAGTAAATGTAAATTATTTATTTAATTATTTAATTATAAATTATAAGGTAAACTCTGCTCTTTGTTCAAAACAAACATGTGCGTCCTGTTCTCTGGGTAATGTATATGTTTATTAGACTTCTCTGGGCTCCTCTTCTGTCGGCCTGTTGAAAGCACATGAAGTGCCTTATAAAACCATTTTTTCTTCCTTGCTTTCATTTTTATCAAACAGTGGCTAACAAATTACAGGATGAAAGGCCTTCATGGAGTTATTTTACATGGAAGAAAACTGTAATTTAACCCTATCAGTTTGTTTTGTGGCGTATACAGGGCAGGCAACGTTTTTAGAAAGGAACAGGTGGACTGAATATTTACAAGATAAATGTGTGCCTTTGTTAAACGTTTTAACATGGTAATTCAGCAAAACATTTGCAGTTCAATGGCAGTTATCAAGAAAAAAGGGTCTAAATGCACTTGCAAATGAAGCTGTATGAAAACACATCTCTGCTTCTCATGTGAATATGTTTGTGTGTATTTTAAAAGGACTAATGAATGTGCATGAGCCGTATGCTATAAAGGGTAGCAGTGCGTGTAGTTGGGTTCAGAGAGCATTATGAAGACCCACTGGATGAAATGTTTTTTGGATTTCTACCCTTGTCATCAGAACAACTGTGGTGTGCTCGACTGAAGCAGGACGTGTTGATCCAGTATGGAGTGTGTAAGTGTTTAAGCCATTGTGTGTGTGTGTGTGTGTGTGTGTGTGTGTGTGTGTGTGTGTGTGTGTGTGTGTGTGTGTGTGTGTGTGTGCGTGCGTGCGTGCGTGCGTGCGTGTGTGTGTGTGTGTGTGTGTGTCTGTGTCTGTGTCTGTGTGTGTGTGTGTGTCTGTGTGTGTGTGTGTGTGTGTGTGTGTGTGTGTGTGTGTGTCTGTTGTAGTGGAGCTCAGGATCCGGTCACTTCAGACAGGGTTCTCTGCAGAAAATAAGGACATTTAGATTCTGATTTTGAAAAAGTTGCTGATAAGTAGGGCTGTAACGATTAATCGCGATTAATCGAAATCCAAAATAAAAATTTGTGTTTACATAATAAATGTGTGTGTACTGTGTATACTTATTTTGTATATATAAATACACACACATGCATGTATATATTTAATAAAAATGTGTTATTTATATATAAAATAGTTTTATTTATATATAAATCATATTAAAATATATTTGCAGTATATTAATGCAAATATTTCTCAAATATATACATGCATGTGTGTGTGTATTTATATATACAAAATAATTATACACAATACACACACATATATTATGTAAACACAAACTTTTATTTTGGATTTCGATTAATCGCGATTAATCGTTACAGCCCTACTGATAAGTGAAAGATATGTGGACACACGGGGCAATTCATTTCCACAGATATCCATTAAAATTTGCACCCAAGAAGTCACTTATGTAATAATGTTTATATGGGAAGAAATCATATGAACATTTTGCAGTAAAGGAAACCTTTGGACATATTGCTTTAATTATTAAAGTTATTACTTTTATTCAACTTTATTAGCATTCATGGTTTAACAACAATGGATGGATGGAATCCATCCCTTGCGCAAAATGTTCTTTATAGTGGAAAAAGATACTTCAGTATTAAAATTACCTTCACACTAACGACATAATGGTTCTTTGGGTAGCCCAAAATGGTTCCTCTATGGCATCATTGTAGAACCCCCCCCCGCCACACACCCCCACACACACACAAATTTAATTGCTTATCGTTCAATAAAAGGAAATATGAGAATTGTATTGTATTGGCTGGTAACTTTTGGATATTTGATTGTTCATTCTCATTTCCTCTTTTTTTAAATTTAGATTACCTTTGCCATCATCTAACATGTAATCTTTAGAAAACCTTTCTAAAGGTTTTAACCCCATTTGTGACCTAGAATCTGTTGAACAAATTGGACTTTTAACCCTCGCTTGAGCTTGAAGCCTTGCTTCATTCTTGTCAAATTAAATAAGGTCGATTGTGAGCAGGACTCTGAGGAAATAGCAGCTGTGGCAACACAAATTCAATCTGTAGTTTTATTGATAATGGCCGCATGCTGATATAGTGTTGTTGTGATGGTGAGTGGTTAAGTTTGTAGAGGTGTTTATTTGTTTGCTTCTTCCTATAAAGTAGCAATCCATCACTCACTTCTTCAAAATTGTGCTGTGCACTCCTTCACAGGACTTTAAGAATTCCTCAAACATCCATTTGCATCCATAAAAGTAAAAAGATTAAAAAGTACAGCAATGATGGAGTAGTAGTCTTCTTGAAGCTAGTAGATAAAGTGTCTAAGTATAATTAAATGCTGGCTGCGAGCAGGCCGGTTCATCATGTGTGAAATCTAATTTGCACAGGGCTGAGTCTTGCACATGGATGTTTGCATAGAGGCAAATGCGATTCACATTAACTCTTCAGGCAGACTGGACATCGATTAGCAGTTGTGTGGATGGATTCTCCGCTCCACTGGGATCCGTATTGCATTGTTTGTTTGTGTAACACAAGCTACAGCACACCCAGGCTTTGTTAGGTGATGTTGCTTGTTTGTTTAATCTTATAGAAAACACTTAAGAATTAACTGTATAATATATATAAACCATGCATGAACCTGATGCATCTTGTATGTGTTTTCATGTTTCAGACTTAAAATGGGGATACGTTTGATTGTTGTTTTAAGAGGATATTTTCAGCGTTCCCAGCAAAAAGTCTGGCTCGTCATCTGTCATTTGTGTGTGTGTCTGTAAGAGCCGGAGAGAGAAAAGGTAAAACGCTTGTTTGTGTTTTACAGTTTTTTGGGATTGCTTAAGCACGATTTTCAAAACAGGGCCCGTGTTTTCAAAACACTACACACAATTAGCAGAACCACACACCCAATTAGCAAAACCCTACAGATCCTTTGCATAATTAAACACACTTGTAAAAACTATACACTTCTGTTTAAAAACCACACTTTGTTACCATATGAAACACACACGTTTCACATTACTATACTCTGTTTGCACGAGTTACACTCTGCTGTGATAAACCTAAAACACTTTTAGCACTTCTACTTCCCTATGATTAGAGTAGGCTACCATCAACAAAGTACAAATATAATGTAAATTCACCAAACACTACACAAGACCAATGTTGCAGACTGAAGAAACTCATTTATTTCTCAACACGCCCAAAATGTTGACATGGAGATTCATAATACTGTAACAAAATGTCACTTTACGTATTGTACTGTAAGTTTACTGTAAAAATAAAAAAAAATAAACTAGACATTGTCTCTTCGCCTAGCTGGATCGGGCCAGAGAATTTAATCGCAAGCAATGTTGCAATGTTGTCATTAGCAAGACACCTTGGAAAGACACATCTTGAATGACGAATCTATCCTTGCATTGCTGCTACCTCCATCTGGTCACAGGCCTCCTCCATGGCTTGGATGAGGGGTACCTCAGCCTGGAGACGGAGATCATATACCTTCCACCGCCACGAGAAAAACTCTTCTATTGGGTTGAGGAATGGAGAGTATGGTGGAAGATATAGGACGGTGAAATGTGGATGTTGCTGAAACCAGATCTGAACCAGAGCAGAGCGGTGGAAAGACACATTGTCCCAGACAACAATGTATTGCATATGAACTCTGCATATAATCGATTTGATTTGCTGCTGTTAACGTTGTGCAATTGGTCCAAGAATGTAAGTATGAGTGCTGTGTTGTAAGGGCCCATATGGGCATGGCGGTGGAGGACCCCATTCTGTGTAATGGCTGCACAGTGTTATATTACCCCCACGTTGCCCTGGGACATTGATGTTTCTTCCCCTCCTTCGTGTTCTCGTCAGGTTGAACCCAGCCTCATCTACGTAAATGAACTCATGCTGGATCTCCTCTCCATCCATTCGTAAAACTCTCTGAAGAACAGTGTCAGGCAAAATTGTGTAGTTCAGTGTAGATCTAGTACCTATTTTCCTGTCTAAATGTTCTTATCACACTTGCCACTGTGTATCGGCTTAGATTTGGCTGTACTCGCAGTCCAGCCTCCCTCAGCGTCAGGCCGTGGTTGACAACGTGGTCAACCAGTGTTGCGCGGATCTCATTTGTCAGATTCGGTCCTCTTTGAGCACCTTCTTGTCTTCCTCTTCCTCTATCTCCAGCATGGCCTCCATCTCTTCCTCTGTTGATTCCTCTTCCTCCCCTTCCTCTTCCTCCTTGTCCTCCTCGTCCTCCTCCTCCTTGTTCTCCTCATTCTCCTCCTCGTCTTACTCTTTCTCTGACTCTTTCCATTGTGCTTGAAGACCGATGAACTCACCTGCTGCTTTTTATAGTGCTTATACACCTGATTGGTGTGTCTACAATTAAGCAAACAAGTGTTTGCACACCTGATGACTGTGTTGAACCAATTGGTTGGACGGTGCGGTAATTTGACAGTCAGTGCTTTGGTATTGCAAGGAAGTGACTTCATGATAGATTTTTGTGTGTAATGTATGTTAAGTGTGTTTAGTGTTTTGCAAATCACTGTGTGTAGAGTTTTGCAACAAGTGTGAGGTTGAGAATGTGCTTATAGTTGTGCAAATATGGGCTGATGTTTTGCTTCTTGAGTGTAAGGTTTTGCTAATAGTGTACTACTTTTAATTTTAGTGTGTAAGCAATCCAAAAAAACTGTAAGCTCACAAGTGGGTCAATTCTGTGCTCATATTGATGTGTTGGGGTCTTTGTGATATTTTAAAAATCATTATATTATTTTTGTGTTGATGCTAGTTTACAAATTGGCATTAGTTAAATGAATAACCATGCTTAGCTTACCACTGCATACCAGATGGCCTCTGTTCCTGCAAGACATCAAAGTTTGCCAACAGGCCTGTTTCATGGGACATTATTGTGACAGACTGAGGCAAACCTTCCAGAGAAATTGAAGTGCCATTCAGATTCATGTCCTAGAAGGGCCTCATCACAGAAGTCTACTTTAAATTTGTCTGGAGGTCCACAACATTATTTGAAGTCAAAGTTGCAGAGTGTCTGGTCCTTTTGCTTCTAATTCCTACTCCACCTCTGTATCCAATCCAACCATATTAGTTGGCACATCATATTACTGGTAATTTGCATAAAATTATGTTTTGAGTTCTGTAGTTTTCGAGTATTTTGCTAAAACTTTATCTGTAATTGAGTATTTGCATGTTTCCAGTCAAACCAGAAATGTGCAATGGCAGATGTACAAACAATAACATCATGGTTAGAATATAGCTGCAAGCTTTTTCAAAAAGTGGTGGTGTCAAAACTGTTGGTAAATGTGGTCGGGACGTGTCCCATCCATCCACCTGTAAATTGGTTGTCACTCAAATAACAAGAAATCAGCAAATCTCTAAGAAATTTCAGTTGCTTTGTCGAGATGAATCGCATTGTGAATGCATCTTTATTTTAATAGTTCTCTCCACCATTGCATAATTGGGGTAGAAGGTGAGCTGGGCTGAAAGGGTGGTCTTTATTTTTGGAATTAATTTACTCACCCTGGTAAATGGTAAACAGAAGCTGTACTGTACTTGTGTGACACGTGAGAACAAACCTTATTGGTTCTTGCACATCCAGCAGGTACATATCTTCATTTTTTTTTTTTTTTTTTTTTTTTTTTTTTTAAGATGAACAAAAGTCTTTTGGGTTTGGAACGAAATGAGGTTGAGTAAATGATGACGTAATTTGTGACCCTGGACCACAAAACCAGTCACATGTCACATCAATGTCACAAAACCAGTCACATCAAAAAAATTTTTAAATTGAGATGAATGCATCATATGAAAGCTGAATAAATAAGCTTTCCATTGATGTTATGCTTTAGGTTAGGATAGGACAATATTTGGCCGAGATATACCTTGGGTTGAGGTAGGGTTGAAGTGAGGACTCAAGGATGCAGAGGAATATGAGCTTCATTAAAGTAAATCAAAACAGAAACTACCCCGTGTGGGGGAAACCACTACAGACTAGTCTTGGCAGGAAACATACGACAGGACTCATCAGACAGGCAGGGTAACAACAGCATACGACAACGATCTGGCACAGGACAGCAAACACAAGGGGAATAAATGGGACAGCAAACAAGGCAGGTAACGAGGGAGGACAGGTGGGGACACTGAACCAATAATCAGATAACAAGATGGGCGGGGTCAGACAATAGTCAAGAGAGGACAGGGAAGCATAAAGAGTAAGCCATGTGCTCACATCAAACAAGAAAATCATATACAAGCCAGTAACCAATTGCTAGCCATGAGCTTACACAGAACAAGACATGCACATGCAATTTGAGCAAACTGTTTTGCCGGCGAGCATGGGGAATTATTTTATTATTAGGCTATTCAAAAAACGCACCCCTGTGCGCACCTAATAATAAAATAATTCCCAGTGATCGTTGAATATTATTTTTGTTTGAAATTCCCATCCCTACAAAATACGAAATGTCTTAATCAGACAACAGACCAGCACCATAGCATAATAAAAATATTAAGAAATACAATAAAAATACATTCAAGTAAATTATACATAAAGGAATAAAAGAGGCTCAGTAGCTTCTGCAGCATTATATTATATTATTATACAAGCATGCAGTCGGCAGGTGTTGTTGCTGTTGTTACGTGACTAAGCAGTGTCTGACTAGTCGACACGTGGGGTGATGACATCATTGTTTCACAAAATATACGGATTGGCTGTACACACGAAAACGCAAGCGTGTCGTTTTCAAATTTATCCACTCTGGGACCCGGTTTCAAAAAATAGCAGTTTTAGGCCCCGTTTACACGTACATGGTTATTTTGAAAAACGGAGACATTTCCCTTCGGTTGTGCCCCTCGTTTACACGCAAACGGAGAATTCTCCTCTGAAAACGATTCTTTCTAAAAACTCCGGCCAGAGTGGAGATTTTGGAAAACTCCGTTTGCGCGTTTGCATGTAAACTGAGAAACACGGAGTTTTAGGCAGCGACGTCACAGTATGTGACTATTTTCGGGATTCTGGTTGGCTAACATGGGCTTGAGCTTCTCGTTACACTGCCACCTACAGGTTTGGGATGCTCTTGACGGCATATACACGGGTTCGTGTGCACAGGGTTATTTTTGAAAACGAAGAGGGGTGAAATGTCCGTTTATGAAAATAGCCGTCCACGTGTAAACGTAGCCTCAGTCTCTCAAACCACCGGATCCGTCTGGATGAAACGCCAATACGACACAAAATTTGTACGTATACAGCTAAACGCGTCTCCGTGTGGACATGGCCTGAGACACAGCACAAGACAGAAACACAAGACACATAAAGGGAGCAGAGAACATGAGGAACAGCTGACAACACTCAGACAAACGAGGACTCAACTAGACAAGGGGGCTAGTACAGGGAAACAAGGAGGCAGGAATAGAGGAGCACATGGCCAACACAAATGTTTAAGCACAACACAAACATAGATACATGAAACAAAGACAAAGCTGCCAGGGCAGAACCCTGACAGAGATACTATTTGAAAATCTGGGATCTGATGATACAAAAAATCCGAAACATTGAGAAAATTATCTTTAAAAGTTGTCCTTTATGTTTGCGTTTGTGCTGCATTCACTCACAAAAAGTTTGATATATGTACAGTAGCAAATTTACAAAATATCTTCATGGAACATGATCTTTACTTAATATCCTAAAGATTTTTGGCATAAAAGAAAAATCGTACTCGGTTACTAACGTAACCTCGGTTCTCTCTAGGAGAGGGAACGAGTACTGCGTCGAAGAACGCTACGGGAAAGATATTTCTTTGTCGAGATTGAAGCCAAAAATTAATCCTTAATTTTGTAATATTGTAAAACGCTTTTCTGAAGCATACAACCTAGGCGGAGCAATACAGCTCACCCATTGGCTGCTCTGCCAGAAAAGCACAGCCTATGCGAGGCCAGGACGCTGACCAATGAGGACGCTTCGCGCCCTTCTGCGTCACCTCCCGCCCAAACAGGCGTGGCCTAGGCCTATAAATACGAGCATAGCTGTCTAACACGCCGATTTTCGTCAATGAAGCGACGCAGCGTGGACACGCACGGCATGAGACGCAGTACTCGTTCCCTCTCCTAGAGAGAACCGAGGTTACGTTAGTAACCGAGTACGTTCTCTTACGTAGAGTTCTCTCGTACTGCGTCGAAGAACGCTACGGGAACCCTATGCAAACCGCCGTGCGTGTTCTTGGATCGACACAGACACCTAAGGGCGCGCGCGCCCTGGTATACAAGCGCCTACCCCAAGAAGTATAGGGAGAGCGGCTAAAATAGCATCATCCCTTATAGTAGTGCCTCTTAAGGCATAATAGCATATATATGTAAATATAGATATATATGAAGGGTAATAGCATGCTCATGGGACACATTGTCAGTGAGTGATGCTTAAACATTGAAGTGACCTGGGCCGCAGCGCGGGGCAGGAACACTTATACATATTAGGCATTGAAGTGACCTGGGCCGCAGCGCGGGGCAGGAGCACTTGTACATATTACCATTGAAGTGACCTGGGCCGCAGCGCGGGGCAGGAACACTTATACATAGTCTTCTAGACCGAGAGCAGTTTAGCCTGCAACGCAGGAACCTCTAGGTTATAGAACCTAATAAATGTAGACGGGGAGGCCCAGCCTGCCGCCATACAGATATCATGTAACGAGATTCCGCTATACCAAGCCCATGAAGAGGCCATGCCTCTCGTGGAATGTGCTCTGATGCCCAAAGGGCATTCCAAGCCTCTAGATGCGTAGGCTAGCGCAATGGCGTCCACTACCCATCGAGATAGACTCTGTTTCGTTGCGGCTCGTCCCTTGGAGCGCCCGCTGAACGAAACAAAGAGCTGCTCCGTCTGTCGAAAAACAGCGGAGCGGGACACGTAAGCTCTTAATGCCCTGACCGGGCAAAGGGAGCTATTTCCGTCCTCTGAGGCCGGCATGGCCGACAGGGAGATGACCTGAGCCCTGAACGGTGTGTTGAGGGACTTAGGCACGTACCCATGCTTCGGTTTCAATACGACTATAGAGTCGTTTGGCCCGAACTCCATACAAGAAGCTCTCACTGAGAGCGCTTGCAAGTCTCCCACACGCTTCACTGAAGCGAGAGCCAAAAGAAACACGGTCTTGAGAGACAGGTGTTTCATGTCAACTGAGTGAATAGGCTCGAAAGGGGCCCCTTTCATAGCGTTCAACACTGTAGAAAGGTCCCAAACGGGGACTGAAGGAGGCCTTGGAGGGTTTAACCTCCTGGCGCCTCTCAGGAAGCGGACCACCAGGTCGTTCCCGCCTAGTGAACGACCAAGCGTTGGATTAACGAACGCTGATATGGCAGCCACATAGACTTTGAGCGTGGATGGGGTTCTTCCCTTATCCAATAGCTCTTGCAAGAAGGAGAGAATCTCCGGTTCTCCACACTGAAGTGGTGACAGACCTTGATCTGAACACCATCCAGAGAACACCGACCATTTGGAAGCGTAGAGCCGTCTAGTAGACGGAGCCCTAGCTTGTTCGATCGTGTCTAACACTCCTCTTGGGAGGTTAGCGGGCACCCGTTTATGGCCCATACGTGTAGGGACCAAAGCTCGGGGTGAGGATGCAGAATCGAGCCCTTGGCCTGTGAGAGGAGGTCTCTCCTCACTGGAATCGGCCACGGGGCAGTACTTTTCAGTCGCATCAAAGCTGGGAACCAGGTCTGATTCGTCCAGAATGGAGCAACTAGCAGTACTGAGCATCCGCTCTCCTTGATACGCTCCAGCACTTGAGGCAGGAGTGAGACAGGAGGAAAAGCATAGAGCGGACGGCGGGGCCAGACTCTGGCCAGCGCGTTCGCGCTCTTCGAAAAGAATTCTGGGCAATGAGCGTTTTCCTGGTTTGCAAACAGGTCTATTTCCGCTCTGCCGAACGTTTTCCACAGCAGACGCACTGTCTGTGTGTGTAGGGACCACTCTCCCGTAGGAACGTTGTTCCGTGAGAGTCTGTCCGGGCCTACGTTCAAGTGGCCTGGCACGTGCATTGCTCTTAACGAGCGCAGGTTGTGCTGGGCCCACACCAGTATGCGTTCCGCTAACCTGAATAGGTTCCGGGATCTCACGCCACCCTGGCGGTTTATGTAGGCTACTACCGACATGTTGTCCGAGCGGACCAGGACGTGGTGTCCTTTTATCCGGGGACAGAAGCGCCTCAGCGCAAAGTCCACTGCCATCATTTCCAGGCAGTTTATGTGCGGTAGTTCGGCTCGCTCTGACCACTGGCCAAAGAGCGGACTGCCGTCGAGCAGTGCTCCCCAGCCTGAGGTGGACGCGTCCGTGGACACCACCTTCAGGCTCGAGGAAGTCCCCAGGCTTACACCTGACCGGTACCAGTCTGACGCTCTCCATGGTGTCAGGGCTGAAATGCATTCCTGAGTGACCTTGAGGCGATAACGACCGTGTAACCATGCTCGGCGCGGTACGCGCGCTCTCAACCAGAACTGTAGTGGGCGCATGCGCAGCAGGCCCAACTGCAGCACTGTTGAGGCTGAGGCCATGAGGCCCAGCATTTTCTGAAATCTCCTGAGTGGCACTATGTGGCCGCTGAGGAAGGATTTCGCCATTTGCAGGGTATTTTGCCTGCGCTGTGATGACAGCTGTGCTGTCATAGACAGTGAGTTCAGATCCAGTCCTAAAAAGGAGATCCTTTGACTGGGAAACAGTGAACTTTTCTCCCAATTGACTCTCAGACCTAAGCACTCGAGGTGATCGAGAATTAGGGTCTTGTGGCGGATGCGTTCTGAAGGTGATTGAGCTAGAATCAGCCAATCGTCCAAATAATTCAGAATTCGAATGCCGCGGAGTCTCAGGGGTGCCAGCGCCGCGTCCATGCACACTGTAAATGTACGAGGTGCTAGAGACAGGCCGAATGGCAGGACTGTGTACTGATATGCCTGGCCCCCGAAGGCGAATCTCAAAAATCGCCTGTGACGTGACGCAATTTGTATGAAAAAACGCGTCTTTCAGATCTATTGCCATAAACCAGTCTCCTCGGCGAATCTGCGCGAGGATAGCTCTGGTCGTGAGCATTCTGAACTTTCGCTTTGTCAGCGCTTTGTTCAGATGCCTGAGATCTAAAATGGGTCTGAGACCCCCGTCTTTTTTCGGTTCCAGAAAATATCTGCTGTACAGACCCCCTTCGCTCTGAGCTTGAGATAAAGGCTCTATGGCCCCTTTGCTCAATAGCTTCGCTATTTCGGCTCGAAGTAGATGTGCTACTTCTGTTTTCACCGTAGTTTCGACTTTCTCCGTGAAACGGGGAGGGCGTCGATGAAACTGTAGCGAATAGCCTCTTTTTATAGTCTCTAGCACCCATTCTGAGACCCCGGGAAGTCATTCCCATGCATCTGCACGTGTGACTAGGGGTTGAATGTAATCTGGGCCCTGGTCGCGAAATGGCGGCGACACGAGAGCAACCGTGTGCTGTGACATGGACGCCGTGGCGTGTGAGGCGGGGGGCATGTTTAACACAGTATGCATCCCGCGCGCGCTCAGCTCTCTGTGTCGAGAGAGAGCGCGCGGGACGAGTCCCGTAGGGCTCGTGATGTTTGTGAATAAACGTGGGCGCTTGGTGGCGGGCACATTTATAACACCGGGAACACTGTTTTTGTGTACTGACTGACCGTTCGTTAGTTTCGTTTTTACAGAAAACCGCGGAACGTGCAGTGTGTAGTGGTTGTGGGCACTTGGCAGTGGGTCACGCTCACTACATGTAAAACACAATCGGCATGAGCCGATTTTATGTGTGCAGACCCTGTGTTGTTCAGGGCTGTGCTTGCACGGGTTGAAAAACCGGGCTCTGGTCGCGAAATGGCGGCGACACGAGAGCAGTCGTGTGCTGTAACATGGGCGCCATTGCAGCGTGATGCGGGGGCGCGCTTAATCGAGCGGGCAGCCCGCGCGCGCTCTCATCTCTCTCAGCTGAAAGAGAGAGCGCGCGGTGCGAGCCCCGTACGGCTCGGCATGTTTGAGAATAAATGTGGGTGCGTGAACGCGGGTACATTTATAGCACTGGGAAGTACTGTCTATTAGAACTGACTGACCGTGCATTGGTTTCGTTTCATAGAAACCGTGTGACATGTAGTTTGTAGTGATTGTGGGCGCTTGAAAACGGGCACGCTCACTACATATAATGCACAATCGAAATGAGTCGATTTATGTGTGCAAACCCTGTATGTGTAGGGCTGTGCTTGTGTGTACGAATGGGCACTAGGTCGTGGGCATTACGGATACACACATTACATCATCGGCTGTGGCCGGGACACCGTGTAGCACAGAGAGTACTGTCTATCAGAACCGACTGACCGTGCATTCGTTTCGTTTTTACAGAAACCACGGGACATGCAGTGTGTAGTGATTGTGGGCACTGAAAAGCGGGCACGTTCACTAACTTACATGTGAAGCACAACCGACATGAATCGATTTTATGTGTGCAAGCCCTGTATTGTGTAGGGCTGTGCTTGTGTGTACGAATGGGCACTAGGTCGTGGGCATTACGGATACACACATTACACCATCGGCCGTGGCCGGGACACCAGTAAATACATTTTCAGATTTACCTGGGGCGTCGTGAAAACGGCGTCTGTGTGCAGGCAAACGGGCATTGATGCCGATTTGGTGACTGCAAAATACACTGGCACGGTCGCGAATGTTGGGACTGTGCGAGCGAGACATTTTAGTGAAATCCGGCCGCGGCGGGATTTTAACACTGTAGCTTTCCTCGAAGCAGAAATGCGCATCCTGGCTGAAAACGGGGCTTTCCGGGACTCCGCGATTTCTTCGTGAATTCAGGAAGAAAAAGGCGCGGGTCGTGAGGACGGTAACGTACGTTCCTCTGCAGAAAAGCAGCCATCCAGCCGGTAAGCGCATCGATGCTGGTCTTTCTCCGTCGACGCTCACGAGCGGCGGGGGAGGGGAGATCCTCGGAGCTCGCCCATCCCTCGCTACCCGAAGCGAGGAGAGAACAGCAGTCGTCCTTCAGAGACACGGCTTCATCTTCCTCATCCATGACGGACGCGGCGGCACACAGCGGCCCTTGTCCGTCGGTCAGAGAGTCGAGCGAAGCGGGCGGAGAAGCTAGCGGCAGCAGCGGCGAGCACCTCGTGGTGAAGGGAGGTTCCGGGCTCCGCTGAGCACGGCGCTTTTCACGGCGCGGCACTACAGCGGGCGGAAAAGGGTGCAGCTTCAGTAAATGAACGCCAGGCGAGTCCGCAGAGTCACCGTAGGCATCAAATCACAGTGATGGCAGCCGCCATCGACGAGAGCTGAAGCTGCGTGATACTCACAGGCAGGAAACACAAGCACGTGGTCCCCGTCGCTGAGCGGGGCTCTACACGAGCCACAGGAGGTGCGAGACATCTTGAAAAAGACGCTCGGCTCTTTTAGTGTGGAAAAACTGTGTGACGCGACGGCGAACACACACACAAAACACACACACATAATGTAAAGGATATTCCACGCCGGAGAAGCGCAGCAGGGAACGGCGGCTGAAGGCGGCGATGACCAGCGGCTTCAGGTAAGAGGCGCGTCCTGCTGAGGTGCTTGTATCCAAACGGCTGTGGCGGCTCGAATCCAATCCAACGATGCGTGCAGCTTCGTGAATTTAAGAAAATCGGCGTGTTAGACAGCTATGCTCGTATTTATAGGCCTAGGCCACGCCTGTTTGGGCGGGAGGTGACGCAGAAGGGCGCGAAGCGTCCTCATTGGTCAGCGTCCTGGCCTCGCATAGGCTGTGCTTTTCTGGCAGAGCAGCCAATGGGTGAGCTGTATTGCTCCGCCTAGGTTGTATGCTTCAGAAAAGCGTTTTACAATATTACAAAATTAAGGATTAATTTTTGGCTTCAATCTCGACAAAGAAATATCTTTCCCGTAGCGTTCTTCGACGCAGTACGAGAGAACTCTACGTAAGAGAACTATAATTTTGTCCCATACAAAATACTGCTGGGTATTGCCCCAAATATACCTGTGCGACTTGTGACTGATTTTGTGGTCCAGGGTCACATTTTTATAATTGGGTGACCTAACCCTTTAAATATCAGGAAATTATATATATCTTGTCATGTCCACTCACATTGGAAACAATATGTCATAAAATGTACACAACTGAGTACTAATAATAGCGCTTAAAGGGATAGTTCACCCAAAATTTTTAATTCTGTCATAATTTACTCATCCCCAAGTTGTACAAACCCTGCATGAATTTCTTTCTTGTACTGAACACAAAATAAGATATTTTGAAGAATATGGGTAACCAAACATCTTGCTGTTGCTTTTGGCCAGTTCTCAATCATAACCACCAACATAAATATAAACTATCAGGTTTGCTATCAAAAGACAGCAGTTAGTAAATAAACTTAAAGGGGTGGTTCAGGATTTTAGACATCGGACCTCATTTTCAAGTTAGCCTAGTTGTTATTCATCAGTGGAGACAGTTTTCAAAAAATGTCATCCAGTCCTTCCAGTTGCATAGTTCGCTGATGCTAGGCTAGCGCGAGTCAACAGTATCTGCTAGCCTGCCATTAAAAACTGTTTTACCCACTCCACAGTACACCAAAAGCAAATAAATTATAACGGCAGACTGTCGATGTAAATGTCTGTTGAGAGAATAATGTTAGAAATCAAACTACCCTTTCATTGCATTGCAATAGTTACACTTTGTTCCCTGTATTTACAAGCACAGCCTACAGCAGCGGCGGAGTGATATTAAGTTACCTAGGCAACCGAGAGAGTCTCCTCATGACGCAAGTGTATTTACCTGCCGCTGACACTCATCACTACAGAAGCAGAGGATATTTCACTAAGAAATCAACATAGGATTATGGCCATGTTTGAAAGCCATGCCAATGTTTCAGACTTTGGAGACGAGGAATGTGTTTTATTCAACGAACCGTAGCAGCTACATGTATGAGCCGGAATACACAGACGAAGAACTAATCGAGATGGATGCTAAAAGGGCAGAAATTGAACTGTAACGTTATCTCCACTAACGCTGTCATTGTCATTCTATCAGTTATGAAATTGACTAGCTTCATAGATAGCTATAGTAGCCTAACAAAAGTTATTACCTGTTCATCTGCTGTTGGTGTATAAAGACGGCTGGAACTGCATTCCTTGTCAGTGACTTATGAACGTTTCGATTATGGGTTTTTTCAAAGTCGCCTGGTCTAAAATAATTACTACAAATTCGCAACTTTAATAGTCTCTGCCGGTGTCTCGTTGTCCAAGTCAGCAGAAAGAAGCCACAGTTGGTTCCTTTCTGGATCTCTCAATGGAAATTTGTGGAAACTTTTTGCATGACCATCTATTTGGTTTATTTTTACAATTTCGAAATGCACAACGAATCACCATGTTGCCAATTCCTTAGTTTACAATCGAATGTTTTTTAATATCGTTGTTCAAGGCTACTACTAGCTAGCTAGACGTCCCGTCTGTAGTGTGCGCGCTTCTGTTCTGTGTTTACTTTTCGGCGCAGTACTAGTAACCGGAGCAAAGTAAAATTCCGCCGCTGCTGAGAAACTAGTTCCTGTAAATGTAATGCGATTCATTGAGATAACCGGTACTTTGATTTCTAACATTATTCTCTCAATAGACATTTACATCGACAGTCTGGCGTTATAATTTATTTGCTTTTGGTGTACTTTGGAGTGGGTAAAACTGCTTTTAATGGCAGGCTAGCACAGATACCGTTGACTCGCGCTAGCCTAGCATCGGCGAACTATGCAACTGGAAGGACTGGATGAATTTTTTTGAAAACTGTCTCCACTGATGAATAACAACCAGGCTAACTTGAAAATGTGGTCCGATGTCCAAAATCCTGAACCACCCCTTTAATGCATTCACACCAATAGGTGTCAGTATAAAGTCCAAGACTTTTGAAGCTTTTGAAGGGATGAATAAGAACCAGCTAAATGCAACCTTTAAGGCCCAATCACAAAAGGCCATATTTTCAGATGTTATGTTTAATGTTCCCTAGAGTGTAATGCTTTAGCAAAAAAAAAAAAAAAAAACAGTAATTTATTTATTCAAAAGAAGGCATTTTTCATCGGACAGTACCATGTTAAACTGCAGGGACAGTCCCACTTTGGGATTACGTGCTTTGCTCGAAGACATACTGTACTGCTGATAGATAAACAATTGTCCCAGGTTTGACCCTGCAGCCATTTGTTTATCAGTCCACATCTACTACACTACAGATGTACGGATATTCTCATTACATGTTAGTGAATAGACAATGACAACCAAAGATTCTCTATACAGTGGAAATCTAATCTGTTGTTCATTTCTCCCTAATCCATGCCTTCAGCCTATAGTTTAACAAACCACTAAGGTGACGTCCCACACACAGGTCTCAGATTACACTCGTACTCTGCTTTACTCTGATAACCTGTAATTAGAGCTGCCCTGAGTAAAAGCTGTGAAGCACGATTGTTATGGAAGTCAAACTGCTCTAAGGTTTTAATTAAACAGTGTTTTTAATCCCTCTTAGTTTAAGGTCTCATGAGAGGTTTATGGGTTTTTGGCCATGTCTGTCTGAGTAATCTGTGTGCTTTAGTGGAGGGTTTCCCAAACTGACCATTCATGTGTTGTTAAATTATACAAATATTAACTAAAGGTCTTACTTCAAGTAAATAGTTTAAAAAAATAAGTTATGTTGACAAAAAATTCTGGGAATCCCTTTGCTAGTGTACTTTTACCAGATATGCACATTTAAAATACCGGTAGTCTTTTTCTTCTGAGAAAACGGACCCAAAACACTGATGACTCATCCAGCACTGCACAGATTTTTGTCCAATGAAAAGCTTTCTAGAATGAGAATGTCCCTCCCCCCAATATAACCTCCTATGAACGCTTGTGACATCTTACAGTGTACATTATCATGTTAAATTCATGTAAAAAAAACAAATATGTCACAAATACAAGAAACACCCGTTGTCCTGCCAAAGCTTCTAGCCTACCCCATGAATGAAAACCTTGGTCGTCAAACGTGAAGAAAAACTTCACATGGTCTTAAACTCTGCCGTATTTGTCAGCATTGTTGTTTAATTTCTTTCACAGACATTAGGTATCATTTGCTTAGATGTGGTGGCTCAACTTGAAAATTATTTTTAATACATTTTTAAAATCTGAATATGATCAGGTGTAAGGGTTTTTGTGAGAGCTAAGCCGTATAAATGTTATATATGTTATAATGTTTCCTTCGTACCAAAATTCAAATCTTTCTGGCATGCACAATTAAAGTCTCCCAGAAAAGGAGAGTTAAGGAGTACAATTCACTCGGCTGTTAAATATTCATGATGCCGTATCACATCCTGGAAGCATGTATAACTTTACTGTGTCGTGTACCATCTACGTCTGTCTTCCTCTTTAATGCAGCTCTAGTTTCATCATGGGGGGGTTAGTTTTAGGACTGGAAGAGAAAGGAATCTATGTGTGAATAGATTTGGCTCCACCTTCTGGCTCTCATATTAAACTGCATCTTATCATCCTCAGCAGTTGAGGAGTTTTATTGGGTTATTTTTCGCTTGTGGTGTATGACTGTCACAGTAACATCAGAAGAAATCCAAGCCGTAATGTCCAGCAATGCATGCTGTTCATTCTTGTTCATATACGCGAGTGTTTTCATTTTAATTATGGATTGGTTTGTCTGATGTATTGTGGGCTCATTGATTAAACATGACATAAAATATGAGCCAGGACTTTTCCCACCTACAAAATTTAAAGGGATAGTTCACGCAAAAATGTTTTCATTTCTTACTGTGAAACTTTTTTTTTTGGTTGTTGTATTTGTCCATATAATGAAAGAGAATTGAGACAAAAACAGCACAATATAAGTACTCTGTAAAAATAACTTTTTCAAGATGTGAATAAAACAAAGATTATTAGAGTATGTTTCACAAGAAAATACAATTTCAGTCTTTTTTACTTAAGAATTTCAAGTTTAATTCAGTGTGTCACTTGCCTTTTCTGTGTAATTAATTGGGAAATTTGCTAGCAATGTCCAAGGGACAATTGTTTCTATAGATTATTTAAAAAAGTTTATCATAAAAGTGGTCCATAATATGTGACTCATGCACTATAAGATGTCTTGGGTGATTAAATTGCGTTTTTGGCTGAACCGTTGTTTCAATAAGTCTGACAGACTGATATGGTCAAGAAAGATGTTCTGAAAAAAAAAGAAAACTGTAACACTTTATTTTACATGTACTTAAATTATGGATAATTACAAGCAACTAAACCTAAACCAAACCCTAATCCTAAGCCTACCCTATAGTAAGTACATGTTGTTAATTGAAATTACTCAGTACGTAAATGTATAATTACACTGTAACAAGGACACATGAAAATGAAGTGTAACCGAAAAATCTTCTCTGTGCTCTTTTTTCTCTCATTCTCTCTGTAGTGCAGAGGTGCATTTTGTCAGCAGGATTGTCATGTGTTCTTTAGCAGATCTCATTTCCTTGGCCACTAAATTCTCCATCTGGACACCTTCCACAGTCTTCCAAGAGCATGTTTTCTCGTTTAGGGCTGAAAACAGGCTCCTGTAAATGGCTGCCAGCTGGTTGTGCATCATGTAAACACCATCTTATCCAAGGACACATGTGTGCTGTGTTTGCGTGTTAATGCAAAGTGCTGACAACATGCAGAGCAAATAATAATTGACCCAACCATATGTTAAACAGTTGGAATGGTATGCTCATGTGAGATCAAAATCTGTGAAAAATACCATTGGTTGAGTCATGGATTTTTCATTAAATTATCATTAAAGTCGGCATGAAATCAAAATTGACCCTATTTACTTTGTTAGCGGATATTACTAGTCTTGTGGTGAACAATTAATCCGTGCAAGTTATTACACGGGAAAAAATTATTTGCCGAAGTTATCTTTAATCAAAGTCTGAAAAGTTACTTCCGGGTCTAGAATGGCGTTCTTTTCTGATGACATAGGCTTGACTACTTGGGTTGGCTAATCGCTTAACCACTCCCCTCAAACCGTTACTCTGCTATGGACGAGAGATGGAGAGGAGGAGCGCTAAAGTAAAACCCTGCCCTCTGTTCAATATTCCCTTTCACTCGGAAATGCGTCACAACACTTGAGAAAAGTCGTTTGCAACTTCCGGTTCACGCGGACTTTAATTATACAGTAATAAGGAAAATGAGTATCTCACATGTTATTAGTAAAAATGTAAATATTGCTCTGCATATTGTCACGATTATTCAGTAATTTTAATCTTAGTTTCATTTTCATGGACTTTTAGTTTGTTATTTTCAGTCACATGTGTTCCTTTGTTCAGTTTCCCGCCACTCTGTAGTTGTCTTGGTTACTGATATGATTAGCTAATCCGTTTAGCTGTGTATCATTCATCACCTGGCCGGTCTACCTGTGTATTTAAGTTGTTTTCAGTTCTGTTGGTAGGTTGTCGTTAACGTTTGAGTTAAGTTTGGTGTACATTCAGTTCTGTCATTAAAGTATATTTGCATTTTATTCCTGTCCATCCTGTCTTCAAGTCACACCACGCTAACCTACGGTAACACACATTGTCTGGTGTTGTGTACTCAAAGCCTGATAATGATTATTAATGAGCTTTTCGACTGACAAAAGTACAAAGTGGATGCAGAGCTTTCGGTTTCCCTGAAAAGACAAATGAGTTACCTTATCACTTATTTTGAACAGAGAGAGCTGTGATAGGCCTATGCAGAAAATATTTTAATTTAATTTCTACTGAAACTCCTGTTTATTTTTTTAAGATACATTTTTTTGCTTACATTGGATATTATCATAACAGTTTGTGATCCTTTCCCGATTCAAACCGAGCACAACTGCGCTGAGTGTCAGATCACCGCCTATAAGGCTCGTTCTGAAGTTTGAATGGATCAATTTCCATGGGAAATCAAAATAATTTCGTTCACCCTAAAAGGACATTTTTTTCATAATTTACTCACCCTCATGTTGTTCCAAACCTGAAAGGAATTTCTGTCTTCTGTTGAACACAAAATAAGATATTTGAATGAATGTTGGTAACCAGACAGTTGACGGTAGCCATTGACTTCCTACTATGGAAGAACCAACATTCTTTAAAATTTCTCCTTTTGTGTTCAACAGAAGATTAGAACAACATGAGGGTGAGTAAATGATGACAACATTTTCATTTTAAAACTCTCTTTAAGTTTAGCTGTCTCTGAACGGAGCTTTTTATTGTTTTGAAAAGTGACTGCTGTACCACTGGTTGTGTGCTGGACACTGGTCTTTGCTTGAAAAGGGGACAGATCAAGAGATTAACCTGTAATATGAAATGTCTCTGAGTAGAGATTAAGCCTTATTGTGTGTGTGTGTGTGTGTGTGTTTGAGAGTTATAAATCACACAGCTCAGCTGTTCACAGTTGACTGACAGATCCATTACTTTCTTGAGCACATGAGTAGAGCTTTTTCTTCCTCTTTTGACACACACACACACACACACACACACACACACACACACACACACACACACACACACACACACACACACACACACACACACACACACACACACACACACACACACACACACACGCACACAAACACACACACACACACACACACACACACACACACACACACACACACACACACACACACACACACACACACACACACACACACACACACACACACGCTCGTCTGGTTTCCTATCTTTATGGGGACTCTCCATAGACGTTATGGTTATTATACTGTACAAACTGTATATTCCCTCCCCTTACATACGTAGCTCTACCCAAACCTACCCATCACCATCACAGTAAACTGTCAGCATTTTTACATGTAAAAAAAAATACAAAAAATTATTCTGTTTGATTTATAATCTTGTTTACTCATAGGGACCTAATTTTGGTCCCCGAAGTGACACGAGTCCCCATGACTCGTTGTGCATTCAGGTTTAAGTCCCCACTGGGATATAAAAAACATGCACGCACGCACACACACACTTGGTCTCTCTTTGAATTATCCAGTACTGTCAACGTCCGTAAGTAGTCTTGTTTAATTTGATAAAAAATACAGTAAAACAGAAATAGAAATAGTGAAATATTATGCAATTTAAAATAACTGTTTTCTATTTGAATATATTGTAAAATGGACTTTTTCCCCCTGTGATGCATGGCAAAGCTGAAGTGTCAGCATCATTACTCCAGTATTCAGTGTCACGATCCTTCAAAAATCATTCTGCTATTAACAATTTTGAAAACAATTGTGCTGCTTACATTTTTTTTGAGGAAACCCTGATACATTTTCTTTTTCAGGAATATATAATGTTATTCCAGTTTTCATGGCTGACATTGTGCCTTTCTGAAGTAGCCAAACCAATCAATTACAACCCATTTGTGTAACCCATGTGTAACCACAATTTTACATGTTTTACATTTATTTCACTTAGGGATTATATAAAACAAATTATGTTCTCTCTGTAATAAAGTCAAGTTGTATGTTGGGCTTTAATGTGCTTACTTAAATAAGGGTAATGCTGCATTTTCACATTTTTCAAGTAGCAGAGCATGAAAACCTCAAGACTTCCACAGCCATAGGATTTCTAGTCATTTGAATCTCCTTATATTGTTCATGCTACTTTAAAACGTAATTGCCTTAAAGGGATAGTACGGCCCAAAAAATATCTTTTTGAAACCTGGATGACTTTCTTTGTTCTCTGCGTCTTTAAATGTGTTCTTTATAGCAGAATGTCCAATCTGCTCGATACAGTGAAAGTGAATGGTGACCAAAGCTGTCAAGCAAGATTTTCAAGCCAGAATGTTGATTGAATAATGACTTTACTTTCTCTCTGTTTCTCACACAAATCTGTCATATGGCTTCAGAAGACTGTAAATATAAAAGCGCAAGGCATGTGAACTATTTTTATTGTATTTCTGTCAGGACCAATAGAGCTCCGGATCCCACGTGACTACCGGTGTTCGGGCCACCATTTTGGCAGTAAAAAAAGCCGGGAGCGAATATGAATTAATAACGGAAGCATGAGTTTCAAGGCAACAGAGGTTACTGCGCACTTTAATTCAAAAGACATAGACCAGTACATAGCACAACTTAATAGATTAAACATAACAGATCCATATAATGCCCCCGGCGTGCTTTTCATGTGTATTGATAAGGAACGGATTGCTTTCCTGACCTGCAGTATCCTGATATCTACAACTACCTCATCAACTTTCCCTTGTCCTACTCCGGAGACTCTTTAAAAGCTTACAAAAGCATGGAGGGGTAAATGAACGCAATCAAATTGTGTGATGAACATTGAACTTAGGAGTCTGCCGGCTAAAACCTGCTCTGTCGTCATTGGAAGGGTAACACGTCTGTGAAAGAGTAGACCTAACTAACTGTGTACAAATAGAATCGAAATGCTGAAACAATTTTAAATATTATTTATAAAAGATGCTGATAATAAAAAGTTATTTAAAAATAAAAATGTGGGAATAAATGTTGTTTGTGTTAACTTACAGCCGTGGATCAAACGCAGCATGTGAAAGCACACTAGTGCTGCTCACGCACCGGAAACACACTGCAAACGGAGTATATGTGAAACAGACGTAAGGTAATCATAATTAGACGATTAGCTAACGTAATCGACCCTAGCTGTCCTTGTTTTAACGTTAACCAGCATAGCTATAGGCTATATAACTGTGAGTACAGTAGACACAATAAATGTCATGAAATCTTAACCCTTTAATCACAAATGTTTCTGTTATGGCATCCAGGCTCACAGCAGCTGTCCACTATGTTGAAATATTTAGGTTTAAACAGTCTGGCTTTGAATAATCATTCGACCGCTATCGATACCACTGCTACAGCCGCTCTGGCGCTCTCTTGTTTGACTGCCAAAATGGCGGAGTTTAGATTGCGTGACGTCAGCCTCCGGAGCTCTATATCGTCAAATATGATTGACAATTAGCATGCAGTTTGGATTGGCGGTATGGTTCCGTTCTGGGCGAGAACTCCCTGCAGCCTAGCGTGGATAAGAGCAGGGAGAGCAGCAATAACCCCCCTTGGGGTAAACAGAACAGAAACAACATGAATGTATGCAAATATATTTAATTCAAGATTTTAAAGTACAACATCATTCGAGAATTTATTCTGATTCAAGGGGAATCAGAATGCCAAATCCTGACTGGCAAGAGGAGGAGCTGGGGATGGAGGAGGGTAATTCGCTCCTGAGAAACGCGATAGCTGCTGATAATACTGAAGGAGCTTATATATGTATACGGTGATAGGCGTCGTATTCCTATAGGTAGATGTGGATCAGCTGAGAGTCAGCTGATACGAGCTTGACTAATGTGACCAGCCAGAACTAACGCTACGCTTGGTTTTTGGTTGACAGGCCCTGGTCCACATGTAGTCTTATGGAAAATAACAGCTCAGATGTTCTAAAGCCAAAAGTATGCTTCAGTTTTTCATTCAACATGGTCTGAGTAGACTGTGTGCTTGCAGTCCATTTTTGTTTAAGGTGTTCAGTGCATGTCATATGCTCTTGTACCTGAATTTGACTCCGCTAACACTAGATGGCAACAGTTGATACGTAATTACTAAGTAATTACTTTGCGACTATTAAAAAATATGATCTTTATAGTATGAATGTGTGTAGAATTTAATTGGCACATTCTACATTCACCATGTTGTCTTTGTCTTGCAACCTATCAGCGTCTGTTGCGTCGTTTCACTGCCACTCCTCTCCTATGGCCCATGGGATAGTAAAGTTTCCATCAGATGCACACTTCAGAATTTTGCCGGAAGTAGTATGTCATCTGGGAACATATACTGTGTTTCACCTACTATTTAATAGAAAAGTATGCAATTTCAGATGCAGCCTTTGACTGTCCTCTGACTGCAAGTCAGGTGAGGTATCATAAAGCGACTGTTGTGTACATGCATTAAATGCGTTTGTACGGCCTCATGGTTAAGGCTCACTTTAAAAGGCTAGGAATCAATGCTAATGGCAGGTGGAAAAACAAAGCATTCAGTACCTCAGGTCTAAATCCCTAGTGTTTATGTTTCATTATACAAAGTTCAGGAGGAGCACGTTCAAATAATCAATCCAAACAAATTGTCATTAACAATTACCATGTCTATCCCATCAGCATGAGAGGAAGCATATATATTCACTCAGTCGACTCACCGACATTCCTCAACAGTTTTTCAGCATCCCTCCACAACCCCGACTCCTCACTCTTGGTGTGACCATGTTTGGCTGGATTGCCCTCGAGTGCCTCGAGAGGGCGCTTCTCCCCTGCACTTCATTCCCTTGGACTGTTCACGCACACACTCTGGACTAATTTCTCACATCTGTTGCCACTGATCACCCTCACCTGCATCTAGTTTTCACTCACAGCTCCACACACATTTATACCTCACTCTCACTATTACACTGGGTGAAGTCTTGTTTTGCCACGCTGCATGTTTTCCTCGTGTCTCCTCGTGTTTCCTTGTTTCTTGTCAGTGTTTTGTTATCTGTTAAAATAAAGCTCTGCGAATGGATCCGACTGCCTCTACTCTTTCACGACAGAAGACTTCACCAAACCAGGATCCAGCAGACTTCCAGAGTCTTGCTTCCGAGGTTCGTTCCCGGGCATCTGTGTTGGTCACACACCAACAACAGCTCGTCAAGTTGACGAATCTCACGGAGGAACTAGTGAGGTCTGTTCATACCCTCACTCAACAGAGCGCGGCCGCTAATGAAGCGCAAGCCCCAGCTACACCTGCGCCTGTCACATCAAGCGTGAGTACGGCTTCAAGCAAACCAAAATTACCCTTCCCTGTGAAGTTTGATGGCTCACCTGTGGCATGTGAGGGATTTCTTCGGCAGTGCATCTTGTATATGCATCATCAGCCCCAGTTTTACACCTCGGATTACGACCGTGTTTCCTTCATCTGCTCACTGCTCACTGGAAGGGCTCTGGAGTGGGCAGGCGCGCTCTGGGAACCAGGTCGAATTTCGTTCCCCTCTTATGCCGTTTTTATCGCCCGATTCAGAGAGGCTTTTGAACTCCCCGCAGGAAAGGAGGATCCCGAGGAACTGCTCTGGTCCCTGCGCCGGGGAGGTTCGTACGCGGCGGATTTCTCTCTCTCATTCCGCACGCCACTAAGGACTCTTCTTGTTAAACTGTTTGATCCTCACTTGATAACCGTCAGAGGGGCTTTCAAGTATACCGTTCCTGCCAGACCCACTCATCGTGTTGGATCCCTCGAGTCCGGATTCCACACTGGTCCTGTTGAGTTGGCTAATCCAGAGACAGCGGAGGTTTCGCCAGTAAAACCGGAGTTTGAGCGCGTGCCAGCCGACTCGAGTGAGCCGATTGAACCGAGTGAGCCGATTGAACCGATTGAACCGAGTGAGCCGATTGAACCGAGTGAGTCCAGTGCATCCTGTGAGTCCAGTGCATCCTGTGAGTCCAGTGCATCCTGTGAGTCCAGTGCATCCTGTGAGTCCAGTGCATCCTGTGAGTCCAGTGCATCCTGTGAGTTCAGTGCACCCTGTAATGAGTCAAGCCCAGTGAAGCGCCGTCGCAGAAGGAGAAGGACTCGTTGGGCTCGCCAGGCTCCGGAGGGCGTTCCCAGACTCCTCGCCCTGCCGGCCCCGCCTCTGCGCCTCGCCCTGCCGGCCCCGCCTCTGCGCCTCGCCCTGCCGGCCCCGCCTCTGCGCCTCGCCCTGCCGGCCCCGCCTCTGCGCCTCGCCCTGCCGGCCCCGCCTCTGCGCCTCGCCCTGCCAGCCCCGCCTCTGCGTCTCGCCCTGGCGGCCCCGCCTCTGCGCCTCGCCCTGCCGGCCCCGCCTCTGCGCCTCGCCCTGCCGGCCCCGCCTCTGCGCCTCGCCCTGCCGGCCCCGCCTCTGCGCCTCGCCCTGCCGGCCCCGCCTCTGCGCCTCGCCCTGCCGGCCCCGCCTCTGCGCCTCGCCCTGCCGGCCCCGCCTCTGCGCCTCGCCCTGCCGGCCCCGCCTCTGCGCCTCGCCCTGCCGGCCCCGCCTCTGCGCCTCGCCCTGCCGGCCCCGCCTCTGCGCCTCGCTCTGCCGGCCCCGCCTCTGCGCCTCGCCCTGCCGGTCCCGCCTCTCAAGCTTCGGGAGCCTTTTGATTTCCCCAAGTATTTTTTGGGGGGGGGCAGGAGGTACCCTGTGAGGGCCATGGAGGCCGTCACGTCCTGCTCCGCCCTGGCCGCCGTCACATCCTGCTCCGCCCTGGCCGCCATCACATCCTGCTCCGCCCTGGCCGCCATCACATCCTGCTCCGCCCTGGCCGCCATCACATCCTGCTCCGCCCTGGCCGCCGTCACGTCCTGCTCCACCCTGGTCACCCACGCTCCATGGCCCAGGCCCGCCTTGCCTGTGTCCTGGTCCCGTTCCTCTGCACGGGCCTGGCCCTCCGTCCCTCCCCCAGGATAGTCTTCGCTCTGCCCCCCGCCTGGATTTTATTTGGAGCGTCTGGTAGCCGCTCCTTAAAGGGGGGGTTATGTGACCATGTTTGGCTGGATTGCCCTCGAGTGCCTCGAGAGGGCGCTTCTCCCCTGCACTTCATTCCCTTGGACTGTTCACGCACACACTCTGGACTAATTTCTCACATCTGTTGCCACTGATCACCCTCACCTGCATCTAGTTTTCACTCACAGCTCCACACACATTTATACCTCACTCTCACTATTACACTGGGTGAAGTCTTGTTTTGCCACGCTGCATGTTTTCCTCGTGTCTCCTCGTGTTTCCTTGTTTCTTGTCAGTGTTTTGTTATCTGTTAAAATAAAGCTCTGCGAATGGATCCGACTGCCTCTACTCTTTCACGACACTTGGCTTGTTCGGGCCGAATACCGAGCCCTCTCATCAGACAGCCCGCCAAATACGCATACCATTTATTCTATCTGACTTATTTGTAAGTGTGAACTCATGAAAAGAAAGTCAAGTTGTTTCAAGAAATTTGTTGAGTAAATGAAGCTTGGGAAACCATTTTGAAACTCTGCTTGTTTTTGCAATTGACCGTTCGCAAAGACCCGCCCCCTTTAGTTACTTTTGCTATGTCTGACAAGCTACCCCGCTCTCACGACACACCATGTTCTCACGCAGTGAAAAATACATCGCGGAGCATAGAGGACACCGACAACACGCTGACAGACAGGACAGACCAGGCTACTTTTGATATTAAACAAAGTTGTTATGATGGTGAGGAAGTACGAACCCAATCGCAGACAGTAGTCAGGGCAACACGATTTATTAAACAAATAACGGGGAAAACAAAGCCCACGAGGGGGCAAAACATAGACAGAACAACTAACTAGACTGTGACAGATAACTACAAGAAAACAAACAATTAATACAGGCAATAGCGCAACAGGACAACAGCTCTTCACAAGATACTCACAGACTGACAAAGGTATGACAAGGATTAACAATGAACCGACACAGGACAGCAAACACAAGGGGATTAAATAGGGAGACTAATGATAACATAACAGGTGACACAGGTAAAGCAATAAAGACGAGACTAATGATAACATAACAGGTGACACAGGTAAAGCAATAATGACAAAACGAGGATAAGGAGGGCGGGGCTAGAAGACGAGACAACACAAGCACATGGCCCAACAAGGCCATGTGTTTGCACATAAAACATGGGTCTGTCATGATCCTGCCTCAAGACTTAAAGAAAGACAAGGACTAGATGGCAGAATCATGACAGAACCCCCACCTTAAGGAACGGCTACCAGACGCTCCTCAAGGAGACATCAAACACGGGACATGACAGACTGAGACAAAGACACAAACCAACTAAACATGACAAACAACAATAAGGGCAGACACGAAAACACAACGACAGGGTTGGGGTGCAACAATAAAAATAACAAACACTGGAGGGGGGGCGGAGGAACAAGAGAGTTCATAGGGGAATGTCCAGGGTGGGTGGGTGGGACTGTGGTCTTGGGTTTACGGGGTGAGGGTTGAGGGCGAGGAATCCGGGCAGACTGGGAAGGGGACACATGAGGAACAGTCTTGGGGGAAACAGTTCGGGGCTGAGTGCAGACAGGGCTGACCTGGGAAACACAAGGCGACTTGATAGGAGTCTTGATAGGGACAACAGGGGGCGACGATACGGGACGAATCTTGATGGGGGAAACAGTAGGAGATGAAGCAGGACTCAAGACAGGGGATGTAGTAGGTGGCTGGGCAGTGGAGAGAGGCAATGCAACAGCAGGCTGCAGAGCTGGAACGGGGTCATAGAATTCTGCAGACGAATCAGAACCAGCGCTCCTCACATCAGACTCGGAAGATGCGCTTCTCATGTTCGATTCAGGATTTGCGTTCACTACAACCGACTCAGGAACAGCGATCTCTGCAGCTCTAGGCACGGGGTCTGGGGACAAGACAGGCTTGACAGGGACTTCTAGGATTCTGACGAGACGTGACAAATAATCAGACAGGGTCTTGGCAGCAATGACGACCGGCATCTCCTGACTAGCTGAAACCGACTGTAACACTGCTTTAGCAGCAGAATCGGCCGCGGCTCTCTCTTCAGCTCTCACGACTGCAGACTCATGAGCAACCCTCTCTGCTGCCGGCACTGGAACAGCGTTGACTGAAGCGGGCTCTGGAACAGCGTTGACTGAAGCGGGCTCTGGAACAGCGTTGACTGAAGCGGGCTCTGGAACAGCGTTGACTGAAGCAGGCTCTGGAACAGCGTTGACTGAAGCGGGCTCAGGAGGAGACAGAGATGGAGGACAGAAAGCCCCCTTCTTCCTCCTCTTTCTCCTTGGCCGCGGAGCAGAGACAAAAACCGGGCTTGACCAGTAGGGGAAGCTCAGCAGGGACCGTAACTGGTGCTGGGAGGACAGACTCTGGCAGGGTTGACTCCGTCGCTGAAGACTCCGAAGCAGACTCCCACGAGATCCGTCTCCCTCGCTTGCCGCGGAGACTTACAGGGGCGGATGACGCTTTAGGAGTCGAAGTGGGGCACCCTTGTTCCTCCTGCGTAACAACGCCTAAGATGCGACTCTCCTGGATCACAGGCAGACGGGCAGAGGGTGGAGATCCCAAGGAAGTAGTGTGTTGATCCTCCTGGGAGAAATGATCCCAGAGTCGGGCATAGTTCCTCAGGATCCACTCACCCTCGGACGGGATCGGACAGTTGACCCTCTCTCTGTCGGTGGGAGCCGACAACCACCATTGTTCTGGTTGTAGCCGGAGCCGGGAGGACATGCTGTCTGCTGGGTTCCTCTTTGGTCGGTTCATTCTGTTATGATGGTGAGGAAGTACGAACCCAATCGCAGACAGTAGTCAGGGCAACACGATTTATTAAACAAATAACGGGGAAAACAAAGCCCACGAGGGGGCAAAACATAGACAGAACAACTAACTAGACTGTGACAGATAACTACAAGAAAACAAACAATTACAGGCAATAGCGCAACAGGACAACAGCTCTTCACAAGATACTCACAGACTGACAACGGTATGACAAGGATTAACAATGAACCGACACAGGACAGCAAACACAAGGGGATTAAATAGGGAGACTAATGATAACATAACAGGTGACACAGGTAAAGCAATAAAGACGAGACTAATGATAACATAACAGGTGACACAGGTAAAGCAATAATGACAAAACGAGGATAACAAGGAGGGCGGGGCTAGAAGACGAGACAACACAAGCACATGGCCCAACAAGGCCATGTGTTTGCACATAAAACATGGGTCTGTCATGATCCTGCCTCAAGACTTAAAGAAAGACAAGGACTAGATGGCAGAATCATGACAAAAGTCTCACCTTTCAAATTTGGTAATTTTTTTAAAGAAATTTAAACAATAAATATACCGTTTTGTGGCTCTTTAATGTGTCTGACAGATCGCTATAGAGCCTCAGTTAAAGCTGCTCGTGAACCGACCATCTCTTCCTTCTAGTTAATTTATAGCATCAAATAAACATGAATGAAGAAATGTTGTTTTAACCGCGGAAAGGCGTCAGTACACTCCGTTTTTCAAGTTCAAATCCTTCCATGTTAATCTACTAACTCTCCTGACTGCTTTGTCGGACAAAATGGCGGATGGCGAAGTATGATTGGTCAGATCACCTGTCAATCAACCTCCCTGCGAAGGGTCAATTCCAATTGTGTGCCTCTAGTGGTACTGAAACTATACTTTTTAACCCTTAAATGTTAACCTCAGGTCTTTAGTGACCCGGAACTTCATTCACCACCCTACTTCTCATAATTTTTTTTTAAAGTTAGACATCAACCTTCTTTGTATACCTCAATCAATTCATTATAAACAATATAATAAATAAAACAAATGTAATGATTAAAATGGCATTTTCACATTGTTTATTTTAACGGTGCACACATTGTCACATTTATTTCATGTGTTTTTGATGAGTGTGTGTGTATATACTGTATAATAATATGAATAATCCGTTACATTTATATGGCGCTTTTCTCAGCACTCAAAGCGCTTTACATAGAAGAGGGAATCTCCTCAACCACCACCAATGTGCAGCCGGCAGCCATATTGCGCCAGAATGGCCACCACACACCAGCTTACTGGTGGAGAGGAGACCAATGAGTGATGAAGACAATCAGTGTATGAGGATAATTAGGAGGCCATGATGGACAGAGGCCAATGGCCAAATTTGGCCAGGATGGTGTGGTTACACCCCTACTCTTTTTCGAAGGAAATTCTGGGATTTTTAATGACCTCAGAGAGTCAGGACCTCGGTTTAACATCTCATCCGAAAGACGGTGCTTTTTGACAGTATAGTGTCCCCATCACTACTCTGGGGCGTTAGGACCCACACAGAGGACAGGGTGAGCACCCCCTGCTGTCTTCACTAACACTTCCTCAGCTACCTAGTTTTCCCAGGAGGTCTCCCAACCAGGTACTAACCAGGCTCAACTCTGCTTAGCTTCAGTGGGTAACCAGTCTTGGGCTACAGGGTGATATGGCTGCTGGCTGTGTGTTCTGGGAAAAGCACTAATTTTGCTTTTCTAGGATGTACTTTTCCCAGAATGTGTATATACACATCAAAAAACACACAGGAACTTCCCAGCATGTTTTCATAAACAAACACACCATAAACGTAATGACCGTAATTTCTCAATTTCCTAGTCTCAAGTAAACATTCTCAGTCCCTTAAGTGCGTTTGAGCTCGGTGCACTAATGAGCACATTCAGCACAGTTTTAATCAAATACAATTTGTATGAAACTGAGAGAACATCTTTTACATCTTTGTAAAAACTTGAAATGATACCATTATTCCTGTCTATTAATGTAAATATCTTGTAACTTTCTTGGTGGGTACAATAGTTGCCTTGTGGAACGCAAGATATTTAGAAGAATGTTTTTGCAGTCTTAGGCTGTACCAGTGCGTCCTTATATTGTATGAACAGTTACACAAAAAGAAGGACATACAGGTTTGGAACGATATGAGGGTGAGAAAATGATGACAGTTTTTGGCCGAACTATCCCTTTAATGTTCATTTAGTACAATTAATTATAAAAAATAACACTGGATAGCTTGACGGAGTGCAACAGTTGGTGTTGAATGCAGGTGTGTTAAGACAAGTGTTTGGCAAAAAGATTTTTGAAGACAAAATCTGGGGATGTCATGCAGTGACCCTTTGACTCGATGCACGAAAACAAACAAAAACATAGCAGGAAGAATACAATGTGTGAATAGCCTCTGCGCTTAATTAAATAATAAATGTAATAGATAAAACTGAATTGAAATGGGAAACATTTTTAACTTAAAGGGATAGTTCACCTCAAAATAAAAACTTTCATTGTATCATTTACACACCATTCAACACAAAAGAAAATATTTTGAGAAATGTCGTTTTTTTGACCATGCAAAGGAAGTAAAATCTAGTTGGTTACCAACATTTTTGAAATATCCTCTTTTTTGTCTAGCAGTAGAAAGAAATTCATACAGGTTTGGAGCAACATGCTTGTCTAAGACAGATAAAGAATAAGTCTCGAGTTGGAGGACAAATGATTTCCAATATAGAATCTGTTTGTTTTAGAGTAATTTGACTTAAACTCTTCTTGAAAAACTGACCCTGACAGTCTGATTTACATCTGTTTAGCCAGAAAATGGCTTAGACAATTGCTCAGGCCTGTTCTGAAGAAAGTGCTAGAATCTGTGCCGTAGGAGCCGCTCAGATCTATAAATACTGGCCTATTATGTGGTCGTGACTGCTGAGAGAGGGAGGGATGCTATGATTAGGCTTGTTAAGGTTGTGTTTCAGCCCGTGGCACAATCATCTCCGCTGTATGACTAATGGAAGTGTGAGGAAACTTTCTTCATGAAGCTGATCATACACTAATAAGGGGGCGAAACACTTTTCCTTGGAGGCACTTACTAACTTTGCAAAGTGTAAAATGAGACTGAATCATTTTAAGTGCTTATAGTTATCAAGGAAGTCATTGTGTTTTCATTGTGGGGTGTTTAAATATCTGTGCTAGTAACTTAAACATTTGAGGTTGAAGCCCTGCAAGGGATAGGGGAATTGTCCCTAGAAAAATAGTTTTGTAAACTGCCTTACTTGCATGACGGTATCACTTTTAATTTATCCTAAAAAGCACATTGTTTTTCTTTCCCTGTTGAAAGCAGTAAACATGGCGTACTTGTGTACTAACCATGTGCTTTCGTTTCCAGCCAAAACCGCAACAAAGCAGATGGTGTTTGCCATGTTTGCGCTCACACTCAGTCTTGCGTTCTCCTTTGTGGGCAGCACAAGTAAAAAGCCCAGATAGAAACAAACAGCATGTGTCTCAGGCAGTGGCGTAGGCTTGGTTTTAAGACATTAAATTAATCAAACTATAGATGTATTTGCATGTTATATCATCAATTGTTAAAATGAGTCCAAGTTTTATTTGTCAAGTTTGTCAGTTGTTTACAATGACATGTATTTTTTTTTATAACGAATGCACGTAAAAAATTTCCATTTTATACTATGATTATTGTTGGCTCTGTGACAAATTGCTTATTTTACTTTATTGTAAGATTTACATCTGCTAAATGCATGCAGATGTCTAAGCTTCTTTTGTAAAGTAAATAAATAAATAAACTAAATACAAAGTTAGTACTTTACAGTATATGGAAGGGTTTTGTCTTCTACCTTTTGCACACAGACTAAAAATATATACAAACAATACAATAGATTTGATTGTATTCCAAGTTGTAATACAGTTCTTCTTTATTTGGTGAGAAATAAGATAACAAATATGGTATGATATCACAAAATTATATTAAAAAACATCTTATTAAGGCTATAATATTAGACCCAGATAAAGATTTAAACTGTTTTTATATTTGAATATATTTTTATGTAATCTGTGTATTTCTGTAATGAAAGCTGAATTTTCAGCATCATTACTCCAGTCTTCAGTGTCACATCCTTCAGAAATCATTCTAAAATGCTGATTTGCTGCTCAAGAAATTTCTTCTTATTTTCAGTGTTTTAAACAGTTTTTGCTGCTTAATATTTCTGTGAAAACTGTAAAATGTAGAAACTTAATTTGAAGTAGAAATCTTTTGCAGCGTTCTAAATGACTTTACTACCACTTTAATCAAATCAGTGTAACCATGCTGAATAAAAGTATTATTATTTTTTTTAAATTACACTCCCCAAACTTTTGAATGGTAGTGATGTTCAGCAAACTAGTACTTCTCACTGCATGCGTTCTCCACATTACTGCCTGTCATTTCAGAGAATAATTCAACAATGCAGCAAATGAGCTCAAAGGGGAAATATTAATAATTAATCAAAACTTGTTATTCATTATTAATATTCGGATCAGTTAATTAGATTAGCTTTGATGTAGCTAAATTAATATTACAATCAATTCATTAGTTTGTCAAGCGAACACTCAGTATTGATTATTTATTAATTCTAAGAAAGGGTATTTTTCATGGCCACAGAGAAAGAATGAGTTCTTAGCATACAGCGCTTAGAGCATGTAGCAAGATCAGGAATCATTTAAGTGACATTATTCTGCAGGCAGACTGGAAATAGGAACAGGAAATTAAGCTATGGAAAAGAGTAGTTTAACCATATGAAAAGAACCATCAGTTTCTGATTTCAAAACACCCGGTTAAACGTACGATACTTGCATTGCCTTTGCAGTTGAAGCAGTCTGTGAAGTTCTGAAGACTAAAGATGATTCAGTGAATCTATTGTGTTCAAGTTGCCATCACTTTTTTCCACATTGAATGAAGAAATGATGATAAACTTAGTCGATTTTAGTCTGACTATGTTGTGGTCGAGGAAGTTGCACATGTGTTGCTCGATGTGTTGGGCCTGCCAGCCCGCGACCTCGCACAGCAACCAGGACAAGATGGAGGAGAGGGAGGAAATTGTGAAGTTGGATTTTAAGTTCAACAGAGGTCACTTGGGAATTAGCTTGACCAATTGGAAAGGTGCAATATTCCAGAGGGTTAATTTCCTTTATTTGGAAGCTGACTATAATTTTCATTTAATTCTCATAACATTGGGTGTTAATGTAAGAACTATTTAAATTTCTTGTAATATGTTGCAAAGATGTCAACATATAATATTATACACAATTATTTAGCTCACCAAAATGCTAATTTGTAGATACAAAACATAGGTGAGGGTACATTATCTTTTGGTTCTATCATAAAGCTTGCATACAACCAAAATACAATACAAAAGACTCTATACAAGTCTATACAACTCTATTCAAGACAATAAAAACCATACACACAACATCCTGGAAATGTTTCTAGAAGGTTTCCTACTATGAATTAATGTGGAAGAGTCCTTTTTATGGGCACTATGCATGTTTTACTAGAGGAATGTGGAGTGAGATTCTTTTTTGGTCATAAATGACTTTTCAAAAGGGTTTTGGACATCCGAAATCAGAGACAGAAACGGACATTAGCGCTTCGCAGATGGCCTGTTTTGACTGTGTTCTGCGTCTTTTTGCACACAACGTGGATAAGCTGCAATAGTTAAACTTTGGATTGACAATAATCATTTTGTAATGATATGGTAATATTGTAATGATATGGTTTCTTACATTTAAAATATTTTATTCTGTGCATTTTTTCTGTTGATGTGCGAACACTTCACTAAACATTTGTAGCGTGCCTGCCATCTAATAATCGCATAAAGCTTTGTGCTTGGTTACTTTTGATATGAAGCATTCAATTCAGATGATTTTATTACAAAATTGAAACAATAAATGTTGTTTTGGCGCTCTTTACTGTAATATGGCGTGACAGATCACTGTAGTGCCTCGGTTAAAGCTGCAGTATGGCTCAAGTTGAACTGATCTTCTCATCTCCTCTTTACTAGTTACAGCACGAAATAAACATGGATGAACATCAGCAGGTATCTTGAATGATATATTAACTTACCGAAATTAATCTTATGTAATCGCTCAACCAGTGTTTGGTAGAGATTTGCGGGAAGAGCGTTTGCTAAATAGATGTACTGTATTACATATTTGAACTTAACCTGTTAGTGATCCCTTCATTATTTAATGTATGTCTGAATAAATCTGTCAGGAAAACAAGTTATTTCAGTTTATTTTTGTTTACATTTTTAGATTTCACTAACAAACTGGAGTAGAAACAATTCTATCATTAACAATAGAACACTAGTAAAATGTATGGCTAAAAAACATATTATGTCACTGTATTATACTACTGCCTTCACAAAGTAATGTCTAGTCATGAAATCCCTGTCAGATGACCCGTCAGATGCTGAGCCTACCCAGGACGCATCACTCAGCCTTGATATCTCCCTACCATCAGACTCACCATCACTCATGGCATTTAGTACCTCTAATACCTTTTTGCCATCCATAAATCGTCTTTTATCCATTGTGACTAAAACTGATTACCTCTATCTTAGTGGGTAAAAATGAGTAAATTTTACATGGCAGTTCTGGTGTTAAAGTCCCCCTGAGGTGAAAATCAAGCATTTAATGTTGTTTATGTCTATGTGGTGTTTTTAATATGCTTTAAGACATACCATGTGCAAATTCACAAGTCAACACACAACACTTAGTATTTTGTCCAAAGACGCGCAGCGACAAAGCGACACGATCCCATTCATTTCAATGGAGCGCTGGTGACTTCCGGCGACACGAGCGACAGTGTTGGCGACAGAATGTGGGCGTGTCAAGCGACGCGAGACGCGAATAAAGTAAAATTTTTTAAACTTTATGCAAATGAGAAGCGATTTTCGCAAGCTACAACCAATAGGATAGAAGACTGTCAGTGGAGCTCACGTCACCGTCTCGAGTGCAGGCAAGACAAAAGAGTTCGAGGGCGATTTCACTGTTTTATATCATTCGACTGTAACCACATTCATGGATATAATAAAAGGGTGCATGGAAAAGAAACTGTCGACAGTCTCAGTGAGTTTAATTCATACATGTATAGTTCGAGTGTTGTAATTTTATGATGCAAGTTTAGCACTGCTGCAGTTCATTTTACAGTTTCCCCTGCATTATGTTGACTATTAGGGACAAGAAAATGTATTATTTGTCAAATTCGAATGAAGTTTTAGTAGTTTATGACAGTATGAGTGAGTTTAATTTGTTGATTGATCGATCGGTAATCTAGTAAATGATTTAATCCACTGAATACTGCTGTGGTAAAATAAAAACACTCTCCCAACAGCATACTGTTTCTTTTGAGCCTAATTCCTAGTGAAATAAAAATTATATAGTTGTATATATCACTTGTGATGGTATTTTGTAGTATAGATATGGCCAGATGTGCAGTCTACCAATAACATTAGAGCGCCAATACTAGGAACGCCCACAAGCGACTACACAGTACAGAGACTAGCGACATACAGCGACAAAGTCGCTGGCGGTGTGAACGGGACTTAACGCGGTTTGAAATCGCTGGTGTTTCTTACGTCACAATCTTGTAACCAATCACGTCAACGTGTGATCGTCAATGAGTGATATGAATCTCTGAGCTGGTGTGAGTGAGTGGAGGCGGGGGTAGTTTACATATTCATAGAACCACGTATACTAAATGAGGCAAGTGTGTAGTTACATTCAAGCTATTTTGAGGCAAGCTATTCAAGGAAAGAACGTTTAAATATGTCATTTTGGGGATCAAAGATGAGTTTTAAGGCTACAGACTACGGGGGGACTTTAAAACGTTTTTAAAAAACGGCCTTATGTGCAATGTAAATGTTTGTACAACTCAGTTTCAGCTATTTGAATTGTATAATTCATATAATTAATATTAAGTTTGAATAATTCATTGATTATTAGTTTATTATTTATTTTTGTTTGTCGGCCAAGTGAATCCTGAATTTTCGGTTTCAGCCCAGGATTTTCATTTGGGTGCATTCCTAATTATTATTTTCCAGATTTTTTTGATTTATAACACATAACAGGTTATTTGCCACTAGTCCAGATATTAATCGGTAAAGAACACATTTCTTTTTTTGATGTTGATGAACTTGAGCCTTGATGGAACTAAGAGGGTACGTGAGACAGAAAAGAGTGTGAAGCAAGTCTATGCAGAGTCTAATGCAACTTCAAATTATCTTTGCTGATATTTACAGCTGGAGATGAGAGCTGCAGTGATCCTCTCAGGATATTGTTTGCAGAAATGGAGGTTGAACAGAAGACATATGATACTTCTTTTGCCACTTTCATTAGTATAACCTAGAGAGAGAGAGTGCAGACGCAATCATTTGAATGCTCACTCACTGCCCATTAAAGAATGACAGACACACACACACACACACACACACACACACACACACACACACACACACACACACACACACACACACACACACTCGCGCACGCACGCACACGCACGCACGCACGCACGCACGCACGCACGCACGCACGCACGCACGCACACACACACACACACACACACACACACACACACACACACACACACAGCGCTGCAGGCTTCATGCTGGCAGTCTGCATATGATATCTGATGCTTCATTCAATCAGCCAGACGCTCTCTTGTTCCTCACCTTAACTCATTTACGTAAGCAAGGGGGCAACTAAAGTTGTCAAAGACTGTCTTTTCCATCTGTAACTAAATGTTTTTAAAACTGACATACAAGTAGACAAGCTTACAGTAAGAGGAGCTTTTGACCCCTTACTGGATAGATTGTGTCATATCTAATTCATCATGGATGTTAATTCAGAATTGCATCTGGCAAATTTAAAGAGCATAATATCTTCATTAATATATTTACATTAGTTTCATATGTGTATGCTCACCATTCAGCAAAACTGATGTATTACTGTAAAATCATCTTTATGTGAAAAATGTATTATAATTGACTAATAACTGAACATAAATATGGTTCATATGAAAGACAAGTGCAATAATGTGTGCAAAAATTACACATACACAATAGTTCTGTTCAAAACCTATTCAGCTTTCTCAAGATACTTTTTTGGCAGTATCATAGTATCATAGTATCATAGTGTGTGTGTGTGTTCACTACTCACTGCTCCTAACTTCAATGGGTTAAATGCAGAGGACGAATAAATGCAGGTTATAAAGCATTTTAGGTTTCTTCTCATCATTTAAGCACTTTATCACTTTATATATACACAACATATTTACAGATGACAGTACTATATTCGCCATTCTACGGAATTGATGCAAACTTCTGTCCCACAACCAAAAAAACACATTTAAAAGCATTTAAGTATCCAAACGTAAGTTGTATAAGATGTTATTATAGTGTTTGATTAGTCCTTAACTTTGAAACCAGTGATAAACTTTATGCCTTTTACAAAGAAAAATTGGAATCGAAATGCAACAAATCTCATAAATTACACTTAATATAGTGTTAAAATTGTAATTGTTATATCTGTGGAAACTTTTTAATAAAATAGCAAAAAATATATTTACAAGGTAGATGTAAACAAAACCTTAATAGTTCAATATAAGCCTTATTAAATTATTCATTATTGTTTCGGTAGTGGCAAATTAGGGGAGAGGAAAAATATTCCAAAACTTTCTGAAAATACAATATGAGAATTAACTGTACAATTACTAGAAATGTGTACCTTGGATATTATACAATTTGCATACATACAAAATGTGAATAAAGACTTTTTTTTCCCCAAGAAATTTTAACCTATTCTGTAGAATGGCCCATATACCACATATAATGATGAAAAGAAGGCTGTATGAACCATTTAGGTTAAATATGGTCTGAAAAAAAATCTACAGATAGGTTTGAAAATTTGAGTCTGGAAATGTATTTTTCTTTTCTTTTTAAATGGAATGTGTGTAAGAACCCTAAATGGGGTCTTTTTGATTTAGTTGACATATATATGTTGATTTTTAGGTTTGACAAAAGAGAAATGTATACACTCACTGCACTGCTTAACTCTCTAACCTGTCAGCTTGAAACGGAAGTTGCAATAAAAGTATTTTCTTCTCTATTGTAACATATAAGCTAAGTGAATCAGCTTGTTGAACAAGACAAAATAAAAGGCTTCATTTTGTCAATTGATCGGATCTGTGGATTGTTGTCATTTGTTATTGGTGTGATCTCATGTGAGTAACAAGTTGTCCAGGGACCTGTACCATGATGGTAGTTGAACAAAATCAGGGTCGCAGGATTAGTTTCGAGTTGACAAAACAAAACCAGGTTTCACTTTATTTGGATGGTTGCTTTAACACATTCTGTTGTCTAACATTGCCCCTTCATGTCTACTAACTATCATTAGAGTGTTAGTAGAGCATTAGTAGACTGGTAGGGTTAGGGTTAGAATAAGTTGGCCTGTAGTTGCAACGTTACTTATAGTCAGTAGAGTGTCTGTTGGAGGAGCATCACAATAAAGAGTTTGCAGATATTAAGCATACAGTCCACTAATACTCTAATGAGAGTTAGTTGACATATAGTTGCACAGTTATTTATAGTTAACAGAATGTTCAAAAGGGACCATCAAAATAAAGTGTTACCCAAAACCAATCCAACCAGGCTTTGTTAGGACCATGATGATGATCATCAACTTTCTCTGTCAACTCGGGCTTTGATCCTGAGTTTAATAATAATACAACTCAGAGTTTAATATATAATAAAAAATAATGATGTGCATGGACAATTTATAATAAATACTGCAATATTGCACAAAAAAAAATAAGAATTGGCAATATTGATTTCAATGTGACTTGATAAAAATGATAAAAGAGCAGCCCTTTTTTAGCATTATATATGACATCTCCATTGAAATCCATCAGATCAGCTGGTAAAGTATTGGAGGCTCTGAGAACATGGTGTGCTTGATCTGCCAGTTCTCTCTGTGCCTCATCCACAGTGAATGAAACAGCCGTTATCTGCGAGCACTCTGATATAATCATGTATCTGCAGGAGGTGGACCACAGGAAGTGCTACTGTATTCGGTCTTTGTAGAAAACTAAAAACTGGTACTAGTCTCAGTGTCGCAATATGTTGCCAAAGAGTACTCACAAGGACAAGAGAACAGTCTTTTTAATCCAAATAACTCAGGGAAAAACAGGCTTCCAACATGACATTCAGACAGGACAAAGAACTCAGTAAACATAAATACTAAACCAAACGAGGACTTATGAACTTATTAACAAGGGTCAGGTGAATGAGATGAATCAAAGAAACACATGGGAAAAATCTGTCAACTGAAAATGAGCAAACAGAAGGTGAACACAAAGACAAAACAACACTCGGGTTGTCATTGAGTTTTTTTTTTGTTATTATTAAGTGCTAACAATGTTTAACCTTGTTCTTCTCAATAAGATTATGATGAGCTCTGATGCTGAACTAGAGACAGTAAATATATCTTAAGGAGAAAAGGTATTTGCTGCTGTGAATTGTGGTAATGCTTTGGTGAATTACTGCAATAGTAATTTCTCGCTAGAAATGACATCAAAAGTGGGAAAATGTTGGTCAAAAACTTTTACACACAAAAATGTTCCACCAAACGCAACTTTCAGACGCCACATTTACTTTTTTTAGCTGAATGAAAAGCACAGCATTGCGGAATATCAAAGGATACATGCCTTTAAAAATCGATCAAACGAAGGTATCAAAGGAGAAAGGAAGTAAAGCTAAGTTAACGTTGGATTTGGACGTGCCTTCCTACCTTGAAATGCATTCTCTAAAGACATCATTTTTAAGCTTTCGGACGCAGCCATTGTGTGAGGGATTGTTTTAATGGGTTCTATTTTTTTTTTGCAGTTATATGTTTGAACTGATTTGCACAAATGCACTGGTTTTGTAGATGAATTGTGCACTCCTACCTGCTGTGAAATTCCAGACAAGCACTGACTGATGTGTTGGTGTGGGTGTGCATATGAATGTCTAAGACATTTCTGCTCATAAAGAAGTAGGATGTTCTACTTGTGTGTGCTGCAGTACACTGTTCACATAATGTATACACCATATTAAAGGAATATTCTGGGTTAAATTCAGCTTAAGCTCAATTGACATCATCCGTGGCATGCTGTCGATTACCACAGAACAATATTTCAGTTCGTCCACCTGTTTCGTCATGTATGGTAATGCACTTACATTGGGAGTCTATGGGGTGAATGTACAGTGAAAATTCTAATATTTATCCTGATATTAAGAAAACCTTTTGAAAATTTACCAGAAGGGGTTGAATCTATCTGTAAACCTTCATAACTAACTTACTTTATGAATTTATACAATCCCATTCGTATGTTTTCATACAATGCTTACGTGGGTTGGGTTTAGGGGCAGACCAGCACTCATCATTTTGTAGCTTTCAATACCACAATAAAAGCTTTAGCAATTATCGTGATATGAAAATGTTATACTGTACCTACTACGATTGTTGTTTAGATGTAAATTAAAGCCTAAATCATGTATGTTCATCACTTAGTTTACATACAGAATTAATATTTTGTTCTGTTTTGTAGTTTTTATCTAACTGTGAATATTCCTATGGTACCATTTTTATTTTATTCTCAACAAACTCAACTCTCAACTCAACAAAAATGTCAGATGAAACTGAAGGAACTGACAATATGCCACGCTACATCAGTGAAAATAAGGCTCATTTCATTCCCTGTAAAATAAATGTGTATTTGATATACCGTAGCAGCGGTTTCAATGAAACCTCTCCCCAGAATTCTCCAATTGAAAATCATTACAATAAGAAGTATGACCTAGAATTTCATGACATCCTCTCTTTGACCTTCTGTCTTTCTCTCTCTTTCTCTGCCAATCATTGCACACTTTCCTTGTTTCATTGGCTGTGCTCCCAGGTAATTACTGTTTATGGCCTGTGCCTTTGGACTTTGTACATTTACATTCAATTTCAAATGTCGTGACCAGTCTCAGCTAGACCAGTGCAGCACACGTAGCAAGTAAAAAAAAAAAAAAAATTATAATTATATATATATACATGTGCTGATCATATAATTAGAATATCATCAAAAAGTTTATTTATTTCAAGAATTCAACTAAACAGGTTAAACTAATATATTATATAGACTCGTTACATGCAAAGTGAGATATTTTAAGCCTTTATTTGTTATAATTTTGATGATTATGGCTTACAGCTTATGAAACCCACGAAATCAAAATCCCAGAAAATTTGAATTTTACATGAAATCACACAGTAATTACACAGTAATACCATGGTCATTGAGTCAGGTTTTGGTTCTTTTGGCAGTGTGGGCAGGTGCAAATCCTGCTGGAAAATGAAGGAAGCATGAAGTGGTCTGAAAATGTCCTGGTAGACGGCTGCGATGACTCTGGATTTAATAAAGCACAGTGGACCAAAGTCCTCTTTTCTGATGAGAGCAAATTTTGCATCTCATTTGGAAATCAAGGTCCCAGAGTCTGGAGGAAGAGAGGCACACAATCCATGTTGCTTGAAGTCCAGCGTAAAGTTTCCACAGTCAGGGATGGTTTGGGGTGCCATGTCATCTGCTGGTGTTGGTCCACTGTGTTTTCTGAGGTCCAAGGTCAACGCAGCCGTCTACCAGGAAGTCACAGACTGACCGACTCCATGCCACGCCGCATTGCTGCAGTAATTCAGGCAAAAGGAGCCGCAACTAAGTATTGAGTGCTGTACATGCTCATACTTTTCATGTTTCAGTTGGCCAGCATTTCTAAAAATCCTTTTTTTGTATTGGTCTTAAGTAATAAGACCAATATTTCTAATTTTCTGAGATACTGAATTTGGGATTTTCATTTGTTGTCAGTTATAATCATCAAAATGAAAAGAAATAAACATTTGAAATATATCAGTCTGTGTGTAATGAATGAATATAATATACAAGTTTCACTTTTTGAATGGAATTACTGAATTAGATCAACTTTTTCATGATATTCTAATTATATGACCAGTATAGTAAGTATTATTGAGTCAAATTTTGGCGAAAGACATACATCTTTAGTAGATTCTTGAAGATGGCTAAAGGCATAGGCAGGTTCACTTTGTCCCACATAAGGTGCTACAAGGACAAGTGTGTGCCTTAATGCTTCAGTGAACCATTCAGTGCACCCTACAGACTGACCTATCAGCTTTTAGGATAAGTTTAGTGCAGGGGCATTCAATTAAAGCTTCAATAGGTCCCAGGGGAACTGCAGCCTTTACATTTTCTTCCCAACAAAGTCTGGACAATCCTAGACAGTTCTGTTCCTTTGCCGCTTGCTTCCACAGTGGCTTTTCATTGTCATGGCAAGCAGTGTGCCTCTTGATTTCTGTCTCAAATATGTGTGTTTATTATAACAACATTTGTTTATGTAATTGGTGCCCTCTGGTTTAGTGTTAGTTGAGCACTTACTCACTAAGATGCATAACAGCCAGTCATTTAGCCCTCATGGAAATACATTTACTTGGTAACATTTTAAAATAAGTTTCCATTAGTTAACATAGTTCATCAATTAACTAACAATGAGCATTAAATAAGAGTATTACAGTTACAGGATTTATTATTCTGTTAATCTTAGTTAATTGTACAATAAAATGCATTAGCTAGCTAAATTCATTAGTACATTAAATAAAATTAACAGGTACAACTCCTGATTTTAACAATGTACTTGTGTTAACAACAAGTACAGTTAACAAATGGAACCTTATTTACCTAATTTTTTTTTTTTCCAACTGATATTAAATGGTCTAAAGTAAACTATCCTGTTGTGGTTTGCAGAGGTTTGTCAGTGTTAGCCTGATGAAGACTTTCTTTATGACACATACATGGAAATTGGACATACATGGACAAGCCATTCATGAAAGGTAGATGGTTCAAACAACAATAACACACAGGAATCGGTTTACCTGTTTTTCAAGCTGGGTTTTGATGCACATCAAACAGTGAGCTGGCGGTGAGTGATGTCTTAAGAACAGTGCCAAGGTTTCCTGTGTTCCTCATTACAGGATGTTTCCTTCTGTTCTTCCTGACTTAATGAGCTGCCACATGGTGGATGTGGAACAGCTCTACAAATGGTCTCTCCTTCAGAAAGGTCTATGAGATTGTACATCTCTCTATTTGACTCTAAAAGCATCTGCTGCTTGTTATTATAGAGGAGAGCAGCACTGACATTTGGAGATTCAGAGAGGACACTTGAGTTCCACATGATGAAAATTTGATTACTTTATGTAAGAGTACTTGAGTAGAGATGGGCTCTCTGAGAATCTCTGTTCTGGTGATGTGGCACTGCGTTCCTGGGGTCAGAGGATATCCTCAATCAAGCGATGGAAGAAGCTCCACTCGTAATTTGAACTATACCAGACTGTGCAGCTCTAGCTTGTTGTACAAATCCTATGATTGCTACATCACAAGCAAAATCTATACTGATAAGTCATTTTAGTGACTGATTCAAAAGCCTCAAATTCTGAATTATACATAATTTAGAGCTGTGTTTGCACTGATGTCTCATTGATTTGTTATATATAATATTACTTTTTGGTCTACATCCATCAAGTTAAAGTCATATGAGGTACTTCAAAGAATACCATGGTACTACTTACATAATTGCCATATATTCATATGTGTTGGAGTTTGTTGAATGCCATGATTTGTCAGTGGAATACATTTGACCTAAAATAACTTAAGATGTCCAACTATGTCTGTTCACTGACAATATTTACCAAGCCACCTCCATTTTATCAAAGTGTAGTTGCTCTATTTCTCTCTCATCACATCCTCTACAGCCAATGAGAGTCATAGGTGTGGGTTTTTCCATGCACCAGGGCTGACCCATTTTCATGATGTGGGAGACCCACACTCTCTCTGTGGAGGCATTTCTATAGGAATCCATTTGCTCAAGAACACCTGGTCAGAGGATCGGAGAGATTAATTGTGATTAATGGCCGCTTACAGATCCTACACTCATTCACGGCCCATAAAAGTTGTTATTATGGTGGCATTAGTTTAGTGAGGCTTCAATGAGTAACTGCAGATAGTGGGATTAGCACTATTGATCAGGTCTTTAAATAACTGTAATTATGTACATTTCAAGCTAAATCGTTAGCTCAAAAACAAACAAAGTGCCATTTAATATAGATAATTATTATATGTTTAGGTATGTGCTGGTGTGGTGGGAACTCAAAAAATAGCTGTCACATTACAACATTTTCAAAAGTGGAATGCAGGAGACACCTAACCATATTATATATTGTGTTTTTTATTGTCTTAAAGTTGACATGATACATCTATCTACAAAGATCCATTATCTTTATAGTAGCTGTTAGCTTACTGTCATATGGAGCAATAGAAGCTAACACCATGTTTGTGTATAATGTTTCACAAACGTGAAATGATGGCATGTAAACAGTCAACAGTGGTGGGCCTAGGACAGAACTTTGAGGGACACCATAAAATCATCATACCGTTGTGTTGAGTTTTGCACACTGACTCCTGCTTTATCTGAATGAAATTGAATTAATCTTTCATTGAATCGAACAATAAACTTGTCAGAACAGCATCTATCTTTTTCAAAAGGTACAAACTGCTGCTCCAACATTTGTGCAGATAGAAGCGATAACAGTCTGCCTGCATGGTTCAGCTTGAATTATTTTCTGTGGAAATTCAATTAACCATTTTGGCTCAGTTTTGTACTTCTTTGAGCCAGTCATTATGCACCTGCATAGAGCACATTAGTCATTTCCACAAATAGTATTTATGGGATCATTCATTTCGGTGGTGTTTAGGTGAAGGAAAGAACAAGAGAAGAGAGCATATTACTGGATAAAAGCATGGAAGATGATGCAGTGGAGAGTAATGTTAGTCTAAGTGAGTAATGGGTAGAGTGAGTAAGTAATTGGACTAGAAATTGGTCTAGGACTAACTAGTAAAAAGCCTTGGTGAATTGTTCTCCCAAAAATGAAAACTCTGTAATTTACTCCTTCTCATTTCTATCTAAACCTACAGTACATAACTTTATTTCTTCCGCAGAACAAATGAGAACAAAAATAATGTTTGTAATCAAATTTGGTTACCAATGAATTCCATTAAACTGGAAAAAAAAAGACATTTCTCCAAATATTTTATGTAGGCCTACCACAGAAGAAATAATTTCATACAGGTTTGGAAAGACATGGCATGAGTAAATAATGACAGAATTTTTAGGTGAACTATCCTATTAAAGGAAATTTTGTCATTTATTTTTTATTGTGTATATATTTTTCTAAATTTGCATGCTGTTTTTTTCCTGGGAACACTAAAGACACTTTTTGACGAATCTTTAAAAAGAGTTTTGCTACATCTATATGATAGATTTGTGTATTTTCTGGATAAGACTTTTCTCTTAATTTCTGGATAAGTCTTGACTTTTCTCCTCAGCTAAAGTGCTTAAATCTTACATGTGTACACCTTCAGATACAAAGATGGTTTTGATGTCATTATATGAATGAGTATAACATGCCTGTTCAAAATAGTTTAATGAATGATGAAAATTGAGAGCTGCAGGAAATATATTAATAACAACATGGACTGTTCCAAAAATGCTTGAAGACTTGCATGGAGCACAAAACAATGGACTAGGCTGGCTTGATAGGCATGATCATCGTGTCATTCTCGGGTTATCTTTATTGGTAAAAAATTTTTTTTATACAGATTTGGAAACACATGAAAGTGAGTAAATATTAACGGAATTGTAAAATTTGGGTGAACTATCCCTTCAAAAGAGAAGAAGAGAATATGTCGGGGGAAAATGTGCTGTTTTAAGAGACGAAGAAACAATATACTGTACAAGGAGGTGTTCAAGGAAAAATAAAGAGTGATAAGGGCTGAGAGAGGACCGGAGTGGTAAAATGGTGACAGTGTTGTCCTCTGAGACACTGGAGAGTGGCTTTCTGACCCTTAAATGCTCTACAGGAGCTCATTAAACTTCATCCCTAGAGCCCTGAAAAACGCCACTTTACACTTTGTGTGTGCGCTTAAGAATTTACAATACAGTATCCTGAAGTCCGTATTTTTCTATATCAAAACCAGCAGCTCATGAGATTATGTGAGTGTGTGTACCTTGCCATTGAGAGATATTTGAGAAGTTCAGCAGAAAACCTCCCTGTCTCTTCTGACAGCTAGTTGCTACGTGCACTGGATGCATATGTGTGTGTGCGTGTGCAAGGCGGGTTCCCGCTCATATAGGGCAGCAAACCAGAGGCAGACTCAGCAGTGGCAGCAGTGAGAGGGTAGAGTGTGTGGACACTTCATCTCTGTGACTGGATGTTAGCACTCTCTCTTACCTCGGTGGGACAAAGACTGTCTGTATGTATCCTCTCTTAGATCCTTTCTTGTAGCTTTCCTTTCAGCATTTTCCTCTAATGAATGTACTGCAGATGGAGTCCTCTGTGGCACATGTGTGGCAAGGAGCCTTTGTGAATGGGGACCTTAATCTCCTGTTAAAGTTGGTGTGTTCAGCTGCGTGATGGGATCGAAAAGTCAGGATCAGGTAAAAGAGCTGCTCTGTCATATTTGTTTTCCATTTGAAACATTTTTGATAGATGTGATTCGGTTGTGAAAATGTTTCAATGTGTTGTTTGCTCTAGGGACTGTGTTTATTTTTGGGACAGTGTTTGGTTTCTAAGAACGTGTTCTGGGAACTTGAGAGGGATGTTATGGATGGCACAAAAGGAGTGCTGGAAGGGAAGAGAGAAAAGAGGGATGAGGTGTGGAGAAGGAGAGAAAGAAATGGCAAGGAGATCAGGGGGGTTTCCTGCTGTTTGTTTTTTTCTATTTCTTTCGCAAAGACAGCTGTCGTGTCTTTTTTTTCCACCCTGACAGCTGATTGCTGGAGGACGACAGCAGTATCAGGCTGTAGGCTGTGAAAATCCCATAGAGAAGTGTTTCCACGAGCCTACAGAGTGTGATGTAAATGATAGTGGAGGAAACACCCCAAGCTGCAGGATGTGTTCTGTGTTTGATGGTGAATGTCTATGTGTTCTGGTGAAACTCCTATACCTGATATGGTTTTCATTTCATTTCAACTGGGCTGTTTCTGATCGTTTCTCTACAAACCATAAGCAAA